>NW_027555958.1:99635009-101064009 GCF_003287225.1 Phascolarctos cinereus | reverse complement strand
AAAATGCTTTAAATGATTAGCTGAGGGTCTAGGCTTTTTATTTTTATTTTTCATTAGTAATTATTCCTTCCTATCTGTCCATTAATATCAAATAAAGGGAGAGGAGTCACATCAAATTGAAATAAATAATGTTCAGCTGTGAAAATGGGAGACAGCTGAAGGGTTGGAAAATGAATGTTTCATTAAATAGCAACTGATGGAATGGACGGAGGTTTGAGAAATGGCAGCAGACCTGGAAGAAATTATTGAATGACTCCATTCTTAATGAATTATTATTATACCATTGTTTTTTCATCTTCACTTTTTCACCCCAACCTTAATCAAACAAATGCCAAGTACAACCCAATTTTTATTATAATAAGTGGATCATGACTAAAATGTTTGGCTGAAAATAAGGGGCAAAAACCCCTGTTTATCATTAAAAACACTTTGAATGTATCAGCTACAATTAAACAAATATGGGATTTTATTTGTGATTTCTTTATAGCACTGAAAAGTTTCTCAGAAAAGAAAAATGGTGAGGGAGTATTTTCAAACAGAACATGGAACACGGCTTGTTTCTGTGTATCCATGATGCTTGATGTTACTTTTAAAATCTCTCCCTTAACCAAATGCTTAAGTGAAACATCACAATTCTGATGCCTGATGACTAGACCAACCAACTTATTTAGCAACTTTTATGATTTTTAATTAAAAAAAAGTGTTCATCATACATACAAAACTGTAAAATAGTATAGATGATAGCTGTCCAGTTACCAACTTAGTTGTATGATTTGAGAATGCATTTAGTGAACAGTTTCTGCCCCGGAACAAAGAGACAACCAGTTGGCTGCTGTAACCGGATAAGTAGATATTGAATTTCAAGCTTTGTAAGTCACCTCGAATTTCTTGAGCTCTTCCTTAGCAACTGTATACAGCACCCCAGAAGAGCTGGGGAAGGCAGCAGTCTTCTCAGAAAGCTTTAGCCAGTCTTCAAAGCGTGAATAGTCATCCAGAAACTTCTGCCACAATCGCCAGGTCTCTTCAATTCTGTGACCAAAAAAAAAGTATCAGAATTTAATCGTTCAAGACTGTTTACAAACAAGAGCGGTGCTTGGGAGCAAGACAACAGCTACAGGACTGAGAGGGACCAAACAAGCAACTGTTGTGCCAAACAATAACTGTGCCTTACCCCAAATTTGACCAGGGTGAAAACAGACAACTGCTCAAGCTAAAATAAAACAGCTGTGGTTTTTTTTTCTATGTCCTGAAGCCCTGGATTTGGAATTTATAGAACAGAATACTGTAAGCAAGAAATATGAGCTCCACTGAGTCTGTATAAAAGAGGTTTATAAATGCAACCCTATGTTTACAGTCTACATTTATGCCAATATTCTAATAAAATAAAAATAAGGTTTGAGAACTGCAGTCCAACATAAGATCAGGGTCACCCTCACAAAATGGATGTTTTTGCAACTGAATAATCATTTTTCCTGGGCAAAGCTGACCAGAAAGCATTGAAACTGGGGTTTAAAGTCATTCCACTCTTTACCTAACACCTTGATGTTTTTCAGTACTTTAAAGTTTCAAGAGCTGGGAGATAAATCGTCTTCGACTTGTTACATTTTCATTGTAAAAAGTGAATGTTCCTTTTTAGCAAAGACCTTTTGGCAAAGTCACATTTTTCCAAATGTAAATGATCTAGTTAAGGAAGTAATAACTTGGCTTGTTAAGGTTATGTTCCTTTCTGCACGCTCATACCAGCCCCACTCTAGGCTATAGTAAAACTGAGGTATCAAAAATGTTTTCTAGCTTTGCAAGCATTAGGGAATAGTGACACATTTTTATACCAAATAACGTGTATGGGGGGTTGAGGGGATTGTGGGGAGGGTATTCTCTTTTGTAAACAGTTAAAGTAGCCTCCTTACTTGAGTCTTCTTTCCATAGACATTGCACAGATATTTCTCCATCGTCTGTCTAGGTTCCGTGTTGCCTGCTGAATGGAGTCACATTCTGTTTCAGTAGCACATGCGTCACAGTCATGGAGAAGTACCTCACACAGATTCAGTACTGATGCAACACCAGTGCTGTGTTTCTCTATGTCCCTTTGAAGTTCCTGTAGGTGAATACATCATGCTTCAGTCAGAAATCAAAGGACATGCATGCAAATGAGGCAACTCCTAAAACTAGGTGCTTTTTAAATAATGAACATTCAACAGCTCTCTGTAGATTTTATTTGACAACTGATAAAGAATGAGTCTTTTCCTGTGGAAATTTTATGTGGGTCCTAGGACTAAGAACTATGGGGTTGAGAGCTGGCACTTTGAAAGCTACACAGGAGCTAGAGGAAAAACACTGAACTTGTAATACTTTACTGCATTATTGGGGGAAAGTACTTTTTAAACTGGGAATGTGGTTGATGATATTAAAGAGCATAAATGTGGTTGATGACATTAAAGAGCCTACAATCTATTTTCAGAACTCAATTAATAGATCCAGGTAAGTTACAAGGTGAGGATATACCAGGACAGACTTCCCTAAACTCATTAAACCTTTAAGAATGATCTATGTGTATATATGTAGACTAAACTATGTGCATTTCCAGCAGATACTCTGTATTTTAGAGATCTGCATACAGTTGAGAGAAGAATTTCTGAGTAGTCATTTCTACTACATACATAAATACATACATACATAGATATGTATATGCAAAGGAAAGTGTATATGTGTGTGTGTATCTATATTCACGTATGGGCCTGCTATCCACTGTAGAGTGGATAGAGTGCTGGGCCTGGAATCAGGAAGACTCATCTTCCTGAGTTCAAATCTGGCCTCAGACACTTACTAGCTGTGTGACTCTGGGCAAATCAGTGTTCTTTGCCTCGGTTTCCTCATCTGTAAAATGAGCTGGAGAAGGAAATGGCAAACCACTCAGTATCTCTGCCAAGAAAACCCCAAATGGAGTCATGGTGAGTCAGATACAACTGAAATGACTCAGCCACAAAAAATATTCACATATATCATTTTTAAAGGCTTAAATAACTTTTAGAGACTGATAGAATAGCCATCTACCCCAAAGCTGAATCCACCTATATGTATTGTCTCCTGTAATCAGAGTATGAAGTCTTTAAGAACAAAGATTTTGTGTTCTTATTTGTGGGCCTAGCACTTAGCATTGTGTTTGACAAATAGTATATGCTTAATAGATGCTTTTTCATTCATTCACTCAAAGATAGCCAGATGACAGATAAACAGTACCACATAGTGAACATTTATGTACAGATAAAAACAATACATTATGATAGTTAGATAGACAGACAGATAAGTAGATGGATGGATAGATAGACAGATAGATAGACAGAGATCTTAACCACTTTTGTGTCATGCATTGCTTTTCAGTGGGGTGTAACCTATGGGCCCCTTCTTAGAATAATGTTTTAAATGTATAAAATTAAACATATAGGATTAAAAATAAAACCAACTATAGTGAAATATAACCATCAAAATATTTTAATAAAATGTTCACAGATGCTAGGTTAAGGACAACTGTACTAAATATATAGATTTGACTACATTAGACAAACCAGCACGATTAAAAGGCAAATAATTGCAATTTATAGTAAATTCAGCCAGAATAAATGTAATCTAAGTCCTATGGACCTCTGGACTAGTGATAGAGGAGTCAGCAGCTTGTATCTGCATTAAGCAATGAGATGTGCTCCCAAGTCTGGCAGTAACCAGAAGTCAAATTTCCACACAAGAACTGTAAGAAGTTCCATCCTCAGCCTGCTCACTCACCCAAACTCTGTCCTAAGAAAGGGGTAGAGAAAACGAAGAAAGAGAGGAAAGATGCTTCACTGTCCTGGCCTGTTGGTTGACAATATGTTGATTCTTTATTACAATGGCTCATCTATAGAAGTTTTTCATAATTACTCTATCATGATTACATTTACATATAGATAGTACATTTTCTTTAGGGGCACCAAGGTATTTTAAACATTCATATCTAGTTTCAACTCTGCTATTCCATGTATTATTTATAACACCCCCATGTAGCCCAACAAGAGAGAGCATGGCCTAATGTTTTAAGAACTAGTTTTGGAGTTAGAAGGACATAGGTTCAAATCTCTTTTCTGACACATGCTGGCTGTGTGACCCTGATGAAGTCACTTAACCCCTTGGGGAACCTTCTAAAATTATAAGTTGCAGAGCTTCTATGAGCATGTGTGGGTAGACAAAGCCTCTCCAGGAATTTCCCATTCTAATAAAATCACAATTTTGGTTAAAAAAGTAGTATACTATGCTAGATAGATTTACTACAGTAATAAAGGCATAGAAATCTTCATGTACTTGAAGGCACAATTTCTGAATTGCTCTAGATTTTCTAGAATCAACTATCTATGTCACAATAATAGCTTTCACTAGGAAATAGCCTTGCCACCCTCTACTAGACTAATAAAGATAATAAAGGAAACCATGTACTTTTTAGTCAGTTATTTAAATTGAAACAATTTAAAATTTATATTTGTTTTATATGTAGCATCAGAGTGAATGTTGTCCTATTTTTTTTCTCTTGCACATAATTTCCCTAAAATGTTCTTTCATGTGAAAAGACTGATTTGGATGAAATGGAAATATCATGAAAGATCAAATACCAAGAAAATAGCATGGTATACCACATACGAAGATGTAGCTTCCAGGCATTTATTTGTATAATGATCTTCACAGAATCACATAATCTGAGAGTTAGAAAAGATCTCAGGGGTCCGTTAGTCTAATTCATAGGAATTCATGTATTGTGACACACCCAGCCAGTGGTTGTCTAGCCTGTTTAAAGTCCTCCCAGGAGAGGAAACCTATGGCATCTTGAGATAATGTGTTCCACTTTCAGGCAGTTCTGATTGTTTCGAAATTTTTTCCTGGTATTGAGCCTAAATTGGCCTCTTTGCATCCTCCCATGCTTTTGGTTCTGCCTTTTGGAGCCAAACCAACCAACCAACCAACCAACCAACCAACCAAACAAACAAACAAAAAATCTAATCCCTGCTATACGTGTCAGCCTTAAGACAGTGATCACATTGCTTGCCCTGGGTCTTCTCTAAGCTAAACATGCCCACTTCCTTCAACTAATCCCCACTTGACCTGAACTTCATTCATCTCTTTGCCCTCCTTTTGACACTTTGTAGCTTATCAATATCCTTTGCTAATCAAGGCACTCAGAACTGAACCCAATACTACAGATGAGGTCAATACTCTTCTGGGGGCAGAGGAGAGTGGGACTCTCATCTCCCTCCTCCCATTAGCTCAGGATTAGTTTTTTTAGTTGCCACAGCACACTACTGACTCACATCGAGCTTGCAGCTCACTGAAATGTCCAAATTATTTTCAGAACTGCTGCCTAACCATGACTCATTAATCTCATACTTGTGAAATTGATTTTTTTGTATCCAATTAAACAACTTTACATCCATCTCTACTGAATTTATAATCTTCTTAGATTCTTTTTGGACTCCGAGTCTTTGATATACTGTATTACCTATCCCACCCAGCTCTGTGTCATTGGCAAATTTGATGAGTATGTCATTTTTGCTTTTATCCAAGTTCTTGATAAAAATTGTCAACAGCATAGTGCCCAAAATGGATCCCTGTGGTACTCTACTGGAAACCTCCTAATATGATGAATTGCATAATTAACAACTACTCTTTGGGTCTATCCATTCAAGCAGTTTGCAGTCAATCTGATTGTATTATCCATATCTACTCATCTTCTCTCCAGGAATAATATGAGATACCTTATCAAAGACTTTGCCAGAATCTAGGTTAACTACATCTACAGAATTCTCTTCATCTCTGAGTTTTGTAATCTTGTGGAAAAAGGAAATGATGTTAATATTTGGAATGACCCATTTTTGATGAATTTTGATGAATGGGTTTTTGTAATCACTGCTTCCCTTTTTTAGATATCTGCTAACTATTTCTTAAATGATCCATGCTGAAATTTCCCCAAGAACAAAAGTCAAGTCCCTTGTGGCCTACAATGTGCAAATTTTTCTTTTGTCCATTTTTTTTTTGAAAATCAGGACATTTCCCCTTTTCCAATCTTGAAATATCTCTCTCATTTTCCATGATTTTTCAAATATTGCCTACAGTGGCTCAGCAATCACATCCGCCAGTTCTTTCAGGCCCTAAGGATATAGTTTTCAAGGCCAAGAGAAATGTATTCATCAGGTATGGTTAAGGAATTTCTTTCTATCTGCTTATATATTGTGGGCATCAACTCCATTAGTCATTTTGTTCTGTCACTTCTAATGTAACAATTTTTTTTTGGCAAAGAAAACAAACAAAAAAACTAAATAAGTATATTCCTAGGCATTGGGCTGCTTGAATAAAGAGAGTATGAAATTTAACCCTGACTCTCAGACCAAGAAAACTGTTAATGTATTCTCTTGACCAGAACATGAAGCTTTTTTTCATCACTTTTTTGGGGGGAGGAAGATGATTGTACTAGTCATTTTGCACTAAAATTAGGACTCAGGGAATCTGAGACAATGTGAAAAAATGGTTTGGATCCCTAAATTTTAGGCAGCTGACCACAAATCAAGGCATTTCCCTTCCTTCTCATTCATTCACATCATTATTATTCATTTTTCAATTATGTTCTTCCTATAGACACTTTCAACATATTAATACATGATAAATGACAACGAAAATACCATTTTTAATCTAGTGAGTCATTATAAAACATCTCAATCATATATTGGGAGGATTTCAACAAAATCAACAGGTTCAGTGAGCATCTATCAATGAGACATTGCGTACAGAACACTATGCAATGTTGGGAGAATCATGAATTTTAGCTAAGACAATCCCTGATTTTGAGGAGCTTAATGATTCATTGGGGGATACAATGCAAACTATAAGATAGAATTTTAAGTGATAGAGACATACGAATAATAGCACTCATTTGTATAGTGGTTTAAGCACTTTTCCAAAACAACTCCATGTTGTATGCATAGTAGAAAGATGACTAAACTTGACATCCATTATAGAGGTCAGAAGACACAGGTTTAAGTTAGATCTCTGAAATTTATGAGCTGTGTATCTACAGACACATCATTTAATCTCCCAGGCCTCAGCCTCCCCAACCGCAAAATGGGGATAGAAATACTCGTAACTACATATTTCGTAGTACTATTTTGAGGAAAGTGCTATGAAAACCTTAAAGGGTTAAATAAATATGGGTTATTAATATTACAAATATTTTCATTTGACAGATGAGGAAACTGAGACTCAGCTAGGGCATTTGTATCAATTCTTCCAAATATATTCTTTCCCATTAATCCATGTTTTAGAGAGGTTTAAATAATGTGTATGTAGAAAAAAAGAAATTATGCATCATTTGTGTGATGAACTTTCTCCATTATAGCTTAATGGGATAGTTGGAACATCAGTTGGGTGAAGAAGGAAGCATGATCAATATAATTCTCCCACCATGACATGTAATCCTCCATATAATTCTCACATCATAACACATTGATGAAAGAGACAATTGTAGTTCTGTTTGCAAAATTTGGTGCTGTTGAGTGATTTGATTACCTTCCATTGTTGTAACATGATAGGTAGAACTGTTGTGAACATAAAACTGATCTGATCACATAGCTACCCTAGTGTAACAGTCCTGTTTCATTGTATTCTCCATCTTTTGAATTCCTACTGCCTTTTCCAAAGGTTTAGAGGGAAACTACTGAGCTCTGAAGGGTCTTCACTGGCATCTAATGTCCAGTTCAACTCAAGTAATAGTACTCCAAGCTTAAAAAAATCTAATGTGTGACCTTACTGAGCAGCCCCAGTTTGGGCAATTCATTTAACCTCAGGCCTCAGTTTCCACACTAACATAGATAGATAGATAGATAGATAGATAGATAGATAGATAGATATAGATAAAAGTCTTTTCTTGTTCCAAATCCTATGAAGCAGCTACATAGTATAACAAATACAGTGCTGAACATGGAGTTAGGAAGACTTGAATCTGAATCTTGCTGTAGATACTTACTAGTGGTATGATACTGGGAAAGTCATTTAACCACTCTCAGCTTCAATTTCTCTATTTATAAAATGTGAATAATAATGGCATCAATCTCACAGAGTTGGGAGAACTAAGTGAAATAAGCGTAAAGTGCATTGCCAACTTTAAAGCACTATATAAAGGTTAGCTATTATAGTTGTTCTTATTATTTTATATAGAAATATTTTGTCTTGTTTTAATAAGTTCCTGGTGAAATCAATGAAATTAACAAATTATCCTTTAGAATATTTGTATCTACAGATATAATAATAATCCTTTGGTAAGTCCTAGCTAGACAAGATGAAGGCCACAACTTTGCCAAAGCCTTTTGTTCTTCGACACTCTAAATATGCTAAAAATATTATAATATCTCTAATCTTACAGCTAATATAATGTGTCAGTAACTTTTTCTTTTATTGACACTAATAAAAATAATTAATCAGTGCCATTCTAATTACATCAAAGCAACTAAATGATAATTATTTATAAAGCACAGAGAGGGAAATTGTAACAGTGATAGTCTTTCAAAGAGACATACTCTTCATTAGTGAATATTTCTAATTGCTTATTTTACTTTTGACATAAATTTATAAGAATCCAAACACCTGAAAAATCTACCTTTACTTTGGGAAACGGTCCTTGGACAATTAATTTTCTGACATTTCTCTTTCAGATCATTCTTTTTCTTTTGTATAGATTTAGGAAAAAAGACCTAGACTTTGAATAGGCCCCAATGAGATTTCCCAATATTGCCAAAATTTTATATAAAATTAAGAAGAAAAAATTAGTATCAAATCAACAAATACTTATTAAATGTCTGTGATGTACATGGCACAAAACTTTACATTCGTAAACTATTTAAACTTGTTTAATTGGAAAAAAATTATCTTCAATAATAGTGGAATCAGAATAACTATGTAAGCACACCAATGCTATAATTAACAAAATGTGAAAAATCTAATTAAAATTCTGAGCATACTATGCATCAATTAGTTTCTCGTAAGCACGGGGTTGTTTATTAAATTATTTCAAATATTTATGATCTATCTTTGAGAAAGTATGACTAACTTTAGCATTTCCTTGACAAATAAATTAGCACTGTTGAATGAGTTTAAAAATATTCCTTTATAAAATGAATAATAGTCATGCTTACAACAGAGAAATCTCAGCATACACATACGTATGCATACTCAAGAATAAATTGTACCATCTCATTTGCTAACAGGAAGATTTATATTTTTATATTACATGCTAAAGGATTTCATTATTAAAGATGTTTTGTAACAACCCACTATTATTTAAAATTTCCTTTTATAGTCTTTTTAAAAAAAACATTGACCCTGAAGCAGTTGTAGAATAGTGGAGAGAAAGTTAAGTCTTGAAGCCAGGAAGACCTGAGAATAAATCTAGTCTCTGCCAATAAACTAATAACACCCAAGAGAGCTTCAGGCACGTGTGTGTGTGTGTGTGTGTGTGCTGGTGAGGCAATTGGGGTTAAATGATTTGCCCAGAGTCACTAAGCTAGTAAGTGTTATGTGTCTGAGGCCGCATTTGAACTCAGGTCCTCCTGACTCCAAGAGTGGTGCTGTATCCACCGTGCCACCTAGCTGCCCCTGCCTCAGGCACTTTTGGACAGCTCTAAAAGGGAGGTTTTTTTTTTAATTTAAATTTACTAAAAAATGTTTACTCACATGGAGCCTAACTTTACCGTTACATCTTCCTCCCATAACTCATGGTTGTATGAGGGTTTGGGGGAGTGAGATGGAGTGTGTGTGTATACTGAGTATCAAATGAAACAAGTCTAATGTCTCATTTATATGACAATCTTTCAAATACTTGAAAATAGTTATTATGTCCCCCATCAGTCTTTACTTCTCTAGATTAAACATTCCCAGGTTTATTGGCATTAGGAAGAACACACAGGATGGGGACTCATGAATTATATGACTAGAAAGATATGCCTAATGCCTCAATCATTCCTTTAACTATAAGATGAGGTATAACTAGATAAACTCTGGGGATTTGACCTGTTAGGGCTTGTGGGTTAGGAGAGCAGGCCCAGAGCCTATGAGCCACACACAGAGCCTTGTTCAAAAACTGTTGGTAGAAAAAGAGAGATTTCATCTCTTTGTGCCTTTGTATGCACCCTCAGTTTTGGCTCAGCAGCCAAACAAATGGCTTTTTGTCACCATTTGGAAACTTAGAGAATGACTGCAGATGCTCTAAAGTAAACTGGTAAAGCCACTCTCCATCATCATTTGTAGAAGCAGGATGGCCAAGCTTTCATGTCGCTTGGCAGCCAGCAGATGTGAAGTGTTAGGACTAGGCTTTCATTGACAAGTCTCACCCTGCTCCCCTCCATTACATAACCCCATAACAAGGGTGCCTCAAATCCTGAATTTTCTGGTTAATTTCAAACATGAAGAGATTACAAAGGGAATTATAATAATAATTGTGATAAGGTATGAACCCAGTTTGAAAGTTATTGAATTTACTACACTGTGGTGGTATTTTAAGTCCTACTGTAGCTAGACATCATTGCATGGAATATCCATTAGAATTTGCAAAAGTAAATCTGACTGAAGAGATCAACAGTAAGGGTTTGAAGGCTCATATAGAATCTATAGGTAGCCAGTGCCCTTTTAAATAAAATAATGTGAAACCTTCTGATTTTGTGTGTTTCTGTGTGTGTACTTTTGCCGAAGGAAATTAAAGGGAGGGAGGAAAGAAGGAGGGAAGGGACAAAGGAAGGAATGAAGGAAGGAAGGAACTAAGGAAGGAAGTATAGATTATTTCATCCATTGTCTTTTGACTGGACTTAACAACAGTGTCCTAACTGACCTCTCTGTTTCTGAATCTCTTTCTTCTCCAATAAAGACTCCACATAATTGTGGGATTGATAATTTTAAAATGCAAATCTGACCACATCACTGTGCTACTCAAAAATCTTCAGTGATTTCCTATTGTCACTAGAATAAATGTAAATTTTTCTGCTTGAATATAAAGCCTTATACAATCTGATTCATTCCTATCTTTTCTGTCTCATTTCAAATGTCTCTCTTGTAACTATTTACTCAAAATTCAATGAGGAGAATTGATAGTGTCTTCAGGCATTCTCTAATGTATACAAACTGGTCAGCCAGCTGATTTCCAAATGTGATATTTTCTGGCATTGATTACGCCAATGGGATGAATCCAAGGGATATAGTACACTTGGGGTGAGTAATCTTCCATTACAATGTGAGCGTCTTGAGAGAAAGGCCTACCTTTTGTCTGACTTTGTATCCCCAGCAGTTAGCACTAGACACTTAATAAATGCATGCTGACTGACTTGAAGGGAACTGTTATAGATAGGATATTTCTGGTAAAGTTATCTGGTAAAGTATTTGGTAAGGCTTATCATCTGAAACCTATGCTTAAATATTAGGTATAACGACAAATGAGTAACAGGATGTCAAGATTTATTTGATACACACATATATTTTATAAAAAATGAAACTTCTATTAAATAACACTGAAAATCAGTTTTATCATCTTTTAATCTTTGCATGATTCAACCTTACATTTCAGTGCTAAATGCCAGATTTGCTATGTATATATCAGTAGCATGTTATAAAATCGTAGGGTCAGAATTAGAGCTAGAAGAAACATTGAATCTAACCCTCTCATTTTATGTGGAAAAACAAAAACAACCTCAGTTGAGTGATGTGCCCAAGGTCATATAGCTGGTAAGTATCTAAGGCAGAGTTTGAACCTTAGTCTTCCTTACTCCAAGTTCAGTGTCCTTTCCATTATACCTGCCTTCAGGAAAGTACCTGGTAGTTTAAATATAGTTCATGCAAAAATTCTTGCAATAATAAAATTCACTCTTAAGAACTACAAGTATGAAAACCTCAGAACATGATTTTTTAAAAAAGTTTTCGCTAAACCTTGCAAGTAATAAAAGGCTCCTTTTTAAGTTTTTAGATGTGAGAAGGGGATGCAAAAACAAACAAATAAAGCAAATATCCTTTTGCATGGTTCATGGCAGACATGCCTCACCTTCCATTGGAGAATTCAATGTGCTGCCCTTTGCATCTCCAGGGACAAAGACAATTGAAATTAGCCAATGATACTATAAGTGCCTTCTGTCTTAAAACACCTTCTCTGCTCTGTAATGGCAAGAAGGCTGTTTGCCCAAGCACTCACTTTGCTGTGTTTTCTCTATTACCATGCCCCACTGCCAGGAAGTGAACAATTTCATAATTAAAAAACAAAACAAAACGAAACAACAAGACAAAACTCTTCTTTGTTGCCTTCTTCTTTTTTTTTTTTTAAGTTTTACCTGCTGCTCATTAAGCTTCTTTTGTATCTCCTCAGAGTCACAGGAGTCATAGACGATGGGCTTAGCTAGCTCTGATTCAATGTGTGCAAGCCAGGATCTGAGGCTGCTCATGTTCTTATCCAGCTGCTGCACAGCCACCAGGGTCTCCTTGAGCTTTTTCACCCTATTAGAGAAACCACAGGACTGGACTTCATTAAAGAGCTCCATTTAGACATCACTTTCACATAACAAGAAGCAAACTTGTTACTTTATATTGACTAAGGGATGTCTGATTATTTGAAGTTGTTTTTGCATCAACATTTGGCCCTCTCACCCACTCTGTCCTCTACCTGACATGCAGATTTCAAAGCCTAAATCCAAAGAGAACATAATAACTGCATTAAACCTATGATACATGGTAGACCACATTTTGATACTCATACTTGAGTGTCACAAAACAGGATTAAATATTCATATACCACTTCACATATTATAATGCAATTAGTCCTAAACCAGAAATTTTGATTTAGTGGGATAGGTCTCAGTAAGCAAGCATTAAGATTGAAAAGCTCATTTTAGGGAACAAAATAAATGTAATGTAATGCACCACTGTCAAACAATACACCATTCTGTTTGAACATCTGTCAAGTATTTGACTAATGTACTTTTAAAATTCAAATACCACATAATATGTTACTCCATCTACTGCCATTAAATCACTTTTAGCTCTGTTCTTAGAGATGAATCTGGGGCCAAAAAGTTTTTTTTTCCTGTATGAAGCTTCTTCATACTAATAATATATTTTCATCTATATAATATTATTTGATTTACAAAGAATTTTATATACAGTTTCTCACATTTGGTCTTCACAAGCTTAGAGGTTAAGCTTTTTGTTCTAGGTCGCACGCTAAAAAGTAATAGGCCAAAACTTCAGCCCAGGTCTTCTGATTTATTACAGTTAACTCATTTGACATAATATCCCAAGGTAAGAGGCCAGCTCTATAAATTTTTTTGAAATTTGTAAAAATTTATCTTTTGATCAAATAAAACACAGGTACCTAACACTTGTGTGAAAATAGGGCCTTTTTTACCACTCATTTCCTGACTATAAGAAGCA
This sequence comes from Phascolarctos cinereus, assembly GCF_003287225.1. Classification (NCBI taxonomy): domain Eukaryota; kingdom Metazoa; phylum Chordata; class Mammalia; order Diprotodontia; family Phascolarctidae; genus Phascolarctos; species Phascolarctos cinereus. Next base: position 101,050,545 of record NW_027555958.1, on the reverse strand, counting down.
TATTTAAAAAAATAAACATACTATCCATGTGGTGAACACTGTACCATATCAGGAACGGAGCATTTTTTAGAAGCTGATAACTGGAATGTTTGATACTAAGAGTCCTAAACCAGTCTTTTGTAAAGTCTAACTAGAAGTCAGATCATCATCACCCTCTCTAATATTTCAAAGGCAGTAGGTATCTTTTTGACATGTAGCGCACCTCATCTCTTACTAGAAATGGGGGCATAGTACAGGAAGGATAATATGGTGACAGTTTCCAGACATATTACATCCCAGACTTTTTGCTGCCAGAAATGTAAGCAGAGCATAGTCACAGCAGTCATTCGTGGACCTGATGCAAGGCAAGCTACCTCGTTGTGCTTGCTTGGTAAGTAGCCTCCATCTTCCATGTTAACTGTAGGGCTTCAGAGTGAAATCAACCAAACAAAAAAAACCATTGCCACTAAAAAATGGGAGCTCTGTGATAGTGCTGATCTGCCAAAAAGTAAAGGTAATCTTTTTAGACTTTGTAGTTTTGCGGTAGTTCTCAATTTAAAATAAATTTTGTCGTAATAAAACAATAATATGTATGGCACAGTGGAGTAAGAGCTGTCCTAAGGGATAGAATGACCTGACTTCTAGTCCTGTCTCTTGATAGATAATGGTTATGTGACCCTGAACAAGTCACTTAACCTCTTGGACTGTAAGTTACAGAACTGTTGCTGATCTGTTCTGGTATAGAGTTTTCCCACAAGGAGTTACCTCTAACAATGAAATTGTAGATCCAAAAGAAAAGAATAAATGAAGAAAAAAACATGTTGAAAAAGCTCAGATTATGGACTAGTCTTCTTTTTTCCTGGAAAACATTACAGTAATTCTGTAAAAATCTAAATATTTTGAAATTTTAGATTTACTACCAATTGCTCAACAAACATAGTATTAAAATTTTTATTACAATTCAAATTGATTCTAGTACTACATGAAAATATACTAATTTCATGATCTAATGTTTTCAAGGCTCAGTTTTTGGGAGCCTGTTTTATTGAATGTGCTGTGCTTTGTCAAAAAACAAAACCAAAAAAACTGATGACACTGATCCCACTTCACAAGGCCATGTGTTTTGAATTGCTTTTCCACTAGAAGTGGAAGTCCATTCATACTTTTGCCTGTTCCTCCCGATGGCCTCAGGCACACATTTTCAGGAGAGTTGGCCAAGGCTCAGGATATAGTGTGTGGCCAGGTTACTCTCATATGTGAAGACCATGGCATTTGCATAATGCTCTAATCAAGCTAACCAGATAGCAATGATCTCATTAGTAAGATATGATTTGAAATAACAAAGACAGGAACTTTGTAAGCTCCAGTGTAAGCCATTTCATTGGGGTAATAATAAATATTACAGCTGCCAAACACATAACTGGATAATTTTAATAATGCATGCTTTTTTTCCTCTTCTTCAGATACATCCCACAGAAACAGCTTATTTCATAATTATTCAAATTTTATTTTGACTGAAAAATATCATTGAAGCATAATTTAATTTTAATAAATATAGGAAATGAAGAAAAAGCTTCCATTCAGATTTGTTTATATTCCTTTTCTTCATTCGTTCAATACATATTTGCTGAACATTTACTGCAAGTAAAGCAAAGGACACAATAAATGAATGTTTGTTATGTTTTTGGCCACCTGCAAGGGTTGAAATTTACTTTGAAATAAAAAATGCAATTTTGTTTTTTCAGAGTACAGTCAGTATCCACTGCAGAGTGTATTTCCAGGAAGTGGATGGAAGTCATAGCTTTGCAGCATGAGTTACCATGATTCATTCATGAGAGACTTCCCTAAACAGCTTTAAAAGCCTAGACTGTGCCCTGCCCCCAAGTGCTTGTCTTTTCATTATTTCTTGAAAATCTTCCTATATATTTGCATACAGAGCTCATTCATGTTTCTCACAGTGTTGTTATTTCACTTGAGTGCCAATCATTGCTGAAATTCAGTTTGAATGCCTGGTGAGTACAGAACTGCAAAACACAAGAGTATAATTTAAAGGAAAAGTAATTAGGTGCCACTCTGATGGTGATTCTAAAATCAGAAGATACGGTTTCAAATTTCAGCTGTACCACACATTACTTCTTCCTACCTGTGTGATCTAAGGTAAGTCTCTTAATCTCTTTGGGCATCAGCTTTTTCATTTGTAAAATGAAGGGGGTGGCCTTAATGACCTCTAAACCTCTGATATCATAACCTTTGTTACCTGTATGGTTTTATAAAAACTCTTATTTGCTCTGACTTATAATACAATAAATTTGCAAAGATCAAAAGTACAAAATCCTTAACCCAGTATTTAAAGCCCTCCATAAATTGGTTCTCACCTACTTTCCAGTCTTATTTAATATAACTTCTGTTCACATATTTTCCATTTCAGTAAAACTGGTCTGGGAAGTTAGATGGCGTAGTGGTTAGAGTGCTGGGACTAGAGTCAGAAAGACTCCTGAGTTCAAATCTGGCCTCAGACACTTACTAGCTGTGTGACCCTCATCAACTCACTTATCTCTGTTTGCCTCAGTTTCCTCATCTGTAAAATGAGCTGGAGAAGGAAATGGCAAAACCACTCCAGTATCTTTGCCAAGAAAACCCTCAATGGGGTCATGAAGAGTCAGACATGACTGAAAAACAACTGAGCAGCAACAAAACTGGTCTGGCGGTTGGTTGCCCATATACAACAGGACATCTCTAGCTTCCACGGTTTTTGTGAAGGTGCTCCCTTTCTGTCAAAGACACTTTTTACCCCTGTAGGAGATTTCCTCATGATTCCTCAGCCTCCCCAACTATTAAGGAAATTATGATTATATGCAGAGTTGTACAAAGAATCTATTTCTCTGAGAAATTGCATTGCTCAAATAGAATGTAATCTTCTTGAGGGCAAGGAGTATTATACTGATTCTTGATAGCTCTGCTCTGCACAAAAGCTGTTGTCAGTGTATGCAAGTTGTCAGAGGCATGCATCATGGTACTAAATCGCTTGTTCATAGGGTCTTTTAGGGACAAACTCCTTTTAAAACAAACATGAGTCTACAGAGGACAAGAATGACGTACATACATACATACATACATACACACATACATGGTAAAGGGGTTCTTTCTCTATACCCAATTTAAGCTTATGTTACTGTTGATGGTATAATACATTCAGCTTTAGGGGGAAACATCTTATCAAATTTCCTCCAAGTTTATAGTCCTTTAATTCTAGAAAAGGTGTTACTTTTAATATAAAGATAGACCTCACATTTATTTTTTCATGTTTTTATAAAGCAAATTCTTTTTTAAAAAATCAAGTTTTACCTGTATATTAGACTAAGAAGTTTGGAGGACATTCCTTGTGGTAGCATCCAGGATTACAATCAAAATAGATACTTACAGATGTCTTACAGCTCAGTAAATTTAGCAAGTCTGATAAATCCATAAGCCCCTTGCAGCTTGCTTATATCTATCCTCTCATAGCCCCAAGTATAGTTTTGGGGCTTGACCTTCCTTAGGAAGGAAAATACTATTATGAAGTAAATTCTCTAATTTGCCAATATGTCTATATTTTAAAATGTGCACATTAGCTATTAATGTTCATTTTTCTTAAATGCAAAATTTTGAACTTATTAAGATTTTATCATTTTGAAAAGGAAATTATATATATATATATATATATATATATATATGCTTTTTTCCTTAGTTTATAAATAAAGATAGGAAATTCAAATACCATTGCATTATATTTAATAATACAATTTAGAAATTTCTAATTTGGGATGGCGTGTTAAAATAGAAAAAGGGTTCTTACAGAAACTCAAAACAAAGAGCTTGAACAAATCATAAACATTTGTACAATGTTATATGATTATTTAATTCTTTACATAACTTATTCCACCCAGATTAATTAAAAACTTTTAAAAACTACAGTTCATAGAGTTGGATATTCGTTTAATGAGTTGTAAACTTTAATGAACTAATTAAAAAGTATAAGATGCAAGATGAACAACTCCCCCCAACAAGCAATTATTTTCCTAATCCCTTCTTATAACCAGGAAATATGACTAGATCTGAATTTTATAGTGGGAAAAATCTCTTATCCTTGGGTAAAGTTGGATTTCACTTTCATCAAAACCCCACTCTTTAAATAGGTTGTTAGGACATTTTTATGAATCTTTGCTTCATGTCCAAGTCTCTCTAAAATAGCCATACCCCTAGCATGACACATACAGTAATGAGACAACTGAAATAACAGTCATAATAACAACCATTAACATTTTCACTTAGTCTTATTTCTATTAGGGATAAACTTTTTAAAAGTCTATTTTCCAGAATTATATCTATGTGGCAATCTCCTCATACCAATTATATTCTATTAAATGTTGGCACAAAACAATTATGGATCAATGCTAGTGTCTAGCTAGCGTCCTATAAACTATACACAGAACCATGAAAACTATGCACAATGAAAGAAACTCAAGTAGATTCCTGCCTTGTGACATCGCAGTTACAATCTGGGAGATCTGAATCCACACTGCCGTCCTCTGCCATCCTCACGGTACACAAATCCTGAAACACCACCATGAAAACTTCCACTGCCAAAAGTAACACCATGCAGACCAAAAGCCTATAGAGATTGCACGTGTATGATTTTTTTTTTCCTTTGCAAATGTACAGAAGTATCAAAATGTTCGGTGCAGACAAATGGTGGTAGCTTCTGTCTAATGACATGAGACTGAGCAGTGACAAGTGGTCATGTTTCTAAATAAAACTTACATTCATCAACATGTGCCAGGCTTGATCTCCTGGAATGTAGGCCATGAGTGTAAGAAAAAAAAAAAGGCTCAGTGTAATCTGCAAGCAGTGGGAGTCTTACGGCCCAGAGGAAAGACAGATATGAAAGATAATACTTATAAACTGGCATGTGGATTCTTGATTATCAAGAGAATTTACATTTTGTATGTTTTCTATACATTCAGAAAAGTTCTTTGAAAAGAGAAACCACCCAAATACACAGAGGGTAAGAAAAGAAAATCAGAGTGGAGAACAAGTAGTGTCTGTGTTTTTTTCTCTCTTTGTTTACAACATCTGTGAAAAAGGATGGGGCTGGAAGCCAGCTCTGACAGGCTCTCCAGAGCTGAGCTGATTGTTAAATCTTCGGTGTGAGTGGGAAATTGGCAAAACCTAAAAATCAGGGCTTGATTTATTGTTTAGTTGATAGTATAGACTTAAAGAAGTGGTGGGGAAAATGTTAATAATTCAGATTAAATTTAAAAAAATTGTCTTGCATTTTTTTCCTGGAGGGCTAGTTAAACATTTACTAACAAACCACTGGAGGAGTGTGGGGTCCCAGTTACAAGAGGAAGAAGCAGGAAGATAATGAAGTGGGGAGAAAACATTTGAAAGCATAAGAACTCTGCCTTAAAAAGAATGTAGGAATAAAAAAAAAGATACTGCTTTATTTTTGCTTGTTCTTTTAAAATATCTTACACTTTTTGGCTGCTTAAACTGAGAAAGACCAGTCGAAAGAATAAGATTTGGAAATTATTAGACTTGGAAGGGATCAAACAATTTAAGGCATCATGGGATTATAGCTCTAGAGCCGGAAGGAAGTTTGGAGGCCATCTATGTTAGCTCTGTTATTTTATCAGTGAGGAAACCACAGCCTAGAGAGGTTAAGTAATGCACGCAGATGGTCAGCATCTCCTCAACTTATATCTGGACATTGATAATAAATATATTATAATCAATCAATAAATGTTTATTAAATACCTAGTAAGTGCCAGGCACTGTGTTGAATACTGGGAATACAAATACAAAATTAAAAAAAAATCAAAAACCAAAAACAAAGATTGTGATTGCCTTTAAGGAGCTTGTAATGTAAGGAGGAGGGGAAGACAACAAAAGGAGGCTGAAAAAGGGATGAGGTGGGCAGGAAGGGACATACCTTAATAATGATCTTACAGCCTTGGCTTGAGAACTCTAAGGCAAAACCAACACAACCTCTCCTTATTTAAATTTGCTTAATCAGTCCCTCAAATTATTTACTCAGTGACACTAGTGATTAGCACTGTGAGAAATTCTGAAACATAGGGCCATTGAGAAAAGTGAGACCTAAAGGAAAATGACATATATAAACTTCTTTAGATTTCTCTGAAATAAAGAGAGAGTTTTTAGGAGGAAATGTGCTTTGTAAATACACAGAATTATAGAGAATATCTCTCTTTGTGAAATGAATATTTCCCTGAACTTACATGCAAACCAAATAATTCTTTAATTCACTAAGAGAAATTTTTATGTAAAGGAATTCTATTGTGAATTATTTTTCACAGCATGGAAGAGGAATTCTAATTTCTTTACTGAAAACTAGAATTTCACATATTGGCTTTGTTTAAAGTGGATGTCCAAGACAGATTTATTTTTTTAATTTCTGTTTTGATGGATTTTATTACTTTCCTTAGCACTTTCCAATTTTGAAAATCCATCCATTCATTTATTTATTTTATTGCCATTTTTTTGGATTTAAAATTTTCCATTTTAACTAATACTAGCTTCGAGTGAATTTCAAAATTTAATTATTTCAAAAATCACAGGATCTTAGCTTTAAAAGTGGTTTCCAGAAGTCACTTATTTTGATATATTTTTTCTTGAATTTTTGACAAGTATTCATGATTTGTTGTTTCTGTTCAGTTGTTTCAGTCATGCTAGACTCTTTGTGACCCCATTTTGGGTTTCTTAGCAAAGATACTGGAATAGTTTGCCATTTTCTTCCCAAGTTCATTTGACAGATAAGGAAACTGAGGCAAACAGGGTTAAGTGACTTGCAAAGGGTCACACATCTAGTAAATGTCTGAGGCTGGATTTGAACTCAGGAAGACTCATCTTCCTGCCTCCAGATCCAGTACTTTATCTACTGCACCACCTAGGTGCCCATAAATAGTCATGATGCCTCTGCTTAGAGATTCACAAGTGATGCCACCTTGCTTGGCAGCCCACTCCATCTTATCCTGAAATCTTTTTTTTTCTTTTGAGCTGAAATCCGATTTTCTATAACATTTAACCATTTACTTTCTTTGTAAAGTAATTTCTTTAAAAGTTCTTCCCAACAAAAAATGGCCAATTAATTTTAAAACTGAGGAGTTTGGGGTTTTTTTGGTCATTATTGCTTTTTTTTATCTTCATCATTAGCAAAATGATTTCACCCTACTGGTATTTCTTCTCAATAGTCTGTGTAGCAAAGTAAGGGAAAGTAGAAAAAAATAATGATTTTAACATTGGGTACCTTAGTTGCAGTCCTGCTTTTGCCACTTGGGATCACAATATAAAAGCTGGAAAAGATCCTATAGGTCAATGAGTATAACTCTCTTAATTTACAGATGGGAAAATTATAGAATAAACAGGTTCTCTGATTCCAAATATAATGGATTTCCCTCCTTATCACACTGCCACTTTACTAGCCATGTGATCATGGACAAACCATTTAATCTTTCTATGCCTCAGTTTATATAAAATGGAAATAATAGTACCAGTGCTAGCTGCTTTAAATATTGCTATAAAAATGTTTTGTAATCCTTACAGGGCTACATAAATATGAATTTTTATTTTATTACATATTTCATTGTATCTTTATGAACTAGAATTGTAAGATTTTTAATCTGTTCTAGTTTTAGAAGCCTTGATCTTACTTCTTACGTTCATTAAGTCTCTTTCGAAGTTCACCAATTGGAACTATATGTACACAGTAGTCTAGGTATAGATGCTGAAAATGAAATAGTATGCTGACAGTGTTTAGAGTACAATGGGATGAAGAGTCACAGGATAATGAATTCAGAACTGGAAGACATCTTAAAGGCCATCTAATACAACCAACTCATTTTACAGACAAGGAAACTGAGGCTCAGAAGGGATATTAGATGGGACTTAAGGGAAGCCAGGGAAGTCAGGAGGTAGAGTTCAGGAGGAAGAAAATGCCTAAGAAAATGCCCAGAATTGAGAGATTGGAATGTCTTGTTGGAGGAACTGAAAAAAACCCAGTGTTACTAGATTGAAGAATACACGGCTGTGATTAAGGTATTAAGACCGAAAAGGAGGAGGGAGCTAGGTTGTGAAGGACTCTGAATGTCAAACAGAACATTTTGTAGTTGACCCTGGAGACAATAGGGAGCCATGGAGTTTGTCAAGTAGGGTATGTGTGACATGGCTGAATTTTCATTTTAAGAAAATCACTTTAGTCGCTGCATGGAAGATGGTTTGGATTGGGGAGACCCTTGGACAGACTCACCATCAGGCCATTGTAATAACTAAGGAGCAAGGTGATGAGGGCCAGTACCAGGGTGGTGGTGGTATCAGAGAAGGGGACATATCTGAGAGATATTGTAAAGATGAAATCAACAGGCCTTGGCAACAGATTGGATGTGGAATGGGATGGTGAGAAATAGTGAGGTATATGAGGTGGTGAGAAATAGTGAGTATGACTTCTAGATTATAAGCTTGAGGGACTGGGAGGATATGTTGTCCTAAGGAAAGTGTGAGGGAAGGAGGGTTTTGGGGAAAGATAATGAGTTCAGTTTTGGACATGCTGGGTTTAAGATGTCTACTGAATATCCAGTTTGAGATATCTGAAAGGCAGTTGTAGATTGGATACCAGGAGAGAGGTTGGGGCAGGATAGGTAGATCTGAGAATTGTTGTTGATGATTGAATAACTGGACAAGTCATTTAACCTCTACCTCAGCTTACACAACAATAAAATGAGGATAGTAATAGCGCCTACCTCATAAGCTTATTGTGAGGATCAGATTTGATAATTTTGAAGCATTTAGTGTATTTGCTGACATACAGTAGGTACTTTATAGATGCTTGTTTCCTTTCTCCCCTCCTCTCCAAGAGCAGCTCTTTCTCAAGGTCTCAGCTCAATCTTGAATACTCACATCAGTAACAGAAATCTTCTGTTGCTATGCTAGATTCTCCTTCTTTGAAACTACTGAAATTCTTCTGATACTTTGATTAGCTTGTTTGGTTAGCTACTGATAAATTTTCTCTTCTTCAATTAAAGATTTTTTCATCTCAGGTTACAGGCAATCTTGTTTATACTTCACGTTCATTGATTGATTCTAAAACCCATTCAAAGCTTTGGGCCCTTCTTAGTTGATGAAAGTCTTTGGCTATAGACTTTATTGTTAATTGAGGTGGGAGGAGGTGGATTTCATTCATTTCAAAAACTCTAAATTACTAGGGGGAAGGGACTCCCCCCAGCTTGTATCTGTGTCCCCAGGACTTACTTAGCACTGTGTTTGACATGTAATGAACTATTTGTATTCACTCATTACAACTCTGGTCTCCTGACTCAATCCAATGTTCTTTCTACTATCCATGCTAGGTCATAATTTTGGTTGCTAGGAGAAATCTTTCAAGTGAATGGATAACAACAAATGTCCTTGAGTCATTAATGTTGGAACTATAGTAACCTGATGTGAACAGAGCTTTCAAAGCATTCATAACAGAACTTATGCAAAAGATTACAATTCTATTTTACAGATTTCGTCCTGGATTTGACAAGTTGGAGGACAGAAGAGGATTGGCAGCTAAAATTAAGAAGGTCCAACAAGTTGGAAGAAATGGGTTATGCATAAACCTGCATTATAAACAAGCAGACTGCGTGCAGCTGAAGATGCTACAGATAAGGTACAGCTGAAAACTATTACTGGATATTGCTACTCAGCCAATACACTGTCTAATGATGCGCTGATAGACAAGGAAATGGAAAAACAAATTTATAAGGTCAACATGTCCTTTGGGAAGTTGTTTAGAAAAAAAAATGGATCCAATGAAGCATGAAAGCCTAAAACCAACTAACCATCTACAGTTGCTATTCAATTTGGCATATGATAATTAGAAAAAGGGCAACTTTTCTGAATAAAGGCAATAGAAATATCATGAGAATAAGAAGCAGAGGAAGTAATCCCCCAAAGCAAAAAACCCCAAACCTTCTAAGCCAAAAATAATCCCATAACAAAATAACCCTCTGGCCCCCAAGTCCACAAAAAAGCTCACATTTAAAAAAAACACATTACAGATTCCAAATAACTTTCTATATATTACACACCCACCCACCCACACACAGAGGTAGGTATTAGTAGTAGGTAGTACATATACTATTAATTCCATAGAGGTGGGGCGAGTTGACCAATAATTTCATTAGCATAGAAAACTCCCTGTGAAGCAAATGCCTTTACCAATGCTGATCAACTCTTGTTAAGTCTTACAGAACTTCTAGGGACACTGGGAGATTAAGTGAGTTACCCAGAGTCCCATGGGCATTATGAATCAGAGAGGGGAACTTGAACTCAGGTTTTCCTGATCCTAGACTGGTTCTTTATTTGCTAAGCCATTCTCCCCTCCTCATCCTCATTTTACATAAGGAAACTGACTTGCAGAGAGAAGGTGATTGCATAAGATCACATAGCAAATAAATGTTATAGTCATAACTCAAATCCAAGTTTTCTGATTCTAGGGCTCATTCTTCTGTCTCTTAAAGTAAGTGGTGGGTTTTATTATTTTGTTTAAGTAGGGAACATACAAAAGATATCATAGCAAATTTTAGAGTATATGGTGGATGCTTTATAAACCTATTCATGTTAGGCAATTTATATTTTATTTTTAAAGGCTAGGGAAATATTTGAGATTTCTAAATCAAATGCTCAGGGAAGTCTGTATTATACATAAAAATTCTTTTGAAGTGAAAACAGTAAATCTAATTTTGGCTTGATGTTAATACCTATAGAATATTTTAAATTGCTCATCTAAATGCTTAAGCTTTTCTACAATGTATCTTCTTTCTCAAAATGTCTCAGCCAATGGCATCAAAGAATTTTGACTGGCTTCAGTGGGTTATTCTAAAATACTATTTAATCTAATCTTTCTTATCTAGATCTAGAAAAAACCCAATATTTCACAACAATTGTGCATATATTTCAGCTCCTCCAATGGGAGGGAGTATTCTGTAGAATGCATTCTGAATTTATCCTTCTGAAAGAAGTTTGTTTTCATGTGGATACAAATGAAATAAAGCTAAAATAGTAGTAGATTTTTAAATCTTAATTGGGATTACATATACCCAAAGTAAGGAGAAGAACCCCAAAGTAAACATAATAAAAGAAATAACATTCACTGTAATGAAACCAAATTGTTGGCTACCTTTTTTTCAAGGAGCTCTTAAGACAATCTTGATGTATAAGGTTGTTATAACAAACCAAAACCCTTAAGTGATGACATGCATTAACTTCCTTTTTGCCTTCCTATTCAGTGAAACCAAGAAAATCCTAATCATCTCACCTACCTCCAAAATTGGGCATCCTTTTATAAATGAAAGTGTTGTGCAACTCCTCTATAAATAGGACATCTTGAATGTCATTGAATTCAATGACCTTCTAATAAGCTACGAAATGCTTTGCATGCTCTGTGAGCAGGTCTTCACTTGAACAGGGGTTGTAGCATAACATTAATGAATAATGGAGCTCTGCTCAGAAATAGGGTTGAGACAGTTCTGATGCCAATGGGAATTAGAGAAAGGAATTATTACCATTCAAATCCCTTCCTCCCTTGTGAATTTAATGATAATCAACTCTCTCCAATATCTGCCTAATAGTTGCCTTCAGACAATCCCTTATCATTAGCATTATTGCAATTATTATCGTAATTGCTCGTTTATCTCCCTAAAATTATCTCAGATGCCACATGCCTCCAGAAGGAGCTTTCTTGAATTTTCTTTTTTTTCCCTTCTTTTTTGAGGGGGAGAAGAATGAAGGGTGGGCTCATCGCTTTTAAGGAAAAGAACACTGGACTCAAAGTCAGAAGATATGGGTTAGACCCAGGAAGGATGGGGAATTTACAACTTCCAGGACACATGTGGCCTTTTAAGTCTTTGAATGTGGCCTTTTGACTGAATCCAAACTTCACAGAACAAATCCCCTTAACAAAAGAATTTCTTCTGTGGACTTAGTCAAAAGGCCGCAATCCAGGACCCAGAAGGCCACATGTGCCCTTGAAGCTGCAGGTTCTCTACCCCTGGATTACAGTCTTAGCTCTGACACTTCTTGCAGCAAATCACTCTAGCTCCTTGAAGCTTAGTCCCCACTCTGTATTTATGCTGTATATATTTATACATGTACTTGTTATCTTCCCCATTAGAACATAAACTCTTCATGAATAAGGACTGCTTCATTCTTTGTGTTTGTATTCCCAGCACCTTATACAATTCCTGGCATATTGTAGGTGCTTAACAAATACTTATTAATGGATTTATCTGTAAAATGGGTATAAATATGCTTGCATAACCAACTTCACAGGGCAATGTTCTGTCAACATTAAAGTGTCTTGTAAATGTGAGCTATTAAAATTAATATTAATACTTCTTTTACCCCAATAATTATACCTTATCTTTCTCTGAGCCATTATGCAGAAGTATGTAACTAACAGAATGTTTAACATAAAAGGACAACTGTTAATGAGACAACGCAATGCTAGTTTATGAATTTGATTAACTTTCTTTGCAAAGACTAGATAAAAAAATTCTTTTCTATTGTCCATAGCCCCTATATTCTTAAAGAGATTTTTAGGTGTGTCTTCTGACCCAGAAATAAACAAGGAAATCACTCTTAGACATGCATTCTGGGAAGGCTAATCAACAACTTCCTTTTTAAATGTCATTATCACCAGGGTTATTGAGTTAAGCTAATTAATTTTTGAGAGAAACTTTAGCTAAAAGCATGGAATAAGGAAGTAAAGAAAGGAATCTATGTGTTGTATTCAGAGAAAATGTTTTCTTTCTGATTCAGTGCACACAAACTCTAGTGAAGGCAATAAGAGGGTCCTTTTTTACCTGGCTGCGATCAGATCCAAGAGATGTTGCCACCTGTCATTGACCTTTCCTAGCTTATACTCTATGTCTGATGCTTTGCTTTCATGGCTAGCTTTTGCAAGTCGTTCTCCCATTTGCTGTAGTTGGATTTTGTTCTCTTCAGCAACTGCAATTTCCTCCTGATAATCCTGAGTAATAAATAACAGTCATGAAGATCAGGAGGCTTATTTTTAATGCATTCACCTATGAACTACTAGAAAAAAATTCAATTTTATAGTATTGACTTCAGAATAATTTTATTTACCAGAATTTCCACAGGATTATAAATTCTTATCAGTAAAACAGTTACTTTATTTGTAAATATAATTATATAGCTCTATTGGTGGGGGTTATAGAATGCCTAAAAAGCTGTTTCGTTTTATGTTTTTATTCATTGGGATATGTTTAACACGTCATTTAATATAATGGGTTAATTTGTGATAATTATTATAAGAAGACTCCCAATAAAAGAGACCACAATGTCTTATTGCTCTTTATGATACTAGACACTGGTTCACCACTGTACATTAGGGGAATCATTGTGCAAAAGTGTAAATGATGCTTACATATGCATTTGCCAAGCATTTTTGTCAACTGTTTATTAAATGAGAATGAGAGATAACACAAGGCTAGCCCACGTTATGACACTTGTATCCTAAAACAGAGGAAAGTCTCCAGTGTATTCAATAAAGACTCTATGGAGATTATGTAGAAATAAATGGACAATAAATAATTAAGATGACAGGGGGTGTTTGGATGGCCATCTGTCTGTGGTTGTTGGGGAGGGCAAACAACATGGCTATGCTATAAAATTGAACCCTGGGGAAAAGAGATTCCAACAAGGATCGAGAATGACTCTAATGTTAAATAAAGAGTTTTTTTTGCTGAAAATTGTATGTAGACTAAGAATCCATGTAGTTCCTTAGAAAGACATGTATAAGTAATATGAAACCCTAAGACATCAAAAGCTGAACATTCCATACCTTCTTAAGCTTCTCTATCATTTCTTCAATGAGGATGTCACCATTTTGAGAAACTTTGCTTTCCATTTGAGTTAACCATTCACAAAGCTCTTTGTTCTTCTCACTGAAGATAGCCCATTCATTCAATCTCTCATTTACCTGCTGCTGACGTAAAGATACCTGCCAGTGTTGAAATAGGGAGAACAAAGAAGAAGAAAATGAAGGAGGAAAAGGGGGGGGAGAGAGAGGGAGAGAGAGAACAGACAGACAGAGAAGGACAGAGAGAGAGAGAGAGAGAGAGAGAGAGAGAGAGAGAGAGAGAGAGAGAGAGAGAGAGAGAGAATTGTTTAGTAAAAATTGAAATTATGATGGATTCATAGAATACAGAATCTAATGTGCTTTTCAACATGGGATAAAGTGTACTACTGTTAGAACTTTGAAAGAGTTCTATACTGAGTTAAGGCATGGGTTCTAATATTGGCCAGAGCAGCTAGGTGCTGAGGTGGATAGAGTGGGGCCTGGAGTCAGGAAGACTCCTCAAATCTGGCCTCAAACATTTACTAGCTATGTGACCCTGGCCAAGTCACTTAACCCTATTTGCCTTAGTTTCCTCATCTGTTAAATGAGCTGGAGAAGGAAATGGCAAACCACTGCAATATCTTTGCCAAGAAAACCCCAAACGTGGTCACAAAGAGTGAGACACAACTAAAAAATACCAAGAAAACCCCCAAAACAACAATACAGTATTGGCTATACCAACACTATGCAACTATAGTAGTGGCTGTACCACCGACTTCTTGTGTAATCTTGGTTAAATCATTTTGTTTCTCTCTAGGCTTCAACAATAAAACGAGGGGACAGGAATAGATGATCTTTAAGGTGTTTTCCAACTCAAAAAGTCAGTGACTATTTGGTCCCCTTCTTTCCACAATCCCAGTACCACAGGTTTAAGGCTATAATGGTTCTTAGAGGTTGACTGGTACCATCCCCTTATTTTACATATGAGGTTAAGGAACTTGCTCAAGATGACACAGAGGGAAATGGAAGGTGCGAAATTTGAATCCAAATCTTCTGACTCCAAATCCTATTCTCCTTCCTTTTTATTATGAATATCCCAAGGATACCAAAGGATAAGAATATCCACGAGGCTCCTATTTAGGAGAAAGTAATAGGCACCATACTTTGTTAGGCAGAGCTTGTCTAAATCAAGGCATGAATACAATAGCTGGCTTCCTTCACGGTAATTTAAATGTCCACTAAAAGACCCTGATTAAAAATAAAAATTCCCCAACTTTGTCTGAGCTAATGACATAACTTCCACTCTTAGGACTCCAATACCTCCTATAGACTATGGTAATAACATCTTAACTGGTAGTCTTACCCTAGACTATTCATGTTGCAATCATACTTTATTTTACTAGCTGTCATCTTCTCAATGCACCACAATGATTAAGTCATTGTTCTACTAAAAAAATCTTCAGTGTTTCCCTACTGTCAAACTAACAAAGTTAAATACTTGATCCTGACATACAAGGTCTTCCAAAATCTGCTTCCAATGTACCTTTGCAACCTTATCTCCTACTCACGTACTCTATGTTTATGCTAAACTCTACTAGGCAACTAGGTGGCACAGTAGATAGAGCACTGGATCTGTAATAAGGAAAACAGGAGTTCAAATTCAGATTGAGACACTTCTTGTGTGTTTCTGGGCAAATTCCCTTAACCTTTTGTCTGCTTCAGTTTCTACAACTGTAAAATGGAGATAATAATAGCAACTACCTCTCCAAGTTGTTATGGGGATCAAATTAGATATTTGGAAGGCTCTTTGTAAACCTTAAAATACTATATAAATTCTAGCTATTGCTGTCAGTCTCATTCTATTTCTCCCCTCTATGATTTTGCTTATTCCATCCTTTGAATATACTTCAAATACCCTGCCTCCCCACACTCCTGCTATTCCCCTACTTTCTTCAAGAATTGATTCACATTGAAAATCTTTAGCAAAGCACTCCAAGGTTCTGGGCTTGGCCTAGTGCTGCTCAAGGCCACACAACTAGCAAATGTAAGAACTGGCACTTGAACCCAGTGTCACTGACTCTAGTGCTACTGATTTTCCCACTGTTCCATGAAGCCTCTAAGGCAGGAGATTGTAATGAACTTGGTTTAAATTTTTTTTATAACTGTATGGAATATAATTGGTTTCCTTCAAATATAAGCTGACAAGCTTCACCAGACTGAAAAAGGGATCCAGGCCCCCAAAACGGTTCAGAACCACTGCTCTCTGTGCTGCTATGCTCATGGGCAGAGAGAAAGCAATCACACTGATGAAATTATAAGTGCTTTAAAATAACATCAATGATATACTCTTTTCCAATTTAAAGAGTCTATTTAAGAAGTGCAACAATTGAACATTATTATACCATTCTTTGGAGGCCACCTACCATCCAAAAGAATTGCATTTCTGTTGAATGCATGATGACTTTACATTTGCCTTTATATTTAATTTAGTATTTAAAAAAGGTTATAGTACATGATGACTTTACATTTGTCTTTATATTTAATTTAGTATTTAAAAAAGGTTATAGTACCAATAGTTGATAAGAATAGGTTGCAGCCTACTGTCTGAACAATACTGACACAGGAAACATATCTTTCTCTACTTTAAATATGAGTTAAGTAACAAACATTTGAGGAAAAAAAAATTCTTAAGCCAATACAGTAATGACCTTTCCATTCTTCCCTGTGACCTACACAAAAACAAAACAAAAGAAAACAAAATCCATCAAGCTATACATAGGAATATGAACCAATAAGCCACAGTTGTATACAGCATAACAAACTGCCTTTTCAGACTGAAAAATAGTAATTTTATACATTTATACAGGAACAATATCTACTTACAGCAGCTTACTTCCTCATTATCACCTGCAGTTCCAGTTACTTCTGAATTTCCATCAATAAGTTAGGTGGAGTACAAAAACAGCAACTGCTCTTCAACAGAGGTATAATGCCATTTTCTAACTATTTACATTTGATTTTTAAAGTGAAACACGGATACAAGCTCATTTCCTTTTGTGGTTTTAACCTTGATGTCTATTCACCGGAAATGTCTAACTCAAAAACTTGTAAGAAAAGCATATTACTCTTGCTCAGTTAAAAACTGAAATAGTAGCTAAGAAAAGAACTACCTAAAAGAACCATTCTGTCGAGCTTAGAGTTGGTGAAAAGATAAGGAGACAAAGGTTGATTTTTAACTTTATCCATAAGACTCCATGATTTGTAAAGATTTTATATATTTATACACACAATGAAAAACAGAACTATTTATTCCAGACCATCTCTTCCCTAATAAATCCTAGTCTGTTCCCAGCAGGCAATAACTCTAGTAGCTAATCGACCAGATTCTTTTCTAGAGCATATCACCTGGTCACCCATCTCAGCCGGAGAATTCTAAATTTGTTTCCAAACAGATTGGTGCCTAGGTGTCTATATATGAAAAATAGCTTTAACATATATTCTCTGTCCACCTAACAGTTAACAGTAACACTCCCACATCTATTTTACATAACACCTTTACTCTTAGGAGACATATTTATTTATATTTATAAGAACGGCTCTATTAATCCTAGAATTGATCAGGAATATTATTCTTCTTTTTCAGAAGGAAGGATCACAAGTATATAGAAGTTTAATAACTGCCTTTAGGTCAGAGAGTCTTATCATCATCATCATCATCATCATCAAGAACTACCATAATAACAAACATTTACTAAGCATTTCTTGTGACTATAACATTTGGGGTTATTTCACTAAACTCAGAAGAAATAAAGAGGAAAAAGAAGTCTATGATATCGTGGGGATTAAATGGGACAACATAAGTCCTTTGCAAACTTAAAGCACCATAAATAAACATTAATGTATGTTACTGGGTAGTAAGATATGATGAATCTGAGGAATTCATAGAAACATGGAAACTTTTTTTTTATTAACCAACACAGAGTAAATCCTCAAAATGACTAAAACTATGCAAAGTAAATAATCACTAAAATGAAGTTGAACTCTTATGTTCCTGAAAAGCTAACAGAAGTTCAATACACTAAATAATGAATCATATACCTTCCCTCAAAGAAGAGAGATGGGGCTCTAGTAGGATAGAATACTGTGAACACTACTAGATACAAACAAGGTAATTAATAGTATGGCGCAATTGCTTTTTTTTTTTTGTCACAAGCAAAGGTTCAACATGTCCAGGGCTGGGGGAGGGATGGAGAGTTAAATAATTAGCATATAAAGATAGAAGACTTAAATAAAAAAAAGTGCCTTACCTGGTGACAGAGTTCTTCCCATTGCCTTTGTAGCAACTCTATGCGTTCATTGAGGATAGAGATGTCATCAGCATTGATGTATGCTGAGAGAGTATCCTTTAGGAGTACCAGATGTGCCAAGTCATCTGTCCAGCCTCCAACAGCATTTTCTAACTCCTGCATGAAAAGAAATCAGTTTGAATGTTTATGTTTTCTCCTCAACATGAAAGTCCTCATAAAACTATCAAGTCATATAAATGGTATTATTACTTTGATCACATCATTATATTTCCACATTATGAGAGTATATTTCTGATATATAGCTCTTTAAATATGGGTTTCTTTCTTCTACCTTGGGCACCTCACTACTCAAACTTCCTTTATTTCCATGATATTTGAAACCACAACACCTAATTTTTGTCAACCTCATTATTAAATTACTACCTGGTTATTTGGCAGTTCAGCAAATTTTACTGGGAAAATGCAAAGTTTCTGCTCTGAATTCTTGTGATGACAGTTCCTTCCATTCATCCCTTCTCTCTCTTCACATGGTCCCATTTAGTTCTAGCTCTCCATTTAAACTCTTTCTCTTCTACTTTGGAATAATCCTGATGCCTTTACAAAGACTGACTCCTAGATTTACCTTTCTATCTTTAATCTCTCACATATTTGAAATATCTATCTTATGAAACAGTCTCCTTTTCACACTATGAAGACATAAAACATGTACTTATAGGCATCTATTAGTTGCAGTGGACAGAGTGATAAACCAGATCAGGAAGCCATGAGTTCAAATCCTGCCTTGGCCACTTACTAGCTGTTTCCCTGAGCAAGTCACTTAACCTCTGCTTTTCTCAACTTCCTCATCTGTACAATGGGATAATAAGAGCACTTACCTTATTGGGTTACTGTGAAGATCAAATAAGATAATGTATATAAAGTACTTTGCAAACCTTGAAATGCTCTGTAAGTGCTGGTAGCTATTATTACTATACATGTAAAATATGCAGAAAATTATATCTTGCTGTTATTATTCATGAAAGATAACTTAATATTGTTGCAAATCTAATTATTCAAGCTACTGATGAAGCTAATGTCATCTGTATTCTAATGTGGGTATTGACACTGTCCCAATAACGACATTCTAGTGCCTCAACTTTGCCCTTACAATGTTTTGGCAGGTTCCCCTTTTCGCAATTCGCATAGTTTTTATTCTCTAACAGTCTTCTGATGTTAGGATTCCAACTAATAGATCAAATAAGCAATGTACTTTATATAGGTTTTTACATAGGTTTTTGGCTCTTTACAAAGAGTCCAGGATACTTAAAAGAAAGCATAAAATCCAGGCAACTCTATGTGAGACTAAAATTCTAGATAATGTGGATATGTTACACTTTGGCCAATATCAGTCCTTCAGTTTGTTGTTAAGGGTGGCAGAGTATTAGAGGGGAGTGCAGAGAACAGGAAAAAAGTTTCTTTAATCTGGATCCAAATAATAAGATCATCACTTTTGTTTCCAACACTGACGTTAGTTCTCTGATGGCGAATCATGTCCCAAAGCAACAATAGTCAGCTCAGACACCAAATTCTCCAAGTGACAATATTATCATTAATAACTTTACAGAGAGCTGATTTCATCTTGAAAATAAAACTAATCAAAGACATCTCTCCTTTGCCTTTAGTTCAAAGCCTGGAGAATCGTCGAATTTCCAAAATGGAGTATGCTACAATATCCTGATTTTTTTTCCCCATCACTCTTGAGGTCCTTCTTTTTTAAGTCAGCAGAATTCCATAGATGGTTATCAGTTATACATTTAAAGGAGATTATATAATTTCTTTAAGTAGCCTTGAACTTTCTTATACTAAGGATTAATATCTAATATGAAAAGTTTTTCAGCTGTTTTAAATGGTAAAGATGAACTTTATACTTTCTGAAGGAAGTAAAGGACTAGAGTTTAGGTATGCCAACTTGGCAGGAAGATGGTGAAAAATGATTAAGTCTGTTAACCATCATCTCTTGTGATACTGCTAAAAAATCTTTCTTTCACCTCTGGAGCATTACTTTCATATCCAAAGCAACTTCATAGATTAATTGAATGTTATTTTCACTAGATAGAATAGTTTTATTAAATTTTTCTAAGTAATTATAGGAGGAAGTAGGACTAACACATAGCTTATAGACTGTGGTGAACATGCTTCTATTCAGCTTTCCTAAAATGTTTACAAAAGTTTATTGTTCTATATTGTAGAAGTATGTCAGAATTCCAATTCCCTCCTCATATTTTTGAATTATAATATCTTACAACTATTTATATAAGATTTAAAAAATGTTTCTATGTATATTAAGAGCTTAAATTTATATTTATGAAACAGCTTACATCTTTTGTTTTTCATTAAAATATTTAATATATGTATATATATAATAATATATAGTTTTGAAGCCATACATACATACATACATACATACATACATACATAATAAACAAACAAACAAACAAATATATATGTGTATATATATGGCTTCAAAACCAGATATCTATCCAAACTACTATCTTATGTTTTAAATTTCAATCTCTGCCCAAGAACAACAATGATATTTATACAGATGTTTAAGGTTTGCAATTATCTTTATAGGTTGTCTCATTTGATCCTTAAAACATCTCCAGAGGTAGGTGCCATTGTTATCTCTGTTTTAAAGATGAACAAACTGAAGCTAAGAGGTTAGTGAATTGCCCAGGGTCACACACTGGGAAGCATATGAAGCCACATTTGAATGTGGGTCTTCCTGACGCCAGGGCTAGTACTTTACTTTGCTGGGCCACCTTATTGCCTGAATAATAAGGTTTGCAACTTTAAAAGACTATGAAACTCATCCATATATATCTTGTGTCTATCTCTTGCTGTCTGGGGCTAAGAGAAAGGAGGCTGGGAAATTGAATTCAATTTGATTTCACAAACATTTACTGAATACCTCCTATATGTCAGGCAATATGTTAAGGCTGGTTAGAGCTGACTCATATGAACAACTTTCATAGTCATCGTTTTTTCCCTAAAAAAGAAAAGTTTTCTTTTTTTTAAATTTTGATTTATCAGTTTATTTTGAAAAAGTTTTCTAATTCTGTCTCTACCACTGACTAGTTGCGTGTCCCTGAACAAGCCACTTCCCTACCTTGGTTGTCAGTTTACTCAACTGCCAAATAATGAAGTTATATTGAAAGGAACTCCAAGTTATTACATTTCTACTATAGGCACTGAATTTGCATAGAGTATAGAATGTTGGACCTGGAGACTAAAAGCCCAGAGTTCAAATCCAGCCTCATACATTTACTAACTGTGTGATCTTGGTCAAGCCATTTAACTTGTGTCTGCCTCAGTTTGCTAAACTATAAAATGGGGATAATAATATACCTAGACCTCACAGGATTGCTTTAAGGACCAAATGAGATGATACATGTAAAGTACCTGGAATACATTAGGCACTTAATAAATGAGTGTTTTCTTCCTTCCTATTAAGATGTATATCTATTACTAAATTATGGCTTCTCAATGATGTTAATTTCAGTAGCACATTATTTAGGGAGTAGTCTGTATTAGTTACTGATTTGTTTCCAAGTACAATTTAAGGTGCTGATTGTAATCTGTTAATAGTTTTAGCTTTGGAAATTTGAAAATGCTATCTCCCTTCAAAAGCTCTTAATATATGTAATGTATATATGAGGTCAGCTACTGTTTCCACAAGCCAGCTAATAGGAACCAGGAGACAGGGTGTGTTCCTTAGAAGGCAACTGTCTGTAGAATTTCTTGGTTTGGCAATCCCTTGGTGTGTTAATAATTAAGGCAGACTAGAAGATACATTTCCTTAGTTATGTTCATAATACTCCTTCTATGCTCACATGCTAAGTTTAAGTATACATCTGTATGAATGCTTAGGATTCATTTTTGTATTGTACAGGTAGGGGCATAATTCCATCACTTGCCATAAATCAGATATATATAATTCTCCCTAAAATAATCTACCTTTATGTAATGTAACAGTAACTTGTTTATACCTGTAAATAGATGTAAGGATTTATTTTTATTATTAGAAGCGAGGTGCTCACTTCGCAACACCATTATTACAGCTGGAATGATACAAGAAAATTAGGATGGCCCCTAAGCAAGGCTGATGTGCAATTTTGAGAAGTGTTCTGTATTTTTTCTCAATGTTGGAGTAGGAGTGGGGAAGTGGCAGAGAAGGTACAACTTTGTCTGGAAAAAATTTACAAAGAAGAAGCAAGTAATGAAAAGAATCCTTGAATGGGAATTAAGAGAAATGGGCTGGAATTCAGGCTCTGGTACTTACTAGTTGTGGGAAGCTAGGCATGTTATTTAAATTCTCTGGGTCTCAGTTTCCTTATCTGTAAATGAAAAGAGTAATGCTTGCACCACCTACCTTATGGTCTCCTGAGGGAAGCACTTTATAAACTCTAAAACAATCCATAAATATGAGATATTGATTATGCTTTCAATATTTTTATTACTCTAGAGGTGAAAGGTCAAAGGTTACCTTGCAACGCATTTGCTCTGCATGCAGCTCATCATGGTGATCTGGCAATGGTTGGGTAAGCTTTTTTTTGAAAGCTTTCAATTTCTCCAGGGAATCAGCTATTCCTTTTTCACATTTTTCCCAGTCCTAAACAGAAGGAAGAAGAAACTGCATGAGTCTCCCACTGGGAACTTGGAATTAAGAAGAATTAAAACAAAATTGTCTAATAAATCTTTCAAAAATTATTTTGCAAAAGAAATTCTCTCTAAGGTTTGCCCTGTACTTAAAATGAAATATTAAGATTGCAGAGAGAGTGCTGTGAAGGATCTATGTCATCAGAACAATATGCAGTGGAATACAGAAACAGTTCTGTGCTCAACTGCTGAACCTGATAACACCATTTTCTTTACCAGTAGCATTGTCCATTTCTCTTCCTGTATGGGCTCAGTAGGGGCATCCTAAAGAACTTTGCACTGCATCCAAAATTCTCTTCCACTCCTTCAAAATCCTGTACTTACCTCACATTCCTGGGATACCCTTGCTTCTTCCTACTTTACAGGAAATCTCTCCTGTCTAAATATCTTTAAGACTGATTCCAGGTAATAAATAACAAATCAATGCAACATGCTCAAAGGTGGTGGGAAATGACAACAATAATAATCCTTTATCTGATCATGAATTTATATGTGTGTGTATATATTACATATATATTTTTTACAAAATTCTCAAATTAACCTACCATATGTAAGCTGAAATCTGCTAACAGTAAATAAGTTTTACCTAGTATTAAAGCACTGTATTAGCTTCTTATTCCACTTAATCAGAATAGAGACTTAGAAAGGTGAACACGTGGTTCAGTTTTCTAATCTACAGTGAACTGAATTATAATGAGTGTATTTTCTGCACTGCATACTCACTGAACTAATTTTATTTGCATTTGCTTGGAAACATTAACAACCAACAAGCTAAAAATATGTTTTTATGTCTGTGGTATAGAAGACAACATTAAAATTTGGCTTCACAAATGTCACCTTAGCCTAATAGCAACAACAACAATAATAATAAATAATGAAAGACTAATACAAAATTAAATATATTCTCAGAAGAGTTGAATAGGGATTCCATTTTCCAAAGATCATTTGTAGTATGAATTTGCAACTAAAAGCTTTCCACCATACAATTTACAAATGAATTCTTTCCATGGGCTGCAGTCCTCCAGCTAGTTGATATGTCATATAAATCAACAAATAGTAGAAGAGTACAAGGAGAACAAATGGGGTAGGTAATGTCATCAAAATATTTTGGCTTATTAATAGGTTCTAAAGCTCTTCGTAATCATCTGATCACAAACTAAGTAGTATGCCAAAGTAAAAACTGCTCTAGAAAATGTAATAATAATTAATGTTTGAAAAAAGAGAAAATTCCCATTTAAGCACTGGATAACTGATAAGTATAATCCTATAATCACATATATGTATCTCTTACCTATACATACATATCTACATACATGTGCTCAACATTTTACTGATCTAAAAGTTTATTTTTCTAAATATTAATATAGTAAATAATATACATCCACAAAATTTTACTTAATATCATATAAAATAACATATAATGTAATAATATGTAATATAATATAATCTATAAATAACCTCACATAAAATATCATATAAAATCAAATAAAAATAAAATTGGAGTGCCCTTTTTATAATATCTGTTATCTGATTTATTTCAGAAGCATAAGAAGCAAAAAAAATTAAATCATTTTGATTAGTGAATGAGCATTTGAAGAGTGATAAATCCATGTCTTTTCTATCCATAGCTTTCTTTCCTTATTGCTCTATTCTAGGAAAGTAGATTTCACTAATGCATAATGTAGGTGACATGCCAGCCAGTCAATAAACATTTATTAAATACTTAGTATGTACCAGGCACTGTGCTAAACACTTGAGATTACAAAGAAAAGTAAAAACAGTTACCTTAGTGGAATCTGCATATTATGCCCTGTTCTCCCCTCTGCCCTTGCCACCACCCCAGTGTAGGCTCTTACCACTCAAGTGCATTGGTTAATCTCCTTGTTTTAAATCTCTCCTTACTTCAGTCGATCAGATGTCAAACTGATCTTCCTAAAGCACAAGTCTGACCATGCCACCCCACTATTCAATAAACTCCGGTAGCTTCCTATTAACTATAGCATTATATATAAATTCCTCTGTTTGGCTTTTAAAGCCCTTCATAAACTGGCTCATTTCTGTTTTTCAGTTTTCTTATACCTTACTTCTGTGCATTTAACCTATCAATACAGCGACACTAGCCGTTCCTTGCCAGGGACACTCCATTGGCCAAAGTCATGAATTTTTTTACTGGCTGGTACTCTTGCCTGGAATGCTCTTGCTCCTAATACTTCCTGACTTCCCTCACTTCCTTCAGATCTCACATAAAATTCCACCTTCTGCAGGAAGCCTTTCCCATTCCTGTTTAATTCTAGTGCCTTCTGGTGGAGATTATCTCAAATTTATCGTTCATTCATTCATACACACACACACACATATACATATACATATACCCTCACACACAAATATGTGTGTATATATGTGCGTTTATAGATATGTATATCTTATTTTTACATATCTATTTGCATGTTGTCTTCCCTATTATACAGTGAGCTCCTTGAGAGAAGAAACTTTTTTTGGGGGTGGGAAGGGTCTTTCTTTGTATTCCTAGTACTTAGCACAGAGTAAGTGCTTAATAAAATGTTTGCTGCCTTGACTTAACACTGAACTGGTCCTCAGTAAGCTCACATTCTAAGGAGGAGATAACATGCAAATTATCTATCTATCCACACACACAAGATCATACACACATACACACACACACACACACACACACACATACACACACACTCTACAAGTGGAAGGTGAAGATGATCTCAAAGGGAAGAGACTGAAAAGAAGAGGCAATCTGGGATGTCCTCCCAAAGAAGGTGGAATTTGAGCAGAACTCCAGAGAAAGCCAGGGAAGCCAGTAGGTAGAGGTGAGGAAGAAGAGGATTTCAGATATAGGGAATAGCCAATGTTAAAGCCCTAAATCAATCTGTCAAGAAGCAATTGTTAAGTGCTTACCAAGTTCCATAGAAAAAGACAAAAATAATGCCTGTCCTCAAAGAGTTTACATTCTAAAGGGGAAGACAATATCTATTTATAACCTATAACCATCTATCTATATGCATATGAATCAATCAAGAAACATTTATTAAGTGCCTATTACATGCCAGGCACTATGCTAAGTGCATATAAAACACACACAGAGTAGATGGGGACTAGATGCTGGAAATATTATGAGGCACTATGTAATTGGCTTCAGATTTTCTTTTTTCAGAGAAGATTTTGCATTTGACCTGTGATTTTACTGGCAAAGAGAATTCCTACTAAGGAAACTACTTCCATTGTTCATCAGTACCCGCTTTAAAATGAATCTTAGAGAGCTGCCTGGGCTACTAAGAGTGTAAGTGGTCGCTCAGGGTCACACAGCCAGTATGGAGTCAGAGGCAAAACTTGAAACCCATTTTTCTGTTTCCAAGACTAGGTCTCTGTCCGCTAGTGCTATGCTTTCTCTCCAGTTATCTTATTCAAATAGTAATGGGGAAACTGACACATTTACAAAGGCTCTTTAAAAACTAAGAAGTCAAGCTCTTTCCTCCTCTCTAGATGAGCAACTGAACTTACTTTCAACAGAAAGTCAAGTTTTTTCTTCTGTTCTTCAAGGCAGATGCTAGCCGATTTCCATCTCTCCTGGATTTCCATGAGTTCAGCCTGTAGGGCTGCCTCTGCCCCACTATCAGCAGAAAGCAGCAACTGCTTCCCAGCCTCCACAGTCACAATGTAGCTCCCTTGTTGCCTAAGGAGAACTTTTTCTTTGACCTGAAAAGAAAAGATTCTCAATGTCTCACTTTTTTTCTCCTTTAAAGGAGCTCTAAATTCACCATAAGAAAGAAGATTCTTATTTCTTTTGTGTAGGACTTTGGATTTTAGTGGAATGGAAATCTGACCAACATGCATGAAGCTACTTATATAAGACCCTTAAGTATAAGTACCATGTCATATTTATCTTGGTATTTTCCCCAGCATCTCATATAGGACATTATGTATAATAGGTATTTAATATATTTTTGCTGTTGATGGTGAATGGAAGTGCCTTCCTAATCAGGTGAAAGCAAGAGTCAGGATAGGAAGAAAGCTGAGAGATGTCAAAAGCAATGACCACTTTTACCTTTTCTGTAATATTTAAATGAAATATTTCAATTTTAAATGGAAAACATAGTCACCACGAGCTTTCCTTGTGTTTATAATCCGGTAATGTCATTCTAAATTGAGCAGAATCCCTTGGCACTTGAAAGTAGTCCATAGGAAAGGCTGCTATCTTATCTGATCATTATCATTATTAGTCTAGGCTTTGCACAATCAAGGAACCATTTCAATTCATTTCAGCCATTATTTGGAAAGCAGATAATTTTTGTCACCCAAGTGTCTTACAATCAGATAGGACTCATTAGACATATACAAATGATGATATCGTAGAGGGAATGTGAGAAGGCCTAAAGAGCCGGACAACTTGAGTACTGGCAGAAATTTAAGAAATGTTCTATGTTTTCATTACTATATTGGACAATGGAGCACTGTAACTTTCCTAATTCCAAAGTCACTCTGCAATAAATAATGGAAAAGTAAGGTGAAGGGAGAGGGAGACTAAGAAGGGTAAAAGAGGAAGAAAACATTTTGCACCTACCTGTACTTCATCAAACAGTGTCCTAGCTTGCTGTAATGACATAGGGACACTTCCCAGTCCACTCACAGGTTGATAGGACACTTCAACCAACCATTTACGAAGCTTCTCTGACATCTCCCGGTAGCGTTGCCACTGTCGAATCTGACTATCAATGATCCCTCTTCTCTGCTGAGCCCTGCGAATGACTCCCTGCCACTGGTTACTAAGAAGTGTCAGCTTCAGGTTGAATTCATCCCTGTTGATAGAGTAGCCATACTGTGAAAGACCACGGCCAATACATATATACTTCCCTAATAAGATAAAATTTGCAGTCTGGATGAATCTAAAAGAGATCTTGAGTGGGCATCTAGTCCATCTCTTGATATCAGGCAGGGTCATTCTTAAACCATTTCAAATGAATGAAATTATTAATAAAAAAATCAGAGAATAGCACTCTATAATCTGTTTTAGTCATCTATCTCAATGTCTGACAACCCAAATTCTCAGCCCACTCTTTCCCATACCTAACTGAAATCTCCCATTCTACATATCACATCCATTTCATATTATCTCAGTGAAAATGGGAAAAAAAATATTTGCATAAGAACCCCCAATACTCCCGAAGACATCGTTGTTTTCCTTCAGTTTTCTCTTCTTTGAGCATAAGAACCTTAATTCTTATAACTCTTCCTAACTAATCTCCCAATGAAACTTTTGAAGTTTTCTAGAACACTCAATTTGTGGGGCTACAGTATTACATTGTAACTAGTAAAATGAGTTTCTTTAAATGTCTAACTCTAATTTATATATCCTTACCTTTATTTCCTTCTGCTCTAATTTTGCCTTTTTTAAACACTGCTGTGGCATTATTTTATCTACCTTGAATATCTGGACATTGTTATTTTATAATTATATAAAATTTAATTATATGTTATTTAAGAATTATCCTTTCCAGAAACTATCCTGAACTTTGTGGCATTGAGCTTGATTTTTTTTTTGGATTCAGGATATTTTCCCCATTTACCAAATTCCCTCTGATTTCTGCTTCTAAAGTATTTTCACAGCCAGTTAGATTAATGAGACAACTTTATTCTACATTAATAAGTTCTTGATAACAGTGTCTTTAGGAAGGGAGGGAGAGAAAAAGAAAAGAGAGAAAGAGAAGGGAGAGAAAGAGAGATGAGAGAGAGAGAGAGAGAGAAGAGAGGAGGAGGAGAGAGAGAGAGAGAGAGAGAGAGAGAGAGAGAGAGAGAGAAGGGTGAGAGAAGGGAGAGAGACAGAGAAAGAGAGACAGAAAGAGTACACAAAACACTGGATGTAGAATTAAGCCCAGGAAAACAACCTTCTTACATCCTCCTATATTTACAGTGATCCACTGATCATTATGGAGGGCATTTATACTTGATAACTTCTGATGTATCTTCTAAATTAATATTTAATAATAATTATTCTAGGACATTTTTTAAAGAAAGGGAATACTACTGCCTGTATACCAAAATATCATCATTCACATGTGATGAAAAAAACTGTAGAATAACTTTCTGGGTTACAAGGCTCAAGGTACAATTTTCTTGTAAGGTTTGAAGGGACAATCAGATAGTACTTCTTCCTAGCTGTGTGGCCCTGGGTAAGTCATTTAATCACTCAGACTCAGCTTCCTCATTTGTAAAATGAGGACAACAATAACATCTACTTCACGTGTATGTTGTAAAGATCAGATGACATAATATATTTAAGACCTTTGTAAGTTTTAACTACATAAATGTTACTTATTACCACTACATTCCTCCTCTAATTTTAATCAGGCATGGTATTAATATGTGTCAAGGTCTTCAGTTTTCCTCTTTATTCTAAAGTTCATAATCCGTTAAATACATTTCTATCTTTTGATATCTGAACAAATATTTTAAAACTTAATTTCCTTCCCATTTCTCCTCCAAAGCATGTCCAAAATTATCATTTGTTTTTTCTCTCCTTTTCATTATATTTTAAAACATTAAAAATGGCTTAATCACCAATAGTTAGTATGAGAGTAGACCTGGTAACATAACCCTACTAAAACTCACCCACAGAATCTTCAAAAACATCTCCATCTACCTCCCTATTCTTCTTTACTTAAATCTAAATACTCCCTCAGGGAAGCTAGGTCGCACAACTGATAAAGCACTGGACCTAGAGTCAGGAAGACCTGAGTTCAAATGTGGCCTCAGACACTTACCACCTTTGTGACCCTGGCAAAATCATTTAACCTTATTTGCTTCAGTTTTCTCAGCTGTAAAAAATGATCTGGAGAAGGAAATGGCAAACCACTCTAATATCTTTGCCAAGAAAACAAATGAACAACAATAACAAATTTCTCCCTCAACTACCAGCTTTCAAGATAGCTTTAAAAAACTCATTAAATGTTATTGTGTTTCTATTTTGCTTAATTATTATTATCTCAATTCTGTTGCATTAAATTATTTTCCCCAAACATAGAAACTGCATGAAAACTTATCATTATTGTCAAAATATTTCATGTAAAATGTTTAGTTATTATTAACAGTTATAATAATTCCCACAATAGGAAAATAGACACATGTATGTCAACAAAAGCAATAGGTCTATACGAAAACAAAAAGCATCTAACTATTGCCCCTAAAGTCCCTAAGGTCATTTTCATCTGTTCCATGATCCTATGATCTTATGTGTAATTTTAATGACATTCTAATAAATAATACTATTAGGAAAATATAGACAAGAGTAAAACTGGACAAATTCATCTTTTGCTTATTTGGACAAATACAAATTTACCTTTATGTTTTCTATAGAGAAGACACTTACCATATAAATCAATAAAGCAAACGATTTCAAAGGTTAATGTTTATATTTAGGAGAATAATGTAAAGCATTTCAGAAACATCTATTAAATAGCACTTATAATGCTATTTACAAATCATCCTATCTGTTCATTAAATAAAGTTGTAATTTGCTGACCTATTTTCAATGGATAGAATGCTGGGCCTGGAGTCAGGAAGACCTGAATTCATATTCAGCCTCAGTCACAGACATTATTCTTCTCAGAAGTACAAACATTGACCTGTGAAATCACATTTGCTTTACCGATTTATGCAGGGTCTTCTATATAGCTGTGGGACCTTTGGGCAAGTCACTTAACCCTGTTTGCCTCAGTTTCCTCATCTGTAAAATGATCTGGAGAAAAAATAGCAAACCACTCCAGTATCTTTGGTAAGAAAACCCAAAATGGGGTCACAAAGAGTTGGACACAACTAAAAATGACTAACAACAACAAATTTTAAACATTTGGAACACATGAAGTAACAAAATGTCATGTTTTATAATTTGGGCATTTCAATAATTAATAAATGTCTTCCAATTAGTTTGAATAAATAAGGCTTTACTGCAGTTGAATTCACTAATCAGTTTATTAACTAATAAGCCAGTGTGCTGGATGCTAGAGAATACAAAACAAAAAACAGTTCTTACTCTCAAGGAGCTTACGTTCTACTGGATGGTTGCATTCAGCCAATAGTTAAAGAAAAGTTATTTTGAGGAGAAAGCATAACTGTGTGGGAGCAGTAAAGGCTTCTCACAGTGTGCAGTACATGAGCAGAAAGAAGCAAAAGACTCTAAAAGGAAAGAAATATTCTAAGAGAGAGTCCATTGAAGGTCTGAGGGACAGCCTGTGTTAAGGTGTAGAGGAGAGCGATAGAATATTGGGTTCAGAGTACAGTGAGTATGTCCTTTAGGAAGATTATCTTGGAAGTTGTGTAGGGTATAGACTGCAAAGGGGGACAGACTGAAAACAGGGAGACCATTTAGAAGGCTATTGTAATAATAGTTCATGAAAGAAGCAATGAGGTTCCAAGACAGGAGAATGCATGCAGGAAAAGGAGGTATAACTGAAAAAAAACACCTGCTGCTGCTGAAATATATGGAGGGAAGGAGGGAAGAATAAATAATAATTTTGAGGCTAATAATTTATGAAAGGAAAGAAGGAAGGTAAAGGAGGGAGGGAGGAAGAAAAGAAGGAAGGAATGAGGGAAGGAAAAGAGAAGGGAGGGAAGAAGAAAGGGAGAAAGAAAGGAAGGGAAAAGAGGGAAGGACAAAAGAAGGGAGAAAGAAAGAAAGGAAGGATGGAAGGAAGGGAGAAAGCAAGGAAGAAAGGAAGTAAGGTAAAGGAGAGGGAGAGAAAGAAGAAAAAAAGAGGGAAAGGAGAGAAGGAAGTGAGGGAGGAAAGGAGGAAATATTTATTAAATGCCTATGTGTCAGGGATTGTGCTAAGTACTTTACAAATATCATCTCATTTGAGCTTCACAACAACCCTGAGAGGCAAATGGTACTAGTATCCTCATTTTATAGCTGAGAAAACTGAGCAGATGGAGGTTAAGTGACTTGCCCAGGGTCACACAGCTACTAAATATCTGAGGCCAGATCTAAATTCAAGTCTTCCTGATTCCAGTCCCAGTGCTCTATCCACTGTGAGGATACTGGTGCCAATCATAGTGAGTAGATTAGAGGTGTAAGACAAAAAAGCTATGTGTTAAATAGAAATTCCTTCATAGCCAGACTTTCTCTCTTTTGTCTTTGCATGACCACTGTCTAGCATACTTTCTGGCACATGGGGGCACTTAATACATGCTTATGGACTGATTTAAAGCCATAGTTGGAAAGGTCTTTAGATATCAGGAAAGATTTCATGAAAGTGGTAGCATTTATATAAAACTTTAAATGATAGATTACAGGAGCATAGAATTTTGTTTGTTTATTTTCTGGGTGTAGCCAGGCTAGAAGTACATCAGCCTTGGGATAGATCCCACTGCTAATGGGTACAGAAGGCCTTGTAGAGAGGATCACAGATTGGAAGCTGGAAGGAAAGCTAGCTATCAATTTCTCATTGTACAGATAAGGAAACTGAGGTCCAAAGAGTTTGAACAACTTCACCAATATCATACAGGTAGTAAATGACAGAACAAGAATCATGTTGAACCCTTGTCTTTCACTATATAGGACTATCTCTCTAGATAGGCATTCAACAGGTTAAGTGAAGGGAAATAAGGTTGGGAATGGGGTGGGGATGAATCAGAAGGCAGGTCCAGGCACAGAGAACAGCTAAGGCATGACATTAGGCAAATAAATGATGCATTCAGTGAGCAGAAGCTGGTGTGGGTAGAAGATGGTAATATAAGATAAAGCTGGAAAGGTCAAATAGCATCTGATTCCGGATGAAATAGGGAGCCATTGGATATTTTTGAGTAGGTGAGGGACACTTTCTATGTATAAGAAAAATTATTCTGGCAGTAGCATAAACTTCAGAATGATGGGGAAGAGAGTGAAGGCAGGAAGACCTAGCAGAAAAGTATAACATCTTATGTATATTGGCTACTCACTACTGAAGACTTAATTCATTGGCAACTTTCCTCACAAGTATTCAAAATCCTACCTGTCATCCACTTGACCTTGTTCTAGCAGGCGCTGCCCATCAATAATGATTGAATGCAAAATCTGTTGACGACTGAACATCTCTGCTTGAAACAACTGTCACAAAAATAAATATATGAAAATGAGAATGATGGCAATAATATGCTTTAGAATCCTCCAATTTGATAATTAGTAATAGATAACTCAATTCTATCCTAATTTTCCAGATATTCAACTTTACTTTTACTGCTGTCTTCTAAGACAAGAACATATTTTGTTTTAATTCATATAATAATTGATAAAATATACTAGAATATAAATGATAATATATAAATGTGGTAGTGCCAAATTTTTAAATAAGGAAAGTCATAAGAATTATTTCTGACTGAAAAAATTATAATCCTGAGGTTGGGTAAAAATTAAATCTATTTTAAATAAATCACTATAGATACACGTAATTGAAAGACGGAAGTTTTTGTTTGAAATGATTAATTATTATAAGTCTGAAAAAAATGCTCTTTCTTTTAATACCAAGCAAAATTGTAACATTTTCTCTAGTTTTTGTATCTATCTAAGATTCATATAAAAGAATAGATTAGATTTTCAAATCTTTCTACCAAAGAATAGAAGATAATGATATGATAATAAGTAATATGTATGTGTATACACACATCTTTAAGGAATAATAGTTTCTCTCTCTGTGTGTATGTCTCTCTCTCTCTCTCTCTCTCTCTCTCTCTCTCACACACACACACACACACACACACACACACACACACACAAAACACACTCCTTAACAGTCTACAATTAAGAGAACTTTTTACCTTTTTTGGGCCTTAGTTTTTTCAACTGTAAAATAAAGGGGCTAATAATTATCTCTAATATTGCTTCTACCTCTAATATTCTATTTGTTTTATTAGCTTTATTAAAGTATAGAGAAGAAACAACTCATAAATTGGCTATGGATAAGGGAAAAGGAAAAGAATAAGCATTTATGTGGCACCTAGTATATGCCAGACACCATGCTAAGTGCTTTTTACAAGTATTACCTCATTTGATCCTCACAATCCCCTACAAAAGCAGATGCTG
The DNA here is from genome assembly GCF_003287225.1 of Phascolarctos cinereus. NCBI lineage: Eukaryota > Metazoa > Chordata > Mammalia > Diprotodontia > Phascolarctidae > Phascolarctos > Phascolarctos cinereus. The sequence goes on along the minus strand of NW_027555958.1, from coordinate 101,016,581 downwards.
TTATTATCCTCATTTTATAATTGAAGAAACTGAGACAAACAGAGCTTAAGTAACTAGCCCAGGATCAGTTTGAACTCAAATATTCCTGAGTCCAGGCCCAGAGCTTTATTCACTGTGCCACCAGTTACCTCAGGTATAAGAAAAGGTATAGGAATTCTTACATATGTACGATTCCCACTGTTATTATCTATTATCCTCCACTAAAATTCTATCCCATCTTGATTTTTAGAAGGCTATATCTATTGGATCTAAGCTCTGGCATTTCTGGCCAATAGGGAAGGTCCATGTATAGATCTGGTGGTATACTATCTTTTGAAAGTTAGATTAGTTATGTTTGGAGAGATTTATTGACAGAAGATGAAGGACTTGTTAATAATAGTCATTGATGTTATTGTTGTTGTCGGTAGTAGCAGTAGTAGTAGTAGTAGTAGTAGTAGTAGTAGTGGCAGTAGTAGTAGTAGTAGCAGTAGTAGTAGCAGTAGTAGTAACAGTAATAGTAGTAGTAGTAGTAAGTCCAAATCATAGACTTGCTTACGTAGGACTGTAATTTGTATCAGTCAGAGTATACACATGAAAGTCATAGGGTTGGCTCTGAAATACTAAAATATAAAATTATATATTTTATCATATGTGTACAGCCAGCTGAGGAGGCAGGACCTGATAGATATTTTACTAATAAAAATATGGTTGATGTAGGCATGAATATGATATTATTATTATATTATTATAATATATTATAATATATCATATATTATAATATATAACATATTATATATTACATAAAATATTATTATATTTTAAAATGCTGTTCTTCCTCAAGTGAAATACCCCTTCTGTTATAGTAGATTTATAAAACACTTTTTAAACAGCTCAGAATTGATATTCTCCAAAATTCTAATACCTACCTCATGTGCCCTCTGCTGCTCTAAAAGACGTTGATAATTGCCTGAAATCTCTACAGCCAACTTCTGTTCCGTCTGAACCAGGAATTCCATCCATGTCTCACATTTTTCCAAGAAGGTTTGATGTTGCAAAAGGAACGATTGTAACTTACTGAAAGAATAAGAAGTAAGAAATAAAAAGAATAAAAAAGTTAAGATCAGAAAATAACTTTATCTTATTGAAATAATCACCAAATTTTCCCCAGCATTACCAATAGTACAACTCTCATCATTTTTGTACTGCCACACAGATACATTTTATACTACAATAATATTTGTAGTCTAAATCATCAATTTGTATATATTTAGGAAAATAAATGAAAATGCACTAAAAGTTTCAATTCACCATTTTAAAATAATTTTAATTTTAAAGGAAAGCAATATTTAATACTTAAATCATGTAAAAACGAACTTGTGTTTTACTCAATTCTAATTTCCCAATTTCCCCCCAAATTATGGCAGTTATATTTTATAAATCCACAGAGCTTTAAAAAGCCATAAAAGTAACTTTACTTGATTTCAAATTTCTGAGCTTTTGTACCTGAATCTTTCCGTGGTCTGAGAGGAGATTAAAGACCAGTGTCTATTCAGATTCTGCATCCTTTTGATTTCCTTATCATTTAGTGGTAATCTATATCCCAATTCATTTAGACGATCCAAATCTGGAGCCATGCTGCTGAATTTTAACATCTGTCCCTGAAATGAAACAGCAAAGACTCCACTTTTCACCATGCACAGTGAAGCTGAAGTACTACTAACAGCCTAAGTGTCCAGTTAGGTCCTTATTACCTAGATTTGTGAATCCCTCTTATTCCTTACCTGTGAAATTCTTTTGACAAATTTTAGACCACACGATAACAGCATTTCAGGAAAATAGGGGAAAAGATAAGACACTAAAGATATATTGACTTGGTGATTTGCAAAAAATGGCTTTCATAAGTGCCAGGATAAGGATGAAAATGACACTAATGATTAAAAATTGTTTTTACATGTTCAGACAATTTATACATGGCAATCTTGACATCATTATTCCACCATAGTTCAGTTAGATAAGAAATAGCTCCAGTGACTAGCAGTATAAATGACACTTTAAAGTTTTTTTTTAATTGAAGTTTTATTACTCCTTTCTTCCCCGAACAGCTAGAAGAAAGATGAAGCTGTTTTATTTTTTGAAGTTTTGCTCTTTCTCCACATTGGCCTTGACTGGGATGGCTGATGTACAGAGATTTATACGATGGAAAAATCTGACATTAGAATTTTGTACCATTTCAACCTTATTTCCTCAATAACCTTTCAGTTCATTCTTCACTAACCTTTTCAACATTTTTGTGTTGGTTTTCCCTATATCCCTCAAAAGGAACTTCAAATATTAAAAGAGAAAGAACACTGCAGGCTTCCCTTCCCTTTAAAATTAGAAAAGCTGAATTAACTCTATCTGTTAATACACATAAGAGAGGCAATTAGTTGTAGCAGATAGGGGGGCTAACCTTGGAGGAAGGGAGACCTGAATTCAAGTCTTGCCTATGACAGGAGGCTGTCTGACCACGGGAAGTCACTTAATCTCTCTGTGCCTCAAACTAATCTCTAACATTTAAAAAAGAAAGTTAGGAAGGAAGAACGGAAAGAATAAAAAGAAGGAATAAAGTAAAGAAACAAGAAAGGAAGGAAAAAAGGAAGGAATTAATGGACAGCAGATTTCTATCTTCCTCTTCCCTTTACATCCTCCATAATGGAAAAGTAGAACAAAGCAGGTTATGTGCTTCTTCCTACCCAAGTTTAGACAGTTTGCGTGCACCCTTCCATCATTAGGACATTTTTATCTATTAACCATCCAAGTTATGCACAGTAGGGGGGAAATAATTAAAATGTTTGATTTTTTTGGTTTGATACCATTTGTTTTTACAGTAATTTTTGGATCTACTTTTCCATCCACAGTGAAATTCCCCTTGAAACAAAGAAATTTAGTTAAGACAAAACAACTAACACAGTGAAGTCAGACAGTATATGCAACATTTTCCACTCACAGGCCCCCAATTTTTTAAGTAAAGGAAAGAGGTTCATTAAAAAGCTCTTTAAAAATAACCAGGTTTATTAGGGAACTTACATTTTATTCTATTATTTTACAGAATTTTAAAAATATTTAAATTATTCAAAATATTTCTCTTTTTGCATTTATATTACATTCATTTATGAAAACATGTAATTTCCTCCTCCCCACCCTAGTAAGTCTTCTTTTGTCATACAGAATAAAAAGGGAAATAGAAATGGCTCAGCAAAACCAACCAACACACTGATTTCATCAGATAGTTTATTTAATATTCCATATCCATAATTTCCTATCTCTGCAACAAAGAGAGGAAGGCATATCCACTGTGATTGAGCTTGGTCCTTATGATTCTGCAGAATGAATAAACCAACACCTTCTTAGAGAGGTTTGATTTTAGACTACTGTCTGCTCCATCAAGGACAAAGTAAAGTAATAGAGGAATTATCTAGACACTGCCAACTCTTTTCTCTCCTTTAAGCACATCTTCCTCCTTGGTATAATCTCTTCATCATTCCTTTTTTGCACCTTAATATCATAGATCACATCTTCCTGAGTTCAATTCTAGCCTCAGATACTTATTAGTTGTGTGACCCTGGGCAGGTCACTTAACCCGTTTGCCTCAGTTTCCTCATATGTAAAAAGGGCTGGAAAAGGAAATGGCGAGACACTCCAATATCTTCATCAAGAAAACTTCAAGTGGGGTCAAGAAGAGTCAGACATGACTGAAAACCACTGAACAAAATGAATCAGGTGAATATAACAAGACACCTGCTATTAAAATAAATTATTTATTTTCATGTTGAAGTGATATATTTTTTCCATTTATGAAGCTGCTTAAGAGCATAGATACCAGATGGAAGAAGTATCTAGGATAGGATTGGGGAATCTGTGGCCTTGAGGCCACAGGCTCCCTACCCCTGATCTAGGATCTACTTGGGTGGGAGGTGAAGGCAAGGGAAGGTGATTCCTTCTTGATGATAAGAGCAGAGATCTCTCCAGATCCTCATCATTGGGAAATTCCATCATCTTGTAAGATCCAATCAGCCTTGTTACTAATACCTCAATACCCTCTGTCTCTCTGATTAGAGGGTGAAACCCTAAATACCTCCAATTACAGAGGGAGACAGGTCTGACAGGGAAGCTATGTGGCACAGTGGATAGTGTCCTGGGCCTGGAGTCAAGAAGACTCATCTTTTTGAGTTAAAATCCTGCCTCAGACACTAACTAGCTGTATGATCCTGAGCAAGCCACTTAACCCTGTTTTACTCAGTTTCCTCATCTACAAAATGAGCTGGAGAAGGAAATTGAAAATTATTCTAGTATCTTTGCCAAGAAAACCCAAAATGGGGTCACAAAGCATTGGACATGACTGGAAAAAAAATGACTGAACAACAATAACAACAACGCAGGGCTGAATATCTCAGGTATCTCCTTATTTCCTTGGTTGTACTCATTTTGGGTTTCTTTTACTTCTCTGATAGCACTGGCTTTTGTACTTCTTTGGCTTCTCCATCATGCCCTTGGGCCACGTTCTCTTTTCCCTTCCTTTTCAGTTTTCTTTTGTATGTTGTCTTATTCCTTTAGATTTTAAGTCTCTTGTGGGCAGGGATTGTCTTTCTTTTTCTAGCACAGAGCTTGAAATATAGTAGTAGGTGTTTAATAAATGTTTATTGACGATTATTGTCTTCAGACCCACCCTCTCCCCTCAACTCTGCTGGAGGACTCAACCAGCTGATACCACTTGAAGGATCAGAATTCTTATGGTAAGATGGTGTTTGTGTAAGACCCACTATTTGTCCTGCCCCTACATCCTCAGTCCTTTGGGCCTTATCATTTGCCCTATTTCTTCATTCTCCAGACACTCGTTCACTTACATCTGACTTTTTCATGTATCATAAGGACCCCTGGGCCTTTCCATCCATCCCACTGAGGCACTCAGTTCTGTTGTATGTGTCCAGTAGCTGAATTCTCTTGTTTGTGTTCTCACTTGTAATTACAGTACCAGCTTCTTAAGAGCGGGGACTGTCTTACTTTTTTATTTATATCCTAATGCTTAGCACATAGTATACGGAATAAATGCTTTCTTATTCATTTGTTCATCATAATATAATCTGCTGTCTTGTGATATAGAAAAATAGGGAAGACTTTTCTAATACTCACTTTCAGTTCTTCCATCCTGTCCTGAATTGTTGAGAGGTCAGATGAATGATTGGGGTCCTGTCCTCTTAGCACTTCTTCAGCTTCTAAAATCCAGCCTTCCAGTCCTTCTAAACTCTTAGAAAATGTTTCATAGTCGAGAACGCCAGCCTTTTGCAAAAAAAAAATTAGAATTTTATAAAAAAGTATATTTAGATGTATTATTATTACTTATTAATTTGCTTAGGCAACTGCTCTGTTTTTGGTTTCACTTTCCCATTTTACAAAAGCTTTTCTTAAAATTTCTGCTATAGTAATTTTTCAAGTTGAGTATGCCTTCTCTTAACTACTTATTCTAAAATACAGGATTACTTTTATCTAGCATTAGCTTTACACAATTTCCAAATGTCCAAATTTTTTAGGATATTACCATGTTTCCAGTCACCAGGTTCCCAGCTTCTATATCATTCTCAACATTTCACTCTCACTCTTCTAACATATCCAGTCAATTGCCAATCTTGTCATTTCTGTCTCTACTTCTCTCACCTGTCTCCTCTCCATTCACACTTGGGGTATTTCCTTAGCTTCCTCATTGGTCTCTCTGACTCAGGTCTCCCCTCTCATCAATCCCTCTCCACAACCTCTATAGGCACCAAAGTGATTTTTCTAAAGTGTGAGTCAGACTCTGTGATCTCTCATCTCCCCACAACCAGCTCCAGTAGTTCCATATTATTAATAGGCTCATACATAAGCACCTCTGTTTAGTATTTAAAGCTTTTCACAGACTGGCCCCATGTTACTTTCAGCCTTCTTACACATTATTCGCTTCAATACATGGTCCAGTCATATTGGATTATTTGATGTTCCTTATTTACAATATTTCATCTTCTGCTTTTGTCCCTTTGCACTGGCTCTTTCCTCTATGTGGAATGAATTCTCTCCATCCGCACTACTGCCTCTGTCTTTCTTCCAGATTAAGCTCATGTGCCACTCCCTATATGATGGACCTTTCCACTCTCCAACTCTTCCCTTACCCACCCAAATAATAGTGCCTTCTTCTCTAAGGTTACCTCACATATATACATTTGTATATATCTATATGTGTGTGTTGTGAATCACCTGTTAGAATCTATGCTCCTTGAAGGCAGGGATTATTTCATTTTTGTCCTGTATCCCCAGTACCATATAGTATAAGTGCTTCATAAATACTTGCTTGCTTGACTAATTGATGCAGTAGGAAGGAATGTAAACTACAATTAACAAAACCAGATTTCTATATATTTTAAAAATTGCTCTTTTAAAGATTTGGACATCATTTATTATTTATTTGGGGGAGAGCTGAGGAGGATTTAGCATTGTCTAGATGATAAATCAGTTTGCTATTTATGAATATTTCCATATTTAAGGTCAAAGACAAATAAAAGATTAGGTTCTCACATGCATTGAAAAGTCTCTCTCTCTCTCTCTCTCTCTCTCTCTCTCTCTCTCTCTCTCTCTCTCTCTCTCTCTCTCTCTCTCTCTCTCTCTCTCTCTCTTTCTTTTTACCTGCAGTAGTTTCTGCTGTCTGCTAAGAGCCTGTTCCAGGGCAGACAAGTGTTGACTCAGAGACAGCTGGTCAGACTGAATGGCTGCTGCTGCGGAAGTATCTACTTGCTGCTTGAGTTGCTCTCCCAGCTCTTGGAGCACAAACAGTGAATCCTGAACAGTCTTCTGGCCTTTGAGAAGGTCCTAAAGAAGTGGGAAAAGTGAAAATGTCTACCATGAAACAACTCTTCATGTGAATCTCTTCACCTTCCTTCTTATTATCATCATATAGGCAGTGAGTTCACTTTTCTGGTGCAAGTAAGTTTATATAAATGTGTACTTATTCAGCCAATCTAAATCTCCTCACTAATATCCAGGTATACTACAGTACAGCAGTGATGTATATAATGTATATAAATATTTCTCAAGGAATAGAATATGTTTTCTTTTTATTTATTCTCAAGGGCAAGGGTTCTTAACATGGGGCCCATCCACTTTAAAATATATATGTGTGAGGGCAACTAGGTGGTACAGCAGATAGAGGACCAGACTTGGAATTAGGAGGACCTGTGGTCAAATCTGGCCTCAGACATTTACACGCTGTGTGTGACCCTGGACAAGTCACTTAACCCCAATTGCCATAAACAAACAAACAAATAAGTAAACAAACAAACAAACAAATAAATAAATGTGTGTACACATACATATATATCATTGTAATTCATTATAATTGATTTCCTTTGTAATGTTGTATATTTTATTTTATGCATTTAAAATATATATTTTATACATTTAAAAATGTAATGCTGTATATTTTATTTTATACATTTTTCTGCAGAGAGGTCCATTGGCTTCACCAGATAGACAATTGGGTCTACAACATAAAAAAAAAAGGTTAAGAATTGTTGGACTAGGTTATGCTGTGAGTTCCCATCTATCTGTGGATTAAGACTTGCACCATTGATTCTAATACATCTATATCTATATATTTAATGGGGAAGGGAGAATCAGGTTTATTTGCCTTATCAGTAGAGATTACATGTGGGATTAAATTAAATAGCTTACTTTAACTGTGACATGAGCATTACAGAAACAAACTGAAATGATGCTCAGTTTTAAACATTAAACATCTTTCTTGAGTTAAAAAAAAAGATTATAAAGTCCTTACATAGCAAGGACAAGCCATGAGGGAAGGAAAACAGAGAATCTTTCAGACCTTTTAATGAAAATCAGCTTAGGTTTTAAAGCAGTTAAGCATGTGAAGGTAGAGACATACTTCCTTTCCTAAGGCAAAGTCATATCTCATTCATACACTGTCCTGTCTCAGAAACGTGGCACTTCTTTGGTACATTCACCTTCATAAAGAAATAACTATTTTATATTCTGAGGTAACATTAGGTAAAACTTTGGAAGTTAAGCAAGCTTGGATTCTGATGAAAGGAAAAGTGGAGAAACACAATGTTTGCGAAACGTACGTTGCAATCTTGAATCCAGGTTGCAACTTCATCATCAACAATATCCTTATTATTTGCTGCCTTCAGCAACTCATTGGTTCGATCCTCCTGCTGCTGAATTGTTGAAGCACACTGTTTAGAATAATCTTTGTATCTTTGCCACAGCTGAAACAAGGCCTTACTGGAGTGTAACTGCTCAGCAATTTCTTCTAGCAAATTATTCCACCTGGAAATGATAGGAAACACACATACAGGTAGGTTAACATGTAGGTTCTTTGATGGCAGGGTTTGTTTTCTTCTTGTCCTTGTAGCCCTGGTGCCCAGAACATAATAGGTACTTAATGTCTGTTGAATGGCTTATTAATTATGATGCAAAATAAAATTTTATATTGTGCAAATGGAAATAGTGCACAACCATCCTTTTCTAAATATGAAAAGATATCGTATTTCGACAGTGGCCTATAACTTTATTTTGAAGGTAGAGGATTAGGGATGAAAATATTTTGAATCAGTAACAGTTCCATTTATGTAGGTAGTAGTTCCAAATCAATCAATGCAGTTTCCTCTTACAAAACACATCATTTTTAAACTTCAAAAGAGAGTGGATGACTATACTGGGACAAAACCTTACTAAACTTAAGACTAAAATTCGAAAGATTTTCAAATATATAGTTGGTAGCATTGAGAATGAGATATTTTAAGAAGGCAACACTAGAATTAGCCTATGCCATACCTCATATTTACTTCTTTCAAGGTATTGGTAAGTGTTTCTGTCACTGGTGGATGACACTCTTTTAACAGCTGGTTGGTTATAGAGCCAAATTTCTGCAAGCTGCTCTCCTGTTTTTCTAGATCATCCTGTAGACTCTATTCATAAAAAAGGACAGACAAATGGTGTGTTAGTATCTAAATGGTTAGTAAAAAAAATTACACTTATTTCATATTTAAAAGGAATAGCAAGTTGTACATGCTAGATTTGCAGTTTCAGGTGCAATCATCTTTTTAAAAAATTCTACTATCTTATAGAAATGCTTGTTTTATTTCATAAATTAAAAACAAAATGAATTTTAAATATGTAAGTTAAAATAGGTTCTTGCCAGGTATTTTTGAAAGTACATAAAAATGAGTAATGTTCAAATAAATTTTATTGGTTTTCTTTAATGATTTTTCTTAGTACTCTAAGATATGTGCACTAATGATTACAAGAAGGTAAGTTTAAAAAAAACCTCAGCAAGCTAGCTAATCTGATTTGACAATGTAAAGAAAGTTTTGTGTAGATATCTTCCCTTTCAATTCTCATCTCTACTTTGGAGCTGTCATCCTAGAATTAATCAATTAGTCAACAAAAATGTATTTATTTAGTGCCTACTATGTACTAGGCACTGTCTTAAGAGCTTGGAATATGAAGAAAGGCAGAAGCTTTCAAGAAGCTATAGTTTAATGGGAGAGACAACATACGGACAACTATGAAGAAACAAGATATATATAGGAGAAACTGGAAATAATCAAGAATTGGAAAGCATTAGAATTAGAAAAGACATTCTGTAGAACAAGGGATTTTAGCAGAGACAGAAGGAAGCCAGGAAGTAGAGATGAAGATGGAAAGTAATATCTTTAGCATGTTTGCAAGAGTGTAGAACTGGACATCAATAGTCCTATATACTATTCCTATTTCTGTCACTAATTAGCTCTGTGACTCTGGGCCCATTCCACTTGTAAAACAAAGGGAATTGAAGTAGATGATTTCTACTACTTAGATCTTCCTGATCTAAAATGATATAATTCTATGCTTAGACCTATGGAGGAATATTCTGAATGCTACTCTGGGAAAGATTCCAAAATAGAGCTCCAGAAGAGCAAGATTCTGCTATTCTTTGTAGTACCTACAGGACTCCAGAACATGCTTCAGAGAACTAGAATGTAAGAAGCTACCTTTTTTCTGGGATACTTTTTGACTGGGAAACAGTCTTCAACTATATTTTCCTACAAGACCTACCTCTTTGGTAGGTCACAGCTTGTGGGACAGGAGGGAATGTGATGACAGAGCCAATAACCCAGGGACTACAAAATAAGGCCTCCTAAAACCTTAGGAGAGTGGGGAAATACGGGTTAGTTGGAGGGTGGATGACGGAATGGTATCCAAAAAAACTACAGAATGGACTCCCAGCAATATGTAACACCAGGTGACATATTCATAAGTGAAACAGTAAAGTCCAGTATTTTTTAAAACTAGTGCTGACTCGTCTATTATTCTTATTAAAATTCACAAAGAAGGCACTGAATCATGCAAAGAATGAGGAAATGCCAATAAAACTGGCATTGATACAATGAGGTTCAAAAGAACATTTTAATGCTTTGGATTATAAAATTATTTTAAATCTCCCAAAGCTATTATTACTAATCATGCCATCACCATAAGCAGTTCATACTAAGAAGGACTCACATGGCACATTCCACTGTATGATGTATTTGGGAACTAAATGTTAGAGAAAGCAAATTCCCTTTAGAAGAAATAGACATTGCATCAGCAGTATTTGAACTTGTGCCAGGTTGCAAGAGTAGGTTAGAAGTGGGGAAGGGTACGTTCTGTGCACCTCAGCCCTTACGCACCCTTTTCCAACCCCTAATACATACGGTACCCATTCTTCCAAGTACAGATAGCAGGAGATAGGAGAGAGTGCCCAAATTAGAATGTCTGATAGTATTGGAGACCCTGAGGCAGCAGTTTAGTGGAGGCAGTATGACTTCGCAGGCTATCTTCATCTATGGTAGGAATGCCATTTTAGATGTTATTATCAATAATGGATACAACGAAGAACAGAGCAATAAGGAAGAGAGCGCACATAGAACAAGGCACTTAGCTTTTTGTGGAAAGCAAGGAAAATACTTTAAAAAGCTGGTTAATAGCTTTTCTATTCATTTCAACTTGCTTTTTTTTTCAATCCTTTAACTTGTGGAGACTGATTAGAAGAGAAGAAAAAGAGAAAACTTGAAAGAAAGATGTGAATGGTGGAAAGTGGACCATAGGAGCATAGGTTTAGAGCTAAGAGAGACCTTAGAGGTAAAAAATGAAGGAATACTGGAATCAGAAGCTTTGTAGATTTTGACAGAGACCTTAGAGGCTAACAAATCCAGTTCCCTCATAGATGAAGAAATTGAGGTTCAGAATGGTTATGGACTTGCCCAGGGTCACACAGCTTGTAACCATCTGAGGTAGGATTTGAATTCAGGTGTTGCTGAATTCAAATCCAGCACCCTATCCACAGCTACCTAGCTATAGGCACAAAACAGACTTTTTGAAATAGTGCTGAATTAGAAACCTATGAATATTCAGTAATTAATATTTACTTTAAAAAACTTAGAAAATAAAATATTTAGAATACAGCATCACCTAGTTATGAAATACCTGGGGAAGAAATGAAATCCACAGAGAGGTTTGTTTCAGAAACAAAGCATATAAATAATGGTTTTAAATTTTTAAAAATAATTTAGCTTAAAGAATAGGGTTAATGAACTGCTATATAAGTATTCTATTTTCCTTTTTCCAGAAGTTTAAAGTCATTGCAATGAAATATTTACTATTTGCTCCTCACCTGAAGGTTCTCTACTTGCACTTTGACAGCTTCCAGGGAGCCAGTCAGCAACCGGAAACGGGAAAGAGAGTACCTGGCTTCCATTAGGTAACTGTTCATTTCCTCATAAGCCACTTTGTACATATTCCATTGATCAAACACTGACTGTAGTAGTATCTTTAGCTGTCCAACCTTTAGAAAGTGTGTGTGTATGGAGAGAATTATACATTGATAATTCCACAAAAGAAATGCAAAATAACCCTATGCATTGACTCACATGTCTAGAGCCATTAAAGACTATATAATGAGAATCATGCAACATACATAATAAAAATCAGGAAGAGGCAAAGCATAGAATTTAAGACACTCTTTTGTAATCTCTTGGAAGGTTAACTTTCATAAGCCACTGGGTTGCTAAGGGAACTGTGAATATATTTACTATATGAAGATGCATTGTCATTTAGAGCCCATTATATTTGGCAGCATTTGGAGTTAATTGGTAAGAAAAGAAAAGGAATTATATCGATAAATGTGACTTATGCCAGTACAACCCTAACAGATAAAACAATTTCTGCTGCCCTATGTAACATCTATAGAGTCAGTGCATATGAGCCTATAGCCAAGTCAGAATTTAGGGGATGGTTTTAAAAAATGTCACCCTCCAAAATTAGAGTTGATAAGTCAGGCATTCTGCAGAATTAACTCAACCCAAACTATGTTTTATAAAATAAATTGATTTGTTGAATCTCTTCAAGGTACTAGCATATTTTCTTTTCAAATCTACTCAATGGGTCTAAAAGTAAGAATAAGCTGTGATCCAACAATTTTAATTTGCTCCCAGGCCATGACAGAAGGGTAGTGGTAGAAAGCTTCTAGGAAATGAGAATATATCAGTGTTTTTCCATTACTGTCAAGATGGGCACAATCCCAAGATCACTAGGTATTTAGAGAAGAAATATGCTCTAAAATCTTGGTGCAAGCTTTATTATCTTATTCTTTTATACATTATTACCCTGTGGTCTAAATTTGCCCAGTAATGGTTGAGCTCTTGCAGGTTACTCATGATGACACCAGAAACATCCTTCTTGTTCTTAATCAAAGAAAGTCCACTCTGTTCTACTTTTTCTATTTCTTTTTCTTTGGCTTTAATTAAATCTTCCAGTTCCTAAATATTAAAAAAATTAAAAAAAAGATAATGAATTAGTGGAATTTTAAATTGGGCATAATAAAATCTTAAGGAACAGAAAAGTAAAAATGGTCAATTATTGAGTCCTTTAAAAAGCTTTCACAAATCTGAACAGCTAGTAGTTCTTCTTTCTTCAGTTATTCTGCACTAACCTTGTATAGATTTTGGAGCTAGCTGTATGGGTATGTGTTTTGTCCCCCACAGAATGTAAGTTCCTTTAGGGTAGAGACAGTTTTATTTCTGTCTTTTGTATCCCCAGTATCTAGCATAGTATCTAGTAAATAACAAAAACTTAATAAATGACTATTGAATGAAGGAATGAATGAGTAGAAGGTAGTTTAAATTATACAGGTAGAACTTGTTTGACTCGATTATGTGAAAACTGTTACAGTAAAATTAAGGTAACCTGAGCATTATCAATTTATTAGCAAAATATGAATTTACAAATAAATAGGATCTCAGCTTCCTCAGCAAAGCTAAGACCCCAAATAAAGGGGACAGCTCTCTTGTATAGTTTTGGGGAGCACAGAACAAAGAACAGGACTTCGTAGGTGAGGAACAAGTTATGATTGATTACAGGAGCTCAACGTCATGAATGGTGAAATCAATGTGATTGGTTATAGACCTGCAGTGTGGAATATGATTGTCCGGAAATTGGGAATGAGGTTATAGCAACAACCCCTTCCTTCTGTCCTGTGACTAAGAAATGTTCATTATTTGAGTCTACCTGCAAAGTTAGAGATAGTGAACCAGACTTCTTGGGATAACAAACCAGACATCCTTGAAGGACAGCTTGGTGGTGTAAAGTTACTAGTCCAGACTCCCTTGTATCCACTGGCATCCCTCAAGGATAACAGATTTCTTTGAGGTAAGAACAGAATAGTGATTAACAGGAGAATTTAATTTCTAAACTTAACTCATTACAGGCCAGCTGAATTTCTAAACTTCGTTCAGAGACAAAGAACCACGATTTATAGGCAGTTATAAGACACAATCAATTAATTATGAATAGGATCAATTAAAAGATGATAGAGAATCCATCAGATCATTTCAAAACATAATGACAGATTACATATTGTTACAGGTGGAAGTAGGGACCATGCCTGGCAATGGGATAAGATGTAGATGATATACTTATTTGATATCTATCAGATCCCTGTATCTTATTAAACATCAAAATGTTGCTGACCTCATTTTTAGTATATAGTAGTAATCCCATATAGAATTTTCTTTTTTTTTGTCTGTAATTTGTATTCAACATAAAATTCTAACTTATGCATGATAAAGGTATAATTTGTCAAATGATAGTGCAGTGGACTTTTATAGCTCTAAGAGAGTACTTGGTTATAATATATTAGGAGCCCTTATGTGGGGTATGTCCAGGGTTTAAACTCAGGTGGTGTTGTTGTTGTTCCAACTCTTCATCACCCTATGGACCACAGCACACCAATACTGTCTATGGAGTTTTCTTGGTAAAGATTCTGGAGTAGTTTGCCATTTTCTTTTTCAGTGGATTAAGACAAAGAGATGTTGGTTAAGTGATTTGCCCAGGGTAAAATGGCCAGTAAGTTTCTGAGGTAGGATTTGAACTTAGGTCTTCTTGACTCTAGGCACAATGTAAGCCATCTATTCCAAGTCCATCTCTCTATCCATTATGCTGCCTAAAAGCTAGACAGACAGAAATATAGTTGAAATGGGGCAAAAAAAGGTACTATGAAGGATTATTCTTTAAAAGTATAATTTTTCAATGTTACTAATGTATTAATTTTGATACTTTGATACCTGGGTTCAAATCCTACCTCAGACACCTATCTGCTGTGTGACATTTGGACAAATTAAACTTTCTTGACCCAAATTTCCTCATCTGTAAAACAGACATAATAATAATAGCACCTCACATAAAGAGTTGTTGTGAGGAGCAAATGAGGCGACATGTGTATTAGGCAAACCTTAAAGTGCTATATGAATTTTATCTGTTATTATGAATCTAATGAAATACAAATGGACAATGCTTAGAAAAGTATGTGAAATGTAGAATGAACCAAAAAAAAATCATTCTAGTTTATATTCTCTAATAATCGCCACAATTTTTTTTATCTCAGAATATACAAAATATTTCCCTCCCACACTTCTACTAACTATGAGACAACTGGAAATAATTATTCAATCATATTGCTAACATTGGCATGAAATTCAGTTGCCAAAAATTTAATATTATGCATCTAATGTTATTAATGTTATTAAGTGATGATAAAATGTTATTTATGCTCACAAGTCATGGCTCGGAAACATAGTGCTAAAATACCCTGGGCACAGTTTAAGTCATTAAAACTCATAAAGTCAAATACATTTGATTAATATAGCCAATTAATACAACCATTAATTAATACAACCATTAACATGGTCACAAGTAGCTGACAGCTGAAATGAAATACAGTACATTTTTTATTTTCAACGAGTTAATCAAATAACAAATTCTGATTTTGAAAAATGAGAGAGGAAAAAGCTAATCTTAATATGTGAATAGCCAAGCTTCAACTTCTATGTTAGTTTAAATTAATAAAGTCTCTTCACATTGTGGGGGGGAAAAGTTAAAGGAATGATACCATCAAAACCAGAGACTGAAATCTAGACAACTAATTTCAGTGTCTTTTACCTGATTACAATATTTAGGAAAATATATGTCTCAGAAGAAATAACAAATCTTACTAAGGTCTAGAGTATTGTCAAATCAAGCCTTCCAGTTACACCATGATGTGTTATGTGATACTTTAATTATGTAGACTAGTTTCTTTCTGCCAGTTGTTTCAAAGAAAAGTGTCTGCTTTGAAAGAACCACATTTAAAACTCCCTACTGTTGACACAGCCATTCAGTTTTGATTGAAATTTAGAAAGATACAATATTATTATTTGGCAAGGCTTCTGTTATCTTTTACAGGACAGAAATAAAAAGAGAGAAGAAAGAGAAAAACAAAAAAGTAAGAACAACAAAGGTATATGAATGAGTAGAAAAGAAGCAAGAAAACAAAAGGAAGAAAAATGATAGAAGATATATAGTAATATGTATTTTGAGCTTTTTGGTAATAATGATTATAGTAATAATACAACAACAAGTATCCTCTTATTAGGTCTGTAATATAAAATATAGCCTTTGAAAATAGGGGTATTAACTGTGAATACTACAAAGGACTGTGACTCTTCACGTTCTAAATAGAATTTTGGAACATCAATTTATTTGTAGAGTTCAGATTCACAGTTCTATTTAGAGAGTCATGTTATTGATCAATGAGAAATGAGGGGAAAATGATCTCAGGCTACCTCCTTTTATCCCATTTATGTAGCCATGACTAATGTATTCCTCAGTTTTTCTCCACGTTTATTTTCAGGCAATGAAAGTATACTTTTAATTTTAAGAATCTTCATGAAATATGTGAATGTTGGCCTGTCATGTTTTTCTTTATGGTTTTATATGCTTCCTTTTTAGTTTTGTGGCACCCTTACTTTTCAATCACTGATTTTGGCAAAAAGTAGAAAGCCATTTGCACAGATTATAAATGTAGAAAACTAGGCACATATTCTTCCTAATCTTTGCTGTCTTATCAATTTACATCTAAATTCAACCTAAGATATTTATTTTAATTGATAAATTTCAGCTTACTCCACTGTTTTTTTTTCTTTTCTTTCTTAATCTATACCATCCTAAGACTAATTGTGGGAAGGAAGTTCTTCATACAATCTGGACATTATATATATTTTCCTGAGAGAGTTCTTATTTTTGAATTCTCTTACAGCTCAGTCTAATTTTACTTATTTTTCAGAGTATGGTGAAAGCTCTCTCTTCTGATATGTAATTATGTTTATTATTGCTTATTTACATTTTGCTTTATTGCTATAAAAGACATAAACAGTTATGAAGTTTTTTTAATTGAGTATAGAATGGGAGTGGAGTTGTATTTCTAATTTATTAAAGAGAAAGCACACAATGGTTAAAAAAACTTATAATTGGGCAAACTGATGACAAAAGATAATATGACTAATTTTCAAGCTCTCAGTGAAGACTATTACTGACTATTCTTGTTATACTGTTCTGCTGTTGGTTTCCTCAGACATACTTCATGAGTTTGTGATGCAGAACAAGTGAGTTAACTGCCTTGATTACCTGACAGTCTTTCATTGCATTCTGAACTGAAGCCTGGTCTCCAATTTGATGCTGTTGTTTAAGTTTCTTTTCTTGGGTTTCGAACCAGATTTTTAGACATTGCACATTATTTTCAAATTCTGTCCAAGATTCCAATAAACCTTCCAGCATCTGGATCTGTATCAAGGGGAAAAAAAGGACATGAGCACATTTACCATAAGAAATTAGTAAATATGTTTTAGGATTAAATTTTCAAAGAGTAACTAGTTACTTTATCAAAACTGTGTCCCAACAATTTAACATATGCCCCAGACAAGTCTAATTATGTAAGGTATAAAATAATGTTTATGTTTATGTAGTTATTGGCTATGTGAAATTCACCTGTCTTGTAAGCCAAAATTCATTAAAATATATCAATTTTTTTTTATTTAAAAAGTGAATGGAAAAGAATGAATAGGTTTCCAGAGGCCATGTAGAAGTTATATTTTTGCCATATACTTTGGGCTTATTGGAATAAATAGCCCACTCACTTAATGACTATTTTTGTACATCTTATTACTATTTTTAAGGGAAGATAAATAAGCAATAGGTCACTTTGCTTACCTTTTCAGTTACTAGACTTTGCAATATTTGCCAGTGTCTATTCATTGTTCCAAGCTGCTCAGCAAAATCTGTCTTATCACTACGTTTACTTTCCACATCCTGACTGGTGATTTGTAGCACTGACTGATTCACAAAATCCACTGTCAACTGTTTACAATTTATGTCAATCTTAAAACCCTACAAGAAGAAAAACAGAGAACATATGAAATATAAGACACATCTAAATATATCTTCTCATTTTAATAAGAGTTTTGATATTCTAAGTGCTGTGAAGTGGTATTGTCACTACCATATTTTAGCTCAAATGGTGTAAACATGGTGACCATTTCTATGATTCATAATTTTCAGACAGACATTTGTTTTTGTTTTGCTTGTCATTTTTAATTATAAGATGGGGGTTAGAAAAAACACATGCTTTGTTTTGCCTCACATATTGTGTCATTTCTATGTTTGATGAAATGTCATTTAGTATTCTGTTTTATTTTAAAATAATTATTTAAAAGCCATTCTTATGAGTTATTAGTGTGGAATATGATATTCTGGAGGGCAAAGGAGATAGGGTTACAGCCAAGAATCACCTACCCAGCAAAACTAAGTATAATCCTTCAGGGGAAAAATGGGCATTCAATGAAATAGAGGACTTTAAAGCATTCCTGATGGAAAGACTAGAGCTGAATAGAAAATTCAGCTTTCAAATACAAGACTCAAGGAGAAGCATGAAGAGATAAACAGGAAAGAGAAACCATAAGGGACTTATTAAGGTTGAACTGTTTATATTCCTACATGGAAAGATGATATTTGTAATTCATGAGGCCTTTGTCAGTATTAGGGTTGGAGGAGGAAAAGTTATATGTGTGGATAGATTGATAGAGGGCACAGGGTGAGTTGAAGATGAAGGGGTGATATCTGGAGAATAAATTAAGGGGTAAGAGAAAATTATACTGGGAGAAGAAGAAAAGGAGATGTAGACTGGGGTAAATCATTTCACATAAAACAGACAAGAAAAGGCTTTTACAGTGGAGGGGAAGTGAGGGAAGGTGAGAAGGAATGAATGAATCTTATTCTCATCAGATTTGGCTTAAGGAGGGAATAGCATACACACTCAATTGGGTATGGAAAGCTATCTTACCTACAGGAAAATAGTGGGGAGGGGGATAACAGAGCAGGGGAATGGTAGAAGGGAGGGCAGATTGGGGGGGTAATCAGAAGCAAACATTTCTGAGGATGGACAGGGTCAAAAGAGAGAATAGAATAAATGGAGGCAGGGATGGGTGGAAGAGGATGAAAGGAAATATATTAGTTTTCCACGGCACGACTACTATGGAAGTGTTTTGCATGACTACACAAGTATAACCTGTATCTAGTTGCTTGCCTTCTCAATAAGGGTGGATGTGGAGAGAGGAAGGGAGAAAATTTGGAACCCAAAGTTTTAAAAACAAATGTTAAAAAACTCTTCTCACATGCAACTGGAAATAAGATATACAGGCAATGGGGTATAGACATCTATCCTGCCCTACAGGAAAATAGAAGAGGAAGGGGATAAGAGAAGGGGGAGGGAAGATAAAAAGGAGGGCAGATTAGGGGAAAGGGTATTCAAAATGCATGCTGCCTTGGGGTGGGGGGGGGGGTGAGATGGGGAGAAAATTTGGAGCTCAAAATCTTGTGGATGTGAATGCTGAAAACTAAAAATAAATAAATTAATGAATCTTAAAAAAAGAAGAGTTCATAATGAGTAATCTCTGTATAACTACCACAGGTGATGCCTCTTTTTTTCTGACTGGGAAGTTACTTTTGGCTGTTTTACTGTGGTATTGGAAGTGTGTTTATTGCTCAGAATATTTGGACCAGAATATCAAATCAAAATTTACGTACATGTGCACACATGTACATCTCCACACATCTAAAATACACAAATATATACATGTTCACATGCATAGGCACAGTGCCTATACACACAGGAGACACACACATATGTGCATATATAAGTGTAAGCATATATGTACATATTTACATATGCATGAATACATATATAAGTGCAATAAATCTATATGTGCATGTGTAGATGTCTCTATCTATACACATACACATATACACATACACATTAACCTCACAAGTTTTTAGCTAATTAATATATGTACTTTGGTAATTTTATTATACATTGAGTTCTTCTGCCAAAAAAAATCTGACTATCTTAAAAATAAATTGAAATTTATCTGATACAAAGGTAAGCCTTTTCTTTTAATTACCTTATATTTCTGTAGGTATTCATTTATTGCTTTGTGTCCTACAGAATTTTTAATTTTCTCTTCATCCTCCTGGATAACACTTTCCATAAGAGAAATCCAGCTCATGACTTCAGTAATAGCATGACGTGAAGGTAATTTATCCATTTGTAGCTGTTCAAGTATCATTTAGAGAAAGATACAAGTTTTAAAATGCAACTCAATTCCTGCTAACTTGTAACCAATGCCAATTTTGCTTTATACATTAAATAGCTCTCCAAAAAATTCCTACATTTTAATTCCAATAGCAGCTTTCAAATTAAGCATCATTAAAACATTGAACATTAAAAACTACCTATACTCAATTTGGCATCTAAGATTTAAGTACCTCATAAGCATTCAATTAATTTTAACACCAGCATGAAGTAAATAATTTCTCTTTTCCTTTTTAAAATTCTTTTGAAAGGGTGAGGTATTAAAAACTACAGAAAATTCAATTGATGATAGATATTATCAATTATCTCATGAAATCATTTGATATTCTATCCCAGGACAGTACAAATAAAAAGAAAATACTAAAAAAAAAAAAACAAACCCAAAAGTGAAAGGCACAAGCCCCTTGATTTTTGGCACTTCTATAGTAGTTCTTTGGAATTCAGTCAGAACCTAAAATGTCATAGTTAATTTTACTTAAGATATTACTACTTCATGGAGTAATTTTTTTTCCCAAGCAAGAATAGAGATTAGTGGAATAAGATAAGATTTATTCCAAGGTAAGATTAAAAAGAAAAAATAGCGCATTAATCTGTGTTTTCAATCAATACCATTTTTTCCCCATGTGGGGACATTTATTCAGCCTTAGAAGATTAAAGTAACTTAAGAGTGTTTTCATTATATACCTGATGCAACTTTTCTTGTACTACTGGAATGTGTGCCAGCAGTTCTGTCCACTGGTTGTCAATCTGTGACAGGCCAGATCGAAGTGCTGCTGTGTCCACTTTCTTCAGTCGAAGGAGCTGATTTCCTGTGGCAAGAACTGAAGATTTCTGGGAAGACTTTGCTTCAACTTCTTTAGAAAATTCCTAAATGAAGAATTAATTGAGAGAACAAATGTTATAGAACTAAAAATGTTTTAGTTCCACAAGAGGAGGAGTTATGTTTAAGAATGGTCTGCCATTAGGTTTAATAATTGGTTTATAGGTCTATATATTATATCAGTGTTGTATTGGAAATCATAGAGGCAATAAAAAAAGCACAATTAAAAAATAGCATAGTCCTTGTACTACTATGAAGGCTACATATTTTATGAGGATATTACTCTAGAACAAAATCAAAAAGGAAAAATTTAAGAATAGAAAGTTAAGGCCATTTATGTTGAATAAGGATTACATGCATGCCACAAGGTAAGTCACCATTGCTTGCTTTACTTGGGTTTACATGGTTGATGGAATCAAACAGATGGAAGGACCATATGTGACTAAATGGCTCAGACTCTTAAAATGTCTTACCAGGAAAGAATTCAGGTGATCTCGAACCATTTCTAATTCTTGTGGAACTGTCACTGATTGCTGATTCCAAAATTCTAGCCTGTCCTTTGCAGACTGCAACCAATGAATGAGGTCAGCAGATTCACTCTGATATCTGTAAGAAAGTTAATGACAGCAAAATATATAAACATCTATTGAAGGGCAACTAAGGAAAGAGTATGGTGCAGAGTCAGACGTACAATTTTTGAATTTTAGCTCCTCTATTTACTTGGTGGGTGATCATCTACAAGTTATTTAAATTCTCTGAGGCTGTTTCTTTATCCAGAAAATGTGGATAATACTTGTACTGACTAACTCAAAAGGTTGCTATGAGGAAAGTACTTAGTAAATGTAAAATTATTATAAAAACAATTATTAATAAACATCAGTTAATAATACATAGCAATGTTATACATTATAATAATAAATTTATATTTACTAAAGAATAATTAAAAGCAAAAATTATTTCATGATTAATTATAATAATTCTTGCTTTTATTTTGACCCCTAGTACTATTTTTTTCTTTATAATCTATGTTAGCAGTTTCACTAGAGGAAGCAGTAGATAGTTAATGGAAAAGCACAGGGATAAGAATAACAACATGTATTATCTAGTCTTGGATATGACATCTGGTTTTGCTACTTGTGGTCAGTGTGATCTTGAACAAGTCATTCTAACTCAGTTTCCTAATATATAGAGTTAGAGGGTTAGCCTCTAGATGATCATTAAGGTCTCTTTTGTTCTTAATCCTATAATGCAGTGACTTTGGGCAAATCACAAAACACTAAAAGGCTCATTATATTTGAATTTCCTTACCTATAAGTGACAGATAATACTATTTGTTTCTTGCTCCTTAAAGCAGAAATGCCATTTTACTAGCATAAATTGAGAAGATGGCAGTTTGGAATACCATATGTGATTTTTTTTTTTGTGGTTGTTTGTTTGTTGGGGGTGGAAGATGGACATGTGATTTTACTGGTACAGGAAATTCTGGGCATAGAAACTCCCTTCACTAATGTAAATCAGAAAGGGGAAGTAATAGGTGGAAGATGCAAAGGCAAATTTAGGTATGATGTCATAAATTTTTTCAAAATAATAATCCAAAATGTAAACTAGTAAATTTCCCCTTTAGTGGAAGACTTCAAGCAATGGGCAATGAGTTCCCCCTTCAGTGGAAGACTTTGAATAACTAGCCACTTGTTGGTTATGTTGCAGAGATTTGTTTTTTTGGAGGGGGGTGGTGGTATATCAATTGAATTGGTTGGCTTCTGACACACCTTTCAATTCTGAAATTCTATGATTCATCTGTAGCTTATGCCTGAATTGAGCTGCCTGGGATACTGAAAGCTTAAGTGACTTTTCATGGTCACACAGCCAGTCCGAATCAGAGACAGAACTTAAATCCAGGCTTTCCTAACTCTAACATCAGTCATGGTATTATAAATCCAAAATTGGAAAGCACCTCAAATGTCATCCGGTCCAATCCCCTCATTTTATAGGTAAGGAACTGAAGAGTACGAAGGCTAAGGAACTTCCCCAAGGTCACAGAATGATTTTATCTCATCTCTTTCGAGTGTAAAGCCAGTATTATTTCCCTTGTACCATGCTACCTCTCACAATATGGAATACAAAGAGAAAATGTTAATTTACACAGAACTATTTTGTATATCCTTCACTTGTTCCCTCTTCAAAGTTGTTTTCTCTGCCAAATCAACTACCACTTTTTAATCCATTAAGATTTCTTGTGAGTCTTTTTTTTCAGTCTTTTGGAAAGTATTCCTTTATTAAAAGAAACAGGCAGAGGGAGCTATTAACTCAGCCCTAACTAGTTTATCACTTACACAAAATGTGTAATAATGAATGCCTTTGATTTTAGTTAATAGGAAAGTCACTAAGGTCAAAGGCTACGTATATCTTCTACAAGTTTGGTACGAACATAACCTATAGAGCCCAAACGGTACTAACTAGAAGATGCTATGTGCAACAGATTATTAGCTGTTGTACACATTATGAAGTCACTACTGTTTTTAGAATACTGATCTACACACCAGGGCTGACACAAAGTATGGATAAAACACGGCCTCTGATCTTATGAAGGTTACATATATTATTACCTTGTCCAGTGTTTCAATATTGTCTCCAATCTGTGCAGTTCTTTAGTAACCTTGCTGGTATTATTCAGCCAATGTTCTCCAAGGTGATTTAGCTGGCTTTCTAAATCTGAACAGCTAATGGAAATTAGCAGTCTTTTCCCATCATCCAGTACCTGGTATAATTTTGGCTGGTATTCAGACAAGCTTGATTTCAGCCGCTAAAATGATAGAAAACATTGGGTCAGGAAGTTGACAGCTTACGTTTTCCCTTCTTGAATCTTATACCTTCTCCAGTACCCCAAAGTACCCTTTATTGACACTAAACCTAGTTATATTCTGTGCTAACAACCACATTGAAAACTTCAACTTTCCATTAACAGCTAAGCTCTAATCCTCTCCTTAGTTTTCAACAAACATTTATGTAGTAAATAACAGACATTTTTCAAATTTAACCAATTGAAACATTTAGCTAATGATCAAGTTCCAGGCCAAACTGGAGAAAACGTTCATTGAAAAAAAAAAACTTCAGGAAATAGATATAGTATGAAAAAAGAAAACTAAATGGTCTCTCCATATTGTTCCACACATCTTCTATATAGATATATAATGAATGCCTTTGATTTTAGTTAATAGAGAAGCATTTAAGGTTAAGAACCATGCATGTATGTGTATATGCATATGTATACATGTATATATGCACATATATGTTCACATATATTCTCCAAATGGTCAATTTGATATTAATATAAAATTTCATTATTCTTAGGAAAGTGTATAATTTAATACAAATAAAAGTATACAATTAAAACAATTTTGTCTTGATTCTATGAAAGAAATATCTAGTGGATCTTTGGCTAGCTCTATAAAATAAGTGTTTTTTTTCAGTGATAACTAACCTGGTACAGCGTTATCCGGTCATTTAATCTTTCTTCACTCTCCTCCACCAAACCAACACTTGGGATGCTATTTTCAACTGCTTCCAATTGTCTGGTGAGTTCTTGAAAGTCATCCTCCAAATGGGACCAGGTCTATACAGACATTTAATATACATGTGTTAAATTTGTGAGACAGCAAAGTGCTGGTGAGAACTTGTTTGTAAAAGACATTTCTTTTATATTTCTGATTTCTGAAAACGAAGTTCCATGAGCTTCAGAAACTATCTTTATAGCTATTTTAAAAGCAATTTTTGATTTGTTTGTCACATTGTAGATTGCTATTCAGGAAGGCAAAGCACTCAAAGAAAGTGAGAGGATATATAAAGTTTGGGTAAGATGATATATTAGGCTTTATTGTACCTCTGCATAGCTAGATATCCCATCTGACAGATGGGATATATGAAATACTCAACAAAAGGTCCTGAGTGAACATCAACCTGTTTGCTGAGCTTACTGCACACTTTAGAGTCTGGAGACAGGCAAAGGAAAGCTAAGAATAAAGTCAGAAATTCAGGCCATGAACAAATTTTGGCATCTTTGTTCTCATTATGAACTCATGACCACCTGTGATAGGAGAGCTTCTCAGAAGTCTAGCCAAAGACACAAAGATTAAATTCCTATTTCTTTGAGAAAACACCCAAAGTCAATCATCAGATAATCCATCCTGGCTCCAGTGGGCTATGAAGATGATTCTTTAATAAATATCATTTGGACTTGTAAGCCTGGTGTGTGAGTTTTCTCCTTTTTCTCTCCATATTATAAATGCTTATTTGCCAAACATTTGGAGGGGCCTTTGCCACCATGTGTGGGAATTAAAATGCAGTGAAGGCAAGGATAAACTGAGCAAGCGATCTCATTTTAAAATTTCTAGAATTCATACAAACAGCTCCCAATCAGACTGTTGTAGTGAGTGGCCCTTTGTTGGATCGCTACAATTCCTAACACTGCTTTCTCTTAGTTCTATTCCTATCTGTATGGCTGCTCCTCCTCAGTTTCATTTGATGGATTATCATTCATGTCTCTAATTGTTGGTTAGGATCTGTCCTGGACCTTCTCATCTTCCCTCTCTGCTCTTTCATCAACATTCATGGGTTCAACTGTTTGTTGTTGTTCAGTCATTTCAGTTGTGTCTGAAACTTCATGATCCTATTTGGGGTTTTCTTGGTAAAGATACTGAAGTGGTTTGCCATTTCCTTCTCCAGCTCATTTTAAAGATGAGGAAACTGAGGCAAATAGGGTTAAATGACTTGCCCAGGGTCATACAGCTAATATGTATCTGAGGCTGGATTTGAATTCAGGTCTTCCTGATTCCAGGCCCCATGCTCTTTTCACTGTGCCACCTAGCTGCCCCTATCAACTGTTATTGCTATGCAAAAAAAAAAATTGGGTCCTATAAAATCCCTTTTAGCTCCATATCTATGATCTGAGAATTCGTCAGTAGTTTCTTTCTCTAGGCCCTCATAATCAAGTGTCTATTAGACACTTTGAATTGGATGTCATATAAACTTGTCCTAAACTGCACTCATTACTTCCCCCCACCAACCTATTATTCTTTCTAACTTCTCTAATACTGTCAATTGTACCATTATTATTCTAGCCATAAAAAAGACTTTGCAACTTTGGTGTTATCCTCAATTCCTCACTCTCTCTCACTCTTTCTCCACATATCCAGTCACTTACCAAGTCTTTTCAATTCTGTCTTTCCAACCTTTCTGACACATCCCTTTTTTCCCCCTTTCACACAGTCCCCTCTCTCCCCTGACCTCTCCTATTTCAGGCCCTCATTACTCCTTGCTTAGATTAATAGTCTCCTAATTGGTCTTCCTGTTTCAATTCTTTTCATTATTCAATCTATCTTCCACAAAGGTTTCAAACTAATATTCCTAGTTTACCTGTCAGATATATGGAGAGCGGAAGAATTTATGACCGAACAGGAGATAAAGAACATTATAAAATGCAAGATGGATAATTTTGGTTACATTATATTGAAAAGATTTTGCACAAATGAAGCCAATGCAACCAAGATTAAGAGGAAAGTAGAAAACTAGGAAAGAATTTTTACAATTAGTGTCTCTGATAAAGGCCTCATTTCTAAAATATATAGAGAACTAAGTTAAATTTATAAGAATAAAAGTCATTCTCCAATTGATAAATGATCAAAGGATATGAACATGCAGTTCTCAGATGAAGAAATTAAAGCCATCTATAGTCATATGAAAAAATGCTCTAAATCACTATTGATTAGAGAAATGCAAATCAAAACAACTCTGAGGTACCACATCACACCTGTCAGATTGACCAACATGACAAAACAAGTAAGTAATAAAAGTTGGAGATGTGGGAAAATTGGAACACTAATGCATTGTTGGTGGAGTTGTGAAATGATACAACCATCTTGGAGAGCAATGAGGAACTATGCTCAAAGGGCTAAAAAAATGTGCATACCCTTTGACCCAGCAATAGCACTTCTAGAGATAGCACTCCCAAAGAGATCATACAAATGGGAAAAGGACCTACATGTACAAAAATATTTATAGCAGCTCTTTTTGTGGTGGCTAAGAATTGGAAATTGAGGGGATGGCCATCAATTGGGGAATGACTGAACAAGTTGTGGTATATGAATGTAATGGAATACCATTGCGCTATAAGAAATGATGAGCAGGGAGACTTCAGAAAAACCTGGAAAGACTTGTATGGACTGATGCAGAGTGAAGTGAAAAGAACCAAGAGAACGTTGTACATAGTAACAGCCACGTTGTACAATGACTAACTTTGATAGACTTAGGTCTTCTCAGCAATGCAAAGATCTAAAACATCTCCAAAAGTCTCATGATGGAAAATAATATCCACATCCAAAGAAAGAACTAAGGAGTTTGAACACAGATCAAAGCATACTATTTGCTTTTTTTTTCTTCTCTTTTGTTTTGTTTTCTCTTTTTTGTGGTTCCTCCTATTGGTTCTAATTCTTCCTTACAACATCAGTAACGTGAAAATGTGTTTAATAGGAATGTACATGTAAAGCCTGTATCAGATTGCATGCCATCTTGGGGAGGAAAGTGGGGAGGGATGGGGAGAAAAAATTTAAACTCAAAAGCTTATAGAAGTGATTGTTAATAAATCAAAATAAATTAATAAAGAATTTTTTAAAAACCAAAGTAATATTCCTAAAGTACAAGTCTGACCATGTCAAACAAAAACTTCCGGTAGCTCCCTATTGCCTCTATGACAAAATAAAATACTTGCCTGGCATTTAAAGCTCCTTACAATCTGGATCCAGCCTAATATTTTAGGCTTATTTAACATTAGTTCCTTCATATACACTCTATGGTCTAGTCAAATTGGTCCATTTGCTGTTCCTCACAGAAGCCATTTCACCTCTCATCTTTCCCTTCACATCTCTACCTCTTAGAATTCCTAGCTTTCTTCAAATCTCATGCCCTACATGAAGCCTTTCCTGACCCTCCTAGAAGTTACTGCTTTCAATTTCCCTAAAATGACTTTGTACAAACTTTATTTAGTTCAGTATGTAAATGTTGTTTTCTATGATTGAATGTAAGCTTCTTGAGGGTAGGAATTTTTTTTTCATCTTTGTCTTTGTAACCACAATACATAGCATGGTGTTTGGCATATAGGAGGCATTCAACAGATGCTAGCTGATTATATGCAGCCATGCGTATCAACTGTACTTCATATAATATATGAGTTGGTGTACTCTATTTGAGGAAATAAATTCTTAGAAGAAATGTCACTATTCAAACAGGAAAGTTTTAAAATTAATACATGATATTAACTTTACATTAGCATACGAACCCTTTTACTTCATACTCAAATATGATTTCAGTTTCACTGTGAAAGATCATTGATGCTTATCTAGAAAGTGATTTAGAATAAGGTTCAACAATTTCTCAATGTCAAATCTTCATTTGTTCACTTAATTTAAGTTTCCTAATGTCAACATTAAATCCCATTTCACAACAAATCATTGTGGACTGGAAACTTCCTCCTTGGAAGCACAAAAAAAATCATGTATTGTATTGTAGACATACCAGTGTTTGTCTACAATGTATAATGAGATGTAGCAAAAATTAAGCATGCTATCTATACCACTCAAGTGTGCTTATGATGGTGTGAAAGAGGTTGAAAACACCTGAAGCTTTTGGGGGTTCTAGAGAAAAAAGGATTTTTTTTAAGGAGGAAAACACTTCTTGGAGTTGATCAAAGACAAATACCCAGGAAAGACTGAGACCATGGTGCCAGTCACTGGTAGCAATATTAGGGCTACTCCCCCCACCTCCATTTTTGGATTTTGTAGACAATGCGCTAACAGTTCAGTTTCTATTCCATGCCTAGTGCTCAACAGGGTTAATAGCATTCAAAATCACATTCTGTGCTCATACAGTCACATGCTCAACACATTGCTGCTACCTTATTAATAAGATTAGGGCACTATATAATACTTTCTTAGGACTCACATTTCTGAAGATTATGTAAGTATGGAATTTGTGTAAAAATCCATTTGTGGTAGAACCCCAGGGAAAATATCAACAACAAACATTGATGAAACCACGGTGCTCCTCCTTAAAGTATGAAATGCACTGCATGGATGCACAAACCTTGCCTTAATGAATATCCTTGCATTTGTTTACAACAGAAAAGTAAGTTACAACCAAACTCTCACCTCAAGAATGTATTCCAGCTCTACACCTCTCTTGTGAGCCTGCTTTAGTACAGTTGAAGCCTGAGCCATCAACTCCATGTGGACCTGGTTTTCCTTTGGGATGGCCAAACTGATTATCTTCCTGGAGAGTGTTTCAGTTAAGATCATATGGGATTCAAGGCCCTGAAAATACTCCTAGAAATTTTCAGAAAACAAAGTGGTCACAAATCTATTCACATCTTACTTTTCCAGTAAAATTTGCTTCCAAGCAGTGTTGACAGAATTGGGTTAATGTAAAATAATATTCAGCTTGAGCAATGTAACAATATTCCAAACTCACTGTCACCATCACATTCCAAACCCCAAATCTGATTTTACCTCAACAATCTTCTTATGCTCTTAAGAATCGTTCCTCAATGGTACCGAAAGATATTTTAGAATTGAGATCACTTTTTATGGAGTATTTCCTACATGAAAACCTTCAATGGCTCATAGTCTTCCACAATATAAAGTCCAAATTGTTTAGTGTCATGTTTTAAAGACCTATCTTCCCTTATTCCCTTATACAAATTCCTTGCTTCAAACAAACAAATCTGCACTGTTTCCTGGATACCTGCACCAAGTGCATTCTAATTCTATGTCTGTACTCATGTGTTCCTTTCCTGGAATATTTCATCTCTACATGTTCTAAATTACTTCCTTCTTCAAAGCTCCAACTGTTTCTTAAAGACTAAGAAATTTAGTTGTCTTCATTGCCATAGCATGGTGTTAACTCAAATTAATCTGCAGGTCATGAAATCTTTCAGATAATTTGTTGTTGGAATTCCTTCTGCAACATCCCTACAAAATCAGGTATCACAGCTCAAGCTGAACACTTTCAGTTACGGGGAGCTTACTGTTATAGAGGCAGCCCACTTAATTGGTGGATGGCCCTGAATGTGAGAAAGACTTTGAGTCAAAATATGTCTCTTCATAAATTTCTACCCTTTTGAATTGACACTCATCTTTCATTATAATGTCAAAGACATGAGGGGAAAAAGTAGCTCTCTGAAAAAATGTTTTCATGGTAAAATAACAAAACCTTAATAAATTATAAAGGTTTAGATGAAAGTATCTAGAAAAAAATGAGCACTGAAAAATTATACCTCCCTCATCCCTCTGAATGCAATGGATTATGTGGCACCAGAAGCAACGGGAAGACAGTTTGGCTAAACATGTTTTCTTTTTTAAAAAATGAACTCATATATAAAGCATACTACCAACTTGGTTCAGTCACATTTATTTTACTTTTAGGCTGTCATCCACCATAAATAATTTCTGAGCACAATATCCTAAAGCTAAAGTAGCAATTTTACAGACTAAGAAAAGTTCATTAAGCATCCCATCAGCATTTTCAGTTCAGTCACTGTTAAATCTCCGCTTTGGCACACACAAAATCACAATCATTAACTTTTAGTCAAATGGACCAAGTATAATTATCATGAAACCAGTACAGATCGTATCTGATTACATGCAGGCTAAAAACATTTCCCATAAAGTATCTGGAAATGAATGAAGATGTTGTTCTACAGTTTGTTTAGTGATCTCATAATAGCTGTAATCTTGGTTTCTCACCTCAACCTCAGGGAATACTTTTCTAGAGAAGTCACATGGAATAGTGGGAAGAATAGTGCTCTTCCTGGAAAAGTTGGAAAGACTTAGATACAACTCCTTCCACCTATGCTTACTAGCTGCATAAACCTAGGTACTGCACAACTGTAAACTCCAGTTTCTTCCTCCATAACAAAGCATTCGTAAGAATGTTGTTATTGCCTGCCTCATACACAGTAAATAAAAGTTCATGAGTAAAATGCATTGTAAACCTTAAAATGCCTTAAAATGTGAATTATTATCTTGCCATTCTTCTCATCTTTTTTGGCTACCCTTATTCTTTGACCCTATATGATTGTGTGGAATGGACACTTAGAGAAATAGGGATTCTATTTTCCCAGGAAGATGTCTGGAAGTTCAAGGCCAGAGGAGGAAGAAACATCTTTTTCTGTACCAATGCATCTATAGCTATAATGGAGGTGGAATTCATCTCTGAGTCTAAGAAGGAGTTTATTCCTAGGGCAAATGGGAAAGCTGCTGCCCTTGGGCTGAAGAAACTAAGAAGGAATATGTTTCTAAAGCTAAATTATGAGAAAAAATAGGTAATTAGTGTTAGCAGGTAGAATAGACTTTGGAATAAGAATATGAGATAAGAAAAGATTCTCTCTAAAGAATTCTATTCTTTGATTATCTTCCATTGAGAGAATAGAGTATGCCAGTAAGGATCTACTTTTTGAAAAATTACTAAAAATTTATGCATTTCAACTTAGAACTTTCTCAAGATCCCATTTCAATTAATTTGCAAGAAATCTTTGTTCTTTCCTATTTCAATGGCCTTAATTTACTTTGAATAGTAAAACGTAAGTGTAAAGCAAAGTACAAATAAGAAATCAAAAGATGGAGAATACTATGTTTTAATATGTAAATGACAGTGTGTAATAATGGGTATTTAGAAACACATATTTGCATTTATTTCTTTTGTACCTTGTGCTTGTCAAGTAGCTGTTGAACTTCCTCTTTGGAAGATACAATCATTTTTTGATCTCCTGCCATCTTTTCTTGACCAGTTTCCAGGAGGTCAGCCAGGTCTTGCAGAGCTCGTTCATACTGACTCTTAAGGGCTAGATTCTGATTTAGCCCACTGCGCCGGGAAGCAATGACCATCATCAATTCATCATACATGTCCTAAGAGAACAGAAAAAGCAACAGATTATAATTTAATATACAGGCAAATAACAGGGTAAAAACATGTCATTTGATCTAAACAATGAGATTATATCATGTTTATTTATGCCCAGATATCCTCTATTTCTAGGAGAGCCTTTGGGTAGAGCAATTTATTTGCCTTTAATGCATCTAAAAATATTTGGAAATCATGTCCAAAAAGAAGAACTTAATGTTTTAACACTTCAATAAATCAATAAATGTGACCTGTGAGTGTGGTCTGATAATAGCTCTACTAGTGATGCCAAGTGTCAGTTCATAGGGGGAATGTAGATGTGGCTTGCCTTATATGACTTTGGGAAAACTATGGAGAGGAGTAAAAAGGTAGAAATTTGGCCTATGAGACGTATAATAACAGGGAGGAAAGACAATTAACACTATTCTTTAGAGAAAGTGTGTTCAGTTTCCTTAATATCTTACAGAATAAATTACAACCTAATTTTGTAGAGCTTCAAAGAAACTAGTTTTTAATTAGTTAAATGGAAGCAAAGAGAGATTTTTAAGGAACTTAGACAATATTTTGTCAACTGAGTGGAATAAGTAGCTATTAGACTTGGAATCACATTTTAATAGGGGTTGATATACCAACCAAAGAATTTTTGAAAGGTTGTAGAGTGAATTAATGTATCACATTAATGTTTATGGAAGACCAAAAATGCCTAATATGGTAAAATTTAATGCTCATGCTCAGTTACAAGTATGCTACTTGGCTTTATTCCCTCATGTCCAACAATCTGGAATAATGACCGAAGAAGCTGCAGACAGGGCTCCACATAAGGAATTTTGAAATGTTAGGTGTAGAAATGAAGCCAATTAAATCAGCCTTTCTCTTTGTTTAATAAGGATGTATTTTATTTCCCTAAAAGGACTTGTGAATCTTAATTGAGTTTATATATCCTTCTAACATTGTTGTAGTAAGATATACAACGATAACTCAGGGTTTTATTGGTAACCACTTGCAGACTTTTGGAATACAGAAACTTCCATGCCAGCTTGGTGTTTAATAAAATATGGCATTCCACTGACAAATGTGGCAGCCTCTATTATCACATCTGTGTCAGGTTTTGGGTAACCCATCAAGAATACAGGTCTAGAAAAGGGAGGCTAGATTTTCAGACCTCTTGGAATGATCCAGGGAGTTCTGATGCAAGGTTTCAGATACATTATAAGTATTTGAAACTTATAAAGACAGGGCTATATTTTTAGCTCTCAAAGCTATTATTAAACAGAGTACATAGCAAAGTGCATAATGTGAGTCTTCTTTTTTCTCTAAAAAAACTTAGGGCAGGTAGGAAATAAAGATGGAAAGTTAGCTACAGAAGTTTCCCTTTATTACTAGACTGGCTTCATAACACATTTTCTAGGGAACTGTATCATGTGAAGTATATAACTATTTTCAAATAAAAGCATAGTTCTGAAAAAATCATGGAGGAAAGAGAAATCCTAAAGAGACATTATTAAAAGAGGTTACAGAAAATTTTGTTCATCAGTTAGTACCTAAGCAATATGTATTTCATTACAAAAAATCAAGGATGTAATAGAGAAACCAATTTCTATTAATATGAACTATGAAATATTAATAATTGCATTACTTTGTCACATTTGTTTTGACAAACATTAAGTGTACAGTATGTTTAGAGTACCGAGTGAAGAATGGGATAAGACAGAAAATGTGAATAAAAAGGCCATTGACTGCATATTTACCTGGAGTTTAGAGAGTTCTTGCACAGAGGGCTGGTCAATCAGCAGTTTATCACCACGTCTCTTTAATTCAATGATACTTGCATCTAATTCCTTCAGACCATCTTCAGCCTGCTGTATTGCCTGCATCAAATAAATGACATTTCTTTGTAACATTCCTGTAGTATTCATGTCGACTTAATTGTTCTTTCTACCCCAACCTGCACCCCTATTGTTAAATGGTGGTGTTTAAAAATACATGAAAACTACAAACAATCTATTATAAGGAGAAGAGAAGAGCATCCAACGTGTAGGTGCTAGCCACCTCAACAGTGATGCAGAGGATTTAAAAGGTAAGGAATAATGGCCAGATAGGACAAATAGTGTATTTTGTTCAACTAAAAACTTGAAAATGGAGTGTGCACGAAAAGAACAGATGAAGAGAAAGCTTACCTATATTTCTTTAAAAAATCCTCATTGCTTTTCTGTGATATGG
Organism: Phascolarctos cinereus; assembly: GCF_003287225.1. NCBI lineage: Eukaryota > Metazoa > Chordata > Mammalia > Diprotodontia > Phascolarctidae > Phascolarctos > Phascolarctos cinereus. The sequence goes on along the minus strand of NW_027555958.1, from coordinate 100,982,556 downwards.
TAAAAACTTCCTATATGATCAGAAAGCACGTATGGAACACTATCTTCTTTGGATTGGTTAACACAGATGGTTTTGCCCTTGAGCAGGGTATATTCTCTAGTACAAATATAACTAGAATTTTCTCATCTGCATGACTAGGGAATATAGACATTCTCTGGAATCAAATGGGGAAAGTTTTTATTAAATATCTAAAATACTTATTAAATATGGAAAGGTCACTGGCCCTGGAGTCAGAAGACCTGAATTTGAATCCTGGCTTAGTTATTTACTACTTGTAATACCTACTTTTAGTTATTTAAATTCTGGATTTTCTGTACAATCTACATGATCTATCAAATTCTGGATTTTCTGTACAATCTACATGATCTATCAAATTCTGGATTTTCTGTACAATCTACATGATCTATCAATTAGGTTTTTTTTTTTAAACTTTCTCATTGTCCTTCCACCTCTAAAATCATGTGATTCTGATTCTGCTGTGGGGATTACAGAAGAAATATAGGTGTGATCCATGGTCTCATGGTACTTACAATTTGCTTAAGAAAAAAAGAATGATACACATGAAACACCTCAAAAGCAGCATGGTAGAGTAGGAAAAGTTGCAGTCAAGAGTCAGGAGATAAAAGTTCAAGTCAGTTCTGTTACTAGCTGCAGTGGCATAAGGCAAATAATATAATCTCTCTAGGTCTCATTTCCTTAAACTGTAAAATGAGAAGGCTTGGCTCTCAGGGATCTTTTTGGTCCCTTCTGGCTCTACAAATCCTGATTCTAATTAGACAAATTACAAAAAGGCACATAATTGAGTACTAAATAATTATAATAAAGGACATATGGGTTATAGGAGGTTAGCAAAGGAAATAGTAGAGAAGGCTTTTATGGCAAGAGTGGTACTCAAATCAGGCTTGGAAGACTTTATAGGATTTAGATCAACAGGAAGAGGGCATTCTAGGCAAGGGGTTGAACATTAGCAAAAACACAGAGGTTAGAATGAACATTTATTGTGCCTGAGAGAATCATAAAATGGTTGGACTAAAGTAGAGTCTCTATCACAGATGACAAGCAGGCACTACCGAGTGAAGACAGAATCTGTTTTTTAGCTTAAATAGACATTTTCAGTGGCAGAAATAGTTATTCACCTTAGATACTTTGGTATTAAAATACATGCTCCAATCGGAATTGGGTTGTTTTTTTTTTTTTGCTTGTATTCTCTATACATTTGATGGTGCCAACATTGTTCTTATGGTCTTTTTAATACTTACAATCTATTTAACATTTATGGAGCAAAAAGATATCTTAAACAATATGACGAAGGAATGTACAAAGGACCACAAGCCTTCAAAAAGTAGTTTTGCCTGAATACAACTATTTTCTTCAGTTTTAGGAAAAGAAGATAGTAGTGTCCATAATAGCCCCTAAAATATCATAAAATTCTAGTGTACTCCAATAAACTCATGGAAGATGGAAACTAACTTTTTGTCCTGGCTTAAATAAGGCTTATTAATTCTTGGAAGTGAATATGCTTCATCCATCTTTGGAGATTAAAAAAAGACTCATTTCCCCTCTTTCGTAGGCCATATATTGATTTTCTGGTGACTATTTGAGCTGATGTGCTCCATAACCACTACTTTGTTACATGTGTCTTCCTTTTTCAGAAACAGGTAACTATAAATACCTCTATTTGTTCTGCTGCAGGCTTCTCCACCACACTGGCCAGTTGTTGCAGAATGATGTATTTGTTATCTGCTAGTGATGTCAAAAGCAGTTTGAGATCATTCTGAAGGAGGAAAAAAGTAACAGAGTGATAGGTAAGTCATCTTAGAAACCCACATAACCAACTACTCACAGATTAATGGTAGCAGCCACTCAATATCTGGAGTAAGATGTAGCACATACAGGTCTCAAGATCTCTGTACTATCTTGTTGGTTATGTGGAATTTGACAAGCATTTGAAACTTTAATGCACAAATAATGTATAACTTAAAAGCAAAATGGTCAATCAAAGCCTTTCATTATGTGTGAATTAAAGGTATCATTTATAAGATTGTGAAAAAACCCATTACTTCTTTTCCAAATTTTCTCCCCATCTCATGCCTTCCCCACCCCAAGATGGTGTGTATTCTGAATACCCCTTCCCATAATTTGTTCTCTCTTCTATCACCCCCCTCCTTCTCATCCCCTTCCCCTTCTTCTATTTTCCTGTAGGGCAGGATAGATTTCTATACCCCATTGCCTGTATATCTTATTTCCAAGTTGCATGAGAAAACAATTTTTAACATTTGTTCTTAAAACTTTGGGTTCCAAATTTTCTCCCTTCCTCTAACCCCACCCACCCTTATTGAGAAGGCCATCAACTTGATATAGGTCATACATGTGTAATCATGCAAAACATAGTAGTGATGTTGTGAAAAATTATTTCCCTTCATCCTATCCTGTCTCCCATTTATTCTATTTTCTCTTTTGATCCAGTCCCTCCTTAGAAGTGTTTGCTTCTGATTACTCCCTCCCTCAATCTGCCCTCCCCTCTATCATCCCCCTGCTCTCTTATTCCCTTCCCCCCTATTTTCCTGTAGAAAGATAGCTTTCCATACCCAATTGAATGTGTATATTATTCCCTCCTTAAGCCAAATCCAATGAGAATAAGATTCACTCATTCCCTCTCACCTCCCCACAATTGCCCTCCACTATCTTGTCTGTTTTATGTGAGATAATTTACCCAAGTCCACCTCTCCCTTTCTCCTTCTCCCAATATAATCCTCTCTCACTCTTACATTTTATTCTCCAGATATCACCCCTTCATCTTCAACTCACCCTGTGCCATCTATCTATCTATCTATCTATCTATCTATCTATCTATCTATCTATCTATCTATCTATTTTTTTTCCCTCCAACTACCCTAATACTGACAAAGGTTTCATGAGTTACAAATATCATCTTTCCATGTAGGAATGTAAACAGTTCAACTTAAATAAGTCCCTTATGATTTCTCTTTCCTGTTTATCTCTTCATGATTCTCTTGAGTTTTGTATTTGAAAGTCGAATTTTCTATTCAGCTCTGGTCTTTCCATCAAGAATGCTTGAAAGTCCTTTATTTCACCAAATATCCATTCCCCCCCCAAAGGATTATACTCAGTTTTGTTGGGTAGGTGATTCTTAGTTGTGATCTTATCTCCTTTGCCCTCCAGAATATCATATTCCAAGCCCTGTAGTCCCTTAATGTAGAATCTGCTATATCTTGTGTTATCCTGATTGTGTTTCCACAATATTTGAATTGTTTATTTCTGGCTGCTTGCAATATTTTCTCCTTGACCTGGGAACTCTGAAATTTGGCTACAATATTCCTAGGAGTTTTCCTTTGGGGATCTCTTTCAGGAGGGGATCAGCAGATTCTTTCCATTTCTATTTTACTTTTTGGTTCTAGACTATCAGGGCAGTTTTCTATGATAATTTCTTGAAAGATGATGTCTAGGCTCTTTTTTTGAATGTGGCTTTGAGATAGTCCAGTAATTTTTAAATTATCTCTCCTGGATCTATTTTCCAGGTCAGTTATTTTTTCAGTGGGATATTTTACATTATCTTCTACTTTTTTCATGCTTTTGGTTTTGTTTTACAATGTCTTGATTTCTCATGAAGTCACTAGCTTCCTTTTGCTCCATTCTAATTTTTAAGGAAGTATTTTCTTCAGTGAGCTTTTGGACTTCCTTTTCCATCTGGCCAATTCTGCCTTTTAAGACATTCTTCTCCTCATTGGCTTTTTGGACCTCTTTTATCATTTGTGTTAGGCTATTTTTTTAAGATGTTATTTTCTTCAGTATTATTTTTTGGGCCTCCTTTAGCAAGCTGTTGACTTGTTTTTGTGATTTTCTTGCATCACTCTCATTTCTCTTCCCAGTTTTTCCTCTACTTCTTTTACTTGTTTCTCAAAATCCTTTTCGAGCTCTTCCATGGCCTGGGACTGATTCATATTTTTCTTGGAGGCTTCGGATGTAGGAGTTTTGACTTTGTTGTCTTCTTCTGGTTGTGTGTTTTGATCTTCTTTGTCACCAAAGAAAGATTCTATGGTTCGACTTTTTTTTTTTTGCACACTGTTTGCTCATGTCCCCACTAATTACTTGAGTTTTAAACTCTTTGTTAAGGTAGGGGTCTGCTGAATGTACTGCCCCAAGCTTTGGGGGTTTTGTGTAGCTATTTTCAGAGATACTTCTAGGGACCTGTAAATTTTCAGTTCTTCCAAGTTGGTATGATCAAGGGTGAGGTGTTTACTCCTTTCCTGGACTATGCTCTGGTCTATGAGTGACCACAAGCACTCTTTCCTGCCTTGGAATTGTGAGGAAGATTACCTCTGTACTGCCACTATGAGCTCTGCCATGCCAGTGCTCCTCCTTTCCCTAGGGCTGCTACCCAGAACTGTGACCCATATCTAAGCATGGGCAAAGCAAGAGAATCCTACCTCAGCACCAGCAAAGATATCCCTTCAATCCCCCTCTGATCAGCCTCGCAATTCCCCCTCCATCTGTGGTCTGAGAGCTCCAGAAGCAGATACCACCCTGCTAAGACGGGACTGAGGCTGGGCCCTAGCTTCTCTCTCACCATGGTCCAATAGACCTTTCCTACTGAACTTCTAAGTTGTCCTTGGCATTTGTGGATTGAGAAGTCTGGAAACTGCCATAGCTGCCCATGATTCAGTCCCCTGAGGCCTGCTCCAGGTTTGCTGAGGCCTGGTCTTTGCCTGCATGCCCAGGCTGAAGTGCACTCCTCTACCAACCTGGTGCCATAGACCTTTCCAATCAACCATCCAGGCTGTCTTGGGCTGGAAATGTGTTTCATTCTGTATTTCTGTGGGTTCTGCTTCTCTAGAATTTGTTTAGAGCCATTTTTTACAGTATTTGGAAGGGTTTGGTGGCAGGGGGGCTCAAGGGAGTCACTGCTTTTACTCTGCCATCTTGGCTCCACCCCCCATTACTTCTAACAATTAAAAAAATCCCATTAAAGATTGGATTTTAAAACTGTTCTTTGAAAAGACATGAAACTAGATTCCTAGAACAGCACCACACTATTTAATAATTACATTTTATTTGTTGATTTCACAAATTCAGTTAGGTATACACAATAGTTTTTGTAAATTTAAAGGAAAGAATTGTTTAAAGTAACTAGAGGGATTTATGAAGGGACAATGTCTTGGTTGAGACTTATATTTATTCCCTCAACCTAATTTTATTGCCAAAAACAGTGAATTTCAATCATGATGGTCTTGGTGCTCCCACAAAAGAATGGACCATGAGGACAGTTGTCCTAAAGTGTCTTTTCCAAAGGAAAAATTTTGAATTGGAATACTAAATCACAGTTATAACCTCTTAAATTTTATTTGAAAGACAAATAGATATGCTTATCTTTTAGTTAACAAAATAATACTATAATAATCACATTAGCAGAAATCCATGCCATGCCTATTATAGCCTCTCTCTGGTGAGTTCAGTGAATATGGATAAATTTCATCAGAGTGCTAAACCTGGTGCTATAGTCAGGTGAAGGTGAGCTTTAAACATAGAGAACAACAAATAAAGCTTCAAAGGATCTACTATGCTGTCCACTCTTACAACTGAGAAAAGCAAATAGCTCATGGAGACAAATGACAGAATAAAAACATAAGAATGCTGAACGTGAGAAAAAAGGAGACAATGATAAACTGCCCAAGGGACTGAAAGGAACAACTGTTTCAATTAGGCAAAAGACAGACTGTATTTGCAAAAAGAATGACAACACCTCATAAAATATTTGAAACTTGTCAAGAATGAATGAATCCATAGACTACAACAATGCTATTAGCAGAATCTCCATGAGCTGGTCCAATCCTGGGCTCAGATGGGAGGAGTATGGATTCTACTAACCATTTGAAAGTTGATTCTATCTCTGTACCAGCATGCATGTGCCACTAGGATGTGGTATGCCCACTTCTGGTGAGAGGCATAATAAAGGCTTTCCTTTACACACACACACACACACACACACACACACACACACACACACACACACACAGAATTCATTTTATTCATTATTGGTCTGGAAAAAGCCAGACCTATTGCGGCTATAAATACTTGATGGGCAAATAAAAAACAAAGACATACCATTCCCACAGGCATTGAGTTCTGCCAGCATAGCAGGTATTTGGTACTTAAGGAGAATAAAAATGTTTGTGGCTTTACCTTTAAATCATATTCATATTGTAAGTATTTCCTCTAATTAAATGAGAATAAAGTTTTTTGAAATGCAATAGTTTTTGCACATGAGCTGGCCACTGTGTGACTGATTATTTAAAATATGTTCCTAAGTAGGTAATATTCTACAAAAAAGAAAAAAAAACAAAAAAAACCCCAAAGCATATTAAAAATACCATCTTTAAAAAAATCCAAATGCATGCTATCCGTTTAGTGTCATAAAACACAATAAATAAAAATTATTAGGGTTCTTTTTATTACTAGCTATAGCAATTACCTTAAAAAAAAAGAAAGGTACCGGAAAAATATATAGTATAGGACTCCCAAAAGAGATTGACTATTGGCATTTAACAAATACATAGTATTAATCAATGTCCTCCTTGGCTAATGTACTAGAATCCAATTACAACTTATTGCACATAAGATATTGCTATAAAGTAATGAGACATTGATCTGGGCAATGATCAGCCATGATTTAAGAGGGCTGATGATGAAACATGTGACCCACCTCCTGAGAGAGAGAGATGATGGGTTCAAGATACAGAATAAGATATATATTTTTGAACATGGCCAATGTGGGAATTTATTTAATATGAATGTTCATAACTGTTATAAAGTTTCTTTTGCTTTCCATTCCTCTGAATCTGTATTCTTAGCCACTCTTGCCCTTAGATCCTCACTATTGAGTTAACTAAGCTGACATGACATCCCTTACTTCACAGATTGGACACCTTTCCCTAAATCCTCACTGATCACCAGTCACTTCCCCATCACAGAGCTATCACTTTGCCTCCATCACCAACTCCTTGATGTTATATCTTGAAAACTACATGTTATAGTAATAACTGAGTTAACAACAACAACAACAAAAAACACACATGCTCACATAGCATGTTTTCTGTATAGTCTAAGACTCTTTTCTCTAGACATCTATAATAACTAGGCAGGACCATTCTGCTGTACTAACTGAATTTATGGCAGTTCCATTCAGCTTTAGTCTTAGCATACCCCATGTACACTCCCTTCTTCAGTCACATATTCCTGTACACAGGTGCTGTGGAAGGCCTTATCATACATGCAAAAATATAAGAGAAAGTACATTGTCATAATGCTACACGACAATAACTGAGGTGCCATAAAGTATGTCTTATTTTCACTAAAGATGAGGTTGTTAAGCATTTTCCAATATTTTCACAATCTTAAAATTTTTAGCAGTATCTTAAATTACATAAATTTTTTAAAATGCTCCAAATATACGATGAACCTGACTATATACTTGCAAATAATTTTACCATTCACTTTTCGTATGTTCTAACCAAATTTTTCAGTAAGTATAACAATATACAATATCCCTTTTTTAGACTTCAGGAAGCAAAGTACTAAAGCTTAAGTGAAGCCAATGACTATTTCTCTCTCTCATCCAGAAAATAACATTTTCAAAGTGTATACTTGACATTGATCACAATTATAATTTAAACTCCATCAAGCTTATGTATAATAATATATTTTAAATTATATCTATTATAAAGTACTTTTGAAAACATCCTCCTATTAGATAGTTAAATATTTAAGAAGGTGAATTTTATTTGTAAAAGGTGGTTTAATTTTCACCGAAAGCTAAAGCTCAAATTATATCATCAGCCATTATATAAACCTCATTTCTCCCTATTCACCCAGTCATGGAAATGTCCAGGCATGTTTATTTGGTGTATATTTGAAAATCTCAACTGAAAGTAAAAAATATGACAAACCTTAAGATCTTTAATGTTTTAAAAATGCAATATACTTTTAAATAGAGGCAAAGTGATTATATGACTAGCTCTTTTAAAGGATATATGTCTTTAAATTAAAATATTTTCTGCATAATTTTGTAATGCATTTTTAAAGCCTACACTAGTCAATATTTATATTAGAAAATTCCCCTGAGTTCCAATACAATTTATTTAATGTTATAAGCTCTCAAGTAATTCTAGTTATCATGTGTTTTTCCCATATCTCTGCAAGGACCATGACATTTCAAATTTTCTAATTCCATAAGTAAATTGCTTGGTTAAATTCCTAAACTACTAATTTTGGCTTTGCATCACACATTAATTAACATCACTCAAATTAAACAACTTGTTTAGTGATGATGAAATAGGACCACAGAACTATAAATAATTTTGTAGAATAAAATTTAAGAATGACCCTACCTGAAAATTTAGTATTTGCTGCAGTCTTTCTTTCATCTGATGACATCGCTGATTTACTACAGAATCTAACAAGGATAGCCTCCCCAAAAGACAGCCCAAAGTGTCTTCAATAACATCGCGATTATCACCATTTTCAGGAAATGCTTGGGAAAACAAGTTCTTGTTCTTGTCCATTTCCTCAGACATCTCTTTAATATCTTTGGCAAGAGTCTGGAGTCATAAAAGGGGATATCAGATACATTAACACATTCATTATCAACTTTTATCATCTCATTGAAAAGACAATGAATTAATGTTATTCAAAAAACTAATTCAAGTTTTTTGATTTTTTTTTAACTTGACTTCAATGACCTTAAGACATATTTGGAGTTCACTAGATGAAATCTTCTTAGTAAATATTCACTACCGGGAATGCCCTCTGTTAAGTACTGAAAAAATATAAAATGTTATTTAGAAATTAAGTGATTTATTTTTGATTTCTTTTATCCCTTACATGGGTTTGTGATATATGCACCGACATTTCCATAGGGAGTCCTTCAATGTTCTTTTCTCTTTCTTATGTATACTAGATCAAGAATTCAAATTCAGAATATAAAGGTTTCTGCCAAGTTTATAGTCCTAATTAACTTTCTTCATCATCTTCTTTTAAGAGTCCCTAATTTTCTACTTTCTTTTTTTTTAATATCTCATGCTTACATCTAAGATAAATTAAGTAGAATTTAATTGTTTAATGGTATGTAGTCATGGAGGTATGTTACCAAACTTACTTCCTGGTTATAGAGACATGTTTCTGTTTCTTCTGGTAAAAGGGCTGTAGCAACAAATAAATGTTCTTCCACATCATCTAGCCAAGTAGAGGTAGCTGAAACTCCATCATATAATTTCTGTTCCAAGTGAAAATTTTGCTTCCCTGTCCTTCCACTCTGGGAAAAGAAATTCAAAAGGAGAAGAAAAGGTCAGTCTTCTAATACATTTAATACTGGATCTGAAAAAAAAAAGGAATGTGTTGTCAGTAAACAGTTCCAATTAGATAAATTTTTTTGCAAGCCTTACAAAATACAAAATACTATTTTTTGACTTTTGTTTCTTGTGTGGGAAGGAGGGTGGGGTTGTGATATTCATAAGAAGAGTCCAGAATATAACCATACTGACCTGTTAATGTTCACTTTAGTGACCTTTGTTGGCTGGCTGCTAAAAATCTACATTTTAAAATAATATAAATCTTTTGCAGAATAGAATTTTCAAGTAAACCAAGAATGAGATACCTGAGATGAAACTTCTTCAAAAGCCTGGTTCAAACCATCCAACAAAGATGTAACTGAGGATTTTGTTTGAGTCTGTCCTTCCCCTTTGTACAGCGGCACACCAGGCAGCAGTCTATTCGGCCTGCTATAAAGCTATATAGGAATAAGGACAGTTGTTTAGGACAATTCTACAGTACTGTATCAGAAACACACAGGACAAATATTGAGGAAAGGGTCCTTATGTAACTGTAGGCAAAATTAATTTCTAGAGTGCAGAATATACAAACTTTAGTATTTCATATTTATGAATGACAATGCTTTCAATGATTAAAAAAAAAAACCAAATAGTAGCTTCCTAATATAGGAAGTTCCTTATTGCTTTACCTTCCATCTCTCTTCCCTCAAATCCAACCTAACTTAAGTTTCACATCCACCATGAAACTCTTCCTCTACCACACCCACCAAAAAATGGTCGCTCATTTAGTAACATATCTCTCAAACTTCTGTCATTTGAACTCCTCTAGTATTTATTTACCATTCATCAAGTACTTAATTTTGTACTCCTTTTGTATATAAAATACAAGGAAATTCTTGTATTTTATATCACTTTCTATCTTCTCAATGCATATTTAAGAGCTTGACTGTAAGCTCTTAAATATTAGGGCTCATAGAGTATACTTCTATGAATTACTGCTCTGCCCTACCAAAGGCTGGGTGCTACACACAAAGGCACTCAGTGAATGTTTGTTGAATAAAAAGATGAATGAATGAATATATATTGGGAAGGCAAGTTTTAAAAATTGATTATAGTTTCTGTTACAAAATTGTGTTTTCTGATATATCTAATAGTCATTGTCACAGCTGCCTAATTGCCAAATTAGACTTATAGCATTCCCATCAAATTATGACTTCAAAAAGGAGTGGAAAAAAAAAATCTAAAAAAAAAAGGAGTGGACAAAATTTTGGGAGATATTTTGATATGGCGGTTAGTGGGGAAGGAAAGAGGAAAGAAAAACAACTCATTGAAGATGACATTTCAAAGAAAAATATGACTGGTCCAGAGGCCTTTACAGATTGATTCCTTTGATAATAAGAGTTCACAACCATTTGTAAAATATAATGTTTGTTTCAAAATTCTATCATTCAGAAAACAATAAAAATATACATTTAATTTATGGATCCTAATTTGATCATCATTTAGCTAACTGCATTTAATAAGATGATGGAGAGAACTCTATCCCTTGTGCTGTTTTACATATTTATGTCCCATACTCAAGTAGAAGTAAAAAGAACAATAAATAATTTGAAAATTCAGCAGTCAGAGAAAATTCCTTTTGAAAAATGGGATTTTTAGGGGGAAATGTTGTATAATAATAGTCTTTTCTCTAATTTATGGACCAAAGCATTTTCATAACATAGTACAATAAAAAAGATGATTGTTCATGAAATTGTAAATCTACTATTTACAACTTGCTCTTCCTTTCAACTATACAACAAATTTATCATGTAATTTTTTCCTTTTTTTCTTCCACCCAATATTCTTATAAATAATAATAAATAATATAATAGTCTTATAAAAACTGTGACAGAAATATGGTATATTTTATTATTTCTCTTGGACTACTACAGTGAAATTGTAAATAGCTGCCTTATTACACACTCCCAACAATCAATAACCAAAAAGCAAACACAGATACCATCTGCTCTTGTTCCTGCTCCAGAGCATTCTGCAACAGTCTCTGCTTGGTACTAAATTCCTGATGAAGACTTTCCCATTTCATACGCATGTGGCCTTCTGCTGAGGTTTTTTCCCCTTCAAATGCCAACTCCTGGGATATTTCATCAGGCTTCTCACTATTTCAAGAGCAGATAATTTCATCTTACAGTTTGTGAAACAAAAACAACGACCAAAGGAAAACATTACAAAGCACAAAAATTAACCTCTAAATTTGGTACTAGACAGTTCTGATTGCTAATTTATATGGAATCAATCAATAAGCATTTATTAAGTGTCTATTATGTGCCAGGCTAGGTAACTTTCACAACAGTAAGTAAAGACAAACATTTAGAAAAGAATAGACATTCAGCAATATTCTAATTCACATTACTATCACAAATTAGTAAATTTTTTTTATGTAGAACATTTCCATATTAGTCATTTTGTACAAGAAGATTCAAAAAGGAATGAGAGAGTGAAAAATAGTATGTTTCAGTCTATATTCAGACAACATCAGTTCTTTCTGTAGAGATGGATAGCATGATTCATCATTAGTCCTTTAGGATTGTCTTGGATCATTGTATTGCTGAAAATAGCTAAGTAATTTGCAATTCTTATTGTACAATATCACTGTGACTGCACAATGTTCTCCTGGTTCTGCTCACTTCACTTTGCATCAGCTCATTTAAGTCTTTCCAGGTTTTTTTCTGAAATCATTCAGCTTGTCATTTCTTACAGCACAAAATTATTCCATCACCATCATATACCACAACTTATTCAGCCATTCCCCAATTGATGGGTATTACCTCAATTTCCAATTCTTAGCCACCACGAAAAAATCTGCTGTAAATATTTTTGTACAAATGGGCCCATTTCCATTTTTTTGATGCCAGCAAATCAATATTTTAAGATAACATTTAGGGATTAAATAAAATTAAATTTGAATGAAATGTCTATATGGCTTTCAGAGCTCTCTATATAGCTGATAATAAATGATCTTACCCTGATTAAAATCCTTATCCATATCCTTGCTGTCTCCCTCATTACAATACAATCACCTTGCAAACAGGGACTGTTTTATTTGTTCTATTTGTATCTCTAATGCTTAGTACAGTGCCTGGCATACAGAGGACACTGTATAAATGCTTGTTGATAGATAGACAGATCAGTCTCAAAATGATAAAGAAACTTTTATTTTTTCATTCTTCTGGAATTTTCATGGGCTAGATTCTTGGAAATATAATTCTACTCAATTCAATTCAATTCAATTTAACTCAATAAATATTTTTATATGCTTTTTGAATGCAAGGTACAATGTTAAACATTAGAGATACAAAGATCAGTTGATTGATCAATGAAGATTTCTTAAACCCTGAATATGTCTTAGACACTGGGAATACATACATACATATATATATATATACATATATATATATATACACACACACACACATATGTATATATATACACACACACATATGTATATATATATATATACACACACACACATATGTATATATATATATACACACACACACACACACACACATATATATAATATACATACACACACACACACACACATATATATATATATACATATATATATATACATATATATATATATATATATATATATATATATATATATATACACATATATTAATGAAATGGTTCTTGTCCTTTAGGAGTTACATTTCATTAATAGGTACAGCGTGTATACACAGTCAGGTAAGAGACATTTGTCCATGTAATTGAAACCATGTTAAAACTAGAAGACATCTATTTTTGATTATTTCAAAACTGTTCTAAAGGTCTATGCTTTGAATAAGCAACAGCGAACTTAAGGGGAAAATATTTAAATTTTCCTATAAAAATAGATGCATTTAATACATTTTCTCTTGCCTTGTTGGCAGTCCCTGGTATGTCACAAATATATTTATTTCCTGCAGTGTTTGCACAGCATTTTTGTGTCCCCAAAAGATATATTTTATTTGAATCTTATTTTGTTCAGATATTTAGACATATAACAACATATTCAAAGGTGAGGATCAATTGGAAAGGAAGTTATATGGTATGGTTTCATTTCCAGATATCCAGGGAAATTATGCTTTCACTCTTAGATGTTCATATTATACTCTTCTTTTCATTTAATTTTCCCTAATAATCTTTGGAGAATTCTAGTAACATTTTCCTATCACTATCCATGTGTATGTATGCATGTATAAATGTATAGACAGTATGCATATAATTTATATTATACATTTATATATCATTATTAAATGTATAATATGTACATTATATTACACACACATCCTTTGGGTGATAAGTCCTAACAAAAGGAGAGGGTCACGCTCTTGGAAAATTTTTCTTATATAAATAAATCCACATTTGATAATTTGATAGTGTTATAAAATGGTGAATTTAGAGGCTGAATAGAAGCTTGCCAATAAAACTTTTTCTTTCTTTCTTTCTTTCTTTCTTTCTTTCTTTCTTTCTTTCTTTCTTTCTTTCTTTCTTTCTTTCTTTCTTTCTTTCTTTCTCTCTTTCTCTCTTTCTTTCTTTCTTTCCCTTTTTATGAGTTTTTTACTCTTTGGCCACTGGATATATTAATTGTGGCATTTATGAGTAAGGGAGGGGATAGTTGTGCCTATGATTGGGGCCCAGATCCCAACCCCATCAGGTGCATAATCAGGTACATAAATTTTTAAAAATAAGGTATAAGCATAATAAATCAAAAAAAGTCCTTGTAAGTTACCCCTTAAAGTGAGTAGTGCCTGACCACTGATTTCTTTAAAAGAATAATATTTTTTTTCAGCCAAAGAAAAGATTTATTAGAACATCCGTCATATTGGGCACTCTTAAGGAGTCTGAATCTTAGTGAGCTATTGGCTAGATTGTAAAAATCTGAGCAGTGGCTAGATTATAAGAATCAGAGCATCTTAATGGAGACAAAATGGACCTTTTATACAGAAAGACTATGGGAGGGATCTAGGTGTGGCCAAGTGGTCAATGAGGTAATAGAATTCCTGGGGTGACCTAGGGAGAATGGAGCCTAGATAGGATGAAGGGTGGGAGGTAGCCTGGGGACATAGGGAGGTCTAGGCTTGGTTAAAGGTGACAGAATTTGGGAGGTTGGGTGTAGCCACAAAGAAAGGCCAGTTGGTGGGATTATAGCCTGAGGCGAAAGCCACAGATTTAGCCATGTGGGAAAGTCCAGGGTTTTTCCTTTTTGGGGTCTAGATCCCATCCTCATCATTCCCCCCTCGAACAAATGGGACCCAAATTCTTTTGGAGTAAGGGGGAGAAGGTCAAAGAATAACATTTTTATGTCTAAGAATGTAATTTGGAGTTGCTTGCCTTTCCTTTGGACTATTTCCAAATTAAGAGGATATAAAACAGGGGAAATAAAAAAGTCTGTGGAAAAAACAGTAAGAGATAAGCAGAAGTATCTACTTTTTGCATATGTCTAAATGAGAGAGAGAGTGGGGGAGGAAGAGGGGAAGGGGAAGGAGGGAGGGATTTTATATTACTAGCTCCTTTAACAATGATTTTCAGTGAGGTGTAAATGAGAAGAATTAAAGAAGGTACAAATTAAAGAATTAAAAGAATCACCAAGGAGACATTATCTGAAATACATAAAATAAACTTTACTTGTAGTCATGGGGGAAGATACTTTGTACCATATTTCTTTTGCCTATTAGATACATTTGCAAATACTTATGCCCCAATGTCATAAAGCATGAAATACGATAATCTAATAAATTATCCTTAATCATTTTTTCACTATTTCTTTTGGCATTGGGAATGCTTTGGTACATTTTTTTCTTCTTCTATCTGTGGGCATTATAGCAATAATTTCTTTGCTGCATTTCCATACTTTATTCTATGCTAGCTAAAACTCTTCCCTTTTTCATTTTTCTAGTTGTGAACATTCCCATTTATTTTTCTGATTACCTTCTAGTATCTGATTTATAGAGTTGTTTTATTAATGTTTTAGTTTAATAGCTAGGAGGATGAAGACAATGATAATGATAGCTAATATTTATGTGACACTTTAAAGTTTATAAAGTAATTTATTCATGACAGTGAAGTCATTTGAGACAGCTCTTTGGTAGCAGCTTGAGAGGCTATCACTTTCTGCCCTTTCCTCTTGTGTCTCTATCAGGGAACAGCAAGATAGGATGGGATTTTTATTTCCTCCCTTCCCCCTTCTATCCATTGGCTACATAAGTATGTCTTTTGTACACAATTTCTCAACCAGTTGGAGATTCCATACCTAGCAGGAAGCAAGAAAAGAGAGGCAAAAGATCATCTTAATGGCATCTGAGAAGAGAATGAGCTAGCTATTCAAGAGAGAATTAGACCTGACAGCTTGCATTTGAACTGTGGAGATGAACAGGACAAGGAAGTTCAGCTAAACAACTTCTCCAGCAAAGATGCTACCTCTCGGGGAGTGGTGGGTGAAACAGTGTGTTGATACCATAAGAAGAGAAAGAACATTAAAGGCCCTGAAGTGCTTGAGATTCACATTTTCTCAGTTCCCTATGTATGTGTTTTTCTACCAGATACTCTTATATATGTGTTCACTATTGTCAGAGAGCTCTACAGATTTAGGGTGGAATGCTTTGTAGCTACTATTCTTACTATATCAATACATGTCTACTTTGAACTAATTGTGTCTATTGGCTGATAAATATAAACACACTAGTTGGGGCTTGTGATCTATAGTTATAGGAACTCAGATCCATAGTGTATCTTGAACTGGAGTCAGCAGTCACCTCCCCACACTCAATCTGCAAAATGTGCTTGCTAAGGTAAGTGTAGCCCTAGAGGGGGTATTCACTTTATAGCAAGCATAGATTTGACTTTTTGCAATTTCCACTCACTGCTCCTGGTTCTGTCCTCTGGGACCAAACAGATGAAGTCTATCTAATCCCTGTTCCACAAGCTATCCACCCAAGTACTTGACAACAGCAATCATGTCTCTTCTTATTCTTTATATTAAACATTCCTAGTTCCTTCAACCAATCCTCATCTTACATGGACTTGGAACTCTTTTATAATCCTTGTTGTTTTCTTCTGGATGTTGTCTAGCTTATGATGTCCTTAAAATGTGAACCTAATATCCCAGGTGTGGGTTGACATAGGCAGAGTACAAAGAACCTATTACTTCCTTATTCTTGGGATCTAGCCCTTTCTTAATACCAAACTGAAGTTTAGTTTTGTTTAACTTTCATTTCAGTAAGGAAGGCTAGACCTAGGACTGGGTAGTAGAATGTGTTGTACTTGCATTTTTATTTGCATGTTTTTCTTAGCATTTATTTTCTACTGTTTAAGCTTTAGGCGTTCTACGGAGGATTTATATAGGATGAAACAGGCATGAAATGTCTGCCATCTGCACTAGAGGCAGCATACTGATGAAAGCACAGATCTTTTACAGTCTCAAAAGTACCCTCCTGTTCTGGTGACTTAATAAGACACATTCAACATTGTCTGTGTTCTGGCTTAATGAGCTTGTGTTTACAATAGAACAGTAATAATACTATTTGTGAAGAATTCTGAAGGTGAATATTAGATCTGTTATTGATAAGCACATCCTGAAATCAGAATTATGTCTACGTTTTATTTGTTACAATATACAGACAGATGATGACTTAATTACCTATTTACAACCGTAAATGTGGCCTGTTTTCTTTCATTTATTTTCCTGAGTAATGTTTTTTACTCACTTGCTCTTTTTTTCTAGCTATTTTCCTTCTTGCCTTTTCTTTCTCAGTCTTCTATCCCCCTTAGTGCCTAAGTGCCTCTATGTGCCTTTTACATTGTAGGTATATAATAAATACCTATGGGATGGAAATTTTCTCCTCTATCTTTTCCTTTATATCTCCTTATGTTCTCCTTCCATTTCTCTCTTATGCTTTCTTATTTCAGCATCTTTCTTATATAAAATTCCAACTACTTTCCAATTCAAGGATAGCTTAGGCAGCAGTGAGATTTGTTCCTGTTACTGAAATATCACAATGACCGAGTTGAAATAGTTGTGGAGGTGAGGTAGGCAATAGCTGGTCTTACGAAAAGGTAGAATAGGTAGCTGCCTCTGTGCTGTCACATAAGAGGTGCCAAAATGCTCCCAATCTGCCAAAGTATGTGGAAAATAATATGTTTATCATAGAAATATGCAAAGGGGAAACACATTATTAATATGTTGCTTGTTACTATCACCTTATTGTGAACTAGTCGTTCCAAGGCTAGATTCAATCCTGCAGTAGGGCACTGAAGAAGAGGTAAGCTTTGATTGAGTTGGAGTAGGGGGAGTAGGGAATAGGTAAAGGACAAGGAAAAATCCAAAGAAGGAAGAATTATCTGAGAGGGCAGCTTCTCTCTGATAGGAAAAACAAAGGTAGCAAAGACCATGAGAGGCATTATAGACAAAATAGAAAAGGCCTGAATTAACCTTTGTCTACTTCATAATTCTTAATCCAACAAAAATTTAATAAATGTTTACTATGTATAAGGTATTTTGATTTAAAGCCATCTCAGAGGCAGTCAAACAACCATAAATCCCAGGGCTGAAATAACCCAAAATATCAATCTCTCCAATCTGCTCATTTTTGCAGATGAAGACCTAGAGACATAAAATGAGTTCTCCAACATCACAAAGCCAGAACAAAAGCTCAAATCAACTTCCTCTAAATCCAGTCTTCTTTCCATTATACTATACTACAAAGGATGCATTATTTTGTGCTTCTGCTTTTTATGCTGATCAAATGAGACAATATATGTAAAGTTTCACAGAAGTTAAAGCATTATATAAATTGAATTTTATTAATTATTGCTATTATTATTTGCTACCTGTGTGATCCCTAGCAAGTTGCCCTCTCTAAAATTTCAGTTTTCTCATTGGTGATTGGACAAGATGGATGGAGAATCTATAAGGTCCATTATAATTCTAAATTCTATGTCCTTCAGGAGTGATGTTTTAATGTTTATCCACAAAGTGGAACATGGGTCTGGATGGATCAAAGGTATAACTCAGTATTGGATTTCTCATTTTATTAAAAAAGGAATCATGCCCTTTCTTCCTAGCTGCCTTATCTTCTGGGAGGATATATATATATATATATATATATGAAAGGTATTACAGATATGAGACAGATTTAGACTACCCCAAAAAGCATCGTATGCACTCTGAATACATTTAATATTCTGAAGTGAAATGAAACAAAAAATAAACAACATTTAGAATATGATAAGAGAAAATAAAATTTTCTCCAAATAGTTGAAAAGTGGAAGAGAAAGGAAAGCAAGGTAAATTGTCTTAAAACATACTTGGGCGCATAGTATAGTGGATAAAGATCTGGTCTCAAAATTAGAAAGAGGGGTTCAAGTCCTAACATTGACATATACTGAATGTATGACCCTGGACAAGTCTCTTAACCTCTCAGTGTCCTAGAAAACTCCCTAAGACTTTAAGTTGTAGAGGAGATGCTGAACTGCATTGGCAGAGGATGATTGCTCACTGGGAGTTCCCTACACCAGTGAAATCACAACTGTCCCTTCCTCTTCCCTCACAAAAAAATAGATAAATAAAAATAAAAATAAAACACACCTAATGCCAGCACTTTCTCCAGCTGAATGTTGAGTTAGAATTTCTTCTCCACGACTTGCTACTGATCGAAGAAGGCTTTTCTGTTCTGCTAACTCTTGTTCTAGCTCCTAGTCAAGTAAAGAGAAAAATGTCAAAATATTTGTGAGCTTAATAAAAATCATCCACCATGTCCTATAGCACTGATAATTCTTCTGTTTTCACTTTTCAATTATACACAGTATAAAGTATGAAAACATACATGGCAAATACTCTGTATCATAATATTACTTAATATTAATTGATATCACTCTTTATCTTTGATGAAAGATGATTGTCTATGAAAATGCAACACAGTTCTTTTAATACTATAAAAAGAATCTTGCAGGGCTGTAGTGCCCCCAAGTGGATTAAAAATAGACTTCATAAATCAATGTGAAAACATCCTATGATGTATGAATGGCAGCTTCTCGTAGAATAAGATGTCCCGCCCTTTTATTAGCACAAAACTTCTTTAATTCTGGTCCTCCTAATTTGGAATCTAAAACTGTCTGGACTCTGGCTAAATTTTACTTTTATGCTGTTGAGAGATTTACACATGGATATATGTTTATATTACTTAAAAGATTTTTTTTGAGAACTTATTGACAGATAAAAATATTGACAATTAGAAATGGTCATTACTTATTTATTAAAGTAGGCTCTCCAAAGGCTTCTATTGAGTGAATTTTTAAACCTAGTTTAAATTACATAGCATATACCTGAAAGCAATACAGCTGCACTTCTTTATAGAGGCAGCAGATAGAATGCTAGACTTGGAGTCAGGAAGACCTGGGTTTAAATTCAGCTTCTGACACTTGACAACTACGACCCTGAACAAGCCATTGAACTGTATGTACCTTAGGCTTCTCCTTAGAATTTATCTACCAAGTCATGGAAGGGATTGTTTTCCATGGTTTAGGAGATTATAGACCTAAATAATAGATTAGTCCATAATCCCAAATTTTCCCTAATTCCTAGTTCCCTTTTTCCTGATTACTATAGTTGTGGTCAGTGAGGTTTTATCGAACATCTTTTATTAAATATCCTTTTTGATCTGGAAAAGATAATTTATCCACCCACACATACAATATCATCCATTCATTTGTACAAGATAAGAAATAGACTTCAGTGTGAGGAAAGGTGACAATGGAGCCAGGAGGACTAAAGGAAAGAAAATTTCTCTGAAAGTGTGCATACAGTAAGAAGCAAGCACTCTAGAAGACATTCCGCAAACACATTCTCTCTGAGGCCAGCGGTTGCAAGCTAAAGTGGTATTTCAGTGCTCACTTTTTGTGGTTGGAGGCTGCTCTGTTGCTGCTGGGTTCTTGTGGTTCGGGCTTGTGCCAGCCATTCCTGGACACTTGGGCTCTGGGTGGCTGTTAAGTCAGCTTCACACTCCTCCTTCTCTTGTGATGTAGCCTGCTTTTTATGAAGAGGAAAGCAATGATCCTTTTACTCAAGGCCTAAATGAGATTCAAAATATTTGTGTGTGGCTTGCATAAATGACACCAGAGTCACTCCTTTTGCTTATACAAATACATTGAAATAAGACACATCGTCAGCAGGGACAAGAGCAAAGTGAATGGATGCACTTGCAAATGCCTAGAACTTCCTTCTATTTAAGGTTTTCATCATTTTAACAAACCAATATCCGTTCCTATGTTGTGGACTTGCTTTTTCTATGATAACAGCCAGGGTCTTGAACATAAGAGAAAGTGAATTAAGAATTAGGGGACCTGGATTCTCAGTTCCAGCTTTGACACCAAAGATATGCCTTCAAGCAAACCATTTCATGTCTTTGGCCTGTTTCTTCAATTGCAAAATGAAAGGGTTGGAATAAATCAGGGGTATTTAGCCTTTTAGGAGGTTATGGGCCCCTTTGCTAGTCTGCTAAAACCTATGGAACTTTTCTCAGAATGACATTTTTAAATGATGTAAATGCTAAATTTTAGTTAGTGGTTAGTAAAAATTAAGATGTACTTTTTTCTCCATACCAATTTGTGAAATCTAATCACAGATCCATTGGGTATCCATGGAGCCCATATTAAGAACCTCTTGACTAAAAGATCCTTAAGGCTCTTTATGGCATTAATATTCTTTAATTCTGTATTTTTGCTTTCACCTACTCTGCTGTTCAAACTGTACATTTTAAGCCCAAGTTTATATGATCTTATGGATCATGGACCACTCAATTCCTATAGCCACTAACCTCCAAGAAGAACTGCTGAACATGTGAAGCTGACCTCATTTCAGGGAGGGGCATAGGAGTTTAAGAATGGGGAATCCTATTGAATCTCACAACTGTCATCAAATATCCTCTCAAAAAGAAGCCATCCAGACTGGCCCAACTTGCATCCAAAAATTTCAGTTATTCTGGGGATTCTCTAAACATTGATGAACCTCTCTTAATCAGGTATATGCTGGCATAATGCTTCTGACATGTCAGTCTGATTTCACCTATGTCCAAATTTGAGCCTTACATTGTGCTCTTTGGAATTCTTGTTCCATAGAGAACAAACTCCTCTTCATCCTAGAACTCTTTCTCTCATAATTTTTCCATCTAATAGCCTTCATCAAGACCTTGCTCTCCTTTGATGACACCATGCCCCTCATTACCCTCTCCAGCACTTGCTACCAGGGGCGGGGAACCTGTGGCCCACCAGGTCCTCAAATATGTCCCTTTGAATGAATCCAAATTTCACAGAACAAATCCCCTTAATAAAAAAAATTTGTTCTGTAAAACTTGGACTCAGTCAAAAGGCCGTACCTAAGGACCTAAAAGGCCACATATGGCCTCTAGGCCTTAGGTTCCCAATCCCTGGATACCTTTTCTCACACAGGTCCTGAAAAGGGAGTCAGAATATTCTTTTTTTTCCCTCATTGTCACTTCCAGATTCTTCCTTTGTGTCCTTCATTCAGTTACCTTTCCTCTTTTGAAGTCCATACAATTAAAATTTTCCATCCAACCAAAATAACAGTAGTTGTAGTTTATGCTGATTCTGACATTCTTCCTCCTTTCTCAATGAATTCAGCACCTCCTTCCCAACTTTTGCACTTATACTATGGGGGCATTAATATTCTTATAGATGCTTTCTCAAATTCCTTAACCTCTCATTTCCCCTATTTCCTTAAGACCTGTGACCTATCCTTTCTCTCTACCTCAGTCACACATAGGTACAGTTAAACACTGGATCTTTTCATTATTCAAAAGCGTTCTACTTCCCTAAATTAGAAACCCTGAAACTTCCATCTCTGGCTATAATCTTCCTACCATTTACTTCTCCCTATGCTTCCTAATAAGTTCAGGACTATTTGCACCAGATTAATTAGTATGTGAAAGAACTTTTAAAAAGGATTATATAACATATGAATGCTATTATTATTAAAGTTAAGGTGCTTATGAGACATTTAGACTTTGAACCTTTTACTTTGATGAATCAGAAAGGTAAAAGAACTAATACACATTAAGGCAGGAGTTATTTTGACCTAATTAACTAAATTTTGTTATCAAACCTAATAATTTTAATAGTTGTAAATAGTTATATGCAAATAAGGTAGACTTCAAATTACCTCATATATGTTTTTAAGTGTTAATATTATCTCCACCTCAAGGGCTTCCTTTGTAGCTCCTTATGAAATAACTCTCTGTGAACAGTAATAGCTTGGTCATAGCAACTCATCCTAAATTTTACATTCATGTGTCACACACCCATTTCATGCTTTTAAAAGTTCAGTTAAAATCCTCTCTCTTAGGTAATGAAGAAGGGTATAACCTAAATAAATCCATAGCACTTTAACATATACTGAGCCATGCTCTACAATCAGGAACCAAAGAACTAAATCCTGAAGCACTAACATCAGGTACAAAGTCCTTAAATAGTTATGAAAACAGTATGTTATCATCTATGTAACTGATTCTTTCTCAAGCGGTTGAATTTCTCTGTAGCTTTGCTAATTATATGACTATAAAAATCAGGAACTTATGAAGAGTCTAGCTAAACAAACAAACAAAAAAATCCCCCAATCAATCCCTCTACTTCTGGATTGAGGTGACCTTGGGTAAGTCTCAAATTTATGGCCACTTCCCATAAACTCTTGTAAAGGTTCTAACCTTACTTTTCTAAGCCTGGTTCCTTATCAATAAAATGGAGGAGTTGGACTGAGTGCTCTGTAAGATTCCCTACAGGCATGCATTTTATAATCTTTGTTGAACGTGAAGAAAAGGGCTTCTTCTAGCTGTCAGTTCTTTCCAGGTAGTTCTAGTTTCATTATCCCAATGGCCATTATCTCCAGAAAATGTTTTAAGCAACTCAGGCTGATGTACCCTGGTCATTTTGTGGGCTACCTCTAAGTCATTAAAAAAAATCAATTGACAATTCATTTTAATACTAGCTCAAGTAAGGTATACTTAGGAAGGTAAATCAGATCCCATATAATACATATTTGATCTTATGAAACATTGGTGATTTAATATTGCTAGTCACTATAAGTTTAACATCTCCCAAAGGTAAACTGGGATTATGGTATATAATACAGAGATAAAACACATGCATGTGTTACACATAGTATTTACACATATGTCATTTAGGTACATGTGCCTATTAGTGTATATATTAGCATTTAGTATATATACATATGTGTATATAGATACATATAATGTATTTCAAACTAAATGTAAATTTAGATTTTGCACTTTTAGATTTTTCTATGCTACTTTTCTCCTCAAGTAGTTAGAGACATCTCATTTAATCTGAACTGAGCTATTCCTCGATATTATCAACTTATAGTTATATTAAAAATGCTTAAATTATATATTCTACCATTGGTCCCTTGATCAAGAATTGCCATAAGTGATCTTACTGTAGATTCCTACTTTAATTTGCAAACCAGCATTTTCCCCTTCTCTTATATGATCACAGTATTTGAATAAAATTGTGTGTTTAATTACTTATAGATTTGTTTATAGATTAACTTTTACAATCATTTGTACATTGTAGGATACAATATCTACTCTAACATAATATGATTTTAGAATTTTAAGATGAAAAAAATAAATGCATATTTATAAACATACTTACAGTCCAGAAAAAAATCTATATAACAAACTAGGCTTTATGTTTTTATGTAAGAATACAGTCTTCCTTCCCTTGCTATTTTTGCATTAAGCCGGCCTAATAGATATACAAAGACTGGTAGCAAAACATGATTCTTTTGGATACAGATTAGATTTTCTTAAGCAGAAAAAGAGGCTGGACAAAAATAGAATGTTTATGGTGAAGTGTATTTTGCCAACCCACAGACAGTTCTTAACTGAAATAATTGCGGCATTTGACATTTTTAGCAAATTATCTTCAAATATTTTATGTTGCTGGAGGCTTCAGGAGCAAATATAGTCCTTACTTAACATAGTTGAAGGCATATATTGTACCATAATCAATGTACAAATTATAATAATCTACCTGGTTTTGTAGCAACCAATTTTAAATTTACTATAGTAATTGCAGGAGCTGGAAGGGATATTAGAGATTCATCTTGTCCAGTCTTTTCATTTTACATCTGAGGAACCAAAACCCATAGATGAGGAGAACTGCACACAGGCATATAGCTAGGAAACAGTGAAGGTGCGATCCGGACTTAGATTGGCTGGTTCCAAATGCAGTGATTTTTCTATGATACAAACTGGTAAAAATGATAGAAACCTACATTTCCATGCTCCTTCTTTTGCTTGTCCCTCTGTATATCAAGGAACCAGAAGATAATCAACCAAGCATATAAGATTCTTTTAAAGAAAAGTCCACAAAAACTCTTACTTGAATATTGATCTGCTTATCATGTAGTACTCTCTGCAGTTCGAGGAGACTTCCTTTTAGGGTTCTCAGCTTGATTGCCAACTGTTCTGCCTCATCCTTGGTATGAGCTTTTCCTTCCATGAGCAGGTTTTCATTGTGAATGGAGAGCTCTGATAAGGCCACTACCTTTTGTTCTATTTCCACCAACATGTTCTGTAGCAGTAAGAATAACGAGGCAAATTCATACATGTTTTCAGCATCTAGGCAGTCTCCCAGTATGGAGGCCCAATGCCTCTCTCAACTTCCATTTCTCTATTTACTTTCTTTCCAAAAGCTTAGGAGGAATGAAGTTCTCATTTAACTCCTCAGTATTTCTTAATTTTTCCTCCTTGGCTAACAAGTTCAGGTATCACCTTATTGAAACTTCAAAAAAACCGAAGAGAGAGAGAGAGAGACACACACACACACACACACACACACACACACACACACACACAGAGCACAAAAAGGATAATCTACATGAGTGGGGGTGTTGCTAGGAGTCCAGTGGTTTAGCTATTTGTTATCCCTTGTCAGAGTCTGACTGTGACACCTGTGGCTAATGACAATGGCCTACAACAGAAGCAGTTATAACTATTCTTTTCCTTTCCTTTCCTGTCTATTCAAAGAGACAAAGAGTTTCACGTTGCATAATTTGTATTGATGAGATTTTTTTCTTGCTCTTTTTTTTTTATTGGTGTCTAAATAGCACTAAGAGGCTCTGAATAATCCTCTTTAATCTGGAGACAAGTTCCTAGGATAAATCCTTTGCCTTGTTTATTTTCCTAAATTACCTTTCAATGAATAGATCCTGTCTTCTTGAATAAGACACTATAAAAATTGTAGACTTTTCCCTTGAATTGCTCAAAGATCTATTTTTAAAAAAATGAGTTTACTTTCTCATGGCAACTTTACTGCTAAAGCTTAGCTTTTTCTCCAAGAAAGTATGATGAAAACAAATAAAACTAACCCTCCCCCCCAAAGTCCTCCCCTATCACCACCAAAAAAAAAAATACAAGGACACTAATATTCACCTAAAGAAAGACCTGTATTTTCATAATGCATAGATTATAAGAAACATATTACCTTAAAGAGTTTGTTGTTTTATCACAAAAATAGGAAAATAGATATTTTACTATGGATTTTAAAAACAAATTTATAATTAACCTTTCAAAGTTATACTCATTAAACTGTAGAACTAAAACTAAACCAGGATTCTTTTACCAAAGAATGTTTGGTCCCTGTGAAATGCAGTTTTCCCTCCTTTCCTGGGTTAGAGTTTATTTCAAAATGTGCTTTTAAATCTAATTAAGTTTATAACTTCTTCTTTGATTTTCTTGCTGCAGGGTTGTGATTAATCTTGAAATGACCCTTAATTATTATGTCTATATTCAGAAATACTTCAATGAAATGTATGTCCTTACCTGAATGAGATTTTTTGTGCATTGATGGCATGCTATATAAAACCAAAGGAAAAATGAAGGACCAATGATGCAACATGATTTTCAAATGCTAGCGAGTTTAGGGAAAACATTAATTTTGTTATTTCAAGTGCTAGAAGAGAATACTAAAAATAGATGCCTCCTCAAAGAAGAGGTGGAAAAGATAATACAGAGAATACAAAACACCCCCATGTAACCTTCTGTAATTGTTCTGAAACATCATTGCCAAGATTAATAATAACTTTGACTCACAGAGTTAACTTTCTGGAAACATTTTTTATAACATGCAATATTAAAAATCATTGGATTTATTTAGGTTATCAGAAAGTATATAATAACCTCCTGGGTATACTCACAATATCAAATAAAATAAGAATAATAAAGATAAATTGATACATCTACTCTTTAGGGAAAAAATACAGATTTCACCCTGTTCATTAGCTTTTTTCTCACTTATTTGTCAAGCCTCAAATAGCAGAAATATTAGTTCATAAACCCTGACTACAAACACTCAGAATGTACTAAAGTCAACTGGTCCTGCAAGTCACATGAAATACGATTCCTTTCAAAGAGACCAAGTTGCTCAACTTACAGAAACTAATAAGCATTTACAAAATGCTTTATAACAACCACTTCAAAACCCAGAGAAATATATTAGGGCATATATCATAGTAATAATATTTAGTGTAAACATCAGTAAACCTTAATCTTAACTTATAAAAGTTTCAGGTCCTTGTATAAATGGTAACAAGTAAGCCCTCTGTCATAGAGTATACTTGTACTTCCTCAGCCCAGTCCATCTGCCAGCCTCTGAAATTTCCAAATTCATATAGTATGCACATATATTCACTTACACACACATACACACACAACACACCCTCACACACATTTATGTATATAGCACATACATATATACATATATGTATATATACACATATACATACATACATACATACATATATATACATACACATATACACACACACACACACACATATATATATATATATGTATATATATATGGAAGAGAATTATAACATTCTTAGACCTGTGAAAACTTTTTTGTTCTTACTTTTGGGTTAGTATGGTTAACTACCACAATTTATTTATTTCATTGTGCTTATATTTGTTTTGGTAAAAAAAAATGATGAATCCTGTAACAAAAATAAATTACAAGTCAAAATCCTCAATTTTAAATTTCATCTTGTTGATATGAGCTTCCAAAATAGAAAAAAAAATCTTTTCCTTCAGTCTCAACTTCAATTAATAAGAAAATTTTCAAAATATTATTAAAAATATGACTGACTTTAAATTTTTAGAATATATTATTTCCTACTACTTAATTTAAGGTATATTTCTTAGAGATATAAATACAGTGCACATATGCATAACTATATTTATTATTATATATTATTATTTTTTACCTGACAGTCAACCAGCTGATCTTCCATGTCCATTGGTTCTGTGGGTGAAACCAATGTACTGTCCAGAGTAGCTTTAGTACTCAATAACCAATGGTCAAGTTCATCAGCTTCACAGCAATATCTTTTCAGAGCTTGCTCTTGCCTCTGTTCTTCAAGTTGCTCATTTAACTTTTCCTAATCAATTAAGTGGAATGGTATTTGGTTAAATCTTAGTGAAACAATAACTGTGTTTTAGATACAACATTATACAAAAGACACAGTTTTATGTCAGTCAAAACTGTCACTGGGAATCTAACTTTATAATTAAAAGTACTTCTCTTTCCAGCATAAAACATTTCAGCTATGCTTTAGCACACTACTCTATTACAATAACATAAATACTGTAATATAATATGTATCTCATTATTGCATTCCATATTTTCTACTGTCCGCATCTCTCTTCAATTGGAACTAGTCAAATCATAGCATACACACTTGTAGAACAAAAATTCAATTTTGCAAGTCCAAGTGATTCCCAGTGCAAAGGGAAATAATCAATGAATCAATAATCATAACCAAGTAAGTCAAACAACATAAGGCTTATTTGGTTAAAGACTTCGGTTAAGCAAGATTAATTAATAATCAAGTATGGTATAAAATAGCAAATGTTGAAAATTTAAATATTTATATTTTCATGAATGTAAAATGTCTGAAATGGCTAAAAGGCAATGTCATCTTATTATTCCCTCACTCAAATTCCTTTGATGACTCCTCATTCAGTTATTCTAGTAGTTGCAGTGATCAAAACACAAATGGTATAGTAGTCATTTGTATTCATTCAATACTTTTATTCTGAACATTTCTAACCTCTGTAAGTACCTTATACAACTAATTTTTATATGTTATGTAGGTATTAAAACTAAAACCCAAATTTTATAAACTCAAAATATGATGCTCTTAGCAAAACAATTCAATTAAGGAGAAACACGAATTCATTGCTCAATGTACAAGATTATGCTTGGAATTGACAACTGACACTTGATACGTGGGATGAAAGAAAAACTAGTGCTGAAAAGAAAATAACATATACAAATCAATAAATTTTGATATTCGACTCAGAAAGTTGACAGTAACTTAGCAGTTTGTTACCTCTAACAGCTGTCGTTTTCCTGAAGCTTTCATCTTGATTGTAGACATTCTCTCAGCTAAGACAATGAGGGTGGATTGCAAGGCCAGCTGTTCAGCGGCATCTGCTTCCAAAGACTCTGACACTAGCCCTTCTGCTAGAGACGTCTGCAGTTCACTAATTTCATCCTGAAGCATGAGGATCTCATCCATCAAGGCCTATGGTAAAAGTAGTAAAATGGTGATCACTAATTCATCTTTACTGAAAAAGAATATTCCAAATGCTAGCTCCATATCTCTGTCTTGAAAAGAGTTCATTAACTATTCTTCATAGCCACAGACTCAATATACCTTGACTCAAACTCATCTTCTTCCATCATGGATGACTTCACATGTACCTGGCACATAGTTAAGTTTATTGCATTGACTTGACTAGACTCACTCACCTTCACCATTTTGATACATAGTACCCTTAGTTCTCCTAGACACCCAAGCAATTAAAATAATTTTTAAATTCAGGCTTCTTCATCCTGCATATCCAAATGGTCATCATAGTCACCAATTAGTTCTTTGAAATGATCCTTTGTGTCCACCTTCCTTCCCTTTTCAATTACCTAATGCTACATTGCTACATTTGCCTTATAATTGGTTACAATGACTTTGAAGTGTCTCCCTATTCTTTGTTGTTGCTGCTCTGTAGTTTCAGTCATGTCTGATTCTTTGTGACCTCATATAGGGTTTTCTTTGCAAAGACACTGGGGTGGTTTGCCATTTCCTTCTCCAGATCATTTTATAGATGAGGAAACTGAGACAAGCAGGGTTAAGTGACTTGCCTAGGGTCACACAGCTAGTAAGTATTTGAAGCCAGATTTGAACTCAGAAAAATGAGTCTTTCTGACTCCAGGCCTTCTATGCATTGTGACACTAGCTGCCCTTCTCCCTGTTCTAATCTAACTAAATACTTAATACCAGAATACCTTTTTATTTTTCACTTGGCTGCACTTAAGCAAAAGTCTTACCTATCCAATGGAAGTATACACTTCTTGAGAAAAAGACCTTATCTTCTTTTGAAGTCTCTACAGTGCCTAGAGTATAGCACTGACCTTGTATTAGGTTTTTTAATAGTCATTGACTTGGACTGAATTGTAAATTGTATGAGATCAGAAATCTAGATTATTAAGCACTTGAATTACAGGACAAGCTTTTTTTTTTTTTAATTGCTTACTATGTTCCAGGCACTCTGCTGAGCACTGGGGGGTAGGGAGGTGGAGGAAAGGACAGTTTGTGGGAGGAGTATACTAGTGGTGGGCATGATGTCCAAAAAGCAAAGAGGAGAAGGGAGATTTCTGAATTAGAGAATAAATTACTTCACTTGACTGACTCTGCGGCCATTTCCTCTTTAATAGCCTCCCCTGCATCCTTGCCTATCCTCCCCTCCTCCCTCTCTCTCTTCTTTCTGAAAACATGATGAACTTAGTTTCTTGATGGGGCATGTCAATCTCCTTCCCTATGGCCCACCTCTCCGCATTTCTGTAACTTGCCAGTTCAAAATGTTCCCACCTGGCCACCATTCCCTTTTGTGTGTTGTCTCCCCCATGAGAATTGCAAGTGCCTTTTGTGGGAACACTCTGCCTTTTCTTTCTGTATTTGTAGCCCCAGCCCTGTGCTTGGAATACTGTAAGGGTTTAATGCTTCATTCATTCATTCATTCATTCACCCATTCATTCATTTAAATAAAAAAATGAAACTCTGTCCTTAGGTGCTCACATTTTAAAGGGGGTAGGGAATATCTGCATATTTAAATACATATGGAATGGTAGTTTGGGGAGGAAAGACACTTAGCAGTTGGAGGAATCAATAAAGTTTTATGTAAAATAAGGTATATTCAGGAAAAGCTGGGTGGTGCACTGGCCCTAGAGTCAGGAGGACCTGAATTCAAATCCAGCCTCAGACGCTTGACACTTACTAGCTACGTGACCCTGGGCAAGTCACTTAGCCCCAATTGCCTCCCCCTTCTTCCCTCAATGAGGTATATTTTCTGATTTGAAGGAAATCAGATACAACAAAAGGTAGGGATTCAAGTCAACAAGCATTTATTAAGTGCCTACTATGTATTAGGCATTATGCTGTATTGAGGATACAAAGACAGGCAAAAAACCAAAATGAAAATAGCCTTTGCCTTCAAGGAGCTTACAGACTAATGGGAGAGACAACATGGCAACAACTTTCACAAACAAGATGCAGGATAAATTAGACATAATCAATAGAAGAAAGGTACTAGATTAAGGGGGTTGAGAGAAGGCTCCTTATAGAAGGTAGGGTTTTAGTTGGAACTTGAAATAGTCCAAGGAA
Organism: Phascolarctos cinereus; assembly: GCF_003287225.1. Classification (NCBI taxonomy): domain Eukaryota; kingdom Metazoa; phylum Chordata; class Mammalia; order Diprotodontia; family Phascolarctidae; genus Phascolarctos; species Phascolarctos cinereus. The sequence continues at coordinate 100,951,410 of NW_027555958.1, read as the reverse complement.
GTCAGAAAGTGTAGATTAGTAGTGAGAGAACTCTAGGCATGGGGGAGGTAATTAGGGATGCATTGCAGGCAGCATGGGGACAACTGGTATAAGGCAAGCAGATGGGAGTGTCCCCTATGGCAAACAGCAATGATGACTAGATAATGAAATGCATTGGGGAGAGTGAAGTATAATGAGGCTGGAAAGGTAGGCAGCAGACACTTTGTGAAGAGGCAGCTAAGTAAAGCAGCAGATAGTCTGGAAGACTCCTCTTCCTGAGTTTGTATCTGGCTTCAGACCCTTACTAGCTGTGTGACCCAGGACAAGTGACTTAACCCTGTTTGCCTCAGTTTCCTCATCTGTCAAATGAGCTGGGGAAGAAAATGGCAAATCAATCCAGTATCTTTGCCAAGAAGACCTCAAATGGAGTCACAAAGAATGGACACAACTGAAAATGACTGAACAACAAACAATTATTAAATGCCAAAGAGAGGAGTTTATATTTGATTCTAGAAATGATAGGATTCATCGTGGTTTATTGAGGAGGAGGGTGACATGATTAGAGTCACACTTTAAGAGAATCATTTCAGAGACTGTGTATAGGATGCACTGGAGAAAGGAGAGAACTGAGGCAGGGGATAATAAATACATAGGATTATCGTAATAGTCCAGAAAAGAGGTGATACGGGCCTGAAGCACAATGATGGCTGTGTGAGAGATGTTTTCAAGATAGAAATGACAAGGGGCAGCTAGGTGGTGCAGTGGATAGAACACCAGCCCTGAAGTCAGGAGTACCTGAGTTCAAATCCAGCCTCAGACCAAAACACTTAACACTTACTAGTTGTGTGACCCTGGGCAAGTCATTTAACACCAATTGCCTAAAAATAAAATTTAAAAAATTTGAAAAAAGATAGAAATGACAAGATTTGTTAACTAGATGGACAGGTGGGGTGAATGAGAGTGAGGAATTGAGGTTGTGAACAAAAGTGCCCAGAAAGATGGTGGTGCCCTTATCAATAATAGGGAAATTCAATAAGTGAGGTGGGTTTTTGGGGAAAGACAATGAATTCTGTTTGGGGCATGTTAGGATCAAGATGCCTCCTATATGATGACACTTAAAAGGCGTTAAGTGTCTAACTTTACATGTTTTGACCAGTTATGTTTTTATCCTTTATGAGCTGACCATTATTCTTGTGTTATTTCTGTTTGTGAAGCCAGAAGTGTTGTTGAAAATAAATGAAGGTTATTGACACCCGTGTTCATTCAACAGCCATAGAACAAAGGTTTTAGGCTCTGTTCATACATGTAACATAGCAAGGATAGATGGGTGAGCATATTGACTCTATTCAGTTTTTGCAAATGTGGAGTCTTATCACCCTTATACCAGGGTATCCAGTCTTACCTTAAAATTTTAAGGGCCAGTGAACACAAGTGGAAATAAAGTATAATTTGACAGCTGTCAAGATCATCAGCTTCATGTGATGATGAATGATGATGATGCTATGATGATATTTACAAAAACCCTAAAGCCTGAAAGTTTGCAAAGTGATTTCTATACATTATCCAAGAACAACCTTGTGAAGTTGGTGCTATTATTATCCCCATTATATGAATTAGGAAACTAAGCCTGAGAAAAGTTAAAGGTCACACAGCTAGTGAGTATCTTAGACAGGATTAGAACTCAGGTTCTCCTAACTGAAGTCCAACATCTTAAACATTGCACCACGTAGCTGCCACTTATGTTGCTACTATGTTCTGTTATTCAATCAGTAGCCTGTGAGTATGTAACACTGGAATCAAGACAGCTTTTTAACTGATGAAAGGATCATGGATTTAGAGCTACAAAGAAACTCTGAGGCTACTGAGTCAACCCTCTCATTTTGCAGAGAGGGACAATGAATCATGGGCTCAAAGATAAAGCTAAGAGGAAATCTAGAGACCGTGGTGGCCAATCCCCTCATTTTATAAGGCATTTTTGTCTTCATCATGTTTTTGTGCCTGTTTTACCATTTGACCTATTCTGTTTTTAAAGGCGTTATTTTCTTCAGTATTTTTTGTGCCTCCTTTATCTAGCTGTAGACTCTTTTTTCATGATTTTCTTGCTTCACTCTCATTTCTTTTCCAGTAAGAGAGGTAGGGGTATAACTGTAAAACTAACATGGTGACCTTAATCAAGAAATGTGGGTATTCCAACTGCTCCACCAACCCACTTTCCCCTGTCTCTCTCCCTCTCCTTGGGCCTCCCTATTCTATAAGACACAATATTGAAATTAGGACAGTTAATAATCCTACAATTGCCTCTAAGTGTTCAAGTGAAAGGATGAGTCAACCAATGAGGCAAACTTCACTGTTGACTTATTTTAAGAAATTGCCACAGCTACCCCAACCTTCAGCAAGTACCACTCTTATCAGTCAGCAGCCATCAATATTGAGGCAAGATCCTCCACCAACAAAAAAGATTATGACTTACTGAAGGCCCAGATGATGGTTAGCATATTTTAGCAATAGAATATTTTTAATTGAGGTAAGTACATTGGTTTTTTAGAGCTAATACTATTGTACACTTATTATACTACGGTATAGCATAAACCTAACTTTTATAAGCACTGGGAAACCAAAAAAAAAAATTTCATGTGACTTGCTTTATTGTGAATTTACTTTTTTTCAGTGGTCTGGAACTTAACTTGCTGTATCTCTGAGGTGTGCCTGTATACTTAAATGTTCATTCTGTCAATGAAAAGTAACCAATTTGAGGGTAGGAACTGTTTTATTTTTGTCTTTATATTCTCATAGTAGGATCTTAGTTAAAGCTTGTTGATTGAATGGCTGAATTAAGCTTCGGAATATTATGACACATAAAAAATGTCAACTTAAAAAAGGCACCTAATAAAAATATCAAAAGTTTAAAATAAATTAGCACAAAATTATAATTCCATTTGGTTTTGATCTGAACATCTTTAACCATTTTTCAAAGATCTTAAATGAGTGTCTAAATATTGAACTCTGTGTTGAAGAAGCATACTTATAGATCCACTCTACATGCCTATGTTTTCAATTCAAGATTAAAATAGTAACTAGACTAGGGGTGGGGAACTTGAGGCCTCGAGGCAACATGTCTCTTTCTAAGTTCTTAAGTGCCACCCTTTGACAGAATCTTTGGTGAATTTTGGATTTAGCCAAAGGGCTGCACTTGAGGACCTAGAGGGCCACATGTGGCCTCAAGGTTCCCTACTTCTGAACTTGACCCATACCCTAATGCTTCACTGTGACAGGGTTTCTGAAGACCAGGAAAGGTGGACAAAAGTTCTGGCAGGCTTCTAAGATGAAAAGCCTTCAAGTACAGGCAGATATGACTATGTGGCTGCTATCTGAAGATCAATCTTGCAAAGGTCAGAGAGACTGGCTGGGTGCCAGGGTGATGAAATTCTCTGACTACATAAATTTGCCTCTTACCTTAAGGAACAAAATGAGTATGATGGAATTGAAGCCATAGTATTTCCCAATGGTCACTATGACCTGGTTTTATGATAAACTGAAATGATCTTGCACTAGGATCATAGATGATAGGCTTAGAGCTAGAAGGGACCTTGGAGGCCATCACGTAGTACCTGCTCCTTTCACAGATGAGAAAACTGAGGCTGAGATAAGTTAAGTGACTTGTGCAGGGTCACACAGCTAGTTGGCAAGATTTTAAATCAGCTCTTCTAAACTCCAAGTCCAACACAATATTTATACGTATTACTACATACATTATTATCTGTATGATATATACTTGTTCAGTGCCTATGAATGGCCAGATTACAATATTTTCTTAGATATTTATAGCAGGTTTCAAGATGTGACATATAAATATGGATTTGTAAACCCTAAAATGGAAGATAAGTATAAAGTGTTACTTCTAAACCTAAGAAATATCTTCTGATCTCAGTTACATTATCGCATTACTCCTAATATTTTCTATAACTCATTCTGAGAGATATCTCTTTACTTTATGACTCCTGTCTCTGGTAAAAATGTGTTTTTAAGGGCAGTATTCTTACAACCACTATGTTGTAAGTAAATATTCAAGGAAAAGGGGCAGCTAGTGGTGCAGTGGATAGAGCACCAGCCCTGGAGTCAGGGGGACCTGAGTTCAAATGTGGCCTCAGACACATAACACTTACTAGCTGTGTGATTCTGGGCAAGTCACTTAACTGCAATTGCCTTGCCAAATACGTGTGTGTGTGTGTGTGTGTGTGTGTGTGTGTGTGTGTATGTATATATGTATGTGTGTATGTATATATGTATGTTTGTATGCATATATATCTATATGCATGTGTATATGTGTATGTGTATATGCATATATGTGTGTGTGTATATATGTATGCATATATATGTACAAGGGAAAACAATCTTCAGATCTAGCTTAATGTTGTACCATGTATGTTAATTCAATCAATCAATGTGTATTTGTTAAACAGTGTCAGGCTTATTCATGTACATGTATTAACACACACATACACACAAAGTAACTCTAGGGTGATTCTGGTAGGGAGTCATTGGCAGCTGAGAGGATCAGGTAAGGCCTCATGTTGGAGGTAAAGCTTGATCTAAGATTTGAAGGAAGCTAGGAATTCTAAGAGGTAGAGACGAGAAGGAAGTACATGAAAAACATGAAGGAGACATAGCCTGTGTAAAGGCATAGAGACAAAAGGCAGAATTTTATGTATTTACGAGTATAATGGGGAACTTATCAACTGGGCCCAGTTGCTTACTCTTCCCACTCAGGCCTCTACGTGGACATGAATACTAGGCAGTTCCATTACATCTCTAATGTAATTATTCTTCCCAGATCCCATATAGATGAGTGTCAAAGATATAACAACTTCATGAGCTCAGAAGAACCAATGGAGGTCAAAAACTGGAGTGCATGGCAGAGTTGGCCAGTACCTGCCATGGCAAAGCTGGGAGAGATACCAGCAAAGCTCCAATAAATCACCTGCTTGACCCAGCCCAGCAGCAGATTGACTGCCCCTGAGAAAGCAATTCTTGAAAGCAAGAGAGTGATTTGTTTGTTGGCTATGTCTCACTCAGAAGGAAACTTTGTGGGAGGAAGAATTTGTAACAACCACTTTGTTTAAACCTATTCTTCCTAAGGACTGCGCTTTAAAGGGGAGAGTATATGATAATTCAAGGGGATGTGTTTGTACTTTTGTCCTCACTATATTTTCTTATTAAATTTCTGTTTGTAAAATCTAATTAATGTTAATTGGTTATTACTGATGTTAAGAAATTATCAAATGGTCAAATAACATTATGATGCTTATTAAGTGATAGTGAGTCTATTAGAGGGAAATATACCACATAGGAGCTTAAGAGAACTAGCATTAGAAGACAACCCCACCCCCTCAGTGACACCCCTAGAACACTAAGGAGAGATGTAGCTATCTTCCTTCTGAAGACCTAACCTCCCAGTTCAAGCAAGGGTCGGTAGAGTAGAACCCAGAGTCAATATTGCAATGTATTAAAATATAAAATAAATACCTGAGGAACATTAGGGAAAAGCGTATTTTGGTGAAAATTAAGTGAGGCTTTAAAAATAGATCAAAATACCTACAATTGCAGTTTTTATTGGAGATTACACTTGTCTTTCCTCCCTGACTTTGCTTTCACTTCATAGCTTGAGAGGTAAGAAATATGCTATGGAATACCTTCTTGCTCTACAAAGAAGTAGCATACTAAGAAAAAAAATTCAGTCTCATTTCCTGAGCCTGTTAGACAAACTATAACTATGCACCTATTCAATCATTTAGAAAACGAAAGTCGTAGCTAATTTTTTTTACCTGGTGTTCAGCCATCTGGCTTTCTGGACTCTTGCTAGGTTCTAGACTTTCATTCAGTTTCACCTCAATAGCCTCCATCTTTGTAGAAATAGACTGAAGAGAGTCTTGGTATTTCTGCTGGCGTTCCAGAGCTTCATAGAGAGTACGCTGCTTTTCACTGATCTAAATAAGAAAAGGGATATTACCAAATATCTCCACAAGCCCTTATCATCCTGATTACAACATTTATTTCTTCACTTTTTTTTAGCCTCTGAAACCCAATGTTGTATATCTGGTGTAGAAAGTATATACATTTATTTCACAATACAATTGCCAAATTGATAACATACCTATAATTCAATATGCTCAATGACTTACCACATTCTTTAGGGTTTCCCATGAACGCTGCAAATCGTCCAGTTTAGCACTGGTAGATGACTCTAGCCCTGGGTCATAGAACTCCTGAGTTGATGATGTGCTGGCTTGAATTCTGGCAGCATCATTCTGCAACTGTTCAGCAGATAAGGCTTGGTAATAAGCAATGTCCTACGATTGTGAAGCACAACATTGCATTCAAAAGAAAGATGGAGCACTTTGTGAACATGCCCTATATGCTATCAGGGGAGGGAATGGATTCTGTATTTTTGTAATAACAGAATAAGTAGTGAGTTGCTATTCTTTTGTGGTACCATATATAATTATGGGATATCAGGTCAATGTAACCCTGTAAAGAGGGTCTCTGAGTATTGGTTTTTCTTAAAAAATAACATCCTATCTTGCAGCAGAAATCTTCATTTACTATTTAATAAAATGAAATCATGGAGAATAGAAGTGACTTGCTTACTTTTATAGTGATTAGTGGAGTGTATGCAAAATTAAAAGGTTGAACTAGTTGCTATCTAAGTTCTTTTTCAGCTCTAAAGCACAATATTCTTGAAGGTCATCATCTTTGTATCTAACCCATCCTCCAACTAATATACTACACTGTTTTTATAGCATCTAGTGCAGTCCTTTGCCTATTATAGGTGATCAATAAATGTGGTGAATTGAATTAGAGCAGCAGAGGATTGAGCTAAAATTTTCTCTGTTTATCGTTTTATTTTCTTTACTAGATTATGACTTAAATCACTTTAAAATTTGCCTCATTTAAGAGAATAGGAAGAGGGAACCCCCAGGTGAGGGAACTACCTCTATCAATGCAGGTTGGTACCTTTTCTGCAGCTTAAAATTTTAAAGTGGCCAAAAGCAGTAGGGAGGCTACTGACTTTTTCAGGGTTCCAGGGCTTGCATGTAGAAGAGGCCAAGCATACATCGAGGTCTTCCTGGCTTTAAAGCTGGTACACTATCCACTATACTATGCTTCCTCTATTGAAAAAAAAAATATTTGCAAAAGGGTTTCTCCCTCTTTTCAAATACTATTAAATCCAGGTCAATTTTTTCTTTCAGATTTTGTCAGTGATGGATAATTTCTATTCTAATTATCATGACTAAATTTGTGTTTCCTGAGATGACTTCTAGGCAGCTAAGTGGAGCAATGGATAGAGTGGTGGGCCTGGAGTTAGGAGGACCTGAGTTCAAACCTACCCTCAGACACTTACTAGCTATGTGACCTTGGGCAAGTCACTTAACCTCTGTTTACCTCAGCTTCCTCAACTGTAAAATGGGGACTCTGGAAAAGAAAATGGTAGATCACTCTAGAAAAAATGTCCAGAAAAAATGTGGTCAAGAGTTGGACATGACTAAATAAATGACTTAACAACAAAAAAGATAATTTCCCTCTGATATACAAGTACGCAGAAGAAGCAACAGACTAGGTCACCAAGTTCATTGCTTACTCAGTGTACTTAGAAGTGACAAAATTAATTGAGATGTTTTAACATTTAATAAAACAAAGCAAAATATGCTACAGCAAAATAAATTATGTTGTGCACACTCTCTCTTTCAATCCAGCCCTGGAAGTGCCTATGAAGGCATCAAACTTGATGAGATATAGGAAAGAGCTTGAGGAGATCGGACTAGGGAAAATTGGAAGTAATCTTATAAATATCCTAAATCCTGTCAGTTTTGTACTCCTGGTTGCAGCAGATCTTTTCATTGATTGATTCAACAAATTGAAATCCATCATCTTTGTTTGAGATGACAAGAACAAAACAAATTTAATTGCCTTGGTATTTATGGATCATTCCCTTATTTACCTAATAATGAAAAAAAAGTTAACCAAAAAAAGTATCTAGAAACAATATGGCAGATTTACCTTTGTAATATCTATTTGTACTAGTCACCTTCTCTTGGGTTTGTTCTAGGAAATAGTCTAGGATCTGATACAGCAAAAAATAATGTTGATTTATAGGCTGAAAGAGGTCAAATCCCACATTTGTTTCTGACTACCTTTGTGACCTCAACCAAATCACTAATGTCTGTGGGCTTTAATTGTTTCAAGAGTAAAATGAAGAAGTTGGACAAGATGGCTTCTGACATCTCTTCCAGCTCTAAATCTATGCTTCATGAGTTCTGATCTCTCAGTTAAAAATGGTGACTCCTTAGAGTGACTACTTCCTCCCATATCTCTTCCAAACTTTGAATAGCACTTCTAACACACATTCATCCTGAGAAATGAGTTCAAGGTGAAGGTTTCTGATCTGGAAGAGCTAAATAATAGCCTAGCTCAGCTGGTTCAATAGGTAATGGGATGTTCTAGGCTGAGTAAGGTCTGTTTCTCTCACCTTTTCAAAGGAGGAGTTAGTACCAGACAAAAGGAAACTGGAAAAAAGCCCTTTAGTTAATCCAGTAACAGAATAATGCATGATAAAGCCAAATGGACAGGAACTTTTTGAATGACTAATTTCGTTGGCCTCCCTCACTGATGCTAAAAACAGAAGTTAACTGTAAGTGGACAGATAACATAGGAATGTGGATGACTGCATATGTGTCACAAATAAAATGTGACAAATGTGTCACAGATAAAATCAAATTTGGGCTAATACCCTTACAGAAAATATGTATTGGGAAATTAATTATGAATTGCCTTATTTCTTAATTTATTGGGAAGGATAACCATTCATTGTTCTAAAAGACTGTATCTTACTGAGAATGGCCGTTCTGTACATTATGACTTTCTCTTTGCTAGGAAACACAATTTATACAAGTAGTATTTATTCCAGGACGTTATCTCTGCCTTATAAATGACGTGAATAAACAACTGAACTCAGTTTAATAAAACATTTACCATTCATAATAGAATCACATATATGAATATAATTAGTGAATTTGCTAACAGTTACTTATGAATAAGTTCTGTGCAACACGGATATAGTGTCAACAGCTCAAAGGAAGTCTCAAAATAGAAAATTTTAAGTTTTCCTTTTTTGGCATGTATTGCAAATTCATAAATTTTCAAGCTGTTCTATATGATGAAGTTTTTAATCTATGCTTTAATCTATGCCTGAGGTTTGAAATATGTGTGATTTAGTTTTATCACATTTAAATGGTGTTAAAGTAATTAGCCAATTACTTTAAATAAAATATTTCCTATAAAAAGGCTCATAAATATCCTTAACAAATAATAAACACCCTTAACAAAAAATCCCAAAACAAAAACAATAAACTATTTTTCTGACTTATTGTTTATGTTGGAGCTCTGATATACTTTTATGAGATGCATGGAGGAAGAGCACATTTCATTTTTAATATATATAGTGCTACAGTTAGCAGTACCCTTATAATAGCTGTTTTCTCAAATACGTCTTATCAAAGTCTTTGGTCTTGAGACTGAATGAAGCATTTTGCCATGAAAGTTCTAGTCTAGACATGCATGCAATTTCAAATTTGTCAAAATTGTGTTCTGATCCCACTTTATAAAAAAAGGATTTATTTGGGTATACTTAGAGACAGAGTTCATAGACTCATATAAACTCAGTAAAGTAAGTAGGAGACCTCAGTTAATTTGAATATTCTAGGTACTGAAGGTCCTTAAGACCTATCATTAAGAAATGTACCATGACATCTGCAAATTCTTAAATTAGGAGAATGGATAATTACAAAGCTTGCTGAATTGTCAGAGAGAAAAGTTTCAGAAATTCAGGCCCCAAACACCTTTTTCTTATCCCTCTACTTTGCTTTTCGGTTAAGATAGAACCCAAGTGTGTTTCAAAAGAATGCCAGGTATTTGCTGAATTTCTGCTTTTGTCATGTTGCCTCTGTCTGAGAATAAACCTAGTTATTGGTATAAGTTGGCTAATAGCTACAGTTAATATGACTTGTGAGTGGGGATGGGTCAGCTATTTAATTTAAGTTTACTTAGAACAAGTACACCAACCCTCTTTCCTTTGTAACAGCTGCAACTATTAAGAAACTGCTATTTTTGACTTAGAATAATGAACTTCAGTTCTGGGTGATTTTTAAAGTATTTTCAGCCTGAGTACTAATGCTTAAGATTAATTACTATGAAAATGCTCTCTGTAGTCTCAGACTGAAATTCAGTAGGCATCATGCAACAGATATTATGTAATATTTCTGCACCCTTTCCCCATTAACTCATATTTCTGTACAAGGATATAATTTGCTTACAAACATGGAGGATTTATGATTTGTTTGTTTTCAATACATGAATCTATAAGCTATAGTGACTACATATACTATTTAGATGAAAATAATGCTTAAGTAAAATTTTCAAAATAGAATTGTTTCCACAATATTTTTCTAAAGTCAACATTTGCAGAAAACAAATTTTAGGATAAGAATGTACATTTTAGTTAATAAAAAGTTTTGGAAAGAATTTAAGATTCACGGATATAGTATTTAGAAGAATAATTACTGGGTTTATATCTTGCCACTGAGATCTACTAGCTACGTGCCCACTGGTAAGTCACTTAGTCTATACATCTCAGTCTCTGTAAAATCAGAATAATAACTGTAACACCTGTCTTAGAAGGCTGTTATGAAGATTTAAAAGGGTGATATGATGAGATAATTTATATCAAGGCTTTATATTATAGACATGTCGACTTAAGAACTGAACTTTTTATGTCTCTCTACTAGGTTTTGAACAAAATTTTGGTGATGTTGGTGGTGTTAATATCATGGTATAGAGGGACTTGACCTGTGATTTTACTGCCATAGATAATTCCTAGAATGACTACCTTTCTCTACCAAAATACATTACATCTTCTCCAAAGCTTACAATTTCAGAAAGTTATCCATAGCACAGAAAAATTAAGTGACTTGCCTAGGGTTATACAGCCTATAGATGTGAGTGATGACTGATGCAAGTCTTCCTGGCTCTGAGGCTGGTACTCTGTCTACCATTCCAGAGTGCCTCTTTTATATAGAATGACATATGTTTTCCTTTTTTTTTTTTTTAAATGCACACACAGGCCATTACCATGTGCTGAGAAATATTAGAAAGAATGAAAAACTCTGTTACTCAAGGTCAAGATGTGTAGAAACAGGAAGGGACAAGTTAATATGTCTCCTCTAACTGCTGGTGTGTGGTTTTGCTATTGAACAGAATTTTATTTAAAATTTATATCACACCCAGTGAATAATACACTATGCAATAGAAGATTAATTCATTAATGAATAAATGAATTAGTGAATGAATGAACCTCGCCGTCCCTTCTTCCTCCTGAAGGGTCTAAATTCAGGTGGTAGCCGAGGGTACCCCAAGTTTCACAACCCATCTAAAAAAGACAGGCCATTCTAGGTATTGGGTTGTCTCTTAATGGGACATATGTGCGTATGCACACACACATACATATTTACATATATACATACAGGTATACTTTAGAAGATGGGCCTACCACATAAGCAAATGAGTCCTACGGGCAAATTTCCTCCTGTCCCAATGTATCAAGAAATATATCATTCATCACCAGGGTCACAATACAGGTGTCATCTTAGATGCCTCAATCTTACCCCGTACATTCCATCTGGTGCTATGTTCTGTCATTTCTGCCTTTGCAACATCTCTCATATATATCCCCTTATCTCCTCTGATTTACCTGAAGTGGATTTTATTAAAGGACAAGTCTGATCATGTTATTCCCCTATTCAAAAACTCCAGTAGTTCCCTGTTTTATCCTGGACTTAATTTTAAAAATTCCTGTTTGGTTTTCAAAACTGGTCATATTCTGGTCCTTTCTTATCTTTCCAGTCTTCTTCCCCTTTACTCCCCTCCATATACTCTATATTTCAGTGTCACTGGCCTGGAATTCTTATTGTCCTTTATACTGCAAAATCTAAGTTCCAACTCTGGGAGTCTGGCTGCTCCCCAATGCCTGGACTTTTTCCTTCCTAGGATCTGCCTACTAGCTTCCCCGGCTTCCTTCAAGATTCAGCTTAGATCCCCACCATGTGCAATAGACCTTTCCCATTCCCCACTCCCACCTTTCAGTGTGAATGAATGGCTTCCCTCTGAAACTACCTCCAATTTACACTGTATATATCTATATGTCTTGTCCATTTGTGGTTGTTTGCATGTTGTCTTTGCCATTAGAATGTGACCTCCCTGAGGGCAGGGACCATGGTTTGTCTTTTTTGTGTCCCTAATGCTTAGCATAATTTTCACATATCACAATAAATACTTTTCAACTTACTGACAACCATCATCACCCCCATACATATTGGTTGATGCTTAAAATAGAGCTTAAACCCATTTGGTTTAGATATTTCATCCTTACTAAAATGTAGATACTGTGTGTGTGTGAACAATACTTTATCACACTATTATTCATTTATACTCTAGAATAAAAAGTATGAAAATAGGTTTTGCAAAATGAGCGGGTGAATGGTGGGAAATTCTCTAGGTAGGAATGGGTAATGGGGGTGGGTAGTGGAATGGAGTACTGATTAAGATCAAGAGAATTTTTTTTCCTGTTTTACAATTTTGTCCAGGGCTGCCTCATTCACCATATTTAAAACAGTTTTCAATTTCAAATATAGCCAAATACATATTCACAGTGGTAAGGCAGTGTTGTTCATAATATTTATTATGAACTATGTACTAGGCACTGTAGATATAAAAACAAAAATTAAACAGTAATGCTACTTATCAGTAGGAAACAAAATTTATTTATTTTTGCCAATCCCCACAGAATATGGGGAAATGAACAAGATTAGAGGATTATAGAATTAGAAGGGGACTTCACAGAAGGGATCTTATCCAACCTCTTCATTTTACAGATGAGGAAACTGAGGTACAAGAAAGTTAAATAATTTCCCCAGGGTCATACAGCTAATGTGGCAGAGGTAAAATATGAACCTAGGTCCTCTGACTCCAGAATGAATGCTCTTTCTACTGGTCCACATCATTTAATGATTTAAATATGTAACTATTTTAAATTATGTGCAATTTATATTAAAATAGCTGAGGAGAAATGGTCTTGCTAATAGATCTTGGAAAATGTTGTGAAACACACCAAGGAGCTATCTATATATTTCCTAGTATAGATGAAAACCAGAGATTCAAGCCAATTATTTGGATCTGTCCAAATATTCAGATGCATAGGAAAATACCTAGTTGTTGGAGTAAATTTACTTTTGGATTTAATCTGGATATTTGATATTATATAGATTTAGCCAAGAATTCCTAATTTCCCATCAGTATAATCCAAACACTGATTGTAGTAATTTTTAATTACATACTTAAAACTGCATCAAAATAATACAGATGATCATCATTTTGGACTCTAGTTAAGCCCAATCTACTTCACCCCATATAACTCAAGAAGTACTTGAGAACAAAAATACTCTTTATTTCAAACAACTCAGAGAATCTTAATACTGGAAGAAAGTTTGGAAATAATTTAGTTCTATCATGTCATTTTACTAGTTCCATGAAACTTTATGACAAATCGAACAATGATAAAAATTATAAAAAAATGAATACCAAGAGATTTAAATTTGAGGTAGACTGTGTGTAAAATGCAACATTTTAAGAAAAAGGATAAATTTTCCATCTTTCACTAAAGTCTTTCCACCAATATCTTATTACCATAGAGGTGGCCTTAGATTCTAAAAGGCTAAGTCAATGGAATGTAAGCTCTTGTAAAATCTTCCAGGGTACTGTAATACCATAGATGAGAGAATTGGCACCAGAATAAGGAAGACCTGGGTTCAAGTCCTACCTCTTGACCATACTAGTTTGGGAATATGTCCAAGCCACTTGATGTCTCAGCAACAATCTAAGACTAGAAGTTGCAGATGAACTGATTATCTGAGTTAATTTCCACACCAGGAGTAGACCCTGCTCCCTTAAAAAAAATTCTAAAGTTGTTGTTGAGTTTCCAAATCATGATCATATAATATTAGCATGTGTTACAAAAAAAAGAGTCTTGTAGTAGAAAGAGAGTTGACCTAAGAATTAGGAGATGTAGATTTGATCACAATCTCTGACATGAACAATTTCCTCAATGTATAAAAGAATACTTGAACCACCTACCCCACAGGTATGTTGTGAGCAGAGTGATCTGTAAACCTTAAAGCATTATATTGTGAGTTATTATTCTTACTTTGGTCATATTTAGAATATATAAAATCTCAAATTAATATTATTATAATTAATTATAATTTAAATTATAATTAATTGTAATTTTTAAAATGCTTGTGAGGAAAACAATGGCAGTCACAGTGGTAGTTAAATCAGTAACAATAAGTATGTCATACCACCTCATTCTCTGTTAGGATACAGTATCCATTATACATAGATAAATAGAAAGTGAGGCCTTCATATAGCATTTAGTAGCTCTTCACAATGCTTTCACTTCCAGGAATGTAGTTTTTCTTCATCTCACTTTCAAAGAGACAGTTAAGGTGATTTTCCAAGTTATGAAATGAATTTCACAAGGCAGTCATGCTTTGCGTTAATAAATGATATTGTGCCCATCGTCAATAACAACAACAAAAAAACCATAATGGTATTCAAATCAATCAATCCACAAGCATAGAAACAGCTTGCAAAATACCCAGGATGGGGTCCTGCATCTGTCCAGAGTGAGTGCCAAGTAGGAGGTACCTGGTTAACAGAAGCATCTGTATTAGCCACAGGTGAAGGAGAGCGACAGGCAGGTGGAGAGGAAATCTCACTGTTGGTTCCCTCCTCCCCAGATTCCTCAGTGACAGGTGAAAGCAGCGTGTGACAGCGACCCGCAGTCATCTGTCACAGGAAATGCAAGCCCAAAGGACAGGAACATGTCAACAAAAAAGGCTAATTAGGTGCAAATCAAAACTTGTAAAATTACAGGTAATGTTAGAATTCCTGAGATACAGTTTTGGGGATCCATTTTATATTAAGAATTTGGAAGATTCAATTCTATGATTGATGGGATGCATATGGCCACTAGTTGAACCAACAAAGATGTTGGATATTACACTATTAAATTTTAGAGCTAACTAATATTCTCTAATTTTTTAAACTATTGTTGTTCATAAAGGCTAGAATTACCTTGTTCCATGCAACTATAGAGGGTCTATGAAACAGAATTAAATTTTTCTGGATCATCTCATAATTCTAACAATAATCTAGGAAACTGAAGGGTATCCAAAAGCAATATATGACACAAAAAAGTTAAGGCCAAATGTTAAATGATAACTATTGTATTTTAAAAAAAATGTCAAAAGTCACAATAGCTAATTAAATTATTGCCAGTAATTTTGTACTGGGGTGAGTGTGAGATATTGAATGTTGCAGAACAGAACTTAATGGAGTTTATTTCTTTTCATCTTCTATATTGTAACTCTCCTTATAATAACAATTTCTTCTAATTCTTAATAAAATTGGGTTTATTACAACCAAAAAGGGTACAGAAATTACCATCATGTATTACATCAGAGAGAATATAAAAAAACTTGTTATCAGATTTCCTCCCCCAAATAAACCAGCCACCACACAAAACATTATTTTAAAATGTACATAGAAGTCAACATGCATAATTAGAGACAGACACTGAACATCCTAAGTGTTGGTTATAAATATTATTAATTGAGCAGACTCAAATCACACTGATCCCTTTCTTCACCATATAACTTCATTGCAAGCCCACTAGTTGCAGTGTAAAAGCTCAGTCACAACACAAGTGTAGCCATAGAAAGTTAATGAAGAACTCTCAGTCCATTCTAATCTGCAACATCCAAGGTAGAGTGGTGAAGCCAGGCACAGAGAGGGGGAATGTGGGCATTGGCTCTACCCAAGCAAAGCAACAGAGAGAGAGACTGTAGTACTGCTAATAGGAGAGGACAATGATACCAGCTTGGTCCTTACCATAACCACTGAGGGATGTGTGGGATGCGTTGGGAGGAGCTCAGTGTCCAGGTCCTCCATTCCTTCTGAAAGCGCTTCTACTTCTGTCACTGTCAACAGCATGGTAGCATGCTTAGCTTTCATTGTTAACATCTTGCACTTAGAATTCAAAGAGGCAATCTGTTCCTGGTATCCCTTGATTTTCTGAGCCAGCTCCTGAGAAAACATTTTTTTTTGTGTGGGTCAGAGCAGCATCAAAAGGAAACAGAACTAGTAGCATTCATCTTCCTTTAGGCAGGCAGGCTAGCCTTCTCCAGGGCCAGCCAATAAAATCACAGCTCTGTGTCTCAGAAGCCAGACATCATCAGCAGCAGTAGCTGAAAGGCAGGATGTGGACTGTGGAAGAGAACAAGTCAGGCTGCATCTCACAGCACAGCTAAACCACAAAGCAAAGAGAGATGCAGTGAACCCGGAAAAACTGCTGTGAAAGCTATATTAGGTGGCAAAAAGAAAGAGGATGACGTTGATCACTGATTGCTCGCTGGGAGAGCTGCACAGAACAGACAGGAGCTTAAACTTGTGCTGTCCTTGAGAAACAGCAACTCTTTGCAAATGCCCAAAGACGCTGAAATTTCTCAGATGGTTCATGCCACGGAAATTAGGTCATGTGATGACTAAAACTATAAAAAATGCAGCTCTCAGCTCTCACCATATTGAATACAATGAACAGAGAAAAGAGCCATTCACTGTAGCAAGGTAAATTGTGTGACAAATATCGCCTGAAGGCAGGCCTATTTTTACTTTTCTTATGTAAGCTGAACCAATCATTTGGGTTTAATAAAAGCATATAAGTTATAAAAAATTTATTTTTAAAAATTCCATATACATTTCAGACAGTAATAAGAACTCATCTTTTTACCACTCTTGATAGCTAGTCTTTACAAATTAAGTTTGGGTTCAAACCTTTTGGCATTTAAATGAATTTGTTTTCAGTAACTGCTCCTATTTTATTTTAAAGGGAGAATGGACTTAATATTAAAAACAAACTTAAAAATGCCTTCTGGGAATCCTGTGGTATTTAGAAGACACCTCTGAGTCAACTTAAAGACTATAATAAACCCCAAATACATGTATGACATTCTCTTAAAAGATATATGTATATACAGATATGTATATAAAATACATATCTGTATATGTGTGTATATATATATATATATATGAAGAAATGAAAAACTAACAACTACCAAACAGATTCAAGGAACAGTCGGAAGAGACCTTTAGAAGTTATCTAGTTCATCTCCAGTTTTTTCTTGCCACTTTATAGGTAGGAAAACTGACCTAGAGAGAATGATATAGCATGCCCAAGATCACGAAGACAGAAGAAGCCAGGATGCAAACCCAGTTTTTTAGAGTTCAGGACCATTTGTATTTCTACCACACCATAGCTCCTCCTCTAAATTCTGGAAAAAATATTTGGAAAGCTAAGTAATATCAAATCAAATTGACCAATTCCACTCACTCTATACATTGAGTGGAAGGCTTGAATAGACAAATGGAGTACAGAACATGAACTGTCACCCTTTACCTTTTTTCATTTGGCTTAAAAACAAACAGAGCTTCCTGTTAGGGTTTGTTCAGTTCCTGTTTTGTGAACTGGGAACTGGAACTAGTCACTCACATTAACATAAGAATGACTACAGCATACATTCTCATTTCTAGCCACAATGCTGATGACGGAATGGGGTGGGGATACAGTCAGTCCAGCAGGCAAAGGAAGTCCATTTACAACAGTACAGCTCCTCAGGACTCAAAAGATTGAGTCTATGGAGCAAAGACTTTAATCTTTGAATGTCAGCTGTAGCCTTTGGCTAGAACCTCTTGGGGACAGGAGTGTTTTATTTAATAAGGCAATGTGAATAATCATAAAATAGTTGTTTCATGTGAAAGAGAGGTTAATTTCTTATCTTGTGTAGGATCATTCATTATATACTTGGCATATTTCCCTTACCCTCTAAAGCCTCAGAGTTGGTAGTAGACAAAATTCTAATTTTGCCTCATATACAACTTCATTCAAAGCTCAGTCCTTCTCAGAATGAATTTCCTCTCTTCTTTTGATGACCTCTGCCAAACTTCTAGTGCCTAGTGTTTGGCCACTATCCCACAATGTACACATAGACAAGACTTCTGTGAGAGTTTACTGTGATCCAAACCTCCTTTTCATGAAAACATTGATCTCCTGTGTTCTATTCCTCACTATACAAAAGTCATTCAGTCTGTCAACAGTTAAACAACTCTAAGAACTGTGCTAAGCAATAAGGATAGAGAGAAAGACAACAACAACAAAACCCCAAATCAGTTGCTGCTCTCAGGAAGCTCAGAGACTAATGGAGGAGACAATAAAAAAAATCCAAACCTATGCACAAATAAGGTATAAACAATCAACTGGAGATACTCAACAGAGAGAAAGCACTAGCATTAATGGTGATCAGGAAAGGCTTCCTGTAGAAGGTGGGATTTTATCTGGGACATGAAGGATGTCAGGAGGCAAAGACAGGGAGAGAGGGAATTCTTGGTATGGGGCACAGCCAGGAAAATGAACAGAGTATGGAAATTTTCTTGTGGGAGGAAAAGCAAGGAGGCTAGTGTCACTGCACTGCAAAATATATAAGTGTGAGTAGAGTAAAACAAGACTGGAAAGGTAGGAGGGACTTTGGATATCAGAGGATTTTATATTTGATCCTGGAAATTATAAGGGGTCACTGGTGTTTATTGAACAGGGAATGATGTGGTCAGACCAGCTTTAGGAATATCACTTTGACAGTTGAGTGGAGGATTGACTGGAAGGGGAAGAAACTTGAGGCAGGGAGACCAACGAATAGGCTGTTATGGAAGTCCCCACATCAGGTGAGGAGGATCTGCATCACAGTGGTGGCAGTATCAGGGCAGAGATGGGAACTTATACAAGAGATGTTACACAGGTCAAATTAACAGGCTTTGGTAAATAATGAATTTAGTTTAGGACACATTGGAGTTATCCAGTTTGAGATATCCAAGGGTCAGTTGGAGATGGGAGTCTGGAAGTTAAAAGAGAGGTTAGAGATAGATAAATAGATATAAGAAAATCATCAGCATAGAAATAATATTTGGGTAGCTAATGAAATAAGCTAATCCATGAAAATGGGTGCTAATGGGTTAACCAAGTGGTATACTTCCCAGGCAACATAGTTCTATTTCAAGTAGATTTTGGTGGAAATAATGAATTACTCCAACAGAATAACAGCAATGATAGGGGTTTTCAGACACACTATCAGACTAGTTAACAAAAGAGTTTTGTGAATGGAAAACAAACAAACTAACAACTTTTCCCTCTCATATCTTGCCACAGAGTCATCAACCAGCACACTTACAGGACCATCCTGTTATATGTAGAAAAGGAAGGATGGAAAGCGGGAAAGCAGCTCAATGTTTGTTGTATAGAAAAGAAACCGATGCTCTTGAACAAAGCCAGAGAACCTGGGTTATAGTCAAGACTCTGCTGCCCCCTATCTGTGTGATCTGAGTCAAACTTTTCTAACTTCTAATTCTCAATGTAATGTGTGTATATGTATAAAATGATACATAAAATATAAATAGAAAATAACATTATATGTATTATAAATGTTATATGTAACACACACTAATACACACACGTATGTCACTTAATCACTTAATGTCTTCATCTACAAAATGAGGTGATTTGGCTTTATGGCTTCCAAAGTTCCTTTGTAGCTCTAAATCTATGATCCCATAATCCATGAGATGGTCTCTGAAGTCTCTTCTAATTGAAATTCCATGATTCTAGGAGGGACCTGGAGTAACTGATCTCTAACAATATTTCCTCCAGCAATAACATCTAATGTTATTTTATGAATGGGAATAAGACAAAAGGCCAGGCTACATCTATGAAACTGCATAGATCTTTCAATAAACTTAAACTTCTCCCTAAAACTAAACTTTTTTTTATGACCAAACACGATTGTTGAGCAAAACAAATTCCAACATTGGCCATTTCCAAATATGTCTTATCCTGTATTTTGAGTCTGGGTAAGGACACTAAGCATTTGATTTTAGCGGAATCTTTTAATCTCTTTCAGCTGCAAAGAAATCTGAAAAAGGACAGACTATAGAACTATACCATACAATCTAAAAGGCCTCTTCATGCTTTAAAATTCCATAATTTTAGATTCCAAATAAGGGACATTGTTTCTCCATTTCTGTCATTCTCCCCTGTTCCAGGTAGGGCCACCCAAAATCCATCCTGGATTCTTGACTGTTCACCTGACTTGGGTGTAATGAGACTCATAAACTCTGTATCTTCCGGATAAATGGAGGACTGCCATCCGTCACTTCTCTTAATGTCCTTCTGGATTACATTTACCCTGAGGACATGCACTGCAGACCCTTAGGAATTCCAGGCTTTTCCCCCTTCCCTGAACTTTCTCTTAAGTATTCTTATGTATTCTCTTAAGCATCCTGCACTTTCTCTTCTGTATTATGTCCTCCAAAATAGGGTGTAAAGTCACTGAAAGCAGGCACTTTCTAGCTTTTTCTACTTTATTTCACTCAGCACACTTGTCGGAACATAGTAAGTGAACCTAAAGATAAAAGTATGAATTATTTAACCATTCAGTTAAACAATTTTTATATATCCTGATTTAAAGTCAACAAGCACATATTAAATATCTTTGACGTGCAAGTTGCTGTGCTAAGTGGTGAAGGGTATACAGAGATGAAAATAAAACCTTTGACCTTAATGAGCTTTCATTCTATTGAGAAGATAAATGTACATAAGTAAATAGAAGGTAATTTAAAGAGGAAGGAAGCACTAATCACTAGAAAATCAAGAAAGGCTTCCAGGAGGTAAGCCTAGAAAGAAGAAAAGGATTAAGGATTATTAAAGGTTCTTGAGGAGGGAATATGGGTCAAGCATTACACAGAGGTGGAAAAATGAAATACAGAGTTCAAGGATTTGCTGGTTGGCCATATTATATTATTAGGGGCAGAGGGGTTTTATATGCATTGGCCCCATGATTTTTTAAGGGCAGCTAGGTGCACAGTGGATAAAGGGCCAGGTCTGGAGTCAGGAGGATATGAGTTCAAATCCTGCCTTAGACATTTACTAGCTGTGTGACACTGGGCGAGTCACTTAACCCTGTTTGGTTCAGTTTCTTCATCTGTAAAATGAGCTGGAGAAGGAAATGGCAAACCACTCCAGTATCTCTTCCAAGAAAACACAAAAGGGGGCACAAAGAAATTGATATGACTGAAACAACTGAACAATAAAATAAAAGTTATTGATATAAGTAGTTGAAATGGTGATAGGAATAGTACTAATCTAACGGAGTTTGTTTTTTCTTTTTAAATTCCTGTTCAAATATTTGCAAACCATTAAGTGGCTCAGATATTAGAAGGATCAGGAAATTCCAGAAATGCATTCTCATGAGCTCCTCTCCATTTTCCAACAAAAGGCAAAGTAAATGCTTTCCTTAAAAAGCAAGCAAATGCCATCTGCTATTTCTTTTACAATCCTGGCACTAATTAGATCGCTTGCATACTCAGATAAGCAGGAATGATATTTATTTTTTCACAAATGTGGTTTGCCAACAACTTAGATACATATTTTTGGCAATAATTTTGCAGTTTTATTAACTTGATGAGAGAACACACAGACTTGCCGTTGGCTTTTCTAGCTAACACTGTTGCCACTATTTAAAAAGACATAAATGACCTTCAAACTCTTGTACGGTATAAAAACAATATATCATGTAGTCACTTCTTTCGGATTTATCACAGATATGACCCACCTCAAACCACATCCAGAGTTATGGTGACCTAAATAGAAGTTGATAGGTCAGGAAGACAAATTAATTGTTATGAGTCACTAAGTACAAACAACTAGAGATTTTGGTGACTTAAGAATGCTATCATGCTAACTTATGTCAGTCTAGATGGTAATGACGGCCAGAGGTTCTAATGTGGCAGAGTAAAAGGAAGGAGGTTGGTAAGGAGAAGGGGAAAAAGTAATAAAATCTCATTGAACATGGATTTCTGGTGACATAAGTGATACAGAGTCCTAAGAGATTACCGGAAAGATTCTGAAAATGTGATTAACTATACAATGAAATATACAGGATTAGTGAGGTAAGAAGAAATAATGATAACACATTTCCTTGTTCTTGATCTTAAGATCTGCAAGAAAACAGCAAAGTTTGGGGTACAATTATAATTCTTTCTCATAGGCTTTAATACAGGGATTAATCTTTTGTTCTCTCATTTAACCCACTGACTCTGCTTCCACTGATTCTTTGGAAAGGGAGTTGTGCCATGATTATATATTAAGTAGTATATAATATAAGCACACATATACTTACATATATACATACATGTATGTGTATGTGTCTACATATATATGCACACACATACTCTCACTTCTTGACTCTCTGTAGTCCTACTTCCAGTCTCATTATTCAACTGAAACTGTTCCCTTCAAAGTACCAAATAATGTCTTAATTGCCCAATCTAATGGCCTTTAGGGCCATTTTTGAGTGGCAGCCAAATGGCACAGGAAATGGAGTGCTAGGTCTGGGGTCAGGAAGACCCAAGTTCAAATGTGACCTCAGTCACTTTGTTGTGTGACCCTGGACAGGTCTCTTAACCTCTACCTTCCATTTTCTCAATCGTAAAATGGAGAAAATAATAGCACTCACCCCACATCATTGCTGGGAGAATCAAATGAGTTAGTATTTGCAAATCACTTGGCACAATATTGGGCACATAGCAGGTGTTTAATAAATGTTTTTGCCTCTTCTCTTTTCTCAATTCTTATCCTTCCTCTGATACTGTAGATCGCTTCTCTCTAGTTTTTCATGATACTGCTATTTCCCAATTCTCTTCCTACCTGTCTTACTGCTCCTTTCCAGGCTACTTTGCTGAATCTTCCTTCAGATCAGATCTGTTAATGACAGATGTCCACAAAATGTCTGACTTTGGACCTCTTTTCTTCTTTATTATTTTGCTTGCTTATTACATCAGGTTTCCTGTTTTCAGTTATCTTGTCTTTGCTAATGGTTCTCAGGACGATTGATCTAGTCCTAACCACTAATCAAGTCCAGAACCTCCAATTGCTTCTTGGTCATCTCAAACTTGAAGTCCCATAGACATCTTAAACACAGCCTGTTCGAAACTGAACTCATTCTAGTTTCCCTCCAAACCTTTCCCTTTTCCCAACTTCTCTATTACTGTCGAGGACACTACCATTCTCACAGTGAAACAGTTATTTCACTCTCTCACCCCCGTATCTAATCTGTTGCCAAGTCTTGTTGATTCAACCATCACAACATTGCTCACACTAGGAATAAAGTAATAGCCTGGGGTTAATCTTCCTGCTTCAAGTCTCTCTCCACGGAATCTCCTCATTACTCAGTAATCTTCCTAAAGCACAGATCTTATCATGTCACCCTCCCCCTCCTCCATTCAATCACCTCCATTCAATACCTCCAGCATCAAAATAAAATCCTCTGTCTTTTAAAGTCCTTCATAACCTGTCCCACTCCTCCATTTCCAGTCTTCTTACTTCTTACCCTTCCACATGCTCTATGATTTCCCACACAAGGCACACAATCTCCTGACTCCATGCATTTTCACTGGCTCTCCCTCATACTTGGAATTCTCTCTCTCTTTTCATCTCTGTCTCCTCACTCTTCTGGCTTCTTTTTAGGCTCAGCTAAAATCTCATCTTCTGCAGGAAGCTTCTCCTAGTTCCCTGTAAGGCTAGCACCTTCCCTGTGAAATTACCTCCAATTTATCCTGTATATTTCTGGTTTGTACATAGTTGTTGACCTGTTATCTCCACATTAGACTCTGATTCCTTGAGGGCAAAGGCCATTATTTACATTCTTCTGGTTTTGTTTTGTTTTTGCAACCCTAGTAATTAGCACATTGGGGGTGTGTGTGTGTGTGTGTGTGTGTGTGTGTGTGTGTGTGTGTGTGTGTGTATGTATATATACAGAGCATTTAATAAATGCGTGTTGACTGTTGGCCAGCACAGTTTTTTTCTTGTTATTATCTTATTCAGCATACCTCAAAACACATATCTTTCTTCCTTGGAGTTACTGATAACTAACTGTATTTCAGGTTTGCCATGAGCTCATTTTATAGACTAGCTGCAATATCTAGGTGGTCCATTGGATAAAGTGCCAGGTCTGGAGCCAGAAAGGCTGGAGGTCAAATTTGGCCTCAAACACTTACAAGCTATATGACTCTGGGCAAATCACTTAATTCTGTCTGCCTTAGCTTCTCATCTGGAGAGGAAAATGGCAAACGTTCCAGTATCTTTGCCAAGGAAACTCCAAATTGGGCCATGAAGATTCAGACATGACTGAAATGACTAAACAACAACGGTAACAACACATATCTAAGAAATGAAAACAGATTCATTATAACACCCTCATTCACTCCTCTGCGTCCCTGCCTCCTCCATAACCTTTGAAAACGCTGTAGTAGCACAAGTGAGAGACTATGACCTTGAGGAGCTTCTGTCCTAGTAATTTGCTGCTCTGCTTGTTTTAGAACAATTAACATGATCAAATGAGCTCTGCCATTGTTACTATGTGGGGCATGTCAATCTACTTCCCAAATTGCCTCCCACTCACCATCTTATAACTTCTAGGACCATAATGACCCACCTTACTTCCTTTTATTTGTTTTTCCTCATTAGAATATAAGTTCTTTGAAACTTTGCTTTATCATTTGTATCCCCAGTACTTGGCACATAGTAAATGCTTGGGGCAGCTAGGTGGTGCAGAAGATAAAGCTTGGAATCAGGAAGACTTGTGTTCAAATCCACCCTCAGACATTTACTAGCTGTGCCACCCTCAGTAAGTCACCTCGCACCTATTTACCTCAAGTCCTCACTGCAAAATGGGGACGCACTGGAGAAGGATCCAGCAAACCACTCCAATATCTTTACCAAGAAAATTCCATGAACAAGTCAGGTAGGGTCAGACATATACTGAACAATAACAATAAAAATGCTTAATAAATGCTTTTCCTCACCATTCATTTACAACTCAGGTAATTTAGCATACTGACAAATAATGTAATAATGATCACTTAATGATTTTGACACAGGTACTATTATCAACAAAATTCACTGATAATGTCATTGACTAGGAAATGTCAACCAGGATTTATATGTAGGATACAGATTTATGAGGTGGCAAAGACTAATTGTTTTTAAATGAATATTTAAAACATGATTGATTAAATTCACAATTTGAAATTTCTCTTTAGTAATGACCATGTTATTTGAGCAAGATTTTTATTTCTTTATCACTTCACTGATCTGCAATTCTTTTATCATGTATACGCCAACATTTCTATAACTGAGAAGAAGAAGATGGTTTTTGAGAATTGTTCTGAACAAAAGAATTTAATACCCTGTGGAAAATCTTGTGGTGAGTTTTTGGAACTTCACTAATTGGTACTCAAGCTATCATTTACATAGTGCAAAATGTAACAGTAATTAGTATTATCAATACTTAAGTTCTTACTAGTTAATTTTATTAAAATTACTTTTTATTAATATGATTCAGATTTCTAAAAGCTTTAGTTGTATAGGAAAGAGAAAGTTATGGGGTCATAGTACAATTGGTTGAAATTAGTTTCTACAAATTTAGTTCACTTCTTATATTTGAATAAAAATTACATGATACAGAAAAACTGTAACTAAACTTTATTGCCAATAGGGATTTTATATGTATTTTAATACTTTTAATTTTTAATACTTTAAAAATCTATGACCTAATCAGTATGAAGATTCCCTTCACCATTATCAATCACTTTTACTATATTAATCAGCTCACTTTCATTTTTCTTCAAGATATATATCTTTGATATGTGCTTTATGCCTCTTCTTTTTGCAAAATGACTCATTAATTAGGTTGCAGAGTCACTCTCTCTCCACTATAAATATCTGTCTATTACTTTTTCAGTTACCTATAATTTTTATTAATCTGATTACATTCAATAATGTATAGTCACATACCATCAAGGGGAAAACAGTATTATTAAAAAGACAGAATTTTAAAAGCAGTAAGCAGCTTAAGATCACTCAAATCACTATGCCATTTCCTATACTCTTCCTATTCAAATCTGGATTAAACAGAATATATACAAAGATAGATACATAGATACATATGTGTGGATGTGGATGTGTAGATAGATATTTGTTGTTGTTGTTCAGTTATGTCAGTCATGTTTGACTTCGTGACCTTATTTGGGATTTTCTAGGCAAAGATACTAGAGTGGTTTGCCATTTCCTTCTTCAGCTTATTTTTACAGGTAACAAAACTGAGGAAAACAAGGTTAAGTGACTTGCCCAGGGTCATATAGCTAGTAAGTTTTTCAGGCCATAAAATGAATCTTCCTGATTTCAAGATCAATACTTTATCTACTATACCACCATACACATACACACACACACACACACAAACACACGTGTATATGTATGTATGTGTGCATATCTTTATAAATGTATATAGACACAAACATGTATGTGTGCATGTGTGTGCAGGCATGTTTTCTTTAAAAAAGTTAAATGTTTGATGGCTAAAGTAGATTTGATGGCTGAAGAGTGCCTCTTGGAATATGTTTTGCAAAAATAAAGCTTCTCTAAAATGGTGATAATCAGAGTCAAAGTCTTTACTTTTGCCCATTTTATGCACTGGGAGTCCACAGCTTGATTAAGCAGGTCAGCTTGGAGTTGCTATAATTTTTGGTGGTAACTTCTTGTTCTCTCTTTTATTTTGGGGTTAATTTTGATCTTTGCTCTGATTAATTAGTGATCTAATTGAATTGGGGAGAACTGATTTCGGAAATGACTCAAACATCAATAACTAGTTTTTTTTGCTGAGTAAGATACAGTCAAATACATTGTGTGTATGTGTATATGCATGCGTGCATGTTTGTGTGTGTGTGGTGTGTGTGATGTACTTCAAACTTTCTTCTTGGACAAAGTATTCATGATGTATTTCATTCACACTCAGATTTTCTCTGGACTCCTTGCTTGCCAAATTGCCACCCCAAGAACCCCTCACACTGGGACTCCCCCCCCACTGGGGACTCTTTCTCTGGGACCACCATTTTATTAAGAGTCTCAACCATGCTTCACCTTACTCATCACTAAACTCTCTCAAGACTCCTTATTAGCTGCCCCTACACAGGCACCCTTCCTCTTCCCATTACCATTTCCCATTTCCTCTTCATGTATTATTTCCCCTAATTAGATCTGAGGATAAAGGGAATTGAGGAGCAAGCAATACAATTTCTATTGCTAGAACTTAGCACAGTGGCTGCAACATAATGATTGCTTAATAAATGTGTTTTCTTTCTCCTTCCCTCACTCTTTCCCTCTCCCTTTCTCTCTCTCTCTCTCCCTCCCTCCCTTTATCCCTCCATCATTCATATACCTATGATGCAGTAATATTAGGTTTCTGACAGCTTTCTTTTTTGAAAACACTTTTTATTGTTCCCTGTTTTAAGTCACCTTTATTTCTGAATATATCACTCTCCCCTTCTCTACCTAGTAAGCTATCCCCTGTAACAAGAAAAAAAAGAAGAAATAAGAGTTCCTTAAACTGCCCAACACAACAACTCCATAAGACTGTATATGCAATATTTCACCCCCATAACTCTATCTCTTCAAAGAAGGGAGAGAGGTCGACTTTTCTAAATTCTTCTCTAGGACCAGTTATTCATTATAATTGCACAGTATGAAATTTTTTTTGCTTGTTTACGTAGCTAAAGTTATATACATATATATGTATCTATGTATGTATAAACACACACATATATGTATGTATGTATATGCATGTATTTTCCCTAGGTTCTGCTAATTTCACTCTGCCTCAGTTCTAGTCTTTCATTCTTCTCTGAATTCTTGTATGCACTGTGCCTTACAGTGCAGTAATATTCCATTAACCATTCCCCAGTTGATGGGAATCTAATTTTGACTTTTTAAAATTTCTTGATTCTGAACTATATTTTCATGTGTATATGCACACACACTTACATGCCAAATATACATATTTTGCTAACTTCCTTGATTCCCATTTTCACATTTAAAATTACCAAGTATGGAGATCTATATTGACTTAGTTCATAGTATCTTGTCAAGTTATATATAGACTATTCCTACTTCTTCATCCTCTGCAATAGATGATAGTATATAAGCTGCAATTACCAGAACAGTACTGTGCTTGCTTACATACTTAAAATAAGTAATTTAAAGAGAGGTGACCGAAAGTCCACTGAAATGATGTTTCATGTTGGCTTTGGAGATACAATGAAACCAATGAAATTACATCAATGTCTTTTATCAAGGACTCTTCTTTTCATTTAGCTTCAATTTCTTTATGTTTTCTGGTTTTACTTAGAGCAAGGATTCTCAATGCAGTAGTGCCAACTTGTTGATCACTGATAAAGATCACACATTAAGAATGTAATCAGTTTAACCGATGTTTGCTGATAGTCCCATAATGAAGTGTTTAGTGTCCTAAGCTCCCTTTCCTCCCACTAACATGGCAAAAATGAGAAATATGTTAAATAGGAAATTAGTTTTTAATTTTCACCCTTTTTGTTAGTAGACCTGGCCAAAAAAGTCATCACATAGTGGCCCATATTCTTGGAATGAGCCTCATCATGCTAAGTTAGGTAGGTTGATTCTAGGTAGTTAGCTAGGACAGCAGATAAAAATCTATTAACAAAATGGAACTTGAAACCTTCCCAGCTTCATAGCTTCTATCAGAGCTCAGGTTCCACTGGCACAGATTCAAGAATTTAGAGTCACCTCTCAATTCCATAATGAGGCAGTGTAACTTTATTTCAAGTAGGAAAGACTTTAAGTATAACATATACATATATATATAATGTATATGAAAGTATGGATATATGTAACATGTTCATTCGCTTAACTTTGAAGATCTTTTTAACAAAATTGTTTGAAGATCTCTAGAAAAAAATCAACATCTTACAAGATGGATTAAATAGTATTGATGAGTCAAACAATATTATTCAGCCAAAACCATGATTCTACTAATCAAGACGATGTTACAGATCAAGAATCACAGAATCTCACCCTAGACATGTAGGAACTTGGTGACCCTGGGTAAGTCACTTAATCTTTGTTTATCTCAGTTTCTTCACGTGTAAAATGGAGATAATAACAGCACCTACTTCCCAAGGTTGTGAGGATCAAATGAGGTAATTTTAAAACATTTAGCATAGTGCCTGACATACATTAAGCACTATATAAAGTTAATAATAATAACGATAGTTAGAAAACACCTTAGAAGACATCTAGTTCAACTTATACAAGAAAGAAATCTCCAATACGATATACCTTACAAGAAGTCACCTGGCCTCTGTTGAAGACTTTGAGTGAGGGAGAACCTCTCACCTCTCTAGGGACCCCACTCTACATTTCGACACCTCTAATTGTTAGGAACTTTTTCCTTTCATTAAACTTAAATTGACAATTTTATAACTTCCAAACATATGCTTTCCATACTCATAACATTATATTTTTGCATGTAAATATCATTATTCTGAAATACAATATTGGAGCGAGTGGTGGTTTATAAAATATATTTACTTATTCTAACTAGTTTCAGATTCTAGACATTGTAATCCATGCTTATTCTCCTACTTACAAAATAAATCAGAGGAATGGTTAAAGAAAAATGATTTGAAGACAAAGGCAGTATACTCTGTCTGGCATTTGAAGCGAGTCTCTGTTTTTACCTCGTGACGAGAAATCTGGGCTTGTAGCTCCTGGATATTACTGGTGGCCACTGGCTTATCCTGGATCTCTCTATGAGCTCCTTCTATTAATTGCTGTAGATGCTTCATTTCTTGTTCATATTGCTCATACTGCACCACTGCTTCCTATAGAAAAAAAGTTCCATTTTTCCCCAATTACTATATAAAATGAAATTATATATGATGAAACTTCATTTAATGCTGGAAAATAGAGACAAAGGTAACATTGCTGTTCTAAGCTTTAATGTCACACGGAAGGTCATTTTAGATTTCCTTTTCTTTCAAAAAATCACTAAAACCTACTATGTACCAAGTACTGAGAATGCAATTACAAAGAAAATTAGACAGTCCTTACCCTCCAAAGGGTTTATATTCCACTGTACACAAAGAAGCAAACATAATATCATTGGAGGAGTAAAAAAATATTTACTAGTTATTAACAATATTAATAATAACACCTAGAAAGAATATTAATAACTAGGTGTGAAGGAGGTTCAAGAGAAGTTTCATGGAGTCAGTAACACCTGAGCTGAAGGAAAAACAGAACAAAACAAAATTTTGTGTGCATGTATATTTCTTTGTGGGTGTGCATGTGTGTGTGTGTGTGTGTGTGTATGCGTGTGCCAGAGAGAGAGAGAGAGAGAGAGAGAGAGAGAGAGAGAGAGAGAGAGAGAGAGAGAGAGGGAAAGAGAGAGGGAGAGAGGGAGAGAGGGAGAGAGAGATGGCCTGCATTCAATGTTCCTTATTTAAGATTTTAGCTTATCTGCAATACATTTTATAATGGTAATGGGTATAGTTAAGGGAGTTCCCTGGCTCTGCTGGACCCTAGATCACTTCCACAGAGACGTGGGCTTTTGGATCAGCATTGAAGAATTTGTGCTTTGGGATGATACAACAAGCCCCTATTGGTCACTGTGGACTTGCATTGTAGGATGAAGAAGCAATCGTTTTAGTTCCCATCATGACAGCTAGAGGTGGGGGAGAGTGTTGCTTCAAAGAGGAACAGCTATTGAACGGGAAGAACTGCCAAGTCAGGGGATTTTAAAGAGATAGAAAACTTTGATGACTGTACTCTCTCATCTCATTTCTCAAGCATGCTGGGACTTTTACAGCTTTCCTGCAGACTTCCAAAGTAGGGGAGGTAGGAGATATCTCCTTTCCCCAAGCATCTATGGAAGCTGCTCACACGCAGCAGACAGAGCTCATGCTCTCTAGGTGAATCTAAGACAGAACCACAAGTCTCTAGCAGCTTCTTCTAATTTTATGTTGTTGTTTTTTTTCCTGAGGATAGGTGACTAAATAATGTTACTAATATTTTTCAACATTGGATTCCAATGGATGTTTTCCAACATTGCTGGTAACTTTATGAGTGAGTTTAGCCAGTTAGGACATCCTGAGTCCCAGTGCCTGTTAACCAGGAGGAGGTAACCTCTGAAATACTTCTCATAGGAGAATATATACATTGATAGGATAATGAGCCCAAGCCATACCTGACTTGACACAAAATATGGACCCTATGGACCTTTAATAATCTGCTTAAACAATATAGATCAGAAGTAAAGTGAAATGTTTACTCACCAGTTGCACAAAGTGTTTCTTGTTTTAATTTTTTTTTAAGAATCAATATATGAGAATGTAAGTGATAGGGTATTGTATCTGATTTAAATATTTGCCAGTCTTTTATGTCCTAAGTATTGCTTTTGTGGTGGAGGAAATAAATCGCTGCCCTTTGCTTGATGTACTTTGTTTACGGAGCATGTTTCTAGGAAGGAACATGAGTCAAAACAAAGCTTTGTTTCAGAAATTTTCTCTAGAGTTGAACTCAGAGCTGGGGTCAAGCCTATAGTTAATTGTCCAAAATCCTAAAATTTTTCTGAAAAGTGCAAAGCAACATTTATTATGTCCCTTCTTAATATTTTTTTACTTTGCTTTATAATTTTATAATTTTATTATTTATTCAGCTTAATATTTTTCAATTACATGTAGAAACTTTTTTACATTAATTTAAAAAAAATTGAGTTCCAAAGCATAGGAATGTATACACATATATATTTATATGTTTTATATTTATATTATTATATATTATATTTACATATTTATAAAAATATGTGTGTATACAAAAATACATAATCTCTATCTCATATGTATGTTTCCATACACACACACACACACACACACACACACACACACACTCATTTATGTACCACGTTCCCTCTCTCAATAGAATGTAAGCTTCTTGAAGGCATGGACCATTTTCTCTTTTTCTTTGATTAATATCTAGCATATAATATGAACTTAAGAAAAACTTATTAATCAATTACTTTACTGATTATGAAAATAATTTAAAAATAAAGAAGGTAGAAAAAGAGAGCAGAATGGAAAAGAGTAAGCTTCTGTTTTTGATGTAACTGAATAGGAAGAAGACTTGGATGTGAGTTGATGAAGACTCAAAATGGGATTTACATGTATTTTGCATAGAAACTAGAATTAAAGCTTGCGTAAGAAAGTTTGCTAATATTTTAAAAAGTAAAGAAGAAACTATTATGTTGCACAGGAGTATATCTGTTACAGTGTTATTTTAAGATATTTTGACTTCTCAGAGATAATGCCATACAAAATTAACTTTTACATATCCCTGTTTATGTAAACATTACAATTTTTCAACTTTTTCTACTATTTACTCCAATGCTTTCTCTAGTTTATTTCAATTGATCCAAATGATAGAGGATTCATTCACAGCTTAATCTTTGCATTTTATGTGACACAGTCTGCCAAATTGAACATTGTGGGTATATTTGGGCTGCCAAGAATGCATGGATCTAAGAAAAACATGTAAATCATTCTTTTGTGCTCCATATCATACAATAGAGGTTAGTAGAGAAGGCCCTCTGTGTGTCTGACACTTGCCTGCATTATGTTGCACTGCTGAATAGCTGTGTGTTGTAAACGGCTGGCTTCCTCTTGGAGTCTGAGAGCCATGTGGCATATAGGCAGGTTAGTGACCACCTCTTCGGGGATTCTTAGAGCACTCTGACAAATTTGCACAGCTTCCGCCTTTGGCTTCAGTGATTCCATTTCAGACAGAAGATGCTGAGGGAAAAAAAAGAATCACATTTTATTGAGTTGTGAATAAGATTTAAAACATAAAAAGGTTTAATTATGGTAAGAGGCAGACACAAAATGAAGGAAATCACACCACAGTCTCATTACTTGTTGTCCAGGTAGGTCATATTTTCTAAAAATTAAATGAAATTTCACTGGCAATAGAAAAAAAAAGAATAAATTTAGCTTTCTGAGATATGTTCAATCCATACCTATACTCATTTTATTTTTCACTCCAGACAGTTATCCAGTTTGGCTACTCCAATTTTTAACTTCACATTAATCTAAACTGTTCAGTAATACACAGGATAATCATTAAATAGCATTAATATGAATCATTAAGCACATAAATCAATAAATCCTAAAGGGTTTAATGAATTCTTTATATGAATTCCTTGGGTTCTGTAAGGAACCACTAAGATTTTTTTTTTAATTCTATCACTACTGATGTTTCATTTCTAGGTTTTTTTTTTTTACAAACTGAAAAAAAAATTGCCAGTCAGGCTGGCATATCTGGCTGTGGCAAGAAATTAGTTGAAAGCCCTATTTTAGGGCTCCCAAATTGTAGGTTATTTCCTTTAGACGAATGTTGACTTCAAAGATCTAATCTCCCTAAGAAATTTTAACTAAGTAACAGCTAATTTTAACATGTAACTAAGACCTTTTTAGATTATCAAACCAAGTCCCAGGCCCTAGATATAACAATCTATATAAAACAGACCTAAAACCAAACAAATGATATAAAATAAAACTTCTCATAAGTGTATCAGATTCTTGTCAGCAAACAAAATAGAAAAAGAACACATTTAAAAAACTGTTATAAATTGAAAAATTCCTGAAGAAAATTAACATTCTATCTCAGTTTCTGAAAAAATAATTCATGAAAAAGGTTGGTGGTCATAAGGTTCTATTCCCAAGATAAAAAATTTTTCAAAGTAATTTATGTATAACTAGGACTATAATTCAAGCCAAACATCGTTCTTTGCAAAGGCTACATTGCTGAAACAGTACCTATCCATTCAATCACTTCCTTATTTTTATTTTTTCTTTACCTGTCGATGAGAAAGCTGTTCTTTCAGACTTAGACGTCCCAACTCTGGAGAAGTAAGAGTTTTCTGAGCTTGCTCCAGAGCAGCTTGTAGGATTTTTAGCTCAGCTTCAAATTTTTTCATATCCTAGAAAACCAAAAGTAGAGCAACCAGAGTATAATATAAATTATGAGTGTTTCGAAGAACAAAGTTTTACAAATGTTAACCAAGAAAGAGCCATCATGTCAGAGTTGAATATTGGCTTGATGGTGGCATGACAAGTATTGGAATGACGGGTCCTTCATTTACCTTGGCAGCATCTTGGAGACTCTGCAAACGTGATCTGATAAGTTGCCGTAACCCCTCCGTCTCTCGTCCCAGTTCTGACACTTGCTGAGACATGCCTTCTGTACAATAAACGCTGCTGAGATATTCTATCTTTTCTTTCATGGCCTCCAGATCAGTGTGAATTTCTCCAGATTCCTCTAGCATGGTCTGGAATGAGAAGAAATTATCTGTGATATCAAATTCAGCTTTTTAAATTGTCTATTTAACAGATAAAAAAACAGATAAAGAAGTTAAAGATGCATTAAACAGTCAAGTCTCTAAATTATTTTTTTTATTAAGCGAATTAATTATGAACATTAAGAAAAGGAAATATTGATAACTTGGAGCTAGAACTTTTCATTAAAAAAAATCATACCTAGTAGTTTCCTCCTCCCCTTCAACACCCTGATAACTAGTGGATACAACACAGGAATAAGGATAAAGAACGGACCTATGATTTCATAGGGAATTCCAGCTGAGCTAACTTCCTCTATCAATGCATTCTGCAACCTACAGCCTTAGGAATTTGCCTCAAGCACCAAGAGGTTAAATGATTTCTCCAAGAGTACCACAGCCAGTATGTGTCAGGGACAGAACTTGAACTCAGGTCTTACTGGTTTTGTAGCTATCTCTCTAACCACTACGCCTCAGTGCCTCTTCTACAACATAGGTAGAAAATACAACATATAATGTATTGAATTTTCATTTATGTGATTAACAAACTCTTTCATGAGATCTATGTGGATAATATGGGGAGCTATAAGCTAAATGATAACACATTTGGGTGGATTTAAAATTGATTAAATGACGGGAACCAAAGAACATTGATTAATGGTTCAATTCTTCTTGGAGAAAGGTTTCTAGTGGCACACTTCACAATTGTCTTTGGACATTTTTAAAAAACATTCTTATCAATGACTCTGATAAAGAGAGATACATTATGCTTGTCAAATTTGTAGATAATGGGAATCCGGAGGGGATAGATATTCTGTTGGCTGCCAAAATCATGATTCTCAAATCACTTCCAAATCATGATGGGAAATGGGACAAATTGAATGAGCTAGAACTTTGCAGAGGAAAAATAAATACAAAACAAACTTCTAGGTTCTACCTAACCTCCTTTTCACTAATCAACTGGACATACTTTTTCATGATGTCCCTATTGTATTTGACACAATAAGGAAACTTTATGTCAACTTATATCCTCAGGTGCTATTTGAAAGCAAATGCTCAAAGTTACCTGATATGAAATGAATTGGTCTCGAAGCTGGCTAGCAGAAGTCCAAGCAATATTTCCATGTACCAGGACCTTAGCTTTCTCTACCCATTTCATTACGAATTCCAACATCTCATTATATTCTTCTAAATGTGCAGTTGCCTAAAAAAAATCAACATGATACAAGACTTTTTGGTTAAAGAAATCAAAGCTTTCTACACTGTCCTTGTAAAGCTACTATAATTTGTAATTTTAAAATAATTTCATAGTCATAGACAATAATCTCTCTAAGGATTATGCCTTACATGAATTCAATAGCTACCTCAGTAATCAATTTTACACAAATCTAATTAATAAATAAATTTTAAAAATTACTTAATAAATAAATGAAATAGAATAGGATATAATTAGATTGAATTTTTAAAAAAATGAATTCTACCTGGAAGAAAAACCAAAAAGAAAAATATACATGACTTTACGATCATTTTAATAAGTTCTTTTTGTTACATTAGAGTTTCTCTGTGGTTAGGGCTACTATTCCTCTCCATTACCTCTACCCCACACAATTTGATGTGACCTCCTTTGTCATTAAGGACTATTAAGGGTGTAGAGATAGAACTATAACCAGTTAACTTATATTGACTTGATTTTCCTGATTGCTTACTTATTGAAAAAGTCAGAAACAAATGTACAAGGGCTTGCTTACTGAAAAGTTCTAATTACTAGAGGGTGTAAACAGGCTATGTTTATTTAGTCAATAAACATGAAGTACCTGCTATATGCAAATCATTGTTCCATTAGAGAGGGAAATGCATAATAAGGATCATACCATGAATCAAAATATATTTTTAGCCTGTTGTGGTTTTGTATATAAATTTTAATACTTTGAGCAGAATAATTTTAAATCGTGATAATTAAAACTGGAACAACTAATCACAGTCTATATGAATGAAGATGTGATATTATTTGCATAGGCATATCAGAGTTACTGAATAAGAAAAAAAACAATCATAAGAAACAAAACTGATAATTTCTCAAACAGTCTCTTCCTTGGGCCTTCTTCTCTTCTCCCTATTTATTATTTCACTTGGTGATCTATCTCATCAGCTCCCATGGATTCAATTATTATCTCTACACTGATGATTCTCAAATCTACCTTTCCAGACTTAATCATTCTGCTGATGTCCAGTCTCACATCTCCAACTGCCTATTAGATATCTCAAACTATATGTCCTATAGACATCCTAAACTCAACATATCTAAAACATAATTCATTATCTTTCCCTTTAAATCCTCTCCCTTTTCAAACTTGAACTTCCATATTAATATGTCAGGCTCCACTATCCTTCTAGCACCCCAAGCTCATAACCTAGGTGTTAAGCTCAAGTCCTCAATCTTTCCATGTCCCCTATATCTTGGATTCTCTCAAATATGCCCTCTTCTCTCCTCTGATACTGCTACCTACCATCCTGGTACAGACCTTATCTCTTTACACTCAGACTATTGCAAGAGCCTGCTGGCTGTCTGCTTGCCACAAGTCTCTCCCCATTCCAGTTCATCCTCCATTCAGTTGCCAAAATGATTTTTCTAAATCGCAGGTCTGATCATGTCACCCTTATACTCAGTAAACTCCAGAGCTTCCCTATCACTTCCAAGATCAAATATGAAATCCTTTGCTTGACATACAAAGTTCATCATAACCTAGCCCTCTGTCTCCATTGTTCTGGTGTTCTTACACCTTCCTCTCCACCATGTCCTCTTAAATCCATGATATCATTCTCCTTGCTGTTCCTCAAAAAAGAAATCCATCTCCTGACTCCAAGCGTTCTCCCTGGCTGGCCCTCATTCGTGGAGTGGAATACTTCCTCTTCTCTGCCTCCTGACTTCCCTGGCTTCCTTCGAGTCTCAGCTAAAATCCGAGAAGCCTTTCTCAGTCTGCCTAATTCTAATACCTTTCCTTTAAAATGGTAAATGTGAAGGCACATATCTTTTTTTTATTTAAATTTTTTTTTTATTTTTTGGCTTTTAGGCAATTGGGGTTAAGTGACTTGCCCAGGGTCACACAGCTAGTAAGTGTCAAGTGTTTGGTCTGAGGCCGGATTTGAACTCAGGTCCTCCTGACTTCAGGGCCGGTGCTCTATCCACTGCTCCACCTAGCTGCCTCTGACACATATCTTTTAAATCACTTCTGTATATAGTCATGATGTCACTGGTCCTCTTCAAGAATGAAGGATGAAGAACTACCACCTTCCTTCTATTGCTTATTTTCTATTTATCCTAGATATATCTCTTTTATGCATAGCTTTTTGCATGCTTTTCTCCTCCATCAGCTTGTAAGACCCTTGAGGCCAGGGACTGTTTTCTGCCTTTCTTTGTATCCTTAGAGCTTAGCACGGTGCCTGGCAAATAACAGTCACTTAATAAATGTTTATTGACTAACTGACATAGAAGGGTATTAAGAAGATAGTCTTGGCAAAACTTTCTGGAAAAAATAAACTTATGATCTAACTATACGCTTCTTAGTGCATGAACTAATACCCAGAGTGTCTTGGAAAACATGTGTGTAGGTCATTCTGTAGTATTACCTGTGCTGCTCCTTCCATTAGCACTGATATTCACCAAAGTGCAATGGAAGGGACACTGAACTTTGGAGTAAGGAGAATTTTAATACCCGTCACTCAGTAAATGTGTGACCCTGAGTAAGTCTTCTAAGCACTGCACTGTGAGTCTCAGTTTCCTCATCTTTAAAATGAAGGGATTGGACTATTTGTAAAGTGCTTTGCAAACCTGAAAGTGATACATATATTTTACCTACTACAATGTCTATGATCTTGTGATCAGAAAACAGAGATCTCCAGCATTTTCTTAGGCTGCTTATTCACAGCACAAAAGGATTCATCAAATACTTGTTTTATCTGATCTGCCTCTCAGTGCATGTGAAATGTAATTTGACTTAAAATATTTTGATTTATGTACAATTTTTCAAGAACCCTTCTATAGCAAGTCATATGTAATAGTCACAATCTTTAAAAAGAAAAGAAAAACAGAAACATTGAAGGGCCTAAGGGATACTGATTGGTAGATTTGAAAGCCTACCTGATTGAGTTTGGAGATCCTGTATTCAGCCTGCCTAATGGTCTGCTGGTGAAGCTCAGTCAGTTTCCCAATCCTCTTGGCCAGCTGCTTAGCCAGTTGGCTATTCTGTTCGGTGAAATCTTGCACAGTTGCATCTAGTTCCATTAGCTTTATATTACAACCATCTAATTCCTCTCCAAGGGCCTAGAATAAATATCAAAATCAAAAACATTATACCTCCCCAAATCCACTCCTCCAAATTTTCCAGATTCAAAAAGACTGTGGTCTTAAAATTTACTTTTTATTATTTATATCATTTAGGAATTGTGCTACTCTGACTATGGTTTATTTCTACTTCTCTGGCTAAAAAGGCAGAGTGGATATGGGATCATCTTGATGTTTATTTCCTGTGAGCCTAAGAGAGGTGGGTAACATTTTCCTTTCCTTCCTTCTTATTGCTCCACCCAAGATGAATCAGTGAATAACTCAATTCCCTAAATCCTGACCTACTTTCTGTTCATCTTTAAAAGCAAGAAGTTAAAATTTACATTTACTCCTATGGGAACTAAAACATGCCAATTTCATTAAGTTCTGAAGCTACCAATGGTTTAGCATGTTGTTGTTATCCAAATCAGTGCCGTTAGAAGTAGGAGAGATGATAAGCATTATAGATAGGACTACATGTGAGTAAGGAGCCAAGGTCAAAATGGCTGTAACCCAAAGCTAAGTGCCTACTTATTTATGTCCTACAAGGAATCTAATCAGCTATAGAGAAACATTTTAGTACTATTTATTTATTGTACACAATATTTAAGAAGTATACATTATATTTTTTCAAAAAAATAATCTCCTATATGATTTTCTATTTTACATTATTTTATCTACTGACATATATAAACTTCCAGAATTTCTACATCACTACTCATTTAGCTCTTCACAATAGTCAGTCACCTTGAATACTTATATTCATTTCAAAGACAAAGAAATAGAGATGTGAAATTGAGCTACTTTATATGATACAGTCCACATTGGAATTCTTTGAAATTCTTAATTTGCATGAATTCTCATGAGCTTCTTTCCTATAAAATAAGTTAATTTCACTTAAAGTTTTCTAAATATAATCTTGTCATAATTACAAATTATACTGTGCCTAACGATAACAATTCCTGATAATATGATATATCTCCTGAATGATTTCTATTTTTTTCTTATAGTATGCTAATGAGGGGGGTGGGGTATTGTATGCTGTTATCAGTACAATAATCACTCTCACCTAATTTTCTTTTCATTCTTTCAGTCTCTATTTTTAAAAGTATCAACTCAGGGTACTGTTCTTCTTTACTTACCTTCTGATCAATTTTAGCTTGAGCTAAATCATTTGTTTTTGCTTTCAGCTTGGTCAAAATAGTTGTGAGCTCTTTTGCTGTCTTCTGAATTTTTTGGCTGAATTCCTGATTCATTGCTTTGCTTCTCTGGGTTTCTTTTTCTTTGGCTTGGATCTAAAAGATCAGTGACAGCAAAATCAACCACAATAACTATGACCACCAACT
The DNA here is from genome assembly GCF_003287225.1 of Phascolarctos cinereus. Lineage (NCBI taxonomy): Eukaryota > Metazoa > Chordata > Mammalia > Diprotodontia > Phascolarctidae > Phascolarctos > Phascolarctos cinereus. The sequence continues at coordinate 100,911,241 of NW_027555958.1, read as the reverse complement.
AATACTTATCGAACACCTGCAATGACACTGTTCCCTAATTGAAGTAGTTATTAAAACTCTGGACTAGTGTGTTTAAATCAAGAACAGCCACATCTCACTTTTCACAGCAACAGATTCTAAAACTCCTCTCATTTAATAATGATTAATCAAACCTAACACCTTGCCTTTCTTCACATTTATGGATATTTCATTTATTATCTGAATAAAAACACATGTATAATCAGTATATTGTTAATATATCTGTGCCTAACATAGCGCTTGGCATATAAGCTCTTAATAAATACTTGACTGAATTATTATCTCAATTTTTTTTAGCAATTCTCCACTAAGAGATATTTTGACTTTCATGTTAATGTTCAGTTAATGATTTAAAAAAAAATTTCTAAGTAAGAAGTGCCCTGATGGCATGTCAACAAAATTTCAATAGGCTCATAGCTGTAAAGGATGAGAAAAAATGACAACAGTATTTTTTCTTACTGGTGGCACTGCTTTGATTTTACAGTGAATGCTTAAACTTAAAACTTTAAATACACTAAAGAGGAATGTGAAATGGAAAAAATGTTTGATTATTACACCTGTACAGATGGTTCCCAAAGCTATCTAGCCATGCCAGTTCTCTCACCTGAACTATAATCCTCAGTTCCAGGCTTCTGGTACATATTAACTCAAATATTCTGGCAATGTCTCAAACTTAGTGTGTCCAAAGCAGAACTCTTCATCTCTACTCCTTCATTCATTTCTTCTCCAAACCTCTTTGCATTTATAGAGTCACTCCAAAGCTTAGAATTATCTTGGCCATTCCCTCTCAAATTTTTTACTGGCTTCACAGAAAATGGACAGACTACTCTTCTGAGTTCCACCTCCACAATACAGAACTACACCCCTTTGTCTTCCTAATTCATGTACTCATCACCTCTCATCTGGATTATTGTATAAGCTCCTAGCTGGATTCCCTGCCTCTGGTCTGTTCCTTTCTAATCCATCACTGACATAACTATCAAAATATTTTGCAGAGGCACAGGTCTGATTATGATCCTCTCTCATTCAAAAATCCTTCAGTGGGTTTAAACTGTAAACCTCATAGCTGGGCATTTTTTCTCATCCTTTACAGCTATGAGCTAAATCCAGTGATTTTTCTCCACCTTCCTTCTTTGTCTCTTTAAAACATCTGACACTGTTGCCCACTTTTTCCTTCTAGATACTTTCCTCTCTCAGTTTTCATTGCACTGCTCTTTCTTGGTCCTCCAATTACCTCCAATTACCTGTCTGATTGCTCCTCAGTCTCCTTTGATAGATCATCATTCACATCATACCTCTTTATTGTGATTGGACCCGAGAGTCTGTCCTGGCCTCTTTTCTTCTCTATGCTTTTTTGTTATCATTCTTGCTCTCTCACCTCAGCAACCATCATGGCCGGGCACTATCTTCTCTACATAGATACCTCTCAAGATCTTAGTCTCCCTCCTAATCACTAGTCCCACTAGAAAATAATCCCTTTAGAGATTCATTGGACATTCCAACTTCATGTCCTGTAGCTATCTCAAACCACATATCTGAATCAGAACTCATTATCCTTTCCCTCAAGCTTACCTTTATTTCAAACTTTCCTATTTCTTTTAAGAGCAACATTATCCAGGTCCATAATTTCAGAGTCAATCTTATATCCTCACTCTTTATCATGCCAATTATCCAAAAGCTCTATCAGTTATGTCTCTTGTCTAAGAATAAGTTCAGTTTGGAAAGGCTCATCACTAGTTTGACCACTAAGGTAATGAATTTTTGGCCTCGGCAATCCTCAAAGACTATGTACATACTATATATGGTAACAGGCTGTTATCATTTTGATTCCTATGAGTTATTCAGTGCACCTGTGAAGGGAATGGCCACTAATGGAGTTCTGCTATATTAACATATAATGTAATTTATATACATTGGGCCCCTTTACATAATCAAAATATACAGTATATGTGTGTACATTTTATAGGACTTGAAGCAAAACTTGATGATTTAAAATTATCAGAGGTTTATGGATTTTTTTGTTTTTTGCAAAAAAAAAATTTAATTAAGCAATATTTACAAGTATAAGTAACTCAAAGGAACTGATGGCATATCAATTAGTGACCATGCTTTTTGAATCAGCATTTCATTCATGATCTAATCAAGGATGTTCCCTTTACAAAGACTCATTAAAGGTACTTTCTTGTCTTAAAATCAGCACTGTGCTGGAAAATACTGGTTGAAATGTCATTAAGACATTTGTGATAGGCTTATGGCAGTTGGAGATTTTTAGGGGGTTACAGTGGTTGGAAAAGAGCATGGAAGGAGGGAGGGGACATTGTTTTTTGCTTTAATGGTAAACCCCATAACTATCTATTACTGGATATTATATTTTTGGTCAGGAACACATTTATCAAATAACAGTAGCCCTATGGAAAAATACATATTGCTTTACAATAATCTGCCATGATAAAGTTCCTAGGAGTGTTTTCTGGAAAAGAAGGAAACTTCCTACGGTGTTAATTTTTAAGCTATTTTTTAAAAAAGGAGAGGTGGAGTGCCTTTACCTGATCACGTATAGTTTCTATGTTCATTGTTATTTCAGCTAACTGAAGAGAGAGCTCAGAAGGTAATATGGTATAGAGACCCAGGTATTTATTTTTCTGCTCTTCAGTCATTTTCTCAATGGCCTGGTGGTGAGTGGTGGCTTCAGTCATGAGACCCTATAAACAAAACCAAAAATCAAATCATTTCTGATCACCTAATATTATAAAGAGGAAACTTTATCATGAATAGCGGTCTGCATATGATGCATAGTATATACATATATATATATAAATATATATATATATAATATATATATATATATATATAATATATATATATATATATATATATATACACACATATATATATATAAATATAGTATACATATATAGTATACATATACTATATATATAGGCATATACATTGCTAAGCTAAGAATTTCCCCACATAACAACTTGTAGTTGGGTACAAAAATAGGGTAAAACCATGTAAAACTCTAGCTTGTGCCCACATTTGTGGATAGTAGTGACAAAGACACTGTTAAGGGTCATCTCAGTTCTTTGTGTGATGGGCAATGTGGTAGGTTTCATCAACCTATTGAGAGAGGACTTTCCTTAGTAATGTTCTCATTACTAATACCTGTATGCTCAGGAATTATGTTCTAAATTCTTCCAGTTATTGGTAATATACTGCTGGACAGTTGATACCTTCTGTGTTTTCATGGTGAGAGGATGGTAAAATAATCCTTCTTCCCCCATCTGGCTCTTGCCAATATAGGGATATTCTTTAGATGGTCATGGAGAGGTAAATTTCCTATAAAGAATATAATCCTGAGAAAAGTGTCATAAGGAAAGTGATCCTTCATAAAGGATCCCTTAATAGGTGTCACATTCCCTTCCTTCCAAACTGGCTTCTTCCCAATGGCCCTTTCACTAAAGATAAACACTGTCTCATTCTCATATATAGAGAGATGAGAAGCCAGTAGGAGGCTGTGAAGGAGGTTAACCAGAAATAGGAGGCAGGGTTTCTAGTTTTAGTCCTTGCCTTTGTTTCCTGGTCTTCTCTCCTGACTGCCCTGAGGGGCAAGAGCCTGAAGGCTCTGCTCCTACTTCTTTCTTTTTTGCCTTCTCTAGATGGAGCAGGAGCTTAACCTCTCTTCTTTTTTGGCTGTGGATGAGATTAGAACTTTTTGAGCTTTACTCAGGACCTTTTCCCTTGCTATGTCTAGGAAGAAATAGAGGGGACTTACAGATTTTGTTGTATGCCACTCCCTTCCTGTTGACATTGAAAGGAAAAGCCATGTGCTCTAAAGTTCAAGGCAAGCACTGCTAAATTTAGGATGGGTGTCCATTACAATCTACTGAATTTTTATATGGTCTACATGTTTAAGGCTATTGTTAAAAATTCTATTTTTATTATATAGAGGTGATTATTATTGAGTTTGTATGCTGTTAAGCAGTGATGCCCTTTATGGTTCATATTTAGTAGTTTAAACTTATACTAGATTGGCATATACATTTCTAAGCTAAGAATTTCTCTATCATTTGATAATATGTATTAAATGTTTCTTTTTATTAAAAAAAACCCTGTAGTTATTTTCCAGGGTCATTTTGCAGACATGCTAAGATTGAGGCAAAAACATTGTAGGAAACCTGGCTCTCCAAAAAGATTCTGTGGTATAAAGGCCTCAATAGGTGGTGGAAACTAGGAGTCTTCCCTCATTTACTTCCATTTACTTCCATTTACTTTACTTTACTTTCTCATTATCTGGGAAGCTAGGTGGCACAGTAGATAGAGAGCCTGGCCTGGAGTCAGGAAAACTCATCTTCATAAGTTCAAATCCTGCCTTAAACATTTAGTAGCTGTGTGACCCTGGCCAAGTCACTTAAACCTCTTTGCCTCATCTTCTTCATCTGTAAAATGAGCTGGTGTAGGAAATAGTCAAACACTTCAGTATCTATGCCAAGAAAACTTCAAATGGGATCACAGAGAGTTGGATATGACTGAAAAAATGACTGAACAAAATCTCAGTCTCTTTAACACTTTCTTTAACTTTAACATTCAACTCACTTAGCCAAAACCACTACTAAACTCGATGTGCTCTACAATTTTGTGAAAAGGTTCAACTCACAATTTTCACAAATGTATTGTAATACCAAAAGGGATGCCTGGATATTCAGAAGGGGTATAAAACAGCCTTTCTGTACCTTCAGTTCCTCAAGTTGAGCATCTATTTCCATTGTAGGATTCACCAAATATTCTTTTGTTTCCTGAATCCAAGACTTTACTGAATGAATCTTGGTCTCCACTACTTCACGATCCTTTAGTTCTTGCTTAACCAACTTCCCATTTGTTTTCACTTTCTCCTGCATGCTACAGAAATATCAAAAGGAGAAACTTCAAGTGAAGTTGAGGTAGAATAAACAATAGGTATATTAAAACATAAAGTCCAAAGAAAAAAAATCAAACCTCTGAAATCTAGGATCGTCATACCCAGCAAATACATATCTCCAAGAAAAAAACCTAAAATTAAAACAGCAACAACAAACCTACAACTTTACAAATAAAGAGATGATGTGGCATGAATTTTATTGGGCAAGTATGTATTGTGTTTACCTAACAGTTTCCTGATGCAGTTTACTTCAGGGAATGTAAAAAAAATGAAGGTATGAAACAGACTCCAATTTGGACTATGGAAAATTAAGAGTTGACTAAATCTCTGTGCCACTTAGTTACGGTTAATTTTTTCAACTAAACTATTCTGTGGCTTCACCAGGGAGCCACTTCATTTTGCTTTGTAACATATGTCACATTTTAATGAGGCATGTTTGCTTAGCTTTATAATAATTAGAAAGAGCTTCATAATAAGTAATAATTATATAGCACTTGAAGATTTTCAAAAAGCTTTACATATATTTTCTCACTTGATCTTTATAACAAAGCTGTGAACCAAATGCTATTATTATCTTTATTTTATAGATGAGAAAACTGAGGCACAGTTGATTAAGTGACTTGCCTGGGGTCACACAACTAGTAAATAACTGAGGCAGTACATGAACTCAGGTCTTTCTGATTCCAAGTTCAGCACTCTATGCACTGTACCACCTGGCTGCTTATATTATATATAATTACATATAATTCTAGTATCTAGCCAATGGATAGCTCTATTTATTCTAAGTAACTTCATCCAAAATTTTAAAACAAAGCATACAATAAGATAATGCTATACTTAACATCTTAGTTTTTAGTCGGTTCAATATTTTTAAACTATAGCTAATCCTACGATTTCAACTATCAAGTCTCTGTGAATGATTCCAGAAAGTAGTATATCATGTCCTGGCTGCTCACACAAGTGAAAGTAAGAAACTGTATGTCAAATTCTCCACTAGACATATCCACCTGGCTGTCCTGATAGCCCCTCAAACCCAACATGTACAAAATATAACTTTTCATCTATATCCCTCTATCTGTTCTGCTTCCTGAATTCCTTATTTCTGCTAATGATGCAGTCACTCAGGCTTGAAATCTCAGCTATATTATTCCTTCCTCTCCTTCTCTCTGTGACATGGTACTGTCAATTCTATTACTGTAATTAATCTCATATACATCATTTTTTCTTCATTCATGTTGATATTATTCTAATCTAATCCATCAACACTTTTCATTATGGATTTTGCAATAGTGTCTTCACATCTCCATTCCTGCGTTCTCTTTTATATGTTCCATTTGATTCAGGGCTTCTAGAAGCACCATCTTAAAGCAAAGCTCCTATAATTCCTTTACACAAAAGAGCTTATTAAGTGCCTACAACAGGCAGGTAAGTCAGGTTAGCTGAAGTAGCAAGACATCCTGAGGGGGAATCAGCAAGTAGCTTGTTCTAAGTGGGGCAAAACATTACTACCACCATATGCCTTCATACTTGGGGAAAACCTCCCAGGATCCTCTGCCCCAAAGAATCAAAATAACAGTACCCCTCAAGACCACCACTCCTACTTCCAGCCTGACCCCATGGACATCGCCAAGGAGAGCAAACCTTTTGCAGAAAGGGCCCACCATGCTTAGCAATCATTACCAACACCAACCATTAACCAACTGTCACTGAAAGACAGATTAGCCTTATTGTCCTGAAAACAGCAACACCCCTGCACATCCTGATTCCAGCCAAGCCCCTGAAACCATTGTCTAGTGGGGCAATCCTTGTAAAGAAGCAGCCTGGCAGCTGCATCCCTCATCTTCTCAGCAGCAATAGGTTACAGAAGACCCAGGAAAGGACCTTTGGTACTATCAAATGGTTCAACATTAAGATTAGATCTGGTATTATTGATGGAAATAACAGTAAAAAAGGTGCACTAAACTTTTTTTTGCATAGTAGTTTTGCTACTGCATATTTAGAATGATAAGGCCCTTAAATCTGCCTTGTAGCTGAAGCCTCTTATAAGGTTGTCCCACAACCCCTATTAGAATGTTAGTTCCTTGAGCTTAGGGATTGTCTTGTTTTTCTATTTTTACCTCTAGGGCTCTGCACATAGCAAGCTGTTCACACATGCCTTTTCATTTATTCAGACATTCATACAATGTGCAAGGCATTGCATTAGGTACCAATGATATAGAGATTTTAAAAAAGCAATATTATTTTATTTTTATGTTCTCATGTCATTCTTATATAATAGAAAGACTGAATGCTTACTTGAGACATCTATCTTGCATTGCTGTGATTTCTTGAGTGATAGGTAGCTCTTCTTCAGTAGATGACTCTACCTCCCCATCATGTAGCATGTTCAGAGCCTGCTGCTTTAGTACACCTAGAGCTGCCTGCTGCTGTTCCACCTCAAGAATAAATGTGTCATGATATTCAAGGAGTGCCAAGAGCTCTGTTTTTGAGGCTTTCTCTGCTGAGCTTCCAGGTAAATTATCTTGTAGCTGATCTATCATTTCAGTGGCTTTTTGAACCTAAGGATGCACATAAAATGTTTATAAATAACAAAAGAAACTATTGAAAATCGAAGAGGAGCAAACATTCAAATAAAGGCAATTCTACCCCCTAGGCCTTGCCATTCTATCAAACTTGGCCTTGACATATTAGGGCCAGTTGAAGAATGAATGTGTAACCTCTCAAGGGCTGGAGGATCACACCAGAATTAGACAGGGGTAACTCCCTGTCATCTCAGGGAGATGTTCCAATGTCAGAATAGCCAGGAGCCATCAATGTTATAGGGAAGTCAAAATTATTCTTGGAAATACTCTTAGCAAAAGCTGAATGGAGAGATTTTCAGTTTTTATCTAGAAGCATTTATTTATTTTAGAGATGAAGGAAATTTGACAAATGATTTAACTATTCAGACTGCAATGGGCTATGTTCCATGTTTCCTTAGTTAATCTGCACACTTTACACTCTTCTACAGCCAGCTGGAGAAGACAGACAGACAAGAACCTGCTTAACCCTATACATTCTATATGAAAGCCTTGTAAAAGGGATTTCACCTAGTATTTTCTAAAGTTAGTCTGACTCTAAACTTGGATAGAATAATATATTCTAACATCACATATTTGTTTCTTTTGTCCAAGAAGTTAAAATAGTAAAAGTGACCTAGCCAACAAAAACCCGTTCCATTTACTAAGAGCCTGGGAGTCAGCAGATCAGGATTAGAATTTTTATTCTGCGATTTACTCTGAGGTGAGCTGTGTAGTCTCATTGGGCCCAAGGATTTAGTCTAGATGATCTAAGTTAGCCTCATGATCCTTAACGTACTAAGGAAAATTACCTTGCTATTGAAGCTTTTCCACTCATCCACTGCATCTTCCAGAATCTTCTCCTGGTCCTGAGCTACAGCACGAATGCGTGTCCAGCGTTGCCAGACTGTAGTCATTGACCTGCTGATAGTTGCCTTGCTGGCATCATTTCCATTTTTCTCTAACTGAGAAGCCTTTTCTTCTAGGGCTATGATCCTCTCATGGAAGGAGCTTACTAGAGATATTAGTGACTGAAACAATAAAGCAAAGATGGGGAGTTTTTTTTTAATACGCCAATAAATGATACCAAATTTTAATTCTTAGAATGTTTTGAATGGGGTAGGTGCCAAAGGGTTTATACTTCTCCACAGAAAGATTTTCCCTAAATTTAAAAATGTCTTGAGGTTACAGAGGCTTTCTTGATTTTTAAAAAGTATCTTAGAATAAATTATTATTTTTAAGTAAAGGAGAACAGGGTTATCTATTAAAAGTGACTGTTCCCCCCACAATATTTGAGATATCTTGTTGAGTCCATATTTTAACTAGTTTCATAAAAATAATTGAACAGGACTGGGTACAGAGGTTTATTCAGATTCAGGCTTTACTGAAATTACTGCAAAAGAGCCTAGAGTTGTAGTTTTTAATTTATTGGATAGATTAGAACCATTCTGTACCATCGCCAGCAATCAGCATTTGCTTGGCACCCACTGACTGCCATGCCTTTCAAAGGCATGCCACGTCAACATGCTTTCTTACAAAATCATAGAAGTGCCTCTATTTGTAAATCATGGAAAGGAATTTCAGATGGAGGATCCTAATGACTGATGATAGTTACTTATCATTAATTGGAAAATGATTCATGTATATTATTCACATTTATGGGGCTTGGATGAAAATGAAACAAAGATTAAAATGAACTTTTCTTGTAGCCTCTTTTAGAGAAGCTCACTGAAATTACATAAGGCCAATCCTACAGATCTTACCTTGTGATCCAGTAATTTTTCTTCTGCTCCACAACTGGAAGAAGCTTTGGATACAGAAAACTCAGATAACTTCTTTTCGGCCTCATTCATCAGCTCAATAACATCCTCTCTTGATTTCTGGTAATCCTTCCATTGAGTTGCACATCTGAGGGGGGAAAAGATGTGATACCAATAAAGCACTGACAGAGAACAAATAACGTGGAATCACACATTACTATGTAGAGCTCTGGTTCTAATTACATCTAAAGACGTCAAAAGAACCTAGAGTAAATGTAGGTACTAATGTATATAATTAGTGTGCTCTGATTTCTACTGTGAAAAGTCTCTTCATTCAACTTGAAAAATAAAAAAACAAACAAACAAATAGAAAACCAAAGAGATACCTTTGCAGTAGGTCTAATTGGACTTGGGATTCCTGAATGACTTTCTTGCCTTTTTCTTCCAAGGAAGTCACCTTGTGCAATAGTTCTTCCTTTCCAGTGGTTTTGATAAATGGTTCCAGTTTAGAAACCAAACCCTGAAGTTCTGCCAGATGACTACGGAACTCATTTTCAGTACTGAAAAATTCCACGTGACTTCTCAGGTTCTCCTCTGAGCCTTCCACATCCAATCCACTGCCTGCCAGCTGTAACAATTCTTGAGCATCCTCAAGCCAGTCTTTAGCTGCCTGAAATACTTGATAATACTTCTGACACAATTTATATACTTTAGTCAATGTGGCCTATAAAAACAATAATTGTAGATAAAGTAAATTCAATGACTTAAGAATAAAGTCTGAATTAAAATGTATAAGATCCCTATTATAGCATCACTGATATTATTAGGTGATTTAATAATGGGCAACAAACTAAATGTTTCTTCAGAATAAAACAGCCATTCAACAATCCAGAAGTCAGTCTTCCAACAACCTTAAGCAACCAGAACTGCCTTGAATCTGAACAGGATTTTTTTTTTAAAGTTCTGGTAGTACAGAAATGGTCCCTAAGAAGGTAGCAATGCCAAAAGCAGCAGAGGAGAACTGATGAGCTGAAGAAGGGAAGAAGCATACTCAACAATTCAATGTGATTACCTAGTTGGCCAACTTGAAGAAAAGTAGAGCTCCTAATACTTGCTAGTGCTACAAAAGCCAAGTCTCTGTGCAAATGTTACAAAGTGCGAGAGAAATTTCCAAAGAAATGTTTTAAAGAAAGAAGATTTAAGAAATGAAACAATAAAATGGGTATAAAATGAGGTTAGGAGGTGGGGTTGACTAATGCAACAGGACATAAAAGCTGAACAATTATAGATTTAGAGATCATATAATCAAATTCCACCATGTCCTTGCTAGCCATTAGTCTGAAGGAGCATGAAGAAAATTGTCCTGCAGTGACAAACCAGTAAAGAGAAGAGTCCTGTCCTAATGCAGTAGTCTATACAAAGTGGTAATATACAGCTATGTAAGTGTAAGACAAAAATTATTCTAGGAATAGATAGATTCCAGACTTTGTGTAATATGTCTCAATCTCTTGTCCAGTGAACAGTGCTAACCTAGAATGGAAAAAACAGGCTTCACAATTTATTTTTGAAATGAAGAACAGGTTGAATTGAACTACTAGTGTATTTCTGATTAGAGGGCTGTGTGATTCTAAGTGGGACCAAAGATGAGGATACTCAATATTTCTTAGTGAAAATCAGTCAATGAGCCAGAAAATTGCAGAAAACTTTAAGGCCTTGCCAAAATTGATTGTAGCCAGTACCTTGGAATTAAGTGCCCTGAATTTTAGGAAAAACCTTATATATTTAAGCAGGAAAAGGATGTAACAGGTGGCTCAATGGATAGACTGGAGTCAAGACTGGAAGTCTTAAATTCAAGTCCCTTCTGAGAAGGACAGGATAAAAAGAGGGAAAAGGGTATAAATAGAAAAAAATATAAAGGAAAATGCATAGTTAGTAATCATGAATATGAACATGATAAATTCACCCATAAAATGGAAATGGGTAGCAGAATAGATTAGGAACCAGAATCCTACAATATGTTGTTTACAAGAAACATTCTTAAAACTCAAAAACACACAGAGAATTAAAACAAGGGCTAGAGCAGAACCTATTATGCTTCTATTGAAGTAAAAAAGGCAGGGATGGGAATCATAATCTCAGACAAAGCAAAAGCAAAAATAGACCCAATTAAAAGAAATAAGCAGGGAAAATACATTTTGCTTCATAGACAATGAAGTAATGTCAATACTAAACATATATATACCAAAATGGCATAGCATCCAAATTCTTAAAGGAAAAAGTTAAATGAGTTACAGGAGGAAATTGTAAAATTATATTAGTAGGGGACCTCAACTTTCCCATCTCAGAGACAAACAAATCTAACTACAAAAAAATAAGGAAGAAATTAAAGAGATGAATATAATTTTAGAAAAAGATATGATAAACCTCTGGAGACAATTGGATGAGAATGGAAAGGAGTACACCTTTTTTTCAGCTGTACAGGTCACGTTCACAAAAACTGATCTTGTTTTAGGGAATAAAACCTCACAAACAAATGCAAAAAAGCAACAATATCAAATGCACCCTCTTCAGATCATACTGCAATAAAAATTACATTTAATGAAGGACTATACAAGCATAGATGAAAAATTAATTGGAAACTAAAAAATCTAATCCTAAAGAATGAGTGGGTCAAATAACAAATCATAGAAATAATCAATTTCATTAAGAAGAATGAGAATAATGAGACAACATACCAAAATTTGTGGGATGCAAACAGTACTTAAGGGAAAATTCTTATACCTAACTGCCTACATAAATTAAATGAGGGAAAGAACAGATCAATGAACTGGGCATTCAACTAAAAAAAAGTAGGAAAAAACCAAATTAAAATACCTAATTAAACACCAAAATGAAAATCTTTAACATGAGAGATGAATAAAATTGAAAATAAAAACTAATAAATGAACTAATAAATAAAACAAATATAAAATAGGAGCTGGTTTTATGGGAAACCCAATAAATAAACCATCAGTTAATTTGGTTCAAAAAAATCCCTCCTCAGGTATTTACTGTGAAACTCTGAGCAAATCAGTTAACTTGTATGCTTCAGTTTCTTCAACTGTAAAATAGGGATAATAATAGCACTTACCCCCCAGTTGTTGTATCAAATGAGATAATATTTGTAAAGCACTTGGTGTAGTGCCTGGCATATAGTAAGTACCATATAAATGTTAGCTATTATTATTGTTATTATTATTATTACTATTATTATTAAAATATAACTTCTAGAAAATGGAGGACTTAATTTTCCTGGATTTTTAAAGGTGGCACATATTTGCAGATTGATTCCAAGTGCAAGGATTTTCATTTTGGTGTTTAATTGGGTATTTTCAATTTGTTATTTTTCTACTTTTTTTTTAATGGATTGAACTGGCAAAGTAACATCGGCGTGCAAGGACTAGGATGGGCAAAGTTTTTGTTTTGTTTTGTTTTCTGAGTAGATGTATCACATGTTTGTATCTTCACTGATTGATCATTTCTGAACCTCATGCTAACCTAAGATTAATAACAGACAACTACAGCACCCACTCTGAGGAATCAGAATGACAGGGATAATTTAACCTGGTCCTTGTTTGCCAACATTATTTTCCCAATTCAATCTATAAACCAAGGTATTAGCCATAATACGAAATGCTCTTTTGGAAGGAAATTTATGAGTTAATTAAGTTTATTTATTGTATAGCACTTTTCATCGCATTACTGGTTTAAAAATAGAAAAATAATAAAAGCAATCCCTAGTTCTTTATAGTACTTTAAAGTTTGCAAAATGCTTTACAATAACATCTCATATTCTTACAACAACTCATTAAAGTACATGCTGCTAGTATCCTCATTTTCAGATGACAAAACTGAGTGTGAGAGAGGCTAAGTGACTTGCCCAAAGTTCCACAACTAGTAAGTGGCTGAGGCCACATTTGTACTCAGTTCTTCATGACATCAGGCTGAGGTATCCACTATACCACCTAGCAGCTTACGATTTGGGGGAAAGTCAGTTGTATTATCATTTGGTGATATATATCATCTTTGGATTGCCAATACTATCTAGGCTTTGAAGCATGGTCTTTCCTAAATATTCAATACAAATGGTTGAAATGATGAGGGAAATTCCTTCATATTCCCATCAATAAGATAAGCGTCTTGTTGACATTCGAGGTCACATTTTGCTGTAAAAGATTTAGATTTTGTTAGGAAAGATTTGTTTTCACTCATGACCATGGGAAAAAACAAATAAAATTATTTTATCAGGGTACTTTTATGATCCATACAAAGTTTCTGAAAAGAAAGATCCACAAAAGCCTAATACATAACTGAATCCCTCAAGCTCTTCTGCGCATCCAACAACTACAGTGTGTATAACTCAATATACTGACCTGTCTGGTTCGGATGGCTTCCTGAACTTCATCATCTAGTTCAGAGAGTTCAGCAAGGGTGTTTTCTAAGTCAGCAGAAATCAGCTCCTTTGCTTTCAAGAATTTTTCCTTTTCTTTACTACTCAGTGCATTCATTATTCTCAGGCTGGACTGAACCTCTTCTTGGTGAATCTGAACCTTTCGGATTTCCTCTTGAATATTCTGAAGTTTCGTATCTAAGCATATTGTTCCATTAAGTTGTGCTTTCACATGTCTTAGCCAATCAAGTGAGCGGCAGATTTCAGTCTGGAAGTCTATGCTTTGAACCAGTCGATTTTCACACTCCATTACTGTCTCGCTAATGCCTGAAGTCAGTAATGTGAGCTCCTCTTGCCATGCCTTAACCTGCTGATTTGCCTTCCCATAAGCCATGGGGTCAACATTTGGAGAAAGATCTTCAAGGTGCCCGGTCACTCTCTTAAGAAGGATTCCTGAATCTTGAAGGCTTCCAGCCAGTGAATGATATGTTTTCAGTTTTTCTTCTGCAGGAAGAGTTTCCTCATTAACTTTGGTTTGCTCTTTCTTCACAGCTTCTAGCTGTTTCTCCAGCTGGTGGCACATTTCTTCATGTTCCTGGTAAGCATTTGTCATGTCTTCTAATAAGTTAACCCTTTGTTCTGTTTGTCTTTTCAGCTTGTGATACAAAGTAACAAGTTTGAGCATCTCATCTGGCTGCCATGGCTGACCTGTGCTACGAAAACCTTCCTTCTTTTGGTTCAGCTCATCTACTGCTGCCCCAAGACTTAAAATTTCTCCAAGAAGAACTCTACAAGCTTCTTGAAGAGACGAGGCTTCTTGTGTTGACAGATTCGTGGGGACTTTGTTCATGTTTACAAACTGGTCTTCCAGTTCACTTAGAGATTGGAAAGTCAATTCAATCAAGGAGGAATATTCTTTCCGAGCAAGGATAGCTTCTTGTACCTTGTAGAACTTATCTTTAGCCAGGGCCACAACAACATTAAATTGTTGGGGCAAAGAATTCAGCTTTTCATCGAGGTAGGAATGGTCCATCTCATTAAGTGATGGCAAGATTGCTTGTCCAGTTCTTTGGAGGGTTAGCAGAAGGTTTTCAAATTCAAGAGATTGTTCAAGAAGGCACTGGTATTTTGCCAGCTGGCCATGAAGGTTAAAACTCATCAGGTTTATTTCAGGAAATGTAATGATATCTGCTTGTTTTAGCCAATGACAAGTTTTATCAAAATCTTCCTTAAAATGCTTCCTAGAAACCAAATTCTTCTCCAGTTCTTGTAACCTTTGGCTACACTTCTGTAAAGCAGTGTCATAGATGCCCTGAAGTTCTTGAAGCTTACTTAATACTTCATTCTTTTCTTGGTCTGTTGCTTCCTTCATTAAATCACGCCCTTGAGCCCAAAGGCCAGTGACTTCATGCTGATAAGTTCTTAAGCTGGCTTGGGCACTCTTACAAGTCTTGACCTGCTTACTAACATCATCTGGCAATAGACAAATGTGCTCATGGAACATGATCTTTCTCTCATGCTGCTGAATTTGGCTGCTAGCTTGAAACACTGCCATGAAGAACTGGGTCTTCTCAGATAATGCCTTATTTAAGTGTTTTCTTCTCTGACCCACTAAATCACTGAGGCAACTGACGTGGCATTGTGCATCAGAGAGTACCTTCTGGATTAGTTGTCTTTCATTGAGGCCTAAATCAACCATCACTCTGTCAGCATCCTTAATGAGTGATTTTAAGATCATCTGTTTGGACTCCAGTTCACTGCAGATGGCAAGGTGATCCATGAGCAAATTTTGAGCTAGATCAGGGGGAGGGCTCTGCTTGAGTGCTTCAACTATTCCAGGCTGCTGTTCTTCAGCCCACTCTGTTAGTTCCTGAAATCTGGACTGTACCAAATTTAGCTCCTCTAAAGTTGTGACTGACAATTGGATTTTCCTCTTAACAAGGTCTTCAAGCTGAAACCAGCGCTGTTCAAAGTGACTTGTCTGTTCTTTGACTAACTCTTTGTCATCTAAATTCAAGTGATCTATCATTTTCTGTTTCTGGTCTTTCAAGTCTTCAATAATGTGCTTTTTTTCTTTCAATGCCAATGTTAACTTTTTCAATGACTCAAGGTGCACAGTTGTACTCTCAGCATCTGATCTGTAAATAAATTGGCACACGTATAATCAGGTAAATATGTTCATCCAGTATCTAAGAACTTTCATATTCAATTCAAATAATTTTATATTATTATTTTTCCAATTATATGTATTTAATTCTTGAAAAGTAAATAGTATAACAAATAACTTTCAACTAGGCCATTTGATAGCCGTTTGCCAAGTGTACCAAAGTTTTCCTTGATCTAGGTCAAATATGTCTCTCCAGTCTTATTTCATACTGTTCACCTTTGTGTACTCTATGGTCAGTTCAATTCAATTCAATAAATATTTGTTAAATACTTAATGTGTATAGAGCAGTGTGCTAAGCATTGACAAGGTGTAAAGTTTAGATAATACAAACTCTCTGACCACATAGAGCTTGCAAGCTAGAAAGGGGATAGGACAAAAAGACAGATAACAACAATAACAAAAAAACAGAAATTTCTGAAACAAAGTGGTTTTAAGGTCTGAAGAGGAAAACGTTGTTACCAGCCTAAACAATCAGTGAAGAGAAGTTAGAATTTGAACTGAGCTTCTAAAAAGGATGGAATTCTTTTACAAAGGTAGGAATTCAACAAATTAAGGAACAGGGAAGAAGAGCCTTCCAAATATTAGGTACAGTGTAAATAAAGGATAGAGATGTAGGAAAGTAAAGAGCAGGGTATGTTAAGGGAACTGTGAATAGTCCAAGAGTCACGAAGCGTAGTATTAAAATAGGTTTGGAAAAGCAGAATGGTGCCTAACTATAGAGATCCCCAAAGTCAAGCAGAAGAGTTTGAACTTTACCCAGTAGGCAATAGGATGCCATCACAATGTTTTGAGCAGAGAAGTGACATGACTAGATCTCCACATAAGGAATACTAGTCTGTATCAGATGAAAGGATGGAATGGAGAAGTGAGAGTGGAAGGAGGAGGAGAGAGCCTATTAAGAGGTTATTGCAGTGGTATAGATGAATGGTAATTCAGGCCTATACTAAAGTAATGTCAGTGGAAATAAAGAGGAGGTGGCATATGCAAGAAAAAGAAGAGACAGAATTCACTTGTAAGCAGTTGGAGATGAGAGATAAGAGAAATGGAAATCTCTCTATACCATATATAATCTAAATATATAATAATATGTTGTATATAACACATTTACATATATGCATATTATATATGTGTGTGTGTGTGTATATATATATATATATATACACACACACACACACACACACACACACATATATCTATATATGTATGTATATATACACATAACCCATAATGATAGCATCAAGGTTTCGATTACAGTGTTTTGCAGTGAATGGTAATGTTACTGAGAGAAATAGTGAAAACACGAAAAGAAGCGGGTTGTTTTTGTTTTCAGAGAAAGACCGTAAGTTAGTTACTATCTGTGCAAGTTCGACTGTGAGGTGTGGTTGGAACATTACAGTGGAGATGTTCTTTCCATAGCTGGAGATTCTGGTCTTGGAGGTTGGAAGAGAAGTTAAATCACCTGCATATAAGTGATACCTGAAGCTGTGTGAGAAAAGGAGGTGAGAGAATGAAGACAGGTTGACCATGAAGAATTCCTTCTACCTTTTGACAGAGAGAGGAGAGATTAGTCTAAAAGAATGAGCCATCCATTTTCAGACATAGCCAAAGTGATTTTTTTTTTGCATGACCATATTTATTTGGTATAAGGGAGGGCTTCTATTAGAGATGAAAAGATGGGGATTGAGTAGGGAGTGATAGATGCACAAAATATTCAAAATTAAAGAATGAATTTAAAGCTATAAGGAACCTCAGAGGTCTTCTATCCTAACCCTCTAATTTTACAGCTGAGGAAAATGAAGCCTAAGGAAGCTAAATGACCAAAAATTATTCAACAGAGGCAAGATTTGAACCTGCATCTTCTAACTCCAGGGTCAGTGCTCTTTCCACCATACTATTCTGTCTTCCTTTAGCGTGAGAATCTACGTAAAAGTAAACAAGAAGACTGTGAGCTGGGCATTGTACTCCTCTAGAAAGAAAGAGGAACCTAGCAGTAATAAAATTACAAGCAGCTTGTCTAGGCGATACAGGCTGAGTGAATACCTAAGCTTCATGAAAGCAAAAACTGTGTTTTATCCTCCTTTCTATACCATTATTGCTGCTGCTGCTGTTTGTCCTTCATTCTTGAAGAGGAACATGATATCAGGGAGGTTGTGCTGTGACATGAAAGTGAATTGGATTTAAGTGAGGAAGAGTTGTCTATATCATATGGTTCCTTGCAAATAGTAGCAACTTAAAAAAAACAGGTAGAATGCAGGAATACTGTTATATTAGAACTTTCCATCTCTCAATTTTAGTTAAAAAAAAAAACAAACCCCAACATGCTGTATTCTGTTGGAGGAAAATTGTAATCCTAGCTGCCAGGGAGGTTGAGGCTGGCTTTTTTTTTAAATAGCAAAATTCTTTATTTACTAAGTCGCAGCAATCCTAATTACATCAAAGCTTGGAAATAAAATTATTTGTAAGGAGTCAGTCACTGAGAAAACACACTACAGTAAGGAAAAGAAGCAAGCAAACAAACAAACAAACAAAAAGCTTGATTTGGGGAGTTCTGAGCTGCACTGGGTTAAACCAGTTGGGTTAATATGGTGAATACCTAGGTTGCTTGAAGAAGAGGGAGACAGACTAGATTAGAAACAGAGCACACCAGGACAGTAAGATCAGCCTGTAATTAACTCCTGTATTTCCTCTGGTTGAAAGCAAACAAAAATACAAAAAAGAAAGAGAATAAAAAGTTCTTATCTAGGATAAGAATTCGATTCTATTTGGTAAAACATTTCAGTTTTGTCCTGGACAAGAACCTTCTTTACCTGGCCAACTTGTCCCACTCTTTGGTAAATTTTTCTAAGAATACTTCAACCACATTCATACGATCATGGTAATCTCTTGTCCTTTGAAGATCTTCCTCTCTTTGCAAGTGCAGATTGTTGGTCTGTAGGCAGAGATCTATCCACTGGTTACTTAAATGATTTATTTCCTTGTGTTCAGGAGACTCTTGTCCTTGTGTTAGCTTATTCACCTTTTCAGTTACAGCTGTTATGGCTGCTTGTTTGGATTGGAGCTTCTTAACAAATTCCTGAAGGA
Organism: Phascolarctos cinereus; assembly: GCF_003287225.1. Lineage (NCBI taxonomy): Eukaryota > Metazoa > Chordata > Mammalia > Diprotodontia > Phascolarctidae > Phascolarctos > Phascolarctos cinereus. Next base: position 100,892,310 of record NW_027555958.1, on the reverse strand, counting down.
TAGAGAAATAAAATTAAATTTGAACACTCACTTATTAAATAAATGATTTACAGGTCCAGAAGGGCCTAAAACATTACATTTATGGAAAATAATTGAATCAAAATCATAATAGAAAATAGGATATATAAAAAGCCATATTTTTAATTAATTACTTTTAGTTTTCAACATTCACTTGCACAAGCTTTTGAGTTTTAAATTTTCTCCCCCTCCCTCCCCACCTTCTTCCTGAAGACAGTGCACGACCTGATATAGATTCTACATATACATTCCTATTAAACATTTTTTCACATTAGTCATGTCGTAAAGAAGAATTAGAACCAACAGGAGGCACCACAAGAAAGAAGAAACAAAACAAAACAGAAGAAAAAAAAGAGCAAATAGTATGCTTCAATCTGCATTCAGACTCCATAGTTCTTCCTCTGGATTTGGATATAATTTTCCATCATGAGACATTGGAGATGTCATAGATCCTTGCATTGCTGAGAAAAGCTAAGTCTATCAAAGTTAGTCACTGCACAATGTGGCTGTTACTGGGTACAATGTTCTCCTGGTTCTGCTTACTTCACTCAGCATCAGTCCATTCAAGTCTTTTCAGGTTTTTCTGAAGTCTGCCTGTTCATCATTTCTTATAGCACAATAGTATTCCATTATATTCATATACCACAACTTGTTCAGCCATTCCCCAACTGATGAGCATCCTCTCAATTTCCAATTCTTTGCCACCACAAAAATGGCTGCTATAAATATTTTTGTACATGTGTGTCCTTTTTTCTATTTTTATGATTTCTTTGAAATACAGCTGTAGAAGTGCTATTGCTGGGTCAAAGGCTATGCACATTTTTATAGCCCTTTGGGCATAGTTCCAAATTGATCTCCAAAATGGTTGGATCAGTTCACAACAACCTTTAGAAAAATCACTTTCCTTGTTAAGTGGAGGATGGATTGGAGTTGGGAGAGACATAGAGCAGGCAGATTCATAAACAGGCTCTTGCAATAGTACAGGTGTGAGGCAAGGAGGGCCTGTACCAAAGTAGCAGCAGTGTCAGAGGAGAGAAGGCAACTATGCAAGACATATTGTGAAGGTAAAATCAACAAGCAACTATTTGGATATGAGGAGTGACTGATGGAGTAGAGGAATAGTTGGTCAAACATTCAGTTCAGTTCAATTCAATTCATTTTATCAAGTGTTATTGAATCCCTACCATTTTCCAGGCACATCATACTAGATGCTGGTGATACAAAGACCAAAGAGGGAGAGGGAGTTAAGGAGGAAGATAAGGTACAACAGAATTTGGAGACAAAGAATCAAGGAAGTCAACTGAGAGTGCTCTGTGGTAGCAAAGAAACACAGTGAAGTCACTGTAAGGAAAATGCAAGGATTAGAAGGGAAATGAGTATGAAAAGCAGGACTAATTATTGCAAACTATAGATCTTTTACCCCGTTCAAGATCTCCAATGTACTGAGTGCCACTTGACACATAGTATCTAGTACCTTTGAAATAGAGATATCTCTGATTAAACTCATTAAAGCCAGACAGATAGCATCATTGACTGATAAAAATCAAAGGACATAAGATACTCTTTATCAAACATCACTAGATGCCCATTTGTCTCAGGGAATGTGATTTGTGAGATGGTAAGGATGTGGTTGGTAATTGCAAGGAATACATAAAGTGGTGTTCCTTTTCATGGTATGCTGGGTTTTTTTCCCATTAGATACTTGTCTTTTCTAATGTATAATGAAACTGAAATAGATGGTTAGAAGTAAATTAGAAATAAGAATTTTGTTGTTTAGTCATTTTTCAGTTGGACTCTTCAGGAACCCATTTGGGGTTTTCTTGGCAAAGATACTGGAATGGGGAGATAAAGACAGGGACTCATTATTTAATTGCTGTAGAAAACTCACAAAGAAACCCCTGACCAGCACAGGTTGGTACCTTTTCTGCAATTCTCTGGATTTAGAGAATTGCCTAGAGCCCTGATAGATTAAATGATTTGCCTAGGGCAGAGGTGGGGAACCTGCAGCCTTAAGGCCACATGTGGCCCTGTAGGTCTTCAAGTGTGGCCCTTTGAATCCAAACTTTACAGAACAAATCCTCTTAATAAAAGGATCTGTTCTTGTAAAACTTGGACTCAGTCAAAAATCCACCCTCAGGAACCTAGAAGGCCACATGTGGCCTTGAGGCCACAGGTTCTCCACCTCTGGCTAAGGTAACAAAGCCAAGATGGGGCAAGGTATAAGGCTGGATCCTAGGTCTTCATGGCTCCAAGGCTAGCTCTCTATCCCCTATACCATGCTGCCTGTCTAGGAGAATATTATAATGAGTAAATATGGTGTGTGTGTAGCAGTGCTAAATGCTGCAGAAATTTCAGAACATGAAGAATAAACTTGATACTATCACATTTATTTGTGGGCTGATCTCTCTGAGCAACACTCATGTTGCCCATTCTTCTGCATTCTAAAGTCAATAGCCATCTTTCTGAAATGCATGAATTTTAGTGGTAATAAGTGGCAGACAAGAAAAACAGTGAAGTCCTATGTAGAGTAGGCAGAAGGAGGACAATATGTGTGAAAAGCAGAACTATTTGGCCGTGCAAGCTACAGATTTTGCCCATTCCATTCTCCAAGATCTCCAAGGCAGACTTATTTGTACAAAGAGCCATTTGACAGACTGTTACTAGACACCAGACCACATCAGCCCACAAATTACTCTATGTAAATTTTTTCCCCTATGAAGCATTAGTAGAAGAAAACAACATAGATTATATATTAGTAACAATCGCAAAAAATAAAGTTTTATTGCTATCCTTTGTAGAGATTTTAGTGTATGCATTTGAGAAAATATTTTTTTATTCTCCATTATGTTTTGGCAGTTCAAAACAATGTCCAGGGTTTATGTAAAGATGCTTATTAGTTATAAAATCTTTGGGAAAATAACAGAGGAAGGATATTTAGATCCATATAATTACCTTCTAATTCATACAAATTGATATAAATTGATCAGAATAATTTTGTCTTACATTTTAATCACAATGCAGGTTCCACTTCCAGGAGCCAAGATGGCAGAGTAAGAAGTAAGTCTCTCTTACCCTCCCCTACCAACCTCTGAAAGCACAGAAAATATTGCCCAGGAAAAACCCTGGAACAGCTGAACCAGAAGAAAGATGGGATGCAGCAGTACAGTAGCCTAGGTAGCTTGAGGGATTAATGAGAAAGGCCCCTCTTGCCCTGGGGGAAGTGGAGCATTACAGAACTGGGAGGTGTCCCAGCAAGCTAGTGGAAAGCCCCACTTCAGCATACCAGGAGGAGATCCTGAAATCCAGGTAGTGGAGCAGGCAAACATCAACACCTGGACTCCTGAGCACCTCAGTGAGAGTGAGGGTGACGGAACTGGTGGAAACCAGCTCAGAAAACCACCAGGTGACTCGGTATTCTACAGCAGTCTCCCAGCCTCAGCAAAACTCTGTGAAGCACTCCAAGTGGCCCCAGGCACATAACCATCCTGCAACATCTATCTGAAAGGAGCTGAAGAAAGCAGGGAAGGAAAAGCAGGCAACAACATCCAGGGGCCAGACTACCCAATCTTACCCCTAGAGTTCCAGTGTTACTGATTCCAGCTCAACACAAGGTAAGCTGCCAGAACCCCACAGCCTCCAGCTGTCAACATCGGAGGCCACAGCACACAAATCCAGTGACCAGGCCCAAGGCTCCCAACACAAGAAGCTTGGGTCAGTGCCCTCTGCTCCCCAGCAGGAGAGCTCAATCTCTTTAAAGGTCAGGAAATAAGCAAACACCATGAGCAAAAAGAAATGTACCATAGATTCATATTATGAGAAGAGTGAAGATGAAGGCAGAAATTCTGAAGAGGACAACATTGCCAACAAACTCATATCTAAAACCTCAAAACGAGGTATTGATTGATCTGAAGCCCAAAAAGCCTTCTTAGAAGAGCTCAAGAAGGATTTTAAAAGTCAAATGAGAGAGGTAGAAGAGTCCTTAAAAAATACAATTGGCCAACTAGAAAAAAAGTGCACTGAAGAAAACAAGTCCGTAAAAAATATCACAATGTAGGTTATTAAGATTAAAATAAGACTATATCAACTCTACAACTGAAAGAGTAAGTAAAGAAAGAGACTAAATGTGATAGGTGGAGTTCTCTGGCTACTCGTTACAGGCCAAGAATTACATGTCAGTTTCTCTTTAGTTGAACGTAAAAAATGAAACGAAATAATGTGTTCCTATTTCATCATACTTTCTTAATTTCCTAAGGATTAATTACCAACACTTTCAGAGAGATCTGTGGTATAGTAGAAAGGGACTTGGATTTGAAATCAGAAAACTTTGGTTTGCATAATGGTTCCACTAGTAAATTAATCTCTTTGGATCTCAGTTTTCTCATCTGTAAAATGAAAACTGAAGGTATTGGACAATATGATCTCTATGGTCTCTTCCAGCTCTAATCCAATGAGAGTATGAACATATGAATGCATATTCTCCTTTCAACCATGTCAGCAACCTCTATAATATCTTACAGAAAAAAAAATGACTATTTACCTTTACTTGGGAAACCATGTTTTGTGCAATATTTAGCTCCAATTCAGCCTGCCTCCTTTTCATATTCTGCAGCTGTTGATCTGCATCCTGGAAATAGATCCAAAGCTCTGCCTTCATCTGTTTAATCTCTTCCCAGCCCTGAGTTAAACTCTGTGAGTTTGTTATCTTCTGTTCAATCTAAAAGAAAAAAAAAACAAGCAGGTGAAGAAAAACAATTATATAAAGATTTTCACATGTTATAAAGCATTCTGTCAGACAGCCCACTCTCAAAATAAAATCTGGGTAGACACAAAGTTATACAAAGAATTTGATTAAAATCCTCTCCTTGGAAATGTTCAAGAAAAAGTGAAGATATATGGTGAAGATGTAGATAATTCCCTTAAACTTCTTAAAGAGGCCATTGGAATCTGCTCAGATTGTCATCTACACATCCCACTGAAACAAAGTATTGCATCTTGCTGCAATACCTTATCATGTCATCTATCTATCATCCTTTGTTATACATATTCAATATGGGGGGAAAGCAGGGGTTGGAGAGCAGGAGTAATGCTTTCCAGATGCAAATAGGTCATCACTTCTGACCTGATTCGAAGAGATTTCACCTGCTTGTCAAGTAAACAGCAGGATGCTATTAAGATCTGGGTCTCCAGAAGGCTTTACTTAAGTGGCTCATTATATTTAGCTGGTCCATTTTTTTTTAACATTCTCCTGAAGCTCTGATAAGTTTTCATTATTGTGGATTGGATCAGAAGGCATCTTGTAGATTACATAGATTTGCATATTTTCTAATTCTGGCATGCCTATTCAATTTTAATGAGATTTCAGGACTCTGGAGTGAATTAGAGAGGTCTTTAAAATACTCTTTAGTTTGAGTATTCTAGTCACAAAAAATATTAACATGAAGGTTAATAATGAAATTTATGTGGTTGATGTTTTGTATATATATATATATATATATATATATATATATATATATATTTTTAGTGAAAATTTAGTTGCTTTTGAAAACAATAGCATTTCGTTTAATACATCCCTTCTGCCAAAGATGGCTATGGTTTGAAATCTTTCAAAGATCCTTGAAATAAGAATTCTAGAACTATTTTCCCTGGTGATAAAGATACAACAGAAACAGTGAGACAACAGAAAAAACTTAATACAGATTTTTTGTAAAAGCTATTTTTGATTCCGTATGACACCTGAAAACAATGAGAGTAACATTACTAAAGCAATAGAGCTAGCCATCCAGCCAATTACCTGTGGTCCATTTAACAGTTTTTCTTTAAAGGTAACATATGCAACATAAATCAAATATTAGTAACCATTTTATCCCTGAACACTAACAAAATGACTAAATAGGAAAAGGCAGAAATGGAGAAAGAAATAGAAGAATGAAGGATGGCCAAATTTAAAAAAAAAAAAGAACTAAAGGTGATATAAATTCTGAGAAGTGGCAGATTGCTACTAGTTCCCAGGTGTCCCTCACTGGATGCAACGTGGTGGGTTACTCATGCTTGCCTGAACTTTTTAACCTCAAAGCAAATACATCTTTGTCATTAGGATAACTCTAAGTCAAAATAAGACACACGTAGAAAGGTAGTTTCTTTAAAACCCATAACATGTAAATGACTTCAAAAACAATTGTAAAACTTATAATTATGTTGTACCGTTTGCTTTGTCTGTTGGATGTCCTTTGCTGTAGTCTTCACTGATGAGTTGGACAAATCACACATTGAACACAGAAGGTCTAAGTAGGTTCTGGCTTGCTCCTGAAGAGCTCTGAAATGTTTCACCTGAAAAGGCAAGTGTCAGAGTGATAGAAAGATATGTCTGTTTATTCTGTCTCTGACCATCCACCTCCTTCTTTCTCCTGCCCTCTCTGCTGCTCTCACCCTCCCTCTCCCCTCCCATTGTCTCTGTTCCAAAGGCAACTTATCTCCAGTTTGAATGACTTTAAATGCCAAAGGGAGTTCCTTGTACTTGATCTTGTAGTTAATAAAGAACCTCTACTATTAACTGAGAACCTCCACAGTTAACTGAGTAGTAATGTGACATAGTCAAACCTGTCCTTTTGGAAAATCATTGCTAGAGTTTTACATGTTTTTCTGGAATTTTCACCTGATCTGACATCTCCTTTAGTTATTGTCCTTTCCTCCTTTTCATGGCTATATTTCTTTAAAGCATGCCACAATTGGTACCTACTTTTCCTGTCTTCTCCTTTGATTCTATCCCTTTCATAGTCTGGCTTCTGACCTTATTATCCAACTGAAACTTCTCTGTCAGAAGTTAACAATGAACTTTTAATTGCCAAATCTAATGGTCTATTCTTGATCCTCATTGTTTCTGACCTTGCTGAAACTTCTGACACTGTTCATCACTCTGTTCTGATCATTCTCTCCTCTTTAGGTTCTCCTGACACTGTTTTTTCCTGGTTCTCCTAATTGTTTGACCTCTCCTTATCAATCTCCTTTGAATATCCTCCTACAGCTCATTAAGGCTCTTCCTGGGCCCTCTTGTCTTCTCTTTCTATACTAACTTGTTGATCTTATTACCTCCCATGGGTTTAATGATCATCTCTACGCAGATAATTTTCAGACCTATATATCTAGCTCTGATTTATCATCTCATATCACCAACTGTCTATTGGACATATCAAACTGTATGTCCAAAGTCAACCTAACTCAACATATAAAAAAAATAACTCATTATCTCTCCTCTCAAAATTTCCCCAATTCCAAATGTTCCTCTTACTGTCAAGAGCAGCATCATTCAACCAGTCATACAGGCTTGCAACTTCAGTGTCATCCATGACTTCTCACTCTCTCCCAATCCAATCTGTTCCCAAGTCCCACACCCTAATGCAAGCCTTTATCACATAACACATCTACATTATCACAACAGTCTTCTAGTTGACCAGGAGTCTCAAATTTGATTCTCCCCTCCCCCCATCCTCCCACCTGATTCCATCATCAACTCAGCTGAAAAAGTGTTCTTAAAGCAGAGGTCTGACCATCACACTTCCCTCAATAAACTTCAGTGGCACCCTGTCATATCTAGGATCAAATATTAAATTCTCCATTTGGCTTTTAAAGCCCTTTACAACCATGGTCCTCTCACCTTTCCAGTCTGCTTAAATTTTGCTTGTCTCCATTTTCTTTACATTCCAATCTTTTTTGTTGTTCCTCATACATAAGAATCCATTTTTTTGATGCTATGCATTTTCACTGGTTGTCCCTACGCCTGAAATGTTCTTTCCTTACATCTGCCTCCCAGCTTCCTTCAAGACTCAATTCTTTCCCTTCCCAGTCCATTCCTCTCCAACAACGCTAGTGCTTTTCCTCTAAAAGTAGCTCCCATTTATAACATATGCTCTTGCATGTTGTTAATTGCATATTGTCTTTACCATTAGAAGGTGAATTCCTTGAGGGTAGAGACCATGTTTTTGCTTTTATTTATACTCCCAGTACTTAGAATAGTGCCCAGCATACATAATAAGTTCTTAATAAATGCTTCTTGACTGACTGGAGGATAGATAGGAGTGGGAAAGACTTAAAGTAGAGAGACCAATTAGAAGAGTCTTGAAATAGTCCAGTTAAGAGGTGATAAAGGCCTGAACTAGTGTTGTGACTGAGTAAATAAAAGTGGATAGGTATATGTATACGTGTGCACACACACACACACACACACATGCACACACGCACGCACATACGCACGGGATATTTTAGATAAAGCAATAGCTAGGTTTGTTAAATGATTAGATATATAGAGTGAGGGAGTTGCAATGAGAAGCTAAAGTTGACACTGAGGTTACAAACCTGCATAATTAGAAGGATGGTGCTATTATTAATAGCAATAGGGAAATTAAGAAGAGGGGTGAGTTTGGGAGAAAAACAATTAGTTCTGTTTTGTACATTTTGAATTTGAGATACTTATGGGATATCTGGTTCAAAATGTCCAATAGGCAGTTCACAATGCAGGAGTCGAGAACAGGAGAGTGACAAAGATTGGATATACAGCTTATGATTTGGCTGCTTAAAGGGGATAACAATCTATGGGAGATAATGGGATAATGAGATATTCTCCTTTAGAGAATATAAGTATAAAACAAGAAGATAATACAAGGTACAGCACTATGGCTCACCTATAGTTAATGGGCATGACACAGATGAGGATCTGGCAAAGGAAATGAAGGACAACAAAGAGAGAAGAGTCATAAAGAGATTTCCTTTCCTTTCATCATTACCTAGCCTGAATCATTATTATTTAGTATCTTTGTTTCATGAATTTATAATAACTACACGATGTTCATCCATATCTGGAACAATATTAGTTTTACAATCAAATTCTTCTAAAATGTGAAGTTTTGATTGGGTGAATTACAGGGAAAAACCAAGTTATTTTAAATTCTGCTCATATACACAAAACAAAATGAAGCAAAAAGAAAATCAAAAACAACAAAACAAAAAAAAAGACCTGGCTAAGTCATGCAGTGACAACTGTTCAAGTCTGGTGGTAAGCCAAGGAATTCTTCCCAAATAATTTTTCACTATATAAATTGCACAGGCACAAGTTATCTGCTTCAATTCTTGTTATTATTATTCTAGGGATATTTTTAAAATCCTGGGGGAGGATATGAGGATAGAATCTGTTACATTATTTTCATAGGAAAAAAAAAACTTCAGCTGGATGCCAGCAAGAATGAATGTAATTATAAGTCAGTCAATCAACTAGCATTTATTAAACACCTGTTATGTGCCAGGCACTGCACTGAGGAGGCAAAGAAAGGCAAAAGACAACCCCTGCTCTCAAGGAGATTACAGTCTAATGAGGGAAACATGTTAAAAAAAACCCTATGTTTTAACTATGTTAACTATGTTAAAACATGTTAAAAACTATATACAAACAAGGTATGCACAGGATAAAATTGGAGATAATCAATAGAAAGAAGGCATCAGCATTGAGAGGAAAGGACTCTTGCAGAAGGTGGGAAGCACCCAATAAAAAAAGCTAGAAATTGGAAAATAGACTGTTGTGCAAGGAAAAGTGGGGAGGCCAATGTCGCTGAATGTCAGAACATTTTGGGGGCCAAGGTGTAATATGTAGAAAGACTGGAATGGCAGGAAGGGGCCAGATTATGGAGAGTTTTATAATCCAAACATAGGATTTTATGTTTGATTTTGGAGGCAATAGGGAGCCCCTGGTGTTGACTGAAGACATGGTAAGACTTGTGTTTTAGGAAGATTCAGTTAACAGCTAATCATGGGATGGACTGGAGCAAGGAGAGACTTAAGCCAAGGAAATCATTTAAAGGCTACTACAATGGCCCATGCATGAGGTGATGAGGTCCTGCACCCGGCTAGTAGTGTCAAAGGAGAGAAGTGGGAGAAATGTGGTGAAAGCAGAATCAACAGGATTTGAAAAGTAATTAGATATGAATAATAAGAGAGAATGAGGAGTTGAGTATGACATGTAGGTTGTAGGCTCAGATGACTGGGAGGATAGTGGCACCTTCACTAGTAAAAGGAAATTAGGGGTTGAGGAGAAGGGTGGGGTGAGAAGGGGAAGGTAATAAATTCAGTTTTAGATATTAAAAATTTAAGATGTTTAACAGAACTCATTTGATTTATCACATAGGCAGTTGGAGATGCAGGATTAGGTCAGGAGAGAGGTTGAAATAATATAGAGGGAGGGAAAAAAAGGGCCCAGGATAGAACCTTGTGGACATCCAGTTAATGGGCATGACCTTGATGAAGATGCAGAAAAGGAGAATGAGAAGAACCCATTCAATAGGTAATGGGTTTCTCTTTTTCAGATTACTTAAATAAGTATTTATTACCTGCTTAACTGTCTCTGCTCTGCTCAAAGGTGGATGAGGGCTTGGCTTTAAATCTGGTTGAACTGCACCAAGCCATGCCTGGCATTGCTGCAAGGTATCTTGCCTGCTGACATATTTCTGAAGCTCATGTTCCAAGCTCTGGTAAACCTAAGACAAAATAAGAGAAAAAAATAGAATGTAAGCATCTTGAGAGTATACACTGTCTTGCTTTTGCAAGTATATCCTCCTGTGACAGGCATATTAGCAAGTTCTAAAAATATAACATTGATTGATTTCTTGATTTACTGAGGTTTTAAGAGCTAAAATAATTATAGTTTGTTGGAATTAAGCAGAATGATTAAATATGAACTGTCTTCACTTCTAACCTTGTTAAAGTGTCTTTAAATTACACAAATTTATAAGCATGTCTTTTGTTTTTCAGATTAGATTTTGTCTCTGTTAGTGCAAAAATGCTTGCTGAGCTTTTGCTGAAGAACCAATGAGAAGAAAGTGTATTCTACCTGCTTAGGAAACTTTGGAGCACTTTATGCTATAGCAACAAATTACCCCAGAAAATACCAAACTGAACCCATTTCTTTCTCATTTTCTGTCCATACATAGCAACATGATATAGAAGTATAATGGTAAATAAGTAGAATTAGAAATACAGAAATTCAGAGTTGGGAGGGATTTGAGAAGCTAGTTAGTATACCCATTCATGTACTTATTCCTTCCCCAACATTCCTGATAGGTAGTTGCCAGTGTTTTGCTTTCTTGGTGAGAGGGAACTTACTATTTTACAGCATAGTCCTACCCCATTCCATATTCTATATCCGATGGTCAAGAAGTTCTTCTCCATACTGACCTGAAATTAGCCTCCCTATAACTTCCACTGATTGATCTCCACTCTATACTCCAAAACAACCCTGCATAGAACCACGTCTTCCTCTTAACAATTCTTCAGTTATTTTAGGAGAGTAATCAAGATTCCACTTTTTTCCCCTCTTCTCCTTAATAAGCACCTCCAATTTCTCCACTTGTTCCTTATGTAACATAGTTTCTAGATCTCTTACCATCATGGTTATACTGCACAGGATACAGACCTCTCTGTTAATGTTCTTCCCAAAATATGATGGTGATGTTTAGAAATGACAGAGAATTCCAGATATGATATGACTAGTACATGGTAGAATGAATTAATTACCTCACTTGTTCTGGACACTATACTTCCATTAAGGTAACCCTAATAACCACACCAGCCTTTTAACAACTATGGCACACTATTGTTTCTAGTTGAACTGTACACAACTAAAAATCTCAGGCCTTTTTCCACATGAGATGTGGTCAAATTAGGTCTCCCCAAATCTTGTGCTTACATGGATTTTTTTTAACCTGAATAAGGAAATTTACAGTTATCTCCACTAAATTTAATCTCCCTGTTTTCAAAATATTATTCTAACTGGTCAAATATAATTTTAAATCTTGATCCTGTCATTCAATTTATTAGCTTTACATCTTAGTTTTATAATATGCACAAGTTTTATATATATGCTTTCTTTGATTTTATCCAAGTTGCTGATAAATGTATCCAACAGAACAAGGCCATAGAATATTGTTATATGCCAGTGAAATCTTCTTTATAGATTAACATCAATGTATGAATTTAAACCCTCAGAGGATAATTTCTCAGGCAGTTGTACAGGGATTTACTTAATTTTACTATCATTCAGGCTGCGTGAAGGACTTGTTCAAATGCTTTGTCAAGGGTCTTTCAACAACTGACATATAAACTTATTCTTGAGAAGAAGGCAATGTGTCCTGAAAGGATACAACATAGGTAGAAAGGGGAAATAACTGGAGAATCCCTCAATTGTCCTCCAATTGCTACTATGCTCTGTTTTCACTTCCCCACACTCTTAGGTCACTCAAAAAAACTGTCTCATTCTGCAGCAAGGAGGCAGCTGTGATCAGTGTAAATGATATAAATTCAGAGTCTGAATACTTAAAAGGCAAAACCTGGCTTGCCACTGACTGACTCAGGCTAGTCACTTAAAATTTCTTGGCCTCAGTTTCCTCATCTGTAAAATAAAAGTTGGAGTAGATGACTTCTAAGTTGCCTTCCAGCTCTATTAGCTATGATCCTAAAGACAGTAGCAGAAAAATCCCAACATAAATGCCAATAATATTAATGGCTCCCTGAAGTTTAAATATGTTCTGCAGAGTTCTATGTTAATTCCTTCCACTGGGAAGAAAAATTATCTTGCTCTTTTTTATTGTACTAAAACTTTCTGAAATCAAGATAGATTAAATCTATGGTATTCTACTGTCTTAATAACCTACTGACCTATTTTGAAAAGGAGTTATGGCAAGTGTTTAGCAAGCATCACATCCTTCCCCAGATTCTCAGACACCACACATTTGACTGTCCATTTTAGAACTTTCCTAACATGGTACAATGGATAGAGTGCTGGGTCTAGAGTCAGTAAGACTCATCTTCCTGAGTTCAAATCCAGCTTCAGACCTTACTAGCTGTGTGACCCTGGGCAAGTCACTTATGCCTGTTTGCCTCAGTTCCCTCATCTGTCAAATGACCTAAAAAAGGCAATGGCAAACCACTCCAGTACGTCTGCCAAGAAAACCCCACATGGGTTCATGGAAAGGCAGACACAACTGAAATGACTTAACAGCGACAACAAAACAACATCCACATTCAAGAATATTAGTTTAGGGGGCAGCTAGGTGGTGCAGTGGATAGAGCACCAGTCCTGGATTTGGAGGACCTGAGTTCAAATCTGACCTCAGACACTTGACACTTACTAGATGTATGACCCTGGGCAAGTCACTTAACCCCCATTGCCCAACAATAACAACAACAACAACAACAAAAAAAGAGTATTAGTTCATAGAATTTACACTTTTGTCCTATATCAAAATCAGGGCAGCACTTATATACTTCAAGCCTTCTTACACTCCATATCTTAGGGACATGCAAACTTTTTCAAGAACCCAAGATCTAAATTTGGGACCAATGACTTGAATTTATTTAAAATGACTACAGCCTTTAACTATCACCTCACGTCTTTAAAGTCTGAATTTCCTCTTTGCTATCAACATTCTGTCCTTTCTCATTTGAGAAACATGTTCTGTATTATAGATGTCAGATACACCAATAATTACATCTTCTTTCTACTGATCTGTTGAATTCCACAAACATCAGACCTATCTTGTCCTTATTCTCTTATTCTGAATAGCTGAAGTCCTTTCTGTTGTCTTTCATAGAGGACTCTCTTCATGTTATCATTAGAAATTTATGCCACTCTTTCAATAAAGCTTCCTATGCTTTTGCCTTCATAAGTTATCTTTTCTTTTTCTTTTTTCATTTTAATTATTCAGGATTGTATAGTGAGGATTTCATTACTTTTATCATTGACTATAAAAAAGGTAATGCAGTCAGATTGTTGTGAATGAATCATAATGTAGTCTCTCTCTCTCTCAGAATTACTTCATCCTTTAACTGTATTATATTTTGAAGTATTACACAAAAGTATCACACTTTTTCCATTTTCTTACTTCTATTTTCTTCCAAGGTTCTTATCACTTTTGCAAAACCAACCATTCTTCCTCCTTGGTCTTCCAAATAAAAAGAAGAAGAAGAGGAAGAGGAAGAAAGAGAAGAAGGAGAAGAAGGAGGAGAAGGAGGAGGAGGAGGAAATTAGGTGAAGGGCCTCCTTTTGAAGTTTTGTTTTTCTTTATTTTTTCCTCTTTTTAAGGAACTGGTTTTATGATTTCATTGGCTTAGGGAGCTTGCAATGAGGAATTTCCTCTAGCTATATAGATTGGCTCCCATCTTTTCAACTATATATCTTCAAAGTTTTAGATGAATTTAGGTAAATTGAATCTATTATCTTTGGTAAGACATTCAGACTTACAATGCATTTATTTTTATTTTTGTGTAAGTAAAAATAATAAACTTATCTTTCTAAATTTTGATTTTTAAAAAGTCTAATCTATCTGACATTTTAAATATTTATTTTCAAAGCATTCATGGAGTCGGTTTTTAAAGAAATACTCATCAATGTTATGTACAAAATTATACTTGATGTACCTATTAGTTTTATGTAGTACAATTTTTGCTATATATTTCAATTATAAAATAATGAATTATTATTTTTAAATGATGTAAAGAGCTACTATTTCAATGCTGAAATGGAAGAACTAGGAGGCACAATGTACATATGTATATATACATATATATGTACACATACATATATACATATATAGTGTAAATACATACACACACATGCATACATGCTTCAAAACCAACCAATAAACTCAGTGAGGGAAAGTAAGAGCAGTTAAACTAGAAGTCAGAATCTCATTATCCAGGCAATTCAGCCAAAAAGCCAATCCATTAGCCATGTCAACACCATACTGTGTAGTCTGACTTCTTGCCTTCAGGCTGGATTCATACCAAAAGTGTCCCAAAGACATAAAAGTCTATCCTATTTTAAAGTCACTAGATTTCAGTCCTCTCTCAATAATTCATAATATTTATATAAAGTCACTCTGATAAACTTACCCTTTGTGCAGTACTGCAGATAGCAGAGTAACTATCCTTTGTGCCCTGTAAATGAGCTTGTACATTTTGTTTAAGCTTGGCTTGAAGCTGGTCTGCACAATGACTGATCAGATGATCCCCTTTAGTTTTCAGATCGTTCAAACGGTCTTCAAACCCTGCAATCTCTTCCATCATAGCCTAGGAATAAAATAAAATAAATAAATGTTCCTGTGAGGATTTCCAGATGCTATTCTTTTTTTTTTTTAAACAAGAGAGTAATTTTTATTATTGTCTATAGAACATAAAGGAGAAATAAAATTCAAAAATCACTTGAAGTTTTTTCACTTAGTATATGCTGTAAGAAATGGTGATATCAGTGGCAGAAATTCGAGAGCTGAAATTGGAAGCTGAATTTGACATAGGAGTTGATGAATACAATTTTAGCTATAGAATTGTAGAATGTTTAAGTTGTAAGGAACCTTACAGATTATTTAGCCCAACATTCTCTCTAGGCAGACTAGAGAGCTTTAGGGATTTATCTAAGGTCTTGAAATAACTAGCAAAGGATCAATCAATCAGTAAAACTTACGTGCCTACTATGTGGGAAACACTGGGGATAAAAAAAAAAGATCAAATAATCTCTGCCCTCAAGGAGCTCATAATCTAATAGAGGAGAAAACAAACAAATATATACAAACAAGCTATACACGGGATAAATAAGAGATGAGAGGGAAAGCACTAGACTTAAGAAGGGTTGGGAAGGGCTTCCTATAGAAGACAAGATTTTAGCTGAGACTTAAGGGAAGCAAGTGAAGCCTGTGAGTGGAGATGAGAAGGTAAAGAATTCCAGGCAAGGGGACAGCCAGTGAAAATGTGTGAAGCTGAGAGATGGAGTGTCTTGTTTCAAAACAGCAAGGAGGCCAGTGTCATGGAATTGAAGAGGATGTGGCAAATAATAAAGTGTAAAAAAAAGGCTAGAAAGGTTGGGCTAGCTTATAAAGAGTTTTTAGTACCAAGCAGAGGATTTTGTATTTAATCCTTGAGGCAACAGGGAGCCACTGGAGCTTATTGAGTTTGCGTGTGTGGGTGACATAGTTGGACCTATACTTTAGGAAAATCACTTTAGTGGCTGAATGAAGGATGGATAGGATTGGGGTGAAACAGGAGGCAGGCAGTGGGCTATTGCGATAGTCCAGGTGTGAGGTGAAGGCCTGCACCAGAGTGGTGGAAGCGTTAGAGGAGAAAAGGGGACATATTCAAGAAATGTTACAAAGGTGAAATCGACATGCAGTGGGAGCTGATGAGATCACTAAGGGAAGTTGTATAGAGGGTCCAGGACAGATTCCTGTGTGACATCTATGGTGAGAGGGCATGAACTGGATGAAGATTCAGCAAAGGGGACAGAAAAGGGGCAATCAGATTGGTAGGAGGAGAACCAGGAAACAGTGGTGTCTAAAAGACATAGAGAGAAGAGAGTATGAAGAAGGGAAAATGATCAACAGTATTAAAAGCTGCAGAGGGGGCAAAGTGAATAAGGATAGAAAAAAGTTCATAGTACTTGTTAACTAAGAGATCACTGGTAATTTTAGAGGGAGCAGTTTTGATGGAATGATAAAGTCAGAAACCAGATTATAAGAGGTTTAGAAGACAGTGAGAAAAAAAAGAAAGTAGAGGTATCTACTGTAGATTGCCTTTTTTTCCAAGGTGGCTTCCAATTCATTTTTTTTATTTGTTTTTTGCTTTTTTAAAAATTTTATTTTCATTTATCAACAATCACTTCCATAAGCTTTGCAGTTTTAAATTTTTCTCCCCCTCGCTCCTCACCTTCCTCCCCAGATGGTGCACAATCTGATATAGGCTATACATATACATTACTATTAAACATATTTTTATATTAATGATGTTGTAAGAATTAGAACCAATAAGAGAAACCATGAGAAAGAGGAAACAAGACAGAAGAAAAAAAATACCAAATAGTATGCTTCGATCTGCATTCAAACTTCATAGTTCTTTCTTTGGATGTGGATAGCATTTTTCATCATGAGGCCTTTGGAGATGTCTTAGATCCCTGCATTGCTGAGAAGGGTTAAGTCTATCAATATTAGTCATCACATTAGCTACAATGTGGCTGTTACCATGTATAATGTTCTCCTGGTTCTGCTCACTTCACTCAGCATCAGACCATACAAATCTTTCCAGGTTTCTCTGAAGTCTGCCTGCTCATCATTTCTTATAGCACAATAGTATTCCATTACAATCACATACCACAACTCGTTTAGCCATTCCGCAATTGATGGGCATCCTCTCAATTTCCAATTCTTTGCCACCACAGAAAGAGCTGCTATGAATATTTTTGTACATGTGTGTCCTTTTTCCATTTTTATGATTTCTTTGGGATACATCCCTAGAAGTACTGTTGCTGGAACAAAGGCTATGCACAGTTTTATAACCCTTTGGGCATAGTTTCAAATTGCTCTCCATAATTGTTGGATCATTTCACAACTCCACCAACAATGCATGAGTGTTCTAATGTTCCCACATCTCCAACATTTACCATTTTCCTATTCTGTCACATTGGCCAATCTGATAGGTGTGATGTGGTACCTCAGAGTTGTTTTGATTTGCATTTCTCTAATCAATAGTGATTTAGAGCATTTTTTCATATGACTATAGATGGCTTTAATTTCTTCATCTGAGAACTGCTTGTTCATATCCTTTGACCATTTATTAATTGAGGAATAACTTGTATTCTTCAGAGACATTGGTTGTAAAAATTCTTTCTCAATTTTCTACTTTCCTTCTAATCTTGGTTCATTGGCTTTGTTTGTATAAAAACTTTTCAATTTAATAAAATCAAAGTTATCTATTTTGCATTTTATAATGTTCTCTATCTCTTGTGTGGTTATGAAGTCTTCTGTTATTTCTTGCTCTCCCAGTTTGCTTACAGTATCAGCCTTTATATTCAGATGCTTTTCTTCTCAATGATAAATGGCATCACATTTACACCCTGCACCTAATAACCTAGATTATTAAATTTGAGTGGAAAGTAGGTATTAAAGCAAATTCACTTTTTCAGGCACTAATAAATAATTCTCTAAAGGAAATGAGCCGCCTTTAGGGCTTAATTGACTTCTGGAGAGTCAAAAGATCTTAGAGAACTATGTCCAATGCCTTCAATTGCTGCTTCCTACCAAGGGAAATAAAAGATGTCTATTCTTATATCATTGTCATTTAACACTAATTCATTTTAAAGTTACTTTTACTCTACTGAAAAGTTTTGTATCTCATATTCAATGTAATATTGAGTATTTTATCAATCTCAAATTCAGCAAACATTTATTAGACTTAGTATATACAATCCACTGGGAATACAAAATCCAACCCTTTCTCCTCAGAAAACTTACAGTCTAGAAGAGGGGATAAATCGAGTAAATAGATAAGAACAATAGGAAGTAGAAGAGGATAAAAGTGAAGTGCTAAACAAAATTTTGGAGGGCAAAATTCAGTCAGAAGGATTAAAGAAAAACTACAAGAGATGATATCTGAGTGGGGAATGACATGAAGAGAAAATGTCAACAGGTTAAAATAGAAGTGAATTGCAGATATGAGGGAGAATATATGTAAAGGCACAGAGGTGAGAGAGGGCATGGTGACCTAATAGGAAAATTAATAGTTCAGTTTATTAAAGTAGAGTCTATGAAGTGAAGATAGGTTGGAATCAGATCTTGGAGGTCTCAAAATACCAGCTTAATATGAGTGTAGTATCACAATTATATTTGTGTCTTAAGAATTTTATTTCAGCAGCTATTTGAAATAAGTATTGGAGAAGAAAGAGATTGGAGGCAGGGAGACCAGTTAAGATACTAATAAAATAATTTAGTTAAGAAATAAAGGTAGATGAACTAGTGGAGTGCTGGTATGAGTGGAAAGGAGATAAACTCAGATAATGCAAGTAAAATTGACAGATTAAAATGAGAAAGAAGATGAGGGAGAGGGAAGAGTTAAAGATAACTGTAAGGTTTTGATCCTATGTAATGAAAAACTGCTCATGACATCCAGTGAATTAGGCAATGGTGCCTTGGAAATAAAGAGACTCATTCTGAATTATTCAATGCATTACAGAAAATTATATATTTTTTCTAGATCTGAAACTTCATTAGAATGACATCTGACAAGTTCTGACATTTATTTTAACATAAATGAGTTTATCTAGAGCTGACAGCAATGTAGAAGTATGATAGGCATAGGACTTAGCTTGGCTTGGGTTCAAAATCTACCTGCTAGCCATGTGATTTTAAGTTAAACAGTAAGACAAAAAAGAAAGAAAGAAAGAAAGAAAGAAAGAAAGAAAGAAAGAAAGAAAGAAAGAAAGAAAGAAAGAAAGAAAGAAAGAAAGAAAGAAAGAAAGAAAGAAAGCAGCAAAAACAAAACCCAAATGGCCTCAGTTTTTACATTTTTAAAATTAACAAATTGGACCACCCACTCTCTACAGTGATCTGAACCTACTGACCTGTGTTTGCTTTACTAAAAAGGAATTACAACAGAAATGTCTACATAAAATCATTGAAGAAATTCTCATCCCATCTGCCCACATGCCAGTTATACCTTGTGGCTGGCCAGCTGCTGGGTGATTGTTTCTAAGCTGCTCATCTCCATGAGGTCTGGTGTTACCAGCCTGCCAGACATCTGTAACAGCCACTTTTCCACTTCCTGAAGCTCATTATTATACTCTTCATGTTCTTTCACTTTTACCTCCAGGCTCATCACATGCTCCTGTTGATTCCAAATGACAAAACATTAGAGATGAGCACAAAGAGAGAAATACTTGACATTATATTACATTTGTAAATGTGTCCTACTTCTTAGATTGAGTAATATGCATATACGTATATAAAATGGGCAGCTAGGTGGCTCAGTGAATAGTGTGCTGGCTTGGAATCAAGAAGACCTAAATTCAAACCCAACCTCAGAAACTTCCTAGTTGGGTGACCTTCCGCAAGTCACTTAACTTCTCTTTGCCACTGAGGAAGGAAATAGCAAACCACTGGAGTATTTTGCCAAGGAAACCTAATGAACCGAGGTCCACAGGTTCAGGGAGAGTCAGACACAACTGAAATGACTCAATGACAACTATAAAATGACAGCCAACTCACTTAGTCATAGGAAAATTGTACACTTAATACATTTCACTTTAGTTATCTGCATACAAGGACATCAGAGAAGAAAGAAAACTAAGCCTTCACTATCCTAAAATATGTCCCTTAATAAAAATGGGAGTTGCTTTTCCTAGTAAATAACATGATAATGTATGATAGTTTTCCTGTTCTCTCTTACCTTCCCTGCATTGCAAAGGTCCTGGTAATCAGTTTGAAGTTTCTGAATTTTATCCTTTAAAGTAACATCTGGTACCAGTTCCAGAAGGGCTTCTCCTTTTTCATTTATAGATTTTACTGATGGCTCATGAGATAGCACCATCTGTTGGATTGACTTGATGTGCAAAAAGAACAAAGAAGGCAAAGTGAATACACATACACACACAAGTATGTGTATACATTATCTATCTATCTATCTATCTATCTATCTATCTATCTATCTATCTATTTATATGGCATAGAGGGTGCTTAAATAATTTTAAAGAAAAGTCTCATTCTCTTTAAGGATCATTCTTTATATCTATATCTACTGATCTATTGCTGTATTTCAATATAATTAATTTTCTTTGTAATCCTATGGATTTTATTTTATGCATTTTAAAACATTATTCAGATAAGGGGTCCATAGGTTTAACCAGGCTCCCCCACAGGATCCATGACACAAAATATTTAAGAACCCCTGATGTATTCCAATGGATGAATGCTATTAATGCAACAAAGAAAAAAAAATTACACTATATTAGACTGTAAGTACCATAAAGGAAAGAGTCTTACATTTCCTTCAGGGCCTATCAGAGTGGTTGGCACAAATTAAGTATTTAATAAATATTTGTTAAACTAAAAAAAGAATGGAGCATCCATTCTCTCATCACAGATTCTCACTTCATTCTCTTCAATTCTATGAAAGTCACCTAACTCCTTTGTTCATAGGAGACAGTATCACCTCCTATTTCAAGGAGATTGAGGTTTTCCAGTCTGAGTTCTCTCATCTCTTCCTTTGACTCCCCTGAGACCTTGACTGTATTTACCCATCCTTTCCTCTATTTTTAGAGCCAAGATACTTTGCTGAGACTAGATCTACCTTCTGAGACTAGTCCTACCCCTACCCTTGGCCCCACCAAATCCTGCCATCTCTAGGACTTTGCTCCAGTCACCCTTCTCTTCACTAGCTCTTAGACATCTGCCAATATATGTACAATATAAAATTATGAAGTACAAGCTCTGACAAGTTTAAAAATGCTGGAAAGGTTTGACGTATGGTCTAGACAATAGACTTTACCTGGTTTCTGAGAAGCAGCCTCACTATGGAGATGAGTTTATCTCTAAGAGACTATCCTCTAAGGCAGGAGTTCTTAATTTTCTGTGTCATGGACTCCCCTGGCAGTCTGATGATACCTATGGACCCTTTCCTAGAATGATGCTTTTTTTTAAAGTGTGTAAAATTAAAATAACCAATTATATTGAAATGTAGTTGTAAAAAAAAAACCTCATGGACCCTAGGTTAAAAGCCCTTGCCCAAAGGAATCTTACTGATCACCTAATCAAGCTACCTCATTTTATAGGGGAGGAAATTGAGGCCCAGATGGGTAAAGTGACTTGTACCAGATTATACAAGCAATAAGTAGAAGAACTGGGATTCAAACCCAGGTTCTCTGATTTCAAATCCAATGCTGTTGCCATTATGCCATCCAATCTCATTCCATTATACCAAGCCTCTTCTGAGGCTTCATGCTTCATTTCTTTCCAGTACTTCACACAGTTGAGCACTCCATTTAGTTATTCTCTCCCCTGGGGTTTCTCCATCATTACATAGTATTGCCATAACTATCTCGTAATCATTTGCTGCTCCTTCTCCCTCTCCCTCCTCACTTCCCAAAACACTCATTCATTCATTAAGAAGCTCAAAGGCAGATAGGCAGGATATATTTACTAGGGGTAATGAAATAATACTGCATTCATTACCTTGAATTTAGACAATTGGGCTTTTTTCTCATATAATTCCATCTTGGGGTCTTCGGGACTGTGAAGTACAGCCTGGTATTCAGCTATCCATTGACTCTGTACTTTATATTTATCTGTAAATTCTTTGGCTAATTGTAAACATTTCTCCAGGGTCCTGTGCTCCTTTCTGACAGTGCTGGCCAGCTCTTCCAGTCGCTCCACGTGACCGCTGATCTCTTTCCTTAGTATTTCAGCTTCACTACCCTCCAGGTACTGAATTGCTTTCTCGCCTTTCTCCCTGGCTGATTTCAGCAAACTGTGACCTTTCTCCACCTCATTCAGCAAAGACTGAAAAAGACAGCAATTGGAAGGACAGGTTGAGCCCCAAGAGAACAAACATTATTTCAGTGAAAGTCTGTATAAAGCAAGGTTTTTCAAGCTTCAAGACTTATGCTTGGCCCACTTGTTCTGACCAACACTAGGCATCCCCTTTTCATTTATTGTACCTAGATTTGACCTGTAATAATTCCTAAGAACAAACAGCATATTACTTCTTTTTCTGTACTTTAAGAGTAGAGGATTGGGTCAGCTAGGTGGTGCAGTGGATAGAGCACTGGCCCTGAAGTCAGGAGGACCTGAGTTCAAATCCGGCCTCAGACCAAACTCTTGACACTTACTAGCTGTGTGACCCTGGGCAAGTCACTTAACCCCAATTGCCTAAAAAAAATAATAGAGGAAAATGGAATCATAGAGTTAGAGCTGGAGGGATTTTAGAGGTCATCCAGTCCAACTCCATTATACTATAGATGAGGAAACTGAAGCCCAAAGAAAAACAACTTCATTCTAATTGTCAAAAAAAGCTTAGTATAATTAATAAACTAAAAACTTTAAAAAACAATCAGTCAGAAACTCAAGTTTCTTCTACCTCTCACAAAATCCCCAAAGAATCAGGCTAAGACCTTAGGCAGAAAGCTTTAATCCATCCTGGAATTCACACATTGGAAGTACCCTCCACCTTTGAAGCCTCTCCCTCTGATTGGATGGCTTTTCCCAAAACTTCCTTACCACTCTGGACTTGTTCTATCATGTGTGCCCCCTTTTACCTTTGTTCTCCCTTCTTCTTTTATGTGTTGCCTTCCTTTGTTAATGTAAACTCCTTGAGGGCAGGGACTACCTTTCTTTCTGTTTGCATTTGTATTCCTGGGGTGTAGCACAATACGTAGGACATCATAAGAGCTTAATAAATGTGTATTGACTGACTGATGCTATGCCAAACATTCGAGGTACAAAATTCTTACCAATAAAACTTTGAGCGTTTACCTAACCTTTAGTCAAGTGTATCATGAACACTGGAAGATTAAATAACTTTGGTATAATCAGCCCCAGATTTGATGTTCAGTTGAAAGCTCTAGAAGAGGCTGACTGATTTGCTATTATCCCATCAGTTGGGGATTATTATGGTTACAACTTCAGCTAGCATCATGGACAATGAGGATACAAGATTAAAACATAGCAGAAAAAAATCCTGAAATTCTTTTTCTAAGGGTACAAAAGGTGCATACAAATGAAATTCTCCTAATGATGAAAATAAAATAGAATGTAGTGAACACCTACAGTACACAGAGCATATTGGGGAAATTATGAAGAAATAAAGATGTGGTCCTTCCATTTCTGATGAGCTTGTAATACAAAGAAGGGAAAGGTAAGATACACATAGGAAATGACACATGAACAGTTACGTGCCAGTGGGGAAGGAATTTTCATAAATCCTGAAAGAACTCAAAGAAAACAAGAAATAGGATAGCTCAATTAAGAAAGTCTTCTTGGTGCAACCACATTTTTAGCCTACCTCTAATGTCTTCATTTTCTTCTGCATCATGATTTTATCCACTTTGTTGGTTTCAGTAGCTATATTCTTGAAGTTCTTATGAGTGGACCCATACCAATCAGTGTAGGCACTGAAAGATAAATCCGATTCATCTAAACTCTGAATCTCTTCCTCCAGAAACTTGATTTGCTCCTTAAAAAAAGAAATATTAAACAAGAGGTGACTTTTGTTGGAAAACAAATATCTGCAGCTAGAATTTTATGACCTCTACAAATCTATCACCTCTTCAATGAATGAGGGCTGCTTCCCGTTAACAGATTATAAAAATACTCTCACAAAGATGTTCTTTTACTCACTAGTACATGAAGAAGAAGGGCCTGATATCGAGAGGTTAACTGTGTTGCTTGGTATCCTGTTCTGCTGCTCACTTGAGTCTCTTCCAATATCTCCTGAGCTCGAGATCCAACTTCCTCAACTTCATCTTTGTATGTTGCGATCTCTTCATGCCACTTCTGAATTTGTTTGAACATGTAGAGAAAGATTGGGGTTATGTCAAGAACTCTAGAATGAAAATGTCTTCTAAATAAGTAATACTTTAAATACTTGCTTTGTCAATAAACATTTATTAAGTGCCTACTATATGCTAGGTATTGTGAAGACAAAAAGAGACCTATCCTCAAAGAATTTATAGTCAAATAAATGAGCTAATATGTGAACAAATATGTACAAACAAAGCAAGCCATACACAGAATAAATAAGAAATAATTAATAGAGGAAAGGCACTAGAATTAAGAGGGCTTGGGAATGACTTCACGGAAAAATTGTGATTTTTAGCTGTGATTTAGGAAACTTATTCTAAGATATAATTTTGAAAATGAATTAAAATTCTTACATGAAAATGTTATTAAAACAATAGAACAATGGCAAGGTTGCTTTGCATTTAGCTGCATTTTATATTTCATATTATGTATATAATATATATATTACGTATACACATATAATATTTTATACTAGAAGTAGGAAGAATCTGTACCACATCCACAACAACATTAATTCCCAAATGTCACTAATGTATTATGTATTGATTTTTTTAAAAAAAAATTCTCAATCGGGATGGATTAATAAAAATGCTTATTACTTGAACAATAAAAATAATTTAAAAATTCTTAGATATAAAGAAATAGGTTTTGCAAAACACGTGATGTTTTAAAAAAGACTATTAAATATTTTATTGACACTAGAGTAACATTATTCTGCCCAGCAGAGACATTTCACTGGAATTAATCTTAAATGACTTTCTACTACCTTCATTTGATGTAGCTGCATCTCCTTTACTGCTCGGTTAGATTGACGTCCAGTGCTGACATTAACTTTCTCTTCCAAAGTCTTCAGCCAGTCATCAACCTGTTGAAACTTTTGCTCCATCAGCCTCAGCTTGTTTACTATATTGTTGATTTGGGTTCGAGTCTCTGACAGCTTTTGTTGATATGTCTGCCAGTCCTGTCTTAAGGACTCTAAAACACGATCCTCAGCCTGTGGTATGCCCCAGGGTATCACTTCCTCTCTGGTATGAAGTACTGCATTCAGTAATGCCTGCCCCTCTGCACAGTGTATCTGTAACTCCTGCAAGGGAATGCGAATGGCTGTTACAACTTATTCATCTTTTATGTGACCACTGGTAATCATGTCTCACACATGACAACTGCTTCAGGCTGATCTCATTAGACATTCATTCAATTCACCATGGTAATGTAAAAGGATAGCTGATGAGATTAGTGCTGCCCGGTCATTCAGAGGAAAAATTCTAAAGTAAATATGTAATAAATGTAGATTTTCCTTTTCAAGTACAATGTGTTATTTTATTTGAAAGAAAATCCATATGCAGAAAAATGTACAAAATTACTTTATAGTAAATAAAATACAGAGAAAAATGCAATATTACTTTATAAAGAAAATATACACATACACCCAACATATTACTTTCTCTTCAAAAATGAAAATTCTATTCCATACACACACACACACACACACACACACACACACACACACAAACCCCACCTCTGTCATACCCTAGGCCACCTTAGGCAAGTCTTTTAGTCTTCTTGGGTCTCAGTTTCCTCATTTGTAAAATGAAAGTGTTGGACTAGATGACCCCTGAGGTTTCATCCACCTCCAGATTTATGATCCTATAAGCTTGCTGACTATCATTAACTTTAAAGTTTGTAAAGTATTTTACATATATTATCCAATTACATACTGAAATATCATGAGTACATCTTTTGAGAAAAAAATTTGAGGTGTTTGACATAATGAACACAAAATAACACCTCAAAATAATGAAATTGATGATATTGTAATAGACAGGAAATGACTCATTGTTGTTCAGTTGTTTTCAGTTGTGTCCAACTCTTCATGAGGCCATTTGGGGTTTTATTGGCAAGTATCCTAGAGTGGTTTGCCATTTCCTTTTCCAGTTCAGTTTACAGATAAGGAAACTGAGGCAAACAGGTTTAAGTGACTTGCCTAGGATCACACAGCTAATAAGTGTCTAAGGCAAGATTTGAACATGAAGATGAGGCTTCTTGACTTCAGGCCTGGCACTTTAGCCATTGAGACACCAAGTCGCCCCAAATGACTCATTATGAAGGCTCATTTCTGGATCACGTATCTGTGTATATATGTATCACCAACTTGCTACAGTAAAGATCAAAATTACTATAAAAATAATAAAAATGAGAAAAAGATATGTTGTACAATTAAAATAACTCCATGCTTAAGTGAATTATTCATTTGATAAGATGGGAATTGGGAAGAAGGACATTGGACACTAAATATAATAATCTGTACAGAAGTTTGCTTAACGAGTTTAACCAATATAAATCAATTGCCATAACATGGGGATCAAAAGAATTTAAAAACCACCTTAGTTAAGCAACTAAGTTAACCAATGATCTCCCTTATGAAAAGAAAAGGATAGCAGACTAGGGCAACAACAGTTTACAATACAGACTCATTTGTAAAATCTTATGGAGAAAGATTGTGGGATATTATATAAGCTTCATAAAACATAAAGTAGAAGTAGGGAGTAGGGGACACAGTTTAAAATTAGGGTCAAGGAACTGAGGATGTTTTACCTGGAGGAAAGAAGACTAAAGAAAAGGGGCATTACCACTGTGATCAAATATTTGAAGGGCTGTCATGTAAAAGATAGATTAGATTTGTTTTGTTTGCACCAAGAGTACATCACCAGTAAGCAAAGAAACAAATTTAGGTTTCATGTCAAGGAAAAAAAACCTTTTCAACAGTTAGAGCTACCCAAAAGTACAGTGGGCTATTTAAGGAGGTGTTATACCCTGCCTTCATTGAAGGTCTTCAAGCAGAGACTGGATGGCCACATCAGATAAGTTATCACGGGGATCCTTTTTGGGCACATGCTCTAAAATTACGTGATATAATTACAGAAAATCTTTCCAAGTTCAAAAACGAAAGAGGACAATAAGCAATAAATGGAAACAATCTGTAACAAACCTTTTACAACAAACTTTTTTCACTAACAAGGGGAGTGGAAGTCTTCAAGAGGAAATAGGAAATAGGCCCTGGAGAAAAGAAACATGGTGGAAGGTGGCTAGATTAGACTAATTATATAGAAGGAAGTATTAATTCTAGACGCAACACAATTTTTGTAGCGTTGAGGTATTCTCAAGGCATCTTCAGGAGAAAAATATACGAAAAACATGAACAAAGATTTTATATCTTGTATTCTACCGAAAAGGTAAATAAAATAACGTCAATAACTATCAATTGATATGCCTACTTTCCTATTCGTGTGACATGTGATGACAGTATCAGAAGTATTGCAACTTTTATAGGCTGACACATGTTAACCATTATACAACTGAGTAAAGTTTAATAGACTACAAGATTTCACTACATTTTTCATTTGCTGACTACATAAAAAAAAAACGACTCAACAGACCAGAATGCTGATATAAAAGTTCTTCTTGGGGCAACTAAGTGACGCAGTGGATAGAGCGTTGGCCATGGAGTCAGGAGGACCTGAGTTCAAATCTGCCCTCAGACATGCAACAGTCACTAGCTGTGTGACTTTGGGCAAGTCACTTAACCCCAATTGCCTCACCCCCCCAAAAAAAAAAGTTCTTCTCCATCAATATATCTACAATGAATATAAAGATTTTAGAGGATTCTGTAATAAACATAACAACAAAGATACAGGGAATCTATGACAGTGCTTTGCACACAGCATGTGCTTAATAAATGTTTGCTAAATGACTTCCTCAAAGTCATACAATTAGTGTCTGAGGCAGGATTTGAATCTAGGGTTTTCAGACATTGAGTTGTGTCCTCTTACCTATACCAAGTTATTTGGTTGTAAATGGAAAACAAGTCGAACCCTGAAGTGAACAGAAAGAAGAGGGTGGGCCAGATGGCCCTTGAGAAACTACAGAGTTCTTTTAATGACCCCAATCTTTTCCATGAAACAAAGGCTTATCTTTTAAATACCAATGTTCTTTTGGAGGTGTTAAAAGGCTAGGAGTCACTGACCACTATAAGCTCTGGAGAACTGATGTTAAGGATTCCTCTAAGAGCAAAGGAGAAGCATGCAGTATGAGTAAATAGGCTGCAGCATCTATTAACGTAGAATTACACAGAAAAAGCAGCGTGAAGGATGTAAAACAAATTTTTCAGAAGATAAGCTTGCCAGTCCATATTTTCCATTGGCAAACTGACTGTCAAGAGATGTTAACTGGACTTCTTGTGGCAGAGTGATGGGAGGCCATGGACAGGAGTCACACAGGCAGGAGAGACATGGATGGACTGCCATTTATATTAATGAAAAGAATACCCACATCAGTGGGTTATCTGTTGAAGTAACAGAGATACATAGGTACTTTATGTTGTTGTAAATATAGTGGACATTGTTCTCATTCTGTGTGAAATAACTCAGTATAACCTGAAAAGATCACGTTGTAAAAATTTCAGCATTCATTACACATTCATTTCCCCTTTGCATCTGATATCTTGTCATAATGCTATCTAACTCAGCCTGAGGTGCTCAACACCTTTCCAAGTCCCTTGGCCTCCTTCCCCTTTGACTTGAGGGTTGATGAATAGAACACCTTCTAAAGCTTCCCTCTCCAGAAGGCAGGATTTGAACTTCCCAGCTCACTCTTCATTTTCCCTCTGCAGTTCTGCTTGGTTTGAACTCCATGGAACAAGATACTACCCTGCACCAAGTACCCCATATCATTCACCCCCTCACCTCGATTTCCAGTTTCCTTTTGTGTGTTGTCTTCACTCATTAGATTGTAAGCTACTTGAGAGCAGGCTATCTTTCTTTTTCTTATTTGTATTTCCAGTGCTTAAGACAGTGCTTGGCACATAGTAGGCATTTAATGAATGTTTGGTGCATGGAATTAAATATCAAATTGTCTATTAAATAACTCATCCCAATAAAATATAAACTTCCTTAGGAAGAAATTAAAAACTAAATCTTTGTAGCCCTAGAACCTAGCATGATCACTAGGATAAAACAGAAGTTTAAGAAATATTTGAGGAAGGAAAGACTATCTGTAAATACTTCTAAGAGCCTGTAATTTCCAAGGTATACATACTCCATCAGTAATGATTACAACCTCTTTGTACTTGGGAGATAATCCTTATGAGTTTCTGTGGCCAGCCTTCTTGTGATGAAGATGACGTTTACTATAAAATATTACAGTGTGCATAATCATATGAGGATAATGAAATTTGGGCACAATTCAATAGCATTGCACAATATTCCCTAGAGATATTGGTAACAAGATGCTACTGAATGATTTAGAAGCCAAAGTTCATAATAATAGCCTTTAAACACACACACACACACACACACACACACACACACACACACACACACAAACAGAACTAGCCGGTTAGGCTCAGAATTTTGAATTCATATAAAGCAAAATTTAGACTGTCCCCTTTGCAACAGCCATTTCATTTTTAGAAACTTTTCTAGTAGACTTGATCAAAAGAAAGTGTGCCAACCACAATAAGTATAAGGTATTTACTAAGCATTATATATGTTCTATATAATAGCAGCAAAATACTTATCAACTGTCTTCTTTTACCATCAACAACTAGAAGATAAAACACCATTGTCATTGATTGTTGGATAAATAAAATTAAATGAAATTTAAACCTAAATTCTTTGATGATGTGAGCTACATTCTGAATATATTCAAATTTGATACTTGAGTGACTACTGAACATTTTTCAAGTAATTTGGCCTGAAAACAAGAAACACCCAAAAGCCACAAGTTAATTATTGGATGGATTTCTAAGAACAGAAGCTTGGAATGCTGTCCTTTTCCTTGTCAAAAATGCCTGGCATCAAGACCAATATGGGTCATTAAGAGAAAGAAAAGTCAGTACTGTTAAAAGGAATTCCTAACTCTTGGGTAGGCATAGCTGCATTAATACCTTAAAATTTTCAGAGATCATTAGACCATTTAATAAGACTCTGAAAACTCTTTTATTACCTTTTGTTTAATAACAATAATAATAACAGCTTATATTTATGTAAATGGAATTTTTCATGCTGTGTAAGTTAACCAGTATGGCCTGGTGGAGAGAGAGCTAGTCTTGAACATACAATAATCTGGATTCAAATCCTGCCTCTGACATACATGGTTTTGTGACCCTGGACAGGTTACTTAACTATGCAATGCTTCTAGACACTTGTTAAAGACTGTAAGTTTCAGAGAAGTGTCAACTGGTTCCTTACCAGGAGCTTCCTTTGCAGAAAAATCACAGGTTGAGTCAAACAAAAACTATGGGAAACCATTATTTGGCAGATGGAAAAACTGAGATACAGAGAAGGTAGGTCACATGCTTAAAGTTATAAAACAGTAATTATGAGCCGAAGAGTAGATTCTAACCCTATTCTCTTTCAAGTAATTGATGATGCTTCCTTAGGCAAAGAGTGGACAGAGTGTGGGGGTTTGAAATCAGGGAAACCTGAGTTTATAGACTCTGTCACTCTATTTGTGTGACCCATGGACAAGCTGCTTAACCTTTCTGTGCCTCATATATAAAATTTGGATAATAATACTCCTTATACCTACATCATGAAGATTTTATGAGGTTTACACAAAATTATAAATACTTATGTATATACATATATGTGGTGCTTCGTAAACTTTGTAGCACTACATAAATACAATTATTATTTTAAAATTGTGAAATAAAGATTTTTATTGCAATTGTTATGTTTGGAGTTAAAAATAGATATATCACATGCCCACTACTTGCAATAATCACAAAAATAGCTTTGAAATGTCAATTGTTTCAAAATTAAATTGACTTTACCTGTAGGTCATGTAATGTTGTCTCATGAGTCTTAGCATCACCTTCAAGAAGTGAAAAGTGGTCTAATTTTTCTTGTTCTCGTTGCAACCAAAGTTCAAAAGCCTTGAGATCTCTTTGGTATTCTTGGTGAAGACGAACAAGCCTCTCACACTTGGCTACTGCTTCCTATTAGTAATAATAAATGTAAGCTTGATGTTACACTTTTAAAATGCAGCCTTAGTATCTGACTAAAAATGAACCATCCAATGAACTGACCATCCATTTTAAGCATATGTGAAGCTGACTCTTCCTGCCACACTCCATCTCCTTGCCTTCTCATTGCCTGTTGTCCATTTTTGAGGTGTGTTCCTTCCTTACCTCTACCTCCCAGAATTTCTGTTTCATGTAGGACTTAATTGAAATGTTATCCTAACCATGACATTTCCTGGTTTCCCCAGCTGCTCCTAGTACCTTTCTCCCTAAAGTTACATTTTATACATTTTGTAAATACCAATATATGAGGTGTCCTAGAAGCCTTAGAGCAAACTGCACTGAGACTTTTAGGTTACTTTCTGTTTTAAGCTTAAAAATGCACAATTTTTGGATACTAAGTATGTGCATGTTGTTTCCACCAATAGGGCAAGGTCATATCACATGGTAAGTTACAGAGCAAGGATCCTCTTTCCATCATACTACACAACCATACCAGTAAGTCCACAAGTCAAATAATTGTGTCCTCCAGTGCCCAGTTACTTAAACAAAAAGTCTGCTGGCAAGGTGATAAGGCAAGATGAGACATTTTGTCATGGACAATGTTGTTTCTTTATTGGGTTATGTCCAATTCTGAAGCCCATTTAATGGGCCAATTTTTTTTTATAAATTAATTTTTTTCTAATGAGCTAACCTGTCTTCAAGGCTTGGATTTATCTGAATTATCCGATTTCATAATGATTCTCTAAATGGAAACTCTATTAACATTTCAGACTAAAGGCATGTTTATTAATACATGGGAAAAACAAAATAAAACAAAAACTAAGCCTTGAAAGGATTCAAAGAAGCAAGAAATCTTAAACATTAGTTTATATGGGACACTCAAAGATTCATTGCTACAGCTTTTGTTTGCAAAAGAGATGAGTCTATTCTTAATTATTCAACGCATAGCTATCCTTTATTGGAATTATCTTTTGCTCTTCCTCATTCAGTGTTCAAAGCCATCTAGATGGCACGATGTATGCAGTGCTAAACTTGGAGTCATGAAGACCTGAGTTCATAATCTGGGCTCACACACTTAGAGTTGTGTGATCCTGGTCAAGCCATTTAACCTCTGTTTGCCTTAGTTTCCTTAGCAGTAAAATGAGGATCATAATATGATCTATTTCTCAGGATTGTTGTGAGGATCAAATAAGATATAGAATTTTGCAACCTTAAAGTGATATACAAATGAATGGTAGTGACGCTGCTGCTGCTGCTGCTGCTGCTATTAAACAACATGGATTGGAAAGAACTAAGTCAATTCTGCTACTATTAGCAGCTATGATTATTTTTTTAAGTTGATTTGTTGTTATTTTTCAAGCTTAACTGACATTTCAGACTCAGCAGTCAATTTATTTTTTCAGAGTATCACAGAAGCTTATCACCACACTTGATCAAAATGCAACAGCTCACTTTACTAATTTACCCTAGCCAAACAGGACTTTCATTGGTAAAATGCTTTTGTTGTTTGGTAGCCATTGTTAGAGAACGATAAATCTTCAAGGCTTTTATTATTTCCTATAGAAAACTCAATTTAAAATAAAATGCAAAGTTTCAAGGATCTATGAATCCTTTAGAGTGGCTACTCTCTTCATTGACACAGTTTACAACTCCTTGATGAACATAAAAATTGGCCTTTCAAAGTTACTTTGCCCAAAAAATTCATCACCCTGCAGTCAACTTGGCAACGAACCTTTCTGAATTTGTGTGACCCCAGACACTTAACCAGTCCATCACTAAGACCTTACTGAAAGCCACTTCATAACTAGGCAGGGACAGGCTTGCTCTCTGGTGACATTGCATCTGGTCGTGTGTGTTAGAGAAAACTGAGTCAACAAAGTACCATGAGGATTCAACAGAGCAAGACTCTGGAACAAGCATTTGAATAAATCATTCCACAATAATTACAACCTTGATAAAGCCTTACCATGAAGCCAGGACTTCCCCCCATTTCATGAATTCACCTGATTAGGTGTTTATGGCCATTTTTATTTTACTGTATTAAAATATTATCACAGCGTATTTCAGTGAAAAGAGTGTTGGACTTGGAATCAGAGAAACTGGGTATGATTCTTAGTTCCATCATTTACTAATGTGTGTCTTTGGACAAGCCATTTAACTATTTTAGGTCTCAGTTTCCTTACCTAAAAAAATACTTTTTGAACTAGGAACTAAGTGACCTCCAAGGCCCTTACCAGCTCCAAATCATAATCCTGTAATTTAGGTATTTTTCCTTAATGTAACTGATGAAGTATTAAGTTTATGTATCTATTTGTAATGAAAATATTTAATGTATTCACCAATGTGTGCATTAAATTGGCTTCTAAATTTTCAAACTCTAGTAAAAATAAATAAATAATTTATTTGTAAAGATATAGAATTCTAACCTCTGCTTCTTTCTGCAGTACTGCTGTAGATTACTATGGACATTACCTTGGTCCTGTCTTCAATTGCTTTGTACCGTTCTTGGAGATCCTGACGTTCTAACTGTGTCACATAGTGTTCAGTCATTCCGGCACCCTTTACCTCAATCGTCTCTAGCAAGCTGCTGTGACTCAGTACTTCTTCATTCAATAACTGGAAAACATATGCAAAACAAACAAACAAAAAAACCACAAACCAATATGCAGGGATTCACCACATGCACTGACTCACATTCAAATTTCAATTAAAAGTGTCTATTTGAAAAGCACATTTTAATGAGCCAGCCAAGAAATATTTGTTAAACAACTCTGGCACTACACTAGAGTAAGAAATATCAAAATACCTAGCAAGATACAAAAGAGAGCTCATTCGACATTTCCATGATGGATAGTCCATATAAAACAGTGGAAAAATAATCATTAATTGGAAAAACAGCAAGAAATGTAGACAAATCATTGGATTTGAAATTTGTGGTGGTTAATAATGCTAATTGCTCTTACAGTCAAGTTGGCAGTGGGGACAAATTCCTTCCTTCCGGGACAATTCTGGGCTTCTATAGCACTCATGTATATCTCATGGCAGTGAGAAAGAATGGATATAATATAAAGGAAGTGAGCAATACTATTCTGGTAAACACATAACAGGATCTCTGGGGGGGAAATACATGCACAGCACATTTTAAAGTTTAGCTTGCGTTTTCTCTATCCCTTTTTTTAAAGTCTGGACAAACAACATAACAATGAATCAAGTCTATTTTAGAGCATTTGCTGATTTCCAAGGTGTAAATGCTTACGCTGAAAATTTTTTTTAATTGGCTATTTGAGGTCTGTAGATGCTGGTTCTCACACACCCCTGGATATGATACGGGGCAAATGATTCACTTCATAACATACATACATATACATATATGTTACACGTGCAATTGTATATGTATGTATAAACACATACACACATACATATATGCATACATGCATTATATATGTATGCAAGAAAGCCAAATGGTACCTTTAAAAGCACAAAGTCTTTTAGTATGGTATTCTTTTTATCTCCACTGCTAAATATATCAGATTTTTCATAGTGATTGAGAACTTTAAGTCAAATCTAAAAGGTCACTATAATCCTGAAAAAATAAAGTGTCATTTTTCAAAAAAGTTACTGTTTTATCATCAGAGGATATTAATTCCCTGAGAATATTAAATCTGAATATCACAGTGGAAAAATTAATGTTGTAAAAATAATTTTACCATATCAAAAAGGATAATTATTATGAGGAAAGATAATGCCATAAAAGAATCTAAAAGTAGACTTTTTTTAATCATAAAGAATTCACATAGAAAGTAAGGAAATATAGGAAAAAAATAAAAATTTTAGAAGTAAATATAAAATACATTTGGTCCCTCCAGGATTATAAAAAGAAAACAGTATAGGTTCTTATCTTGTGGAGAATCACTAAAATAAAATGATTAGAGAAAAAGCATTTTTAATTTCTGCTTTCACTTGGTAGTTTTCACACATGGAATGGGAAAGAATCTCATTATTAATAAAAACACAACAACCTAAAATCAAGTTTTCAAAACTCTAACCACATCCCCAGATACCAACTTCTCAAACATTTTTATATAGGAATTGTAATTATATTTCAAAATGTTTTTAGATTTTAAATAAAATTAGGCACAAACCTTTGCTTTCCCAAGGGCCATAGTTTTATCTCGAAGTTCTGCCCACTGCCTTTCACATTCATTTATACTAGCTTCTACATTGTCCATCCAGTTGGAAAACTGTCGAACATCATCTTGATAACTTGTCCATTTAGACAGAGCTCCTTCCAATTGACTAAAATAAAATTTGAAAATATATACATAAAATGCTAATAAATCTAAAACAACATTGGAGTATGAGAAATAGAAGTATGAAGAAAAGAAGGAAGAAAAGAAGGAAGGAAAGAAGAAAAAAGGGGAAGAAGAGAAGAAGGAGGAGGAAAGGAAGGGGAGAGGAAAAAGAGGAAGGTAAAGAGGGAGGGTGAGAGGATGGACTGGTATAAAGATTGTAATCCTAATGATTTTGGAACATAATTCTGATTTTTTTTAACCCTACCTCCTCTTACCTTTTACAACGGATGGCAGTGGACAAAAGAGAAGACCACATGTCTTTGACAGTCTGTAATTGTTGCTGAATAGCAGGAACACCTTCTGGAGAGGTATTTTGTAGAACACATTCTCCTCTGGTCAGTATCATTTTCATTTGAATCTCTTTTTCCTGCTTCACAGAAAGTAGTGCCTAAAACAAAGGAACAATTATCTGCAGGGGGAAGGTAATAACCATTTATATAACGACTATTATGTGTCAGGCACTATGCTAAGCACTTTACAATGGTATCTCATGTGATCCTTACAACCAGGAAACTGGGCCAGACAAAATATAAGTGACTTGCCCACAATGACTGGGCTCGTAAGTGATTGAGGCACATTTTTAACTCTGGTCTTGCCGATTCCAGGCCCATCACTCTATCACACCTGCCACTGTCCTACCTAGTTCCCAGGAATATGTTACTTGGCCTATAATAAGGTAACTTGATAATTTTACCCCTCTGTCCCCCCAAAAAACCTTTTTTTAAAGAAATTTATTTTTATTTTGATTTAGTAACAATCACTTCCATATGCTTTTGAGTTTAAAATTTTTCTCCCCTTTCCTCCCCTTCCCCACCCTCCCCAAGACAGTGCACAATCTGATATAGGCTTTACATTTACATTCCCATTAAACATATTTTCACTTTAGTGAAGTTGTAAGTAAAAATTAAAACCAATAGAAAGAACCATCAGAAAGATGAAACAAAACTCAACAGAAGGTAAAAATATGTGATAACAACTCGACTTCCATAGTCCTTTCTTTGGATGTGGACAGCATTTTCCATCCTAAGGCCTCTGGAAGTGTCTTAGATCCTTGTAATGCTGAGAAGGGTTCAGTTTAACAATATTAGTCATTGCATAACGTGGCTGTTATTGTGTACAAAGTCCTCTTGGTTCTGCTCACTTCACTCAGCATCAGACCATATAAGTCTTTCCAAGCTTTTCTGAAGTCCAGCCTGTTCATCATTTCTTATAGCACAATAGTATTCCATTACATTCATATACCACAACTTGCTCAGCCATTCCCCAATTGATGGGCATCCTCTCAATTTCCAATTCTTTGCCACCACAAAAAGAGCTGCTATGAATATTTTTGTACATGGGGTCCTTTTCCCATTTGTTTGATCTCTTTGGGATATAGCCCTAGAAGTGCTATTGCTGGATCAAAGGGTATGCACATTTTTGTAGCCCTTTGGGCATAGTTCCAAATTGTTCTCCAAAATGGTTGGATCATTTCACAACTCCACCAACAATGTATTAGTGTTCCAAATTTCCCACATCTTCTCCAACATTTATCGTTTTCCTGTTTTGTCATGTTGTCCAGTCTGATAGGTGTGATGTGGTACCTCAGAGTTGTTTTGATTTGCATTTCTGTAATCAATAACGATTTAGAGCATTTTTTCATATGACTATAGATGGCTTTAATTTCTTCATCTGAGAACTGTCTGTTCATATCCTTTGACCATTTATCAATTGGGGAATGGCTTGTGTTCTTATAAATTTGTCTTAATTCTCTATATATTTTAGAAATGAGGCCTTTATCAGAGAGACTGGTTGTAAAAATTCTTTCCCAATTTTCTACCTTCCTTCTAATCTTAGTTGCATTGGCTTTGTTTGTGCAAAAACTTTTCAATTTAATGTAATCAAAATTATCCATTTTGCTTTTCATAATGTTCTCTATCTCCTGTTTGGTCATGAATTCTTCTGTTCTCCATAGATCTGATAGGTAAACTATTCCTTGTTCTCCCAGTTTACTTATGGTATCAGCCTTTATATCTAAGTCATGAACCCATTTTGACTTTATTTTGGTATATGGTGTGAGATTTGGGTCTATGCCTAGTTTCTGCCATACTCTTTTCCAGTTTTCCCAGCATTTTTTTCAAAGAGTGGGTTCTTATCCCAGAAGCTGGGGTCTTTGGGTTTATCAAATAATAGATTACTATAGTCATTGACTACTGTGTCTTGCATATTTAACCTATTCCACTGATCCACCTCCCTATTTCTTAGCCAGTACCAAGCAGTTTTGATGATTGCTGCTTTATAATACAATTTAAGATCTGGAATTGCTAGGCCACCTTCCCCTGCATTTCTTTTCATTAGTTCCTTTGATATTCTGGACCTTTTTTTTTCCAAATGAATCTTGTTATTATTTTTTCTAACTCTATAAAATAATTTTTGGTAGTTTGATTGGTATGGCACTGAATAAGTAAATTAGCTTAGGTAGGATTGTCATTTTTATTATATTAGCTCGGCCTACCCATGAGCAACTGATGTTTTTCCAATTATTTAGATCTGATTTTATTTGTGTGAAAAGTGTTTTGTAATTGTGTTCATAGAGTTCCTGGGTTTGTTTGGAGGTAGACTCCTAAATATTTTATAATGTCTACAGTAAGTTTAAATGGGATTTCTCTTTCTATCTCTTGCTGTTGGGCTTTGTTGGTAATATATAGAAATGCTGATGATTTATGTGGGTTTATTTTATAGCCTGCAACTTTGCTAAAGTTGTTTATTATTTCAAGTAGTTTTTTACTTGATTCTCTAGGATTCTCTAAGTATATCATCATGTCATCTGCAAAGAGTGATAGCTTTGTTTCTTCTTTGCCTATTCTAATGCCTTCAATTTCTTTTTCTTCTCTTATTGCTAAAGCTAAGGTTTCCAGTACAATATTGAATAACAGTGGTGATAATGGACATCCTTGTTTCACCCCGATCTTATTGGAAATGCTTCTAGCCTGTCCCCATTACATATAATGCTTGCTGAAGGTTTTAGATAGATGCTATATTATTTTAAGGAAGACTCCATTTATACCTATGCTTTCTAGTGTTTTTAATAGGAATGGGTGTTGTATTTTATCAAAAGCTTTTTCTGCATCTATTGAGATGATCATGTGGTTTCTGTTGGTTTTGTGTTGATATGCTCAATGATGCTGATAGTTTTCCTAATATTGAACCAACCCTGCATTCCTGGTATAAATCCTACCTGGTCATAGTGTATTATTCTTGTGATAAGTTGCTGCAATCTATTTGCTAGTATTTTGTTTAAAATTTTTGCATCTATATTCATTAGAGAAATTGGTCTATAATTTTCTTTCTCTATTTTGACTCTTCCTGGTTTAGGTATCAACACCATATTTGTATCATAAAAAGAATTTGGTAAGACTCCTTCTTCACCTATTTTCCCAAATAGTCTATATAGTATTGGAATTAATTGTTCTTTAAATGTTTGATAGAATCTGCATGTAAATCCATCTGGCCCTGGAGATTTTTTCCTAGGGAGTTCATCAATGGCTTGTTCAATTTCTTTTTCTGAGATGGGGTTATTTAAGTATTTTACTTCCTCTTGGTTAATCTGGGCAATTTATATTTTTGTAAATATGTATCCATTTCACTAAGATTGTCAAATTTGTTGGCATATAGTTGGGCAAAATAATTCCTAATTATTGTTTTAATTTCCTCTTCCTTGGTGGTAGCTTTGCCCTTTTCATTCTTGATACTAGTAATTTGGTTTTCTTTTTTTTTTTAATTAAATTAACCAAAGGTTTATCTATTTTATTGGTTTTTTCATAAAACCAGCTCTTAGTTTTATTTATTAGTTCAATAGTTTTCTTAATTTCAATTTTATTAATTTTTCCTTTGGTTTTCAATATTTCTAATTTGGTGTTTAGTTGAGGATTTTTAAGTTGTTCTTTTTCTAGTTTTTTTAGTTGTATGCCCAATTCATTAATCTCCTCTTTTTCTATTTTATTTATGTAAGCATTTAGAGATATAAAACTTCCCCTAAGAACTGCTTTCGCTGCATCCCATAGGTTTTGGTATGTTGTCTCATTATTGTCATTCTCTTGAATGAAATTATTGATTGTTTCTATGATTTGTTGTTTGACCCAATCATTTTTTAGGATTAGATTATTTAGTTTCCAATTATTTTTTAGTCTATCTTTCCATGGCCCTTTATTACATATAATTTTTATTGCATCATGATCTGAAAAGGATGCATTTAATATTTCTGCCTTTCTGCATCGGATTGTGAGGTTTTTATGCCCTCAATTTTTGTGTATGTGCCATGTACTGCCAAGAAAAAAGTATATTCCTTTCTATCCCCATTCAGTTTTCTCCAGAGGTCTATCATACCTAACTTTTCTAATGTTCTATTCACCTCCTTAACTTCTTTCTTGTTTATTTTGTGGTTAGACTTATCTAGTGCAGAGGGGAGGTTCAGGTCCCCCACTAGTATAGTTTTGCTGTCTATTTCTTCCTGTAACTCCCTGAACTTCTCCTGTAAGAATTTGGATGCTATACCATTTGGTGCATATATGTTTAGTAATGATATTACTTCATTGTCTATGGTGCCTTTTAGCAGGATGTAGTTTCCTTCCTTATCTCTTTTGATTAGATCTATTTTTGCTTTTGCTTTGTCTGAGATCAGGATTGCTACCCCTGCTTTTTTACTTCAGCTGAGCATAATATATTCTGCTCCAGCCTTTTACCTTTACCCTGTATGTGTCACTCTTTTTCAAATGTGTTTCCTGTAAACAACATATTGTAGGATTATGGTTTTTAATCCATTCTGCAATCCATTTCCGTTTTATGGGAGAGTTCATCCCATTCACATTCACAGTTATGATTACTATCTGTGTCTTTTTCTCCATCCTTTCCCCCCATTTATGCTTTTCTTTCTCCTTTTTCCTTTCCCCCTTCACTAGTGTTTTGCTTTTGACCACGCCTCCTTCAGTCCCTCTCCCCTTTTATTATCCCTTTCCCTTTTCTTCCCCTTTACTCTTACTGCTTCTTCCCTCCCTTCTTTCCCCCTCCCTTTTCTTTCCCCTTTTCCTCCTACTGCCTATAGGGCAAGTTAGATTTCTATACCTAACTGATTATGTTATGCCCTTCTTGAGCAAATTGATGAGAGTAAGGTTCAAACAATGCTCCCCTCCCTTCTTTCCCTCTGCTGTAATAGGATTTTGTGTCTTTTCCTGTAATGTAATTTACCCTTGTCTGCCTCCTCCTTTCTCAGTACATTTTCTAAGATCAGATTGATCCACTTATTTGGATCCATTTAACCCACTTGATTAGATTTTTTTTTATCATTACATCAAAGTCAACTAATATCCACCCTCTTTATGTATACTCCTTTAACATGGTGTAATAACAATACAGTTCTCAAGGGTTGCAAGTGTCATATTCCCTTGTAGGGGTTTAAACACCCCCCCTTATTAACAACATATTGTATCTTTCTGTCCCATTTACCTTTTTAAGTCCTTCTTGAGTCCTGTACTTGAAGATCAAATTTTTTGTTGAGCTCTGGTCTTTTTATCAGGAAAGTTTGGAAGTCTCCTATTTCATTGAATATCCACCTCCTCCCTTGAAAAATGATGCTCATTTTTGCTGGGTAATTGATCCTTGGCTGCATTCCAAGCTCCTTTGCCTTACAAAATATCATGTTCCATGCCCTGTGGTCTTTTAATGTAGAAGCTGCAAGGTCCTGTGTAATCCTGACTGTGGTTCCATGATATTTAAATTGTTTCTTTCTGGCTGCTTGCAGCACCTTCTCTTTCATCTGGTAATTTTGGAATTTTGCTATTATATTCCTTGGTGTTGTCAATTTGGGATCTCTTTCAGGTGGTGATCTGTGGATTCTTTCTATGGTTATTTTCCCTTCTGGTTCTAGGACTTCTGGGCAGTTTTCCTTTATGATTTCCTGAAAGATACTGTCCAGGCTCTTTTTTTCATCATGATTTTCAGGTAGTCCAATAATTTTTAAATTGTCTCTCCTGAGTCGATTTTCCAGGTCGTTGTTTTACTGATGAGGTATTTTACGTTTTCATCTATTTTTTCATTTTTTTGTTTCTGTTTGACTGATTCTTGCTCTCTCATAGAGACATTAGTTTCCATTTGTCCAATTCTAGTTTTTAACAGATTGTTTTCTTCTGTTAGTTTTTGTACTTCCTTCTTCAATTGGCCAATTGTGTTTTTTAGGGACTTGTTTTCTTCAGTGTATTTTTTTTCCAATTGGCCAATTGTATTTTTGAAGGACTCTTCTACCTCTCTCATTTGACTATTAAAATCCTTCTTGAGCTCTTCTAAGAAGGCTTTTTGGGCTTCAGACCAGTTCATATTTCTTTTGTTGTTGCAGATGTGGGTTTGTTGACAATGTTGTCCTCTTCAGAATTTCTGTCTTGATCTTCACTCTTCTCATATTATGAATCTATGGTATGTTTCTTTTTACTCATGGTGTTTCTTTATTCCCTGGCCTTTAAGGAGATTGTGCTCTCCTGCTGG
Source organism: Phascolarctos cinereus (assembly GCF_003287225.1). Lineage (NCBI taxonomy): Eukaryota > Metazoa > Chordata > Mammalia > Diprotodontia > Phascolarctidae > Phascolarctos > Phascolarctos cinereus. The sequence continues at coordinate 100,850,035 of NW_027555958.1, read as the reverse complement.
GGAACAGAGGGTACTGACCCAAGCTTCTTGTGTTGGGAGCCTAGGTCTTGGTCACTGGCTTTGTGTGCTGGGACCTCTTATGCTGGCAATTGGAGGCTGTAGGTTTCTGGCAGCTTACCTCGTGTTGGGCTGGAATCAGCAAGGCTGGAACTTTCAGGCAATTCTAGGTTGCCTGCTTTTCCTTTCCTTTAGCTTTCTTCACCTCCTTTTAGATGGGTGCTACAGGGTGTTTATGTGCCTGGGGCCCTCTTCAGTGTTGTCTCCCTCGGTTCTGCTAATGTACTGGGAGATTCCTTTGTGTTAGAGTGCTGAGGCACCTGGTGGCATTCTGAGCTGGTTTCCACTGGTCTCTCCCCCCCCCCCCACTGAGGCACTCAGAGGTCCAGGTGTTGGTGTTTGCCCATTCTACCACCTGGGCTTCAGGACTTCTTCACAATTGGAGGCTGCAGGGCTCTGACAGCTCACCTGGTGTTGGGTTGGAATCAGCAAGGCTTTAGGAAGCCTTTAGCTTGTTTTCTTCACCTCCTTTCAGATGACTGCCACAGGGTACTTATCTGCCTGGGGCCCCTTGTAGTTCTGCCTGCCTTATTTTTGCTGAGGCACTGGGAGATCCGTTTGCTGGGCTGCTGCACTGCTGCTCCCTGTCTTTCTTCTAGTTCAGGTGTTCCAGCATTTTTTTTGGGGGGTGATATTTTCTGGGTTCAGAGGTTGATAGGGGAGAGTGAGAGCTACTACCTTTTCATTCCGCCATCTTGGCTCCCAGAAGCGGAAACCAAAAATAACTTTCAAAGAAACTCTAATTAGGCAACACACACAAACTAACTTAAGTAACTGATAAATAGCTAGAAAACTTTCTGATTTGGTACATTCAGATTTCTACTTTAAGAATAATTACATCTACAGAGTTTAATTTAACTTAGAAAAGCAACTCATGGGGACCAATGTAGTGGAGTAGAGGCAACAACTCAGTCAAACTCTCTTAATATTCTCTCCAAACAATTTAAAAATAATGCTGGACCAGCACAACTAACAAATGGTCAGAGTGAGACATTTTTCTAACATGGACAGTTAGAAGGAGAGGTTTGTGACACTGGGATGGGGCCTAGCCTGCACACCAGCAGTAGGCTTTAGACGTGGCTGCAACAGTAGTAGCAGCAGCAGCAGCAGCAGCAGCCAGAGCTCTCAGCCCAGAGATGTTCCAGGACAAAGAAGAGCACCAGAACTTGCAGCTTCAGGAGAACTAGGGACCTGGTTCCAGGACCCAGAAGAGCTTGTGGTTGCAGGGTAGCATGGACCATTTTTAGGTAAAGATCACAGACAAGTTGAGTACTGACTATACATACCTCTCCCTGGATCATACCACTTTGGAAGCATGGAAAACTTAAAGACCCCAGAATGAGCTCTGAAAACAGCAGCACAATATAGCTTGAAGCTTGGGACATTGCCAGCCACCCCACCCCTTCCAGTTGAACTTTAAAATAAAGTTCAAAAATGAGCAAGCAACAAAAAAAGCTATTATGATGGCAGGAAGAATCAAGGCATAAAGTCAGAAGAAGGCAACAACATGAAAACAACTACAAGAAAAGCCTCGAAGAAAAAAAATGCAAACTGGACAGGAGCCTAACAAGAATTTGTGAAAGAGCTAAAGAAAGAGAGAGGAGTGGTAGAGGGGAAAATAGGAAAAGAAATGAGAGTAATACAAAAAAAAATTATGAAAAGAAAATTAACAGCTTGGTAAAAAAAAAAGGAGGCACAAAAATATTGAAGAAAATAACACCTTAAAATATAGAATTGGCCAAATGGTAAAAGAGGCAGAAAAATTCTTTGAAAAAAGAACTCCTTAGAAAGCAAAACTGGCCAAATGTTAAAAGAGTTACAAAAGCTCACTGAAGAAAATAATTCCTTAAAAATTTGAATTGGCCAAATGGAAGATAATGCCTACATGAGACATGAAGAAACAATAAAACAAAGTCAACAGAATGAAAAAATAAAAGGAAATGTGAAATATCTCATCAGAAAAAGCAACTGACCTAGAAAATAGATCAGGGAGATATAATTTAAGAATTATAGGACTTCCTGAAAGCCATGATCAGAAAAAGAACCTAGTCATCATATTTCAAGAAATTATAAAGAAAAACTGACCCAATATCTTAGATAAGTAAAAATGGAAAACGTCCACTCATCAGCTCCTAAAAGAGATCCAGAAATGATAGCTACCAGATATACTGTAGTCAAATTCCGGAGCTCCCAGTTCAAGGAGAAAATATTGCAAGCAGTCAGAAAGAACCTATTCAAATATTATGGAATCACAATCAGGATCACAAAAGGTTCAGCAATTTTTAGGTTAAAGAAATGGAGGGCTTGGAATACGTTATTTTAGAAGGCAAAAGAGCTAGGAATATAGCCAAAAATAACCTTCTAGGAAAACTAGATATAATCCTTTGAGGGAAAAAAATGGATATTTAATGAAATAGAAAATTTTCAAGCATTCTTGATGAAAAGACCAGAGCTGAATAGAAAAATTTGATGTTCAAACACAAGACTCAAGAGAAGCACAAAAAATTAAACATGATAGAGAAATCATAAAGGATTTAATTAGGTTAGAGTATTTACATTCCTATACAGGAAGATGACATGTGTATCTCCTCAAAACTTTATCATTATTAGAGCACTTAGAAGGAATCTACATAGACAAAGGACACAGATATAAATTGATTATATTGGGATGCTTTAAAAAAATGAAAGAATAAGAAAGAGGGATGCACTGGGAAAAGAGGTAAGAAAGAAGTGAATGGAGAAAACTATCTCATAGAAAAGAGGCATGCAAGGAAAAGCTTTTACAGTGGAGGGGGAGTACAGGGCAATTCTTGAACCTCACTCCCATCAGAATTGGTTCAAAGAGAGAAGAATATATACACACTTAATAGGTAGCACAGTGGATAGAGTGCCAGGCCTAGAGTCAGGAAGACTTTTCTTCCTCATTTCAAATTTGGCCTCAAATATTTACTAGCTATGTGACCCTAGGCAAGTCACTTAACCCTGTTTGCCTCAGTTTCCTCATCTCTATCAAATGAACTGGAGAAGGAAATGGCAAACCACTCTAGTATCATTGCTAAGAAAAAAAATAGGGTTACATAGGGTCAAACATGACTGAAAAACAATTGAACAACAACAAAATTGGGTAGACAAATCTATCTTATCCAGCAGAGAAGTAGGAGAGGAAGGAGATAAAAGAAAAGGGGTTGTAGGGTGCTAATAATTATACAGGATTTAGACCACCTATGAATATTAACTGTTGATACTCTAAACATGACTTCCTAGTCCAGGAACCAAACATGTATACCAAAGATAGAACTACATTCCTGCTATTAAATGAAATTTGAATACAATAGGAATTTGATCCTTTTTCACCCTATATTTCATTTTTTTATTTTATTTTATTAAATATGCACTATATTTCATTAAATATTTCCCAATTATGTTTAAAGAAATTTTTAACATTCACCTTAAATTTCAAGTTTTCAACATTTGTTGAATAACAATACCACTCCTAATTTAGAATTTATACCAAGGTAGGGAACAAATCTAAAAGTTAGAGGGGAAAGTATGCCAATAAAGCTTGTGAAAGAAACAATTAATATAAAACATATATATTAGCTGGCAAACATGATAAATGTTTTGCCCTATAGAATGTTTTGTCAAAACATCTCTTTCAAATGCATATGTTTCTGTTTGTGGATTCTAGACCATGAGCTCACATCTGGCTGTCATTGCAAATGTTGGCAGTGGATGAAAAAATACTTCGGGTCAAATAATATGTAAATGTTTGTAAATTCTTATCCTGGACCACAGACACAGGGATCTCTGCAGATTCCCCCTACATCAGCTCTCATTGTTCTTAAAGTCATAGGACAACATGATTTAGACCTGGAAGTAACTTTAGAGATAATATAGTCACAGGTTCATAGACTCTACTAATGTAGTCATAGGATCATGGACCAGCTCAGCCCCCTCATTTTATGCCTGAGGAAACTGAGGTCCAGGGAGGTTGAAGGGCTTGCCCAGACACAGAGGGAGTAGGTTGTGGGGATTAAATGACATAATAATTGTAAATCATAAGTAACATTTGAACACAGGTCTTCTAATTCAGAAGCCACTGCTCTTTCCATTACAATATACTCCTTTCATAAATCAGAGTACCAAAGCCCCAGGATGTTACATAATTTGCCACAGTCACCCAGTACATGATGATAAATAATAGAGTTGGAATTTTAATTTTAATTTAATCTAACCTTTGATTTCAAATAAGATCACATGTAAGCTATCCCAGAAAAATGGAGACAATATTTCTAGGGAAATAGACTCCTCAAACTCTGAAAGCAAGGAAGAATGCCTACCTCCAGCTTTAGCATTCTGCTATCCAGGACACTTTTGTCCGAAGTTGGCTGACAATAGGATTCCAGCATATGAACTGCATCTGCCATCCAATCTTGTAGCTCTTTAACACTGAGGGAGAACTGGTTGTGCTCAGCTACGATCCTGTCCAACCGTGAAACTTTCTCCTGAAATTCACAAAAGATTTTTAGCTTCCACTGAATTTCATAACTTAAATATTTAAGGTGCCCAAAATAATAAACTGTCTGAAAATTTTGAAAAGAAGTGGTTTTGTGGGTGACACCAAAGAAAGGTGATGATATTTACAGGTAGAAATTTATGGCCTTTGAGATATGAGGTTATAGTATGGCTGCATTATACACTAAGTTAAATACCAAGAACAATTAGGAAAATATGCAAATAAACTATCCTAATACAATCTTAAGAACAAAAAATCCCTTCCTATTTTTATTAACACCTCTGCCCCCTACTTTAGTCACTAGTCTTGGACAATGATAAAATTTGTTCATAATTAATAGGTACTACTCTGTTACTACCTATTTTTTGCATTTATATTTCATTTTGGTCTTTTTCTCAGACTAATAGATGCATCTTAATTTGCATATTATCAGATTCATGCAAGTCAAAGTCCTCTAGCAATTTGCTTGTATGCAAAGTAGTTACATTCTCATATTAAGTAGATTAAGGATATATGTTTGTTGTCCAGGAGAGAGATTTAGGTCTTTCATTTACTTGGTGTAGGAAACTTCTAAAGATGAAACCTCCTATCAATGCAGACCTACTACAATTCTCCAACTTACAGCCTTAGAGAGTCATCTGGGGCATTAAAGGTTAAGGGATTTATATAAGGTGAAATTGACAGCATGCATTAAAGGTAGGAAGTGAATGCTTCATTTTTTCATTCAAACTCTTCATTGAGACTCTCTGTCCATTCTGCCTTGCTGCTTTTTCATTCACATTATAAATAGTAATGAATATTTTCTTTGTCTAACACAATAGTATGTAATATGCATCTTTTACATACCTTTATGTTAAGGTAAGCTGTTTCAATTTTACTTGGCATCTTGATTTATAGGTACATTATTTAAAAAAAAAGGATCTTCCTTTGCAATGTTCCTATTTCATTATAATTTGAGAAGGTTGGAAAACAACTTCCATCCAGACCAATTCAGCAGTTTTTACCCTGAGGACTCCCATCTGCTTTCTACAGAGAAGACTGCGATACAGATGAGTCCACATTAAATATGAGAAATGTCTGACCTAAATGTGACCAAACTGAACTACTAAAGCAGTTCTGTGACAGTGTCAGTGGAGGTTAGGCAGGAGAGAAGAACCACAGGGCTGGGAGCTGTCACACCAGATATGGTTCATTCTCTTGCATTATTCTACAGTTCCAGATTACAATGGTTTAAATGATATTGGGCTTACAATTTATGAGCTAGGACTGTCATACAAAGCCATTCAAACTAGAGATTCTCAACCAAAGCACCAAAAGTATTAAATTCAGTGCTAGTTAATTAGTCGGGCCCTTGTTCTAATGCTGAACTTGAGTTATCTAATTTGTCATGTCAGTATAACTTAAAAGCACTACATGAGTTATTATTACATCATTGACCACTTAGCAAATCCATTACACTCCACTGGCATAGTAGAATGCTTTGGAGAAACATAGCTTAAAGCATTTTAATTTTAGGCAGACAAAATTGGATGAGATTTTCAGTTAGGAAACTGAGGTTTTTGAAGTGACCTAAATGCCTTGCAATAACTAATCAACATAGTAGCAATATTATTGTAATTTTAAAGCATTATATAAATGTGAGTCATTATTATCTACTACATAGATTCAATTATTGCAAGGCATTCAGGGTAAAAACAGTTTTTTAAAAAATTAATCTAATTTTATCTCCTTAAAACTAAAATGCTTTGAAGTATGTTTTCCTAAAGTGATCCACTTTTTTAGACATACTGGGGGATGGGAAGAGGAAATGAAATTTTCCCCATATATTCATGAGTTGTGCTTTTAAAATCAAAGTTTTCTTCCACAGAATTAACTATTAAGCTAGAATATTTTTACAGTTAAGGAGTAGAAGTGGCACAGTAAATAGCCTTCTTGACTTGGAATCAGAAAAGCCTGAATTTAAATCTGGTCTCAGACATTTGCTAGCTCTCTGACCTGGGGCAAGTCACTTAACCTCTGCTTCAATTTCCTCATTGGTAAAATAGGGACAATAATAACTCCTTCGGGGGTGCTATGAAGATCAAATGAGATAAGAACTACAAAATGCTTAAAATAGTGCCTGGCAGGAAGTAAGCTCTATATAAATGTTAGCTATTAATATTATCATTATTACTACTACTACTACTACTACTACTACTACTACTACTACTACTACTACCACCACCACCACCACCACCATCACCACTACCACTACTACTTAACTTCTGTCTGCCTATGTTTCCTCATTGCTAAAATAGGGATAATAATAGTTACTATCTGCCTGTGTTGTTGTGAGGATCAAATTAGATAACTGTAAAGCATTTAGCATAATGCCTGGCACATAGTAAGCATTATGTGTTCGTTATTATTATTATTGTTGTTGTTGTTGCTGTTGTTGTTGTTGTTCCTTAACCTTTGTCTGGCTCTGTTTTCTCAATAGAAAAATGTGGATAACAATAGCACCTACCTCCCAGGGTTGTTAAGGATCAAATGAGATAATAATTGTAAAGTCCTGAGCACTGTGCCTGGCACATAGTGAGCACTATATAAATGCTACCTATAATTGTTATTATTTAACCTCTGTCTGCCTCAATTTCCTCATCTATAAAATGGAGATAATGATAGCACCTGCCTCCCATGGTTGTTGTGACAATCAAACAAGATAATAATTGGAAAGTGCTTAGCACAGTGCCTGACACACAGTAAGTGCTACGTAAATGTTAGCTGTAATTATTCCATGAAGTCTCTCTTGTCCCTAGGAAACAAGCCACAGTAAGATGATGCAGCTGAAACAGCTGGCACGCTAGGCGGGAAAATCACACTTAATGAGTCCTTTTCTCCACTCCCTGGGCAGCGTTGGGACACACAGTGGATAGACCAGACACAAAATACAACACAGCAGCGGGACAGGAGACCACATCCTGATCCTAATGTATACGTATACACATTTTTAACCCATTATGCTTTTCATTTTAGTAACATTAACATTCCCTGCATGAAAGTGCACACACTGCATCCATTACCTTTGTTAAATTGCTCAGTGCTAGGTACTGAGAAGACAGCTGAGACACTCTGTGCGTAAAGTTTTTGCTGGCAGCTTGTTCTCCCCACAGCTGCTGAGCTTTTTCTTTGAGCCTGGTGAGCTGAGGCTCATGGCAGTTTATTTCCTCAAGGACAGACTGTAAAGCACAAGCAAGTTTACTATTAAGGGGTTGGGGGGGAAAGCATGCCACAGACAGAGCTTTGGCCCAAACAGCAGAAATCCACACTAGCAAGCAACAAGGGATTCCTGGAGGCTGTACAGTTTTTTTCAAGTTTACCTGGAGTACAGTAGGAAAGGAAGAAAACAGATTTAAGAAATTCTCAGGGCCAAGTCAGAAGATATAAAACTTTTTTTTTTTTGTGCAAAATTAAAGAGAACAAATTTATCCTAAGAACTGAAGCAACAGACCTACATCGGGTTCAGCATGCACTATGTATGCCTTGTGGTTTCCTAAAGACAAAATGGATCATAGGGTCTTGTCACCTGAAGCTTCTGCTGCTCTCTCCTCTTCGCGGGCAGATCATGGAGTCGACTGCTGCTTTCTCGTACCCATCTTCTCAGTTTTGTTCAGCCAGTTCTGCACCGGCTCTGCACTCACTTCAAAGTCCTTCATTTGGATCTTCAGGTTCTTCAAAGAGAGCAGATCACTATAAAGACAGTCCTTCAAAACGTTCAATGTTTCCCTGCTGCTTCGAGGACAAAGTCAAAATTCCTTCCCCTGGCTTTTGAGGACCCTCACAATCCAGACCCAAGACATCTTCCCACCTATATGGCCTGCTATTCAACACTGGGAACCTTATGCCCAACATCTGGGTGCTGAAACTACCATGACTTTGTCTGCCCATAATGATTCCCTCCAGATTTAATGCCTTCCTTCCTTTTCTCCATCTCCAGAATATCTTTCAAAGCCTACTACAAATTTTACCTTCTTTATGACCTTGTCTCTGACCTTATAATTCTGGATTCTTGAACTATGTAATAATACTAAGCTTTGTCTTATTGCTTCATTCATATAATTATAGAATGTCGGCCTTAGAGCTCCTAGGAATCGTATAGCCCAATTACCCCATTATCCAGAAAAAAAAGTGAGGATCAGAGAACTGAACTAATTTTCCCAAAGTCACATAGGAAGCTCCTATTGGATATGTGATAAGAAACCACACTGCTGCCTCCACAGGCCTATGCTCTTTCCACTATACAACACGGCCTCCCCTTATCAAATACTGTATTATATTACTAGTTTTCATTACCTATGTTTGTATTAGCTTTTCCAAGGAGACTAAAACTTCCTTTATATCTAGTTAGTGCTTACTGTGTTTCTCATATCCCTCTTTACCCTCCAATATTTTACATATTGTAATACTTTACATATAGTAGTTGCTCAATAATTTTCATTGGAAAGTAATTTATAGCATAAATTGATACTTTATAAGAATTTGTACTATATATGCTATTTATCATATACATGCATGTCATTTATCATTTAAATCATGTCATTTATATGGCATGATAAATAGCCAGGCTTGAAGCTAGAAAGACCAGGGCTCAAGTCCTAGCACTGATACAAACTGGTTCACTATGTGACCTTGGGGAAGTTATGTTACTTCTCCATGCTCTGGAACAATAAGTTGCAGAAAAGGTACCAAATTGCCATTATAGAGGGAGTTTCTTCACTCAGGAGTTTTTTAACTAATGAAATCAATATACAGATATATCATGTTTGTACTTATTTATAAAGTATATAAATACTATCAAGTAAGATTTTTTCACCATCATCGGATACACAATTTACAGAAACTAAAGTTAAATTTTATCAAGTCTTATATGGAACTTCCTGCACTTCCACCCCCTTGTACCTTAGCAATGGTGTCATTCTCCATAGGCTACCGTTTATGGCTATTTTAAAAATAGTGTTACAACACTCATGGTATTTCAGAATGTAGCTTCATTATGTAGAGGTTCCTCACGTCTAAGAGTTGACTCTCTCTTCTGATCCAGAGTTAATATGAGATAGCCTTCTAGACATGATATAAAGAGAATTGTATTTTCCCTCGCTAGGAGTTAGGTAACTTAAATGAAATTTAAACAATGGCTGTTTTTGTCTCTGTTTATGCTGCCTAATGCCTTCGAGATGATAGACCACTCCTGCATGTTGTATGGCCCTCATGGAATTGTCATTAGGTGCATAGTTAGGAGTGCCGGATCCTGATTCTACTGCTTAACCCTGAGACAAGAAGTAAGTCACTTCCTCTCTCCAGGCATCATCTTCCTCACCTGTTAAAATGGAGCATTATACTAAATAATATCTGAGGTCTCTTCTTCAAGGGACAGACTATAATTGTACAAGGTAATATACTAGAACACATCTGCCAGTACTTTCCACTAAGCTCAGGTCTGTCATTTTGCCTTTGTAATCATGCTGAGCATTGTATCCCCAAGAATCCAAACCTGTAAACTAGAGATAATAGTATTTTTATCTTACAAGAATGTGGAGTATCAAATGAGATTAAGGGTACAAAAGTGCCTTTCAAAGTTAAAAGTTCTACACACGGTCAAGATATTGTTATTACTTCTTTGGGAGTGAAAGAAATCAAATAGCTCAGTCAGCCATTAAGCATCTATCTGCCTGTCATATGCCAACCTGGAAGGAGTAGGAAAGGGCAGGCCAAAATTCTGGGTTGGGGTGTGGCTCAACTAGAGGAGAGAGTAGCATCGTGCATGAGAAACAAAACTGAGTGCTTGATACTAAGACAACTAACTGCCTTCTAAGTCCAGCACTGCTTACATATTTCCTGGAAAGGTGAGAGCTGATTTCCAGGTTCATAGCCCTTGTTCTTCAAGTAAAGATGAAATGTTTTTTTCTAACTGGAGTAATGATCATAACAATTGCTTCAAACCATCAAGAATCTGTGTTTTCAATGGGTTAGTGCACCTTCCACTAATAGAGATTGTAACTTCTCTACAAAATCTTAAATGATATTCATGAGTTGGTGTGACTGCCACTCTACTCCCCAAATAATGCATTTAGGGTACATAGTATAGTTTAAATTCTAATCTTATTGTTATTTTGAAATGTGACTTAATAAATCTGTAATATAAGTTATTCATGCAGCTATAATTCACTTTCTTGATAAGGCGTATGCTTCCAGTCCTGAGATTTGTATGAGTTATTGGGCAGTTTTTAGTGAGGGATAATGACTGAAAATTATGGACAGAACAGTTTAGATTATTAGGCAGGTGGTTTTACAAAAAAACAAACAAACAAACAAAAAAATCAAAAACAAGAAAGTTTCCATCAGATTGGTCCCATACCTCTAGGGCAGACTCCTTTTGACAGAGGTTGGAGTAAAAGCCTTTCCAGTCCTCTTTTGCAGTGACAACTTTGTCGTGGACAGATTTAGCCTTCTCTTTTGTGATAAGAGGATTCAGAAGTTCTCCTTTCGATATAACCATGTTTAGCTTGTGCTGCCCATTTTCACTTTCTGATAAAAATTCCTACAAAGAAAATGGGTTAATCATAATGAAATGACATTTAAAACAACAATAATGTGGTTTTTCTCTCCAGCTTCCAGTAAAATCCAAGATAACTGGATAAACTATTTTTAGTTCAGACATCTTCTTACATAAGCACCTACCTCACACGATTGTTGTGAGGATCAAATGAGACACAGTTTGTAAAAATGCTTAACACAGTACCTGGTACTGTGGGTAGGCAGGTGCTTAAAAAAAGCTAGGTGGTGCAGTCGATAGAGTTCAAGCCCTGGACTCAGAAAGACCTGAGTCCAAATCCAGTCTCAGACAATTACCAGATATGTGACTCTAGGCAAGTTAAAAAAGGGTTAAAAAGGTTAAGTACCTTTTTGCCTCAATTTTCCATATGTAAAATGAGATAATAATAAGACCTACCTCCTAGGGTTTTGTGAGAATCAAATGAAATAATCATTGTAAAGAGCTTAGCACAGTGTCAGGCACACAGTAGATGCTATAATATTGATGATGATGATGATGATGATGATGATGATGATGAAGATGATGATATTGGTATTCCTTTTCTCTCCCTTCTATGATCATACTCTCAGGCTGATACCCATAAAAAAGTTAGCATTGATATAGCACTCTGTGGTTTGCAAAGTAGTGCACATGAGGTGCTCTTATTATCTCCATTTTACTGATAAGGAAACACAGAGTGGTTAGGTGACTTTGTCTAGGGTCACATAGCTTAAAGGGACCAAGGCAAGATTGGAACTCAGGTTTTCCCTACTCCAAGTCCAGGACTCTATGCACTACATACTATCTTAGCAGGATCCCTACAATTGTTTAAATGAAAGATGCTACCTAAGTAAAATGTTTGTGAAGGTACTGCTTTAATGAAAGTCCACACATAATGCTCCCTTCCTTCCCAACTCAGACAAAAATGCATACATTTATACATGTAGAGTAGCTTCTCTTTAAATTCACTTAGGCCTTTCAATCAGGACTGGTTTCTTTTCTTTTTTAAAGTCAGGATTTGTTTCTAAGATTCCTGTCTTCCAGAAGCGGGTAATATGTAATTTATAACAAATACTAGATATGGATTTATGCATTTAGCAGAGCCGAATAGTAAGTTACCTGTATTTTCTGCAGACTTGTTGATACTTCAGTAATATTTTGAGGAACTTCAAAACATTTGGCTGTAGTGATTTTGGCATTGACTAGCCATTGTTGGAAATCCCTGAAAGCTTTTTGGAACCGTTGCTGTAAAATCTGCTCTTTATTCTGACAGTCCTTAGATACTTGCAAACAAAGACTAAGCAAAGCAGAGAGCAAAATGAAAGGGGAAAATAAAGAAGGTTTAAAATTACGCTTGGGAAATATACATTTCGAGAATTGATCACCACCCCCACCTCAAATTATTTGCCTTAAATTGAATCAGCAAGAGATTAAAACTAGAAGGGACTTTAAGAAAAAATCACAGAACCATTGAGATGGATCCATCAAAGACAGAAGAAAACTTACAGATCATAGTCTCATTTTACCAATGAAGAAATTGAAACTCAAAGAAATAAGGTGACTTATCTAAGCTCATACATCGAATCAATGACAAAGCTGAATTAGACAAAACCAGCTCTCCTGAATTCTAGTCAGAGTTCTTTCCATTATATCATCCTGCCTCCTTAAATAGTTCATATCCATTTTATATTAAATTTATGAATACAAAATTAATATCTATATTGATGAATTACTGGGAAACATCATAGAAACATAAAAGTCAACCTTCCCTGCCTATTCCTACTTTCCTTTTTGCTAGGACCTGTAGAAAAAAAAGAAATATCAATCATTATCACTAGAAAATAAGAACATAATAAACCCATTAGACAATAATTAACAGGCAAATCTGGAAAGAACAGTTCAGAGAAGGAGATATTAATATGAATAATTGATCTAGCCTGGTCAAATATATGTTTATACATATATAAATATGCTTACCTGTTGTATTCTTTAATTAAACCAGAAACCTTTCCGCTGTAAGTGCTAAGGTCTCTAGAAAATCTACACAGATCATTTAACTGAGATTTGAGCTCATCAGTCAAGGGTTCTGCTTTCCCCAGTGCATCCAATATTTCCTATTGGGTAATAAAACAGTAACAATCATTTTAGTGGTATTATTTCCATTTTAAAAATAATTTCCATTTTCAGTTCTCTCTCTGTATTAATAGGGGAAAAGAGGAGGGAGAAAACATAATGGGAGTAATTGAAAACTAATGATTAATCAAAATCAATAATCCAACACTCTCCTTGACCATTACCCATGCTGATAAGTAGCAATAACATCATACTTTCTTCTCTTATATGCCCTAGCTGTACTCTACTATGATCACTATGAGTAATAAGATTCAGTGAGAAAGAGGAAGAAGGACAAAAAGTGCTTAATACTCTAGGTGTGCTAAATCCACAGAATAAAACTGTGTTATACTAGAAGGCTTGTTACACTAAAAAATAAAGGAACTATTTAAATTGAAAGAACCACATCTCTCAAATATAAAAGAAACAAGTAAACAACAACAAAATAATAAACATAACAAAAAAGAAAAGCAATGATTTGACAACTCATATGTTCTACTTTTATATTTGTATTTAAAAATTTCCTATACACAAGCTGGACTACTAATGATCTCAGATGATAGATTTTTATAGTCTGTATACCAAAAGGGCGGCACACATCTGTGATTTCACTAATGTAGAAAATTTCCAGATGAGGAAGCTCCCTCTCCCAATACTGGCCAACATTTTCCCTACAACTCATTGTCTTAGAGAGGGTGATAATTGCATTGGGAAGTTAAGTCACTTATACAGTCACACTGCCAGTATGTATTATATATTAAGACTCAGACGCAGGGGTTCTTGGCTCAAGGCTTGCTCTCTAGCTATTGCAAAATGTTTCTCTTATGTATACCAATAAAAACATAAACCTCTGTTTTGAGGGCAATGAGCTATAGTTTTTAAATTGTTGTCTTATTTTTTCTCCTTTTCTCATTAGTAGGATCAATTTAATGCACCTATAATGTACAGTTATCCCTTCCAAATCATGACTTCTCATCACAGTTTCAATATATCACAGGTTGGCATAAAAAACTAAATGGGAATTTTTTGGGAGTTTTCTAGAAACTACAGACAACATACAAAGCCAACAGACAACACAGAACCTATGACCAAATGCTTAACCCAAATTTTAAAATAAGGTACTATAAACACCCCATAAAAAAAAAAGTCAGCCTTCTCTGGTCCTAAGGGGGGGCCAAAAAATTTACAAGGATTTTCCAGATTGTGGGGGGTGCCATGCCCCTAACCCCTGCAATATGAAAGGGATAACTGTACAACATTTTGAAAAAATTATAAAGCAAAAGAGATTTTTTGATTATTTTTAATTTGGCTGTACCTAATTATTGTATTATTGTTCTCTGTTGTTGACATATCTTTGGGTAGCATCTCAGAACTCAGGAGAGGCAATTTTTAACAGTAAACTAATATTTGACAAAGCCATTTATTGAATAAATAGCTTTTTAGTTCAGCATAAAATATCTAAGAAGTTTCACCACAAATATATAGTTTATGAGCTTACCATTTCCTTCATTCATGATATGTAGATTTATTGCTAGAATATATATTATTATATGTATAGAATATAAATTTATTGCATCTAACACCATCATTTTGGTAATGAGGAATGTTAGGACCAGAGAAATCAAGGGATTTGGCTGAGGTCACACAGGTTGTAAGTACCAGGACTGGGATTCAAATCTAGGTCATGACTCCAAACCCAAAACTCCACTGCACTATGTGGCAAAAGGCAGCTTTTTGCTGGAATGAAACATCATTAATTCAGAACAATTGAGCTTAAAGAGAAGCAGACAATATATTCTAAAGTATATGATAGGATGATTTCAAGTGTGGTTTTATTATATTAATAAATCCTTATTGATGGATTGATTGAAGTATCTTTTATGTGGGAAATTAGGTAAATTAATTATATAATCTAAAAGTCATACATTATTTGACATTGCTTTATAAGCTCAAAGTCCTTTTATTCATAAGAATTATAGATGAAAGTAGACATTAAAGGCATTGTACATATGGAATATTTCTTTCTTTCTTATACTTAATTTTTCAAGGTCTGGTTTGGGTTCAGAAAATGGCTAATTTTAAACTGCATTCCTCTTACATAACCTGATTAAGATCCTGACAATCTACATAGGAAGAAATGCTCTAATTTTTTCAGGAAAATAAATCAAAACATTTATTTCACATTCTCAAATCACTCATATCTGGAGAATAATTCAGTGCAGTAAATGGCACAGGAACTTTACTTAAAGGGGAGATCATAAGCAAAATATGGCATAAGTTACAACTAAAATTACACAAAAATCTGGAATGCAGTTACTTATTGACTGGTGATACCAATGGCAGGCAAAAGTATGGTTTCATGCTAAGAACATAGGATCTAGAGTTAGTTTAACTGGATTGAAATACTGACCCTGACACGTACTAATGATGATACTTTTGGGCAATCATTTACCTTCTCTGATCTAAAATTCACTTCCACTTCTTAGAATCCCTCAATTTCTTCAAGAGGCAGATTAAACACTACCTTCTCCATGATGCCTTTCCTGATCCCCCTGTTCAACAGGTGCTAATTGCTCTCCTTTCCAAACTACCTTGTATTTATTCTGCATATCTATCTATCTATCTATCTATCTATCTATCTATCTATCTATCTATCTATCTATCTATCTCTCTATGGGGCTTCTGCCCCACCCCCAGCCTGCTATAGTGCTTGACACATAGGAGGTACTTAAGACATGTTTGTTCATTGATAAATGAATCTACAAAATAGGGTGTAATAATATATGAACTACCTACTTTACAAGCTTGTGGCAAAGAGTTCTTTAAACCTTAAGGCTCCATATTAAGCTATTGACAAAATATAAAGCATTTTAATAAAGTTTTCATTTTACAAATATCAGGCCAGATTAATCCTAAGATTCATTTCTATAGTAAGGGTTTATTTATGGCATTACCAAATTATATTCACTTTATTAAAATGTTAACAGGAGCATTCAGTGGTTGTTAAAAGTCATCAGTAATGCAAATATGCCTTTTGAAATACAATGGCCAAGTTTTAGGAGAGTCTGTTATACATACATAGATATATACACATATGTAAAGATATTATATGTGTATATGTACACACACAGAAGCAGATATACGTATGTATGTGTATGTCTATATGTCTCTCTCTCTCTCTCTCTCTCTCTCTCTCTCTCTCTCTCTATATATATATATATATATATATATATATATATATATGTATGTATATACAACCATTGTATAATAAGGGGGACAGGAACATTAGCATCTTTATCCTGAGGAATGGAAAAGCTTGCAAAATTCTGGGATTAGTATTATGGTTAGTCATAATTCCCAAGTCATTTCTACACAAGTGCATAAGAAATCAAATCTTTCTGAGATTCATTAAAAATTTATGGTAGTTCAAAATGTGTCCATTCTCCAATACAATACTTTCATCAATAACACTAGGAGTAACACTGGGAGACAATACACTATACAATATTTTAAGCATAAAATGTTTATTTTTAAATGAAAATCAGCAGTTACTGAAATGTACGAATAAATTAAATAAAACTCTAAGAATAAAAACATATTGCATCCATGCATCAATGCCACCAGTGAACACCATGTGAAATCATGGACACATTGATGCATCAAAGCAAAAAAGTTTACTTTGTAGCAGGATTAAAGACTGATAATCCATGCCAACATTCAAATACTGACTCACTGAGAAGGAAACTAAGGATGACAAAAAAGTAAATTATTTTCCTAAGCAGAAATGAAGTATATTGAGCTGAAGTGGAAACATGGTGATTGTGTCTTTCAACTAATGAAGGACAGATGGCATATAAAATGAACATGAGAATAAACCTTATATAAATGGGAATTCACAATTATGTTTTAGTCTAAGGCTTAAAGTATCAACAAAGACTATTTTATCAAGCATGTAATCAAAATTAAACATGGACCACAGGGAGAAAATGTTTGGTTATTCCATTTTTAAGTACGACTTCTCAACATAAAGATACTTAATGGTTCTTTTAAAATGTAATTAAAGTGAACACTTATAACTTAAAATTTTGTTTTCATATTGTCTTTTTGCGTACCAACTTTCTTTAAAAAATAATTCAGACTCAGTTATTTCAGCTTGAAATGTCTTTATGTGAAAGCACAGAACAGATTAAAGACTAGTTCTCTCTGTGTTCTTTTGTATCCTTAAAGGTCAGTCTTTGTACTGTCCATGAAGCATATCTATGCTATACTACTTTTACCAATAGTAGTTGTATAAAAGCAATTAATTCTGAAAGAGTAATGTCAATTTAAGTATGAGCCAATCCTTTTAAAATTTTTATTCTAAGGTTAGATAGATTTTTTTTATCTTCTAAAAGAATGATGCTAGTTAATTAACTTAATAAACCTGATCCAATGTAACACAAAGCAGATATTAAAACAAGTGATTTTTCCATGTTAAGTATAATATTAACATTGACTATTTATGGTGTTACAATTTCCTTAGTCCTCTTTCTTTGAACTGATTGATAATCTTTATTAAGGCCCTTAAAATCTGAATGACAAAAAGAGTCTAAAAGAAAGAAGAAATCCAAGAGCCACTTAAAGAAAAAAAAAAGGAATCATAAGCAGTTAGTTAGGAAGTCTCATTTAGTGGCCAGACAGTAAAATGTTCTAGATGAATTAATCCTCAGCTGGAGAAGGAAGAGGAGAAGGAGGAGGAGATGTACTTTTAACAATAATAATAATCTGTATTTATAAATTCTTTATGATCAAATCTTTTCCACCAAAAATAAAACTAAAATACGCCTTTCCTCTCTGACAATATCTGAAGTAGATCTAACAGAAATGGAAACACAGAAGTTTCCTTAGGCTTCCTTATAAGGATAGCTATGATTCATAAGTACACAAAACTGCACATTTGAATTTCACAGTCTACTTAGTAAAGTAGTAAAACAAAATGGAGAAAGGAAACGACGGTAAAAGTTCATTTAAAAAAATCCATTATCCCTTTTACTGTTTTCTGTCTTTCAACCCAAAGAAATGGCCAGTAAAGCAAAATAGGAGACAGACAGACACACAGACACAGACGTGCACATGTGCACACACACGCACACAAATACACAACACACACACACACTCCCACAAACAGGCAGGGAGAGAAAGAATGGGAATGAAATAGGAGTTCTATTAACACAATAATTCAATTACAGCTGTCAAAAACCACAGACAGGAAACTTAGCAGGGCAATCACTCTGCATTCTCTCTAAAAGAATCCAATTGTCCACTCTGTGTTGTAATTCAGTACTCTATCACTCTAAATTAAGTAGCCAGTAAAACACACACACACATACATACACACATGCATACACACACACACAGGCACTTATGACCAGTAATCTATTTATGCCCCTTCAGAGAGGCCATTTTTTTTTTTAGCGTCTAAATGATGAAACGTATTACAACCTCCTACCACAGGGGAAAAAGTAACTTGTTTTTATTGCCAATAAACTTTCCGTATGACATATGATGGCTCTAAAAATAACTTCTTTGGAAACAAAGTTTGTTTTATGAGATTATATGAATGTCCCCAAAATATTAGTGCATTTTTGAGTTTCAACAGTTTAAAACTCAAAGTGTTTAAGTTTCAAGACTTTAAACTGCACCAAGACTTTTGGGACAAGACATACAACGGATTTGGCTTGGCGCCCAAATATTTCCTTCCCACAAAGTCTGATATTTTAATTTCTCCACCAGCAAATATTATTTGTAGCCTAGGAGAACTTAACCCATTTGTAACATAACTACCATATGGAGAAACCTACTTTTTCTTGGTGCCAGCAATCCACTATTTCTTGGTCTGTATTCTTCCCTTCCAAGAGAGCTATTTTCTGAGACCAGGTTTCCAAAAGGGTAGTGAAATGCTCCAGGGCCTGCTCCAGCTGGGCCACTTGGGCTGTGAACTCCTGCTCCGATAGGGCCATTTGGCTAATGAGATTCTCCAAGCAGTCCTGTGTTTGGAAGACGCTGTCTTCCCACTGCTTCCAGTCAGAGCGAAGGGCCTGCATCTCTGTGTCCATAAGTTCACACCCACTGGCAGCTGTGCTCTGTTTCACTGCAGGAGCCAGCAACTCCACTCTGTTTAGGCGGCTTGCACCAATCTGTCTGGAATCTATCAACTCCTGTAATGGAATATTGCCATGGTAACCAAGAAGGCTCTGATTCACTTTGGCAGAACATTTCTAAATTGGTACATGGAAGGACCCCCATCCTGCTAGGAACTTCTAGCAAGTGTATCACAGGGAATGGGAAGCATTTTATCCACCCACCCACCCCACATACCCTGCCCCCCCTTAAATTATAGTGGGCGGAGACTGTCAACATTTGAGGAGAAACTTTAACCTCAGGAAGCTTTGATATCCTGAAATAGACTAAGCAGGGACCCTGAAAACACAGCATTGTTAAAGTATCCAAACATGTTTTGATTGTGATTAAAATACTTTCCTTGTGGCATTTTGTCTCTGTAAATAAAGCTTCACCACTTTTTTTTCCCTCTAGGTCGAAGGGCATATAAACAGGAGTGGCAGAGAACCAGTGTTATGCACATGGTTTGAGCTGCAGTCTCATCTCATTTCACAAGACAGCAACTCATATTGTATTTCATGATATTACAGGAAAGCAAAGTCATATACTATCATGACAAATCATAAGCAAAAATTAGTCCTATGTAGTGCAGGCAATAAAAGAAATAAGCAAATTTTTAAAGCAAACTTTTCCATTCAAATCACTTCCTTTCTAAGTGAACTATTTTTTGAGAACCACAAAGTTAAAAAATCAAAAGAAATGTTTAAAAGTTCAACGTCATTAATTGGTCTGGTTTATTACTGCTTGTCTTTTTATAAAAGTATTGGCCGTCTAAAACTGTAGAATCAACTAGTCAACTAATTGGGTCAACTAGTCTACCCCTCTCCCTTTTTAAAATGGAAAGGGGTGAGGCTTAAAGAGGACTAGGTAATGTTTGTGATCAGGGCCAGAACGATGTTCTAACTCCCGGGTTAGTGATTATGCTTGATGTTGACGTCCTAAGGAGTTACTTTAAACACTGGATCCAGGGGCAGCTAGGTGGTATGGTAGATAGAGCACCAGCCTGGAATCAGGAGGACCTGAGTTCAAATCTGGCCTCAGACACTTGACACTTACTAGCTGTGTGACCCTGGGCAAGTAGCTTAACCCCATTGCTTAGACCAAAAGAAATATTAAAAAAAAATACTGGATCCTGTTTTGATCCTTTCATTTTTATTCATGATTTCCTAATCCATATAACAGACAACTCCACAGAGATGGAAAGGGACAGAATAAATTAAAAGGGGGATGATCTATATATTCACATGCTTCTGTCAATCTCCACCAAGAAAACTAGAGTCCCAAATGTTATTTTAGGAGGTATAATATGGATGAAACAAAAAAATGTTGATCAAGAGGAAATAGATGATGTTTTTGAAAAGCCTTAGTTAGTATTACTGTCAGCTAAATTTGTTTGAATTTTTGTCCTTAAAATGATTCTCAAGATGGCAGCAGGGTAGAATCAATAGACTGTTTAATTCAGAGTCAGGAAGCTTTGGATTCAAATCTTGCCTTAAACAATTAGTAGTGATATGACCCCGGGCAACCTCATCTATAAAATGAGGATGATAATAAAAGCAATGAGCTGTTGCAAAAATTAAATGAGATACTGTATCAAAAATGTTTTGAGCTCTATCTCCTGACCTGGAGTTCTGGGTTCCTTTAAATTAGGGGTGGGGAACCTGAGGCCTCAAGGCCACATACGGCCCTCTGGGTCTTCAAGTGCTGCCCTTTGACCAAATCCAAATTTCACAGAACACTCCCCTTAATAAAATGATTTGTTCTGTAAAACTTGGACTCAGCCAAAAGGCTGCATCCAAGGACCTAGAAGTCCACATGTGGCCTTGAGGCCACAAATTCCCCATGCCTGCACCCAGTTCATAGGAAAGTTCTCCATATGAACGAGACCCAAAATGCTATCTTACCTTCCATCTCTTCCCTCCAAGTCTGAGAATGACAATCAAACCACTACTACCATTCCTAGAAAGCATATGTCTGTCAACTGAACTATGAATTCACTCATCATCTCTGCAACTTCCCAAACCAAAACAAACTTCCTTGGCTACTACTCCCTCCTCTACTATGTGTTATCTCCCCTCATTAGACTGGAAGTTCTTTGAGGGATGGGACTTTTGTGCTTTTTAAAAAATGTACAACCCAGTGCTTAGCATTGTGTCTGGCAGTGAGACCTTAATAAATTGTGTTTTTTGTTTTTTTTTTGTTTTCTATTTGGTTTTTATTTTTGGTCATTCATTCATTCAAACTGCTTCTGTATCCAAATGAGAATAAGATCAGGATTAGTGTGAAAGTTATAGATTAACAGAAAAAACAAACAACTGCATGTCACCAAAACCAGGGGTCTAAAGGTGGTATACATGCTAGCAATAAATTATATGCCACATACATTACTGCTACATAAAACCGACCATGTCAAATAAACTGAATTAATTATGCCCTTTTATAATACACAATAGGAACCTATTACATCATGAGTTATAGGATCCTAGGTTTGGAGTTAAAGGTGACCTTAGGGATCACAGAATCAAATTCTTTTATTTCACAGGTGAGAGAAATGAGGCTTATAGCTCACGAATTTCTGAGTCAGCACTTGAAACCTGTACTTTCTGACTCCAAGGTAAATGCTCTGTCCATTATACCATACATACTAGGTTCTATTGGTACACACAGATTTCCCAGCCAGTTTCTAACATATATCAAGTCCTGACCTTTCCCTATAATACTTTTATTGAGAAGCTACCCTGCCCCTCCTTTTATTGCAGCATCTAAGAAAATAATTTGGTGAACAGACTTGAGATGTTCATATAAATGAGTGGCTTCACATTTTTGCATTTCAATTTTTATAATCAATTTTCATTCATAAGTAATTTTTCACAATTGGAGATCATAGGTTGTCAGCTTTCAAAATCTGCTTCCAAACAAATTTCCCACAGTGCTCTATGTTCTCCCAGTTATGTCCTGCATCAAAGCACTGCAATCCAGTTTTTTGTATCTCTTCCACAATTGCCCTTTTCTCCACTTCTAATCAAGTTGCACTTGGAATGCTTGACTGGGACCAAAGAAATAAAGAGGTTGAAAGGGATCCTGCTCCTTCATTTCAGTATAATTTATAGTTTTAAAATTTTATATATATATATATATATATATATATATAATTTACTATATATGATAAACAGATCTGAAATCTATTTTGAAAATGGGGATTTGAAATAGATTTTTAAATAATTTGAAATAGATTTATATTTTACTTTACAGTTTTCCATACTTAACTGAAGAACTATGAGTCCTGTGGTTGACTTAGATGGTAGATTGGGGCTGAGGGGATGAAGGATTCTTGTCTTCTTCATTGAGGTCTTATCCCAACAAAGAACATCTCAAGTGACTAGGTCAGGCCTGATTTGAATTACTTGGTTTAAATAATGTTTGTATATTTCTTTCCTTCATTCTTTTCACAACTTGCAACCCAAAATCTTTCCATGCATGTTATTGTGTTAAGTTGGTAGTTAAGGTATTTGGGAACAATTTCAGGCAATCTTTTTCAAAAATACTGAAAATTTATATTTAACAATTAAGACATGAGCAGAGTTTAAAGGAATGCAACCTTGGGTGCAATGGTTACAGTTACCATTCAGGAAACTTTCAATGCTTCTATGTTTTGGGTTATAAGGCATAGTCATTTACATCCAAAATCTGATGCTGCCTGATTTTCAACTAAACCACTTTACTTCCTTGCCTCATTCATGTTCTTATGATAAATCATGTGACCAAATCATTGATGAATCCATCTTGGTCTAGTCTTTCTTGTAAAAATCCATTACTTCAATTTTCAAGGAAAAAAAAAGTTGGTCTTTATCAACACCCTTTTTACTACACTATATCTGTATCCTTTTTTCAATAGGTCAAAAGGAAGTCCTTCACAATGTGAGACCTATGGCAAATTCTATCAAATGACGTGTGTGTGTGTGTGTGTGTGTGTGTGTGTGTGTGTGTGTGTCAAAGTTAGAGGAAAACACTGATGCCCCTGCAAGGGACTGTCCTTTATATGGTAGCTCACTATTGGCTACAGTAGCAAAACCAGACATCTACAGTGACATTACCAGGTTACTATTCACCTGTGCTTATTAGATTACCTAACAAAGAGTTTCCTTTCACTGTGCTAGGAAACAGTATCTGGATTTCTCAGCCAACCCAAGTGGATTTATTTTCCCAGCCTTTCACACTATAGTTTTCCAACAAACACTGTTGCATATGGGAATATAAAGGAACCATGTTGTGTTTTGTTCACATGTGTAATGTCTTTTTAATTCCCTTTTTCTCCAGCATACTCATTAGTAATCTGATACAGGGAAAAGTATGCTTTAAACTGGGTAAGTGCAATGTGATTTAAAAAAAATGGAAATGTATCTTGTAAAACTTGCTTTTAAAATGTACTCTGCATCTTAAGCATATTTTGTTCAGGGAATACAGACCTTAATTTTGGATAATTTTTTCTGGGTGGCAGATGAATCTCCTGATGCATCTGACCAGCGGTGAAGTTCTTCCTTTGCTGAATGGAGCCAATCTGTAAATTCGTGAACTGCATCCATGTACATCAGATGGTCCTTTACAATTTCTTCTACTTTCCTCATTTTCTCCTGGCAATGAAAGAGAAAGCTGCTCAGAACAAAAATTGTCGGGATTAAAGAACTAGACAAATAGATTAGGCTTCATGTATATTTTGTAATATATCCCAATAAACTATCAGTTTGACCTTCTAAGAAATTTTTTTGCAAGTATCTCAAATATCTCAAGATAAAGGATGTAAATGGAGAGATCTGAGGAAGAGATCATATCTTTCTTTCTCTATATTCAGCTCCGATGTACCAAGTGCTGGATAACATTTTCTAACAAGTAATAATAAGATCAACAAAATACACATATTTAATAGAAGTTCACTAATATAATGAAGAGAAAAATATATAGCTGAAAATTTAGTGGAAATACCATTGGCCTTGGAGTCAGGAAGCCATGAGTGAAAGTCCTAGCTCCAATATACATATATAAGCTATGTGAGTATGGGCAAGTCAATTAATGGGTCAGAGCCTTGGGAACTCAGTAAGACTATAAGTTACTGATAGGCTGCCTATCTACATCAGGGAGGGAGTTTCCGTATCAGGAGTTCTCTATACCAATTAAATCATAGATGTACTTAGACTATGGAATGGAATTAGGTTGAAGCCAAAACACAGATGGCCTTAAATGCCAGGCTGAGGAATTTGTATCTTATCTCAAAGGCAAGAGGTACCCCGAAGATTTAGGGGGCAAGGGAAGTGACACAGTCAGATCTTTTCTTAGAAAGATTATTTTGACAACTCTTTATAGGCTTTCTTAGAAAGGGTTATGATTAGAATCTGGGAAAACAATTCAGAGAATATTATAATAGTTCAGCTAAGAAGTGATTAGGGTCTGAAATAGGGGAGTGGTTATATGAATTCCTTGTTTTCTTTTGATATGTAATCAAAACAACTCTGCCAAACTCCTTTGTCTGACCAAGAGAAATGGTGAGCCATCTTTCTATGTAAATGCAACCTTATTATATCTCCTGGTTTTGTTTATAATAGGCATTTTTTAAATATTATTCCATTTCCCAAAGGTATATGAACTCATTGTCCATTGGAAGGGAAGGAGAGGAGGGAAGAAGCATTTATGTAACATTTACTATGTGCCAGGCACTGCGTTAAGCACATCGGACAAGGAGCTAACATTCAGAGTATCCATAATTGTTTATAAGTGTTCTAAAAACTGCATGATTCCTAACACCTTCTGCCTTCTTTTACACCAAACTTCCACTGTCATGGCACAGGTGTAATCATTCCAGGCCCCTATTGAAGAAACTTTATTGCCACTAGGATAAAATAAAAACTCTTCTTTTTGTCATTTAAACTTTTAACAATCTAGCTCCAAACTATTCTAGACTGATTTCAAGTAACTCTCCCCATATACTTTATGTCCCAGTCAAACTTGCTTGCTCTCTCCCCCACAGATGATATTCCAACTTCCTGTGTATCTTTGCATAGGTCCCCACCTAGTCATGCCTGGGATGCTCTCCTTTTTCACATCTTTAAGGATGCCTTGCTTATTTCCAGGATCATCAGTTTCAGTGTAAATATCCTCACGAAGCCTTTCCTGAAGCCGTCCAGTTGCTACTATCCCCAGAAAAATATCATTTTGCCTTTTCTTTGAGAGTGTGTGTATGTCACATACAGATCAGCTAGGTGGACAATAGATACAGCACCAGGCCTGAAATCAGGAAAACTCAGCTTCATGAGTTCAAATCTAACCTCAGACACGTACTAGCTGTGTGACCATAAGAAAGTCACTTAACCTTGTTTGCCTCAGTTCCTTCATCTGTAAAATGAACTGGAGAAGAAAATGGCAAACCACTCCACTATCTTTGCAAAGAAAACCACAAATGGGGGCATGAAGAGTCAGACACAACTGAAATGACTGAAGAAGAACAGTAAAGTATGTTCACATTTACACTGGAAGCACTTTCCAGTCCTACTATATTTGTCAATTGATATTATAGATGCAAGACACCCAGATATGTGAAGTGCTAATGAAATGCCCTAAATAAACCTGTTTATTGCACCTATATATCATTCTTTAAATGCTGGAGACTGACTTATGATGGTTAATAGTTGTCATAAATTTAGGATATGGACAAACTTCATGACATCTTTGTTGTTGTAATTTGCTAAACTTGTATATCTCAGTCACTATCTCTGTTAGCCAAACCCCCATGGAGCTACAGCTGCATAGATAATCAATCAATCAAAAGTGATTTAATGACTATCTATGCAGAAAGTGTGCCTCTCCACTCTCAGAATCTACGTATCAGAAAGCCATACAAATTCCAGGGTCATGGGATGACCCCTTCCCTTTCATTCTGTTCTTTACTCCCTTAACCAATGATTATAACTTAAGATTGAGAGTACAGATCTGGGAATATAAAGAACAGATAAAACTTGTTGCCACATGAATTAAAGAATTGGAAAGTCAAGTCTTATGGAAGATTAAGAAGTGGGAAAACTGATGTGTCATCACCAATACACATTAAAGATGGGACTTTTACTCTATTTAAGGGAAGAGTTATGACATTGCCCTGGAGTCATCTACAAACTGGACCTACGTGTTGTACCAGGGTCATGAGATGGTTTAGGGTTTGGGGAACCCCATAAAATGGGTAAAAATAACTCCAGTTACAGGAAAGCACTGAGCAAACCAAGCTCGTATTTTATGACCCATTTGTTTGTGAATCCAAGTGGTCTTCAATAAATTTGGCACCTGATATGTAAGTTTTTACTATGGATTGTCTTTTTGGTTTCTCTCTTGTTTTAAGAAGCTTGACATATATCCAGCCATTTAGAATACATTTGGTACTACATGGTGAGGAAGAGACAGAAGAGAATTATTACCTCTCCAGGCTCTGAAACCAGACTTCTGGACCTAGAACAATTTCTTCCTTTAAAAAATAATTTCTCTTTCTCTAAGTAGTTAGACAATAGAATGCAAGTTCTTTGGGGTATATTTATTTTTTTTATTTGTATCTCCAATACCTAGTGCATAGTAGGGTGCTTAATAGAAACTTTTTGAATTTAATTTAATTGTTGCAGAACAAGTTCAATTTCTCATTCCATCCTGAGCCACTGGAGGGCAAGAAAAGAACAGAATGAACATTTATGTAGCACCCACTCTGTACAAGTGCTGGTTTAAGTGCACTGGAAACATTTAGAGGATCAGTAATTGTTTACAAATGTTCTAAAAACTGTGTGATTCCTAACACCTGCCTCCTTTTATACCAAATTGCCACTGTCACTGAACAGGTGCTTTCAGGCTGGTCTCCTGAACAAAAAGCTTTGGGGGTTGAGGGACATTTTATATTTTTGTGTATTTCTTGGGCTTTTATGAGCTTCTGGAGAACAAGGACTGGTTTTGGCTTTCTTTGTTCCCCTGAACAGTTCTTGGTACATAGGATACACTTAATAAATCTTGTTGACTAACTGAATATCATGGCAAAAAGAAGAAGGAGGAGGTCAGTAAGGAAGAAGGAAAGAAAGAAAGAAGGGAGGGAGGAGAGGGAAGAAGGACTTCTGTGGTGGGTCTACTGATCACTTATCAATATTAGTAAGAGCACTAATAAAAGAATGTCATCCTAGGATGATTAAAGAGATCTGGGTGGTATTATTATTTATTATGTATTATTATTATTAATGTTAATAATGGTGATGATAATGAAAATAAATTTATATAGCCCTTTAAGGTTTGCAAAGCACTTTATAAATATTAACTTATTTCATACATGCATTATTATCCCCATTTTACAGGCAAGAAACCAAGGTAGGCAGAAGTTAAATGATTTGCCTAGGTAAGTGTTTGAAGTCAGATTTAAACTCTGTTCTTCCTGACTCCAAGGCCAGTACTCTATTGACAGCACCATCTAGCTGCTTCTCACATTAGCGCAACTCACAGAATCCTAGAAAATCTCATAGCTGGAAAGGACTCCAGAAATTACGTAGGTAAACCTTACTGCAAATGCCAACTCCTCCCTGAAGCTTTCCCTGATTTCCTCAGCTTAAAGTAGTCCCTCCTTTCTCAATTATACCAAGATAGATTGATACAGCATTTTTAAGCACTTGATTATTTGTGCCAGTCATTGTGTCAATAATATTTTATCTGGATTTCTAATCCCTATCATGCTCTGCCATGATTTATTTGTATATGTGGTACAACTCTAAGTAGACTGTAAATTCTTGGAGGGTAAGAATGATATTGCTTTTCATCTTTCTGTTCCTAGCATTGAGTATACCATCGTTCATGTGGGCATTTAGCAAATGTTTATAGAGTTGATTGAATTAACATAGCACTTGCCGTTGTTCAGTCATTTCAGTCACATTCAACTCTTCATGACCCCATCGGTGGTCTTCTTGGCAAAGACAGTAGAGCAGTTTGCCATCTCCTTCTCCAGATCATTTTACAGATGAAGAAACTTAGGCAAACAAGGTTAAATAACTTGTCCAGGGTCATACAGCTAGTAAGTGTTTGAGGATGAATTTGAACTCAGGAAGATGAATCTTCCTGATTCCAAACCCAGTGCACCTAGTTGCCCTAGTAAATATCAGAACCTAGATTTGAACTCAGAAAAATGAGTCTCCCTGATGTTAGGCTCAGCACTTTATCCACTGCTCTACCTAGTTTCCCCTACAGTTGACATAAAGAAATGGAAGAAGAGAAAGAAAACAAGCCAAAGTCAGAGCCATTCCAAAGTTTAGAAGTACAGTACAATGAAGTACATGGATAAGAACTCAGTATCATAAAAATCTTTTGCTCAAGGGATGTACTAATGGTTTTAAAACAGCTAATTTTCCACAACATTCAATCATCAAGGATTCCAGTTACAAAAGGAAGGAGGGAAGGAGGCCAAAGCTGGCAGTTATCTTTGGTTTCTTTGGTTGGTTTCTTCTTTTAAATAAATACCTTTGCAACAGTGCTGAGATCATTAAACTGTGTTCTCAGTTCCTCCTGAGAAGCTTCATTAAGTGAATCATCCTCGGTCTTCTCATAGAGCTCTATGGATTTTTCAATTACATGATGGAAGGCCCCAACATGATCATCTGCCTCTGAAACAATGGACTGAAAGTGATCCAGGAGGGAAAATTTCTCCTTCAGTCCCATCTGGGGCTGTAAGGGATGTTCCACTTTGTGATCCACTGATTCCATCCATTGCTCCAACTGGACCTTCCTCTCCATATAATCATTCCACAGAGTAATCACAGACTCCAAAGAGCTAAAATAAAAAAGTCATGTAGAGTGCAGGTTGGTTTTATTGTTAGCTTAAAATCAAATCAAATCAAATCAATCAATAAGCATTTTTATTAAGTGCTATGTGCCAGGCACTGTGCTAATTACTGGTAACACAAAGATAAGTACTGTAACACTATTATTATTGTCAAATAATGAAGAGCAAAATGAGCAGAACCAAGAGAACATTGTATACAATAACAATAGTATTGTTTTAAGAACAACTTTGAGTGAATATGCCATTCTATTACAAATACCCAAATTAACCACAAAGTTCTTATGAAGGAAGTTGCTATGTGCATCCAGAGAAATAACTTATAAATAGAAGTATGTATAGAATGATTGTACGTACATATACATATTTGTGTCTAATGGTAGCCATCTCTAGGGTGGGGGGAGGGAAGAAAAAAGACATTTACATGATAATTTTATTATATATTTAAGAGGATAGCAAATTGTACAGTATAGATTTGCAGTTTCACATGCAATATTTTTTATTATACTATGTATAGAAATGCTTGTTTTATCCCATAAATTAAAAATAAACAAATAAATGTTTAAAAAGATTAAATTCTGCATCAGTGCAATAAAAATATTGCTTCTCTGTAGAGTGATGGAACATCCCACCCACATGTCAATGATTAAAAAAAAAGCATTCATTTTTCACTGAAATTCTACCAAGTTTCACCCTGAATACCTGATAAATTAAATCCCAGGTGATCATCCTTAGTTGACAGGTAGCTCTGATATATACAGCCACTTACTTGCCTTAACTAGATGAATAGAAATATCATCCAAATGGTCCCTGCCTTGTGGGGGCACTCCTGGACATTTGCCTACTTGGTAACTTTTCTGAAAATATTGCTTTCTGGCTTTAGGATCCAGGATTGGATGTTAAGCCACTGCACTGGCATGTTTATGTTGGGAGCATGTGCCTTAATTGAATGTGGTGTCTGAGACATATAAACAACATAGCTGAGATTCAACCAAATATTATAATACCCTGTCTCACTGTGACTTTCTTTACCTCTTTTAATCCATTTTAGTGGCCCCAATTAATGTCAGTTTGGCTCCAAGGTTTCCTTTTCAACAGACAATTTTGTGCGGTAATATTATGCAATGTGCAAAGAGAGAGCCACACACTGAAAACAGCAGAGTCAGTCAGCTGCTTCTAAGGAAGTCTTCCAAAAACATGTTGATTCTAATTCATGTCATACTCAGTTAATTCCATCTTACTGAACCAAGGAATGTTGCTTTAGGAAATGCAAGAAAAAACAAAAGTACCTCTGAGCACGGACAGCAGTGATCATGACATTATCCCACACATCTGTAAGTGTGTGGAGCTGAGTCTGAATCACCTTCTGGCCTTCTTTGTTGCTACTTTTCAAGGCCTGTTCTCCTTTCCCAATGGCCATATTCAATTTCACTTCACCTTCACCTTTCATCAAAAGTATCTCCTGTAAAAAGGAAACAGATTTAAATAAACTCACAACAATGTTCAAGCACACTGTTTCTGCAGTTACACTCAAGTTCTTTATTTCATTATTCCCTTGCCTCAATGTCCATGCTTGTTCAGCAGAAAAAGGATACTATGTGATGCATCAAGCGTGGGAACAATTCAGTGGCTCCAAGATTTTATAACAGCAGTGTAGAACTCCTAAAACCTCTCACAATAAAATGATCTGCTAAGTGGATATGTGTAACTAAAACTATTAAGATAAACTATTAAACAATTATTTGAGAATTGTTTTCAAAAATAAAAGGCAAGTATAGAATGAAATCAGTTGAGGGTGGGGAGTGGGAAGCAGGAAGCTCTATTGCAGTTGGAAAATTTGGTTTTATAAAGCATCCCAGATCCTTAAACATACTCCATTTTAAAAATGCAACTGACTATATCTTCTCTCTCCTTTCATTCCCCTGAATAGCAGTTCCTTCCCTCTGATACTACTCACGTCTATCTTGCATATATCTTATTTGTACATCATTGTTTGCATGTTGTGTTGTCCGTTATAAATGTGAGCTCTTTGAGGGAAAGGACACAGCATTTAGCATAGTGCTGGGCATAGAGTAAATGCTTAATAAATGATTGCTTGCTT
This sequence comes from Phascolarctos cinereus, assembly GCF_003287225.1. Classification (NCBI taxonomy): domain Eukaryota; kingdom Metazoa; phylum Chordata; class Mammalia; order Diprotodontia; family Phascolarctidae; genus Phascolarctos; species Phascolarctos cinereus. Next base: position 100,818,687 of record NW_027555958.1, on the reverse strand, counting down.
GTTGACTTCTCCTTCAGAATAAACACAGAAAGAATAGGATCCCAGACAATTGGCCAGTTGGCTGTGTGTGAGTGCATTTGTGTGTGTGTGTGTGGTGCGCACGCGCATGTGTGTGTGCACCCCCACGTGCACGCAATCTTCTCTACTTGTCAGGAGGTGTATACCTGGATTTGTAAGAGTCGTTTCTCTAAGATGGCTTTGCTGCCAACAGTGCTTTCTGCGGAAGCCAACTTGTCTTGCACATCTTTCACCCAGGACCACATGCCTTGAAGGGCTTCTTCCAGGGCCTGGTGTTCCTGCAGAGCTACTTGGCAAGTTCTTAATTTCTCCTTTGTAATTTTGAGTAAGTTCTGATAACCAGTGAGGAGCTGTGCAGCCAGACGTACTTCTTTTCCAACCCCGTGTCCTTCTTCACTTAAATTCTGCCCTCTCTGAGAAAGCTTATCAAGGGATTCTCTAAAAAATAGGGGGGGAAAAAAGAAATTTATAATTCAGGAATACAGGTAATTACTGTTGAAGCAGTGAAGAAGTTAATCAGACAATGAGGAAGAAAAGAAGAAAACGAGCCTTTATTAAGTGCCTGCTATGTGCCAGGGACTGTGCTAAGCCCATTACAAGTATAATGTCATTTGTTCATCACAACACTATGAGGTGGATGTCATGATTATCCTCACTTTATAGTAGAAGAAACTGAGGTAAACAGAGGTCTAAATTACTTTCCAAGGGTCATACTGCTAGTCAAGTATCTGAAGTCAGATTTGAACTAAAGTGTTTTTTATTTCAAGCCCAGCCACTCTATCTACTTCAACATCTTGCTATCATTCATCAATACTAGACACTGTGCTAAAGATAACAAGAAACATGTATTAATTGTTTACTGGGTTCCGGGCACTGTGTTAAGGTCTGGGGATTCAAAAAAAAAGGCAAAAACATGGTCCCTACCCTTGAGAAATTTATATTCTAATGGGGGAGACATGTAAATAATTATGTGCATTTAATAATAATAATAATGACAACAACAACAACAATAGCTACCTGTGAACTTAAAAGTTTATAAAACACTTTACATACATTGTTTCATTTGATCTTCACAACAACCCTGGAGGCAGATACTATTATTATTTCCATTTTACAAATGGGGAAACTGAGTCTGAGAGAAGTTAAGTGGCTTGTCCATGTTCACCCAGCTAATATGTGTCTGAGGCAGGATATGAATTCTAATCTTTACTCAAAGACTATTAACTCCACCTATGTGCTATACATAAAGACATATACAGTATAGATGGTAGTTAAAAGTCTCAGAAGGGAAGCCACTAGCAGCTGCAGGACTGGGAAAGGCTTCCTGTAGATGGGAGGGTGAGGTATTTGAGCTGAATCTCAAAGAAGGGCAGGAAAACAGAGGGGTAGAAAGGCGATGAAAGAGAGTAGTTCAGATGACACCACACATTTAAAGAATAATTAATTGTAGCCTAATTTGGTTATTTCAGAGGAAGGGATGATATATCTACATCCAGATAATACTGAGCCATCATAATTGTGCTGTCTCCTATCTGACTGTAGATATATACATAGGCTATCACTGTAAATATGTATCCATGTACAAGTATTTGCGCTGGTTAATTTGGCTGTTTAGAGTAGAGTGTTAATTAGACCAAGACTATAAGTGTTATCTTTATGGGAAACTAGGTAAGAGAAAAGAGATGGCTCAACAGAAGACATTGCTATTACTAAACAAACAAACAAAACCAAGCTAAAGTAACGAGTAGTGTGTCAATATTTACTGAACACATTTACCATGTACATAGCACTGTACTAGACTCAGCGTGGCTTAAAAGACATATACAACACAAACCCTGCTGTGAAGAATTGTGCAGTCTACTGCAGGAGATAAGGCATAATTCAAGACAAGAGAGAGATAATGTAGAAAGAGCAGAAAATCTGAGCAAACATCCTGGCTTTGCTGATTGCATATAGGTGCCCTTAGGTAAGTTACTTTGGGCCTTAGTTTTCCTCAAGCATAAAATGAAATGGTTGAACCGCATGACTTCTGAGGTCTCTTACACCTCTAATCTACAAAAGAAGAAGAAAGAGGAGCAGGAGGAGGAGGAGGAGAAGGGAGGAGGAGGAGGAGAAAGAGGAAGGAGAGGAAGAAGAGGAAAGAGAGGAAGGAGAAGGAGAGGAGGAGAAGAAGAAGAAGAAAAAGAAAAAGGAGGAGGAGGAGAGGTGTTTTTACACATGTGGAAACTGAAGCTCAGGGAGGCTGTGACTTACTCACAGCCACATAGCTAGTAAGTGTCAAAAGCAAGATTTGAACCCAGGTTAGCCTGAGTCTTAGATTTATCCATATTGACTCCCCAGTCATAAACAGTTAAATAATAAAAAATACAGAGCTAAACATAAATGAACAATAAAGGACAAAAACACCAAAAGTGCCACAAGGAAGTCTATAATTAATTGTCAAATTGTGGCAGATAGAATTGCTGTGTGTTCACAGAAAGTGGAGATAGATCACTGTGGGCCAGAATGGTCAAGTAAAAGCCCTAAGGAATAGGCAGCAGTTGGCCAAGTGGAGAAACAGGGTGGAGTCAGGGGAACCAGGGAGCAATGTATATAAGGGTCCTGGAGCAGCAATATCCAAGACATGTGGGTGCAGTGTTCAGGCTATAACCTATTTGTATGACGTGGAGAGTTTCATTTTGAGAAATAATGAGATATTTTAGAAATAGTGAGGAAATTTATGTTGGATAGATTGTAGAGAAATTAAAATGCAAGCAAAAGGAGTTTTAAAAGATTAGTCATTTTTCAAAAACAATTTCAAATGTCATATGTGTTATAATGGGAATTTCTATCACTTCTTGGCCTCAGTTTCCTCATCTCTAAAATGGGAATAATAACAGCCTTTGCCTCCCAGAGTTGTTGTGAGGATGGAATGAGATCACATATATAAAATATTTTGCAATTATTACTTTTATAATTCATTATTATTAATATTAATGAATATTAATAATACAATAAGTATATTGGTTATACTATATAACTGTTGAGCTCCCTTCCAAATTTTGAATTCTGGGATTCTGGAACTCTTTTTCATCAAACCTTTCTGGATTTCCTCATTTACATATAATCTCTTTCTCCTATGAATTATTATAAATATCTCACATATCTCTCCTATGACCTTCATACCATGTCTGGTTTTACTTGCATATATTCTTTATCATCCCTACTGGTTTTAAGCTCTTTGATGGTTATAGCGTGAAAAACATTTTGTAAACTACAAAGCACTTTTGGGGGTTAGGGATAGGGATTGCGTATGCAAATTCATTTGTAGAGGGAACTTATGGGTGAGCACATCCCTCCACCAAAGCAAATCAGCACCTTCTTTGTACCTTACAGTCTTAGAGACCGGCAAAGAGCACTGAGAGATCAAGTGACTTGCCTAGGGCCATGGCACCAATAGATGTCTCAGGTACAGCTTGAAATCAGGTCTTCTGCCTCAATCCAGCTTTCTATCTACCATGCCATGTCATCTTTCATAAATCACAATATAAATCATTATGACTGTAACTTGATATTTTTGGAGCATTTTATACTTTTCAAAGCCCATTTAATATCTCCTTAAATCCTCATAACAAACCTAAGATAGGTAGGATAGGTGTTATTATCCCCATTTTTCAGATAAGGAAACCAAGACCCTGGGAGATTAGGTTACATGCCCAAGGTTAATGAGAATCTCATAGGCAGGACAAGAACTTAGATCTCCTGATTTAACACAATCTGATGATCTTTCAACTATACCACAGTGTCATGAAGGAAATAGTGTAAAGTTCACCTGCACATTAGACACGCAACCAGATTAATAAGAAAAAAACCCTCAGTGATTGGTACAAACACATTTTTCCATTATACCTTGCAGCTAGCAGTTCCCCCAGAAACATTTCAACTTTATGAACTTCATTTTTCTTCTCAGGAATATGCTGTTTATACTCTCCAAAATTTTCTGTGCTTAATCTTTCCTCCATTTCATGAATCCACAGACTGAGTTTCTTGTGCTGATCTTCAAAACTATGATAAATAACAGCATTTTAGGAAAATAAATTATTCAATTTTTACCATTCTATTCTGCAAGATTTACTATTATATTCTGTAATGAGTTCTTAATGATGGTTTAAGTTATACAAAACAGGAAATTAAGAGTTTATACAACAATAGAGAATCACAGAATTTTAGAGTCGTAAGGGATCACAAAAACTGTCTAGTTTAACCCACACCTGTAAAGGAATTCCTACAGTAAAACAGCCAACAACTATGACCACTGCTTGAAGACCTCCAATGAAAGGAAACCCACTACCTCCTCAGGTGCCTTCTATGTGATGCTTTTGGAGAACTCTATGAAAACTAGAGAAAAGAAACTTTTAAGAACAATCCTGTCCAAGCCACAGGACCAAAGTATTTAGATTAGTCATCTAGTCAAAAGCTCTTATTTTACATATGGGGAAAGTGAGCCCCCAAGACTTGAAGCAACTTGCCCATGGCTACAAAGCTAGTAAGTACTGTAGGAGAGCTGGAATTTGAAGTCAAGTTATTTGAGTCAAAATATATCAAAAAATGAAAAGTAAAAAAGTTATATGGAAAAAATGATAAGAACCCTCTATTGTCAATATAGCAAGATCAGAAGGTTGTTCATCAAGTCAAAAGTTTGAAGACAGAAATGAAGACTTATTACCAATAAGGATGAATTTTCCAGTTATTATGCAATCTGCTAGAGGCCCAGTACCAGGAAAGACAAAAATCACTGAATGGGAACAAGGGGATGAATGAAGAGGGAGAAATGAGGGGAAGGGAAGGAGATGTAAGGAGCTGAATTTGACCTTTGAACTTTAGTGGAGAAGAAGCTACTGGAATCTCAACTTGGCTGCAGTAACCTCGGTACTACACAAGTTCCCAAAGAATCCAAGAAGCAAGTGGGGCCAATTCCCACACTGTGCCACATCAGGGCTTCTGGCATTTATTGTGACATTGGTTCTCTCCTGTGTTTTCTGATTCTAATACAAGGTAAGGGGGACTTCACATCAAGCTTAATGGAATCTGGCAGAAATATAAGGAATTTGGCACATGATGTTTGTCACCAGACTCAGTGGATATAGGCATTTATATTTTCAATCAGTGGCCAAAATGTTTATTTAAAACAAACGAAGAATAACCAACAACCCTGCAATTAATTAGGAGATTATGATTATATTTATTGAATTTATGTATTATTTATTATCATAATCCCATGTTAACTATAAAAACACACACATATACACATACAAGTAGTCTTTATGTATCTATGCCACTCAATTTGCCAGTGAAGTTAACTCCTTGCAAATAACGATTTCAGAAGCACAGAACTGTTTATTATCCTAGTATCGACCATGTCTTAAGTTCATCCCTAATTAAGCCATGGTAAACATGGATAGAATGTAAATTCTTGGAGGGCAGGTACTGGTTTGTTTTTTTTTTTTTAGCTTGTTTTTGTATTCTTAGCTCCTAGCAGAGTACTTGACTCACTGTAATAAATAAAGGTATGTTGACTGGATGAATGAAACAAACGTTTCTCTTATTTAAAATCATAATTTTGAATCTTCTTTGCTCATCCTCAATGATCCCTATCCCTTAGCCAAATGAAAATAAATTCTACACATTATTCAGTATAACTTACCTCCCCAGTTCTGTAGCACAGTCCTGAAGAGCCTGTTTATTTTTAAGGCAATCTTTCAGGAATGCTTGAAATTCTTCATTAGCTTTTGTAATCTGTTCCTCAATACTACTCACAATTTGTTTAGATAAGTAAGCATATAAATTCTGTCCTTCCTGAGTCACTGCATCAAGTTTGTTCTGGCCATCACTGATCGAGTCCAAAATGCTCTATTTAAAGAAAACAGCAAAAACAACAACAACGTATAAGATATTTCTTGGTTTCATCAAAGAAACCCGGCAAGGATAGCTCATGATTCTTTTTTCCTTTCTGGAACTCCTATGGCATACTTTGTTTCTTTCCACTAACACAAAATCTAGGATCTAGCATTGACCTGCATATGGCTTTGAGTTGCTTTTAGTTTCATTCAAGTAGTATGGTATCTCCCCTACTAGACTGTAAATTCTAAAAAAAAAAGTCTACATATTCTGCTTCTTAAACACACCCTCTCCCCCTCCCCCCTTTCTCCCGGCTCTTTCCCTGTAGTACTTTGCTCAATAGCAATGCCATACTTAGATCTGTGATCTCATCAATTCTGGAGTTCCTTTTGCTAATGCAAATTGCCAGCCATTCTTGCCCATCCAACTCTTGACCATGCCCTCCCAAAAGACTGCCACAAGGGATACTTCCAATATTATGGAAGGACTTTCTCACTTTTTTCCTAATATCAAGAAGACACCTATTGGCAGATCACTCTGGCTATCTATCTGTGATCCCTTGCTCTCTCCAGGTGATCAGTCTGTCTTCTCTTTCTGCCATTCAGTTCTTTCATGATGCCTTTAACATATGCTTCATAAATGTTGAGTTTTCTATGATTTAAAAAAATGGCCCAATATGGGCCACAGATTGAAAAAAAAATAAACTTTTGAAAAGGATAATGCTAGAATAGAAAAGAATAATGATAAAACCAAGAATCATAAATAGTGTATCTCTATACATATTCGAAATGATTTTTATTTTTCTTGCCTTCTCGATGGGCAAGAGGAGGGAAGGGGGAGGGAATTTAGAAATGGAAAAAATTAATTTAAAAACATAAAAAAGAAATAGTATATATCTCATATGGATTCTTTCATTTCTCCTTTATGTTATGCCCATCACTTCTTAAGTTAGGTAATGTAACCCCCAGTAGAAGGGGAGAAAAGAAAAAATAAGAGAAGGAGATGGGAGAAGACAGAAGCATAAAATCCACAATTATAGAGCTGGCTCTGAGATTCTATACTTCTGTGGCTCAGTTTTGACCTGGAAGCACCCCATCTCCCCAGCCTGGCAGGAAGAACTTTTGCTGACCCCGGGGCACCCACCTGTAGATTCTGTAGCTTTGCCTCTATGACTTTGCTGTCCCCAGATCTATCTGATGATTCTCTCACTGCTGCCTTCACACCAGAAAACCATGTTTGGAATGCCTGCATAGACTCTTTTGAAAGAGAACAAAGAGCAAAGATAAATATTAAAAGATGAAATAAGCTTCCAAAAATTACCACAATGAATTTAAATCCAGTGATCTTATCCTAATGAAATGTAATATTTGGCATTATAAGAACATTCTGCAATGAAAACAATAGAGATGGTTTCTATAGTCACAATTGGTATTATAATGATAGGAAATGACCATAGAAGTGTGAACAGTTTCTAGAATGAAATCCATTATTTTCTTTCACGGTTCCTTTCTATTGGAAGAAAGAAGACAACATTTTTATTGGAAAAAAAGAAAAAAGAAAAAGAAAAATGTGCCTTGAAATATATAGTAGTTATTTCTGTATATTAAGGGGAAATCTCAAGTTCTCCAAAACCAGTCGAGGAATGTTCTCATACAGTAGGGAGAGAGAACATTTCCGCTTTCTGTCATGTTTGGGCACACTGCCATTATGCTGAACTATTGGAACACAACCACAACTGTATATCCTAGAGGCAGAACTCATATTACACATCAATGGTAAATTTCTAGCTCATCTGGTGCTATAGCTTCCCTATAAATTCCCTCTATTGATTTTCCTATGGCAAATGAGACTTGCAGCATATTCCCTTGGAAATGGAGACTTCTGGCTTTAGGGAAGGAATTCCTTTCCCTGAATGAATGATGAGGAGGAGTGGAAAGAGAGTACTTTGACTTCCTCCATCAGGAGGGCATGTTTTTTTCTACCTTCTGAGGGTGAGTGGAATAACTAAGGTCATAACGAGTTGTACATGATTCATAATGCTTTTATTAAAATTTCAAAGAAATATAAAATTTCAAAAGATGCCCCTGCAACCCTTTTGCCACCTTCCGTTGGCAGTTTCTGAGGCAGTATTTGGATCAGTACCATTCCTGTGAGCTAACTGTTCCCTATAACACCCAGAATGGCTCACCAGTGAAGTGTTTTTCCAGAAAATCCTGTAGGCTGGCCTGTGTTCTGGAGCCAAGATGACTGACAGCTTCGTGCTTCTTTATTAGGAGAGTGATTGTGCTGCCCAAGGTCTCCAGCTCAGCTGAATGGTACTTGCGACATAGGCTGTTGAGATTTTCTTGTGTAGAATTGATGCTACTCTGCTGACCTTGAAGTTCTTTTTGAATTTCCTAAAGAACAAAAGTAAGCTATGAAGGCTACACACACCACACAGGAGTGAAAGTACTCTGATACATCCACATTTTTCCTTGATCCCACATATGATCTAATGTACACATATCAGCAGGTGGGAGGGCTGGCCAGGGTTAGGATTGCTGCCTGTGACAATTAAAAAATATAATAACATAACTAGCCATTCAGACTAAATTATCTCAGCCTGAAGAGCTAGTTACTTTGGCTGGTTAAAGAATTCAGTTATTGGGTGCTACCATCAGGGAACTATAGCACTCCATTTTGTGGTCACAGACTGTACTGGTAATTCCAGTCAAGTAGCTTAGAGATGTCTGTCAGAAGACATATGTACATATACATGCACACACACACACAGAGATATGTGTGTATATGTATATGTGCATATATATATGTATGTATATATATATATGTATATAACTTGCATACAACCATTGAAAGAATTTGTTTTGCTTGACTATACATATTTGTCAGAAGAATTTTATTTTTCTTTTCCAATAAGGTAGAGGGTGAGGAGGAGAAAAAATAGATTAATTTTTTTTTAATAGAAGGGTAGGGACTGCTACAGATATGGAATGCTACTTTCAGATGAAGTCCCTCCATTATTAGTTTTTCTTAATTGTTTTACAAGAGATATCTCAGGAAGTGGTAATAATCTGTAAATGTATGCAATATAAAAACAAGCACATCAATAAAAATCTTTTTACATAGCAGCTCTTTTTGTGGTGGCAAAGAACTGGAAATTGAGAGGATGCCCATCAATTAGGGAATGGCTGAGCAAGTTGTGGTATATGAATGTAACGGAATACTATTGTGCTGTAAGAAATGATGAACAGGCTGACTTCAGAAAAACCTGGAAAGACTTACATGGTCTGATGCTGAGTAAAGTGAGAAGAACCAAGAGGACTTTGTACACAATTATAGTCACATTATGTGATGACTAATATTGTTAAACTGAACCCTTCTCAGCATTACAAGGATCTAAGACATCTCCAGAGGCCTCGGGATGGAAAATGCTGTCCACATCCAAAGAAAGAACTATGGAAGTCAAATCACTCACTTATTTTTACCTTCTGTTGAGTTTTGATTCATCTTTCTGACGGTTCCTGTTATCGGTTTTAATTTTTACTTACAACTTCACTAAAGTGAAAATATGTTTAGTAGGAATGTAAATGTAAAGCCTCTATCAGATTGTGCGCTGTCTTGGGGAAGGTGGGGTGGAGGAAAGGGGAGAAAAATTTTAAACTCAAAAGCATATGGAAGTGATTGTTGATAAATCAAAATAAATTAATAAAATTTAAAAAAATAAAAAAATAAAAAAATAAAAACCTTTTTAAAAAGAGAAATAGCAACAAACACTTATTATATGCCTATTGCGTACCAGGCACAGTTCTAGGCACCATGGTGACAGAACCAACCTGAAGAAGGCTATGTTCTGTCAGGGGAGAGAACACATACAAAAGAAATACAAATTAGTTATGGGAGGGAAAAAGTATCAGCAGCTATGGCAGAGTACCATCTTTCCCTTCCCATTCGTTGTGAGACCAGCTTTAGCCAGCACAGTTATGCAAGGAGATGATGGACTTCCAATGGCGAAGACCAGAAACTTGGCTTTCACAACATTGCACTCATAAAATCATGTAGCACTTGGAAAGAGAAGGAAGAGAAGGTAAGACCTTGGCACAGTGGAGTAGAATCATTCTGGGGACCAGGTAACTCAGGGTATAACTATGTACTTGTCATTAGCATTATCTTTCTTGTATTCTATGAATGTTTCACTTGGGCTACTGGAGTGCAGTTTATGATGAGTCCTGGTTCAGCAAAGGTGGCTATTTCTGGTTTATTCCTTTAAGATTACTTCTGATCTGTCAATAGGGAAGGTTTGAGAGACATCATAGGCTGTAGACCTGGAAGTGTCTAACACTCTTATGGAATAGATGAATGTATCTAATGTACCTAAATCTGTGGCCCAGTGAGACTGAAACTTGTCCAAGTTCACACAAATCACACAATCAGGTTTTGAACCAAGGTGCTTAAACTACAAATCCAATACTCTTTCTACTATGCCAGAAACTTAATAGTTATCCCTTCCACATTGCAACTTTCCCCATTGAGATTTCACTATATCGCTGGTTGGCAGAAGAAATTAAATGGGAATTTTTAGGGAGTTTCATAGAAACCACAGATGATGCACGAAAGCCAGCAGATGACACAAAAAAGTTTAGAAACTCAGAAATGAATAAAATATATGTATAGTATTGTATAATACCAACATCTTTTATCTTTTAACATTGTAAACACCCCATAAAAGAAAAAGAAAAAAAAATTCAGACTTCTCTGGTAAAAGGGAAGACCAAAAATTTTTATGTGTGGAAGGGATAAATGTAATAAGGTGGTATGATTTAGAAGCCTGACAATAGATTTTGAAAAGCTCCAAATTTTACAAAGAATTAGTAACTATTAGCAGTCTGTAATGACTGTAATGCAGATACAGCATTGCATGTTCTCAACATTTGTCAATGGTTTATCTAATTTGTGTATTAACCTAGAGAAACCTTGAAGCTCTGACCAGAAGAACTGGGTTTTTTTTCTTTCAAGTGGCCCTTATTCTGTATGGGGTCTATGATTTCAGTAATCTCTTCTTCTGATACTCAACATTCCCATAATTCCTCAAGAGTTGGTTTATCATACTGGTTGAAATTACATAATGCAAGAACTTACAAATAGGATTAATAACAATAAGTTATTATTAAATATGATTATCAAACAAGATAGTTTAAAGATAGATTTATCACTCACCTTTACTTTTTTTAAGCTTTCACAGTTCTGAGTTTGTGCACAGTTCAATAAAGATTCTTCGGTTTTTGTAAGCCAAGTTTCAACTTCATGAATAAATTTTTCTAACTGCATTTTTTGGGCAGTAAAATCTTTCAGGGTTCCCTTTGCTATTTCAGTTACTTCTTTGGCATGCTCCAGTTTTTGCCTTAAATCTTTTTCTATAAACTAAAAGTTAAAAAAAAAAGATTGATATCAGGGTCATATGAATACACTCCTGGAGTTCTCATTCTGTTATACATTGGAATGTTCACACTTTTTTCAATGAATAGAGAAAAGATAGCTTTTAATGGATTCCTTTCATACATAAAAAAAAAATCTGGTAAATGCAGTATGTAACAAAGACAACCACAAAAGTTTTATTTGCCCTTAATTTATTTCTAGGAAAGTAGGAAATTAGTAGGAACAAAATGGAATGTTGTGTAACTGATGAAATGGGAGAAGCATGAATGGAAAAGATCATAGAAAATTTTTGTATCTAGGTCAGCCAGCCACTGGCGTCTGCAAAGTTTACCCTGAATCCAGGGAGTTCATCCAATCTAAAGTGGTTAAGTAAGTAAGAATATGGTAAGTTGCTATGGAAGCTATATAATTGAACAAGAATAAAGCAAAAAGTATCTAGAAAATTCACCAATTCAGCAAATATGTATTAAGTGCCTACTCTGTGAAGAATAGGTATTTAACACATATTTGGTGAAATGAATGCTATTACTTTGAAGTGAATTGGCATAGTTCATAGTCTGAGATGTCTACATAATCTGGAATGTGTACAAGGAAGCATAAAGGATTGAAGTTAATGAATAGTTTATGAATGGTTAATTAATGGTTAATGCATAACCCCCTAAAGCAGAGGTTCTTAAACTAGGTCTATGAATTTGCCTTTGAAATACTATGTATTTTATTTAGTGTACTTCAAAATATTTTACTGAGAAAGGATCCAGAGGCTTCCCCAGTCTGCCAAAAGGGTCCACAATACAAAAACAAAGAAACAAAAAAAACATTAAAAACCACTATCTAGAGCATGTGGTCTATGGTATCACTAACAATTGAGGCCCATCACAGGGGAATGGTCATGATGGTCTTAAAAAGCTGGTAAGTCCGAGTAATCTTTAAGGAAGATGATTAAAGATTCTTACTATGGTTCTTTAACTCTGCTGTACTTCCCAGATAATCAGACAAATCTATTAATACTTCTGTTCCCTCTATCATGCCAAAGATTGAATCCCAACAAAAATCCTAGCTTGGACTTGGTGTCTTCCAACCACTGCTCCTTCCTTGGTATCCCTTACTTTTCTTAAACATCCCAGTGCCCTTGCAAGCAGAATTCCTGACCTGATTTAAGATGTGCCATTCATTTCTTAATCTGTAGTAATAATATGGTGCAGTCATGAAAAATGGCTGCTGTGATGGCTCCATTAAGATTGCTGTTATCTTTTAAGTTTGAGAACTTCAGACCTCTCTCCCTATTTTTGCTCTGCATGGCCAGGCACTCTGGATTTAATTGGACCTTCAGAGTCTCTCACTGTGCTGGCTTATTGTCAGTATCTCCAGTAATCAGAGGAGAATATGATTCCTGATAAGGTCAGAATCCACTTATTTGTATTTTTTTTTAGTTGTTTTATAAAAATTGGGAAGGGACCTTGGTCACAAAGACCTTGATAAAATGTACCTAAACAAAATAAAGCATTAGAGGAAAAGTAATTGGAACATTGTAGTAGTGGTATGATAGTTCTGGACAATTTATAGTAAATTATCTTCAAGGCATTGCTCTGAATTTTCCATTTCATGACTTAAATGACAAATGCTGCTTCCTTTTCAGTTAGGGGAAGTCAACATGTCCCAAATATATACATAAGTTATTGCTTTTAATGTTTGAGTGGTTTTAATATAAAAGTTCAAACATCACATATACCTATTCTTGAAGGGAATAATTGCCCTCATAATCATAATCTGGTTAAAAAATTCACTAAATTTCATTTCCTAGGTGATTTCTGTGTTGCATATTTTTCAATAATTTTCTTAACTTGCAGAATAGCTTATTTTGTGATTTATAAAGGCTTTATCTTATACTGAGATTGAGAAAAAATTATTATTAAGAACCAATATCTTGAAGAGATTCATAGCTCTCCCTTTCTTCAAATTTCTGATTTTAGAAAAAAATCAGTCTCTCCAAGGTAATGAGATTGAATTAACTCTCCTAGATCTTGGTCAGACCCTGCACAACCTTGCAAGGAATTTAATCTAAGGTGGGGAAGCCCATTGTAGTCTACTCAAACTTGGGTGGAGACACATCCTTTTGTCTAGAACAGCTCAAGGCTGGGAGTGGTCTGTTATAGAGATATTTTCTCTGTCCAAGGGTGACATGATGATGGGTGACATCAGCCCCTCATTGGAAGGGTTATTAATGAGGCCAGGAGGTTACTAATAAAAGGATGGTCATTTGGCCATCTGTCTTGGACCACTTTCATGACTGTTTTTGATCTAAGAGAGATGGCCAAATGACTATCCTTTCATTAATAACTTGCTAGTTATTTTATTTATTTATTGTATTAATAAAAAAATCTGCTGGCCTTATTAATAAAATGATTAAATTACCCAGAAACTATGCCTCTCAAATAATTTTAAATATCACAAAGTCCTATCCTAATATCCCACAGTGACATTAAAATAACCCTGACTTTTCGAAGGCTATTTTTACAGATTCTTAGCATAATCTTTGACACTAGATATTGTCAACATGGCACCAACCAAATCCAAGAACTTTGATATTTTAAACCCAATGCAAGGCCCATCTTGTTTGCTTTGGGTTTTGTTTTTCTACAGATATTAACTAGTACAATGACTTGCATAAGATAATGACTCAATACATACTTTACATCACAATCATGATCGTGATCATTATCCAGCAATATTAAAAGTCATCTCACCTGAAGATCTGGAGGTGTTTCCTGATTTTTGGTCAGTCCTTTAAGATTTAAAATTTTTGAATGAAGTTCTTCCAATTTAAGTCCTTTATTTTTAACTTCACACTGCCCCCAAATAGAAAAAATACAAAAAAAAGTGTTGATAGTCATATATATATGTGTGTGTGTGTGTATATATATGTGTGTGTGTGTGTGTGTGTGTGTGTGTGTGTGTATATACATATATATACACACAAATGACTGATCACATTCTTATTTTCATATTTGTGGGAACATGTTACTTGTACTGAGTCTTGAGACTCTTTTAAACACATACATAACATTATGTCACTTTCCAAAACATTTTTCAAAGTCAATTTCTGAATAAAAAAGAAAAGCCATTATGAGTCTGGAAAAGCTGTTGCTATTAGCTTCCACTTAATGGAATATAAAGCAGTCCATGGACTTTTTGGTTTTTTATTATAGAAAAGAAATCTCTGGGAAAAAATAAATTCAAACCAAAATTCTTAATTCAATGGAGACTTTAAATACCATAGTTCATTACAGCAGCCTCATTAAATTCTCAGAGTAGTATTTCATTTTCAAAACATAACCATATGTAATTCATACATCATTTAAATATGCTACATGTAACAAATATTTATTTTTATGGAAGTGAAATCTAATTAGAAAATTGTCATACTTCATCATGTTGTACATTTAAGTGCAAATATATTTTAAAAATACAGGATGAGCAAAGGCTAAGGGTTAAAATTCTTCAAGCCTGCTGCTTCTTATAGAATAAATTAGACACTTTAAAATGTAAAGTAATTATTTTGGGTCAGGAAAGACCCATTCTTAAAGCCTGAATAATATGTTGGAATTCCATATAAATTTAGCAATTTCCCTATAGCCAGACTCCCAAGAAGTAGTTCACTTATCTCATTAGATATAAAAGTGCTGAATAGAAACTGCAGATTAAGGCTCAATATAAGTAAAGGCTTATTAATAATTCAACCTATCTGTGAGTAGAATAGTTTGCAAAGGGAATAAAGGCTTTGCTTTCCTTAAGTTCTTCAGGTAAAGCCTAATTGATCACTTGCCAGGATGTTGGAGAGGCGAATGATTGTTCAAGAATGAGTTGGTTCTATGATAGGGTTAGCTGAACATGAGACCCAGTTTGAGTCAATTATTCCCTTGGAGAAGCTTGAGTTTTTAAAGAAATACACAATATTTTTTAGGTCCTTTCAAGTACCTTCATATATAGTTCTTCAATATCTTAATACTGTGGATTATTGAGAAAAGTTAGGCTTATGATTAAGATTTACAATTATTTGTATTTGTGATGTTTCCCTCAAAATTTCATAGCTTTAAGAAGACCATGTGACTGACTATCATAAGACTTTTCTAATCTTGCTCAATGCATAATTTATCTTGGGATCAAACATAGCTAGCAACTTTCTGTAGCTCTCTTTTCCCTTTTATTCATGTTTTCCATCTTAAGAAGAAATGCGGGGTCAGCTAGGTGGCTCACTGGATAGAGTACTGGCCTTGGATTCAGGAGAACCTGAGTTCAAATCCAGCCTCAGATACATAATACTTACTAGCTGTGTAACTTTGGGTAAGTCACTTAACCCCATTGCCTAGCCAAAATAGAAAGAAATGCATATAGAAAGATGCAACAAAAAAGATGGATAACTGCTTTTGTCACAAATATAGTCAATGCAGTGACATTGAGTTTAGAAAAAGTCCTGGAATGGCCATGGTATCCTTGGGTAAGTGGTAGATTATCAAGAGGAAAGAAAAAGAGGTCACTTTTCATATTCCTTTCATAGTCCACATGAACAAGTTAGACTCACTGACCTCAAATTCCTTAAGGAATGCTTCTGTTTTGAGGCTACTACTGAGGTTGCTAATATTTTCTGTCAGCTGTGGTATGGAGCTGTTTGACCAGCCATCAATTTCATCTCTAGCTGCAAGCACATCTTCCCAAAGAGACAGGCTTATGGTAAGTCTATCCATGTTCTCCTCAATTTTCTCTGAAATCTAAGAGAAACAAGAAAATGTGTTGTCAGTAAATAAGTGGTGGCACCACCGAAAATTCCTTGCAAATAAGTCCCAAAACAGATGGCTCTCTAGTCCTCAATTATTTTCTTATTTATAAATAAAAATATTTAAAACTTGCCCAGACAAATTAATAAATAAAAAGCACAGAAATCAATCCTAGCTCTCACAGAAATGGGCCACATGCTTAAATTTCATGCACTATATATGAACAAATCTTTAAATGAAGTATTACTATGCTAACAACGAAAGAATGACAACATGTATAGAAAACTGGCCTCTTATTCAGAACTACTTAATTTCAAGCTGTGCCTCTGATTTGGCTTTATTTGAGATATATATCTATATATATCTATATATATATATCTATATACATATATATCTATATATATATATATACATACACACACACATATATATATACATATACATATACACATATATATACATATATACACACACACATATATGTACACACACATATATGTACACACACATATATGTGTGTATATGTATATATGTATACATATATAAGTGTGTATGTGTATATATATATGTGTATATGAATGCATATTATTTAAGGGGAAGATAAGTTTAGAAAGTCACTTAATCATCTTTGTGTTCTAGGTGCCAATCTGTATTGGTGGCTAGTTTGCTCACATGGGAAATTACAGATCCAGTCCCTATCCTTATACTAAGAAGAATCTGCTTCTTTGGGGGTATTTTAGATTTTTACCCTAATATTATCCACTGTATGGTAGACTTAGCTATGAGGAAAAATTAATGTTTAGCAGTATTAATACAAAGAAAAAGTGACTGTCCTTACATCTAGCCATCTATCCACAGTGCTATCCATGTCTGTTTTCACCAGAATGAAATCACTGCTTTGAGTTCTTTTCAGTTCAGATATCAAGTGTTTTCCTTTACTTGTAAAGTCATCCAGTTCCTTTTGCTTCCCATTCATCTCAGTCTTGACAGTTTCATGCTGTGGAAATAAACAATTCTTTCATTTAATAAAGTAACCAGTAATTAAAAATACATTATCTGTGAAAATATGTTTAATGGGTATGTAAATGTAAAGCCTATGTCAGATTGTGAACCGTCTTGGGGAGGGTAGGGGGGGAGAAAAAGGGAGAAAAAATTTTCAACTCAAAAGCATATGAAAAAAATAAAAAAAATTAAATTAAGAAAGATAAAAAACCACATCCTTCTACATATGCATATATATTTTATGTATGCATGTGTGCATATGCATGTGTGTGTGTGTGTGTGTGTGTGTGTGTGTGTGTGTGTGTGTGCATGTATTGCTCACTAACACCTGTCTCTAAGAGCTCCAGGCCAAGCTTGGCTTCATAAAGAGAGGCTAATAATCCCAATGAGATTTATCAAGTGTCTAACAACCCACTTACACCCACACAGTAGGATTATGGTCATTACAAATGACCTCTTGAGGGGCTCTCTGAAAATCTAGAACACAATCTTTTCTAGAACAAAGTAGACATGGAGTTCTGTAGAGCCCAGCATTTCTAACATACAGGAGAATGTCCCAACCAAATAAGCCCTTTATGACCAAAAACATAAATCTATGACCAAAAACATAAATCTATTTCAATAAAAATCAAGCATTGGTCAAGTTATCACCTTAGATAAGGCCCATCTAATGTCCTCCTGATCCTTTACAGTAGATCTGGTCATAGTTACATTGCTGGCATTCTCTAGGACTTTATATACCACTGACTTCAAATTCTGATATTCTCTCATCAAATCAATAAGTCCACAGCACTGACCTTGACTGAAATGGTAACAGAGAAAAAAAAAAGAATTAGAAGAGTATCACTTTTCAGGGAAGACAGCACAAGGGAACTACTCCTTTAGGTTTAATCTAACGAAACCTGTCTCAGATTTATCAAAGGGAACAGTTTGGAGACTTAATGAAAACCATAACTTTGTTTCTGCCTTCAGCTCCTACAGTCATAGTGATGCTCTTCATTCACATTTAATTGGCTTAAAATATTTACCTTGAATGACGATTGCATACCTTTTACTAAAACTCTCTGCTTCTCTGCTATAGTGAGGGGACTGAGGGGTTCAGAATAGCACATATACCATCCAAATTTTTTAAATTTGTTTTGCTGACCTTTATTCCCCTTACATTTTTTATTCTTTATTATTTTCTCTAGAAAGTGAAAGTGGAGGAATATGGGAAATGTAGGTAATGTAAAAACAAAATATTGTAAACAGACTTGGACCCTAAAGTCTAGGGGAAAGGAAAGGGAGAATATATGTAAATGTGTATGTAAACACATACATATATGTATCCCTATGTATATATGAATGCTTAATATTCTTCATGGAAATTACTTTGAATTTTATATTTAATAACCCTCACTTTTATTTTTCTTTATTAAGCCCCACAAAAGAGAGAGGGAAGGAGGCTAAGAGGGAGAGAAGAGGAAAAAGGGAGGGATAACATACATATCATATATAATATATATGTATGTGTATATATATCATATATACATGTATGTGTATATATATGTGTATGTATATATATATATATATCTGTGACATCTAATTTATGAAATAGAGAACAGAAAAATGAAATTAAAAAACTACTATTCAAGAAGCATCCAAATGAAAAAAAAACATTAAAAATAAAGCGATCTCTTAAGTGTTTTGATCTTCAAGGATTGAACTAATTTTATTATATTATTGTCTCTCTTACTACATGTGCTAATACTACATTTTATCTTTAGTAACAGTCTGGCTCTAAAATGGAGCTTGGCAACTTATGATACATGGTCAGAGGTGTCATGCAGGAAATTTCAAATAAAACATATGCTGGTTCCTGCCATCTTGTTTCCCTTCCCACTATTATTGTTTGTTAGAACTGTTTCTCCCACATTGTACACTGTAACAGTAATATTGTATAATGATCAACTGCAAATGATTTGGCTATTTTCAGCAATACGATGATCCAAGATAATCCCAAAAGACTCATGATGAAAAATATTATCCTTCTCCAGAGAAAGAACTGATGGCATCTGAATGCAGACTGAAGCTTTCTTTCTTTGCTTTTTTTCTTTCCTTCCTTCCTTCCTTCCTTCCTTCCTTCCTTCCTTCCTTCCTTCCTTCCTTCCTTCCTTCCTTCCTTCCTTCCTTCCTTCCCTTCTTCTTTCCTTTCTTCCCTCCCTCCCTCCCTCCCTCCTTCTTTCCTTCCTTTCTTCCTTCCCTCCTTTTTCTTTCATGAGTTTTCTTCCACAAAATGATTAATGTGGAAATATGTTTTACACAATTGAACATATATAACCTATATCACATTGCTTACTGTCTCAGGGAGGGAGGGGAGCAAGGGAGGAAAAGATAGATGTTTGGAACTTATATCATTTTTTTTAAATATTGAAAATTGTTTTGCATGTAATTGAGGGAAAAAATATTACTTTTTAAAAGAAATTGTTTCTCTATTTCTTTCTCACTGCTTCTCCTTTTACATGAACTAGAATGATACTACTTCCCTTCCCCTGGGGCTCCTGAGAGTTGCATTCCCTATCCTCACAGCCTCCATGACATTTAATGAACAGTAGAGAAATTTAGGTGCACTTTTTTTAGGTTCACTCTCTTTTAAAGTTCCCAACTCCTTCCTCAAAACATTAACTTTCATATAAATGTGATGTCTCAAAAATAAGCCAATGATTGTGAAGAAATATCTGGAAGAATACAGAATAGCCAAAATTGAGAAGACATTAAATTCCAACATCTGCTTTACTCACAGCAGATTCAGTCACAGCTTTGCTCACATGCAATGACCCAATTATTCTGAGAACATTTGACTTACTTTTCATGAATCAGCTTCTTTGTGTCATCCCAGGTAGCTTCCAGACGATTTATCTCTTCATCAAATTCTGGTGCAGAAGTCACATCTTTCTGAGCTATTTGTTTAGCTTTGTCCTTCAGCCACCACAATTCATGCTCATGAGAATTCAACTCATCTTCTAACTGATTAAAAACTCGCAACCTACAAATGAAAATGTTCAATTGCCTTCCTTTTAAAATTTATTTATCCAAAGACTTTGTCTGTATTTTAATGATCCATAATTTTATTGGTGTGGATATTCCCGTTTGCCAGGATAATTCACAATCCCTCTAGGACTTAGTAGATGGCATTTGAGAGTTATTGTGGTTAAAAAAATTATCTCCTCTAACCAACCTGATAGTGACCCTTTAGGTAAATTTATCTAGGTAAAAGACTTCTTGAACTTCAAATTACTTGAATCACTAATTTTACCTATTACATTCCAAAATACTTATTCAATAAATTTCAGTTTAGCAAAGGTTTATTTGGTACTTATGTGAAAGCTGAATCTATATAATATGGAAAAAAATATTGTCAACAGGACAACAGAAAAAAAAAAGTAGTGCAAAGTCCCCATTCCCTTTGAGTATCTTCTGCCTATCATGTAATCATGGGAGTAGAAAGGGGTTGAAAGAAAATATTCTGATTTTTAAGACAAATAAGAATTTAGACCAAATGAGCTTGGAAAGTCACAGGAGAAAAGGGACTTAAAAAGACATTTGAAATGATTGCGGGGATTAATTTTAAGTAGGTATTATGACTGAGATCTATGTTGGTCACCCAAAGAGAGCTAATACACCCTCAAGAGTTTTTTACTAAAGATTTTGCAGGCCTCTTCCCTTGGGAAAGAACTGAAGATAAGCAATACAAAGCAGAAACAATCAACCAAAAAAAATCAGAATAGTACATAAGAAAGCAATGTAATGTCATCACTAGAGGACATCTGTGGCTGTGCAGCATTAGTCAGATGATTTACCCAGCCACACAACTTCCTTAGCATGTTTCTATTCATATGTGTCCTCTTTGTGTGTTTCATCCCCTATTGGTGGCTTGGGAATCTTTGGGAAAGTATAACTTTGAGTGGAAGGGGTGGGGTGAGTGGGTGTGAGATCTTCCTCTTAATTAATTTAATATGCACTTGGAATAAATGTCTTTTGTTTTGCAAGAATATACCCTCTGGCTAGCCTAATAAAAGTAAATATAATTTTGAGTAGATTCTGACCCATGGAGCTAAAGCTGGAGTAGCTTTCTGGAGACCCATATGTAAAGAGGCCCCTGGCTGCCACAAAAAGTGAAAAGAAAATCTCTAATAGAAAGAGCAAAAAAAAATTTTTTTTAACAAAAGAAGAAAAGCTGAGCACAAGTTTCTTCTACCTTTGTTGAACAGCTTGTTGGGTGAGTTCCTTCAACCGTTCTTTGTCAGCCCTTTCTTCAATATCTTCAAGACTCTTCAGGAGGGCTTCCTTGTGATCTACAAAAGCCTTTCTCAGGGCTTCAAAGGCCTCTGCCTCACTCTGCTTGGTCCCCAGGAGATTCTGGATGCTCTCTAATTCCAAACCAAGTTGATCTGCCATTTTCCTACAGGAAGCTCTCTGCTCCAACTGCCACTTTTCAGGTGATACTGAGCTTTTGTGAGAATTCCATCTAGATTAATTGCAGTGCAGTCTAAATTTTTAGCATCCATAATTGCATCATTTAAGTCCTTCTCCAATAATTCAGACTGTGTCTTATCCATGTTACTAGTAGCTTCCACAGTTTGCCTTAGCCTATGGAGAACACTTGATAAAGAAGCATGGGCCTGGAGGAACTGGGTCAACTCTGTCAATGCAAGTTTCCTTCTCTCAATCATCTGACTGGCCTCTTGGAACAGCTGGAAGCAATCCTCTGCCCTGCCCTGGAGAGTGTGGTGGTCCTCTCCTCTGCTGAAAGAACATAACTTTCCTAAGTGAGCCTTTAGCTGAAGAATTTCTTCCTTCTTGCTCTCTACTTCTGCTGAGTGGTCCTAAAAAAGTGAATAAATAATTAAAAGCAGTCTAGCCTGCTACAGATATGTCTCCCTTTATACAATAGGTCTATTCTACAATTTAAATCCACTTCAATTACATTCAACCATTGCTATATAAGGCACTAGACTAAATTCTGGGGATAGTAGAATAAAACAAAACAAAACAAAATAAAATCAATCAAGAAGTCTGGGTGTTGGGGATTAGAAGAAAAAAAATGTAGCTCACAATCTAGTAAGGGGAGAATATACAACTAGACAAGTAAAATAGATTTAAGGCAATTTCAGAGTGAATCAGGATATGGATTCAGGTAGAAGATGGCACTTGAGTTGAGCCTTGAAGGAAACTAGGGATTCTAAGTAGTGAAGGTGAGAAGGAGTGTCTTTCTGATGGGGGTGTTGGGGGGACAGCCAGGGCAAAGGCTCCAAGATGGGAGACAATATCTTGTGTCAGCAATGCCGGTTGGAGTGACCATAGTGTGTGTGATGGGGAACATGTATTATATAAAGGCTAGACAGGAGAAGGCTGGAAGATGTATGTGTGTGTGTAATGGGGAATATGTATTATATGTATTATGTGACACATATTATATAATATATATTAGAAGGCTAGAAAGAAGGCTAGAAGAAGGAACAATCTCTACCTTATAGTAACTAACATTGGATGTGGATAGGAGAGGTAGATTCGATATGTGAGACATGATCTCTCAGAAGTGAAGCCTACTTAGGGAGTCAATGGGTCTTGTTAATAGTTCTTGAGTGTTGCTTTCAAAATCCCTCCCCGCTCAGACCCTGTTTTTAAGCAACTAACAGAAAGATTAGCCCTGCCCCCAACCTGAACTGCTTGCCCTTGCAAAACTTCCCACCTTTTCTTGTCTCTGGGCAAACTTGTGTAACTACCTTTGTTCTAGATTTCCATGACTAGATTGTGCCCCCTGAAAGCCCAGCCAATGGGATGAGGGGAAGGGGGTTAGGTAGGAGGAACTCACATTAGGGTATAAATAAGCCTTGATTTCTATAGTGAATTCATACTCTCCTGGCCCAAAATGGCGACTAAGAAGGTACCCTTTCTCATGAGAAAGCAATAAACTCCTTTCTACTTTCAAGGTATCAAAGTCTTCATTTTTATTTTTGAATAAGTGGTCTCTGTCCCACACAGCTTGGGGCTCTCTGGGATTTCCTTCCTTATCTGAGAAGGGCCTCCCAGCCATTCCTAGGACAGGTGCCCGCTGGCCACTTGCCAGCTGTCCAAGGAATGGTTTGTGAGTTTCCTTTCACTTTTAAGGAATGGACCCGAAGAAAGGCAGATAAATGAAAGCATAAACCTCGGAAAGCATACAGTGACCACCATCCGCTGAAGAATTTGAATTGGTTATGTAACTTGTGCACACAGGCCCAGGAAAGACAAGATCGGTGAGCCCCCTAAAGAGGGCAAGAAGTAGTGATTGTCTGGGTGACCAGGGGAGGGGAAACAAGGCTGAGCTTAGTGAGGTGAGAAGGCAAGATTGGTGAGCTTTCTACAGATAGCAAGAAGTAGTGAGCCCTGGGCAAGATCTAGCCAGCTTCCCCTCCTGTAAGGGGGCAAGAGTGATGAGTTCTTGAAAGAGGACAAGAACTAGTGAGCCTCCATCTCACAGCAACATATGGTGAGCCTTAAAGGGCAAGAACTGGTGAGCCATGGGGACATCCAAAAGCAGGTGGTCAGCAACATAGTTCCTTTCCATATGTTATGGACGATAGCTAATTGGACTTTGCCAAAGTATAAAGGGAAACATAAAAAGAAAATGATTAAATATGATTTGATGATTTGAGGATTCTACAGCAATTTGTTGTATGTCTATTTTGTGTTCCTGTTTGTGTCTGTGGTGTGTATGAGTGTTAACAGTGTTTGATAGTAAAAAGTTTGGAAACTTTTGGAAAAAAAAATTCTCAGCATTCTAATTCTGGCCAAATTTTGAATGTGGAAAGAAAGAAGAGAAAAAGTTTTTTTGTGTACCAGAACACAAACGAAAGATAATTTATGGGCAGCCCAGGGCTGTGTGGAGGGCGGTGGCTTGTTGGGGACACCTGGGTTTGGAGGCTGCTGAGGTCATGTTGTTTCCCCACAAGCCCCAACTTATTCATTCTGGTAATATTTTAAATGAAATGTGATGTTACACCATTTGGCACTAAGGTAAATTGGGAAAATGTATGAATTTGAAATTTGTTATGATTGGAAGGTGCCTAACATAATGTCTAGCAGAGGGCAGACACTAAAAATGTTAACTATTATTATTAATTCCTTAATTAGATGTGACCAGTATATAATGCAAATGGTGAAGAGATGCCTGATTTTCTATGTAAGGAAAGTTGGAAATATAGTCAACAGAATTGGAGCCACCTGATTGGTAATGTTTCTGTTTAAAGTTTTAAACCTCTACTATTGTTTCAAATTGGTAAAGTTTTGTATTGTTATGTCAAGTAGCTTTTCATAGTTTGGATGTTATTAAAGTGAACTGAAAGAAACTAAAGGACAGTGGAAAAATTGTGTAAAACCAGTCAGTCCTGCTAACCCTGTCTTGTAATTTTTTAATATAACTGCTATTTAGACCACCTTTATCTGTAATTAAAGAAGGGTTATAGCCGAAACAGTTTGCCGAGACCTTAGCCCCTTACTCCAAAAGAATTTGGGTGCCATTTGTTTGAATGAAGGGGGTTAGGATCTGGGCCCCAGAAAGGAAAAAAACCCACATGACCAAATCTCTAGTGTTTGCCTGAGGCTATAATCCCATCAATTGGCCTTTCACAAGGGGAACCAAGGGGAGAAGAGAAGTTCGCCCTTGTAGACCCAAACTGAGACCATAACAAACTGGCCCATAGAAAGAACATGAGGAAATTACAGGGAATTAGAAACGTCATCCCTAAAAGCCAGAACAAGAATAAGGTGATGTGGATCAAACAGGAAAAAGAGGAAACTTCCTCTTCCTTTTTAGACAGGCTGAAGGAGAACATGAGGAAGTTTTCAGGATTAGAACCTGAGGATTCCACTACACAAAGTTTATTGAGAGTATATTTTATAACTAACTCCTGGCCAGATATTAATAAAAATTTGCAAAAGTTGGAGAATTGGCAGAACAGGCCTTTAGATGAGTTGCTAGAAACAGCCCCAAAAGTGTATGTAGCCAGGGTAGAGGAAAGTAAGAAGGAACAGACAAAACAGAGTATATCTGCCCTGAGGAAAGAACTTGCAGTTCCTAAACAATGAACTTGGCTTGCTGAGAAGTTGTAAGTTTCTAATGATTGGCTTTTATACCGGGACAAGCTTAAATTTGAGATGTGAGTCCTGGTAAATTTTTATTGATTACTGCAACTCCATGGGAGCAAAATTAACTATATCTGGCTTTAAGCTGTAATTAGTGAAATTTGCTGTTTAAGATAAAAGGCTCTTTGGACTATAATTTTGTTTTGAGTCTGAATTTGGGTATAGTTGTCTGCATTAAATCAATATCTGAAAGAAAAGCACTCAGAGGGAATGTGATCCTGTAGGTGGAGGTCTGCATCTGGGAGAAAGCCATGAGGACAATCTTAGCCTCAATCTAGGATGGGATCCTCCTGGCTCAGTTTCTCCATTGTGTTCCTTTGAGAAGGAATGTTTCCCACCTGACTATTCCTGAGTCTGGCTATGATATGGAATTGATACTGCATGATTGGAGAACTGTGACTCTTATCTGAATTCAAACAGAGCTAAGGATGTTCTATCTTGTTATATTTGGCATGTCACATGTCCCTGACTTTTCCTTTTATAGTAGATTTCTCTGATTAGAGCAAGTGGTCAGTAAAAGAAGTATGTGAGATCTTTCTGTTTTGATCTGAATTGTAGTCATCTCATGGCCTAAATAAGAGTAAAATCGGTGTTTGAATTTATCGTATGTAAAAGATTCAATTTCTGAAGTATAATTAGAGAAGGATGCATATGTTAAAATGCAGAATACGTAATTGTTAAAGGTACCAAGAGTGCCAAGTGTTAAAGGTACCATAAGAGTGATAATTTCTATATGTGATAATATGGAAATGCAATTGATGTTACCTGAAGTTTATTGTTTTTGTTACAAAAGTTATTACTGTTTCTAAATTGTATTGTATTTCTAAAACTCTTAGATTGTAAAATTTGAGGGAAATTGTTATTATCCCACACTCCCAGTGTGTCTCCCCTCTATGCAAGACTCCTTGTCCACCTTGGTTAAGATAGAAGGGAAAGGAGAAATCAAGCTGCTGGTTCTGAAGAGTCAAGGTTGAGTGCCAGTCTGAGACCGCCCTGATGGTTATTAAGGTTTAGTGGGTGTGAGGAGGCTTCAAATTGTAAGAAATGAGAGGGGGGATTATGAGAGATGATCTCTCAGAAGTGAAGCCTCCTCAGGGAATCAATTGTTCTTGTTAATAGTTCTTGATTGTTGCTTTCAAAATCCTTCCCCGCTCAGACCCTGTTTTTAAGCAACTAAC
Organism: Phascolarctos cinereus; assembly: GCF_003287225.1. Taxonomy (NCBI): domain Eukaryota; kingdom Metazoa; phylum Chordata; class Mammalia; order Diprotodontia; family Phascolarctidae; genus Phascolarctos; species Phascolarctos cinereus. Next base: position 100,792,241 of record NW_027555958.1, on the reverse strand, counting down.
AGAAAGAATAGCCCTCCCCCCAACCTGAACTGCTTGCCCTTGCAAAACTTCCCACCTTTTCTTGTCTCTGGGCAAACTTGTGCAACTACCTTTGTTCTAGATTTCCATGAATAGATTGGGCCCCCTGAAAGCTCAGCCAATGGGATAAAGGGAAGTGGGTTAGGAAATCACATTAGGGTATAAATAAGCCTTGATTTCTATAGCGAATTCATACTCTCCTGGCCCAAAATGGCAACTAAGAAGATACCCTTTCTCATGAGAAAGCAATAAACTCCTTTCTACTTTCAAGGTATCTAAGTCTTTGTTTTTATTTTTGAGTAAGTGGTCTCTGTTCCACACAGATATATACCTAAACGAATGAATGAATAAATAAATTAAGTTGATGAATGAATGAATAGGTGAATGCATACATGAATGAATAAATGAACTTATTTTTAATAAGATACTTTTTGAAGATACAGAGATATAGTTTAGAGGGATAAGGAGAGAAAACCTCATAAAGTAGGGATTAAAAACTAAAATAATACTTTAAATGCAATAGGGATATTCTTAGAGAATAACATACTGATTTTTTTTTTTTGAGGAAAAGAATACTTTGCAAGGAAAGCTGTTATTTTAAATGTCTTCTAAATCCAGATTGTCACATAATTCTAATTTTACATAATGAATTAGGAGTAAGGTAATCATATGAAATAGAATTTTACATAAAAATAGAAGCATTCTATTCTAACAAAATCTTGAAGAAGTAGGAAGAAACTTGGCAATGCTTAAACATTAATGTGGACTCAAGTGTACTTAATCTAATATATACGAGAGAGAATAGCCCAAAGAGGGAAAGCTGACATTTCCTCTAGTGTCCTGTCACATTGTAGAATAATAGGAATTTTATATTAGATCACTGAGATTATTAAACAGAATATGAAAATTCAATGAAAATCATGAATACAAAGCATGTTAACTGGTGAAAATTTTTTGAGTCTCTCAAAGCTGCTTCTGGTGATACAATGATTTGAATCTGCTAATGGCTATAATCACTTTTATTTCATAAAGTTGGGATTTTTAGTAAAATAGAATTTCATAAAAATTGGAAATCTACTTCATCTAATGTATTTAAAACACAAACTATTATGCTAATGTTGTTATAACCATTGATATATATGTACATATGTATTTGTATTTATCTCCAAAATTTTTAATTCAACAGATATGTACATATATAAAAATATATATATATATATAAATATATATATATAAATATCTATATCTATATCTATATCTATCTATCTATCTATCTATCTATCTATCTATCTATCTATCTATCTATCTATCTATATAGAGAGAGAGTCTACTTTTTCCAATGCTCTCTACTAGGTGCTGGAAGACCAAAAAGAAAAATTTAGTAGTTCCTCCCTGCCCTCAAGGGGCTTATTGTTGTTTGTCCTTCATTCTAGAAAAGGACCATATCATCAAGAAGGTGATGCCATGACTTGCCAGTGAATTAGATTTAAGTGAGGGAGGGCTGTGAAAAGTCACCAGCCCCATTCTCTCCAGAACCATCTATGTCCAGTGGCAAGATATAGATCAGGATAACTGGAGAGTCCCCTCCCCCACTCCTACCTCTGAGGGGCTTCCATTTTACATGAATACAAATAAGTATAACATAGGTGAGGGAGTGAGGAGGGGGAAGAAAAGATAAGATGAAGACTCTGAAGAAGATTGAAATGGTAGAGAACAATAATAACTGGGAATGAGTGGGAGGGAGAAGGCACCTGAGCTAAGCCATGAAGAAATAAAATGATTCTGAAAGCTGGAGTGGAGGACCAAGTTTATCCCATGCATGGGATGTGGAATAAGGGGTGGCCAGTGCAAATGATAGTAATGAGGTTCTGGACTAGGTGATAAACATGGTCAATAGTGGAAAGATTACTGAGTGATGGTGGCAAATAAAGGGCATAGAAGTAGCAATGGAAATAAAGTAGTATGCACATTCTCCCTCCTAGACCACTGTGAGGGAAAGAAGGAACTTTGTGATCAATGGCTCATGTTTCTGTGAAGTATACTATGAAAGGCTAACTATCAGTAGGAAATGTTTTATAATAGTAAAAAAATTTAGTACATATAGGGGAAACCACTTTTAAGCTAAGTAAGAGTTTAGAGTGGGAAATGGGCCAAGACAACAGTCTTGGTTTTCTAATTAGATGAGAACAAGAGAAACAATATAATAATAAGCTTTAATATTTCACATTAAATTTTATTTCATCTAGCTTTGGGGCTAAAAGGGGTGGGAGGGAAAACAAGTAATAGGATTGCTATCTCTGTTAATTAACAAAATGGTAGTGGAATTAATGATAGTTTACTTAACTAACTTTGTATAGCTCAGAGAACAAAAACTAGATGGGTTTATATGTACTTAAAATCACAGGATTATAGACCTAGACCTCAGGGGCCAACAATTCCAACTCCTCATTTGACAGTTGGGAAGATGAGACCTAGATAAGCTGAGTGACTTGGCCCATAGGTCACACAGGTGTTAAGGGTCAGAGGTGGGATTAGAACCCAGATCTTTTGACAATCAGACCCATTGTTCTTTCCATTGACAATGAAGTCAAAAGACATTTAACAAATAAGTTTTATTTCTTTATACCCAGTGACCTGCATAGTGCCTTGCATATAGTAGGAGCATAATATTTTTAAGTAAAAAACTAGTAATAATGATGATGATTTCAATGGCTACCTAATAAATTTTTAACTTTGTTGGCATCATTATTCTATACTAAGTAAATGCTTTCATTTTCATCTTCTATTAAGAAAACTTTCCCAAACTTTTAATACTGGTGCTATCCCTGAGATGATTTCCAGTTTACTCGTCGTCTGTATCTTGTATATACATAGTTGTTTGCATGTTGCCCCTTTAATTCGAATATAAGCTTCTTGAGGGCAGGAACTTTTTTTTTGGCCTTTCTTTGTATGCCTAGTGCTCAGCACAGTGCCTGGTACATAGTAGGGGCTTAATGAGTGCTTATTGATTGGACTTTCATTCATGTGTATGTTTTTTCACGTGTTTTTTCAATCTTTAAAAAAAAAATTATGCTTTACCTTATGTTGAACTAGAGCAGCTTGATGGTCCATTATACTGATCTCAGAAGTACAGTGTAAATCACTGAGAAACTGCTTAATCCAGACAGAAAATGAAAGTAGCAGTTCATCAAATTGCTGATGTTCAGTAACTACAGATTGGAGGAAACTAATTCTGTACAGAAAGAGAAAGGGGGAGAGTGCATTTGAGATTCAAAAGTTAATCTGAGGTGATTTCCATTTATGTGGAGCTTAACATTTTACAATTTATTTACCTCAAAAGATGGCTAGGTGGCGCAGTGTATAGAGCACTAGACAATTAGGAAGACAGCTCAAATTTGACTTCTAGCTGTGTGATTCTGGGCAGCTCACTTTATCTGTCTGCCTCAATTTCCTCAAGTGTAAAATGGGGATAAATAACAGCTACCTCCCAGAGATATTTTGAGGATAAAATGAGATAATATTTGTAAAGTTTTGCAAACATTAAAGCATTACACAAATGCTAGCTACTATTCTTATAATTCTGTGAATTAGAGCAAGTAGTATTTAGTAGATGAGGAACCAAGGCTAAGAGAGATGTTATTTATCCAGACTCATAAAACTAGTGTATTTCAGAGTTCATAGTCAAATCAAGGTCAAGTAAATCTCCCCTCCCCCCATTATACCATTTTGCCTCCAAGGGTTAAAATAATAAAAAGGAATTCCTATAAGAAGAAATAAGGTCCAGAGAAAGGAAGTGAATTGCTCAAAATCACAAAGTGGAAGACTAGGCACAAAAAGTCTTATCTTTTGACTCCCAGAGCAGTGTTCAACCGATAACCAGCTTTCTTAATTTAGGAGGCCCATTGTCTACTCATGAGTCAAAGTGAGTAGTTTTCAGGAAAAGCAACAAACCTTTTGCTAATTATTTGAGGCAAAACTCTCCATCTCTCATCCAGCTGCTCTAGCTGTAGCTGAATCACTTTCACATCATCTTTAGAAGCCACCGAGAAGAGAGATTCTTTCAACTGTAAGAGATTGCTGTACAATGAGGCATGGGATACAACTTCATTCTGCAGTGCCTGAGGGCAAAAGAGAAGATTTTACATATTGTTATGAAAGGACAGACTACTAGTTAGGAATTCAAGGATCTAAGTTGGAAAAGCTAGTTCATTTCAAATCTCTCAGTCACACTGCCTATGCTCCAGCCATTATCCTCATCTCACTCCAACTTCTTGGACTCTGCTCCTGGCTCTTCCTCTGATAGGGAGAGTGAGAAATCAAGAATGACTCCCAAGTTGTGAACTTTGATGTCTAAAATATGGTGGTGCCCTCAACAGAGATAAAGAAGGCAAGGAGAGAGGTGGGTTTGGGAGGAAATTAAGTGGGTATTATTTTGGATGCATTGAATTTGGGATGCCTAAGAAACCCTGAATCCAAAATTTCTGGGACTGGAATGAATATCTAAATCTGGGAGTCATAGGTATAGATTTTTTTGAACCCATGCAAGCTACTCAAGAAAGAATGTAGAGAAAAAAGAAAGCCCCTCCCCAAAAAAACATGAGGCACACCCACAGTCATCTCTTTCCCCTCAATTTGTCTTGTACTTTTCAGCGTTTTGGCTAATATTACCCTTTGTGCCTAGAATATCATACCTTTTTCTTTGACTGCTAAATTTCACCCATATTTTAAATCTCAGATCAAATGTCATGAACACTTCCCTGACTCCTCAAGTCAAGATGGGACTTCCCCTTGCACCTCAGTACTCTGTGCCAGGCCCTAAGTGTGTGGGAATGGGCAGGCTGGTGGTGAGGGAAAACAAGAAATTAGGTTCAGGAAATTAGGAGACAGAAAATGATACACCGCCCCTGTTCACATGAAGTATACCACCTGAAAAGCATTTCAGAGTATTATTGTACATTTTTGTGGGTATATAGTACTTTGAGAGTTATTATAATTATAATTCTTTTTTGGGACCAGATGTGTGATTCCATTAGTGTAGGGAGCTAACAGTGAGGAGCGTCTTCTGTCAATGAGAAGAATATATTTACCACGTAATATTATGCATTACATTTATCTATGTCTGTGTCTTACTCTTTTCCAGAGGATAAGCATTGTTTCTCTAAGGATAGAACAGTGTTTTTCTTATTTGTCCTTTTTTTCCCCATCCCTAGCACCTATCAATGCATTTTTAAACTGTAGGTATTTAAATAAGTGTTGAATAATGAATAAATAGCATCTCTGGATCTTCTGCCAAGCACAGAATGACCATTCATTCATTCATTTATTTCACAATGAACATTTAAAGTCCCCTAACTTTCAGAAATCACCACTGTTGCCTGTAGTATCCTTTCACAAATAGTTTGACCTCAGATAATTGCAAAACTCAAATACACAAATTCACCACATGCTTCACTCCATTGGTAGTAATTGCACCCATACTTCCAAACAACTTGGGGATGTACCCTGATGATTCTGCCTCCCAGAAAGGAGAATTCCCAGCCTACCACAAGAATACAAGCACGCACCACTAAAGAATGTTAACCAAGTTTCTTCTTAACTAGTCTCCTCTCCTTTGCTCTTCATAATTGTATATCAGCAATAATAAAGAATAATATTTTGTTCTTTTATAACACCAACAATAAGAAAATAAAAAGTCCATACATCCCGTTACACTTTCCTGACTCAATAGCCCCATCTGCTAGCTCCCTTACCATCTTCATTACTTAGCTACATGAGTTACCTCCCTATTTGTACAGATAGAGCTAGCTAGAATATCCCTGTTTCATAAATATCCACTGAAATCTGTCAACAATGAAGAAACATTAAGCACACTTAGTTAAACCCTCTATTTCATTCTTCTTAGCATATAGGCTGCCATTTCTCAATATTTCTCATAAACAATAATTATTTATGCAGAAATATCATTATTCTATATCATAAGTTCTCCTTGGTAGGTCATATGCATCAACCTCTACCAAGGAGTGACATCATCTTTCTAGTAACATTCTTTGACTTCTTTCCAAGGCAAGTTGAAAACCTCGAGTATCTTGGCAAGCTACACATTGGGCAATTCCTTCAACATGTTCACTACATTCAAAGATATAATTTTCCTACTCATATTGTTTGCTGAAACTTGCCTGTACTAGCTGAAGTTCACTCTCCAGTTTGCCTCTGTCTGCAGAAATGCCACTCTCTGGGGAAGTGGCTCCGGCTTCACACCGCTCCAACCAGGTCAGAAAGGTAGATAGTTCTTTTTCTAACCTAAAGAAAGTAAAGTTAAGGAAAACGTTTAAAACTAATCTTATTAGAAGAACTATCTTCTTTGAAGCTTGTAGAGTTGTGAAGGATTGTTTTTTTTTAATCCACAAGTAAAAGCATGGCAGGTTATTTTAGATTTTACAGCTGAAGGATTCTTTCCTTTCAAATTTCCCTGTCAGAATCACTTCAGAACGTGAAGTACCTTAAATTGAACATCAGGGAGGTCTTGCTTAATACTAAAAAAAAATCTAATATTAAACACAAGTACAATCAAACTTGCTTAGTAACTATTTATATTAAATGTATAATTAATCAATTACTCCAAGTCCTCTGGAGTATATTGATTTTCATTCACTTTTTATCTACTGTGGTTGATGAATTTGTGCATGAATTAGATTTAAGTAAAGTACAGTTCTAAAAATCAAGACATCACCCCCTGATGTCATTGGTCCTCTTCAAAAATGAAGGGCAAATAACAACAGTATGATCAGTGGATAGCTAATTCTTCTGATTTTAGTTTTTTTTTAATTTTCCTTATTTTATAATGACCTTTCCAGAATTTTTTTGTAGTCCTCATTCTTAGTATTATTTTCATTATTATACTTTACTATATTAATGTACAACACTTTCTTTAACTATTCTCTCATTTTTAGACATTTAGACTATTTCCAATTTTTTGTGATTATATGTCATGTTACTGGAAAAAAACTAGAACATGTAAGTCTTTTTTCTTTTTTCTTTTTTCTTTTACTTTTTTTGTAAGTCTTTTTTCATTTTTTTTAAATTGCTTTTTGAGGGCACATTCCCAATAGTGCAATAATTGAGTCAAAGCGTATGATTTTTTGGTAATTTTTGTGATGTTTGTAATTTTTACTGTGTACAGTCAGAATATTTTTCAAAAAGGTTCCAGAAGTTTGCAATCAAATAACCAGAAATGTATGACTGCACCCATCCTCCACAGCCCTGCCAGCAAAGAGTTTCATTGCTTTTAGATATTTTGTACATTTGATGGTTATGAGTTAAAGTTATTTTAATTTTCATGTAAAGGTTGAGTTTTTTTCAAGTGGTCATTAATAATTTGTGTTTTCTCTTTTGGAAACTGTCTATGCATGGCCAGAAATGTCTTTTCATATTAAGTAAGGGTTCCATAGAAATGTTCAGTCTATGCCTTTCATTTCTCACCAGCTGATAAAGAGTGATGCCACCTAACCTTAGAGCAATAGCCTCACCTCTGCCAGTGAGCCAATAGATTTTCTAGCATCATTTGCTGTTCCTTAGTGATACTAATCATCTTCTCATGTCTTTGCTGGAGAGTCATTGCTTCTTGAACAGATGAATCTTTGTTAATAACCTTGTGGGCACTCACTGACAAAGAGGTAACTGCGCTGCTCATTGTTTCCAAAGACTGGCAGAGATCCTGACAATCATGGAAAAGGAATGTAAAGAAAGAATTACATTAAAAAAAATGCTAAGAAATATCCAAAGTAATTTTTAAAAAAATATATAGTATTACCAGAACTATTACCTCAATTATTCAAATGCAGCCTACAGTGGTAAAAAAAAAAAAAGTTCCCCTCCCTACCCAGTAGTATCATTTAGATATTGCAGGCATATCAGTAAGTGGAAAATTACTATGCCCTCCCTTCCTAAAAAATGGGGTGGGAAATCTTCTTAGAATTTGAAGGAACATTAAACATTGTGTAGTCCAAGCACCCTCACTTAGAGATAAGGAAACTGAAGTCCAGAGATGTAAAGTGATTTTTCCCAATTATAAAACTAAAGATTCACTACTTCAGTGTTAGATTCACAACAACTTCTGTGTCATCCTAACTTCTCACTCTCACTCACCCAAACTCTCTGGTCACAAATTGTTTCATTGATATAACAATCTCTTATTATGAAATAATGTCTATACATTTATGTTTCCAAAATGTAGTATTGTTCAAGTTTTCAAACCATAATATTTTAAAAATTGTAATAAAGTTTCAATTCTGACCTAATAGATAATCTCGACTTTTTTCTTTCAAGAAATAAAGATTTCTAAGCACAAATAAAAAGTGTAACCATGCAGTATTTCACATTTCTAAGTTGATAATTAAACAGAAAATATAAATTTTTTTTTACCATATGTTCTTGGAGAGCTCTGTATGTCTCTGTAGCTGAAGAACATACTTTAACTGGTTCATTTAACTTATTTTCAAATTCAAACACAGATTGTTGGACCTAAAACATTAATGTAGATGCAAGTATAATGATAAAAATAACGTATTATGGCAAAATACAACCCAATCTAGTCCAGCTATTAAATAGTGAATGACATGCCCATTTGTTGCTATATAAATATTTTATAATTTGAGGACAAATTTTGAAAACTGAAAAATTTAAGATAAAAATCAACAGCTTCACTGCTGCATCATTTGAAAGATACTTTATTCAAACTCAGAGCCAAATTAAACAAAGTGTAATATGACATTTATATGTTGTCCAAAAAGGAATTTTAAAAATCACTTTAAATTTACTAATATAATTGATGGGAATATATAAATTAGATTAATTCAATATTTACTTCAGGTAGTCTAGGAACTGGAGTACTGCAGGAAGGTAAGAATATATTTGGAACAAAAATCTTCATCCTCCATAAATGATATAAGGTAAGTAAGATGAATCAATTCTGATAATCTTATACCTTTTTGAGGCTTTCTTCAAACTTTTGTTGCTGAGATTCATTTTCCAGGAGTGTGGCTTCCAGACAATGAGCATGCTCTTTGAGCTCTTCCCAACGTCTCCTTATTTGTGTCAATTTGGCTTTAATTCGAGCAGATTCTCCAGTGGTGATAAACTGAGCGAAAGATTGAGTTTCCTCTTCTAATCTTGGAATGTCACTTTGATTATTTTCTATTCTCTTGAGAATAACCTAAGTTTTGAAATAAAATGACAATGTAGACCCAGTTAACTTTGTTTTTCCTATAAAGGAATTTTTGTACCATGCTAAGACAAGTGCCAAATTTTCGTGAATAGTAATTGTAATATATTTGGGAATAATTTGGGAAGTACCATAATTATAACCCATTTGTTTCTTTTCCCTCTTTCTCTCTTTTTCATTCCTTCCTTCCTTTCTTCCTTCCCTCTCTCCCACCATCTCCCTCCCTCTCTCCTCTCTCTCTCTCTCTCTCTCTCTCTCTCTCTCTCTCTCTCTCTCTCTCTCTCTCTCTCTCTCTCTCTCTCCCTCTCTCTCTCCCTCCCTCCCTCCTCCCTCCCTCCCTCTCTCTCTCTCTCTCTCTCTCTCTCTCTCTCTCTCTCTCTCTCTCTCTCTCTCTTTCTCTCTCTCTCTCTCTCCCCTCTCCCAATGCCTCTCCCTCCCCTTCTCCTTTCTCTCCCACAAAATCTGCAAAAACTGAACAGATGGTGGAATGTACACTGATTGGGACTGCCTGCCTGTGCATGTGGTGAAGTAATCATGAGGGGCTTGGTGGAATAAAGAGCTAGTATACATAATCCACAACATATCTCAAGTCAAAGCAAAGTTAAAAGCATTTATTAATATAATTAATACTATAACAGTATTATGCTCATACTATGTGTCAAGTCTGGGAATACAGCTCAGATCATGGATAAGATCTGTGGCTCACCTTATTTAACCAAAGTATTTAATTTATAGATTTGAGGAAAGGGAAAGCTCCCAACTACTTACAGGAAAACTAATATGGTATCTATTCAGTTTCTTCAAAGGAGAAACATAAAATGGTCATGAAATCAAGCATGTGTGTTCCATATACTTATACTACTACAAAATACAAAGATGTTTCTGAACTTTCAGTGCATTTGTAAATATGTTTTATTGTGCTATGTAGTGTGAATCCTACATATGAGAATTTCAGTGTTACATTTATGGGAAAAAGTACACAGTAATGTAGTGGATAAAGGTTGGTAGTAGAGTTAGGACACTAGAATACTTGGAGTTAGGATACTATCTGTGAACATGGGCAGGTCTATTAATCTCACAGTACCCCAGACAGCTTTCCAAGACTCAAAGTTACAGATGAGTAGTCAATCCACATCAGTGGGGAGTTTCTATACTACACGGATGGGATTACAGGTCTAGACCCTCTTTCCACACTCAGAACCAAATAAAAAAGTAATGAAATTCACTGGGCTACTACGTAGTGGTTATATAACATCCATGGTGCCTCACTTGCAAATACAGAAACGTGTTCATTCTCAAATGATTAATATTCACTCCTCTGAAGAAATAGGCCAAAGAAAAGTAAAAAATTTAGACAGAAATCTCATGTCCAAATAATTAAGATGAAAGATGTTGGGATTTCTCCTCTTGCTAACATAAAAAAGTCTCTACATTTCAGTGTCTAAATATCTTGTTTATTCCGAAAAGATAAAGAAGTAACTATGTTTGTGTTTTGTGTGTGTATTTTTTTTTTCAGTGAGGCAGTCGGGTTAAATGACTTGCCCAGGGTCACACAGCTAGGAAGTGTCAAGCATCTAAGGCTGGATTTGAACTCAGGTCTTCCAGGGCCAGTGCTCTATCCACTGTGCCACCCAGCTGCCCCAGATATGTGTTCTTGAGCTGGATATACATGTCCACAATAGAACTTTTAAGAAAATAAAAGGTTTTAGCACTTCTAAAAGCTTTTTTAAGATGAGTTAGTTTGATAGTTCTATGTAGAATGATAAAATATTTCTTAATCAAAATTGCACAATCATGTTATGAAAATTCTGTGGAACACATATCATAGTTCATATTTTAGAAACTGGATATTTAATGAAAACTAAAAAGAGGATAAAGATTTACAACAAGTGCTGAGGTTAAAGTGTATATGCTTATGCAAATATTAGAGCCTTAGTTTCCTAGAGTTCATTTCGCTGATCTGTTGTATAGGTGAAAATTCTAATACCCTAATTTTATTTATACTGAATTCCATGCTATCATGGGTATTGTTACAGAAAGTATATCTTTAATTTATATGTATTTGGGATAAATTACTTTGTTTTCTATATTAAAATATAGACCATTCATCCATCCATTCATTCAATAGTCTTTTATTAAGCTTCTACTATGGACAGGGTACTAGATGCTATGAATATAAAACACAAAAGTGAATCTATCCTTTTCCACAAATATCATACATTCCTTTGGAGAAAAAAATAAACTACGTAGAGAGCTAAGTAAATACTAAATATATTTGAAATAAATACAAAGTAATTTTTTTTAGGGGAAAGGATAAGAGTAGGACCCTAACAAACAGGGAAAAGCTTCATGAGATTCCAAAGTTTTCCAAATGCTATACAGGGACCAAATACACTTCTAATCTATGTGGATATTTCTAAAGTATAGCAAGCAATTAAAATCTATGTCTTTAAAATGAAAAGTATTTCTTTTCCTATAATGTGATATGATCATTGATACACAATTCTAGAGTGTTTGTGGAATGATTGCCGATATCAAGGTAAACTTATGAAAAAAAAACTTGGTAAGTTAAAAGTTGTACATAAATTCGGAAACAGGGTGGAGGAAAGAAGCAATAGCAATGTTGAGAGAGAAAATATAATAGTTTTATGTTTTCTAAGCTTCAGCCACATACTTTGAACTTCATTTAGTGAAACAAAAGGCAGCTTTCTTTTTACTTTTCACAACTTTGAGGGTTAAGAATTTTCCATGAATCTGTCCAAGGTAATTAGAATCAGTTTATCCTTAGGAAACTATAGCAGACATATAGGCTGTATGTAAAAAAGGTGTATGTACTTGTTTGCACATCATGTGTGATTAGCAATGATGAATCAACTTCCATCTCAGTAGGTGGTAACTTTCTTACCCCTGCATGCACCTATTTATTTCTTGTCCTAAGATATAATGATGCATGGTGTTTCTCTATCAGTGCTCACATTTACCCTGATAAAAGGACAGAGGATTCTTGCATTATAAAGGAACTAAGCAAATCTGTGAAAAATGAGTAGGTATTGTTAACAATACTAATTGTATGGCAATATTTCCTCTTCTTTTGGGATCAAGGATACTACATGTCATGTAAGTTAACATATTCTCACTTTAACCTTTTCAGCTACAATCATACATGATAACATAACAGGGTGCTATTTTAAGCAGGAAAGGATCTAGAGAGTTAAGTCATTTGAACATATGCTCCAATGTCTAGGTGAGAATAGAATTGCTTGATCTCCTCCTTGTGGTTGTTTAAGGCAACTACTATTATTATGTTATTAAAACATCTGAAATGATTCTTTAACATAATAGTTTTAAAAGATGAACATTTTTTCCCAATGTGTTGCCTAAATGAATAAACAAGAGTACCCCAAAGGGTTTTATTCAAAGTCAAAGAAAAGAACTATGCAACCATATTTTTTTAATGTCATCACATACAGTGTGAATTTTGTATGTATAAATCAAACACTAATAGAAGAAAACTTAATTTATAAAGTTTTGCACAGTTTCCATCAAAACCCTCAAGCTTGGTATTTTTTTTTTACAAATGTAACACACAAATTGAATACAACCACACACCAAAAATATCAGCCCTCAGTAGCAAGAAAAGAAATGGAAAAAAAGGGAGGGTTTCTTCAATGCTACACGTGTATGAATTGTAACATAACATGTGAACAGATCACCTTAATTTGGCTGATTTGCATGTCCCAAGGAGATGATGAAGTTTCCAAGGCATCCAACTCTTTTTCTCTTTCAGTAATCCAGACGGAGAGGGCCTCAAAATTATTGCCAAAATGCTCCCACTTGTTTTTCACCATTTCCATGGTTTTAATACTAAAATTAACCAGATCAAGTGAACAAAATGCAATATTTTAATAAAGATGATCATTAATGTTTTCTTTAAATTATGAAGTAAAAATTTGTGAAGACATTTGTGGCCATATTGACTTTTTGGCCACATTTTTATTTTTCTGTATAAACAGAAGTGACAGGACTTCATCTTCCCCATTAAGAGATTTTGCATGATAGGTACATGCAGAACAAATAGAAGCATGATATAAAGACTTAATCAACTGTAATGTACTATGTAACAATGGTACCATCCCAACACACACACACACACACACACACACACACACACACACACACAAAATAATGCCTCTATAACTAAAAGAATTTGAATCTATGTAATAAGGAGAAGGAAGAGAGACTACTAGGGAGTTCAGTGGATTGGGTAGTGCTGTGGCCTTGGAGTCAGAAAGACCTGAGTTCAAATCTTACCTCAGACATTCACTAACTCTGTGGCCTTAGGTAAGTCACTTAATCTCTCTGAGCTTCTATTTACTTATCAATAAAATGAGTTGGACACAGTGATGTCTCAGGTCCCTTCCAGAACTAACTATATGATCCTTTCATCTTAATAGTGGAAAGATTTAAAATACATTGCAATGCATTTTGAAATGACTTATTTTCACATCATAACATCCCTAAGTTTTAAGGGAAATTAAAAATGCTCACTCTAAAGACAAATTTATGCTTTGGTTCACAAAATATACTTTTACGTATCATAAGTAAATTTAAAACCTAAGTGAGGACACTTAGTCACACAGAAAGTGTCCTTTCTTCTTGCAGCTAATCCTCAAACTCCTGAAATGCAATGACACCAACTACTTTTATACTTCTTGTGGGATTCTGACCACAAAACCCCTTTTTTGCAGCTATTGTTATTGAGGAATTACTTATTATTTGTGGACAGTTCAGGATTCACTTTTTATGAACATATGAAGTGAATGTTTCCATTTGAATTCTTAGTTTGCATTAACACCATTCATGTGATCTGGTAAATGTGTTTGTATTTATGTCTTACTATCTATAAAAAAGATTAAGCAACCAATTGGATCTTATTAAGAATGTGTGTCAAGTTAGACCAAGATTAAAGGACTTCCTTGCTTCCCAAAAGGCACTTTAAGATCTCAAGAAAAAAAAAAAGTGGCGTGATTCGTGGGCAAATGAAATGGTTATGCAGCTTCCAGTCACCAAAGCATGGCTGCACCTTTGTCCTTTGAAGCTTATGGGAGTTAGATTAAATGCAAGAGTAGAACGTGAGAGAAAGACTATAGTGATTTTTATGGCAGCTATATTTTTATAGCGTTTGTCCTTTATGAAAATAGATAGTAACTGATCAACTGTTACAATATGTAAATAAGTTGCTGTGGTTTCATTATTTAAATCAGGACAGGCCTAAATAAAATAAAATAGTCTATTATATTTGATAGAAAATTTATATTATCTATGAAGTTTTAATTTATTATTTGCTTAAAAAATCACTTGAAAGTCAAACTATTAGCAAATTAAAATTTCAGAGAAATGCAAAAATTGGATGAGGATGTTAAGACATGGCTTCATTAGTGCAAAAACTGAATCCCATGAAGCAGTTGAATATATTAAATATATTCTACTTGAAATTATAATTACATAGACTATTTTCCAAACCAAAATACTTAGTTCCAGCTCAGTTGGGATATGCAGTATAAATACAAAAAATGTCACCAATTCATAGGATTTGCTGTTTATACTAATTAGGACTTAAACTATATTTTAAGATTGGGATAGATAGTCTATGAAGAAACTGCCTTCACCAATGCAAGTCAGCACCTACTCTGCAAATTAAGAGCTTCTTGGAGAGTTGCCTTGAGCATTGTGAAGTTAAGTTACTTGGGTCAGGGTCACACAGCCAAAGCTTCTTGGTTTCAAAGTCAACTCTATCCACTAAAACCATGCTATGTCACTTTATATATTTAAAATTCATCTTGGGAATAGTAAGATATCTATAAATTAGTGAGTAATATGTTACAGAAGGTATTTTGGTGGTTCTTTGCTATAATATGGAAAACTGGTCGGCTTTATCTGTGTTATAAACTTTGTAACCTCATATTTTTGTCTCAGAATTTTTTTAAACATATTTCATGACAAAGTCTTGATGATGATTCAGTATGCAAAGTCATGAAGACAGGTCTTGATAGTGGAGACCATTTATGGAAGACATAGACATTGCTCTAAATCCTGGGGATGAGCAAATCACAGAATAGCCCATTTATACTTTCTTGCCTCAAAAAAAAAACAGCAAAAGCCTGAAAAAAATGCAATAGCTTCTTATAGATGGCTACAAAAAATAGCAGATGAACCAATGACAATTTGGCATCACTACAAATGGTGATGAGTCACTGCAAACTTTTTCTTTTAGTTAGTGGCAACTGCTATACATGTTGTGCTAACAGTCTTAGAATGTTAAATCACTCCTGCAAATCAACTGCATTTCCACAATCTGCTAACTCTTAGCTAATCCAGTAAAAATCCTGCTCAGTGATTGGCACCATCTTGAGATCCAGTCACAAATGTCTGGGTACAAAAGGCCACAGAATTGAATAGGTATGGCTTTTTCTTGTGAATAGAATCATTTTAGGCTGCAAAAATTGCATCCCTTTTTTTTGTAGCTGCTTTTGAAATTTTAGCTTCTAAATTTAGTGACACTTCCTGTTAATGAGTCACTACCTCAGAACATGCTGTAATACACAGACACTTTGAAACAATAGTTTAAACACAATATACAGGGAAGCTTATATTAAACTTTATCTCAGAGAAGAAAGTTTAGGACTTGTCAAGCACGTACTCTTCTTCAAGGGTGTCTTCCAATTTCTTGACTTGTTCCTTGACTGACTTGGCCTGTTGCTGAAGAGTCTGCTTAGTCTTCGATCCCAGCTGTATCTCTGACGCTTCCTTCACAAGATTCTCAGCCTGAACTGCAATGGCTTCTGTGTGCTTAGAAAATGCCTGAAAAAAATGATTGGAATTACTAAGAGAGAATCTTTCTTGGCAAATTTCTCATTCATACTGTTAGTGTTCCATTTGTCAATTCTGTCTTCATTTTAGTTATGTATCCCCTGAGGAAATTTTTCCTTTAATCTGTAATGTTCTCTTTAAAAATACTGAGATTTAATTTTCTGAGCCAAAAAATCTTATTTTGATCTATTTTGATCTATCTATCTATCTATACACATATGTGTGTGTACATATATGTGTATGTATATTATCTATACATACATACCTATATATGTATTATGTATATATGTGTGTATATGTATATATGTATGTATGTATATATTGTGTTTATACATCTATACATGCATATATTTGCACATATGTGTATGTGTATACATGTATGTACATGTACACTCATATATACACATATAGACATGCATGCATATACATACATGTGTGTGTGTGTGTGTGTGTGTGTGTGTGTGTGTATGATTCAATAACTATTCCTTTTGATGAAATGGAAGGCCACCAGCCTTGTCACTGCTTCCTAAGTCCAGACCTTATCATCTACCCTGCTTCTATGTTTTATGGGCTTCTGGCAATGTCATCTGACCTAAAGACCTTGTCATCCTTACTACTTCACCATCAGGACTTGAGGCCTTTCCATCTGCATTGAAACTGAGTTGTTTTTTTTTTTAACTTGTCTCTCTCGATAAGAGTATAAGCTCCTTGGAAGCAGTGATAGCTTCACTTTTTCTATTTGTAATCCTGAGTCAATTCAACAAACATTTATTAAGTGCCTACTATATGTCAGGCATCATGCTAAGAGATGAAGATACAAAGCAAGGAGGGAAGAAAGATCCCTGCTCTCAAAGAGCTCACAGACTGAGGGAAACAACAATTCATATAGCCATGTACAAACAAGATTTATACAGAATATATTGAGAGATAATAAAAAAAGGGAAGGGACTTAGCACATTTTTTGACACATAATATGTGCTCAATAAATGCTTTTTCGTTCATTCACATGAACTTGTGACTATAAGCTCCATGAAGGAAGGAGCCATGAATCATCTATTTTTTTTTATCTTACCCAGCAGAAGCAAATTAAATGTTTGTTAAATTGACTTGAATTTCAATGGAATGGTTAGCTCTGAAAACACAGAAGCTTCTTGCAGAGCCCAGTTTATGTAATTTCACATATACTCTGTAGAATAAACATTTACAACAGTAAATGATAGGTACAATGTTTATCAAAGAAATACCAGAATGCATAGCATAGTTTTGCAAATGACATTAGGTCACCAAGTCTCAATAATAATTTTCTGAAGACCCATGATGTAATAATAGCTAACATTGATATAGCACTTACTGTGTGCCAGGCATTGTGCTAAGTGCTTTTACAATTATTATCTTCTTTGATCCTCACAACAACACTGGAAGGGAGGTGCAGTTATGACCTCCATTTTACAAATGAGGAAACTGAGGCAAATAGAGGTTAAGTGACTCTAGCTAGTATCTGAGGCTGGATTTCAACTTGGGTCTTACTCCCAGCCCAGTCCTCTATCCACTCTGCCATCTAACTACTTGGAGGTAGCCTAACAAATGGGTTTAATAACGAACTAAAAGAAGACTCAGATTATTTTGTTTTGTTCCTGCAGTAAAACCCTCAATAAGACAGTCACCTTTGTGCTATAATCCTTCACTTCTAGCTGCTGCTAACAAGAATTTCATTTGGGTTGAGTAAAAATCAATCCTATTCTTAATTAGATTGATTATTTTGTGTCCTCCTTTCAAAATATGCAATTTAGCTTCTTTCCTTTAACAGTCAGTGATGTATATGTATGTTGCTGTTACTTACAAACTAAATCAAGGAAGAACATGTGTCATGAGTAATCATAAATTTTATTTTTTCATGATTCAAAATAAAATGCGATAAGGCTAGAGAATTTTAAGGCAGTAGATAGTTAACTAAAAGAAAAGCAAATCATTCACATAGAACAAATTCTTAGAGCTGAATCTTATTTCAGGGAAAGAACCAGAGTTAACATAAGCACTCAAATGTTGCCAGATGGCATGAAAGATCTATTAAGATGACAAACAAATCAGAAATAGGAGAAAAGGACCAATTATAGAACAGTTGTTTTAGATCAGAACTTGCAAATCAGCAATGAGCTAGCTAAAGGGATGACAGTCTGAAAGAAATTAGATTTTGCCTAAATGATGTCAGGTTATGAATAAAGAATTTTAATAACAAAATTGCAAAGATGAAACTTGTTTTGCCTATAGCCACATGTCATAATTTGTCATTAAATTAACGTAGGGAGCCATTTGTAGGTCTCCAAAGATGATACATCAAGAATATTGTGCATAATTTACCACTGAACCTGTATGTAGAGCCTTTAACATGTGATATATACCATACATGCTCAATATATACAAATAACTCACCTAGACATGGATGTAAGCTGACATGTACACACATGTTGGTAAGTAGTTAAACGTTTGTAGAATAACACCTAACATTTTAGAGCAATAAAAAGTTCTATTTTGTCAGATTGCTTTTACTAATTGATGTTTGACTTTCTTTTCATGAGAATAGGAAAGGAGAAATAGGAAACTTCAACACCATATGCGAATGGTTCATAATAAATTTAGAGGATGTTAAAAAATACTTAATTTATACATTTTCAAACTTACATATAAACTGATTTTTGGACTGAGGGAAAAGTGAATATGGTGAAAACAGATGCATAATTAAGTGCGAAGCACATAATCAAAGAAAAAAGGGAAATTATGGATAATGTAGAACTACTTAGAATGTGGTCACAAATTGTGAGAGAAAGAGTTAGAAGATCTGGGTTTGAATCTCCAACTCTATTTATAACTAGATATGTGATACTGAGTTGAGTTTTTTTTTTATCTTATATTTATTTGTATGTTGCCTCAACCATTTAGAGTGTAAGATCCTTGAGGGAATGGACTACCTTTTGCTTCTTTTTGTATCCCCAGCACTTAGCACAATGCCTGGCATATAGTAATTACTTAATAAATGCTTATTTATTATTGATCATTGATTGATCTTCATTTGTAAAATGTAGACAATAATGTTAACCTGATCTACTTCCCAAGGTGGTTGTGCTATGCTGTGTTTTGAGATAATATATGGAAAGCATTTTGTAACTGTAAAGTAGTAGATATGAAAAAAGGAATAAACATTCATAAAACACCTATTATGTATGTATTATGATGTGCAAGATTCTGTGTTAAGTGCTTTACAAATATTATCTCATTTAGATTCTCACAACAACCCTGGAAGGTAGGTGCCACTATTATCTCTAAGGTCAATGAGTATTAAGTATCTGAGGCCATATTTGAACTCAGATTTTCATGACTCCTAGTCCAGTGCTTTGTCCTAGGGGCCTCAGATAAATGTGAATTTTATAAAGTGGAGATGGTAATATCAGCTTGACCCACTTCCCCAGGTTGATGTGTTGTGCTTTGAAATTAAGTATGTAAAGTGCTTTGTGACCATAAAGTAGTAGATAAATGGGAATTGTTGTTTTAATTTAGTACTTAGAGTCATGCTTTCTTCTGTGTTGGCATCCCTTCCACTCTTACAAATTATACTCATTCTCTGCCTGTTTATCTGATTCAATTAGTTCATGTTTTTACATAAATCTTCCATAAAGAATCAACCCCAATCACTGTAGGATTTTCTTTTCTTTTAATACCAGGAGTTAGAGGAGGGAGGAGTACAAATATACCAGTGTAACTATTCCTCTGTTGTTTCTGGAGTTCTTTTCCTTGTCATCCATTTTTTTGATAACATCTTTTAGCCAATTTTTCATGCCATTTTTCATGTCATGTCAATTTTCAGGCCATTACTAATAATATTCTGCAGACCTATTTCTACCAACCAAACATCTCTCCATTGAGCTTTATGTTATTTCTAACTTTGATTCCTTCAGAATTCTTCTGTTCCATGATTCAAAACAATAGGTCACCACTGGAAGAATACTAGTATCAAAAAAAGATGGGTTTCTACAGAAGTGAAGAAGTGTGCAGAATCATAGAAATTACAATTTTCCCATATGCAACACAGTCTAAGCTTCTCTTCAATTCTGGGCTTCATTTACTGTCTTTCTGAAATTCTTGTCATATATGTGTGTGTGCGCATATATATATGCACACACACACATACATATATATACACATCATACACACATATGATTGAGTAAGCAATGTTTTTCACGTATTTTGTTTTTTCCAGTATGCGTGGTGGTTAGGTCAAGTTCACATTACAGAATTAATAAGGAAGCTTCGTAGTCTTTCAGACCAGAAACAATTAGCATCAGGTCAAGTACTGTGCAAAAATGATGTCATTTGTAGTCCATCAATTTCAACGGGGAACCATTTTATTTAGGCTTAACACATGACATATTCTATGAATGTTCATTTTGTTTTTGTATCCTTGGCACCAAGCACTACGCCTTGCACGTGGCTTGCTGAATTTAATTAAATCAACTTGGGTAAATACCTGGATTGAATGAGTTTTCCAATTTATACCTCCTTCATTTCACTTTACAGAAATATTCAAAAGCTCTTTGAATAAAGTCATTCCTAAAGTTGCATCTGTCACTGAGTAGTCCATGATTTTATTCTAGAGATTCAAATGCTGTTTTTAAATTAACGGACAAAGGCACAGTTTCCTATTAATATAGCCAAATTAGAGTTTGAATAAGAGACCAATTTCTCAAAAAATAAGAGTAGAAACAGCAAAGAAAATAGGTAAAATTTACACATACACAAACACAAGAAAATAAAAATCATCTGGAAACCGGAAATTATCAAAGTGAACAAATAATAATATTCTGTGGGATCACTTTCAAATAAAGTACCAAAAATTAAAAGTGGAAGAAAATTGATGATGCAAGAAATACTGAAAAGGTCCCCAGGTAGATAAATGCACATTCAAATAAACTTTAAAAGAACTGACATTGGTAAGGAAATCACAGTATCAGGGGAAAAAATTTAGAAAAAAATCACAGAAGTCACTGACATAGAATTCAAAGAAGCATTAAAAAAGAGAACAGGAGGATTTTTTTTAAAATATGACCAATATGGAGAACATGACAGAAACTCTCAAAAATTAAAGAGAAGCAGTCAATAACATCAGACCAAACACAGCAGAAAATAGCATTGCAAAGAAGTCAGATCCATTGGAGGTGGGTGGAGTGGGAAGCTTAGGAAATGACACAATTGTCAGGGAAAAAAATTGAAATCATGCAAATTTAAGTGACTAACCCAGATAGTAAGGAAGGATGCAGAAATCTCAAATTATTTGCATCCCAGAGAATTTAGAAAAGCAAAAGAATCAGAACACACTATTCCAACAAGTTATTTAGGAAACTTTTTGGAATTAGCAAAAATGATTGAAAACATAAAAAACCCCAGGAAAAGTACATAGGACCTTAATAAGCGAAAACCCAAGATTAAACAAATTATAGGCAAACTCCAATGGGGAAAAAATCTTAATATCAAAAAAGAAAGAATAAAAGTAGCATACCAAGGGACAACAATCAGGATCACAGTGGACTTCTCAAGGGAGATAAAAATGATCAAATAAATTGGACTGTGCCATAAAACTTTTAAGAACCACTGATCATGAACGAAGAATTTATCTACCCAGCAAAAATTATATGCTGTGTAAAGATATGAGATACACATTCATGAAGATTCAGTCTTTGAAAAGTTAACAGAGACACAGAGTCTTAGGACAAGAGTTGAATTAAATCACTTTTAGTAAATCAATGTAAATCAGTTTCTAATAAAATGTGAAAATCCACAAATATATTGATTTAATCGCTTTATCTCATATAAAAGTATAATAAAAGGATATTTTAACACCCTACTAATGAGAATATAACAGATCCAACAAAAAGATAAGAAAGAAATTACATATATTGATCAAGTATTAGTCAAACTAGATCTAGTAGATGTATTGAAGTACCCCAATGAGAAGAGTAAAGAATACATATAATCTTTTGATTATATATTATACATGCACAAATTACAGAAAAAATTTATGTAAGGATATGAAGAAAGTTTAGATCAATAAACAATTCCATAGATTTTATGTATTCTGCTTACATATCAATGCAATCAAATCAGTAGGAAAAAACATTAACAGTAAATTTTGATACAATAAGTAAAATCTTTGGATACAAGTGGTCATAAAATTATTTATCAAATAAGCCCCCAGCTGAAAGAAGAAATTATAAGAAAACTGAATTCAAAGATAGTAATAACATATAAACCACATATAAAAATCTATGATATTAATTCAAGGCAATATTGAAGAAAATTTAGGGCACTGATTGACCATATTGCTTTTTAAAAAAGAACCCAATTAATTGAGTTTGCATTTTAAAGCCCAAGAAAAGCAATAATACAACTATCAAAAAAAAAAGATCTGTAACCAAAATCAGAACAGATACTAATACAACTGAAAATGTTTTTAAAATGAATGAAATAATAAATCTATCCAAGAGCTAATTTTTGTTAATACCAACAAAATGGATAAACAATTAACAAATCTAATTACATAAAGGAAAAGAGGAAGCAAAAATAACTAAATTTAAAAATTAAAAAGGAGAGATCATGAGGGCAAAAGAAATTAAGAAAATAATTAAGAATCATGATACACAGCTCTTTTCTACCAAAGAGGATCTAAAATAATGCATAATAATGAAAACATTCCCTAATAAATGCTGGTATATAAATATAATGGAATGTTATGGTATTATATGATGATAAATATAAGTTCAAAGAAATAAAGACTTATCTATGAGAAGTGATGAAAAAATGAAGGTCAGCAAACAAAATTATATATACTGAATAAAACTTTTTTAAAAAATGAAAACCAAAGGAAAAATAATTTCAAATCTCAGGAGAGGACACAGAAGAATACACTTTTGGGTTTTGTTAATAAGCTTCTTTTTTTTTTGTTAAAAATACAGTACAATAGGCTTAGGTTTTTAATATATTAGTTCATCCCTTCTTGTATATTGGTTATTCTCTTTATAGTTATTAAGTTTGTAATAAAAAATAGATACAAGTGGTACCATGTATTCTCAACACTTCTCCTTTCATTGCCAGAAAGTCGAATGTAGAAAATGATTGAAAAAGCCTACAAGTATCCTCTTTATGTTTTTAGCAAGAATGATCTTGATATATAAATATGCCATTCTTATTTATAGATGAGCAAAACAAATATATGGTTCAGAAATTGGTGGTGTTTTCTCCTTCCCTTTTTTCTTTTAGTGACTTGCCCATGGTCATACAGCTAATAGGAATCTGAAATCGGATTTGAATTCAGGTCCTCCTGACTCCAGGGTCAGTGCTTTATCCACTCTGCCATCTAACTGCCCCCATCACTTTTACTCTATAAAAAAAAACCTATCTAGGATCTTTCTTATTCTATTAAAATTTTCCTGTATGTATAATATCTTGAAATTAATTTCCATATGCCTTGAAATTGGTATCAACATCAACATAGATTTCTGCCATATGTATTTGATCTGATCCAACCAGTCTTCCTGATTTATGAGTCACAATCACTACTGGTATTTTCAAACATAGTTAATATAAAATGGAGGCAATGGGATACAAATACTATAGCTTTATGACTGTCAAAAACAATACATGACAATAAACATGAAAGCAGATCTGTTTCATTTTAAGTCTGTTTATCTTTCTTCCATTTTATTGACATATAGTCTTGGGATAATCCTCTGCTTCTTTCTGCTGTGATCTTCATCATAATGTTTTTCAAATCGATTTGTACCAGAAAGTGAGTTGCACTCAGCTCCTAAGTCTCTTTCGAAAGACGATTAAATATTTACTGAGTGAAGTGATTTTTTTGGACTCCTTTAACCTACTAATAGTAATAACGTTTTAGTATTGGTTAAATTTCTCAAATAAATGTTGATAGGTTCAACATCTTTAATTTTTTTTTCCATTTTACTAATGGTATCACAATTAACATTTATGTCAAACTTTAACGTTTGGAAAGGGTTTTATAACTAGTGTCTCATTTGAACTTCTTAAAAAAACAGGGGTTTTTTTGCTGTTATTTTAAAGTCAATTTTTAGTCTCAAGCAGTATGTTCTAATTCTTGGCCCCATGATTAATTTTTTTGTATTATAGTTGTTTAATCAGGCTAACCAGTTAATGATCTGATTACAAAGAGCTAATTCTGAAATGACTGATAATATCTGTAATTGGTAATTTCAAATCCATTAAGATATGGTCAGTTTCATTTTTTATGATGTTATTCAGTACACATCACATTCAATATCTTTTGACTCTCTACTAAAGAAAGTACTCATATGCAGAGCCTAGACTTTCTAATAATCTACTAGCCTTTGGCTTTTTCCACTACAGAGTAGTTTTGTTAATTAGCAAAAATTAAGAATTCATAATATAGAAAGAACAAATGAATTCTTAAATAATGCAGGAACAAATGCAAGTATTCAGAGAGAGATATATGTTATGATATCACATGATATGATATGATCTGATATGATTTGGGCTGGCATGGCATAGCATAGTATGACATAGTATGGTATGTTATAGTATGGTACATTATGGTATGGTATGGTACAATACAAGTATGACATGATATGAAGAAATTACAAACCTATGCAGCCTTAAGGGAGAATAGAACTGTAACTGAAAAAATCTTCAAGAGTTTATAGAAAGTGTTCATATAAACTTTTTAATAATAGGAAGAGAGACAGAACCCTCCTAATGGTAATCAAATGAGCAAATGGAATATTCAGAGAGAAATGAACATTATCTTTGTTCTTACAAAGTCTCAAACCTCTTTGGTAGGCCATAGCCTATTGTATAATACTGTATAATCCTACTGTACTCAGTCCAGGTAAGGTGACATCTGTATCACTATGTTCTATTTTGGGTATCATATTTTAGGGGGAAGGGAAGGGGAAAAGCATTTATTGAGCACCTATTGGTTGTAAGGAATTGTATGCACTTTATAAATGTCATCTCATTTGATTTAGGAAGGACATTGATAATATGGAGAGAATTGATAACTAGGATAAGTAAGGTCCCCAAATTCATGCCATTTATGGATGTTTAGCCTCGAAAAGATATTTGAAGGGTTGTCATGTAGAAGAGGCTTGTTCCGTTTTACTCCAAAGGGCAGAATGGGTACAAGTTTCAAAGAGGTAGATTTAGGCTTGATGTAAGGAAAATATTCCTACTCTAATGGTATCCAAAATTATAATAGGACGCCTCAGAAGGAAGAGCATTCCCCCTCCCTGCAGGTCTTGTAGAAAAGGCTGGATAACTACTTGTTAGTTACATAGCAGAAAGAGATTTTCAGCCATAGGCTGGGTTGGGATGGATGGCCTCTGAGTTCTCTTAAAAATCTTGCATTCAACAATTCTGTGCATCATTTAAATATGAGTGCAATGAATTGAACTGAACTTAGCACCCTCCTTGTAAACTTCACAAAATATAAACCAAAATATAAACTGTATACCTGCTATTGGTACCTAGTAACACCATCTTAGTATCTAGTATCTTATTAGCTTAGTAAATCATCATCTTAGCCAGAGTGGTAACCAGCCTCTTGATACCCACACATAACACTAACAATCATTCATTGTTCTGTCTGGGAAAATGTGCTCTGTTTTTCTTTTTCTGAAAAAAAAGGGGGAAACACGGAATCATTTCAGGCTAAATGTTTAACAAAGGACTAGATCATGTCACTTATACCTTTGTCTGATCCAGTTCTGAGGACAGGCTCTCTAAGCTGCTAAAACTCAAGAAACGTTCATGGCTGGAACCTGTTTGAAAAAGGTATCTGACCACTGTTTCTTTGTTTGTCTCAAAGCGCTCCCACTTTCTTATTGTGACCTAAAGAGAAAAAAAATGTTAAATAATATAATAAGTTATAAATTAATGAAGTATATCAAGGAATCATTTTTTTACATGGACCCTAACTGGGAGAGTTTCAACCCTTCAACTTCCAGTTACTTTTATTCAGCTGCCAATTTAATACACTAATATTCTAAGAAAGTTTATTGTCCAGTCTCTAGTAGAGACTAACCTCTCTAGGCCTCATCTATGGGGGAGAAAAGGAGTTGGACTTGCTCGTCTGTAAGGTATTTTCTGGATATAATCAACCTAATTACAAAAATTAACATTTATGTTCCAACAGAAAAATCAGGACTAAAAATATCCATGCTTTTTTCTGTACACTGCCAAGGTAAAAAGAGCTACTTAGAGTTAGACAACAATAGGTAGGTCAACATCATCTTTTCACTGGGGAGAACTTTTGAAGAGACCATTGCTTTCTTAAGTCTCACCTGTAGGCGGCGCTCCTGCTTTTCCCTATTCTGCTCCATGTTCTCTAAAGTATCCTCCAGCTTTTTCAGGTCCTCTTGGACTCTGCTAGGTAGCCCACCTTCATCCTGCTTAGCCCTGGCAATCTGCTCTTGCACGTCTTTCTTCTTTGCATGAATCCTCTTGGTCTTTTGCTGAAAGGATTTGTTAAACAGATGGATATGCATATTAATTTCTCCCACAGCTGAGAAGGGAAGTACACGCCCACACTTGAACAGAGGATGGAAAAGTGCATACAAAAGCATGCAGTGTGGGCAGTAACTATACTTTAAGTGAGGGAATAACTATTAATAGCAACAAAGAGTCTACATTAGGTGGAGATGGACATTATTTATAAATATTTTAGTTAAGAAAAACAAGAGTTACATCACTTAAAATTGTATCAAAAGATCTGTTTTGTGCTTTACACATGAAATGCATTTGGTGCAATAATTCATTTGTTGAAAAAGAAAAAATTGTGTGTGTGTGTGTGTGTGTGTGTGTGTGTGTGTGAGAGAGAGAGAGAGAGAGAGAGAGAGAGAGAGAGAGAGAGAGAGAGAGAGAGAAAGAGATTCCTTTACTACTTAAAAAATAAAAGAGGACCAAATCCAAAGTAACTCTTTTGCTAATGTAGAAAAAAGTGAATACATTAGGGTTTGTGATTAATCTGTAGAAACTGCAAAAAAAAATCTACAGGGATTTTTCAGAAACGTAAAAATAGAAATAAAAATATCGATGGTGCTGTTCCCTAAATTAAAACAACACAAAATTAAAATCTCTTCATCAACATACAAACAACATAAAATAAATGAAAGCAATATGCAAACAAATTTTCATTTCATGCACATTAACTTTTAAAACAGCCACTGACCTATTATTTTTCAGAGGTAACAGTGAAGTTTATAAAAATAACAACTATTTTTGCATCTTTAAAAAAAGTATATGCCATGGGAAGACAGGAACTGATGCAAAGTGAAGCAAGCAGAGACAAGAAAACAATATATGAAATGTATTTTTTGTTTTTGTTGTTGTTCAATTGTTTTCAATTCTGTGACCTCATTTGGCATTTTCTTGACAAAGATACTGAAGTGGTTTGCCACTTCCTTCTCCAGGTAATTTTACAAATGAGGAAACAGGCAAACAGGATTAAGTGACTTGCCTAAAGTTACACAGCTAGTAAGTGGCTGAAGCTGGATTTGAACTCAGGAAGATGAGTTTTCCTGACTCCAAGCAAGGAATTCTATATATACCACGCCCCCTAACTGCCCCATTTTATTTATTCTACAAACATTTAAATGTCTAATGTGTGTAGGTGTCACACTAGATGAATATGGGGATCTGAGAAATGAGTGTAAATAATATCATATCCTTGTCAAGGCCTCAAGGTCACATGTAGCCTTCTAAGGGAACAGCCTTTTGATTAAGTCTAAGTTTTACAGAACAAATCTTTTTATTAAGAGAATTTGTTCTGTGAATTCGGATTCAAAGAGCTGAACTTGAGGACCTAGAGGGCCACATGCAGCCTCAAGGTCGCAAGTTCCCCACCCCTGCTCAAAGAAAAAAAAAAAGAAAAATCAAACAAACATAATATAAAGTAAAGAGTGATTAGTACATAAGGGAAACAAGTACTATAATTATTCTGTGCTGGGGAAGTCTGAAGTTTCATGGAAGAAGGGAAGCCTCGAAGGCAGATTCAAAAAAGGGCATACCAGGCATAGCAAATGGTATGACAATGTGTAGTATATGTGTTCAAGAAAGAACAATTAGAGAAAGAGGGAGTGGAAATGCAGTGGGGGAGGGAAGGAAACAGAAAAGTTTTTAACATAATTACATTAGCATAATGAGCTTGCAATAAAGTATCCTTACATTCCTCTTTTCTATTAGAGGCAATACTTTCAAGAGAGGTTTTCAAAGTTAATGTGATATTTGGTTCCTATTTTTTTTCTTTTCCTTTTTGTCATCACCATATTCCTTAATGTGAAGATACTTCTCAGTATCAACTGAGACATTTCAGCTAAGAACAGAATGTCACCAAATCCTTTGACCATGCAGCCCAGATTTTCTGAATGGGTGAGTGTTCTACACAATTGATGTCAAACTCAAATAGAAACAGGGACCACAGAACCTTTGGTAAGGATTCCTGAAGGCCATCCATTGACTTAGTTATAAAATATAATATTAACTTTGTTTTATAATAGTTTTATTTCAAAAACTATTTCCCAATTACTGGTTTGGCCCCTCTGAGGATTGTTGTGGGTTATATGTGGCCAGCAGACCAAGTGTTTGACACCTCTGGTCTATACATCTCTCTGGGTTTGATTCACTAATAGAAATAATAATCAATAATTAATAATACAAAATATATTAATAATAATTATTATTATTGATAACACATATATAGCACTTGCTATGTTCTAGGCACTTGACAATTATTACCTAATTTGACCCTCACAACAACCCTGGGAGCTAGGTGCTGCTATTATCCCAATTTTTTAACAAAAGGAGAAACTGAGGCAAAGAGGTGACTTGCCTAGGGTTTCACAGTTGGAAAAATGTCTGAGAATAGATTTGAACTCAGGGCTTACTTGACTTCAGACCCAGAACTCTATCCACTGTGCCACATAGCTGCCCCTAGGAGATACAATAAAATTAAAGACACATCCCACCTGATGATGTAGAAGTAACTGCTGGGCTTCAATTAAGTTTTCAGTGTCCAAGATCTTTTCTGCTTGCTCCTGAACTTCTTTGGAGGTGTTAATTAACTGTTCAAGGGAGCTTTTTGCAATTTCCTTGTACTGGACACGATCCCCAAGAGTGCTTAGCATCTTTTCAACCTAAATTAAAAAAAAAAAAGAAACACACAAATAAATCCATGACCCATATAACACTGGATAGAACTATTTTATGTTGAAATGTTTCAAGGATATTAATAACTTAAAAACAAAAGTAAAATGGACATTATTTTATTTTGTTCTTGTAGTATATGGCATATCTATAAATCTCTAATTATGCTTTCAAGTGAAAATACTATATTAAATACATAGCACTCAGGGAAAAAAGACCTCATCTGACACATTCTACTGGATCAAAATCACTCTTTTTTTGGGGGGGGCAAGGTAATTGGGATTAAGTGACTTGCCCAGAGTCACATGGCTAGTAAGTGTTACGTGTCTGAGGCTGGATTTGAACTCAGGTGCTTCTCACTCCAGGGCCAGTGCTCTATCCACTGCACCACCTAGCTGCCCCAAATCATTCTTTTTAAGAATCAGTGTGAAACGGTATAAATGTTTTACCATT
This sequence comes from Phascolarctos cinereus, assembly GCF_003287225.1. NCBI lineage: Eukaryota > Metazoa > Chordata > Mammalia > Diprotodontia > Phascolarctidae > Phascolarctos > Phascolarctos cinereus. Next base: position 100,762,441 of record NW_027555958.1, on the reverse strand, counting down.
TCCCTTTAAATAAATGACTGTATTTCATAGTTCACCAAAGTTTTGAATTAAAAAAAAAGTAGGAAGACACCTGACAATTAAGCATAATACATGTCCTAGAGGAAGGCCGCATAAATTACTATTAAAATATTTGTGGGTTTGTTGTCATTGTTGAAGGGGAAAACTGAATAAGTACACTAATTTTAACCTAGAAACTTTGCTAAAACTTCAAAATTAACTACCCTAATTATTACAAAGGATTTAACTTTTATTTTATTTTTCCTATGGGGGATACATGGGAAGAAGAGAAAATAAATGTCTGTTAAATTTTTAAATTAAATCATCAATATTGTAATGGGGCACAATTTTTTTTTAATACTGTAGATTAGCTTTGGCAACCTCTGCATTAATAACAAATATTTCACAGTGTAATCTTTTACTCTGATTTTGGTTAAAACAAATTAAAACTCTCCATATAAGGAAGCTCAAAAGAGCTGCACATTACTGAAATATATAACTTTACCTCTGACAGCAAAGTTATGAGGCCCTTGAAGTCACTCGAGAGTTTTGTGAGTTCATCATCTTGCTTCTGGATTTCTTTCTCAGCAGAAACTTCAGTAAGAGTTTTCAGCCTAGCCTTCAACCAACCAAGATTCTCTCCTTGTTTGTTCATCTCATCTCTAATTTCCTGCATAGAAAATTCATCAAAACATTACCTGTGAACCATGGTTAAGTGCAACAAAATCTAAGGGGCAATTGATACAATGGTCATGCTTCTTGACGTGGTTCCCTTCCTTCCATCTCTCTGACCCCTCCAGTTACTTTGTTAGCACTCATACTTCTGCCCCTTAAACATGACTGTGTCCTAAGTTTCTCTAGAATCTTGGCCTTTTCCTCTACAGTCTCTCCATTCAGGGGATCTTATCTAACTAGTCCCATAGCTTCGATTATCACTCCTCTGATGAAAACTGCCAAAGATACGATGTGTTCCAAAAAAACCGAACTGAGATTTTTGGGACCCCTTACATGCCTAACCTCTCCCCAGAGATTCTGTTTTATATTTCCAGTGGAGTTCTGGAGGGCTACACTTAGAAGCTCTGTTGTTACCTCAGATTCAGTTTAACTTCTTTGAGCCTCAGCTTCCTCATCTGTCAAAAGAAGTGACTTGAGTAGATGCTGCTTAACCGGGTGCTATTTAAAGTTATTTTTGGTTATAAATCTATGTTCTCTCTCTCTCTCTCTCTCTCTCTCTCTCTCTCTCTCTCTCTCTCTCTCTCTCTCTCTCTATATATATATATATATATATATATATATATATATATATATATATATATATATATATATCATCTACCCCCCCAAAATTGTCTCTCTCCATAACATATCTATTTCTGTTGCTAGTGTCATCACTGTCCCAGTTACTGAGACTCATAATTTCAGTTATTTTTTCACTTGTTGTTCAGCTGTTTCTGTCGTGTCTGACTCTTCATGACCCTTTTTGGGGTTTTCTTGGCAAAGATAATGGAGTGGTTTGCCATTTCCTTCTTCAGCTCATTTTATATATGAGGAAACTGAGGCAAACAGGGTTAAATGACTTGCCAGAGTCACACAGCTAATAAGTGTCACAGGCTAGTTTTGAACTCATGTCTGATTCTGGGCCTGGTACTCTATCCACTGCACTACTAGCTGCCCTAATCAGTTGCCAAATTCTTCAAAGTCTAAACCAATCCTATTGCTTGCGTTCCATCTTTGTACTTCTCATTCTCCCTTTTGTTATATTTATATATTTGCTTTTCCTGCTACTGATCTCCTTGAGAGTGGAATTTGTGTTCACTTAGTACTGGGCATCTCAATAAAAGTGTTTTGAATTAAATTGTCATCAATGATAGAGGTATCAGAAAATCCAATATGCATTCCATACTTATTTTCATTTGTGTCCATATAATCTCCAGATGCTATAGAGAAATGTTAGCTGAGATGTTCTTACCCTATATATGCAATTAGCTTAGTGCACACAAAACAGACTACAATCTTTATACGTGGATGGGTTAGATTTAGCAATTTCATTTTTATTAGCTATCATGAAGCATAATAGACAGAGGGCTGCTTCAGAATCTGGAGAACCTGGGTTCAAGTCTCACCTTTAATAAACACTGCTGGTGTTTACCTTGTGGAAATCACAGCTTCTCTCTACACACTAAGTAGAGAGAAGAATAATATAGGACATAAGAAAATAGAAGGAAATACACGGGCACAGAGGACCTAGGTGAGTTTTCTGTGTCCCCACTCTGAGAGAAGTGAGTGGTAACGTGAGCTAGGTGTCAATCACTAAACTTCTCTGACTCAGTTTCTTCATCCATAAAGTCTGGATAATATTTGTAGTACCTGAGGGAATGGTTGTGAGGTATAACAATAGCATAATATATATTAAGTATTTTTCAGGCTTTAAAGTATTACAGAATTATCAGTTCTGTAATACTTTAAAATCTGAAGGGCAGGAAATTACTTGATTTGAAGAAATTTGGATTTAAATCCCAGCTCTGTCACTGACTTACTATGTAAGCTTTGGCAAGAGATTTACCCTCCCTGAGCAATTTTTTCCTCTTTTGAAAAATAACGTGCTTGGATTAGAGAAGTTTGTAGATCTTTGTACATCTAGACATCAATCTTTATTGCCTATACTACACTTGGTTTGTGTAATATTGTTCTCTTATATTTCTGTTGCAATATTTACATGTACACACAAATCTTCTGTTGAGACCCACCTTGAAAACTATCCCTGGGCAGAACCAAATCCTAACGTCCTCATGAAGCAGCTTCACTCGATAGTTGTGCACAACACAAAAATCATTCTTAACCTTTTTTGGTAGGAAAACTAGGAAAAGCCACCCAAATAATATACATAATTTAAATAACTCTCAGAGGAAGTCCCCTAAGTATTCTAACTTATACCTATCATTACATTATGAGAGGAATTATTTTACTATTATATTAATAATCAATTATTAAATTAGGATTCACACATTTCTCCTTTATTTCCTCCTTTAAGATGGAGCCCCTGTAATGAGTCAATCTCTGAAAGATATGACTAATTGATGAGATTGTCTTAGCTCTCAAGGTACATGCTCTTCAATCTTGGACCTGATCCCACCCAACTAGGAGACTTTACTCTAGAGTATGAACAGAAATCCAATCTAGGCAGATTCCTACAACAAAAGCCCCTATCCCTGCACCCCTCCATTAGAGTTTAGGGTGATCCAGATCACAAAGAAGAAAACCAACCAGAGTGGTCTGAATGGAGATAGAGTCCCCAGTCTAGATTGCAGGAGCAGGCTGAATCTCATGATCAAGCCACATTCTCAGCAGGAATTGCTGAAGACTTCTAGTCCGCCTCCTCATTAAATGTCCACCAATCAAGGCTGATTTTCAGTTGTCAAGGGAATTCCCTTTAAAGGATTATTTAAAGCTTTCAGGCTTTCCTTGTCTTTTGCCTTTAGTTGCAGATTAAAAACCACTGACCATCAATTTATTTATTATTAGCTAGCCTAATTAATAAGTAGATTATTAATTACTTAGAAACTCTGTCTCTCAGGTTTTTCATTCATCACATACTGCCAGTAGTTACATATAAAAAGTAAAAAAGATTACTGCTGTACCATCTAATCAAGCAAAAAGAAAAGAAAAAGGAAATCTTCAGATATTATATAAATACAGGGCAGGAACTAACCTCTGCAGCAAGTTTGGACTTTCCGTATGTGGCAGTATCTTTGGCTTCCTGCTTCATCAGTTGCAACTCTCTCTCTTTTGCAGATATCCAAGATGAGAGTTCAGAAAATCTAAAACAATATAATCATCATCTTATGAAGAGAAAAAAAAGGATGTCATAGTGGTACATAAGTACTTAATTATTCAGATATTACTTTTTTTAAATCCCCCAAATTCAGCAACACTTCAATAAATATGTCCTCTGAAGAAAAGAAAAGTCTCTTTTTAACAAAGTTGACCTTGCTATTGGAGGGCAAGGAGGATGGTTTGGGTTAATAGTGGTTAAATAGGCTGTCAGTGCTGGTGTCTTGCTCAGGTGAAGGTTTGCCCTGGGGCCTGGGTCTAGCCTTACTCCTGGAATTCCCATATCTCAATCACCCAGAATTGGGTCAGACAAGTTGATTTTGTTTAATCTTCACAACACTGGGTGGAGGATTATTCCAAAAAAGAAGCACTATTTCAACTGGCCCTAGAAGGTTGAGAAGCCTGCCCTCAAATCCTGTAGGGGGTAGAGAATTCCTGGACAATGAATGGCAGGTCCAGAATCCCCATACTGGAAGGCATGCTAAGGCCTCTTTATAGTATGCTTCTTTTATTCACTACCTCTGGTGGTCAAGTGCCTGATAACAAAGTATTGTCAATGCCATGTGCTACATAGAAGTATTTTTTCCTGTACTTTGAGAACCTATGATTTTCATCAGGGTGTGTACTTTTTCTATTGTAATAGGCCACAAACTTTCTACGTGTTCCAAAAAGGCTTTTCCTAGATGTGCAGTCACTAAAGCAGTCAATACTCTGCAGCCAGCATGGTGACGATCCACCTCAAAAGTAGCTAGTATGGTCCTTGGACAACAGATACATGGTCTGTCACTAGGCCCACCCAACTCTTTCCAAATGGCCATACTTTTCTGATGTATCCTTGAAGAACTGGGGGCACCTCCATGCTATAAGTGGTTCTACAATGCGGCATTAATGGAGCTACTGGAAGTTTTACAGTCTATTAATAGCAATATTTATATACATAAGAAAGTTAAAATTGTGACACCTGTTTTTCACCTGTTTATTAAATAAAATGAAATTCATGTCATATCATAATTATTTTTTGTACATCTTAGGTCATCTTCCCTAATCAGACTGTAAGTTCCCTGAGGGGGAAAACCTTGTGTATTATCTACTTTTGTATTTCCCCATAACACCAAACACAATCCTTTGGACATTATAGGCAACAGAAAAAATGTGTTGGTTTTTTTTTTTTACAAACAATTGGTCAATGTACAACAAAATTAATATAGCCACTATGTTAGAACTGTTCTATTAAAACTTTTGTCCAACTCCCAAGAAATACCTACCTAGTCTTGTAATCTCTCCATTTATCTGGGTTTTCCATCAATTTCTTATAAGTGCTATCAATCATAGCTTTAAGATCTCTGAGAGTGGCTTGACAGTTCTCCGGTGTATTCCTAACAGGGTCACGGACTGGAAGTTTCAGACTGAGCTCTTCAATCAGTTGTAACCTTTTCTCACAAAGATGATGGGGTCCTTTGTCGCTGAAGAAAATCTAATGAGAAATAGCTGACACGATTAGTATTGCATACAGGAAGCTGCAAAAAGGTGTCTGCATTTGTACAGAAAACAAAAGTATTCTCCCTTGGAAAATTGAGCCATTTTGTGATTTCAGTCTCAGGCCAGACTATCAGTTTGCATGAATTCCACAAAATTCCACTAATGTCCACTTGGTGGTGCATGAGACATACCTTATGCTCTTGAATGATCTTTTCACTGCCTTCCTGTAGCACCAACTTGTTCTCTCGACCAAGCTCTGATTTGCACTCTTCTACTGAAGCCAGAAATCTGTTTTTCTCCACGTCTATCTTTAAGTGAAGTAAGTGATAGGGAGCTTCTCCTTGGAGATCCTACATTTCACAAAGAAGACCAAGGGAGTGCAACAATGGTGATTGTGATGAGAGAGATTTGAATTGAAATAGCAAGCTATAGAAAGTAATTTGTTTTTTATTTTCCAGCTAGAAAGGGTCCTGAATATCCTGAGGTACTTGGATGTGGAAACTGCATGTAACATCAGATATGTTGATTATTCTGACTGAACTTTTTTCTTCCTTTTTTATTTTCTTCTTTATTATAACACGTGGCTCTCTTGGACAGGGGGAGGAATGCAGTGGGAAATGTAAATGATGCAAAAAGAAAAGTTTAGCAAAATTTTTCGGAGTGTTTCTATTTACTGTATGGCATGTATTTGACTTTTTTCCTATCTTTGATTTTCTTGAGATATATGCCACATCTTTGGGTCATTGGATTGGATGATATAGACAGTTTTGCCACATTTCTTGCATAATTCCAGACTGATATCCAGGATTGCTGTGCGACTTCATAACTCCAGCAACACTGCACTGTTGTGACTGTTCTTCCATAGTCCAATATTAACTATTAACATTTTTTTACAATCTTTTCTAATTTGAATGGTGTGATGTGAAATCTTCCAGAAATGTTTAAAACTGCATTTGTCTCAATATTAGTAATTTGGAACTTGTTGTCATGTGTTCATTTATAGTTTGCAATTCTTTTAAAAAATGTTGCTCATATACCCTTTAATCACTTACCTCTTGGGGAGTGAGTGGTTCAGGGTCTTCTATATTTGTGTCAGTTTCCTAAATATTTTTGATAGCATACTTTTGTCAGTGAAATTTGGTGCTGCTGCTAATGGATTTAATGGATTTAATACTCTTCAATCATGGCAAATGGAATTTCTTTCACATAATTACTCACCTTCCATTGTTTATGGAGTTTTCTAACAGCTTCCTGTAGACCCTGCTGTTCTTGCTCAGGGAGGATGTCAGTTAGCTCATCACAAGCTTTCAGGAAGGCATTTAGTACCCTCTGATCCAGCTGACTAAAAAACTCCTGATGTGGGGATTGTGGGGAGGAAGAAAGCAATTAAGAGCTCCATCTATTTACTGCTGTTAATACAGAAACCAGTTGATATGAAAGTAATCATAAAATGTTATTTAAGGAAGTAATAAAGTTTCTTAACATGAGCTAGCTTAAGCTCTACACTAGTTCACATAAGGGTTGAATTTCTATTTAGCTGCAATTAAGATTCAGTAGCTGCCATGTTTAGAATTCATCTAATACTTTGTATTTCTTTTTTTTTGGGAGGGGGATTAATTACAATTCCCAGATTAGAAAGTATGCACATCAGTGGAGCAGTCATAGTTAATAAGATAAGGAGAGATTATTAACCTATAAGCTTAAGATGACAGTGAGTCATATCATTTACACTTATTTTTTTAAAGGCCAGTCAGAAAAAGCTAAAAGAAAGTCAGAGCTAGAATTTACAATCTTATTCTTGACATTAACTTATACTGAAGACCCTCATGCTCCATTAAATGTAAGCATTCCCCCAAAGGGTTTTTGCCCCATCCCTCAAAAGAAAAGATAAAAAAAGATAGCTTACTAATACATTCACAATCATTTCATGACATTTACTTTGGAAGAAAGGGGACAGCAACACTGATATACACTAATTAAAGGAGGTAATTATATAAAAATCTACTTGTGAGCTAAGCAGTGACTATAACTCTCCCTACTGGGGAAGGCTGAAACTGGTAGATCTCTTAGAATTCTGAGCTGTAGTGTGCTAAGTTAATCAGCTGTCCAAATTAATACTAGCATGAATATGGTGAATCTTCAAAGCAAGGGGTTGCCAGGAAGCCTGAGGAGGGGGAATCTGGCCAAAGTGGGAAACAGAACAGCAGATCAAAAGTCCATATCAATTAGTGATGAGCGTGTACCTATTAGTGGCTGCTTCACTTCCAGCCTGGGAGACCCACTCTCAAAAATAATGCTTTTCAATTTTTGTTTAATAAATTTTGTTCTGTCTCCCAGACAAGAATTATTATTGCACAGATTTACAACATCACTCATAGACATGGGTTGACCAATCTGCCAATACATTGATACATACTGCTGATTTAACAGCACCCAGGGCATGCCTTCAAAGTGGAAAGAGTTCAGCAAAATTATTCTCATTTAGAAATAATACTATTAGTTTTCATTTCATGCTTATTAAGGATAAATAATAGCCTGTTTCAACACTGGGAGAAGGTCATTCAATATCCCACAAATGTCATATGATATCATGCCTTCTTAAGTGCTTACCAATCTGCTTCATTTTGTTAGAGTTTAAGCAATCGAAAGATCTTTCCATAAATCTGAAATTATCCATTTAGAAAGAACTCTTTTGTGTTTTTAATTGCTTAGATAAATAAGGGGCAAGTCAGAAGGTCTGAATTATCTTTATTAATCTCTACAGTTTTTATATTCTCCATTACATTTTGTTTTCTATGAACTTGTCATTAAAGATTCTGATCCTGAATCAATTACACCTTTCCAAAGTATGATAACAAGTCAATGAGAAATCAACATTTGCCATTATTTTGGCTAGAATCTGTAAGACTTTCTCCAATTCTGCTTTGGACTCCTCATATCTTCCCTCAGGATTAGATGAAAATACTCTTTGGTCCCATCTTTTATCTTAGACAATCTACATTGAGAAGGAATGTGGTATGTTGGATACAAAGCTGGCCTCAGAGTAAGATAAATGTAGGTTCAAGCCTTGTTCCTGACACAGACTGGCTGTGTGATTCTGAGCAAGTCACTGAATCTCTCAGTATGCCAGACAACTCGCTATGACTGCAAATTACTGAGCTGGTGTCAATCTGCATGGTAAAGGGATTTCCCTTATTGGAATTTTCCAAAAACAAAGAAATCACAGGTCCAGTTAAAATTTAAAAAAAAAAGCCTGCCCATATGGCTCATGTTGAATGTACATTAAAGGATGTAATTTACCGTATGTTTCTTCAGAAGTGCTTCAGGATCCCCTTTTTCTTTTATGCTGGCCTGGGCAATCTGGAGAACTTTCTCCAGTTCTGCTCTGGACTCCTCAAATTTCTTCATCAAACGGCTATTTGTTTCTACGTGCTTTTTCCACTCACCAGTTTTCTTTACCATATTCTTGATAACAAAGTCAAAAGAAAATTATTTTTCTTAAAAATGAAAGCAGCATGTTGTGTCTATGTAGGCATCACCAATTAAGTATTTATGTTTTTAATAAAATATTTAACAGGAAGCCTTAATGCAATCACAGACCCTGAAGTAAACAGAAATAATGATACAGGTAACTTCTTTTTGAGGCTTATGAATATGTAGTGGAATATATTGATTTTTCCATGCAGTAGTAAAAAGAAGAGAGAGAGAGAGAAAGAAAAGAAAAAAGAAAGAGAAAACCAGAGGCATAATCAATAATAGATTCTTCTCTGCCTTTCTCTCACCAACATTTTCCCAAATGGCAATTTAAACCAGAAAAAATAAATTACCTGAAAAGCAACATGAACCTCAGCAACCTTCCTTTGCAGCATGCTCTGATCAAAGTGTTTTAACACCTTACTCAAGGCCACAAATTTCTGCACATTTTGACTGTCTTTCTCAATTAGTGTCAAAGTCTTCCTGCAACTTTCTTGATGAGATAACAACTCCTACAAGGAAAAAAAACCCAATAATATTACAAAAGAACAAGAAACTGTTCAGTTTTAGGTTATCAAAGGGATATAGATTAATCAATGTTAAAAGATTTCATTTTCAAAATAAATTATTAAGAAACAATCTTTTAATCAAAGGATTCAGCAATCACTAAAGTTGCTCCATTTTAGATCAGATGTCAAAAGTGGTTTTTTGACATCTTACCTTTGTCTCATATCATATCCTCACATCTGATCTAACGCTATAGTGGAAATAATAGAATAAAAGAATCAAACAGAGAATCAAAATTATAATAACCACCTAATTTCTGGCTTCATGCAACCAACAGGGCTCATGCTAATGTCATGATAGTGACACTACTAAAATTAACCTGCACATCAGATTATAAAGTGCTGAAAGGTCTTTTAATTTAGTAAGTTGAAGTTGACTGAAATAACAAGAAGCAGAAAATGTGTTTTACATGCCATCATGCCCATAGTACTATAAAAACTGAAGAATCTCTCATTGTTGCTAACAGGCTGCAGAATAAAGGCAGATTGTGCCCAGGGGATCAGAGACTCATGGAATCAATTGTATTTTTCTGTGCTTTCAAAAGTAGATGAGCAACAGGGCCTTCAGGTCTTTGAAGTTCTCTCTAGTGGCTCTATTATATATCAATCAATCCAAACTGCTTGATGGGGGAGGGCAAGGTAGCTCTGCCAGGGTATATCTGACTAGTTATTGATTCTAGGCAAGTCACTTCACTTCTCTCAGGTTCAGTTTCCTGATCTGTAAATTGGGGATAACCCTACTAGTTGTGATGATCAAATTAGCAATAACATATGTAACAGGCTTTGAAAACCTTTTTCATAAATGCATGAGTTTGATTTTTCTTTTTGTAAAATACATGCAAATCTGACCGGTATAATCTCTTTGTTATTGAGTTTTGCCTTTACAAACTGAAAAAAAAAACAACACTTTTTTTTTCCTCCAAAGATTTGGGAAATCGGATAGGAATTATGTTATAAATATACTATTACATGTTAATTGGGTTGTGGCATACATAACATAAGGATTTCATAACTATTTTGCTGATACAGTAAATGGGACTATATCTAAGGATGAAAAAAGTCATGAATGAAAAGAATGCATTTGAGTGATTTAGACACCCAAGTGATCTTTTCTGTCAAGGAATTCATTCAGATCAGGGGCTTCTAACCTAGGTCCATTGTTATAAATTGTTATAAATTTGATAACTCTATTTGAATACAAATTGATTTTCTTTTATAATCCTAAGTATTTTATTCTTTTAAAAACATTATTCTGAGGAGGTGACTGAAGGTTTTTATCAGGTTGCTTAAATGGGTCCATAGCACACAAAAGGTTAAGAACCTCGACTTAGATTAAGTATTGCTAAGCCCTAGAAGTACTTTTTTTTTTCTATCTGTTGACAGAGGGTTTCATTCAATAAATACCAATTAAATAAAATAATTAGCTATGCTCAGTGGAGGGGTAACATTCTTAGGGAAGACAGGTGTGTTTATAATGAGACAATAAAAAATACAGCTTGTCATCCTAAGTACATTTTATGATGGCTGACTTAGCGTGACAAATTGTATGTTTTAATTCAGAGCCTACCTCACCCTCCATGAACAGTATCTGTTCAAGAAACCTGAACTGATGGATCAACTCTGTCACTATGAAGTTGATTTTGAGATCTATTTATCCAGCCCTAACCTCCCTCCTGGGAAGCTACATGGTTCAGTGGATAGAGTACTAGGCCTGGAGTCAGGAAGCCCCCTTTTCCTGAGTTCAAATCTGGCCTCAGACATTTACTAGCTTTGTGACCCTGGGCAAGTCACTTAACCCTATTTGCCTCAGTTTCCTCATTTGTAGAATGAACTGGAGAAGGAAATGGCAAACCTTGTTTTGCCAAGAAAACCCAAAATGGGGTCATGAAGACTCAGACATGACTGGTATGACTGAAGAACAACAAAACCTCTGTCCTCACTTCCACTCTTGCACCTATACTGACTATCGAACTTCTCAAGTTGGATGTCTTGCAGACGTTATATTCTCAGCATATTAAAAAGTGAGCTCATTATCTTTTCCCCAAAACCTTTCATCTTCTTAACCACTCTAATACTGTTGAGGGTACCACCCTCACAAACTATGTTATGCTCAACCTCTTACTCTCATTCCCTATATCCAATCCGTTGTCAAGTCCTGTTGATTCTACCTTTACAGTATCTCTCGGACATAAACCCCTCTTCTCTGACACCGCCTCCATATCTCACACTTGCACTATTGTTATACCTCTTAATTGGTTTTCTATCTCCAGATCTTCCCCCCCAAAATCTAGCCCATCCTCTACTTAGCTATCAGTGTCATCTTTCTAAAGTACGAGTCTGACCTTCTATCTACCCCTCTTCCATTCAATAAACTCCAGTGGCTTGTTACCTCCAAGATCAAATATAAAATCCTCTTTGGGGCTTTTAAAGCCCTTTATAAGCAATACTGTCTTCTTAATTATGTTCCACTTAAGATTATTAAAAATTAGTCAGAACTATGCTCTAACTAGCCACAAACACACACTATAACAAAATGGCATATGTTTCTTTCCTCATTCTTTTTCAAAATCTTTACTATGCAAACTAATTGCAAAAAGTTAAGGACTTTATCTGGATTAATGTTCCAATTGTATCCTACTTATTATGCAAAGGGTAGGGTAGATATATATTGCATAAATGTCCTTCTTGTCTAATGTGGAGGCAATGTGGAATGGTGAATAGGGTATCTGATTTGGAATCAGGAAGACCTTCATTCAAATCCTGCCTCAGAAACTTAGAAACACTGTGACCTGAGAAAGTCACTTTTCATCCTCTGTGCCTCAATTTTCTCATCTGTCAAATGAAAGGGATGGATTCAGTGGTCTCTAAGATACCATTCAGTTCTGAATCTATGGTCCTATGAACTTAATTGGTTTGAACAAGGAACTAATGAAGCCACAGCCCTGAGTTTATTCTTTGGATTCCAGGATAAAAAGACTATCTTCTCCATGGCCTATTTCAGATTAGCAAAAGGAAGCTGAGGAGAGAATAAGTATGAATGGCTCCCTCGACAGTGGAAAGGAGACTCAAATACATGTTCTACTGACAATGGTCCAACAGAGCCATATTTGTTAAGGAGGCAAAACACAGTTTGGGAGTGTTTAAACTACCCCCCAAGAGAATGTCATTAATTTTACTTTTGTATCTTGGGGTCTGGGCTCCTTAGAAATACTATGAGTTGTTCTTTAAACAAGTACATTCATTCTCTGCCTCTTGCTCCTCTAAGGGTCTTTCTTTTATAAAATTTTAAAAAGCTACTAGTTGCTTCTGAATTGATAGAGACAATTGTCTCTTCAACAAGTCAATTCAATAACTTTTAATAGATACCCACTAAGGGCAAAGTAATAAAGATTACTGAATTGAATTGATTAAATGCCTACTAAGGGTAAGGGGAGCAGTCAGGTGGCTCAGTGGATAGAGTTCAAGGCCTAGAGTGAGGAAGATTCATAATCCTGAGTTCAACCAGCTGTGTGACCTTGGGCAAGTCACTTAACCCTATTTGCCTCAGTTTCCTCATCTGTAAAATGGGATGGAAAAGGAAATGGCAAACTACACTGGTTTAAACTCTTTAAACTCAAGTTTAAGCAAGTAAACGGCAGCTTTCCTTACCTGATGTTTTTGTTTAAAAAGGGTGGTAGCTTGTGCTTCCCTTTCAAGGAGTGACATAGTTTCATTGATCCTCTCAAGTGCCTCATAAAAGAGTGTGATCTGCTTTTCTAATTCTTCCAGTGGAATCAGCAGCTGTTGAGTCTCATAAAGTAATGCAGGGTAACATTCTTTGACCTTCAAAAAGACAAAGACAACAATTCCATCCAATAGCAATGTGCCAAAGTGGAGGAAATCTCGTAGTCACCTTGTTATAACATTTTCCTTATTTACTACCTTAAACCAATTTTGCAAGCTGGCACTTACAAACCCATAATGTCTTACCTTCATGTGATCCTCAAGGGATTTGTATAGTTCCCTGAATTAAAATACAGGCATTATACTATGAAATCCAGGGGGTTAGGATTTAAATGAATGGTTAGTTATTTGCCGATAAATGTGAATTGAATTGAATTGAATTGCTGATAAATGTGAATTAAACAACAGAGTGAGCTAGAAACCTCCAGCATCAATGAATCTCCCTGATTATCATTCAGTCAGCAAATCACTAATTCTTTTCAGATCCCAAGTAAAAGGAAAGCAAACAGGACTGACCAGTAGGAGGGCTTCCGTTTTGTTTTTTGTTTGTTTGTTTGTTTTTGGTAGAGGTATATAGTATGTATGTTACAGAGTACATAGATAAGATATGAAAATTATCAAAGATGAGAGGCTCTGTTCTTTAAACTTGGCATTCATAAGCAGAAACTTTTTGGTTGTGGTTGCTTATAAATAGCTTTCTTTTTCATGTACTAAGTTTTGAGATTAATATGAACTGAAATGTGAATTACATGTCTACTGTGGCAGAGTTTGAAGAATGAAGGATAAATATCCCAAAAGAAATAGAAAGTGCTCCTTATGGGTATATGTCATAGTAGTATTAATAATAATAACAAAATAACAATCACAGCTGATGTTTACGAAACACTTTGAAATTTACAAAATTTTTATCTTTTATGAACCTCAACTCAGGAATCATTATCCTCATTTTACAGATAAGTACAGATTAAATAAATTACTCAGTGTCACAAAATTAGGATATAGTAGAACTAGAATTTGAGTCCAGGTCTTTCGATTCTGAATCAGGGATCTTCCTACTTTTCTATTTTCCAAGTGTCTGTTTTAATACCATATAAATCTCTCTGTGAATGGGGATAATGATAGAATTATCTCACAGGGATATTGTGAGGATCAAATGTGATAACATAAGGAAAGCACTTTGCAAACCTTAAAGCCCAACATAAATGTTAGCTATTAATATTATTCTTAACTGATAACTTATCATTCAAAATCCTATAAAGTACAAAAACTATTCTGATTTTGAGACTTTTTTCAAAGTCTAACGGGGAAGGAAGAAAAGTATTTGCATTGTTTTTGGTAATATCATAGGGTATAATAGATTATGTCCTAAGACAAGCTCAGTGACACAAAAACAGCAGAATGAATGACAACCAAGCATGTTAAAGATCCCCAATATATCTTACAGAGAATTCTAAGGGTTCTTGACACTTTTGTCTCATCCAGAAACAAGCCAGACTTGGGTATCCTCTACAGTCCAAGGGTGGAGAAACTGCGGTCTACACTTACATTCATTCCCTACCCCCTGCTCCTCCAAGGGTCTTTCTTTTATAAAATTTTAAAAAGCTATTAGTTGCTTCTGAATTGATAGAGGCAATTGTTTCTTCAACAAGTCAATTCAATAACCTTTAATAAATACCCACTAAGGGCAATATAATAAAGTTTACTGCATTAAATTGATTAAATACCTACTAAGGGTAAGGGGAGCAGCTAGGTGGCTCAGTGGATGGAGTACTAGGCCTGGAGTGAGGAAGATTCATATTTCTGAGTTCAACTAGCTGTGTGACCCTGGGCAAGTCACTTAACCCTATTTGCCTCTGTTTCCTCATCTGTAAAATGAGATGGAGAAGGAAATGGTAAACTACTCAGCAGCTTTGATAAAAAACTTTAAATGGGGTCATGAAGAGTTGGACATAACTGAAACACTCAACAACAACAATGTTGGCACTGTGCTGTGCTAAGCCCTGGGCATCCACTGACAAATGTGGAAGATTCAGGCTTGGAGAAGTTGTCTTTGTAAGGCATGGTATAATATTAAAGAGAGACCTGGGATTAAATATAACATGACCTTGGCTCAGGTCCTGCTTGGCACTTAATAGTTGGGTGACCCTGGTTTAAATGGAACGTTTTTGAGTTTCTGTTACCTCTCTTGTAGAATGAGGATAATAATAGCACCTACTTCATAGGGTTTTTGTGAGGATAAAAGAAGCTATTATATGTAAAGAATGTTGCATATTTTAAAACATTGTATAAATGTGCCTTATAATTGTGCTTTTATTTTTGAAAGTTCTTAGGAATGTAATTTTTACAAATAAATGGATATATATACACATATACACACACATACATACATGTATACATATACATACATACATGCACATATACATATATGTATGTATATATAAACATTTGCTCTATAGATCTCACAAGGATGTTATGGGAAAAATCGCTTTTTAAACTTTAAAGTGCTACAAGAATGTGATATACAAATATACATAGGTAATGTGCATATATGTATGTAAAAATCTATATATATATATATATATGTACGGAGAGAGAAAGAGAGAGACAGAGAGAGAAAGAGTCAGAGAGAAACAAAAAACCTCTATCCTTATTTAATGATGAATTCACTGGCACTGTGGGTCAACATCATAAAAAACAGATCAAAAGCAATTGTAGTTGCCTTTTTCTGTACATTGTGAATGTCATTAAAAAACAAAAACCTCATGGATTACCTTGTTTAGCTGATCTTTGAGTCCAGATATGGTTGCAAGGATTTCGCGGGCTTCTTCTTGGGGACTCTCTTTTGTAATAAGCTGTGCTGTCCTTGTGATAATCTTGTATTGAGCTTCCATCCCAGGCATCTTCTGCTTAATATCCTGTCAGGAATCATTACTAGGAATCATTAGTAGGAAATAACTGTTTCTATTAATATGAGGGATACAAGTACTGTTCAGCTTTTTCTAAGCATAGAAATGAAGAAATGTATTTTATAAAGATTTCCACATTTAAGAAATTTGTGCAGGTCCTGGGGACAATCATTCATTTATAGTCACAATCACTCATCGCTGAGATTCATGTCAATCAATCAGTAAACAAAAATATTATATCTCCAAAGAAGTATGAATACTATGATTTAAATACTACGAATTGTTATTCATACTATGAAAACATTCAGATTAGCTGCAATAGGATTTATATTTCTAAAATATATGCAGATCAGCTATTTTTGTAAATGCCAATAACAATCTTTAAAATGAACACTTTAGAAGACAACCTTCCTCCCCATTTTAAAGGCTATCATTTATTACATTCATGTAGAGGCAATATATAAAAATTTTCTTTTTTTTTCTTGAAGTGTACTTTTAGAATGTGAAATCTACATTTAAGCCACTAAAGTGAATAACTAAAAGCAATTACTACTAAAGTATGTGACTTTATCTAAAGAAGTATAATTTTGAAATGCAGATTTATTAACTGTACTCCTCATCTCCCCTATTAGGATTCTTTTTATCTCCACTGATTATATTCATTCTTTGTCTGTCCCATTAATGTTTTTTTTGGTTCAGCATTTTTTTTATGTGGCGCAATTGGGGTTAAGCGCCCTGCCCAGAGTCACACCGCCAGTGAGTGCTTTGTGTCCAAGGCTGGATCTGAACTTAGGTGCTCCTGACTCCAGGGTGGTGCTCCATCCACTGCGCCACCCAGCTGCCTCCTTGGCTCATTCTTTGTAATCCCAATACTTGGCACAGTGCCTCGCACATAATAGGAATTTAATTAATGCTTTTTTTATTGACTGCTTGTGGAAGGGTTCATATTTAGGCAGTATCCATTTCTATTTATTTGAATTCAACAAATATTTATTTAGTAACTACTTTGTACAAGGCAGCTAGGTGACCCAGTGGATAGAGTGTAGGGCCTGGAATCAGGAAGACTCATCTTCCTGAGTTCAAATCTGGCCTCAGATACTTACTAGCTGTGTGACCCTGACCAAGTCACTTAATTCTGTTTGCCTCAGTTTTCTCATCTATAAAATGAGCTGGAAAAGGAAATGACAAACCATTAATTTTTTTATACTCATTCCATTTTTATTTAGGTTTTATATATATGCATATATATATGTATATATATATATATATATGTATTTACACACACACACGTATACATATATATGCCAGGCATTTGAATTTTTAAAAAAAATGTACATCATTAAATCTAGTAATACCAAGTTCAGAAAATAGTCTTAGGCCTTCAAAAAACCACCTCTTTTACCTCTTGAATGGTCTACACCCCCAACAGTAGCAATTCTATTAAAGTCATCTTCTAAGTCTTCCAACCTACAAGGCCTTCAAAACAGATTTTTTGTTTCTGCATAGTTTATTAGAGGGAGTTTGTGGTTGCTTTAGATTTGAAGCTATTTATATTTCTCATCATTTCTTAGTGTCCCTGGGGAAAAAAATCAAATTGATCAATAGCTGCCAGCAGGTTCTTTCTAGAGTCATGCAGAAGGCAAAGGCTTTGTGCCTCTGTTCATACTTAAAGTTCTCCCAGGGGCAGCTAGGTGTCACAGTGGTTGGAGCTCTGGCCCCGGAGTCAGGAGGACCCAAGTTCAAATACGACCTCAGACACTTGATACTTACTAGTTGTGTGACCCTGGGCAAGTCACTTAACCTCCATTGCCTCGCAAAAACAAAACAAAATTAAAACAACAACAACAACAACAAATAAAGTTCTCTCTCAATTTAGCTTAAAAAACCTCCCCATACTTTTTTTCCTTTGAAAAACAAATAATCAACCCATAGGGATTAGGTGCATATAAAATAAATCTTTTTTATAGCACTTGCCATATTATTTTAAAAACCAACATGCTGTAAAATGTGTCTATGTGTATGTGTATATATATGTGTGTGTGTGTGTGTGTGTGTGTGTGTACATATATACATACATATACATATACATACATACACATACAAAATCATCCAAAACATAGAATTAATTTTAAAAAAACCATTGAATATTTACTATATGCAAAGCATTGAGCTAACCTTAGTGTTAGCTTTGATTCTTGGTACTATCTATACGCAATAAGTCACTAAGTCCTGTTGATTCAGTCCACAATACATCTTGAACTTATTCTTTCCTCTCTATGCCCACAGAGACCAACTTTGAATCAACATCCATTACCATCTGTCTAGACTATTTCAATAGACTCTTAAAGCTCTTACCATATATGTTCTTTCCCCTGTCTAATCTATCCTTCAAGCTTCTGTCAAACTCATCCTCACTTAAATCCATAAATCCAATCATGACACCTCTCTGCTCAAAATGTTCAGTGCCTCTTTATTTGGCAATCAATTATAGTTCAAACTCTTTTATATGTCATTCAGGATGCTTGACAGTCTAATGTCCCTTTAACTTTCAAGCCTTATTTCATACTACTCCCTATTCATACTCTGCACTCCAACCAAACACTGCCCCCCAGACCAACACATATCATGTTTTTCTCCTCTATGCATTTCTTCATATTGCTCCCTAAGCCTACAATGTCCTTTCTCCCCTTTACCTACTGAACTCCTGCTTTAACGCCCAACATAAATGGCATCTCCACAAAGCCTTCCCTGTATGTTGGTGTGGTGGTGGCTGTTTTTCAGTTGTGTCTGACTCTTTATGATCACATTTGGGGTTTTCTTAGCAAAGATACTGGACTGATTTCCTTTTCCTTCTCCAGCTCATTTTATAGATGAGGAAACTGAAGCAAACAGGGTGAAGTGACTTGCCTGGGGTCACATAGCTAAGCACTTGGTTTTGCACTACTTGGATTACTTTATCCTGTATTATGGCTAATTTGGTGTAACATCCTCAGATAAAGAGTGAGGGCCAAAACTTCTTATCCAAATTAGATATCTCCTCCAGCACTCCACACATAGCAGGTGCTTAAGAAGGAATTTGTTTAATTGAATCTAGCAGTGTTGGGCACTCAAGGGAAATGATGTCATAATAACAATAACGACTATATTTTAATATAATCTGTTTTCTTTATAATTCTATGTGTTTTATACATTTAATTCTATATGTTTTATACATTTTATACATTTAAAAACGTTCTTCTGAAAATGGGTCCATAGGTTTCACCAGACTGTTGAAGGGATCACTGATACAACAAGACATTAAGAACATCTGGCTTATGGATATAAATTTAGGAATCAACTGCGCTGAGGTGATAAGTGAATTAGTAAGGATAGGTGGGATCACAATGAGAGAATGCATTGAACGTAGGCTGAGGACCGAACCTTGAAGAACATATACATAAAGGGGAAAGTAGGAAAAAGAATAGCTAAGTGAAGACAGAAAGAGACAGAGACAGACAGATTCAGGGGAGTATAGGATCATGAAAGCTCTAGAAAATAATAGTGGTAACCAGGCGGTGATGCTCAACAGTGTCAAACGCTGAATCTACATTTAAAAAGATAAGTGCAGAAAAAAGATCACTGACTTTGGCATTTCAAAGGTCATTTGATGACCTTTGGATTGGAATACTTTCCTTGGAGTGGTAAGGATGGATTATTGGACCTTTTTGATAGAATTTCATGACTTTTTTATCCAGAAACATTTGACAGCTGAGGAATGAAAGAATACATGATGGATAGTGGAATTTCTCCAGGGTTGGTTATTATCAAAACAGTTATGGGAAGTAGAAATTTAGAAGGCAGGCTAAAGAGTTATTTTATGACAAATTTGGGCAGAGGGAGAGAAGGACTGGAGATATGTGTAAGACTAGATTGAGTTTGAAATTTCATGTCACAAAAAAGTATCTTACCTCTAAATCTTGAAATAACATCTTGACATTAAGAAAAGAAACATCTAAAGGCTCAGAAAGTTTTCCATTGGCTTCAGCGGTAAAAACGGACAATGTGGTAACATAATCTAGATATTCTTTTTTCATTCGGTCAAGCTCATCTGCTCGAGCATACTGCAAGAAAAATACAAAAGTGCAATATTATCAAAGCACTGTTGTACAGAGATTGAAGAAACCATTAATCTCTTATAAGTTCCATTTAAAAAAATGAACAGTTCCAATTCTGATATTTATCTTAAAGAAGTTTAAATTTGGAGTAGACAATAATTTACTACTATCCATGGGTGAGGAAGAGAAGTAACACATATAAAAACTAAGAGCTTACCAGAGAGGCAAATCAAGCCAATTTTAAAGGTAAGGGTATTTTGGATAAGGAAAACACCTTAATCTCCTTCTAAAATTTAAACTAATATGCCTATATTTCTAGTGTCCTTGAAACAAAACAACTGAGAGGAAAAAGTGGTAACCAAATACAAATGAAGATTTCTTCATTATTTCAGAAGATATATGGTTTCATTCATGCTATCTCATCCCACAATTGCAAATAGCGCAGATTAGAGGGGCCATGGCTAGTATGCTGCCATGGACTGCTCACATGAGAAACATTGTTAGTGCTGTCCCTCTGCTAAATCTTGTTACAGATTTTAAAACTTATGGCTTTCCTTGAGTTCTGGGCCTTTGGTTTCAGACTCATTTTCTCAATTCCGTGATTAGTTTTCTAGATGAGCTGCCTTTTTTTTTTTTTGGCTAGGCAATGGGGTTAAGTGACTTGCCTAGGGTCACACAGCTAGTAAGTGTTATGTGCCTGAGGTTGGATTTGAACTCAGGTCCTCCTGAATCCAGGGCTAGTGCTCTATCCACTGCACCACCTAGCTGCCCCATGAGTTGGCTCTCTGAACTGCTGGCTTTGATATCTGCCTAGCTTTCTATGCATAAGCTTGGATCTTGGTGTAAATATCATTGCCCACCAGGCTTACTCTTTCCAGCTAGTCCTGTCAGTCTTTGCTAGGCTTGAGATATTCCAATGTACAGATGTTCCCTTATTCTCTCCACAGAAAGCAGGTCCCTACCAACTCTGGATATCCTCATCACCTATTTAGACTGTAACCTGGGCATACTTAGCAGACAGTTTGAAGAGGTGTTGTGGCCAAAATATTTTATTCATGATGGTGGTCAAACTTCTGAGGATGAATGCTGAATTTAGATAGGTTGGTTAATAGAAGAATATCTATTTTTGGGCCAGTGCTCAAAGTCTTTCCAGCTTATGAGGGCTTTCCATACCTAATGCTCCACTGGAATAGCCTTCTAGATGCCTTTTAAAGTTATTTCCACATCACAATAAAGCATGCAAAAAGGACTAGAATAGAAAAGAACCTATAACAATTCTAAGCAAATATAAGCCAAACTTTAGCAATTGATATGCCCTTTAGAAAAATGACAAAACACTTCTTAAACCATAACACAATATGACAATCATACTAACAATTTTAAATGGTTGAGAAATACTTACTTGTTTCACTTCCATAAACAGTTCTCTCCAACGTCCATTTAACAAAAGCAATTGCTGCTTAAGGTCTCGGGAAACCGTCTCGTCACATGTTTCAATAAGAAAATTGCCAGCATCATTCATAGTTGTGTGCTGCTGGATCCAATGAGGTAAATTTCGGAAAAAATCCTGAAGAAAAATTCATGATATTATAAATTATAAAACAAAAAACCTGTAGGTATTCAAAAATATTATCTTATGATGGTGATGATATATGTATAGTAATATTATAAATACATCATGCTATATATTATAAATATCACCTATTATAGGTGATTTTTTATGACTCTTTAATTTGGGGAAATGTTTGATAAATATGTTCTTCCTCTGCTGTCTGCTTTCTCTGGCTTCCTTCAAAACTCAGCCCAAATCCCCCCTTCTTCAAGAGGTGTTTCTTTGTTCCCTCCACTTCCATTTCCCCTCTCTAGTGCCCTCTCTCTCTCTCTCTCTCTCTCTCTCTCTCTCTCTCTCTCTCTCTCTCTCTCTCTATATATATATATATATATATATATATATATATATAATATATATATATACACTATATATATATATATATACACTATATATATATATACATATATATATACACACGTATACACACACACACACATATACATATATACACATAGATCCTGTATATTCATAATTGTCTGCATTAGAATGTGAGTTTCTTGAAGGCAGGGATTGTGTTTTTGCTTTTCTTGGTATGTCCAGGGCTCAGCACAGTTCCAGGAACATAGTAAGCTTTAATAAACTCTGTTGACTGACTATCAAGGTGGCATTCTACAACAGGAAGGCAGGATAAGGACAAGACTTATGATTTCACTGCCATAGGGAATTCTCAGCTGAGGAAACTCCCTTTACTAAAACAGTAGAACACTGACAGGATAATTGGCTTATTCAGTATCACAGAGCCAGTATATGTCAGAGATAGGATTTCAATCACTCTAAAATGAGCTCTATCTACTATATATATATATATATATATATATATATATATATATATATATATATAGAGAGAGAGAGAGAGAGAGAGAGAGAGAGAGAGAGAGAGAGAGAGAGAGAGAGAGAGATCATTAGCATTTATATAACACTTTCAGCTTTGCAAAGTGCTTTACAAATATTATCTCGTTACCACAACAACACTGGGAGGTAGGTACTATGAAAATCCTCATTTTATAGATGAGGAAACTGAGGCAGAAAGAAATTAAGTGACTTGATCAGGATTGCACAAGCTAGTAAGTGTTTTAGGGCCAGATTTAAACTCATGTCTTCCTCATTACACATCTAATGTTCTATCCATCGTACTAGATAGCTGCAATTCATCTCTTTTAAAATGTTTAGAGAAAACTTTTGATCCACCTGTCATTTAAAAATTTTAAATTGAATATTATTCCAAGTGGATTAGTTTGTATCACAAATACAATCAAATGACAATTAAAAAGAGTCAAGAATGCTTACAGTACATCCCAAGGTTGTTCCTCCTTCATTGAGAGTCCAGAATAACATACTTAACATAAAGGCAATGATACCCCTCTCAATTTACTTGTTTTTACCCCTTTATGCCAACTAAAAATCTCCCAAATGGACAAAAGGTGGCAAATATAACTCACTTGCATTTTAAGTCTTTTAAAATCTATTTTAATAATAACCTGTGTGTAGGAGGTTCCCCTACATAAATAGAAGAGAACATTTCTGCTTCTGGTGGATTCACTTCACAAAAGCTTCAACACATATGACATTGACTGGCACACTGCCACCTTATCAGAACAGCCCTAATTGGAATAGGAATGGAAACTCTACCATCATTAGCTACCCCAAAAACATGGCATCTATATGAAAACTGATTCACATCAGAGGATGTGTAAATTTGCTCTGCCTATATCATACATAAGCTTAGAGGACAAATTTAGAGTGATATTTTACATGCCAACTTATCTGCTATGGCAAACCAAAATAGTCATTCAAATTCAACAAACATATAAAAGCCTGCTGTGTACAAGGCACAGAGTTGGCACTGAACACTCAAAATAGATGTAATTCATGCTATACTCTTAAGAAGTTCAGAATTTGAAAGTGGGAGAAGAATATGTTCACCCAAGTAACTGATTCCAGTGAAAATATAGTAAGTACAAAATAGAGATATTGCAATATGAAATAAAGAGTCAATCAGTGAACATTTATCAAGTGCCTAAGGCACGGTGCTAAGAACTGAGGATACAAAAAGAGGCAAAAGACAGTCACTACCCTCAAGGAGCTTACAGTCTAGTAAGGGAGACAATATGCAAACAAATACATACAAAGCAAGCTATATACAACATAAATAGGAAATAATACAGAGGGAAAACTCTGTAATTAAGAGATGTTGGTGAAGGTTTCCAGCAAAAGATGAGATTTTAGTTAGGACTTAAAGTAAGCCAAGGAAGTCAATAGTCAGAGCGCAGAAGGGGGAGCTTTCCAGGAATGTTTAAGAGAAATAATTTTAAATGTAAGATGGATGAATATGTAGGTAAAGGTTAGATAGAAAATTAGGGATTGATGGATAAGGTGGCACCTGAAGGACCTTCAACCAAGAAAGGGTGGAGAGAGTATAAGTTCAACTTCACTTTGAAGGTAGATAGTCCAAAGGTATTTAGTCCAAAGACCTCATTTTATGGACAAGGATGCTGAGGTCCAAAAGTGAAGTGAATTATCTACAACTCAAGCTTTTTGATTCCCATTCCTCCTAAAGTATTTAAGGACCTAGAAGAGATAATCACTACATGGGCATGGCCCATTATTAGCAGAATGGCCATTAACTGCAAATGCTCTTTTACATGCAAAAATGAAGAATGGGTAAACCCAATTGCCTAAAAAAAATTTAAAAAAACCTTTTAACCCCAATTGCCTTAAATTTTTTTTTAAATGAAGACTGGGACATAAGTATATTGAGAAGGAGATTAACTGCTTTTTTTTTTTTAATTTCTCCATTAATTAAAGTAACTAACCTAAAGCAGAATACTGCAAGCTGAATTTGGAATCCTAAGGAGCTGGCTTCAAATCTTCCTTCTGCTATCTTCTGGATCTGACTCTAAGCATGTTATTTCATCTTTGTGGGCCCTTTTCCTCATCTTTAAAACTAAAGGTCAGGGAGATTTAAATGATTTGACCAGGGTCACATATATGTTAGAGCTAGGATTTGAACCTAGCAAGGTCTCCTGGTGCCAAATAGAATACTCTTTCCAACTTTAATCATTATCTAGTCTAGCCACCCCATCTACCTCTAAATCCCATGATCCCATGCTGCTATATGTGTTCAGAAGTACAACCAGACAGACATACACATGCCAATTAAGCAGTACTAGTACATGTATAATGTAACTGGGTTAATGTTTACTCTAGTAAAAATGAGTTTGATATACTCCATCGGCTCCCTATCACTTCAGAATCACATATGAAATCCTTTCTTTTGGGTTCAAAATCCTTCCTGACTGTACTCCTCTTACTTTTCAGTCTTCTTGCACCTTACTACCCACCAATCCAGTGACACTGGCCTCCTCTCTCTTTTTCAAACAAGACCTTCCATCTCCCGACTGGGCATTTTCGTTAAATGTTCCCCACGTCAGGAATGCTCTCTCTCTTTATCTCAACCTCCTGGGGTTCCTTGGCTTCCTCCAAGTCCCATCTAAAATCCCATCTTCTGTAGGAAATCTTTCTGATCCCTTTAATCCTAGCACCTATCTTCTATTGATTATTTCCAATTTACCTGGGATATATCTCATTTGTACATAGTTGTTTACTTGTTTCCTCCCCATTAGACTGGGAGCTCCTTGAGAGCAGGGTTTATCTTTTTCCTTTCTTTGTATTTCTAACACATAGCAAATTGCCTGACACATAGTAGGTACCTAATAAAATTCTGACTGCCTGGAGTCAATTGCTGACACAAACTGGCTCTGTCACCCTGAGCAAGTCACAACCTCTCAGAGATCTAAGGGTAACTTTTAATAAGACTCAATTGCATAGGAAATGCCTAAATGCATTGGTAAGAGAGAATTTCCTACCTTGGGAGTTCCCTTTACCATTAAATGACACACCTTGTCCTTATCTCAATCCCCTACTTCAGAGGATTGTGAGGAAAGTGCTTTGTAAACTTTAAAGCAGGGTATAAATATGAATAATTACCCTACACTATTTTTCCTTGCAAATTAATGTTCAACTCCATGAAGTCAGCTTACCTTTTTGGCATGCTCTGATTGGTTTAACATTTTTTCAGCATCCTCCAGCCAGGCTTGTAGACTGGCCACAGTATTGCTGTACCTGTCCCAGTTAGAAATGACTTCTTCTAGCATGCTCCTGACACTTCTCACTTCCACAGACAAATTCCTCCATTGAGCAGTTGTTTCATTCATGAATTTCATCACATTCTCTGCCTCTTCCACTGAAACAGATGAAGCAAGATGGAATTTTTAGGTACTGATTTTCTAGAAATAGATGCATCTGGCAAAGATCAGAAAGCTATCTAGTCAAAATTCATAGACCTTAAATAATAAAGGATTTGGGAAAGTGATTTTTACTTTAAACATCAATTCTAAAGAGAGCCAACATGGTAGTGGCAGAAAAAGTAATGGTTTTGGAATCAAAGGACCCAGGTTCAAATTCCACCTCTGTCAAGTTCAGCTTTGTGAGACATTGAGAAAGTCATTTAACCCCTCTGGGCCTCAGTTTCTTCATCTGTAAAATGAGAGGATTGGAGTAAATTGTGAGTTCCCCCCCCAGCTCTAAATCTATGATCCTATAATCATAGTAATTCTACCCACTAGTAGACACAATACCTTGGCATTTTAATAGGACTGAGTGACAAATGCTTCCCAAAACATGGAAATTAATACAGCTCAATAGATAAATATTTACTAAACTCTACTAGTCATGAAGCACAATTCCATCAGATTTACCTAGCAGTGATTTCTAAGAATGATTGTTAAGATTATAGAAGCACAACCTCAACTTGTGACTTAGTCATGGAACTTCTGGGGGAAATAGCACAGGCTAGCTTTATAAAGAGAGAACCCAAATGCAAGGATTATTTTGTACAAAGGCACTGAGCATATATGAAAACGAAAATGGCTTTAGTCCTTCAAGGAGCTGTGATTTCACTAGAATGGTTATTCCTCTTGTTCAAGTGTTCTGATTATAGCCTCAACATACCTCAGTAAGTGGTTTTCATAAACTGATGTAGCTGAAAAATTCACCACTCTGAAGCCAACTTTCTGAAGATAAGCCTCCGTGGATTTAGCTGAGCTGGTCCAAATGTAACAGACATATAATCTTCCCCTGGACCTACACTTAACGCTTTCCATTATAGCTTTATAAGACCTGTTTGAGCTTGCATTCTGTTGGCCTAGAGTTCAAGAAGCAAGGGTCCACACGACACCACAAGGAAGTCTCAGTGTAAGACTTTAGAAAAGATAATAAGCACTTAAACGAGCAGTAAGCCCTTAAAATATTGGTTACCATGTATTATAACCAATATGGTTACCACCATAATAACTGAGTCTTTATCATGCATACAGTAGAAGTATGATGCCATGTTATCACTCGAGATATTTCATGGTTTAGTTCACTTCTGACAAAAGTTATCATAATCCTAACATTTACATGGCTTTCATTTAACTTTTGAGATGCTGCTAATAATGTCATTTGCTAAACAGATCTTGGATAAGGTTAAAAACAGCAATCCTTTTTCAAAATGTCAAAATTTGAAGAACCTCCTTTTAACCTCTAGAGGACAAAACAGCCATCAGTGTTATCCAATAATTAACCTTGATAGTCAAATTTTATGATATGCAAAATATAACCTTTTTTATTTCAGATTCTAGTAACTTAATATTACAGATGAGGATGCACTAAAGCAGTAGCTCCAAATAAAATATTTTCTAAATAGATTAATGACATGAATGAGATTACACAAAGAACAACAGAAAACTGTTGGGGCAGCAAGGTGGTGCTGGATGAAGCATTGGAGTCAGGAAGAACTAAGAAGAAAATCAGCTTAAGACATTTACTGGCTGTTTGACCCAGGGCAAATAACTTAATTGTCTCCATCAGTTTTCTAAATCATAAAATAGTAATAATAATAATAGTGCCTACTTTGCAGCGCTATTGTATTTGTAAAGTGCTTAGCACCGTGCCTGGCACTTAAGTGCTTGTTCCTTTCTCCCTGTCCTCTTTTAAGCAATTTCTAATGCCTTAAATGATTGACAAATCATTCTTATCTATTCATAAAAGCAACTATTATATGGAACCTCTATTAGCCGATAATTTTGCTAATCTAGTTTTGCTCAATGTGTGTACTTTATAGTCTCAAAATGGCATTTCTTTGAAATATTTAATATTTATAATATTCAACATTCTTTAAAATATTTTGTCATTCAGACTTCACTAATTTACATTGGCCTTCACAAATACTGGTCTAAGCTACTGAGATCTTATAGTTATTTGGGGAAAGAGGATGTGTATTATATGTGTAAATTAGTATATTAATGAGTTGTTATAACAAATATATATGTGCACCTACAGGTAGATAACAACCAGTATAGTCTAATAACTTGTTTAACTTGGTCTTTTTTTATTTAATTTTTATTTTAGTGGCTGACTTTAATCATTAGGCAGTCTTTTATGTCATATTTGAAGACAGAATACAAGCTTTATTGAAATTAACTTAAAGGATGTGGCTAACAACACTAAGAAAGAGGACAATGAGCTAACTTTGCAACATTTTGCATGGTTTCTTTGGCTGTTTCGGAAAACAAAGTTCAACATTCTTTTTGGGAGTGGAGAGAAGTACAAAATAGACTGCCATGGCTCATAGCAACACAACCAGCTATATCTTGATATTAGCTGGCACCTTTTTTTCCCCTTTAGCTGGAATATATATATATATACATATATATATATATATGTATACATATATATTTTATACAGATATAGATATATAGATACAGATGTAGATAGATATAACTTAAAAACATTATTTCAAACTTATTTCCACATTTCAAAGTTCCATGATTTCAAATATGTGGATATTTCCTCTACACATTCAGAATGCTACCCCTCTAGCCTCATAGATGACATTCCAGAATTGTTGGAGGAAAAAAAAAAGGACCTATAGTTGGTGGCAAACATTCTGGTAGTAAGCCTGTTTGGATTTGGCTCCAGCATATCAGTCCTTAGATGGCAAGCATGCAGTCTATCAATAATAAATCTGTATTCAAAACTTTGCTAGAGCTCGTGCTCCACTGACACAGCTTTTAAGAATCTTAAATTGAAGAGGAGACACCATGTCAACAATATTCTTTTATTAGATGTGCATAGAAAACATTAAATTATTTAACTTGGCTTCCATTAGAAATGAAATACTCAATGGTCATCTAAAAAGGACTCAAATGAGGTGATATATACTAAGTGTTTTATCTCCCTGAAACATCATATAAATGTCAGTTGTCACTACTGTAATTACTAATTCCATGACACTCACTATGGCTTCATCCCAGACATGAGTGGTTTAGTGATCTTAAGTATTTTAGACTATCATTTAATAATGTATTTTTTAGCTTCATCCCCTAAAAAAAAACCACTCACAAATATGTTCGAAAGCCTAAATAAAGGACTATTGAAAGGTCATTATGGGAATATGTATATGGGTATGTATGTATGTGTGTATGTATATTTGTATGTGTATATGTATATATACATGCATATACACATACACACATACATATACATGCATACATACAAACACACATTCACACACATATTGTCAACCAATATGGATAACCACAAAATCATACACTTTTAGCATATGAAGGAACCTCAGAAGTCATCTTGTTTAATCCCTATTCAAAGCATGAAACTTGGTTACACTGTCTCCAGTAAGTAGTTATCCAGAATTTTCCTAAAAATTTTAGATGACAGGGCATTCAATACTTTACCCCCAAAGACCTCTTTTTCACAATTTAGACATTTGTAATCATTAGGCAAGAATGTTTTACTTATATGTTAAAACCTGCCCTTGTAACTTTTTAATCATGTTTTCCCCATCAGGAGAAAGAAATTCAAATGTCTCTTCAACAAGAAAATTCCTAAAAACCTGAAGCCAGAACTTTGATCAACACAATGACCAACCAGAATTCCAGCAAGCTCATGAAACACTCTTTTGTCAGAGAAGTGATGTGTTCAGAGAGAGAGAGAGAGAGAGAGAAGAGAGAGAGAGATGTATATGTACAAACATACACACATACATATATGTATATACATATATATGTGTGTATATATATATATGTGTGTGTGTGTGTGTGTGTGTGTGTGTGTGTGTGTGTGTGTGTGTGTGTGTATAGACAGATGTGGATACACACAGAGATAGATTATGGTCAAAGTAGGAATTTATGTTTTTTTGATTGCATATGTTTGTGACATGGGTTTTGTTTTTCTTACCTTCTCATCTGGGGAAGGAAAGTGTCATTTCATTAACAAAATTTAAGATAGTAATAATATTTTAAGTCACAGAATACTTAATGTATACATGTATATACATGTGTGTGTGTGTGTTTATATATATATATATATATATATATATATATATATACGCACACACACACATACACATACACACAGAGAATGCATACATCTTTTCTTATACAGTGTGTGTGCTTTCTTGCCCCTACCATTTCATTCATGACACACCAAGAGGCTGCAGTGTTCTGTGCTTTCATTTCCAAATATCTTTCCTGCCATTCAAGGATCATCTCACATACCACTTCTTTTTCGATACCTTCCCTGCTCATCCGTCTTCAATGTGATTCACCTTTCTTAGAATTCCTTAACCCCTTGTTTGAATCAGTCTTGTAGTTATCACATATTATGTTATAGTTATTTTGTGTACTTGTCTTTCTCCTCTGCTGAAATGTAAACACTTTGAAGGTAGATACCATACCTAATTCATCTTTATATCTCCATCAGCCCCTAACACTGTGACTTTATATAAAAGATACCCAAGAGATGCCTGTTATATTAAATCATTGCAAATAATGTTATATTAAGAGAGTAGTTTAAAAATTCCAAAGATCTTTACCTATTGCTCCAAATTGTCTGACTTCACTCCTCTTCCTAACTTTGTAGTATTGGATGACTAATAGATACATGGCTGGGGAATACACAAACGGGAGCTACCAGGACCAAATAGATTGTATCAGCCTCAATTCACCTTGATTTGAATGTAAGTTGATGAGCCCATAGAGGTGTGGAGGGTTGGGGAAAGACTTGTAATATATTATTCCAGATTGGTGTCTTTGGCTATGCCCCAGCATCCTTTGGCTCACCTCTCTATAAAAAACAGCACCATTTGCTCTTAACTGTTTCAGCCATCTGGGATGGGATAATGGTCTGGATGGAGTCTACCTTTGGGAATCATTTGTTGCTTGGGTATGAGGTCCCATTTCCCTGAGCAGATAATAAGATAGGCCAACATGCATGACTTGTATTCTTTTTCTATTAGTATGTCGATCAGTGATTTTCATAAATTGTTCAATAAACTCTGTAATTAGATCAGTTTAAGATGGGTCATACTATTTCTCTGTTCTTCAATAGCTAGAATGTGACTACCATACCTCTATCTTATGACCTGATTCAATTTTCCATATAGGGAAGGAGGAGAGTTGTGGTAAAATGCCTTGTCCAAGGTCATACATAGAAAATAATGATAAAAGTATGTTTCAATCCCATCACCAAGGCTATATTGTTAATATTTAGTCATATCATGATATTAAAATATATGTATGTATATTAATTGATGTCTTTTCACTAATTAAGATTCATCTTTAACTGATCACAATATTTATAATTTTGTCATTATCAAAAGTCATCAAAAGTAGGCTAAGAGAACTTTGTAAACACAAAAGGGGGAAAAAAGTACAGTTCTGAAAAGAAAATCATCACTTTCTTTTCTTGATCAAAACAAAGAATAGTATAGTATAATATACATACTCTTTTGTCAATGAAGATACTTTGTCATACACAGAATTCTATGTAGATCTTGTACAGTTTTATTGCAGGTGAGTTAATGAGCTCTGCTCAGCAGGTCAAAGCCACCCCACTGTGGAGTCAACTACTAAATGCATACTTAGTATGTTAATAAGAAGGCAGATTAAAGGCAGTACATGTAAAAACCATGTTACTATTTATTGTAGGAGATATTGCAAGATGTTTTACCTGAGCCATCTGCTTTCACATACATTTCAGCGGCCTCCTTCAAGATATGGTACGTTACTTCATATTGTTCAAAAAATTTACTATTTTCTATAAAAGACTAGAAAAGAAGGAATCAGAAGGCAAAAGGGAATTAGTACAAAACAAAAGGCATGTTTATATGGAAAATTAAACACAGATTTAATCTGCCACCTTTTTCTTCAAAGCAAGTAGGTGGCCCATCTTCCCTGTAATTTGGGGATCCTTCACCAATGCACATCAAATGGTTTCATTACTATAATTAAACAAAGATTCTCTTGTGTTTATTAGCTATTTCCACTTTGTTTTTTTCCCCTAACAGTTGACTCTAATGTTCTAAGAAAAGAAATCCTTTCTTTCATGACCCTTGGGCTTGCTCCTGGAAAAGATGAAGGATCCCTAGAGAGAACAGCCCTAGCATTTTCAAAGCATTAAATTAAGAGGTACATTTTAAAGCCTTCTGCTGACATGCAGCACTGGGATTCCTTTGCATTCAGAATATTCTTTACTCCTAAGTGATTGCTCTGTGGGTACTTCAATTTAAAAACAAAATGGTGCAGTGCTCAAACATTTCCTTATAGAAAAAAAAGTCTATTTTATGTGTTGAAAATACATCAAAATAACATTTCATTCTTTCCACACAGTGACATATTTCAATGATCAACACAAAGCTCCTAGACACAAAGCAATTCATAGCATGAGGCTTTTTTTTTTGGAAAATTAAAACAAAAAAATGTTTTTCTAGATACATAAAAAACACATTATAAACATCAATGAATCAAAAACATAAACTTGAAAACAAAGCACCAAAGCATAATATTAATGAATTACCTAAATGTAATTGATACTGTATTCTTGGAAACATGAAATGAGTCCTTACCCATAGACCAATAAAATAGAAAAACTAGACAACTATATAGATATCCAGGTCAAAGCTAATTGCACCAGTGGAAGAAGAGATTTTTTTGGCAGATGTTTTGGGAGAAAGGAAGAAGGGATATTTGTTACGTAAAGAGTAAAGAACATTTCAATTGTCAATGTGCTGAATTCTCACAATTTCCATCATTTTAACAAAAATGATCAAATGTATGTTGTAAAATTAGTCCTGAAGATCAGACTGAGTACTCAGTACATTATTTGTAGATATAAAACTCCCTTATAGCAATTTCATAGGAAGAAACATGCAGACCGTTGTTGATGCATACTTAGTATACTTCAAGACGACTACAGAATTCATGCACAATACGCCATTTTTGGAAGAACAAGTAAGTAATTTGCCCTTAAACAAGCTTTGTTCATTTTCATGGATAAGAGTACATAGTGACCACTTTCCTTAGCAACTGCAAAACACTGTATTGTTGATATTGAAGTAAATAAACCATACTCTAATTAGTTTATTAACATCATTGATGTTCCTAGAAAAGTACAAAAAACTTTTCTTTGAAAAAAATTGAAATGTGTTTTAGTAATCTAAATGTAGATAAAACCAAATAAGGCTTAATCAAGTCAGCAAATTTCTATCTAAAACTCAAGCACATAAGGCCAAAAACTGAAAAGACCTAGGTCAGGATTAAGGGAAAAAAAATCTCTATTTTCCTTGAAGCAGTTCTTACTCTAAAACTTCCTTAATCAACAGGATTCAGTTGATGAGCCCCACATTTTGTATGTATTGAATTTAATTTGATTTTAAGTCTAAACTATAAAGAAGACATTAGTCCTATCATTTTTACATCAAATAGCAATGATAACATCTGACACTTAGGCTAAACAATCATGACAATAATGGCTTCATAATCCAAATAAGTCAAACAAATTGAGATCCTGTAAGAAAAAAATAATTGATGTGCTAGAGTATTTTAAAGATTGAATAAAGATGAGCAAAAAGGAATTGTTCATTTTGAGATTACTAGTAGGCTAAGGCATTCAAGAAAAATATATTTAACATAATGTAGTGAACAGTTAGGAGACCTAAGGACATGGGGGTGAGGGAATGGAGAGGTTTTTATCTGAGTACTGAACTTATTAGCTTTATGACTGCAGCCAGGTTACTTAATATCTCTAAGCCTCTAAGTTTCTTTATCTATAAAATGTGGACATTAATACTTTTATTATCTATCTCACAGGGTTATTGTGAGGAAAGTGTTCCATAAGCCCTAAAACACTATAAAACTGTTTATTATATGTGTGTGTGTGTTTATTTATTTATTTTCCTGAGGGAAGAACTTTGTAGATCTAAGAGCACTTCCTAAATTTGAGATGTCATGATTCTCATACTTGCAAAGATGAAAAGACTTTTTTAAAAATTTTCCTTTTAGCCAAGTAATGAATTGAATATAGGTAGACTATGTATGTGTTATTTTACATTCTCCCTAGATTCTTTTGTCTTAGATATGTAACTTTAAGGTGAATCATTCGGGAACATGAATTATACTATCGGCCAAAATTACTTTAATTCGATAATTGCCTGGATCATTCTTCCAGCAAAGACTTGGGACCATGAATTATGCTATCACTAAATATTTTGGCAAAAGGAGCTCTAAAGAGAAGGTGCTTCAAAAAAACATTCTAACTATAATCCCACAAAATTCTCCATTTTAGTCAATGTGACTAGACCTTTCCTGCCATTGGGTAAAAAGAAAAGTATACAAAGTTACTCAGCATATGAATTATAACAATTATAAGGTACTTCACAATTATATAACAATTTGCTTAACTATGTAGACAGCAAACAAATAACTTTGAAGAATAAATTATCTGGACTAGCTTTGCATGTGAATTAAATTAAGTGACTGTGCAATTGCCACATCTCTACTTGATTCTTGAAAGAAGCTAAGAGAGGAAGGCAAGGAGAGAGTACTTTTAGGCACAGGCAAAGGCACTGAGTCTGAAGATGAAATATCTTATGGATAGCAACCATTAGGCTGTGTGGAAGATTGAAGATTTGAGGTAGAGAAACTAATTAGGAAGTTGTTGAAATGATATAGAGAAAAGTGATGAAAACTTGAACTAGGATAGTTCTGTGAGTAAAGACACTTGTTCATCCTTTTTTTTTTCTTTTGGTGAAGCAATTGGGGTTAAGTGACCTGTCCAGGGTCATACTGGTAGTAAGTGATGTTATGCTTCTGAGGCTGGATTTGAACTCAGGTCCTCCTGACTCCAGGGCCAGTACGGTAACCACTGTGCCATCTAGCTGCTTCTATTTGTCCTTCATTTTCAAAGAGGACCAATGACATCAAAGATGATGTCTTGACTTGCACATGAATTGGATTAAAGTGAGGCAGAGTTACACAATCATCAGCCTTACTCTCTCTTCTAGAGACATTGAAATCCAGTGAACAGACATGTTGTGACTACAGAATTGATGACTTTTTGATTATAGGAGGTGAGAGAAAGTGAAGAGTAGAGAAAGACCTGAAGTTTGCAAACTTCACTGATTAGAAGAAGGGTAGTGCCCTAGACAGAAATAAGGAAGTTTGGAAAGGGATGAATTTGTTGTTCCAATGTGATAGATACCAAACCAGAATACATATAGGCAATACTGCTGAGAGGCGTGAAAGCCATAGTTTCTGAAATTCATTAGAGTAAATATTATTGGCAGCAGAACTCAACTTCGTAAATACTTAAGAAGCACCTACCAATCCCTTATCAAGCATTAGTACAAATACAGCTCTATCTCTGTCCTAGGCACTCACTCTAAGGAAATAAGCTATGTAGTCCTTGCCTGCTAAATAGTTTACAGTCTAGTTCTGAGATAAATATATGTACTTAATAAAGTCAAAGTAAGGGAAACCCTACCATGAAGTCCTTATTTCTTCACAGTTGCATTTGTTGCTGTATTTTGCAAGAGGAGAGAGCTCAGTATAAACAAATATTTAGTGATGAATTAATATCTGTAGTTACAAATATTCGCATTAAGGATGCAAATAAAAGATGACCTTACTCATAATATTGTAAGAAAAATACATATATATTTATATTCATGTATATTTTTAAGTTAATGAACCATTGCAAATGGCTGTACCTTGAACATAACAGAATATTATTGAGCTATTAAAAAAGACATAAGGTTTAACAGATTCATAAAAACCTGGGAAGAACTATATCACTTAATGAAGAATGAAATGAGAAGAACCAGGGAAACAATTTTTACAATAATAACAATATTAAAAAGACATACAATTTTGGAAGAGTGAAGAACACTGATCAACGTAATGACTAACTATGGTTCTAGAGGACCCATGATGAACTATGCTACTCATCTCCTAAGCTCTTAGCAGGTAAGGACTATTTCTTCAACTCCCCACAGTGACTAGAAATGTACAGCTCTATAAGTACTACAGCTAGGACCTAATTAGTACGAACAATGAATCCCTGGAACTGGTCACATCATTCAGATTTTTGGTGCACATTTTCACATGTGATCCATTGTTTCTGCTAGTCAGGATTTCACTATATGTGAGAGATAACGGATTCAAGAACCTGAATGAGACATAATTTCAGACATGGACAATGTGAGAATTTTTTTATTTGGCTATGAATATTTGTTACAAGGGTTTTTTTTTTTCTCTTAAGACAGGTGGGGAAGGAGGAGAGGAGAGAAGGAAAGAAATTCCTATTAACTAAAAAATAAAAGGAAATAAAAGGAAAATAAAAGAATGGTTGCATCTTTAATGAATGATAATCCAGTAAAGCAACAGAGAAGCTATGAAGAATATGGCCTGTAATGTATAAGCTAATATTTTGCTTCTGTGCAGGAATGGCCAAATACGTGAAAGTACTGAATGGATTTCTTATTGAGGTGAGACAGTTTACATGGAAACAGTTAAGACATATTCAAGACTTCTGGCTTTTCAATGAAATCTCCTTCTGGAACATTGTACAGTACTTGAAATAATCCAATGAGTCAAGAGAACAAAGAGCTATGTAGCCAAGATTTTATAGTTCTTTAGCAACTCCTACTGGGAGGAGAAAAATAAGAAAAAAATAGCTGAGTTCCCTGAGCCACTGTGTATTTATGAAGTTCTGCATTTAAAATAATTATTTTGAGCATCAGGAAGCATTTGAAAATTAACAAGTTATTAAACCTCACACGAACTTCGACGTGTAGGCAGTAAGCATTATCTTTGAAAGTAATTAATAATTCAACATTTATATAACCTGTATGCTAGGGAGCTCAAAGAACATTACTAACATTGTTATATTGGTACATTAATAATAGCTAGCATTTACATTAATGTGGTAGAAGATTCACATTATCTATTTAAGTCTGACTATCACTTAAGAGCTGTAACAAAGCAGAGAGTTCCAAAATTACCTACTGAATTCACAGTTTATCATTACATATGAATGAACTTTCATGTATGCATATGTCTGTGTGCAGACACAAACACTATGTATATACAATTTACATACGTGTGTATGTGTGTGTGTGTGTGTGTGTGTGTGTATCTGAATGTAATTGCTTTAGTGGCACAATAGATAAAGTGCTGGACCAGAAGTCAGGAAGACCTGAGTTCAAATTCTGACTTGGATATTTACTATTAGTGTGACCCTGAGCAAGTCACTTAACTTCTCTGTGCTTCGGCTTCTATGACCTTAAAATGAAGATAATAATAGCACCTACCTTACAGAGTTGTTGTAAAGATCAAATAAATTAACACATGTAAAAGCACTTTATAAACTTTAAAACACTATAAAAATGAAAGCTATTAGTATTATTTTGGATGATCCAAAATAAAGTTAAATAGGAAAGAATTGATACCTTATTGTTCCCTAGCCAATTTTTAATAACTATATATGAATATTTAAATATAACTATTTGCATTTGACCAGGATTTAAAGTAGATGCTGTTCATTTAGAACTTATGAGGTAAGATGAATATATGATAAAATGGTGAGATATAGTCAAATAAAGATGTGGCAAAAATGGTAAAACTTTTCTATGATGCAGTAGTTAAGAGTGTTAATTTTTATTTCTATTCCAGGAAGACAGTGCCAGAGTAAAGGGAATTAACATGGCTATATGAATGCTTACAGGAAAACAAAATAAACACACATTTATTTTGATCCCATTCATTTATAATTGGTGTGATTTAACCTGAAATGTCATGACCAGGATTGAGATGCCTTATCAAGAAAAACTTTACTGAGAAAAAATTGCTAATTAAGTTAATAGCGTGGATCAATGGACAAGAATAGGGCAGGTTTAACTTACTAAGAAGAAAAGATATCTTCAGAAGATAATACATTAATTATATGCAAATAGTGAACTAATTCAGATTGAGTCTAATTTATTCATTAAAATAAGTCTGACAGGATCTACATTTTGAACTCCTTATTAACAATTGGTCCTAGTTACTGTACATACTTGGGGTGGGGGGAGGAGTCTGTACTTATAAATTCATTCATGTAGGAAACTCCTAAGGGGCAGCTAGATGGCAGTGGATAGAACCCGGGGCCTGGAGTTGGGTTGTTGTTGTTCAGTTGTTTCAGTCATATCAGACTCTTTGTGAGCCTACTTGAGGTTTTCTTGGCAGAGATCCTGGAGTGGTTCACCATTTCCTTCTCCAGCTCATTTTACAGATGAGGAAACAGAGGCAAACAGAGTTAAGTGACTTGCCCAGGGTCACAGAGCTAGTAAATGTCTGAAGCTGGATTTGAATTCAGGTCTTCTTGACTCCAGGCTCAGTGTTATCCACTATGCACCTAGCTTCCAGGAGTCAGCATGACCTGAGTTCAAATTCAGACTCAAAAACTCATTAAAGAGGTCTTATATTTAAATACTGTTGAATACCAATGATTTATGCTTATAAGTAAGAAATACCCTGGTATATTGTATATAAAGCTGGACTCAGAGCCAATAAGCCTAGGGTTTAAGTTTGATCTCTGACATCTACTGGCCATTGTGACTCTAGGCAAATAGAAACTTCTCAGGGACGTAGGAAACTCACTATGACTTTTACTTGCAGAACAGGGAATGACTTCAGTGGGTAAAGGAAGTTTACTCACTGGGAATTCTCTATATCAATGAAATCACAGGTCCTAGCTTACAAAAGAATAACTCAGATAATATAATATTGCAGATAATTTAAAAAAAAGATTATAAATAACTCTGTTACTCATACTACCATTAAAGTTTGGAGGGTTATTATACAGTCCAAATTTTACAACAATTTTTCAGTTGAGAGAGGGGGAGAAAACAAGCATTTAAGTGCCTACTATGTGCTAAGCACTTTACAAATATATTCTCATTTGATCCTTACCACAATCCTGGAAGGCAGATACTATTATTATTCTCATTTTACAGTAGAGGAGACTGAGCTAGACAAAAGTTAAATGACTCACCCAAGGTCACAAAGCTAGAAAGTATCTAAGGTCAGATTTGAACTCAGGTCTTCCTTATTACAGGTCCAATACTCTATTCACTATACCACTTAGTTTCCTAATGATAAGAAAACTGAATTCATATGACTTTCATCACAAAAGTAATTAACCTCCTAATCATCTTTTACTTAAATTAATGTTAAAATTTGTTTGGCCTTCCTTGATGGATGCAGACTACCATTTGAGTGACAGAACACAGCCTAACATTAAACGTTAGCTACAGTTTACCCACAAAGTGAATCTTCTCCCTGAAGACATGGGAAGATTGCATCTGTACAGCACTTGACTGTGTCTAGGGAGATGTGGTTATGACCTGTAAGTCTAATCTATGATGAGCTGGAAAAGCAGTATTTAGGGACTGTAGACATCCTGTCCCCCTGAGGGATAAACTTGCCAAAGAAAAATCATGCATCCTGAAGCCATCAATTTCCCCTGGTTACAAAGGGTTAACAAATAAGTGTCCCACTTTAAAATAATATGAAAAGTCATAGGATAGCATCTAATCTAATGAATGTTTCCTGATGTTTTTCTTTCTCCATTTATTTTAATATCAAAAATGAAATTCCTAAGTTTTTACCATTTCATTTAAAAGAAACATGACTTACAATGTAATTCTGTAGAAGTAGCTCCACTGTCTCCCTTCTTCCATATTTGATAATCCATGATTTTAACTTCGACTCTGCTAAGACTAACAGTGACAACAGCCGGTACTTTAATTCCAGAAATTCCATTTTCATTAGGTGGAGTTCCGAGGCAGATGAAACAAAATTAAACCTAGAAATGAAATGTGTTCCACATAGAGAATGTTACCAATAGTAACAGAGTGAAGCTTGTTAACCTGTTAGGTGTGAGCTGTGTTTAATATGAAACATAATGCAATGATCAAACCTCCTTTTAACTCTGGCTGCTTCACTAGCCTGAGGACTGGTTTAGAAAAAGCATTCCTTTTCTAGTTCTGTGCATTTAAAGGCATAAATCATCTATTCAAATCTTTGGCTTAGTTTTATTTCCCCTGCCAACTCATCCTTCATCTGTTTCCTTTTGCAACATTACATAATGTTCCTTACAGTTCTGAAAAACAGTATTGCCTATAAAAAAAATCATTCCCTTAT
Source organism: Phascolarctos cinereus (assembly GCF_003287225.1). Classification (NCBI taxonomy): domain Eukaryota; kingdom Metazoa; phylum Chordata; class Mammalia; order Diprotodontia; family Phascolarctidae; genus Phascolarctos; species Phascolarctos cinereus. The sequence continues at coordinate 100,722,184 of NW_027555958.1, read as the reverse complement.
TTTTCAAAGGCATTTAGATTTCTTCTTTTCCATTATTGATAAATCAGTCCTAGCTGTCTTGGCACAAGGATCAGGAAACTATGGGATGCTAATGGCTCCCATGTTTATTCACCAAAAGCAAATCATGATTTGGAAAATGTGTGCTGAAAAATGCCAAGCAACAAGCAGTCACTATGCATTCTAAAAGAGAGAGTTCAATGTAAAGCCAGAGATTTTCCTTACCTTTCAGCCATGTCCTCTAACTGTTCAGGTGGAACAGGGACACCATTAACAGACCTGGTCCGGTGGATCTCATGGAATGCCTTTCTGTGGCCATCTATGTTTTTAAGTAGATCCTGGCATGGTTTTAAAAGAAAGAGAGGAAAGAAATACTGCTCACAGGAGGCTAAGAAGCATAATGTTAAGCCTGCAACGATGAGTCAATGTATTCAACAATTTGGTCCTGCTGCCACATTTGTAGGCAGCTTACTTTTGATCACAGGCTCCGGGCTTTTACAGAGGCTCAAGCACTTACATGTAAGACATTATGCTGGAGCAGAATCTAATAATTATGGCATCTTTTAAACACACATGACACTTGCACAACAATCTCATTCTGAGATTTTAAAGAAACATGACATGGTTTTGATTACTCAAAAAGAAAATTTAACTGATTCCACAAATAATTTGCTAATGTCCCCATGATTTTCCTTGGATATATCCATTTTTGAAAAACTAAAACATAAAACCAAATGCAACTAAGTTAACCCTTTAATAGTAACAGATTCTGTTACTGACTGGTCACTACCTAGTGGCAATAATCAATTCTCCCAGATCACATCTTGTAAAACTTGAAACCAAATTTATGCTCTGACTCTCAGCCCCACAATGGTATTATCTGGTGATTTTTCCTTGTCATCAGCCTCATATATATCTGGTTTGTAACACTTGCCTGAGTTTTGTCTTTGTGGTTCATCAAAGAATGAGGAAAAAGGACCAAATGATGGGGAGGGAGGGGAATGAATACATTTTACTTTTTTTTTTTTTGGAGATGCTACCCTAAGTCCCTTGCTAGGTCTATAGCTATTTGCTAACAACTGAAAGATACTATGAACTATCAAAAAGATAAATATACATGAACATGATGAGAGGCTGGCCAATGAGAGAGTCTAGTCCTAGGAGCACACATGTGAATGTTTGACAAGCCTAGCTTTGGACACATGCAATGGAGGATCCAACTCCACTTCAGAGCATGCCAAGACATTTCCATAATTATTCCCCATCTTTTAGACTAATTGGTAAGCCAGAATTTGTTTTTCATGCAAAAGACCCCCATAAAGGGGCAACTTGGTCTTTTTCCTCCCCAGCTATGTTCCAGTATGGAAGTAAGGGCTATTTTAAACCTCTGAGTTGGAGGAGAAGTGGTAGCAAAAGAAGAAGGAGCAGTAGAGGCCTCCTGCTGCCAGTTGCCCAACATTCAACCTGGGCCAACGCTGGTGAGCACATGCCTTGGCTGTTGCTTCTCTGTTATGTCTATTCTTGTATGTTCTTGAGTAAAAGTGCACTGAAGACTCCCATGACCTAGAGAGCTTCAAAACGTGGGAAGTCTATACCAGAGTTTGGTGACAGCCTGAGTGACCTACTTTAAGAATAAGCCTCTAGATGTCTAGGGGTGAGAATGCATGCTATAATTTGCCATCAGTCAAGCCCAGTGACTAGCAACCTACTTGACCCAGAACAGGAGCGGAGCAATGGTAGCCAAGAGAGAATCTCTCATCTGTTGACTGTGCTATATTCAGAAGTGAATTTGATAGGGAGAATACTGTGTAGAAACCATGTTAAGTTTCAGCTTGATCTCTCAAGGACTAAGATGGTATAGGGGAGGAGATGCCTTCAGTATAGGGAGATATGTTAGTGTTGTTCATGCTTTATCTTCTCAGTAATATCGCTTTGCCAAAGATAATTGACCATAATTAGTTAAATAATAGTGCCAATCGCTGGGTTAATCAATGGTAGAAGGGAAATAGTAATTGTAATTGGCAATCAATATTGGCGACAGCACACCAGAATGGGGACTAGCACCTATGGCATTAGAACCTCTTTCCCTAAAACCCCAAGGGGAAGATAGAATCTGGTTCTGGGAACTTGACTTGTTAGTAACAGTGGGAGTTGGAATAAAGACCTGCACAGCATATAGCTAGCTGCCAGTGAGAGTGGGAGTCTGCACAAGTACAAGTTCAGAGTTTATAAAGACTATAGGCATAAATTTATCACTAAACATAGTACGGGGGAACTTTCATGCTGAGAAAAAAATGTAAAACCTAGGAAAGAGTGAAGATTAATAATCAAGTAAAAAATTAATGATTTCCTAAAAGAAAGATCTCATATGATATATTCATATTTTTAGATCTCATTTCTTGTTCCTCCCACTCAAACCAACATGGTATAACAGAAAGATCATAGGATGATGGGCCAGCACCTTATGTTTTTGTCCAAGCTCTGCCACTAATGCAATGATTTTGAGCAAATCATTTTGTCTCTCTGGGTCTCAGTTTCCCCAATTATAAAATTACAGTATTGTAGCAGGAAACTTCTACATTCCCTTCCAATTCCAAGAATCAAAAGGGATCTGACGGTATATCATGCTATTTTTCCCCACATAAAACATCCTCATATGAAATCATATCTCTATATGTCCTAATTTGACCAATTAACAAATATTTGTAAAGTTCCCTTTCATCCGTTTAATCAATTTGTACAAATCTCCCCTTACCTGGAATGCCCTCCCTCCTCACTTCTACCTCTTGGATCCCTAATTCCCCTCAGGGTCAGCACAGGTGCCATTTCCCACAACAAATCTTTCATGATTTCATTATAGTTCTTCCACCTAAAATTACTGTGTATTTTAAAATATGTTATATATTTACTTAACTATTTACATAGTCTCCCTCTCTCCCATCTCTAGAGGGCATGGATTGTTTCATTCTCATTTTTATGTCTCCAGCATCTAGCATAAAGCCATGCAATATTAGGTGCTTAATAACTACATACTAAATTGAATGAATGTTCACAGGATCAACATTATGAATTACCTTGAGCTGAACAAAGAGTTATTAAAGCAATGTCTTAGACCTGCAACAAAAGTGCCTGGTACATAGTAGATGATTAATAAGTGCTTCTTCCCTGCTACAGTGTTAATAAGGAATATCTCTACTTCACGATGCACTAGAAGAAATCCCAACAATCCTTGTTACTCATCTCCAATAACCCTGGCTCATTTGCAAATGCTACACCTGGGGCTAAGGAATTGAAAGAGAAGCTTCCTGAAATGTTAAAAGGCTAAGTTTAAAATTGCTACCAATTATCACTGTACTGACCTTTATCTTAATCAAAACTTTGAGTCAGTACAATTGTGAGTGAATATGGATGAAATATATATGCTAACAAGAATTTGACTAACAGTTAAATAACTGAACTAAGGGTTTGACTGGCCCTATTTTCCTTTTCCTTCTCAGAAGTTTTTCTGTTGTCAAATTTTTACAAGATCCTTAAAAAGATCTACTTTTGTAGCATCAAAGTATCACTTTAAAAGGAATACTGAGGGGTCTAATGAACTTTTTTGTGTCCTTATATCATGTTTCTTATATACTGGGCTCCAAAGATTCCAAAGATGTTTTGTTTAAATTAATCTGAAAAAAATTGATATAAATTTAAATTTAAAAGAGAAACCTACCCTAGAGTTTCTGAATGAATTTCCACAGTTTGCTAACATAATGTCATGGGCATATGTTGCTTTTTTTCCCCCTGAAGGAATAACTTTGCTAACACTTCTAAAGTTTGATCCAAAGTGAACATGCTACTATGTCATTCTACAGGACCTTCATGGGAGAAACTGGGGTAGTGAAAACTTTATACAAATGATGTAATAATAAAAGAAAATGCACATAATAAGACAAATGTAAATCAATTTCTATTTTAAACAAAGAAGATAATTTTTTTTGTAAAATGAAGAATCAAGCTAACATTGGTCATCTATGATGATAACTCTTTAATCAAAAAGCATTTATTAAGCACCTAACACATTCTAGGCATTGTGCCAGGTGATGAAGATATAAAGAAAAAAAAAAGAAAGAGTTCCTGCCCACAAAGAGCTTACTTTTAATCCTTGCTTACAAATCATCATTGGTAATATGCCATGGTCTACATTCCAAATAGATTTCCTTTTCAAAAAATATTTATTTTAACATTCCTGTTTTTTAAATTTTGAGTTCTGAATTAATTCTCCTTCCCATTTCTCCCACACCTGTTGTGAAGGTAAGAAATATTATATCAAGTTTATATGCAAAATCATAAAAAAAAACATATTTCCATGTTAACCCTATCGCCAAAAAAAAAAAAAAGAAAGAAAAGAAAGTGAAAAAATTATGCTTCAATCTGCATTCAGATTCAATCAGTTCTTTCTCTGGAGGTGGGTAGAATTTTTTGTAATAAGTCCTTTGGAACTCTCTTGGATTATTGTATGGCTGAGAATAGCTAAGTCATTCACAGCCGATCATCATAAAATATTGCTTTTGCTATGTAATGTCCTCTTGAGTCTGCTCACTTCCCTCAGCATCAGTTCATATAAGTCTTTCTAGCTTTTTCTGAAACCATCCTGCTTGTCCTTTCTTGTAGCACAATAGCATTCCATAACAAACATATACTACAACCTGTTCAGCCATTCCTCAACAGACAAGCATCCTTTAATTATCAATTCTGTGCCACCATGAAAAGAGTTGCTATAAATATTTTTGTACAAATAGGTTTTTTTCCTTTTTCTTTGATCAAAACTTGTTGTACATCTTCTCCCCATTTTCCTTCTTTCTTTCTAATCTTGGCTGCATTGTTTTTGTTTGTGTAAAACCTTTTAAATTTAATGTAATACAAAATAAGGGGCTGTGGATAGAGTGCTGGGCCTGAAGTCAGGAAAGCTCATCTTCCTGAGCTCAAATCTGGGCCTCAGATACTTATTGGCTTTGTGACTCTGAGCAAGTCACTTAACCCTGTTTGCCTCAGTTTTTTTACCTGTAAAATGAGCTAGCGGACACGGCAAACCACTCCAGAACACCCCAAATGGAGTCACAAAGAGTCAGACACAACTGAAAAATGAATGAACAATCAAAATTAACCATTTTACATCCCATGATCTTCTCTATCTCTTATTTGGTCATAAATTCTTCTGCTTACCCATAGATCCAACAGGTAAAATTTTCCATGCTCCCTTAATTTGCTTAATGATATCACCCTCTATATCTTAAATCATGTACCCATTTTGACTTTATCTTGGGTGTGAAATGTTGATCCGTATCTAGTTTCAACTATACTGCTTTCCAGTTTTCCCAGAAATTTTTAATCAAATAGTGAGTTCTTATCCCAAAATCATGGATCTTTGTGTTTATTAGACACTAGATTACTTTGGTCATTTGTTGTTCTATATCATGTACCTAATCTATTCCACTGATCCATCATTCTATTTCCTAGACAGTACCCACCTGATCACAATGTAGGATCTTTGTAATATATTGTTATAATTTCCTTGCTAATATTTTATTTAAATTGTTTGTATCAAAATTCACTAAGGAAATGATTTCACAAACACCTGGGAAGATTTATATGAACAAAGTGAAAGATTTACATGGCAAAGTGAAGTGAGCAGAACCAGAATACTGTATACAGTAACAGCAATTTGCATGATGATCAAGTGTGAATGACAGCTATTCTGATCAATCTAATGATGCAAGAAAAGTATGAAAGACATATGATGAAAAAATACTATCTACCTCCAGAGAAAGAACTTATGGAGCATGAATACAGAATCAGTCATATTTTTTTCTCTTTCTTTTTCTTTTTTTCAACATGTCTAACATGGAAATATGTTTTGTATGACTTCAAATGTATAATTAATATCACATTTCTTGCCTTCACAATGGGTGGGGGAGGAATAGGAGGAGGAAAGAGAATTCAAAACAATTAAAAAAAGATGTTAAAATGCTTTGTAATAATAAAGAAAACAAATATTTTTTAAAAGAATGGGTGTCTGCTTCTGGAAAAACATGATGACTTGTAATGGAAGTAGAATGGAGAGATTTGGAACATGTGCAGACATTCTGTTCTTATCTGCTAGCCATATGATGAAGAAAAATAGGATTAGCTGCATCGCCAGAATTGGGATGCATTCAAAACTCATTAGTTCTCTTAGCATGGGCTTCTTTCTGACTTGCTGGCATTGGCACTAAACCCCTGTGAACTTCAAAAAGTTGTAAAGATGAGCCATTCCAGGAATAGAGTCCATGGTGGGTTTGGCAGCAAGCTACTCTAGCATCAAGGAACGGAAGAACAACATGGTGATCTCAGCCTAGTGGAAGTGGGAATGCAAGACTTATCTAGTTATGGTAACATACGACATATATGGGGAGAATGCTCTGTAGAAACTGATTTAAGTGTGAATCTGCTGGCCTAAGGACTGAGGTGGTTTAGAGGAGAGTGTGTTCCTAAGTACTAGCAGAAATGTTTGTAACTCTACTCCTGCAGTATCTCCAAAGTAAGTATCCCTTTGCAAAAGCTAATTAATGTGAATTGATTAACTGGAACTGGAAAGTTAATTACTGGCAGATGTGGGAGGATGACACTGTCCTTGGAGGCCCAACACAATAGTAATAGAGAAAGACATCCCCAACTCTTGAAGGGTACTCTTACAACCATGAGAAAGTGATACAACCAGCCTTGCTCTGGAAGAGTTAGGCTGGAACATTCATTACACAAATCAAATGCTTTTTAAAATAATAATAAATATAGCAATATCTTGTATTATCTAAATATCTTGTGAAGACATTGTCTGTTAAAAAATAACAGCTCATCAAAAACTTCTATTTCCATTTTCATTAAAGATATCCTTGATACTTGTATAGATAATACTCACAAAGATTTTGTAGTCATGAAAAACAGAATATACACTTACAGCTATTGTTATCTTCTTAATCACCTTGGGGAGGAGAGAGGTAGTAATAGCATATATGGGCTTTTATCCCCAATTATTGGTATCTTCCTCTGTTTTAGATATCTTAAAATTTTAATACTTTCAAAATTATATCACCAAAAGTATAGGTTTTTTTTCCCCTTCTGTGAGTATGTGTACCCATCAAATCCTCTTCCTACCTCTGCCTTCTTTAGTGAAATTTGTACTTTCTTCAATGGTACATCAGAGATATAAGATTCTAAATTGTGGAAGTTTCACTATAATCAATTTTTAAAATAGCCCATTATGAAAATTTGACATAATCTGTTCTGTTTTTCATCTCATCTTTTTTTTAAACATATTCATGGGGTGATATGATTTAGTTGAGTCCTAGAATAAGCTGTCTGAATATTTTGTGTATCTACCATCATTCTTCATTGTTTTGAGTAGATATTGTTTGTACTCTTCTAATGTCCAATTATTTGGATAATAATTTAACATTAGAGAAATCTTTTTTTAATTCTAAACCAGTGCTGTATTTAGTTACTATTTGTCTATCATTTTATGACCTCCTTGAAGGGAGGGATTTTCTTTTGCCTCTTTTAATATCGTCAGAGCTTAACACATTGCAAGGCTTTTCTAGTTTGACAGAATTTCATGGCATAGTCTTCAAGAATGCCATGTCATCTCCATGTTACACTGAATCAGATGGGACTTCTAAGTAGGCAAAGGAAATGACCTCAATATAAGGCATAAATATGGGATAAAAAGCTATCAATTTCACATAACCAGGGAATTTTAGAGCATATTATATTGAACCAGAGAAGTCATATTGTCCAGCTGCCTCATTTTATAGAGAAGGAAACTAATCCCCAGCAAAGTTAAGTCATGTGCCTATGGAAAAAGAAAAAAACAACTGGACAAGATCCAAAACTTAGCATCTAAAGGAAAGGAATTACATATTGAGTAGGTTGTATTGTATTCCTCACACTTTTACTTCATTGAGTATATCACACATGTCAGAGTACTACAACAGAGTCAAAAAGGGTCTTGGGTTTTAATATTAAGGGTTTACCATAAGCACTCTTCAGTTAAGCAGGAGTCTGTTAAATAATTTCAAACCATAACACAGAATAGTCCAGCCATTAGAGAAATAGAAAATTACCATTTGGCCAAGAGGGCAAATAAATCAATTATGTGGGCAAATTAAGGCCTTGCTTAAAGTAATAAGAACTGCCACCAATAATATTCCTGTAATCATTTGAGCTCAAATCTGGAATAGTTTATCAAATAAGTTAAGAATGAATTTAAATGACAATTGGAATTAAGGAAATAAAAAGACTAATTTAAAATCTTCAATACTGCAAGCATCTGTGACTATGTAATCTCTCTACCATTAGAGGTTATAATTTTTTAGTATTAATTAATTATAGAAGTGGTTGAAGGAACCACAGCATAAATCTAGAGGTACTTCACTGTGGAAAGAATCTTCTCTCCAGTATCCTCAAAGGTGGTCATCCATTCCATATCTTGAAAATCTTTAGTAAGAGGAATCATCTGTTTTTAAAGGCAGCCCATTCTATTTTTTCATAGCTATAATTGTCATATACAAACACACTCATACATACATACATACATATACATATATACGCACACACACATACATATATATATATATATATATATATATACACACACACACACAAAATATTCATTCACTTTGTTGTTGTTTAATCTTTTTTCTGTCATATTTGACTCTGTGACCACTTTGGGGGTTTTCTTGGAAAAAATACTAGAGTATTTGCCATTTCTTTCTCCAAGTCATTTTACTGATGAGGAAACTGAAGGAAACAGGGTTAAGTGACTTGTCCAGGGTCTCACAGTTACTAAGTGTCTGGGGCTGGGTTTGAACTCAGGTGTTCCTGACTCCAGACCCAGCACTCCATCTACTGTACTATGTAACTGCCCCATTCATAGATAAGTTAGATAAATTATATAGATACTATAAATAGATATATGAATGACATCAGGCTGATGCTATATATAGCATCATACACACACACACACACACACACACACACACACACACACACACACACACCCCACCACTCTATAACATCTATCCAACACTTCTAGTTCAGCTGTCTAGGGCCAAGCAGAAAAAGTCTAATTTCTCTTCCACAGGACAGTCCCCCAAAGACTTGAAGATATCTATCATAATTCCCTCAGCCTTATTTTCTCCAGGCTATACATCATCAGGTCTTTTAACCAAGCCACTTTTAGTATGATTTTAAGGCCCTTCACCCTCTTGGTTACCCACTTCTGGGCAATATCCACCTTGCCAGTCCTTCCTAAAATGTGGTTCCCAGAATTTAATACTATGTCTGTGTATACATCTGTTTTTCTGTATTATATAGTTCTATGACTGATTAATTTACTAAGGAATTGCTATCCATGACAGCAGAGGGAGTATCCATGCTTACATATATCCATCCAATTATTTTGTTTTTATAAAACATTCATTAGGAAATTAATAGAACATTCATTACAAAATGCTCATTTACTAGTGAATATTCTCCCTTCTACTTCCCTAGAGTTCTGTACCTTGTAACAATGAATAAAAAAAGAAAGAGGAAAGAAAACAGTTCAATACAACTAATCAACACATGAACTGGGTCTGAGAATATATACAATGTTCCACAACTTTTGCCCACTCCCTGCTGTCTTACCTCAGCAAAGATGAGGGACAGGGACATTTTCTCAGATCCTCTTTGGGCCAACCCTAGTAATTATAATTTGAAAGCAACATTATGTTTAAAGGAGTCACCCTACTGCTTCTCCTGCCACAAAAAGGCCCTGTTGCCTTCCCAGATTGCCAGTCTCCAAGGCTGAGAAGCCTCTTGGCAAGACCTGGAGCCCCAGCCCCTGAGCAGACCATCAGCACAATGCAAGTCCACAGACAATCCAGCTCTTGTCCTATTACCTGCCCTGTGTCCAAGTTGTAATTTATCATTAAAAATCAATTTTCAGTACAAAAAAAAAGAATTCAATTTCATTTATTCTTCCATCAACACTATTTTAGTTATTATATATAATGTTCTTCTAACCCTGTTTATTTTTTTTTTTGATTTGTTTTTGCTTTTCAGTAAGGCAATTGGGGTTAAGTGACTCGCCCAGGGTCACACAGCTAGTAAGTAAGTGTTATGTGTCTGAGGCTGGATTTGAACTCTCTGCCTCTGTTTAATTAACTTTGCATATATTCACATAATTCTTCCCATACTTCCTGATAGTAATCATTTCTTTATCACAATGATATTCCACTATAGTCATATAACACATTTTGTTTAGCCATTCCCCAAATCGATGGTCATCTCAATTCTCAAATAATTTTTCTATTGATATATTCATAGTCGGGGGCATTGTATTTAATATGATTATAATAATTATTTTCCTAAAATCAAACCATCCTTACATGATTGGTACAAATAATTTAATCATGTTTCAAATATTTTTATTTTAGTCCTTTTGCTATGATTTTATTTAAAATTTTGCATCAGTAGTGATTAATGATAGTAGTCTATAGGTCTGCTTCTTTATCCTTTTGATTTAAGTATATTGTGATATTTGTCTCATAAAAGGAATTTAGAGAGTATTTTCTTTCTTAGTTTTTGGGAATAATTTGTGTAGTATACTCAAGTATCAGAATTTACATTTATGAGTACTAAATTTCATCTCATTAGATTCAGTGTGATATTCTCACCTTTCTGGTTTCTGAAACTGACACATAATGAATTAGCTATCACTCTCAGTCTTATGTCATTTTAAATTTTCTTGGAATGTCATCTATATTTTTTTCATACATCATCAACAAAAACATTAAATATTGCAGGGTCGGGACATCCCAGGGGCATTCCTTTAGATATCTTCAAGCCACGAATAACTACTCTTTGGGTTTGATTGTTCATCTAACTCCAATATCATCTAACAAACATCTCTCCATCTTTTCCACAATGCTAACATGAGAAAACAGTCTCAAATCATATGGTTGTAATCTAGGTAAATTATATTTACATATCTTCAAGAGTTTCCACTGCCAAATTTTTCATCATCCTTTAGTCAACTAGCTATGACCTCTTTGAACTGGCTTGGCTAATCAGAATAATAACCTTATGCCCAGACTTGAAGTTTTTCCCACTTGATAGAACCCAACAAATATTGATCTCCATTAGCATACATTTCTTATGAGAATTGTGCCCCAAAGAAGGAATAGAACTTCAGACTAAAATTTAAAATGGCATTATCCTTTAAAGACACATGTCAACTCAGAAGTTAGAGAGGCTGTAAGAAATATGAGCAGGAGAATCAATATTCATGTAAAATGTGATTTTTGATAAAGTATTTCTTAATTTAATATTTCTATGATTTTTGCTATAGTATCATTATAACTATCCCTCATAAAATCAAATGGAACCCCAAAGAGATCAAAGAAAAGGAAAAGGACTTATACGTACAAAAATATTTATAGTAGCTCTTTTTGTGGTGGCAAAGAATTGGAAACTCAAGAGATGCTCATCAATTGGGGGATAGCTGAATAAGTTATGGAATATGACCATTCTATAAGAAATGATGAGGGGGCAGTGAAGTGGTACAGTAGATAGAGAACCAGCCCTGAAGTCAGGAGGACCTGAGGTTAAATCTGGTCTCAGACACATAACACTTACTAGCTGTGTGACCCTGGGCAAGTCACTTAACCCCAATTGCCTCCCAAATAAATAAACAAATAAATAAATAAATAATAAATAAAACAAAAGAAATGATGAGGAGGAAACATGGCAAGACCTATATAAACTGATGCAAATTTAAGTGAGAAGAACTGTGACATCATTGTGCACAGTAATAGCAATGTTATAACAATGATCAACTGTGAGAGACTTGGCTACTCTGATCAATACAGTGATCCAAGACAGTTCCAAAGGACTCATAATGAAAAATGCTATCCACCTCCAGAGAACTGTTGAACTCTGAGTGTAAATTGAACCACAGTGTTTTCACTTTACTTTTTTTCACAATAGGAAAATATGTTTTGCATGATTTCACATGTGTAATTTTTATTGTACACCTTGCCTTCTCAGTGGATAAGGGAAGAGTGAGGAGAGAGAGAATCTGGAACTCAAACTTTAAAAAAGAAAAGAATGCTAAAAATAAATGAATATTTTTAAAAGGGGGAAATATAAAATAAAATCAAGAGGAAGCCAGGACAAAAGGGAGAGAAGAAAAGACGTGTGTGGCAGGATAGAAACATACATATGGTTAAATAGATTATTGATATTCTAGAGGCAGTATAATATCAAACTAGGCATTTATCTATCCCTGAATAAAGAAGAGGGGAAAGCAGTTCTGAGAGGTTGATAATTACAAAGTGTATTATTAAGAAGGTGTAAAGCAAGGCATTGTCATGGGAAGGAAATAAGGAAGAGAATAAGCATGTACTATGTGCCTACTATGTGCTAGGCAGTGTGTGAAGTGCTTTACAAATATCTCATTGGAGATGTGTTGGGAGTGTAATTATCATCCCCATTTTACACTCCAGGAAACTATGGAAAACAGAGGATAAGTGACTTGCCCAGGTCACATACCTAATAATCAGTAAATATTTAAGGCTACATTTGCACCTAGGTCTTGATTCCAGGCCCAGAAAGAAGTAGGGAGATAACCAGAGACAGCAATATGTTCTATAGGTGGTTCACAATGAGATATTTTAGATAAAGGGAACATAGGGAATGTTGCTAGTCATTCTTTCACCTTCCAAACCTTCTTGCCCTCTCCCACATTTAATATAGCCTAACTTCCTTGCAACAAAAAAGATTCCTTACCATGTCTAGAGACGAGAAAATGAGAAGGTTGGATGACTTTCTTTCATGGTCATGAAGAACAATATTTCACTTACTTATCTAGAAGTTATCCCCATGAAAAGCAATCAAAAAGGCAATTAAGTTTATAAACAGAAAAATCAATTTCTTTCAGCTCCTAGATAGACATGTTAAAGCAATTTGAAGACTGATTCTTAGTTTTAAACAAATTAAAACAAAACAAGGTAACACCTTGCCAGGCTATGGAAGATCAAAAAATTTAAGAGCTGAAAGTCACTTGAAAGATAATTTATTCCTTCCCTTCTTATTTTACAGACAAGGAAGCTAACTTCTAAGGGAGGTGAAGTGAATTGTCCAAAGTTATCCTACCAGTTAGTAATAAGTGTGCTTCTTTTGACCAGACTCAGAATTTTTCGCATTTTTACTAAATGATTTAAGACCTCACATCTCATGGTTCACTGGAATGTGGTTTTAATCCAATGATCCTGCCATAATCTAGCTTCATAATTTATAGCGTATTGTATTTCTTATCTCAAGGGTTAATATATTTAAAATATATCAGTTGGTGGGGTGCCAGATTAGTCTATCCAGGACATTAATTAGCTTAATTATACATATACCACAGTAGTTGGCCTATTTCTCAATCTGTCTCACAGTTCTTACATATTTTCTAAGACTGAAAAATGTCCCAACCAACAACAATAAAAACAAAATCATCCTTCGAAAAAGGTAATGCAAACAATTGATCTGAAAAGCATACCCAATAATAAAGCCATGTTTAGAAAGGATGAGAAAAGGTGAAAGAGCTTTTAATTAAAATAACAAATGTTGCTAAATAATGTGTAGCTAACATTTGGGGGAAGCCCCTTATGAGTATTAGGCTTATAGATTTCTTATGCTAGGCTTGTTACCTTATGCTGTTCCAGCTTCCGATGTATTGTGTTTGCAGTTTCTTCATGGACCTGCTGAATAGTTATTTCCTCCTGTAAGGCAACTTCTGCCCTATAAAGCCAGGCGCCTATTGTGCCTAGTGGTGCAGGAAGAGACTTATCAAGCTGTATGTGCCAATCAAAGAGCTGAAATGAAAAAAAAATCAGGAATAAACAAAATTCCTTTCAAGGGAAGTTGACAAAGTGACAGCAGCACCTCAGAATTTTCAGTTCAGAAGAATTCAAGTGGATCTGGGATCTCATCAATGTGGGATGTCCCCTCTAATGATGAAGATTATAACCAAACTATGCCTGTTCATACTGGATGTCTATTCCTTCCTACATGTTTACCACAGGGGGGCCACCCAATGTCCTGGGTCCTTCCTGATTTTCTCCAGATAACAGATGGTTGCAAAGGGAGAACACAAGTTGTCCACTTGCTTTCCCTTGCTCTTACTATGTAACTAGTGATCTCCTCTCCTTTGCCACAAGTACAAAATCACTGGAGGGTACAAAGACTTCATTTTCACTGACATGCAATGGGCTAGACCTTCTGGCAAACTTAAGGACTCTGTGTATGATTAATGGGGGAAGGAAGGAAGAGGATAAGCATTTATTATGTACTTACTATATGCAGGCACTGTGCTAAATTACTTTATAAATATTATCTCATAATATCTGAATGAAGCATATGTAAACCAGATTGCAGTGCATCCCAGTACACTACTCTGAAGTTTGGACCAATTTTTGGACTTCTGTAATCAAGTCCATTTGCCCACTCCTCATTATAACTGCCCCAGAACATTTTGGCAGTTCCAAAGATAGAGAAGAACTTTTAGACTCTGTCCTACTCTTATCATTTTATGTTAAAAAAAAAGTCTCTTACGATCTTCCTCCTACATAAATGAATGCTTTTCACTCTCCCACACTCCCCAGAAAAGCCCATCTCATAGCATCAGAAGTTTAACAGGATAGAGATGAGAGCTTTCAGTTAAATTTGTTTTAATACAGCAAATACTTATTAAGCAATGTGCAAGATCATGTGCTGGGCCTGGGGATAAGAAGATAAAAAAATGATGTAGTTCCTGACAATCAGAGGCTTTTAATCAAGTATGCAGGCACACAAATAATAATAAAATGAGGTAGTATAGCCTAACAAGGATTTCTCTGGGATCACAGAGACTTTAGAGGATCTTTGTGGGATAATAGAGAATTCGTAAGCTAGAGATCTGGCAGGAATTCAAGAGAGCCCAATTTGTTGGGGGCACCAGATGGGGAAGTAGAGAGGAAGTGTGAGATGAGAGCAGATGAGTAAATGGATGGGGGTGCAGAGGAGAGGAGACAAAGAAAATACATAGCAGGAGTTTTCAGGAATTTAAATCAGGCTGAATCACCAGTTGTGGCAATTGGTAAGAGTGAAATCCAATCTACAACTTTATTTTTTTTTCTTTCCCATTTTTCTGGAGCCCTATGCTTTGGGAATTTATCTCCATAATTTAAATTTCAATTTGTTTCTTCACTAAACTCATCTCAGCCCAGTAGGAAACAGTGTGATGGAAGGGAAAAAGAGATGACTCTGGCTGTGAGTCAAGTCAAGTCAAGTCAACAAGCACTTATTAAGCACTTATGTGCCAGGCACTGTGCTAAGTGCTAAGAATACAAGTACAATAAAAAGAGAAGCAGTTTTCTGTTCCCAAGTTGTTTATATTCTAATGAGGGAAGACAACATATAAAAGAGAGCTGAAAGGTAAGGGTGGGGCTGGGGTGGGGTACTCATTCAAGGCTATAACTGTAAAGTCTGAATCAGAAGCAGAACCAGGAGAGGAACAAAAGATCGCTAGCTTGGCCCATTCCTAAAATAGAAATTCTGGGAGCAACTCATTTATAGGAGAAAAGACCCCCCCACCAGGGCAGAAAGATCTTTTAGGGTGAGAAGGTCATAGAGATGGAGGGAACTTCCAGAGTAAGAAGGTAGTTGAGCTATGATGGTGATGTCCCAAGTGTCAGAAAAGAAACCAGGAATAACAGCCTTGTCTGAATGTTTATATGACTGTTACTTGATACCTCTAATAAATTCCATGCCAGTTAATAGTGATTTTATCAAAATCTATAAGTTTGAGTTTCAAGATTAAAACATGGGAAGATAGCTAATGGGAAAAGAGATTTTCCTGGTTTTTCTCTGAGTAGGGGAAGTCATTTAGAGAATCTCTGCAATTATGGTACTTTCTAAAATCATTTCATAGTATATCCACTAGACTATCTTTGAACCTAAAAAGAGATCATTGATAAGGGGACAAATCAATAGTGGATAGTGGTGGGGTTGGTCTGATTGTCCCTAAGTGAACCTAAGAGTCACCTTATTAGACTACGATATCCTCAAAAGGAGATACTGTTTGTATACCCATTGTTGATCCCAGTTCCTGGCACTAGGAGGAAGTTAATAAATGTTTTTTTTTACTTGACTGCATCATATAACTACTCCCCACATTGATAAGGTAGAATATGATAAAGCCAAGAAAGAGATCCAAAAAGGGAGCTATATGAAAATTTGGTGAGGGATAGAGTGTTTTCAGTTATGGCAAGTTATGAGGGAAAGCTTCATGCAGGAGATAGTATCTAAAGTGGACCTTGAAAGAAAAATGGGGTTTGAATGGTTGGAGATATGGCAGGAGTGCACCTCAGGCATAAGGAGCTGTGCTACTTCTTGAAGGTAGGGCAGTGTAGGACAAGATCATGAAAGAGAGTTGTTCATTTCATTGGGATGTAGAATATATGAAAGGAAAGAGTATGAAATAAAATCTGGCCAGGCAGGATGGGGCAAGACTCTAGGGAATATCTGATCCTAATAGTGGCAGGGAGTCCCAAAAGGTTTATGAGTAGAGAAGTGAAATGCTCAGCCATGTGCACTAGGAAGATCTCTTTGGTAGCTGTGTGAGAATGAAATGGAGAATATAGAGCCTGGAGCTGCAGTTAGGAAGCTTTTAAACTCATTCAAGTGGGATGACATAAAGGTTTGAACGAGGATCCTGCAGCTGTGAGTAGAGAAAATGCAGATGTGAAAGCTACTGTGAAGACAGATTCAACAAGAACCAAAAACTGACTGGGTATTGGGAAGTAGAAATGGAGAAATAGTCCAGGTAGACTGCAAGACTTCGAGCCTGAGTGACTGAGAAGTCAGTAGAAATAAGAAGTAGAAATAAGGAAGCTAGAAGCAAAGGTAGGGTTGAGGGTTGGGAGAGAAATAATGAATTGAGTTTAGCACATGTTGAGTCAAAGTCCAAGAGGAATACTCAGGTGAAGACATTCAGAAGGCAGTTGGAAATATGCAAATGGATGTCAGTAGAAAGACCAGCCCTGATTCATAAATTACTACTCATCTACAGAGATGTGATAAATGAAGCCATGGGAGAGGATCAAACAAGAGCTTTAAAAGCTAGAAGACTGACTATGGAAGTTAACTTGTTCTCTAGACTCTTAAAGAAGAATAACTCCAGAGAAGAATGACAAATACTAAAGGAAAGAAAAAAGGAAAATTTAAAGCCACTGATAAAAAGCTATTAGAAGAAAAAGCTTGAGGTTTATCTTAATTTCTGTCTTCAAACCCATGAAGAGATTTCATATAAAGAATATATCTTCATATGAAGAATTTCAGATAAAGATTTCATATGAAGGATATAGAAGTTGGCTCTGTGTAAAATTGATCCATTAAAGTGAAAACAAAAAGCTTCCTAAGAATTAGTTGTTCCATCATTTTCAGTCGTGCCTGAATCTTTGTGACTCCATTTGGGGTTTTCTTGGCAAAGATACTGGAGTGGTTTGCTATTTCCTTCTCCAACTCATTTTATACATGAGGAAACTGAGGCAAATAGAGTTAAGTGACTTGCCCAGGGTCACAAAGCTAGTAAGTATCTGGAGCCAGATTTGAACTCATGAGGATGAGTCATCCTGATCCCAAGTCCAGTCCACTATGTCACCTAACTGCCTAAGATTTAATTCAATTTAATTCTTAAGAATTAGAGCTATCTGAAAATGGAATGCTTCATAAAATAATGAGCTCCCCATCTTCTGAAAGTCTTCAAACTGAGATCATGTGCATACTTGATGGTGGTGATGCAAAAGGGAATACTATTTCAAGGAGAGATTGGACATTCTAAAGTGCCTTCAAAGTCTAGAATTCCAAGAGGAAGTTACTCAAATTAAACCAGAAGAGATCATATTAAGCTATAGTGATAATTTATTTGCTGTCTGAGTCATTTCAACAGTAGCAACGTTATAATAGACTATAGGGAAAGATTGTGGAGGCCTTATTGCTAGAAGTCTTCTTGGATATTCCCTTAAGTGAAGATAAATTTTTTCCATCAATGATATCCTCTCTTCATTGAATTATATAATCAGAGGGCAAAGAAAAAAGAGAAGAGGGTAAGCAAGGAATATAAGGCAAAACAACTAAAGGATTAGAATAAACATTCCAAATGACAGGCAGAAAAAATCAACAAGAAGATATAATATGCATAACCCTGAGCTGTTAAGCTTCCTTCAAATTGAAAAACCCAACACCAAAAAAAGGAAAGTACTCTCTCCATCTCTTAAAGGAAACTTCAAAACCTGATGAAAACCACTGAAGTGACATTAAAAATATACTACAAATAAATGTACACACTGCTACTGTAATCTGGGGAAACTTACCCTAGAGGACACTCTGTCCCATGCCTGCTTCACCAGAGCTTGATCAAGTGACAATTTGCCATCTCTGCGTTGTGGTTGAATTAAAAGTTCAATTTGTTTCCTCTTCATTTCATACTGAACTCTGAAGTGCTTAAATGACTAAAGGAGAAAAAGCAGGAACAACAGGGCAATAAGTCAAATGAGGAAAACTGGACCATTTTACTCATTTGCATTGATATGAGAATCTGTCCTTCCTTAATAATATTTTGATACTCTTAATGATCTATGGATTACTCTTTCAGCATTTTTTTTTGGTTTTCCATGAATTTTGCACAGAAAATCAAATTAGTATTGATATAGCCATTTCTTGTCCTCAGATTGCCTTCTCAGGGTAGTATTGACTGAACAGAGCCCATTCTAGTCCATTAAGTGTCATAGAAAGAATGATGATACGAATCCTTTCAGAGGACACTGCTAGCATAACGTTCAATATAGTGCATTCATTAACGTGGGGACAGAATTTATCAACTTGGTATTAGACATACTTGAGATTATTAATAAAATTATTTTATTTCATTATTTGGTTGAAAATTGGCATTCAAGAAATGAAATATTTTATATTTTCTAAATTTCACAGAGGTGATCTTTATATAAGAGATAGTATATTGAAGTCAAATGCTTCCCCTTCCCACTTAACAGTATTTAATTTTTTTCCAATTACATGCAAAGACAGTTTCCAGCATTCACTTTCATAAGATTTTTAGTTCCAAATTCTTTAAAGCTATAGAGCATGTAAGCTATGAATTTACTTATGTATATATATCATCTCAGTGAACATCCACATTTACCCTCATGTGGAAGACAGAGAAGCTGTTATTATCCTTGTATTACAAATGAGGATCTGAGGGTCAGAAAAATCAAGCCCAAGGTCACACGGTCAATCAGTGGTAGAGCCAGGATTTGAACTTAGGACTTTGGCGCTTTATCGACCCCATGTCACTTACTTGTAAAACTGTTGTATTAAAAAATCAGCGGACAAGGAGTCAAAAGATCTGTGTTTGAGTTCTGTATCTGACATTCCGTAAGTCAGTCTGACATCACCTAACTACAATAACACTAACAGTCAATAAATCTATATTGAGTCTGTTATGTGCAAGGTACTGTGCTAATACTTATTGGTACGAGGTATTAGGGAAATCATTTAAACTTTCTAAACCTCATTTTCCTCATCTGCCAAATGGTATTGATTTATCTACACTCACATGAGTGTTGTAAGAAAAGCTCAGTTTAAAGTATTTTATAACTACGTGATAACGAAAATGAAACCAGTATAATAAATAGTATGACTTATCTTTATTCAAAATAGCAATTTGCAAGCTGGAAATTTTTCAAACTATTCAAATTGATCAGCGAGATGACTGGACTGAATTTAAAAATAAATAGCTAATATTCAAATTGTAAAAACTGAAAATTTGGAAAATCAGATAAATCATAACTAAATTTGTAGCTTGGATGTTACATAACTTGCCAGAATTTGACTTTAACATACTATCTCTTATATAAAACTATGAATGAGATAGTAATATATTTCTTGAATGTAAAATGTCAATCAAACCATGAAACAAAATAAATTTATTAGAAGTAGCTTCACCTATGAATAAAACACTAAGCTGAAAAACACTGTACATATTGTAATGAATTTATTATATTACACAGCCAGCTAAGAGTGTCTTCAAATAAGAGTCACAGTATTATTACTATGAAAGTGAATGGGTTAAAAATAGGCTGTAATCTGTCAATATTAACAAGAGATGCAGAGAAATTAGTGACCTTTATACTAAGCTAAGCAGGAAACACAAGGTAAATTCTGTGTTCTGCAAAACTACAATTTCAAGCAATTTAATATGGATCATGCAGGCCGTAAATTCACATGATGAACACTGGGTGGTGATAGTGAATAAAAGTTCATTGCACATTTTATCTTCCATTCCCTCCAAGCTAACATTAACTTTCAAAATACCATAAAAGCTATATAAAAATAAATCCTTAGGGGGCTCATTTCACTTTTCTTTCAAAGAGTTCTAGGCATTGGAAAATTAGAAGGATGTAGAAAGTATTTGGTACAACTTAGCTTGTGTTGTATATATGAATTTGAATTCATTTATATAATGATTTTTGAAGTCATTTTCATGTTTGAGGTGTATGCATGTGTGGTTGTATGCCTGTGTATGGCCACATATCTCCCTTATTAACCCTAAAGAATTAAAGACTCTTTAAGAATAAGAATTAAACCCACAATTCTGTTTAGTGGGGACTTGGTAAATGCTTAACTCTGCAGAGCAAGAAATAGTACAAAGCCTAAACTCACACAGAAGCTTTCCTTAATTGTTTACTTGCCATTATTTAGAAAACTGAACACAGATTCAAGGTTACATATGAACTTTAGTTACAAAAAGGCATTTTGTGAATTCAAAAGTTACTTTTCTATTTGTTACCTGGTATTTGTCCTGTAAACTCGCTTCAGTCATTTGTGCCCTTGTCATATCTCTTTCAAACTGTTCTATCCAAACTTTTGTTTCTCTTGGCACTAGTTTGTCTTCCCTCTGGAAAGAGGAAAATATTCATTTATTGTTACATAGTTCCAACTTCACAGAAAAAAGGCATTTTAGCTTATCTTTTTTAAACAACATGGCTACGTTCATTCTTTCAAAAATCGTATATCATTGCTACCAACAGAATTTGGTCTCAATTTCTTTTCACCTATATCTAGCTTATTATCAAGCACAATAATACCTGACATTTATATTGCAGGCCTAGTAGTGGTATCACTTAGTCAAAAGGCACGCACATTTTAGTTTTTTCAGGAATAGTTCCAAATTACTTTCCAGATTGACTATACCAATTCAGAGATCCACCAAAGGTACATTAGCATGATGCTTTTAGAGAAACCTAGGAAGATGTATTGAGTGTTGAAGAGTCTAATGAGCAGAGCAAGGAGAATAATTTATACAAAAAGAAAAACATTATAAATACAAACACATTTTGAAAGATAAGAACTTTGATCAATGAAAGGAGCAATCATGCTTCCAGGGAGCCAATACTGAAGCATACTGCCCATTTCATGATAGAGAGATGATGGATTCAAGATGCAGAGAAAGAGGGAACGAAATAAACACATATATAGTACCTACTACATGCCACTGTGCTAAATACTGTACAAATATCTCATCTGAGCCTCATAACAACCCTTTGAGCTAGGTACAGCTATCCCTATTTTACAGTTGAGAAAACTAAGGCAAACAGAGGGTAAGTGACTTGCCAAGGGTCATATTGCTAGTAAAATATGCGAATTCAACTCTTCCTGGCACAGTGCTCTATCCACTGTACCTGAATTGACATATATATTTGGACATGGACAACACAGGGACTTGCTTTGCTTGAAGATGCATATTTTTACAAGAGTTTTGTTTGTTTTCCTTCTTTTTTCTAGTTGGGGTGAGGAAGTGGGAGAAAATGTCTATTTGTAAATACTAAAGTAAAATAAAAAATTTAATTCCCCCCAAAATATAGGTAAATTTGTTCGACAGCCTTCTTATTCTCAATCAAGGCAAAAATACTCCCTTGGGTATTTACCTCTGTCGTAAAGTATATCTTAGGCACAGGTCAAATGGAGAAAGCATTCTCTCTATATGGAGAAATATTTCAGATACTCAATTTGTGCTGCTCCTGATTGCCCTGAGATCCCCCCAATTTTATAAATTTCTTAATAAAAGACAAAATACACAGTACAAATAATTGAAAGAAGAATGCCTATTGTTTAGATTATAATGTGTAGTTGGTTGGACAGTCCATAGAGCTGGCTGATCAGTAAATACATCATGGATAGCCACAGTAAGAGTCATGATGAACCTGGCCTGGAATTGAATAGAAAGGAGAGGAGAACCAACTATTCTTTTATTTTGGAAATAGCACCATACTTTTGAAGGCTCTAAACTTCTACCTGAAATGATGGCCCATCTTTTAATATCAATATTCTTATGGTATTACCATAGGAATGTTGTTATTTAGTTATTTTTTTTCAGATATATCTGACTCTTCATGAACCCATTTGGAGTTTTCTTGACAAAGATACTTAAATGGTTTGCCATTTCCTTCTCTAGCTCACTTTACAGATGAGAAAAATGAGGCAAACAGGGTTAAGTGACTATCCCAGGGTCACCCCGCTAGTAAGTATCTGAGGCCAGATTTGAACTCATGAAGATGAATATTTCTGACTTCAGGCTTAGCATGCTATCCTCTGCACCACCTAACAGCTATATGAAATCAAAACATGAAATAACAGTCTCCAAGGATTTAAAGTTAATCATTTAAGGGCAATGGAAAGACACATGAGAATAACTAATGAAAAATTATACAGTGGAACTGGTAGAAAAGATATCAGTCTTGCTGGAAAAGGGAGTAGTAATTTATGTAAAGTGAGCAAGAAGGAAGCGATAGATGGTCTGGGTGTTCCATTAATATTCAAACAGTGTAGCAAGACCTAAAGGAAGGAAAGTCCCTAGCACATTGGGTAGATGGACACCCTGGGGATAATTTATGAGAGAACACGCACAAGAATCACACAGGACCAGAAGAAGCTGGTGAGGTAAGAGCTACACCATTAGAGAGAGGACCAGCACTGATGAGATCACTTATCCACCAAAGTACTGAAAAATACTAAAATATATGAATATAAGGATTTTGCTCCAAATGAGCCCTTTCTTATCTAACTAAAGTGTTCCTTAAAAGTTATCTGTACATAAGAAAAAATAAGGGGGAATCTCCCAAGATTATGAGTTTATCATATAAGGTAAGGAAAGACAAAGCATGGTGTTAACTAATCTCATACTCATGGGTGTTACTATTGATACACTTCTGAAGCAATGTTTTAGAAGGTAAATTGAAGACTGTAAATAGGATTGTACTCAGAGCACAGTGATAGAGGTCCTGCTGCTCTGCAGGTAACTAAAATTCTTAGTTTTGAATCCCAAACCATGTTTTATGTTGGATGTACTTATGATTCTTTTAGTAAATCATCAGGAAGAAAAATATTTATTCAAAATAACATATTTTTTGAATTTTAATTGCAATGCTCAACAGTATTCTCTGCTATTAAAAGTCTTGCCCAATTAAGTCATATTTAGTTCTTTGTAGTTCAAAACAGCACAATGCTAGAAAATCTTAATGGTGTTGCTTTGACAAGGGTTCTTAGCCTGGGAGTCTGGGCTAAATGTCAAATAAACAAATATGCACATATTATATATAATCTTGATTTTATCTAACCTCTGACTGAAATTTAACTTTTTTCAATTATAAATTTCAAAATGTATTTTGAGAAAGGGTCAGTAGGCTTAACCAGACTTCCAAAGAGGTCCATGACAAAAAAAAAAATAGTTAAGAAATCCAGATTTAAAGTACATCCATAACATTATTTTTCTCCTATACATTCTCTCAATTTTGTTGTTTTTTCAGTCATGTCTGCCTCTCTGGGGCCCCATTTGGGGTTTTCGTGGCAGAGATAATTGAATGGTTTGCCATTTCCTTCTCTAGCTCATTTTACAGATGAGAAACTGAGGCAAACAGGATTAAGTGACTTGCCCAGGGTCACACAGCCAGTAAATGTCTAAGGCCAGATTTGAACTCAGTAAAATGGGTCTTCTTTACTCCAGGACTGACATTTTATCCATCATGCCACCTAGCTGCCTAACTCTCAATTTACACTTAAAATCTCTATCTCTATCTATCTATAGCAGAATATATATTTATTATCTATCATGTTTTATATATATATATATATATATATATATATATATGCTATATTTAGAACATTTATTTATGTATCAGAAAACCTCTAACCCTAGCTAGTGTTTTGTGATAAGGCATAATAGACCAACATAATATCCTTTATATGCCAAATTAAGAAAAATGAGTCAATTTATACATCTATGTATATATGCACATATATATCGCTAGATATATAAAATATTATTTACATAGTTCTATAATTAAATCATTCTAAGACTGTTGTTCTTAAAAGCTTTTACTACACACCTAAATCATTAATCATTTATGAACAACAAATGAATCATATCTCATTATTAAACTATCTAAGTGTTACATCCTTGGAATTAACACAAGGAGCATTTTTAGAGACCTCAAATTTACATCTGTGATCAGAACTGTGCTTATGAGGAAATCACACAATAAATCACATTTGAGATAAGGGTTAAAAAGATATGGAACAAGTAAAAGGAAGTTATTTAGAAATGTCCTCCATAAAAGCTCAGATAACTATAGACCTTTTCTCTAATGACAGCAGCTTTGAAGATGTGGTGTGATCTGGATACTCTGTCTGTAGAGGACCTGTCTCTGTTTTTAAGTATTCTCTATACCAGTAGCTTCCAACTACTTCTAACTATATTCCCTCAAATGTGCTTTTTTCTGGTGGTCATTGTACCTTCTTTTTTTTTAAATTGAAATGCTAGGCTTTAATTTTTAATTTCTCTTTAATACCATGTTATTTTTGATTCCATGTACAGAAGAAATTAAGTAAAAAAAACTAAATTGAGTTAAAAATCACAATAAATATCTGTCAGCACCAATTTCTGAAATATCCCAGAAGAAATCAAATGCATTTTCCTTTTTTTAAGTCACAAATAAAAGGCTCAGTGACTTTACTCTTGGTAAATAAACAATCATTGGGGGGTAAAGTGGGTTCTTGTTGTGGGGTCTGATGTGGGAGACTATAGCCATTAAAAAAGCCTCTAAGGTACTATACATTACATTTCTGCTCACATGCACTAACTGAAGCATCCTCTGATTCCCTTCCATGTATTGAGAAATTAATTTATTGACCTAGAAAAACTATTAATGTTAGAGATAATAAAACCATAGATATTCAGAAAAGGGATAAGAAAGAAAATCAATTCAATAAAAGAAGGCCTTCTAGGAGCAGAATTGCTACATAAAAGACTCTGATTTTCTGTATGATGTGGGGATGAGGTTTACACACACCAAGTTCCTTTAAGGCTATAGGATAGACAGGCCAGTGTTCTGTGTGTCCAGATTTAGTGAGTATGTAAACCACAAACCTAGAATCCAACAATAAGCATTTCCCTGTTATAACAAAAGAGCCAAACACCAAGCACTATAAAGAGGGCTGATGTAAAAATATCAATTCCTGTCAGCAGCTGTGCCCACTAAAACCCTCAGCAGCTCTACTGAGTGAAATCTGCTTTCCCTATTTATTTATGCCTTAGGTCCAGTGGGAAAAGTCTTCCCGAAAGGTGGCTGGCAAGAAATAGAATTAGTTCCCTGCAGCAACAGAGTTACATGAACTGAACATGACATGTGGCTTCACTTAAACAGTTTTAGAAATGCCTGTCAGACATGAACAACATGCATTCTGTATATCCTGATTTTCAGTGATATGAATATATATGCCACATGTCTTTTGTGAGGAATAAGTAAAGATTCCTAAGAATAGCAAATAGATCCAGGTGCAGAGACAGAACTTGAGAACATCTGAATTTATGGAGCAAAATTAATATCTTGGCTCCTAAATGTGGGTATACACCAAAGCTTTGCTCTAGGTCACCCTTTCTTCTCTTTGGAGATGACCTTATCAGCTAGGTGGCAAAGTGGAAACAGTGCTGACCTTCAAGTCAGGAAAACCACCTGAATTCAAATCCAGTTTTAGACATTTAAGTAGTTCTATTACCATGAGCAACACGTTTATTCTTTTAGCCTGAGTTTCCTCATCTGTAAAATGGACATAATAATACCTCCCTCTCAGAGTTATTGTGAAGATGAAATGAGGTAATATTTGTAAAGCACCTTTCCTTCAAACCCTAAAATGTGATAAAAATACTGGCTATGATTATTATGGCTATCTATGTAGACGACTCAGATCTGTACACCTAGCCCTAAGTTTCTTTTCTGAACTCCATTCTTGCATCAATGACTGCCTGCCAGACCTTTTGACCTAGATGTCCTGTAATCATTCAAATGCATAATTTCCAAAACTTAACTTACTGTCTTTCCTCCCAAATCTAGACCTCTTAAAAACTTCCTTACTTCTGGAAAGGACATCTTGTCACCATTTAGTTACCTACATTCACAACCTTGGAATCATCCTTGATTTCTTATTCTCCTTCACCTTACATATGAAATCAGTTGCCAAATATCATCAATCCTTCCTCTCCAAACATCTCATATCTGTCCTTTCCCTCTACCCCTATAACCACTATGCTAGTTCAGGACCTCATTGCCTCTTTGCATCAGCCTCCTAACTGGGTTAG
Organism: Phascolarctos cinereus; assembly: GCF_003287225.1. Lineage (NCBI taxonomy): Eukaryota > Metazoa > Chordata > Mammalia > Diprotodontia > Phascolarctidae > Phascolarctos > Phascolarctos cinereus. The sequence goes on along the minus strand of NW_027555958.1, from coordinate 100,695,408 downwards.
GAAGTGCCCTGACCTTGAATCTCTCTCCCCTGCAATATAAATATATCCTCCACACACCTCTGAAAGAGATTTTTCTAAAGCAGATCTGACCATATAACTGCCTTGTTCAGAAAACTTCGTGCACATTCAAAGCCCCTCACAACCTTGGTTCCAACTTAACTTTCTAGGAACACATTCCTTACTCCTAATTCTCTCTTAGAATCCTAGCTTTCTAAAAATTCAGTTCAAACATGACCTCCCACATGAAATCTTTCTGATTCCCTGAGGGGTTTTGTACCTCTTTTACAGAGGTAAAAGAAAAAAAATATCTAAGGCCTATTTTGTAGGTATTTTTATTTACTTACATTGTACATACTTAGATATGTACATATTATCTCTGCTGATAGAACACAAATTCCTTGAGAACAAGTATTAGTTTATGTTTGCCTTCATATCTCAAGCACCTAGCATGTAGCAGTCACTTAATAAATACTGGTTAATTGATTAACATCTTAACTTCCACATTAGAAAATTTAGATGCTTTTTTCCCTAATGCTTCATTAGAATCATTTTTTTCTCCACTGAAATCATGTATTGTATTTATCTGTCCAATGTTATATAGCTGTTAAATCACTGCAATACTGTATATTGGGAAACATCTATCATGCTTCCTTGAGCTTTTCCTTCCTTGCTTGAATCAGTCCACTTCCTTCAGGCTCTGGTCTGAAAACATGTCTCATAAACCTAGGATCACTCTTGTTATCCTCTTCTGCAAACTTAAAAAGTGATTGACATACAATGAATTTATTAAGTGACTGACATACATCTTTAAATTATATGTTTCAAATAGAGATGAGTATTTTTAGTTTGGCCTTGGCCAATGATGAACAAGAAGCAGATCACTTCACAGATCTAACAAATCCTTTTAATATATCTCCCTATGTTATTTGGCCTATTTAATATGGAACTGATTCACTGTTTGCTTGCAGTCTTTTCTGAGCACTCCAGCATTAGACGTGACCATAGTATAAAATGTAAATACTAATTGAAATTTTAAAAGGTTGGAGTTATAAGGAAAGTTACAGTATTCCACTTAGATAATTATATTATTTTTTGAAGAATATAAGTTGGGAATTCAAAGGACTAAAAATACTAACACAACATATATAACATATCAGGTTGCTTGCCATCTTGGTGAGAGGGGAGGGAACGTGGTGGGGGAGAAAAATCTGGAATTCCTAATTTCACAAAAATGAATGTTTAAAACTACCTTTACATATAATTGGAGAAAAATAATATTAAGGAAAAACATTAATACAAACTTTAAAAAATAAGATAGTCTACCAACCTGAAAGATACAAATGGAAACAGTATTTCCTACAATTGGTATGGTCCTCTAAATGTTCCTTGCCTGTAGATGATATTCTACCAATTATATCAAACCCTAAGACCTTTCAGGCTAACTCAGTGAGATCCATAATTACTCAAAAAAGGTAAAAGCAGTAATCCATACAGGAAAAATACATGCATGAAAAATGCTTATTGTTATTGGGTTAGTACATCAGTATCTTTATTTGGGACAGGTACTATATACAGACAATGAGCTGGGCCCAGAATTCAATATTAACAAGAGGGCAGGAACAAAAGCTTTGGGGAGGCATCACAGTACTTTTTTTTTTTTTATTCCAAGCTGTTCCCTGTATAAGAATCCATCTGATCACTACAAACAGCACAATCTCCAAGGTGCCGGTGACAAAAGGGTAATAAAATGAGTATTAGATGTAAATAAGCTTACCATAAGTAAATAAGCTTGTTTCCAGCCCTATCACCAATAAGTGGAATAGTGAAGTTGTTTTAGGAAAAATATAATCTGAAAAGTAACTGAGCCAGGGGTACAGGTAAGAAAACAAAGAGATAGCCTGAGTGATTGGCACTAGGATTGATCACAGTTGTTTCCTATGAGTTGTGTCATCGTTAATATTCAAAATCTAAAAATAGATCGCTTCTTCCATAAATTTAAAGAGCATTAATTTCATATGCAATTATTTTTAGGGTTGGAATCAAGATCTTGGTGGGCAAACAGCAACATATATTACATCATTTACATTACCAAATCATCAAAATTCCAATACTGTTATTTTTTTCCTAGAAATATGATTTCCTATATGGGGTTCTCTCTTTTCTTCCTCATTCACGACCAAAAAGCCTTTTTCTTTGAAGCCAAATTGTTTCACCCTACTTTCTTTGTTTCCCTCTGTTCTTTATTCAGTTATGATTTAATTACATTCAAATGCTATTTTATTAGAATGTTTTTAAAATAAAAGCAAATATTACATAGTTCTGCTTAAAATACACACACATATGGGGAGAGCTAGCTGGTGCACTAGACCAGGAACATTTAGCCAGCAGCCAGAAAGATGTGAGTTCAAAGCTGGCCTCAGATACTTACTAGCTGTGTGACCCTGGGCAATCACTTAACCCTGTTTGCCTCAGTTTCCTCATCTGTAAAATAAGCTGGAGAAGAAAATGGCTAAACACTCCAGTATTTTTGCCAAGAAAACCCCAAAAGGTGGGGTCACAAAGAGATGGACATGACTGAAAAATGACTGAACAACAACACATACATATATACATATATATATATAAAATACATATGAATAAATAACACATATCTAACCATATATACATATACGTATATAAATATACATTTAAGATACAAATATAATATATGGGTATAAAATATATATGTATACATATATGTATAGGATACACATACATATATATTTTATACATTTTCTAACAAAATACCTACATCATTTTCTTGTTCATCAGTGCCTGTGTTATGAACATCAGGATAATATTTCAGAAATTGGGCTACATAAGTCATAATAGACTTCTCATCTGGTTTGTCCACATCCACATCTGGAAAAACACAAAACAAATATAAATACTTAATCAGTAGTAACACTTTCAAGGGAATGATGGCTTTAATTGATTTCACACAAAATATAATAAAAAGTGTTATGTTGCAAAAACAAACTTACTTTACTCAAATAATTTACCTATACACATAATATAATAAAAACTAGAGGTTTGAATGCAGAAAAACATACTATTGCTCATATAGCTTGTTTTTTTGAACCAATTTAGTGTATTTAAGACAATTTGGAAAGGCCATGACTTGAAAATAGCTGAATATTTAAGGGGTAAAATGCAAAAAGGAACATTTGGGCATGTGATGAATGTCCCATTTAAATACTTCTCAGAATTATGAGTATTAGGAATCTGATATTCTCTATGCTTATACTTTTGCCTAATTATTAATGTATAAATCATTTGCAAGCCTCAGATCTAGATTAAAAAATGCTGCACTTAAAACAATTTTAGCCAAAGGACTGAAGGAAAAAATGTTGCAACAGGTGTGTGTAGTCTTAATCTTCTATTTTCAGACAAAAACCTGAAATTCCTACAGTGGTCCCCATTCATGATTTCACCTAACTCCATTTTCAGGAAGTTAACCACAATGAGATCTGAGCTCTACTATACCCTCTGGAGCTGGGAGAGGAAGACCTGGTTATGGCAGCTCCTTGAACCAAGTCAACTTATTGAAACCTGGAAAAAACTCCCTGGTTGTCTAATAGTATAATGGAAACTTCTCAAGTGGCAAATACTCCACCCTTTGCCCTAAAGTCAGAGGGAAGTCACTGGGGATCAGACTTTGAAGGAGGTAGCTACAGCTGCCTATCCTGGGAAGTCCCCAAGGTTATCTCTGCAGTTCTACATTTAGGACCTAATTTCCCACTCTCCTTTTCTGACTAGTGACAGATCAATAATTCACAAATCTCTTGAGTAAAGTGCCATTTTAAAATAAAACTGTGCTTTACTTGGAAAAATCATCCCAAGGACCCTTTGATTCAATTTATAAGCACCCAGTGACAAAATTATTTCTAAAAGGCAGTTATCTGGGTTATGGAAAGAGTGGACAGAGAGATTAGAAAAGAGTAGACTAGTCTCTAAGAATTTTGAAATCTTTTTAAAAAATCTCTTTTCATGTAACACACGTTGCTTTTATTATATTTGTTACAAAACAGCCATGGCTCATTGATGTTGATAAAAATGCACTCTATTACTAATATCTGCAAATTCCTTTTTTATATCCTGAGTGTGACATAATGAAAGGTCTCTTTCTCACTGTATCATTTCTCTTTAAACAATTCAGTGGTTGTCACTGAGACCTCCAAACCCTCCACACTTCCAGTCTATCACTCCTGCTCTTCATTTCATTTTCTTCCCTTCTCAGTCCTGACCTTGTATTTGAAGAGTTAAATTATATACAATCTTGTATCCTTGAATCCCATGTGCCCTCATTCTATTTCCACTTATGTTTAGCAAAACTCCAACCTTGGCTTAACCTCACCATGTGCCTCCTCTGCTCTTATTAATGAACCATTAAAACATACTGTCAGAGTCCACTACAATTTATTTCAAAGACTCCTGCAGTTGCACAAAATTCTTTTTATTCTTCCCTGATTGAATATCACACTTCTAGCAATTGTTATTATATACTTTTTTTCTTTCAGCAAGGTCCTATATAACATCTTCTCACTTCCTTGACAGCAGAGGATCTCATCTCCTACTTTAATGAGGAAATTATGGCCATCTCACTTGAGCTCCATCTTCTCCCATATTTCATAACTCAAAACATCTCTACACTATCCCTCACTCTTTCCTGCTTTCAATTAGGCTCTGACAAAGATTTGGTCCTTTTTTCAAGACCTAAACTTTTAATTCCATCTGTGATCCCATCACCTTTTACCTTCTCAGGATCTTACATCCTTGACTATTCTCCTGCTTCTGTCTTTAGTATTTTCTCATTATTGGCAGTTAGGTGGCTCAGTGGACAGAGTACTGGGACTAGTGTCAGGAAGACCTGAGTTCTAATCCAGTCTCAGACACTTACTAGCTGTATGACCCTGGACAATGCATTAACCTCTGCCTTAATCCACAGGTGAAGGAAATGGCAAAGCACTCCAGTATTTTATCCATGAAAACCCCATGGACAGTACTGGCATGCTATAGTGAACAGGGTCATGAAGAGTAAGACATGCCTAAACAATAACAACATTATTGGCTCCTTCCATGCTGCATACAAACATCCAGTATCCACCACCCTTAAAAAAAAAACCCTTCACTTGACTCTACCATCCCTTCAAGTACCATCTTTTTGCCTTTCACAAATTATACTCTGATGCAATCATTCCTCTATTCCTACACTTCAAACCCTTGCAACTTGGCTTCCAACATTTATCGGCTAAACTCAATTAACTTTATTCATTCCTTATTCTCTTTAACCTCTTTTATGATTTGGGCATTGTTGACTAGCCTTCTTCCTGGATATTCATTACTCTCTTGGCTTCTATAACACTGCTCCCCTTATTCCTTGCTCTCTATATGATTAATCTTCCATCTCATTTGCTGGTTCATCAGCTGTTTCTCATCTAATGAAGTATAGACATGCCCCCAAAACTCTATCCTAAATTCTCTTCTCTTCTTTCTCTATACACCCTCCTTAAGTGATCCCAATATCTCCTGTAGACTAAATTATCATGTCATTGTGAGATGATCTAACCATTTTGTAGAACAATTTGGAACTATGCCCAAAGGGCTATAAAACTGTGCATAATCTTTGACCCAGCAATAGCACTTCTATCCCAGAGAGATCATACTCATGAGAAAAGGTACCACATGTGCAAAAATATTTATAGCAGCTCTTTTTATGGTGGCAAAGAATTGAAAATTGAGAGTATGCCCATCAATTGGGGAATGGCTGAACAAGTTGTGGTATATAAATGTAATGGCATACTATTGCGCTATAAGAAAAGATGAACAGGCTGACTTCAGAAAAACCTGGAAAGACTTTTGTGGTCTGATGCTGAATGAAGTGAGCAGAACCAGGAGAACACAATAACAGCCATGTTGTGCAATGACTAATACTAATAAACTTAATCCTTCTCAGCAATACGAGGATCTAAGACATCTTCAAAGGCCTCATGATGGAAAATGTCATTCATAAAATAGAAAGAACTATGGAGTTTGAATGAAGATTGAAGCATACTATTTGCTATTTTTTTTCTTCTGTTGTGTTTTGTTTCCTCTTTCCAACGGTTCCTCCTATTGGTTTTAACTCTTACAACATCACTAATGTGAAAATATGTTTAATAGGAATGTATATATATAGCCTATATCAGATTGCATTATGTCTTGGGGAGGGAGGTGGGAAGGGAGGGGGAGAAAAATTTAAAACTCGAAATCTTATGGGAGTGATTGTTAATAATTCAAAATTAATTAATTAATTAATTTAATTAATTAATTGACATGGCTAGGAAGATGATTCCCAGATCTAAATACAAAGCCCTAATGTTTCTCACTTTCAGTCCTACATTACAAACTGCCTTTTGGTCATCTCCTTTCAGAAGTCATGTCACTATATCAAACTTAACTTTTCTAAAATGTAATTTGCTATATGGCTCCCATTTTCTTTTCCTAAACTATTTCATCTTACCCATTTTTCTGCACTCTGCCTTTCACATGCACTGTTTTGGCTATCTTCTCAACTTGACATTCCAGCTTTCATCCCTTTGCCTTTCCACATGCTCTCTGCTAAGCCAGGAATTAATTAACCCCATCTCTTGAAATCTCTAGCTTCTTTCTTTCTTCCTTTTTTTTCTTTTTTACTTAATAGTATTTTATTTTTCCAATTACATGCAGAGAAAGCTTCACATTTATTTATGTGAGATTTTTGAGTTCCAAATTTTCCTTCCCCCTTACCCAAGAGAGCCAGTAATCTGATAATAGGTTATACATGAATAACCATGTTAAATGTATTTCCACATTAGTCATGTTGTGAAAGAAGACTCAGAGCAAAAGGGAAAAATCATGAGAAACAAAAAAACACAACAAAAGTGAAAATAGTATGCTTTGATCTACATTCAGACTCCGTAATTCTTTCTCTGGATGTGGTTAGCATTTTCTATCATGAGTCTTCTGGATTGTCTTGGATCATTGTATTGCTAAGAAGAGCTAAGTCTATCACACTTGATAGCACATATTGCTATCAATATAGCACATGTTGCTGGTGTCTAGCTTCTTTCAAAGATCATTTCAGGTGCTATTTCATATGGAAAGTCTTCCCTTATTCTCTCTCCCTTAATTGTTGGTGCACTCTACAGCACTGCACATCTGTACAGTGACTGTAACATGCCCATCAATTTACAGTGGTAGGAGAGCAAATCCCAGCATACCTTCAGGATCTAGGAGTCTTGGGATTCCTAATTCTGTTTCAGCAATGGTGAAAGCCTCTTCCAAGTTCTCCCTGTTAGGTCTTCCTTTCACTTTCTCCAAATCCACTAGTTCTGGCCGAATAGCATGAATAACTGAATGAAATGCCACACCACTTCTCCAACTTCGTCCGAAATCTTTTACTTCAATCCCAACCTGCCTTGATATGTTTAAATAAAAAGGACAAAAAGAAGAAGAAGGGGGGGAATAAAATAAAAGAATGAAAAGGGAAAGGAAATGAAGAGGAGAGAAAGGGAAGGGAAAAGAAAGGAGAAAGAAAAAAAGAAAAGTAAAGGGAAAGGAAGGAAAGAAGAAATTTGTTGCTCCATTTATATGAAAATAATTAGCATTTTGAACAACAGACAATAGTTAATACTGTTTCATGCGAGTACATTATTCTTCAATATAAATAATGTGCATATAAAAAGATCATTCTAGCTTCATAAATATTAAAATGTAGATTTTTGTTAAAATAATTATTTTTCTAAGACAATAAAAATCAAATTCCTTCATTTAGGGTATATTTTATTTGATTTTCCATCAGTTTAATTACAAGTTTAGAATTATATTTTCATAATATTTGTTTTTATTTGCTTATTTGTTGTCATTTTAAAGAAAAAACCTCGGTAAATGAAAAGAAAGTTGGGCAAAGAAGCTAAGGAAATATGAATATAGGCAGTGGAGGCAAAAATACTCCAAAAATCATGGTAAGTCCCCATCATATGATTTCCTAAAAAAGCAAACCTACCCAGTATTCCCTGAAGAAAATAAACTTCCTAAGATAAGCAAAATATGATTATGAAGTAGCATCACCAATATTTTAATAAGCATGATTGCTGCCTCCCTTTTCAAGGTTATAATCATGAAAAGGTATGCATGTTTTTCTAAAAAATGCTGCAATTTCATGAAACCTTTGTGCAACTCCTCTTTCAGCACTGCCTTCAGAGACTGTCACATATTTGAATCTCTTCAGTGATAGCAAATCTTTATCTTTGAGGGTGAATTTGAGTTTTGGAAATAGTAAAAAAAAAATCACTTAGAGTCCAAATCTACTAAGTAAAATAAAAGGCTTTTTTTTGGTTGTTGCTTTAAAAAAAGGAATAAAATAACATGACTGCTTTAGTTTCTTGGTGGTTCATAAACTTGCTCTGAGGGCAATTCCCAAAAAAATGTGTTGAAAAATGTTTTGAGCAATAGCACAATCACTGGAATAAGTCCTAAGTTAATGTCCTGCAGCCGACTTCAAAGGATCACATTATTTAGGGCAAATTAATCTTGGTATGTTTGTGTATTTAAAAATTGGTCTAGTTATTATATAATTACACCTGATTTACATTTAGTATAAGATTACCTCTTCCTGAACTAAATTCTTAAGTTTTTCTTTTCACTGCGAGTCAAAATATGTGATGACCACAATCATGATAAGAATAGCTTGCTTCATAAAAATGTTGCCTGAAACTCAGCAAAATTAAAGCTGAAATATAATGTGAATATTCCACCTTAAGTGGTGTTTAGCCAATGTATGAAAAAGACATTAAAATTATTTGTGCTGAAAATATTTCTCTCTTCAATGAATTTATTTATTAACTGTACACATAAATAAAAGTTGCTTCTGATAAACTAGAAGCATACCAGTACTAACCTCTCCTGCAGTGTTTTGGTCCAAACTTTAAGGTTTATTGGGTTTTTACTTCGCATAAGGAATTTTATCATTTGTTATAGTTGGTAACCTGAAGGCATAGCTTATTACCAGATATTTCATATAGAAGAGCAGAACTTCAGTATAATTTATTTGTTTGTTCACTTCATTTAACCATTCATTCATGAGTTTCCCATATGTTTTCTGATTTTGCTGAATTGCAAATTAAAACTCTCAAATCCATCACTTTTCTTCATTGCCCTACACTAACTCCCTGAGCTTCTCTGAGCTTAGCCTAGACAACAAATAGAAATGGATCCACACTTAGACTGTCTCACTTGGTAAGTCCTTCTAGAGTGCAAACTATGTTGGCATAGGCTTTAAGCCCTCAATTTAAACTTCAAAATATTCTATAATGAGGCTTCTAAGAAGAACTCTAGCAAAGTCTATTCCTTATAAATTATAACATTTCTTCTATGTTGCATTCCAAATGGCAGGGAATGTTCTCTTCTTGAGGGTTTTTTTTTGTTTTCATTTTTTAAGGTATTTAGGTTCTAAAACTTTTCTGTAAAATTTTAGTTTGTTAAAAAAAATCTTCATGAAAAGGCTTCTCGATATTTATGATTTTGTCATTCTAGGATTTGGTTTCTAGAACTGATATGAGTGAATCTGCAATTATTGATCTCATTTATATTTAGTTTGGCTAAATTATGGAATATATAACTATGTAATTTACATAATATTATATATATTAGTGTTTCCACAAAGATGTTATACTTTTTCTACTATAGCAGGGGCTTTTTGTGTGCCATGGACCCCACTGGTCATTTGGTGAAGTCTATGAACTCCTTCCAAGAATAACATTTTAAATACATAAAATAAAATGCATAGTATTACAAAAGAAACTAATTATATTGAAATAGTTATAAAATATGTTTTAAAAATGCATGGATCTTAGGCTTACAGTCTCTATACTATAATAAGGCAGCACAAGATTTAGAGCTCAGGTGCAAATGTCTCATACCTTTTTGCCTTTCTTTTGTACTTCCATATATAACACTTTGTGTATATCCCACTACCACCACCCCATAACATTCTAAACTCTTTTAGGGCAGGAATTATATTTTATTTTTGCTTTTCCACCACCTAACACAGTGCCTTGCACATAGTAGGCACTTAATAAATGTTGTTGAATTTGAAGTTTTTGGAATAGCCTGGTATTAGGATATATTTCTATCTCCATAGTATTATTTTCAGATTTTTATAGAAATCATACTTTATCTGCAGTGATTTACTTACTAATCATTAAAGCAATCTTCCTTATCCACAGACTTTCCATTCCATTTGTAAATTTGATGTGACACATTTACAAAACAACCACTTACTACAGTGATTCACAGTGATTAATATGCCCTGAATAACAGGCAATTCTAACATGTTACATATCCCTTTGTTAGAATAATAAAATGAAAAATACTCAGTCCTCAAGTAACAAGAAAGATGCACAGATCAGATAGAAAAATGCTAATTTGACATCACAAAAGTATGAGAGTTGTAGGAGTGACTTAGAACTTATCACACATCGTAACTTGGCACATAACTGAAGCCTAACGGAATATGGGAGAGACAACAGAAAATGAAGGACTGCTCTGACAGCATTAAATTGAGAGTTGGTTTATCTCAAACTGATGAAACTCTAAATGCTGATCCATTTACTTCGTAGTCACATAATTTAATGCTGTATGAAGCAATGTACAAAGGCAACACTATTGATTACAGATACCATATTAAGACAGATTGGAAAACCATCACAAGACCGTTGCAGGCATGGCAGGTATATTCCAGTGTCCACTTACCAGGCCCTTCTGCTCCTCCTGCACAGTTAAGATTTAATATGTACATATTAGTAACAGCTAGATTATTACAGATTGGATGAAACATAAGGTTTTTTAAACTAGAATCCACCTCAGAGTGTTCATTTTAGAAATAGTTTTTTTATGTTAATATATGCCATAAAAATGTTAGTTACCACAAAATCCAGAAAACTTAACTTCCTATGACAACACATTATTCACATTCTGCTTTTATATAAACCATTTGAACTGAAGCTTCCAAAACATTCTGAGAATGAAACTCCTTAATGTTCAAAATAGCCAAACATTATTAATCTAAAACTAGAAAGAACCTTAATTTCATTTTTTCTAACCCATCATTTTATAAATTAAGAAACTGAAGCCCAGGAAGGTTAAGTAGCTTGCCTAAAACACTTAGGTAGTAAGAACCAGAGGAAGGATTCTGATTCCAGAACCAGTAATCTTTCCATTGCATCATGTTTCTCAAGTCCCAAGTAAAGTGGGTATTTTATTCAAGGAACAATACTTTTTTTAACCTTTAATTCACAGATATAGAAAAGAGGAATTTCAACTACTGCAAAATAAGGTAAAGAACAACACATTTTCCTGCTGATAATCTAAACAACAAAAAAATCCATTCTACTTGAACCTGAAATATTCAGAAAATTGAACCAAAAATGTTTTTTGGTGCCTTTCCTCTTGAGTTATTAGAATGATAAGCCCCTCATTTTATTTTATCTGAGAAGACAACCATTTTGGAGTAATCATTTGTTATTTTTTTTTCCTAGAGTTCCAAAAGAACTCCAGTCTTTTCTTTTTTCAAGCATGCATTTGTGCTATGCCTCCATAAACACTGATAACAAATAGTGAATCTTCATCCCCAAAGGCATAAAAATGGGCTTTACAATGAAATCTACAATTAAAGTAAAAAAAAAATAGGAAGCAAAGAAAACTCTAGTCACTGAAAAAGATAACATGAAACAGCAAAGAACTCAGTTTTTTTAAAAAGCTGAACTTCAGATCATTTGCCTAAAAGGATATGAAAATCCTGAAGAGGAATTAGACAGTTTTGAAGCTACGAATTAACTCTCAAAAGATTAATTGTAAAGACAAAAATATCAGCAACAATGACTTAAAATAGAAGTCATAATCTTTTCTATCGATTAAGAAAAGCATAAATTTTAATCCCCTTAATGACTCTTATACAAGAAGAAGCGTGAAGAAACAAGCTTAGACTTCTTATTAAACATTCCCTTTTTCAATAACAAAGCAAAGCGAGCAACAGGAAAGCCCCTCAAACATTTCTTGGAGCTTTTGCCTAAACAGAAAAAAAGCCTCAGTGATTCATCCTGCTACCTCTAGGATCAGTATCAAAATGGATTCAGGAGGCACTTACTTTGCTGCTGTGTACTGCACCCACTTTAATAGGGCCTTCTTTGCATTCCCTTGGGCCTTGGTCACCACCTTCCGTTTGTTTGGTGGGCTGGCAGTTTCTGAGCTGAGGATGCTGTCCATAGAAGATGTACTACTGGACAGTGACTGGAGTTGTGGAAGGTTGCTCGTCAACTCTTCAATCTGTTCATGAATGAACAAAGCCAGTTACAGTATAAATACTGGCACTGTAGTTCCCTGTTGGACATTTTGTATTTGAGTGCTAAGTGTGCTGTCAATGAATTATAAAAGAAATATAATCAAATGGGACTTTCATTAGATGAACTATAATGCAAAACACTCATAATGATCTAATAATAATACATTATCTGAAATGGTGAAGTATTACAAAAATATAGAATTTCAGAGCAGGAAGGCATCCCATGCACCAAATAAGCCAATGTGCCTAATTAAAACAGATAATGAAATGGAGGTCAACAGAAGAAAAGAGATTTGTGTGTCATCACTCAGTTTAGCTGGTGACAGCTAGATTCCACAATTCACCTTACAACCTTTCCTATTCCTCATATTAATTTGTACAATTGTATTTTAGGGTACAAATTACTGTTTAGATATGTAATTTATTATTCATGATGTATATCACTGATATTGCCTGGCTTTTGGAAAATGTAGTTTATAAATGAAACATTTTTAAAAAATTATCTCCAATTATTTTGCCTCAGATGTGCATACATACAAACCAAACGAGATGTGAACAAAATAATTAAGCTTCATATGTCTGTTCTTCTGTACTGAATGTTGTTGTTGGTACAGTGTTTCAGGGGAAGAGGGTGAATTATTTCCTCTTCCACATCTATAAGAATCCTAGTAACTAGTTAAATGATAATCTTCTACCTTGAAGAGAGTTATTTTTTAAGAAGTATATCCTCTACTTGTTACCTCATCTGGCCTCCACTCCCACCCTTCTACCTCCAATTCCAGCCTTCTCTCTGTAGAAATTCAACCTTGAACTGGAACACTACTCATCCCAGTGTGCTCCTTCTTCTCTTTCCAACCATTACTTTGAGGGTCTTGTATCAACATACAGTTGGACCTGGGCAGGGGAATAAGTACTGGGAGGTAGAGGTATTATTGTTTCAGTCATAGCAATTTTATTTGCCATTCTAGGTTATGTTTCTGCTAGCTTAGTTCTCAATTCACAGTAGGGAAAATGCAGAACTACTGCCTCATCATTTAATAATATAGCAAAATGGTAATGATGTTCTATCTTCATACCTGAAAATACAGAATAATGGTCCAAACCAAGCCAAGGACAATAGAAGGTCGGCCATCAGCAATGTCAGTGGAATTTATGTTCACTAGTTTAATCTGTTTAAAAAATAAAAAGTGGATCATTACCATAAGTCAGGGAAAATCATATTTTAATTATTGGCATAACCCTGTAGAGCTTATTAGATAACAATGAAATTTAAGCATGCCTGTGTAATAGTATATAAATGTGAGTTGAACTCATAAAAACATTCAAGTAGACAATCTTGGCTGAATTTTCAGTGACATTCATTAGGTGCATTACAAAAAGATATTTTTGTTTTTTAACGTCAAGTATTTGTGAATACTTGCTTTACTTAATGGTGAAAAAAAAATGCAACATCATGCAAAGAATTACCAACAAAATGTCAGACAGAGAAGATGTAACTCTTTCCCTTCGAATGCTGGTTGGAACCCAAGAACATGGCAAGTGGTTTAAAATGATGCACTTACTTTGAAGTTTGAAATATCATGTAACTTAGGTTCTTTTTTACCTATAAGAAATCAGGAATTAAAGTTTCTACAAAGTCTTGTACTAACCGGTGATCCTCTGTACATGGACTGACATGGAAAACAAAGGAAAAAGATGACATACATATTATAAAAAAGCAGCATTGATTGGTCAAAGGGAAAATTAGCTAAGTACTATAGAGAGGAGCAATTTGAAATGCAGAATTTTTATTTAGTTTGTTTAAAACATTAATTTTAGAATAGGTCCTTACAAGAAAGCTAAGAAAAAAATAGGGAAATTGTTTTAATCCATAAAAGATTTGAGATAGACCTCATGTTCATGTAGTCCAGCCCTGTGACTTTAAACCACAATTGTTTTTTAAAAGGAAAATGGACTGAAAGTTTAATTAATGAGCAATGGGATGTGGCAGCTAAAAATGATATGACAATGTAAGGCTGCATTAAGAGGGGTAGATATAACTTCTAGGAATGGGGAGGCAATAATTCCACTGCATTCTGCCATCATCAGAATCCATGTGGAGTATCATCTTCATATCTTGGCACCATGACTTGAGAAGGACACTGGTAAACTCGATAGCCTCCAAAGGAAGCCAACCAAGATGCTAAATGACCTCAAATTCACAACACACAGAGACTGGTTGAAAGAGGTTAGCCTAGAAAAATGAAAGACAACCAGGCAAGCTAGCTCTCTTCAATTATGTGGAAGGCCACCATCTGGAGGAAGGGTAAGACTTGTTTCATGTGGACCCAGAGGGCAGAACCAGGATCAGGGAGGAAGTTGCAAGGAGGCCAACTTGAGCTTCATGTCAGGAACACTTCACTCTAATATGAGCTGCCCAAAAGTGGAAAGGGCTGCCTCCAAAGGAGGTTAGTCGACCTTCCCTGAAGGTCTTCAAACAGAAGCTGGATGACTACTTGTCAGGTATGTTATGGTGAGGATTCCTTTTATGTGTGGATTGGACTCAATAGTTCCTGAAGTCCCTTCCAACTCTTAAATAATGTGATTCTGTGATGTCTAAGTCATCTCAACACACAGCTATCTATTTTATTCATGAAGCTCTCCAAGGCATGAAATTTCTCAATCTCCCCTAGTCACCCATTTGCATGTTTTATTATCTTGATGATCAAAAAGTCTTTTCTTCTATCTACCTAAAATCCTATCAGTTTAATTTAAGCTCTCTTGTTTCTCTAGCTCTGGTTTCAATCAAAAATATTTATTGAATATGCAGACTAATAATTCAGTAAATATTATAAACTTTCTCATAATCAGATATGTACATATGTATTTAAATATTAGAAAATATGTATTAAATATTAAATAATAGGAATATTAGAAATATCAGATGAAGACTTCAAATGTTTAGAAACAGGAATTATTAGCCTTTCATCTTCTAGACAAGTTTATTGAGATTCTTTTGGGCACTTACTAGAGTACAAGAAATACAGCAAACATGAAATATTTTGAATAAATGCTAAATCAACAATCCTGATGGCTTCAACCACTCCTCGAAGAACCAATCTTTGATCATTTTAATTATTTTGATTGTCCTCTAACTAATCTCCATCTTCACTCTTCCTATCCTTTTTTAATAGGCACTGAAAACTACAATAAATTAATTGATCATTGTAGAAGACAAAGGAATGTTTAATCTTTGTCCTTTTATACTATCTTTCTGATTAATAGTTTTCAGTACCAAGTTGGTTTTGTCCAATGCCAACCCTCTTCCATGATCTGAATTATATCAATAACTCATAATTAGCCTATATTCACTTTATAGATGATCTTTTCCCAATATAGTTGTACCTACTAAACAAGAATTTAGTGTTAAATTGTACCCCTACTTCTAAAGAAAATTCTTTGCCAATATTTGGTCCATCACAAGTTTCTCACCCTCTACTCCCTCCCTATTTTAATACTTAAAATGTACAAAGCAATTCTTTTCCATATGCCAAGGGGTGTGTGAGGGCCTGGACTAATTAACCTGCACATCAAGAGATGGCTAGAGTTTGTGGATGAGTCAGGACAAAGTACATAAGGCTTACCGATTTCATGGCATATCTGTTAAATCTACTCTATCACAGAACTAGGTATCTGAGAGTCTCAAAAATAGGATTTCAGAGATTTAAGAAGGGTTGTTTAGAATATGAAAAAGGGGAACTTTCTGTAGGGAGAGAAGTGCATTGTTATGGATATCTATTTCTTTATTGTGAAAATTGTATGTTCAACATCCTTAGTTACATTTGCCCCACCTATCCAATCAATTGTCCCATTTTGTGTTTTCTACTACCACATCTCTCATTTCATTCTCCACTCTATTGTCCTATAGTTACAACCTTAGTTCAAGCTCTCATAATTTTTCACCTGGACTGTTACACTTGCTTTCGCATTATTCTTCCTGCTTCAAGTGTTTCTCCACTCCAAATCATCCACTCTATGCATATACTAAAGTAATTTTCTTGAAACATAGCTCTGACTATGTCACTGACTCTACTCAATAAACTCTAATGGATTTCTATTGCCTTTAGAATAAAATATAAACTCCTGTTTGCTTTTAAAACCATTAAGAACCTGGCCCCAACCTAGTTTTGCAATAATACTGCCCTTCTTGCACTATTTAGACAGATCAAACTAGATGTACTGTAGCCATCTTAAACTCAACATATCCAAATCAGAATTCATTATCTTTCCCCCAACCCTTCCCTTTCCCCTCCAAACATTCCCATTACTGTAGAGGGCACTGCCATCCTCCCAGTCCCCCAATCTCACAACCTAAGTGTCATCTTCAACTCTTCAACTCATCCCCCAATATCCTATCTGTTGTCAAGATTTATCCTGCAAACAAAACAAAACAAAACAAAATACATTCATCTAGAATTAACGAAGGACTTGACCTACATTTCAGTGAAAGAAAAAATAAAAAACAAGGTTTTCTTTTATCCCTAGGAGTTGCTTTGTGAAAATGTACCTTTTGAATATTGATTTTTTTAATAGCAGAGAGAATATTCCTCAAAGGTACAGGCAATAGCTCCCACAAGTCAGTGGTATAAAAAAATCCACATCACCAACAATCTCATAGAGTGACTAATGATCTTTATGAAATCTTTAATACTAAATCTTCAATACTAAATCTTCCCACATAATAATAATTAGTATTATGAAATTTGGATCTAGAAAGGACCTTAAAATGACAATTTAACCCCCATCAGTATATAAATAAGGAAACTAAGGCCTAGAGACATTAATTGATCAATTAAACCAAGGTAATGCAGGTAGCTAAACAGAAGAGCTAATATTCAAAATCATCTATTCTGACTCCTAAATGAGTGTTCTCTCTACTACACAACGGCTCAGAATGTTTGTGTGTTATAGCATCACATGGTTTATTTGGCTTAAAGAAAGAGAAGGAAAGCCACCATGTTTTAAATGCCCAGATCAACATTGCCCTATTTGCAGTCAAAAGATCCATGGAAGGGGGTATGGATTGTGTGAAGTGCTTTCAGAATGCATGGAGCTGGCAAAGCACTGGCCAATATTGCACAAGAACAATTATTTTCTTCCTATGCAGTCTATATGTCACAGAGGGACATGTGAATTGAAGAATTGCAAAATCACCTCAGTAGACATGTAGACCAACCCATATGTGGAAAGAAAACCCATTATAATATATCCAATAAGTGGTTATCTTGCTGCTGCTTGAAAACTTCAAGGAGATGGAGTCCATCATCTCTAAAGACATCCTATTCCTCCCCAACAGTTAGTAAGTTTTTCCTGATATCAAGCCCATATTGACCCCTACATAGCTCAGCTTTCTCACATCTAACGGAAAAAGTCTTGTTACTCCTTGACATGACCACCTTTCAAATATCTGAAGGCAGCTATCACATTTCTCTCCCCATCCCAACCCTTCTTATATCAAATCTAATCATACCTAGCTGCTTTAACAGTCCTCATACAAAATATCTTATCAATGGAGACCCAATCACTATCATTGCAGTAAGTCCCAGTAGCTTTTGGAGTAACCATCTATACAACTACTTTTCATATATTTGCCTAGCAGCATATTTTAACAAGTAAAAGAAATCACCAATTATTTCAGTTTGCTCCTAAATTAGGAAAACCAAAAAGATCAAATGATGCTTTCTTCAGTAATAAGCTCAGTATTTATCATCATCATTATTATCATCATCATTTTGTTATTTGAGTTGTATAGAGGTTTCTTAAAGTGTTCTTCATTTCTAATAATTTTAAATATCAATTTATGATAAATTAGGTTTTTTGGTCCCAAACTTTCAACGTAAACCAAACTCAAAAAAGCAATGGTAAAAAACAAACAAACAAACAAACAAAAAACTCAATGCTTTCTTTCCCCATTACCTACTTACCCTTCTTCCTTCAAGAAACTTAAGGGCAGTACCAATGTTTGCCACCGAGTGAATTCTTTTCATGTGGCGTCCTTGCTCACATGGCTGAAAAAGAATACAAATGAAAAGATCACAATTGATTATTATTAGCTGCCTGATTCTCTTTTCTGATTATAAAACTCCCTTTAACATACAAACAACACGCACAAATACCTATTATCGAGAAAAATGAGATCACCAATACATACACACTACATACACCTTTTGTTGTTGTTCTGTCATTTAAGTCGTGTCTGACTCTGTGACCCCATTTGGGATTTTCTTGGCAGAGATAATAGAGTGGTTTGTCATTTCCTTCTCCAGCTTATTTTACAGATGAGTAAGCTGAAGGAAATAGGGTTAAGTGACTTGGCCAGGGTCATATAGTTAATAAATGTCTGATGCCAGATATGAACTCAGGAAGATGAGTCTTCCTAACTTCAGGCCCAGCACTATATCCACTGGGTCACCCAGCTGACACAGAAAGCATGCCTACAATAACTTTTTCAGCCACACTAAAATCAAAGTATTATGACAATATAAAACTCATATAAAGACAATATAAAGACACTAGTTTTATGACCCTAAGAAAGCCACTAAACCACTCTGATACTCAATTTCCTCATCTGTACAATGAGGGGGTTGACCAAGAAGGCCTTTAAGGTCCCTTCCAAAATCAATTTCCTCATCTAAACAATGAGGAGTTTGACCTAGAGGGTTTTTAAGGGCTCTTCTAGCTCTATATCTATGAGAGACAAGGAAGAGATAAGAAGTTGAAGGAGGAAGGTTGGATCAGCTACTCAAACAGGATTTCTTGCTATTCTTCACCCTCTCTCTCTCCCTTATCCCTGTATTAATTATACAACTTCCTCACTTTGAATATTAGAATATCTTATTTCTTTCAAGAATCAGCTCAAGTGCAACCTTCTACATGAAGCTTTCCTGATTTTTCTTCCTACAACCACCCTGAACCTCCACTATCAAAATTACTTTGTATTTATTTATAAACATGAATGTACAAATTAGCTCCCCTGATGGAATGTAATCCCCTTAAGGATAGAAACTGTATCATTTAGGATTTTCTATCCTGAGAGGGATAAGGAGAGAAATATATTTAGCATATAAGACTTCCTTTAGTTCTATCTCTAAATGCCTTCATCTTTTTTCTAAAAGGATTACCAAACCATTTCCAACCTATACTAGCTGGGCTTCTAGAATAACACTCTGAACAACTGACTTTAATGCTTAGTTACTGGAAATACATATATAGACGTAGGTTCTCATTTCTATGTGGGGGCTCACAGTTTATAAATTCCCTCCACTAACGTAGATGACAACCAAATCAAAGTAGACTATGACTTAGTGGTCCTTTTCTTCCTGTAAGGAGTTGGGATTCTATCAAATCAACATGATAGAATCTTAGCTTTAACTTAGAGGGACTGTTTCACCAAATCTCAGACTGATAGAGTAAACTGTCATTTTACATAGGTACATTTCCTGTTCTGGGACCTATAAAACATGTAAAATGTGCCATTTTCCTTATGCTCAGATCTTCTTCGATATAACCACATCATTTTTAGAAAAGGAAAGCCAATAAGAACACAGACTATGCATTAAAACAATCCTCCAATCATTTTTTTGTAAATGGAGAGTGATTTTAATAACCATCTCAGGCAGAGAACTCAATTTTTCTTTCGAGTATCTTCTCAGTTAGGGAAAGTACACACCCCACATTCCATGAGGAGAAGTAGGCTCTCCAGGACCAACTCAGACACTCTGAAATTTTCCACATAATCAAAAACTATCTCTTTCTCCTCTGAACTGTTAAATCACTTCACAGACTATATATCATCTGAGGGCAGAGACTTTGGTTTTCATCTTTCAACTGTACCTTCCTTGTGGTACTCGCCATGATCATGTATTGTAGATATCTGGACTGTATGTGGTTTATTTCCCTTATTATAACATAAGCTCCTTAAAAGCAAGGAACATGGCTCAGCCATCTTTGTAACCGCTTCAGAGCAGTACATTATAGACATTAAATAAATATTTTGATGAATGATTAATGGCCAGGGTCTCCCCCTGGCTCTAACATTTCATTGAGTTTCTGATTTTCAATAACATGAAATGGTAAAAAAAAAAAAAAGGATCCTTAATACTCATGGAGATTTCCTACAGGTAAATATTATCCATTCTTTGACCAACGGGAAATGTGAAAAGAACATCTAAGCAGATATGATTCATTCCTCTATGGAAAAATATCAGTTTCCTCTGATAGAGATAAAAGAAAAAAGCATCTCATAGCTTCTTTTTTTTTTTTTACTTTCCAAATACTTCAGAATAATAATTAATTCAATGCTTGACCTTTATTCAGATTGTTCTAATTATATGTAATTTTTCAATGAGTGGCAGCTCTGGTGTAATGTGGGGAAACCTAGCCTTGGAGTCAGGAAGCTCCAGGCTCATGTCCTGCTTCTGGTTATATGACCTCCTATCAGTGCCTCAAGCAACTCTCTTCTAAGTCCAAGGCTCTGAGTTGTAAAGCAAATGCTATTCTCAACTAATGAAGGGAATTTTTTCACTAGGAGACCCTTATATCAATGAAATTGCATGTCTAGTCCAAACAAATTAATGGAAATTAATAACATTCTTTAGCAATTCAGAAATCTAAAATCAAACCTACTCATCCTATGTTCATTTACAAGTGAGAACAGATAATTATCATTATAGTGGGGAAAAAAAAAGGTTTCTTGGACTACTAAACAGAAAAGCAAAGTAGGTTTCCTTAAGTACTGAGAAAATCTAATATTAAAGTCAAAAGTAAAAATGGAAATTGTTTTCAAAAGTTGTAGATAAATCCACAGATGAAGAATTTATAATGAATTATTAAAAGGAACTAGGATATTGGCAGACATATCCTACTGTATCACAACTGAGGTCAAGGACAACCATATCTTTCCATAATATATCCCCTGGTGCTGCGGTGAGATACAGAACATTGGAGAGAATGGATAGTGGGGCTGACCCAGTGTAGTGATTCTTATGTTCTTATATTACCAAAATAGCTCTACCCAGCAGGTAATTACGTAACACTTGAAAACATATAATTTCAAATTCGCAATGAAATTTTAATGCTTCTAAACGAAACATCCTCCCTCACAAGCCTTTGATAAAAAAGGGGGAGGCTCATGGAAAGGATGTCTCAGGCAGCATATTTTTATTCAGAGGTCAGCAGAGAGAGAACGGGAAGCAAAACCCCACATCAGCTCATTTATCTCTTCCGATTGTACTACCCCTCTTTTGGCTTTAAATCTTACTGCCCTTCCTCAGTAACTATAAAAATTCACATGAAAGGATGAACCGCTAAAATGCACACGAATGAGAAAATTTAAAGCAGCACTGTAATTTAAGATATTTTAATAATTTCAGTTTGGATAGGCCAGACTCTTGAAATACATAAGGAGAATGATTCCATACTTTGTGATGTGTTGTCAACAATTTTTTGGATTGAGAGTTAGAAGACTCAGATTCTGTTTCAGACTGAGGCACTAATTGTAAGCATGACCCTTGTCAGGTCACTTGAACACCTCATCTAAAAAATGAGGAAGTTGGAGGAAGGTGGTTTGTAAGGTCCCCTCCAGCTGTAAAAGTCTATTATTTTAACAGAATGCCTTAAATAGGAGAGGTATAGATTCTACTAGAAGGCAAGATTCTAATTCAAACAATGTTTGGTTTTTGTTTATTTTTTAGATTGAGTTGCTTAAGCAAAACAAGATCACATTACACGTCTGACAACTTTTGAACTCAGTTCATGTTGTTGGGCCCGTACCGGAAGTGACAATAAAAAAATTAACAAATGTTGAGAATGGAGAACCTGGAGCAGAAGTGGTTTGATATTCAAGTACAGCTTGAAAACATTAAAAATTATAATAAAGTTTCTATATTTGAATTGATTTATATACTTGCTATCAAAATCTTGGGATCAGATTTAAAGAAGGAAACAGCCTTAGAAATCATCCAATCCAACCCACTCATTTTACAGATGAAGGACCAGAGAAGGGAAGTAACTTGCCCAAACAGACACAGATAATAAGTGACAGATCAAAATTCAAACTGGGGTCTCTGACTCCATATACAGTTCTTTTTTGAGTCTGCCACTAAGTGCTCAAAGTAAACAATTAAGTGCTGCTTCTCCAAATCATCTTATCCTATTTATAAAACTCTCAAAGAAATAATTTCCCAAGGTAATAGTAATAATAATTTATGTAGTACTTTACATTTTACAAAGCATATACATAATAATAAAAACAATAGCTAGCATTTATATACCATTTTAAGGTTCAAAAAGTTATATATATGTATATATATACACATATGTTTATATATGTGTGTGCATATACACATATACATATATGTATATCTCTCTCTCTCTCTCTGTCTCTGTCTCTCTCTCTCTCTCTCTCTCTCTCTCTCTCTCTCCATCTATCTATCTATCTATCTATATATATGAAATTATTTCATTTGATCCTCACAAAAACCCTGGGAGGTAGTACTTCTATCCTCATTTTACAGCTGAGGAAATTGAGGCTGTGAGAAGCTACCTGACTTGCCCAAGGTAATACAGCTAGTATATGTCTGAGGTAGGAGTTTAACTCAGGTCTTCCTGCTCACTTCCCAATGTACCACCTACCTCTGTGTGTGTGTGTGTGTGTGTGTGTGTGTGTGTGTGTGTGTGTGTGTGTGTGTTTGTAAACTCATTTAACCACAAAATTAATTATAGATTTAAGGGAGTACCTATATTGTTCAAGCAAAAAAAAAACTTATAAAGATAAATTACATGTATAATTATGATTATGTAACTGTGGCTAGAAAAGCAAGAGTAAAATCAGAAAGAAAATACCCAACCTGGGATTTAGTTTCTACCATTCTGTACACTAGTTTAAGGATTATGTTCTCAGCCTTTTTGTCCAACTATTAATAATGTTATTTACATAGAGTTTGTAAACATAAATTATCTACTGCTCTATAGCACTGAAATCAATAAACCTAAGCAAACAAAAGAAATCTATTTTTTAATTGTTTAAAATACACTCTAAAAGGGCAGTTTTTAATATTTTATTGTCAATATTCCTATGTTGATTGGCTTGGTGGCTCCAATAAGACACATACTTTTGAACAAGCTGTCCTTTCATTGGTGATGATTGATGCTGCTACTATGTAAACACAAACATGAAAAATCCACATTCATTCCCTTCTGCCCCCTTCCACTCCTCCACCCCCACACAGGTATAAACCAGTCATTCTTCACAACTGGAAAAAGAACAGCACAGAGATTAATACTAGTATTACAGTCAATGAAGTTTTTCAGCTTGTGTACAAATATAAGAGTAATATATTCTGGAATCTCAAAGAATACATACACACATACACACGTACATATGCTTGTATTGTACACATGCTTACCCATTGATCTCAACATCAGAATCTCAAAGATACTCTCATATATGTGTGTGTGTGTGTGTGTGCATTTATCTGCTTTTCTATCAATCTATCATCTATCTACCTATCATCCGTCTGTCTATCTCTCTATCTGTCCCTAATCTTAGTCATGTCACAGATGAGCATGTTTCAAGCTCTCCCCATGCTTATGAGGCTCTGTGAGTTAATGGAGCTATAGAAACTGAAGGTGTCATAAAGTAGAACTTGGTGCTGAGCTGCTAAGGTTGTACATGTTTTACCTCATGCAATCTCTGAACACTTGAAGCTAGACACACTTTAAAATGGAAGAGGCTCAAGCTGCAGTAGTAATAGTGTCAACGTGAATACAGGCTCAAAGGAAGTTCAGATGGGAATATAGACAAGCAGGGAATATTACATTTAATATCAACTTTTGTTTCTAAATAGCTGTACATAATAGAGATTCACACTGCAATCCTATTTTTTTTAGACTTTGTATCTGGGTGTATTTATGTTTATTGTTTGTCAAGTTCATAATAATAAAGTAAAAAAAAACCCAAAACCAAAGAAAACCCTACCCATTCTCTAAGGGGGCCATTATATTAACTCAAACAAAGGAGTAGAGATATTTTGTTACCTGATAACTTGTTAGAAAACATTCTGTCCTGTGACCAGGAGGAAAAGGCCAGTGCAAATGCAATCAAAGAAGACCTTGGTCATGGTGAACTGGAGGGAGTTAAAGGACTACAGAAATGCTCTTTTCTTTCCAACTCACTAGGAGGAATGAAGTATTCCTTGGAAGAATTTAAGGAATGAAAGAGGTGCTTCAAAGGAGATATGGGGGAGAACAGAGTTTAATGAGGCAGAGGAGAATCCAAGTTGGAAACCTGAAGCATACAGCATAGAGAAAGAAAAGAAAAACGACGATGAAACCTCTGAAGCTATGTAATAGGTCTGATTTTTTTAGCCTATGGTAAGTAAAGCGGGGCCCTCTGAGGAAGAAGCAGCAATTCATACCCCAGGAAACAATTATGAGGATAGATGGGTGCTGCCAGGATAAGGAACTTGCAGTCCTGATAACAAGAAGAAGAGTTGAATCCTACTGGTTGTGAGTCACTCCTCTGAAGTACTGGGGTGGCTATTTGTTGTTCAGTCATTTTTCAGTCGTGTCCAATTCTTTGTGACCTCCTTTGGGGTTTTCTTGGCAAAGATATTGGAATGGTTTGAGATTCCCTTCTCCAGCTCATTTTACAGATGAGGAAACTAAGGCAAACACAGGGTTAAATGACTTGCCCAGGGTCACACAGTCAGTGTCTGAGTGTAGATTTGAACTCAGGAAGATGAATCTTCATGACTCCAGGTCCAACACTCTGTCTCCTGTACCATCTATACATTGATCTTATATGTTCACAGTAATTTGCATGTTTTATACCCCATCAGAATGTGAGCTCCTTTAGACAAGAAGATTGTTTTTTTTTCTTTACATGACTAGCATTTAGCAGTGTTTTACATATAGTTAAGTGCCTATATAAATGCTGGCTAGCTAACTGTCCTGATATTAATGTTTTGAAGGTGTGCTACCTTACCAGGGCATTACAGACACCTGGAAACAAATTATACACCCATTGACTGAGGAATGGCTAAGCAAATTATGGTATGATCACAGTGGAAAAATACTATACTATAAGAAATAATAAATATAACAAATTCAGAGAAACATGAGAAGGCTTATATGAGCTGATACAGAATGAAGTATGCTGAACCAAGAATACAGTGATCACAACAAATTAAATGGAAAGACCCCCCCCAAAAAAAAGAAAATTGAACACTGTGTAATTAAGATAAAGTTTGGCCCCCAAAAAGAGATCAGAAATATTCTGCCCTTCCTTCTTCCATAGATAGAAGAGTACGGGACTATAACACTGCACATATATTGCCAGACTCAGTTGATGTGTGGATCAGTTTGGCTGAAATAATTTTTTTCTCTTTCTGTTTTATTCTTTTTCATAAGGCATTACTTGCTGGTTAGTGGAATGGGAAAGGTTGTTATCAGGAAAAAAAAGTGTTCCAAAGTAGAATTGGATGCCATGATATGTGATTTCTCAACATCTGGGGATTTTCAAGTGGAAGCTGCCTGATAAGAGATGTTAGAGAGAAAATTTCTGTTTAAGGATGAGTTAGGTTAGATAATCCCTTAAGTCCCCTTCTACCTCTGATATTCTATGATTCTATGAATTTCTTTATCTTACTACCCATGGTCAAATGGATTTTATGAAATGTAAATATGCTTCCAACTAAAAATGTAACCTGAAATATGTCACTGGGGTGGGTGTTCAGGCAAGCAGCCTTCGAGCATATTTCTACCAGAAGCCACGAAGCTTAAAACTTAACTACTGGGGGATTGTAAATGCCTCCACTTTCTCATCTCTCATTTATGTCGACTTCTTTAAGCCTGGCTTCTGACCCTGTCACTTGACTGATACTACTCTCTCCAAGATCACCAATACTTTTCTTACTGTTAAATACAAAGGCCTTTTTTGAATCCTTACCTTTCTTAATCTATCTGCAGTTTTTGATACTGTTGACTACACCCTCTTAGGTGCTCTTTTCTTTGTTTTTTTTTCTTCTGATATTGCTCTCTCTTAGTTCTCCTCCTACCTATCTGGCCAATCATTTCAACTCTATTTTCCTGGATGATCCTCTGTGTGCAGTCCCCAATCAGTGGATGAAAGCATAAAGTCTGCCCTGGAATCTCTTCTCTTTTCTCTTGATATGTTCTCACTTGGTGATCCCATCAGCTGCCAATGGGTTCAACTATCATTGGTGAACCCCCAACTTAAGATGTCCAAACTTTATTTCTCTCAGCCTCAGTCATGAATCTCCAAATCTCTTTTGAGCATATTCATCTGTATGGGCCACAAGTATTTCATAATTAACATGTCTAAAATAGAATCCCAAATCTGTCCCCACTCCTCTTATTTTCCCCAATCCCCTTATTTCTATCAAAGGCACCACAATTCTAATCACTAGTATTTGTGACTTCCATCATCCTTGCCACATCACTCTCCATTCTTCATCAGTTGACAATTCTTGTCCATCCTATTCTCATCCAAACTCTCTTCCCCTCTCATAGCACTGTTGCAATAACCTAATTGGCCTTCCAGACTCTTCCTCCTCCAAAACAACCTCCATTCCTAAGCATGAATATGACCATTTAACACATCCAGTGAAAAGTGTGTTTGTTTGTTCTTATTTTTTGCTATTCATGTTGTTGTTATTTGCTGAGTCAGAGAGAAAAAAAAAATACTTACCAGTTTCTGCCCTGATAGAACTTCCAGGAGGGCCAGTAGTTTAATCCCATCTTTCATGTCTTCAAAAAGATCATCCACCACCATTGGGGGATTTCGCTGGAAAGAAAATAAAAAAAGTTATCAAAAATTTTGAGTCAATATTTTCCAACCAATTTAACTAAAAGTTATAAAAGAAATAGGTAGCATAACTTAAGTTTTATTTGTAGTAGACAATTAAAACAGATGAACAGCTCTAGAGATAAGATAGTAACTCCTAAGATACTAAAATAATAAGAGAAAGGACTTAATGAATAAGAGTTCATTCAATAAAACTTGCATGGAAGTTGGTTTATGCACAAATATAGACAAAGACTATAGCATATTAGGATTATAGCTTTAATGCTGGGCAGTACCTTGGAGATCATCTGGTCCATCCATTCCCTCTCATCCTAGAGATGAAAACAAACAAACAACCAAGGCCTAGAGAGGTTAAGTGACTTGCCTAAGGTCACAATTGCACTCAGGGAACAAATAGATATAAGGCAGTGTCTTGGCCAATCTGCCAATCAATGAAGGGTCAAATCGTAGATCCAGAAACAGATTGAAAATTAGGGCAATTATATTCTGGCTACTGGACTAATTCCAATCAAGAAGAATTTCCTATGAAACACCTTTTGAGGAACACTGTATTAAACCATTTTATCTCTTCTATAGTTAACATAAAGTATCAGTGGCCATATAGATCAAATGAAATATATGTAATATGCTTTGCAAATTTTAAAGCACTATATAAATGCTAGTTATCATTATTATAATTAGATGTTGATTAAGTTAATAAGATAAATGCATAAATTTTTTGTCAGATGTAGTTTTTTCCAGAGGCAAGTCACCTAACTTCTGTGTGGCATGCCAACCTCTAAGACCAGTGGCCTGTCTGTATTGACAGAGAATATCTGAACCCCAGGAGTTGCCTATACTGAACCAAAAGTAAAAAAATATTTTCATATGTCAATCATTCTGTTTTTGTGGTCACCCTTCCATTGTCTTCTCTATCTGATCTATCATAACAGATTACAAACTGTGATGGTGAGACGGGAAAGGGAACTTGGTGGTAACCATGTCAAGAATTTTGCAGTTTTCAAAATAGAAATGCTGTTAAGACTTAACCAGAACCAATATAATATTTGAGGGCATCCCTGACTACAAAAATCCCCCCAACCTCTTCACTGGTATGTGAAATTGCTTCAGCATGGAACAAAACCTTTTACCTCACAGTTGTAGATGATCCTTATGGTTCCCTTCTACCTCTAACATTCTGTGAGATCACAAATGAATCTGATTCTCTTCTGCAATTATTAGAGTAAGGATTCTATCAACTATGAAGTGTTTGTGGCCTTCAGCCACATTCTCAGTCCCTATTATCCCACCTCAGAAAGAAATAATAAGGCCCAAACTATTTTAAGTGGAGAATAGTAAATTTTTAGTGTTGGCAAGTAGTCACCAGGTATGGTGGGTGATTCTTTGGTCCACCAAAGTAGTTCGCAGACCAAAAAATTCAAGAACAAACATTCCATATCATTCTTAAGGTAAAAATAGCTATGGCAGATACTCATCTTATTGGGAATATACATGTGGTAAAGTTATTATTTTCCTTTACTCATTCCAAGAAGGATCAGATTGATTAAGCAATGTATAAAATATGCACGTACTGTCTACTACATGCACAACACCATACATGGTGTATCTATTTTGCCCGCTATAAAAGGATAAACGGCCTGGTTCCTAACTATATCATCTATGTATCTATTTATCATCTATCAACCAATCTATCTGCTTATATGGCTATGTGGATATATAAAACATATATACATATTTACATGCTATCGCAATGTCCTCTTATCCATACGTGTGTGTCTTTTGTTTTTATATCACTTTATTTCCAAATACAGCACCTTTCACATTTCCCTACCCTGGGGTGTTGTTCCTTGTTATGAAGAATAAAAAAAAAAATAAAGAAGAAAAAAAGCAGTTCAGGAAAACTAATCAACATTACCAACTGAGTCTGATCATATGGTACGCAATCATAGGCCCCCACCTTTCCAAATTATATTCTTAAATTTTTGCAGTCTAGTCAGAGAGTTATGGCATATATGTATGCAATAATTAGAAAAAAATTCAAGATAGTATATAAGCAAGTGTATGATAGTTTTTATAGGTTAGTTCAATAGTTGATAAATAGTATAGCAATTGATATTTCAAAATAGTTTGAACTTGAGCCAATAAACAAAAGGTAGGCATTGTGGGTTTTTGAATCAGGTAATGTTTCCAAAAGATTAATCTGGCTAGGTTGTGCAGTAGATATTGATGACTTAGCAGCTACAGGGTTGTTGCAAGAATCCAAATACACTTTGATTCTAGCTAAAAAACAATTGGAGGGAGTGTGTAAATAAGTACAGACAAGAAATGTAGGTAAGCAAGACAAAAAGTGGGAAGAGAGGAGTTGTACCAGTGTGTTGATAAGAAAGGTGCTTTCTTGAGTTCAAATCTGGCCTCAGACACTTGACACTTACTAGCAGTGTGACCCTGGGCAAGTCACTTAACGCTGATTTCCTCACCAGAAAAAAAAAAGGTGCTTTCTAAATATGTCATAACCAATTCTATCCCAATATAATGTGCTAGAAGTTTTGACTGTGAAAAGTACTCCAGACTAAACAGAAATTGGGACAGAATATTACGCACACTTCAAATAATGATGTTTAGTTAATCTAGCTTAGATGTCTGGTTCTGATACATGGTTAATTACACTAAAATCTATGTAGCATAATGCAGCTAGGATCAGTGCATTTTATGATACAACTTGATGATTTGAGGATATAGCTGAGTCAGCCCTTACAGAGACATAACTACTACAAATATCAGACAAAATAAGTGCTAGAAAATGGTATTTTTCTACACAGAAGACAATTATTAGATATCATACCATATAGGGTAAAGACAGCAATACACTTTCATTTCTAGAAAAACATTTCCCTTATGAGAAGATTAAAGCAGTTCAGCAGGCGCATGAATTAGGCAAAGAAAATTAACAACAGAAAATGTCTGCCATGCATATAATATGTTGTATACTAAAAAACTGCATTCATTATTGGAATAGTGTCAGCACTGGAAGCAGGAATATCTGCTTTCAGATTCTACCTTTGATATATACTAAGGAAACTCCTCATACATATACAGGTGAGCACTTGTTCTAAACTTATATATCTTAGAGAATTGCATGGGTAATTGAGAGGTTAAGCCATAGTTGTACTATTTTAAGCTCCCTGTATTTTTTTTCACATTAGTCATGATGTAAAGAAGAATTAGAACTAATGGGAGGAACCACAGAAAGAATCAAAACAAAACAAGAAAAGAGAAGGTGAGCAAATAGTGTACTTCCATCTGCATTCAGACTCCATAGTTTTTTCTCTGGAGGTAGATAGCATTTTCTATCATGAGTTTTTTGGAGTTGTCTTAGATCTTTGCATTGCTGAGAAGAGCCAAGTCTGTCAAAGTCAGTCATTTCACAGTGTGGCTGTTACAGTGTACAATATTCTCCTGGTTCTGCTCATTTCACTCAGCATCAGTTCATATAAGGTTTTCCAGGTTTTTCTGAAGTCTGCCTGCTCATCATTTCCTATAGCATAATGGTATTCCATTACATTCACATACCACAGCTTGATGGGCATCCCCTCAATTTCCAATTCTTTGCCACCACTATAATAACTACTATAAATATTTTTGTACATGTGGGTCCTTTTCCTGTTTTTATGATCTCTTTGGGATACAGACCTAGAAGTGGTATTGCTGGGTCAAAAGGTATGCACAGTTTTATAGCCCTTTGGGCATAGTTCCAAATTGCTCTCCAAAATCGTTGATCAGTTCACAATTCCACCTACAATACATTAGTGTTCCGATTTTCTCACACCTCCAATATTTTTTTCCTATTTTGTCATGTTAGCCAATCTGATAGGTGTGATGTGGTACCATCATTTTGATTTGCATTTCTCTAAACAATATTGATTTAGAGCATTTTTTCATATGACTAGAGATAGCTTTAATTTTTTCCTCTGAAAACTGCCTGTTCATATCCTTTGAACATTTATTAATTGGGAAATGACTTATATTATAAATTTGACTCAATTCTCTATATATTTTAGAAATGAAAGCTTTATCAGAGATACTAGTTGTAAAAATTGTTTCCCAGCTTTCTGCTTACCTTCTAATTGGCTTTGTCTTTGAAAAAGATTTTCAATTTAATGTAATCAAAGTCATCCATTTTGCATTTCATGATGTTCTCTATCTCTTGTTTGGCCATAAAGTCTTCCCTTCTCCATAGATCAAATAGGTAAACTATTCCTTGCTCTCCTAGTTTGCTTATAGTATCTATCTTTATATCTAAATCATGTACCCATTTTGACTTTATCTTGGTATAGGGTATAAGATGTTGGTCTATGCCTAGTTTCTACCATACTATTTTGCAGTTTTCCCAGCAGTTTTTCTTAAATAGTGAGTTCTTATCCCAGAAGCTGGAGTTTTTGGATTTATGAAATAGTAGGTTATTATAGTCATTGACTTGGGTCTTGTATACCTAGCCTATTCCTCTACTTCTTAGCCAGTACCAAGTAGTTTTGGTGACTGCTGCTTTATAATACAATTTAAGATTTGGTACAGCTAGACTACCTTCCCTAGCATTTCTTTTCATTAGTTCCTTTGATATTCTGGACCTTTTGTTCTTCCAGATGAATTTTGTTATGTTTTTCTAGCTCCATAAAATAATTTTTGGTAGTTTCATTGGTATGGCACTGAATAAGTAAATTAGCTTAGGTAGAATTGTCATTTTTTAATTATATTAGCTCAGCCTACTCATGAGCAACTGATATTTTTCCAATTATTTAGATCTGACTTTATTTGTGGAAGTGTTTTGTAATTGTGTTCATATAGTTCCTGAGTTTGTTTTGGCAGGTAGACTCCCAAATATTTTATAATGTCTACTATAACTTTAAACAGAATTTCTCTTTCTATCTCTTGCTGTTGAGCTTTGTTAGTAATATATGGAAATGCCAATGATTTATATGGGATTATTTTATATTCTACAACTTTGCTAAATTTGTTTATTTCAAGTAATTTTTTACTTGAATCTTTAGTATTCTATAAGTATACCATCATATCATCTACAAAGAGTGATAGCTTTGTTTCTTCTTTGCCTATTCTAATTCCTTCAGTGTCTTTCTTCTATTACTGCTAAAGCTAACATTTCTAATACAATATTGAATAACAGTGGTGATAATGGACATCCTTATTTCACTCCCGATCTTATTGGAAATGCTTCTAGCTTCTCCCCATTACATATAATGCTTCCTGATCTCTAGTGTTTTTATAGGAACGGGTGTTGTATTTTGTCAAAAACCTTTTTTTCATCTATTGAGATAATCATGATTTCTGTTACTTTTTTGTTGATGTGGTCAATTATGCTGATAGCTTTCCTAATATTGTGCCAGCCCAGCATTCCTCATATAAATGTTTGGTAGGATTCACTTGTAAATCCATCTGGCCCTGGAGATTTTTCCTTAGGGATGAGCTCCCTGTATTAATGAAATGATAAAACCAGTTCAAAAATATTTAGGATTTAGAATCAAAGGATATGAGTTGGGATGTATAGATCCTAGGTCTTCTACTATGTGACCTTGGGCAAGTCACTTAAACTATCCAAGCCTATTTTCTTCATCTGTAAAATGAAGGGCATGGATTCATTGATATCTAATGTATTTTTGTGCTATAAATTTTATTATCTTATTAAACATGGAAAGATCAGAGGCAAAATTATTATGTGGCCAAAAGTAGTCATCTTCATTTCTATGATCACAGCATCCTTACTTCATTTCTGGACCACTATAATCCATATATTTTATAATAAAAGACCAATTAAAATTTTCCCCTTGACATCTCTCTCTCTCTCTCTCTCTCTCTCTCTCTCTCTCTCTCTCTCTCTCTCTCTCTCTCTCTCTCTCTCTCTCTCTCTCTCTCTTTCTCATTCTCCATCTCTCTCTCAACAAGAATTATAATCGTGCATCTCTTTTCTATGTTCCATTAACCTCACTTTTGTTAGAGGAACCTTACTACAAAGCTGAAATCAGTTTCTATGTGACAGAAGTCAATTGTTCATCTTGGTTCTTTGATAGAAAAGGCACCCTTCCAAGACTGGAGTAGAGATTATCGCTTTGCCAAAGGGAGGTATAATTCCTTATGCCTGCTTCAGGGAAAGACTCATTTTCCCCTGCTGGTAGCAATCTCTGTTGATGCTGATGAGGTAACTTCCTTATGCCAACTAGTGGAGCAGTCAGAGAAATTGGTAAGGATTTGTGCACAGTGGGAAGTGTCACACTAGCATTTCTTAATTTCTGGTAGTAATAATCATAATTATGATTACTAAAAAGGTTAGTATTTACATAGTACTTAAAGGTTTGCAAAGTGCTTTCTAAATGTTATTTCATTTGATCTTCACAACCCTGGGAAATTGTTGCTATCAATATCCCTATTTTACAGATGAGTAAACTAAGGCAGACAGAGATTGACCAGGGTCATATAACCAGCAAGATCTGAACTCAGGTATTATTGACTTTAAGAGCAGCACTCTATTTACTACATCTCCTATTATTTTTTGTCATTAGCAATCATGACACAATGAAGGGGAGTTTGGAAACTCATGAATGTATATGCAATTATAAGTGTAGGTTCCATACGATTTGCAGCATACCTCACAAAACTCAAGATACATGTACTTTTTGAGAAATGCTGTGGTACACAGTTAGGATAACTCAATGACAGCCTCTTAGGGGACATAGGTTCATGGGTGAGAGTGGTCATAATACAGGTCGATTCCTTGATACACTTCCTCTCCCCTGCCCAAAAATCCAGATCCATCACCTTAACTCACACAAGTTTGTAGTGTTCCCCAGAAGTGGGAAGAGAAGTGAGGGTTTTATTGTTTGTTGAAATGTTGTAAAGTGAGGTATGTTTCTATATAGACATGTTGGAAATTTCTGAAAGCATATACAAAATGATTGGTGTTTCTACAAATAATTAGAGTGGTTTGCCATTTCTTCTGCAGTGGATCCATTTTGTCAGGTAGTCAGATTAAGTGACTTTCCAAGGGTCACACAGCTAGGAAGTGTTTGCAGCTGGATTTGAACTCAGATCTTCCTGACTACAGGTCCAGTGCTCTATCCACTGAATCAACTGGTTCTAAGTGTGACAAGTGGAATCTGAACAATGTGAACTCTAGAATCATTACTCTTTCTACTTTAGCATACTACCTCTCTTTCTTCAGATAACACCTAAATTCAAAACATACTCTTTTACCCCAGGATAAAGTATTCAGTGCTGAAGGCTGATTTTTTTTCTTT
Organism: Phascolarctos cinereus; assembly: GCF_003287225.1. NCBI lineage: Eukaryota > Metazoa > Chordata > Mammalia > Diprotodontia > Phascolarctidae > Phascolarctos > Phascolarctos cinereus. The sequence continues at coordinate 100,660,838 of NW_027555958.1, read as the reverse complement.
TTGGTCCAGGTCTGTGATTTCATTTGAATACAGAACTTCCAGTGAGGAAATACCCTCTTTCAATGCAGATCAGCATCTGCTCAGCAACATAGGAGTCTACAACCCTGAGAAGTTAAGTGACTTGTCCATGGTCATGTAGTCAATACATATCAGAAGTTGGACTTGAACCCAGGTCTTCCTAAGTCCAAACTTTTCTCTTTATGTTTTCTGCCACCATCAATGCATAAGGTGAATATCATAAAATACTTTCACTAATGAATTGTCCAATGTGTCCAATTTAATTTTTAAAATTATTTAAATATCAAATATTTCATATGTAATATTTAATTTTTATTTAAATATCAAAATATTCTAATTAGTTTTTTCTAAGAGCACTAAAGTTGGGCCTAATTTAGTCTACTCTGTAACACATTACTAATTAGCATTAAATATGCTCCATAGGTATTTACATCATTATTTTTCTCTGAATAGTACCTACATTTAAAAAAAAAGTATTTTCCAAATATGATTTGATTCTGTTAACTAAAACATCATCTATGTATTTATTAATTATTTTTTATGTGACAGGGTTGGTACTAAGTGTTATAGATATAGAGAAAAAGCAAAAAGGAAAGAAGGATTTTTTTTTTTAAAAAAAGATTAGATGCCAGACACTGTGCACAATGCTTTACAAATGTTATCTCATGTTATAGAAAGTTGGTTCAATAGAATTTTTTTTTTGCAGGATGCAAAGTTTTTTTCCCCATGTTTGCCTAAAAGTATTCCCTTAGCAAATACCATCTGAAGAGATATGATAGATACTGATATCACTACCTTATATTTAGTTCATATCAGTGCTGAAAACATGAGAGAGCAAGCACTCGCTGGCCAGCAAGTGCTTGCTGTGATTCAGGTTCACAGTCTGAGACTGTCACAAACTTCTTTTCTCACATACTGCAATTTGTTTCTCATCCACCCCCTCCCTCATTAGCTATAGGTGGACAATGCCCAAGTCAGGTACTAGTGAGAATCACAACCCAGCTCAGGTCCGCCCTCCCCCTACAAGAACCAACAGTCAACTTTGGGAGCTTTGGTTTTAGGTAGACTCCATTCCACAGGCTGATAGAATTCAGGAGGAAAACCCTGGGCCAAAGCTAGTTTATAAAGTGTCACTAAATAGCAGCCACAGCTGCATGCTGAAAAAAAAAAATAAGCATAAATACAGGACACAGTGAATAGAGAGAAAAGTCTACATGTAGAGACTATTCTACACCCTTAGCAAATTGTCAAACTAATTTCCAAGCTTGCAATTAAGAGATTCATAAATTCTGGGTTATGATAACAAACAGTAGCTGAGTAAAGTGAATTCTATGTCCAAATAGTTTGAACATTTTAATGTTAACACAATTTAATATTGTAAATAGCTTTGGATTCAAGAAGATGAAAGTCTGTTTGAATTCTGATTCTAATTATTTATAGCTGTTTTTACCTCATTCCTTGTTGAAAATAAAAACCAAACACTTCACTGTGATTATTTTCCATTGCCACTTAGCAAAGGTAGAGCATTATTCCTTTTCCTTTCTTCTTTGTTTTTTTTTCCCAAAGAATCATGATGCCCTCTCCTCAATGGCTTAGACCACTATCTGTCAATTTAGAGGAAACATCCAAAATGTAACTATGCGAATAACTTAGTCCTGCTTGAAATTAGCAGGGAAAATACCACAGTTAAGAATGGTAGCACTTATTTTCTATGTAGTAAAAATCCTTTCAGCATATTATAACAAAAAACCAAAAATACATTCTCAAAGTTGGTTATTTGGAAGTTAGAAATGTTAGAATAAAATACATTTTAAAAGATGTTGTTGGATAAGAAAGTAGTTACACTAAAAAGATTTTTAAAATGATAATTAGTATAATGATTAATGGTTATAAAATGGATTTCCTGGATCTATTTCCAAATTTTGACATTGAGATAAGCCAAAAATTTACAAAGTAAATAATAAAACAAACAATAACCATGAGAAAATATGCTCAAATTCCACAATTATCTTTGGAATTTGTCAAGACGAAATTACATATACTAGTACAGCAAAAATATGAGGAGGGAGGATGATGAAATCCAAAGCTGGCAAAATTGTTGACAAATGGGAACTCTAATATGTTTAGGGTATGATTTTTCAAGGGTAAAAATTTTTAAAGAGAATTATATTGTAATATACAGTAAGAGTCGCAAAACTGACCCTATCTTTTGGTCAGGAATTCCTTTGCTAAGGCTCTATCTCAATTAGAAGTAAAAAATAAAAAAATCTCTACTATTTGAAAATATTTATTTTTACTCAGTTTGCAATAGAAAATAATTTTCAAAAGAATCTATATGCCAAGTTATTAGAGAATAGGTGAGTAAATTATGGCAGCATATTAATATGATAGAATAAGGGTATAAAAATTAAAACACATAAAAATATAAGTATTTTGACAAAAATGAATAAAGGAAATCAGCAAAACCAAAACCGTATACATATTTATTTAAAAAGAAGAAAAGAAATAAACAAGAAAAATAAGGCCAAATGGAACAAAACTTTAGAAACGCCTGAAAACAGACTCAGAACAAACACATTTTTTGCTTATTTATTAATTCACTTGGTTTCACCATTTAAAACTTGAGGGTTGGGGGTAGAGGTAAGATTTTACTTCTGTTTGTTTTATTATTTTTATGTTGTTAAATTTATAGATATAAGGATGGTGATTTCTCAGGTATAAAAATTTTCTAAGTGAGAAAACTTTCTCTACCAATGCAAGTTGGCACCTTTCCTGCAATTTATAAATGAGATTGACAAGAGCCTGTAGCAGTTAAATGACTTCTCAAGGACTACTAAGCTAATGTGTGTCAAAGTCAGGATTTGAAACCAGGTCTTTTGGATTGCAAACCAGTCTGCATCCAGTATACCTTTTATAATAAGAAGCAGAAGCAGAAGCAGAAGCAGAAGCAGAAGCAGAAGCAGAAGAAGAAGAAGAAGAAGAAGAAGAAGAAGAAGAAGAAGAACAAGAACAAGAACAAGAACAAGAAGAAGAAGAACAAGAAGAAGAAGAAGAACAAGAAAAACAAGAACAAGAAGAAGAAGAAGAAGAACAAGAAGAACAAGAACAAGAAGAAGAAGAAGAAGAAGAACAACAACAACAACAACAAGAACAAGAAGAAGAAGAAAAGGGAGAAATTGACTTATGTGATGATGTCATATAGCAAAATCTACTAAGCAGTGATAAGAATTAGTTTTTTCCCAACAAATGAGACAACTATTTCACTGCTTTAAAACTCAGATCTTGTTCCCAACTAGAATCTTGTTTTATTTAGAGAGCTAAAGTTCATGAGGACTAATGGTAATCATTTTTTTTTGCCATTTTTAAAAATTTTATTAATTTATTTTGATTTATCAACAATCACCTCCATATGCTTTCGAGTTTAAAATTTTTCTCCCTCTTCCTCCCCACCACCCTCCCCAAGATGGCACACAATCTCATATAGGCTATACATTTACATTCCTATTAAACATATTTTCACGTTAGTGAAGTTGTAAGTAAAAATTAAAACCAGTAGGAGGAACCATTAGAAACAGGAAACAAAACTCAACAGAAGAGAAAAAAAATGAGAGCAATTTAACTTCCATAGTTCTTTCTTTGGATGTGGATAGCATTTTCCATCACGAGGCCTCTGGGGATGTCTTAGATCCTTGTATTGCTGAGAAGGGTTAAGTTTATCAGTATTAGTCATCACACAACATGGCTGTTATTGTGTACAAAGTTTTCTTGGTTCTGCTCACTTCACTCAGCATCAGACCACATAAGTCTTTCCAGGTTTTTCTGAAGTCAACCTGTTCATCATTTCTTATAGCACAATAGTATTCCATTACATTCATATATCACAACTTGCTCAGCCATTCCCCAATTGATGGGCATCCTCTCATTTTCCAATTCTTTGCCACCACAAAAAGAGCTGCTATGAATATTTTTGTACTTGTGGGCCCTTTTCCCATCTGTATGATCTCTTTGGGATATAGCCCTAGAAGTGCTATTGCTAGGTCGAAGGATATGCACATTTTTATAGCCCTTTGGGCACAGTTCCAAATTGTTCTCCAAAATGGTGGGATCATTTCACAACTCCACCAACAATGCATTAGTGTTTCAATTTTCCCACATCTTCTCCAGCATTTATCATTTTCCTGTTTTGTCATGTTGGCCAATCTGATAGGTGTGATGTGGTACCTCAGAGTTGTTTTGATTTGTGTTTCTCTAATCAATAATGATTTAGAGCATTTTTTCATATGACTATAGATGGCTTTAATTTCTTCATCTGAGAACTGTCTGTTCATATCCTTTGACCATTTCTCAATTGGGGAATGGCTTGTAGTCTTATAAATTTGTCTTAATTCTCCATATATTTTAGAAATGAGGCCCTTATCAGAGAGACTGGTTGTAAAAATTCTTTCCCAATTTTCTACCTTCCTTCTAATCTTAGTTGCATTGGTTTTGCTTGGGAAAAAACTTTTCAATTTAATGTAATCAAAATTATCTATTTTGCTTTTCATAATGTTCTCTATCTCCTGTTTGGTCATTAATTTTTCTGTTCTCTACAGATCTGATATGAAAACTATTCCTTGTTCTCCCAATTTGCTTATAGTATCAGCCTTGATATCTAAATCTAAATGAACCTAATGGTAATCATTTTAAATATCAACTTCATTTAAAAAAATGCACAGACCCCTTGATCTCCCACCATTCCCAATTCTTAGAGCCTTATGCCTAAGATCCACAAAGTTTGTCTAGGCAGCCTATGTTCAAAGAGCTAAGAATAGTGTATTTAGAGTTATCATAGTGGAACACTACATGCTTTCCTATGAATAATCACTTGGAGACATACATTCTGGAAATACTACCTCCATTCATGAAAGGGAAAGGCTATGTTGGGGCAGGTAGGTGTCTCAGGGGATAGAGAACTGTCCCTGAATGCAGGAGGACCTGAGTTCAAGTCTGGCCTCAGACCAAATACTTGACACTTACTAACCATGTGACCCTGGGCAAGTCACTTAACCCCAACTGCCAAAAAAAAAAAAGAATAAAGGAAAAGAATGATATCTTTGGGGCAGCTAGGTGGTGCAGTGGATAGAGCAACAGCCCTGAAGTCAGGAGAACCTGAGTTCAAATCCGGCCTCAGAGCAAATACTAGAGGCTTACTAGCTGTGTGACCCTGGGCAAGTCACTTAACCCCAATTGCCTAAAAGAAAAAAAAAGAAAGAAAGGCTATGTTCCCTTCAGGCATTCATTTCAGGAGCAGAAAAATAAAAGCACTTATGGGCACTTAATGTATTGATTTGTGTGGTTGACAACCTAGTGAATAAGAACAGACAAGGGAAAATATTAAGCTTAAATTCAACCTAGGAATATCTTTCAGATAGCTTATCAGTGGCCAACTGAAAATGAATCATTACCCTTAAAGTCAACAATTCTATCTTATTATCAATCTAGAGTTAATTAAAAGTACCACATCTTCTTTTATTACATTAAGATTAAAGACTGAGTCTCCCTATCTCACCTAGGCTATGAATACCATGGGCTATTCATAAGTTTGGTCTACACTTCTAATCAATGTAATCAGTCTAATCAATATGGGAGCCTTAAACTGTACTATTTCCAGGGTAGACCAGTTTGCTCTGACTTAGGCATCTTGGTAGTTGCCCCCCCCCTTTGCCATATTAATTCTAAATAGCACAGATATATGATCAGATTAGCCCACAGCAGTTCAGAATTCCAAAGTTCAGCCACCTGCAGTACTTTGGATTACAGGTATATGTGCCACCACAACAGGCATCTTTAAAATTTGGGAATTAAAAGTTTAATATGTCTAAATTTCTTTTGTATTCAGAAAATTATAGGTTTTATACTAAGGATAAACCTCTTAATTTCTAGAAAGAATTATCAGGTGCATTAAATAAACAAATACTATTCTTTCTGCAGATAAATACACTAGAGTATATATTTTAATTTGTAATGTTTTACATATTTTGGAAGTATGAATGCTTTGCTTTGAAAGCAAAACAAAACTAAAAAAACCCAGATAATTACACCAATTTTGGAAAATTCACATCTGGGAAAACTAAAAAATGGAGGGCTTGATTATATCTTTCTGCTTTTGTAAGCATTTTTACTTTTATAAGGGCTTTTTCTGAGAACAGATTGTGCTATCCTTTTCCACTCTGTCTCATCTCACTGTTGTCATAATATTTATAATACAGAAGTATTACAATGTAATATAATGTCATTGGTAAAAGTTAGAGTTTATTTTGTTATTTAGCAGAAGATAATTTGTTAAAACAACTTTGCAATTGAAGAGAACTACTAAAAATTAATTTACTACAAATTTCCTAAGATAAATATTAAACAGCACTTCCTAAGGTTTCTTTCATTTCAATTCTCCCCCCCTTTCCACTTTTCAATTTCAATTTTTTCTTTCATTTCAACTTTTTTCCATAATATTAATTATAAAATCATAAATCATAAAATTAAATATCTACTCAACAGTAGGAGATCCAATGATCTAACTCTTGAACCTTCTATTAACCCCTACTCACTCTCCTAAAAATTACCAGTACCCAGGGAAAAATCTGATCAAACAAATTGAAACACAGCACATGAATGTAAATTACCTTCCCTTGCAGAAAGTAAAATTATACTTACTACAGAAAGTATTGTTTCCCCCTCCCTTTCTCCTCCCCCCCATACTCTAAGAGTCAGATCATAATTTTATGCTTTGCATTACTGGTTATGCATGTAGGAGCTGTCTAAGGTTCTGAATCTGCCTAGTTAGCAGGACCATTGACTGCTTAGCATTATATGTGCCCCAGGTCACAGATAAGACACAGATAAATCCATTCTAGCCCTCCATAGTTTAGCTCTCTTCGCATTAGTATGTTCAGAGTTCCAGTACTAAACACCCGGAAGTAGCAAGACTCTCTTAGGACTAGATATAATCTCAATCAAATGAGATATATATGTAAAATGTTTTACAAACCTTCAAGTGCCATATAAATTTCAGATATAGATATTAATTTCTTCTTAATCTAATTGAGAGAATTACTTCAGAACAATGACACAAAGGATAGAGAATGCATGTTTTTTTTTTTGAAGAACTTGCTTTCCAAAGGAATCATCTCTCCATGAGGTCTATTGGCTAGACTGTGCCTTCCAAATATCATGGGTATTTGAGTTCTGCTTTTGACCTCATTCAGAAGATATGCCTTTTCTACTGTGTTCATACAACTGCTTCTTACGTAGTATTGTTAGCCTAAGTTTATATGCATAGAACTAGTCAAGATACCAAGATCAGTGACCAAGGGCATAAAATAGCCTTAAATTAGTGCAGCAGAGTCAAGGTTCTGAGATGGTTCCTATATCCACCAATACAGGAAATGTTCTGGGGGAAAGAAAGAAAACTGTCATCATAGGCATAAACTGCAGAAAATTTGGAAATATTCAAAATGGCACCATTCCCTTGAAAAGAACTAAATAATGTTCACATTTTATTTAATTTTCATGTTTTTGTATAGAGACACCTAGTAGTACAATTGGAACTGGAATCAGGAAGACCTGAGTTTAAAATCAACCTCAAACACCTACTAGCTATGTGACCCTGGGAAAATTCCTTAACCTCTATCTCCTTCAATTTCTTTATCTCTAAAATGGGGATAATAATAGCACCTATTTCCAGGGGATTGTGAGGATAAAATAACACTTGGAAATACTTTGCAAACCTTAGAGAGTTGCTATTATTATTGACTATTATTACTTCTGTTGGTGAAAAGGTCAAAATAAATGACAAAGTCCTCCCACAGAACACTGATTATGAAAAATATTTTAAATGAATATTGTCAAATTTATAATGAGATACACAATTAGAGTTTTAAGCTTAAACTAGGACCTTTTTCTTTTCTTCCTCTCAGAACAGAAATGACTTAATATGATTGTACAAATTAGGCAGATCAAAAAATAATCTCAACTATGCAGCAATATACTCTTCTGTTCATTTCAAAAAACATCTTTCTGCAACTTTTCTTTATTGAGGAGGGCAACCCCATTCCTAGATCCCCTCTCCCTTTCTACTCTACCCCCAAATTCAGCAAGAAACAAAAACAGAACCTTTGCAAGAAATATTCACATTTAAGAAATACAAATGGGTATGTCTGAAAAATCTATGTCGCATTCTGCAATTTGAGTCTATCTCTGTTAGGAGGAATAAAGCATTATTTATATGTGGTCCTCTGGAATGGTGGTTGGTAATTGGTTTGATCAGAGTACTTGTATTTTTAAAATACTTCTTTACAATATTGTTATTATTGTTTAAATTGTTTCCCTTTTTCTCATTTTTACTCTGCATCAGTTTATATAAATCTTCCCAGGTTTCTCTGAAACCATTCTTTTCATCATTTCTTACAACACAATAGTATTCCATTCCCCAACTGATGGTTACCTTCTTATCTCCCAGTTCTTTGTTATAACAAAGAGATCTGCTATAAATATATTGTACATATGCACAAATTCCATTTTACTATCTGTGTTATGACTATTTCATCAAGACTGCTATTATCTTCTGCAACCACCCCCTCTGCAATAGGACTAGTGGCAATATTCAGCAAGCTAGAATTATAGGGGACCTACAATATGATAAGGATTCAGAATGGAGGTGTTTGAAAGACAGAGTTCTAAATTTGGTTTCACAGTATTAATATACATCATGTTATTTGCCCTTGCAGCATTCCCGAAATTTATGAACCACGTTTTTCAAAACCTGCTGAGCTGAAAATTGGTGTTGCACATTAGTGACATCTTGATTTACTCTAAAAATCTTTCCCAGCATGACCAAATGGTCTGCATAGTCCTCAAGCTGTAATGTCAGCATATGCCATTTGTCAAACTCAAAAAGTGCCAGCTTTAAAAATAAATATGCAATGTAGTTCTTAGGATGTTGTTTATGTCGTTAAGGGACAAAAATGGAGTTACATAAAGTAGAAACCGGCTTCCAATTGGGTACCCCCAATATTATGAAGGATTAGTCATGCTCCCTAGGGCTCCTGGGATGGTGATGCTATTTTATTTAGTGATTCTCTACAATAATGACAACCCTGGCAGATCAACTCAAATATCAGAAGGTTTTTCATTGAGCCCCAGAGGCAGAGGCTCCCTTGAATCTCAAGAAGTTTTGACTAGAATTCATAGAATCTGTGATACTGTCACTTGCACAATCAATATCTTTGCCATAGATTGATGCACTGATTTCCATTATCAGGGTCATCCTTTCTCAAGCTGGTGGTTTTTCCAAACTACTGCAGCTCTAGGCCTATTTTTTCATATAAATCAAAACCAACAGAGCAAAATAATGTCACTGGGGAGAAAGAGCTCCTTGTAACAAAGGAATTATTTTCTTTGAGGCCTACAGGCCCCATTTAGAGGGGATAAGACATCTCATCAGCTATCAATGGAACACAAGAACTTACAACTTCTACTAACTTCCCCAAAGCTTAAATAGTGACAGATTTAGTGTTTTTAAGACCTATTTTTGAGTTTTCTTGATTGTATACTTTTTCTGTGTCTCAGAGTGCAAGATGATAGCCACAGTCCCCATGGCCAGTGTGTGTGTGTGTATGTGTGTGTGTGTGTGTATCTGATCAGCCATCACAACAGTAATTCCTATCCCCATCAAAGTTTGTGTTTATACAACTTTACCTGAACATCCTAGACTTTAATTCAGAGGGAGGTGATGTAGAGAGAAAGGAGACAGATAAATTTGCATATATGTTGATAGGTGGTGGTACCAACTGATGGGTTGCCCCTCTCTGGCTAGGGTTTTTGACCCATGAAACATAAGCTCTGAAGAGTCATAATGAGATTCAGCATGAAATGCTCATGATGAACATGATATACTACTTTCTATTCCTAGTAATCTTAAGGGTATACTGATGTGGCCTCTACAACAGCTACATTTTAGGGGACATGTTTTGCTGGTATCCATGTCACTTTATTATATACAGTATTTTCATTTCTAGTAGAATATTCCAGTCTCCAACATTAAAATAATGTTTTTCCAGTTCTCATCAATTAGTATTAGGGTTTTGAGATATTTTACTAACATATGCTTGGACTCAAATTATGTAACTGTGTAGTCAACATTTTTCAGGGGACACAGATCTTAGTCTGGTATCTGTACTATGGAACTGGACCCTAGAACTTTGACCTCTGTGATTCTGAATAGCAGCCTGTATCTGGGGGTTCATTTAGCAATCTCTACTTCCTGTGGAGGCCTTAGAGTTATTCATGGAGAAACAGGAAGGAAATAATAACATAACTGCCATAGCTTTGGAGGGTTAAATACAACTACAGTATATGGTAGATACTTTGTTCTGTTAATCCCTGACTTTCTGTAGGTTTAATATTTTTATTATATTGTATCTCTAGGGAACTTAAATTTGGTCCAAATAAGGAAGAAACTTGAGTAGAAAGTTACAAGCCAGACCTTGGATGCAGCTCAAATCCACCATGATACTATTCAAGATTTTTCAATGCTCTAGCAGTCTTCCAGTATTTCACGAATGATATTTCCCATTACTCTCTAGACTAAGAGATGATTGTCTTTTCTATATAGCATATTCATATATTCCCAAGACCCCGACCAGAATTCTCAGAGCTGTCTTAACCTAATTCTGGGACCAACATTTCTTTTCAGACTAGAAAGGCATGAATTTGGCTGGGAAGAGATATAGTTACTAAAGCATAATATAGCCTATAAAAGGGTGGAAGAGAAGTTAGTGTCATGCTCAACTGGAAGTTACCTATGAAGCTGAATCCCACAAAAATTTCTTAAGTTACAGGTTAACACTGACAATTAAGTCTTTGCTTTGCTTTTTTGATTCAATTTTCTGTTTTATTATGAACTCCACAAACATAAACATGCATATTTTAAAACACAAAGATGAACAGAAAAGAGGATTTTACATGTAACTGTGAATTTGATACTTAGTTTTAAGTGTATATTAAATTTAACATGATGGGAACAAAAGTCCTCTGTTTGTCTGTGTCCCCTTCCGAACTACTTGGTTCTGCTATATTTTTTAATGCTTCACTGGAATTCTTTCTTTTTTCTTTTTCTTTTTTGTAGTGCTATTACTACCCATTAATTCTTCCCCTAATGTACTTTTTCCCCCATAGATTTTCCTCCTGCAGTGACTTTTATGACTGAGCATATACATATATGTTGAACTCAAACAACAATTCACTTTTGTTCTGTGTCTGATCAACCTGGATCCACACTCACCATTTCTAGGTGAGGCAAAATACATCTAAAGTAGTGGTATGGAGTCATATTGTCTTCCATTTGGACCCTCCCTTCTCTCTTTCAAACCAAAAAGCAAACCAAACCAAAATTCAGTATCTACTATATAAAAGGTACTAGATAAAGTACATATGATACAAAATGAAATCACACATATATACCACATACACCTCTCTCTCTCTCTCTCTCTCTCTCTCTCTCTCTCTCTCTCTCTCTCTCTCTCTCTCTCTCTCTCTCTCTTTGTCTCTCACACACACACACACATACACACATACTAGTATCTGCTCCAAGGAGCTTACATATTCTTGTATTGATTAGAATATTCAGGTACAGAAGGGTAACATTTACAATAGCACCTCATTAAGCTAAAACTTTGGACTCCAGTATGGCATAGTATGGATAGAGCTGATTTCTGCTTCCCAGTTTTCAATGTAGAGTCTGCTTTAGGGTATAACAAAAACGAAAGCATCTCATTCATGATCAAAAGAAGGCTGTTGGCAAACACGCCTTTTAAATAACACCTTAAGTCCACCATGGCCAATCCAGTTTCTGGTTTCTTCCCGGTTTTTTACTCTTGGCTTTACTGTTCCACTTCTCCTACTGTTTGTCCCCTCTTGTGTCTACTTCTCAACATGTCATCTTATTTCACACATGGATTGTGTTTTTCCTCTGCTCCTTTCTTTTGCTGCTTCCCTCCCTGACCACTGGCTTTCCTATTGATAATGTAACATATGTTAAACTCTCACAGCAACCCTTACATATCCCAGATTGACCACTGTAAACAGCAGCTTAACCACTCTGGTTGCAGTGCATGGTGGTGGGACTTGATGGAAATTTGTCATTATGAAGTATAAAATCCCAGATAGTCACAATTCACATCTCAGCGTTTCAGTATTTTATACTGAAATACATGAATATTTAAAGATTGAAATTTTTGGATTTTCTATTTTTTGCTCCACATCCTTATTCAAAGTTTCTTTTATGCTTCTCATCTTACAATGATGAAAATGTATTCCCTCAATCAATATCTTCCTTAAGCTATACATAAATTACCTTAAAATTCTAACTTTTTATAGCCAGGAATACCTATACTATAGATCAATTCGATAGTGACATAGTAAACTAATCCTGCAGAAGACCATAAAATTATGTTCTTTCTGCTTCCTGAGAGATGTTTAAGAAAAATCTGAACAAAGTGCATGTCAGAGACAGTTCATGTGGAGTTTATCTTGGAGGCAAGGAATTACATGCCTTCTATGATTCTATGATTACATTGCTACTTTGCTAGCCAGATAAAATTAGTAATAATGATACCTTGATTGGCTAGTTGTGATAGATACTAGATAAATATTCAGACACTAGTTTAAATCTAAGGCTAATTTGGGAATCAGATTAGTGACATATGCTTAAAATGACAATAGCTTACACAGGCCATATACCTTACTTGCACTGATCTTTTTTTTTTTAAAAATAAGAGCAAGATAGTATTCAATTGATGTGTATTTTTTTATTTAAAAAGTATTTTTGAGCTACCTCTCTGTAAAAAATTGTACTAGGTGCTATAAAGACTCTCTTGAGACCAAAGACTAAGTTTTTGCCTTACTTTATATCCCCAAAATTTAGCACAGTGCCTGGCATGTAGTAGGCACTTAATAGACATTTGTTTGTTGAATGACTGATTCTAAGAAGCTTGTGATCTAGTTGGAGACACCAAACTAACACACAAAAAACTACAATGAAAAATACAAGACAACATAGGATGAAATACTCATCCATGTGGTATAGAACTACATTGTAGGGGAGTTCTTAGTATTCCCCACAAGTATCTAATACAGGAAAACTATGACTCAAAAAATAATTCTTGAGTGAATGACTGATTTAAAGGATAGGAATATAAATGAATGTGTTAGATTCATAGATCTAGATTTGGAAGAGACCTTAGAGGCTGTTTGGTCTAACTCCCTCATTGTGTAGTTGAGCAAACTAAAATCTAGGTAATGAGTTCAATTGGCAGGATCAGAACTCAGGTCCTCCAACTACATAATCAGTTCTCTTTTGGTTATGAAAGAGTTCAGGGTAGAAACACAGCTTGTGTTAGCTTTAAAAGATAAGTAAGATTTTATTCTGAAGAACAGAGAACATCCCAGTCAGAAGATGGAGAACAACATGACCAGGAATGAACATGTAATGTTCTTGGGGCAGTGAGAAAAACAGCATTTATCATAGAGTAGTAGCAGCAGATGTAGCACTAGTTGTTGTGATAGACATTCTTTAGCTCCTTAAGGTTTGCAAAGAACTTTAAGACATTATTTTATTTAATTTTCAAAACCCTCTGAGGTGAATACTACAATTATTATTATTAACTTCATTCTGTAGGTAAGGAAAATTGAGGCTGAGAGAAATCAAGCAATTTGCCAATGATCACTCAGTGTCAGAGATGGAATTTCAGCCTAGCTTTCTCTTGCTTCCAAGTCCAATGCAATTTCCAAACAGTATTTTCATTTATCAAAACAGGCAATCAACGCACAATGGGTTAATATAACATGAAATAGAATAAAGTTATTGTTACACTACAAATCAAAATAAATATTTTTAATAAAAATAAACATCTTAGAAATATTTAGTACCATGTTTCAGTATTTTAGGAATAGAAGAATACAAGCCCCTAAAAACATTTACACGTCTTAAACTAAAATGTAGTCTTAAATACAATTTAAAAAATTTTCTACTAATGAGTTACCATTTCAAGGGTGTTGAAGGTCATTTCATGCCTGATACAACTTGCTGAATCATAAGCAGCAACTATACTGCAATCCAATCAAGAAGACAGATTATATTTCATCTGGAGTTCATGAAATATTTACCTGCTAATAAGACTAGGAGGAAGTATTGATAAATCTGCCCTATATGTCCTACAAATGGGGAACTCTGCCATTTTTCATTGCATTTTCATTGTCAATTTGAAAAGTATGAAAGTATAATGACTCGATACCATTTCACATTTTTGTTTTTTAATAACTTTTTTCTCAATCAGCAAAACTCTTCTCTACCTCCTATGCCTCTAATTGAGTGAAAATATAGTGAAAACTTTAATGCTTTTTAAAAGAAAATTCACCCCCACATTAAATGCAAAGGCATTTGCATACATGCAAGCAGATTATCCTCACTTAGGCATTAGGTACTTGGATACATCAGATTTATCAACATCCCATACAAATGATCCTCAGCCTTGAAACCTGCCAAGATAGGCTCAAGGAAGCTCTGCACCAAGCCCTGCCTCTCTCCTACCCACCCCAATCAAGAAGTATTTCCAAAGCTGCAGAATTTGTTTGTTAGTCTGGACACCAAGCAACCACCATGGCCACATGGAGAAGAGGGATCTTTATTTTACACTATTTTCTCCCTTTCTCCCTTTGCTTGTCTAAAAAAATACAAAAGGAGAAAATGACAATGAGAAGGAAAAGAATGGATTTTGAGGCATTATGTGAAGTCTCCTCCCCTCAGCCCCCCATCATCAATTCAGAAACTATTTTTAGTGGTACCTCAAGTGATTGATCCTGTCAGTGTAGGGAAGATAGCCTCAACCCAAAGATCCTGACAGGATGAATTCAGAGGTTCTCTTGAAGTCTGTATTTGTTTTTCTAAATGAAATACAAAAACTTCTGAGGTAATTTTTGTTTTAAGTCCCAAATAGTTAGAAAAATGACCAACAATCCCCTCTTCCCCCCCCCCCCCACACCCCAAATCACTCCCCATTAACACTCTTCAAAGTATTGTATAAAATATGGTCATTGGTTCAAGCCCAATAAACATATGCAGTGTGAATCTGGATAATGCTAAGGGCATTCATTACTTGCACTGATGATTTGTACTGACCTGGATTTTCTCTGAATGGATCATGATTAACCATGTAGTACAACATACATGAAAAACAGGTTACAACGTATGTGTGGAGTTACTAAAAGCTCAATGAGGTCAGAATGCCTGAAGCTCCATTGTGAGAATGATTTGGACCAAAGGATCATGGTGCTAAGGTGTAACTCTTCTGTAACACTTTTATGATGTTTTTACAACTATCCAGATGAATTGAAATATTCTTATGGAGCTCTATGTATCCTTTGGGAGTTTCAATGACAGAAAAAAAATATTCCCACTAGTAAATCTATGTCTAATAAACACATAATTTAGAAAAGATCCTATGTTGAAATATAGGACAAGGATTTACAAAGTTGACAACAAAGAAACTATCCTTATTCTTTGTTGACCAGTTGGTTGCTGACCAATAGGTTGCACTGTTTCATAGACCTGGACTAAACCATGAATTTCATTGAGTAAGTAACAATAACACTTTCTTCATATCACGCACCAAGTATAATTAAAATACAATAGTATTTAGTACCTTAGCCAGATGAGAGTTGATCCATTTTGTAAAAGTCCGTTTTTGCACTATCTCTTGCTCATCTGAAAAAGAAGGATAATGATACTCATTAGATATATCAGAGGCCACTAAGAGCTGACAGCATGGAAAACATCATCATAATAAATATCTACAGGAAACAATTGTTCTTTCTCCTTATTCATTTTTCTTGCAATTTCCTTGAAAGTAAAGGAAGAGTAACCTCAAAGGGTTTTCATCAATTATATTATTATGCAATTAATATGCATTAATTTCATCAATTATATTATGTGATAAATATACACTGACTTTGAACCTTCCTGTAATGTGTCAAGCTTATGACAAATTACTTCATCTATGATGGTATTACTATATTTTAAGACATTCTCTAAAAGCTAGAAATCACAATAAATGAAGATTAAGTTTAATTCAATTCAAAACTCTTCTTAGGCACTTAATATGTATGTGTAAGTCACAATGCCAGACAGGGAACACAGAAAAAAAACTAAATTCTCTCTAATCTTAGAGGGCTTACTTTCTCCTAGGGGATTGTAGCATATTTACAAGTAAGTAAATAAAAAATAATATAAGAAAATTTCAAATTCAATAATATTAGTAACTCAGGGTATCAAAAAAGATCCCATTGTGGATGTTATACTTAAGCTATGTTTTAAAGGAAGCCAGGAATTTGAAAAGGCTGAATTATAGACAATGACCGAGAGTTGGGAGGTGGAATGACTTACAGACAGAATAGCTAGCAGGTCACTTTTTCTGAAACAGAATGAGCATCATTTTATGAAATAAAAAAGGGTAGGTGGGAGCTAAATTGTGGAAAGCTCCAACAGGCTGAGGATTTTTGGAGGGGAGAGACTGGACACAGGAAAAAGTTGTCAACACACATTTATTATTTGCTATTGGCCAGATCCTGTACTAAAGGCTGGGATACAAATAGGCAACTAACATGGTCTCTGCCCTTAAGGAACTCACATTCTACTGGGATTTAGAGCATTTTTAGAAAACCACATTTTCGAAAACCTTAGAAAATCATAAATTTAGAACTGATAGTCTAGTTTAGATTGGTAGGAGAATAGAGCACAATAGGGTTAAAGTACTACTACTATATTTTCCTTTTAAAATTAGAGGAAAACATTTAAAATGGTTTCTTATGAACCTGTGCAGTAGGTAAGTGGTTAATGGGCTTAACTGCCCGGGTAGGGGTGGGGGAGGGGTAGGTGTTTTATCAACTCAGAAAAATAGACTTTTTCCTGCTGTGCCCTGCAACTTGAGTAAGGAAGGTGAATCCCTGGAGAATCTCCCACATACTGTGCAGGAGGCACCACCTGTACCCTCTTCCAACTCTAAGACCTATTGTGCTCCATCCTCCTACCAATGTTGGCATTACAGGACCTCTACCCATGGAAATTCTAAAATCTAGCAATCTAAACTAAAAAGGACTTAATCTTACATTTGAGGAGGAGGTAGAGAAATGTTTACATAAAAATTTAAAAACCAGATACCCTAGAGAGAAAGAAGTATGATGTTCATGTGTGTGTGTGTGTGGGGGGAATTCACAAGGAAAAAGAACAAAATGAATAATGAATATAAGGAATAATAGCAATGAATAAGCAATGAATGTGGTTCCAGGTGTCTGTGTAAGCAGAGAATGGGTGAGAAACAAAGTGCACCATGGAACTTTGACACAAACAGTTCTATAGGCCTGGCAAGATGGGATGGGATGCGATTAATGGCAGGAAGATGGTGATGACAGGGAAGACCCTGTTCAAAAAAAGCCAATTTGAAAGAAAAGGTATTGGTGGTAAGACATTCAAAAGAAGAGACTCATCTTTTTAGAAATTCACGTGCTTAAGATGCAGGCATGATGAAGGACATCTGGGTGAAAAGGCTATAAAAAGGAAAACAACTCAAGAGGCATCTGAGGCTCTCAGAAAAGAAAATCTGGCACAGGAGGGAGGGAAAATGTCAGTCACCACCTTCATGAGCCACCACTGCTATTGTTGCTGCTCCATTTGATAGTGAACTTCTGTGTTTATATTTAGACTTGAGCTAAAAGACCTTTTTTTGGAAAGCTCAGATTATATCTTCTTGTAGCATTACATGTTTTTAAATGCCAACAAATCCCTCTACACTTTTTTTCCATTCAATATGTGAACTGTGAAAACATATCTTAATGGGATCTCCAAATATATTTTTAGTTCATATAGTCAGACAAAGTCAACTATATCCTGTTTAAAAAAAGAGAAGAAAAAACAAAAAAACAAAACAAAATGAAAAAGAACCCTCCAGTTTTGATGCCATCATTTCTTCCTACTATTTTTTTTTCTCTAAAGAAATGTTTAATTTTTTAAATTTCATGAACTCAGCATTTCTTCACCTGTCAAAAATTAAAAATTATTCTTGGGCTTTTACAATTTGTTGTAATGCAAAGATGCTGAAAATTTACACAGACACACACACACACATATACAAAATATTTTACCCATAAAGTTTACCAAAAAATATGCACTGGGGGAAAATCTTGAAAATAAATGTCTAATGGTATGCATAATAAACTATAAACATAGAGATTCTTTATAATATCTTGTTGGACAAATAGAACTGTAGGATTTTTTCACTGTACATGGAGTTGTGTTTAAGAAGATATTACATGATTATATATAAAAATAAGCAATTTTATCAATCATGGAACTTTTCTGTATTTAAAGAATAAACCAAGGGGCAGCTAGGTGTCACAGTGGACAGAGCACCAGCCCTGAAGTTAGGAGGACCTGAGTTCAAATCTGGCCTCAGACCAAACACTTTAGCTATGTGACCCTGGGCAAGTCACTTAACCCCAATTGCCATAAATAAATAAATAAGTAAGTAAACAGATAGATAGGTAGATAGATAGATAGATAGATAGATAGATAGATAGATAGATAGATAAGTGAAAAGAATAGACCTGTGATTTTAAAAGTATTAGGGGTGGGAACCTGTGGCCTCCAGGCTCCCCACCCCGGGTATAGGTTATTCATAAAAGAGGCAAAGTAGGTCGGCATCTTCTTTGGAAATTATAGTTTTAGAAAATTGCCTAAAGCACTGAGAGATTAACTGGTCTGCCCAAGGTCACACAGCCAGTATGTCAGAGATGGTATTTAAATTGAAGTCTTCCATATGCAAGGCCAATTCTTTACCCACAAGGCCAAACGGTCCCTCTTTTTTTTTTGTGAGGCAATTGGGGTTAAGTGACCTGCCCAGTCACATAGCTAGTGAGTATTATGTGTCTGAGGCCAGATTTGAACTCGGGTCCTTCTGACTTCAGGGTCGATGCTCTATTCACTGTGCCACCTAGCTGCCCCACACTGTCTCTCAAGAAAAAAATGTCTGCCACTGTTTAATGCATTTTCTCAACATTTCTAGTCACATAATTTATTCTTTATTTAAAAAGAGAATATGTAACTAGACCTGTGTATGCTTCTGTTCATTTGCGTAGAATAGCTTTAAGATTTCAAAGAAATACTTGTTAAGGTTTCTCTTTTGACAAACTTAGCACCGATGACTAAGTATACCAGTTTTTTCTCTAAAATGTGTATTTAGTCTTATCCAGAGAGGGTCAGTAAGTTAGTCAGATAATGATCAAAATGACCTATTACAATTAAACACATGATTTACTATCCACAAATAATTTATGTATTAGAAATTACTTTAATCAATAAGACAAATGAAATTATCTATTTGAAGGATCCAGCAGTGAAGTATGAATTTTTGCTGACCTCCAATCTGCTAAACAGTGTTTTCATAATAATTATGCCTATTGATATGCAAGCATTGGATAGACACAAAATCATATTCTATCTGGCCCACTAGTCTGCAAGTTCCGTGAAAATAGCCATGTGCTATGTCTTATCTAAATTTTGTATTCCCCTCATCACCTAGCACTGTGTGCTTTGCTCAGAGTAGTTCCTTTAAAACTGTGAACTAAATCAAACTGAAAAGTGGAACTGGTATGAAAGACAGAATAAGACCCCAGAGATCTGACTTTTGGACACATTTGTAAAGGCTGAAAGCAGAGGGAAAATATGAACGCAAATTTAGTAATAATCTACTTAATATGATGAATGTTAAAAGTCAAACCAGATCATGCTGGCTAATAGATCCCCTTTGGTATATAAATTAACCAAAATAGCGGTTTACCTGGAAAAACTATCAAATACCTCCTTTGCATAATAATAGTTTAGGTACTCTTTAGTGACTGAAAGAATATCAAACATAGTAGGATAATGAAATGAAATTAAGGTTCTATGACTATCAAATTTTTATACTATTTAAATAATTCAAATCACCACTGAACCATCATCTCCAAAGAATTTTCCATTTACTTCTATTATTTAACAACAATAGTTTTCAAAATAAAATGGCATGGTAGGAGTCCAATTATACAAAAATCTCATGGCTCACTGAAACTAAAACTTCAGGCAAATAAAGCTTAGGCATTTCATGGAAACAGAATTAGAGCTAGAAAGAACTTTAGAATTCATCTTGTCCAAACTAATCTGGCCAAAGAATACTCTGGGGTTTGAAATATCTTGAGGAAATCTACAAATGCTCATCCTGTGAGTAGATAAGGGATAGGAGCGGGAAGCATTAAAAAAATGTGTGAAGTAGAGAAACTTAAGCTTATTTTCACCCTTAAAAATTCTGTGTTTATAATTAATTCTGTATCTTATATCATATAGCTTACAAAGGAAAATATCATCAGCACTGAAATTTTCTCACATAATCTCTCTTCCCATTGCACAGAATATCCTGCTCAGCAACCACAAGGTTTGAGAAACATTGCTATCTCTAGTCTAAGCCTTTCCCTTTAGAAAAGAAAACTGAGGCAACTCATTGAAACACTTAACCATGTCCTTGTGTGGACATCAAAATGTATTTTGTTTAAGCAGATAGAACTGCCATTGTGGCAAAATTCCAGTAAAATGATTTTGTTCTTCATTATTGTAAACAGTCAATAATGTAACCGTATATTTGCATGTTGTGCCGGCCTACTGACATAACTCATGTATCTAGTTAGGCACAAAGCCTTCTATTCTATAATACACCTACTTGAGATGTGCCAATAATTTAGTGTACCCTTGACTCAGGGTTGGAAATCATACACTTCTAATTAAAATAAAATTGCTCTTTGAATGAAATGCGTAATGTAAACACTAAAAGACTTGGGGATCAGAGTGGTGGTTTGTGTGTGTGTGTGTGTGTGTGTGTTTGTGTGTGTGTGTTAGAGAAAGATTGAGAGAGACACACACATACAGAGGGAGAGAAAGAAAGACAGAGACAGAGACAGAGACAGAAACAGAGACAGATTTGTGGTGGGAAACTAAGGAGAGAGTATATATCTGGATATTGTGCTTGGGCTATCACACTATTAAAATTTAATAGTTTGTCTATTTGGCTATAACTGGCTTTTAACAACTGGTAAGTTGGTTAAAATAATCAGAATGACCAATTCAATGCTGTATTTTTACATTATCAATGCCAAGGCTTCCAGGGCCGTTCAACTAATTAATAGTGATTTATATAATTTAGGGAATTTTAAAGCTCAAATGTTATTAAGTTTGTAGATGAAAAAAAAAATAAGTTGCATGCAGTATAGGTTTTTAGAGGGCAAAATTGACAATGAAAATTAGAAAATGCAACCAACCATCTGCAGAAGAGAAGGGCACTAAAAGAAATATATGAGTAAGAAGTGGTCTCCAGCATTTCTCTGTGGCCTGAAACAGCTCACATGCTACTGTAAATAAAAACAAAAACAAAAACAAACAACAAAAAACCCACCACCAACAAGTTTGTCACAAGTGTTAACAGTGCCATAAAGCCAAATGTCAACATATTCCCCTCCAAAAGTAAAAAAATGCAGCCAAGGATGGATATACTTGCTTATAACGCCTGCTGTTGGGGTTGGTGAATTACTTAAGTTCGGAAGCTCTAAGGCTAACAACAGGGCTAAAGCACATTGGGTGTCTGTACAAAGTTCTACAACAATATGGTGAGTCCTCTGGCAGGGAGGGGGCAAGGAATCTGCCTGACTAAGGCCTGACTAAACCCTGGGCAGGTCAGAAACTGATCACGTTAAAGTTTCTGTGTTGATCATCAGTGGGATCAGGTCTGTGAGTGCCCCTTCACCACCGCCAGAGGAAGCTAGGGAGACCCAGTCTCATAAGTAGGAAAAAAAGAAAAATATGCAAATGTTGCAGATTATTTAAAATTTTTCCATTATTAAAAATATACCACCGTATATTATGGGAAGTTATTTGTTACCTTAAAATCGTTCACGAAGGCAGTAAATTTAAATAGTCTGGACAGAGTTTTGTCTTCCAAAACTCCTTTGGTTATTGTTTTAGAAAGAGATCCATTTATTGATTAAATATATGCTAATAGTGATATTGTATATAATTAGGTACAAGAATCACACACAATAAAAAAGGAGTTGAGGACTGTCCTAAGGGAGGGAGTATATAGCCCCATTCTCCCCCCCTCAGTGAGATCTCAGATCCACTGAATTAGTGAAGAATTTCTATATGCCTCTTCCAATTTTTGATCTGTGATCCTAATGATCAAACTAAAAATGCTCTCAAGTACATAATTTCACTCGATCCTCACCACTTTGTCAGGTTGGGTATTGTCAGGCAACTTATTAACTGTGTGAGCTTCTGAAAGGCAATGGACCCCCTTTTTTTCCTACCAGCCTTCCTGCCCACCTTAGTGAGTTCATCTACTTCCAATGGTTCAATGATCTATGTACAAATGATCCCCAAATTATGTATGTATATATATATATATGTATGTGTATTCCCAAATCTCTCTCTCTCTCTCTCTCTCTCACACACACACACACACACACACACACACACACACACCACACACACATACGCACACACATTTTCCAAATCTATATGCCTAGCCCATCCCTGCAGCACCAACTACCTGCTGGGTATCTATGTGTCTGATGGGAATCTGAAATCCAACATGTCTAAAACAAAACTCATCTCTCTCCAAAGCTCAGCCCTCCCCTACCAATCTTCCTGCCACCTAGGTTGAAAACCTTGGAGTCATCCGTGAATTTCCTTCTCCGCCTTCCACATCCGTTCAGTTGCCACTACTTCTCCATTCTGTCTCTGCATCTCTCAGATTTGTCTCATCCTCTCCACTAACATAGCCACTACTCTAGTTTATTCCCTTATCCCTTTTAATCTGGTCTAATGAAATTGCTTCCTAATTCTCCTCTCTTCAGAGAGAATGTAATAAATTCCTTGAGGGGAAGGACCGTCTCATTTACCTTCATCTCCAAACCATCTAGCTCAGTACCTGGCATGAAGTAAATGCTTAATAAATGGCTACTGAGTGATCAATTGGTTGCTTCCAGTCTGCCCTCTCCATGCCCCTTGAGTCCATATTCCACACATCTACGAATGTAATAGATCTAAGACACGGGTCTAACCATGTTAGTTCCCTGCTTAAAAATCTTCAGTGATTTCCTATCACCTCTAGCTTGTCGTGCCAATCTGGCTCCTATCTACCTTTCTGGATTTATTTCATACTATTCTCCTTTACATTCTACATGCACATTCTACATTTCAGTTATACAGAACTACTTGCTATTCTCTGAACTCAACATTCCATCTCTAGAGAACTCTATGCTTTTTCAGAGATTCTTTCACATAACTAGAGTACACTTCTTCTCCTTACTCCCCCTTCCCTTTTTGAATTCCCTGACTCCTTCAAAGTGGTTCAATTCAGGTATCACCTCTAACTAGATGCCTTTCTTAATCCCTGTAGCTGCTAGTACTCTGTCCTTGAAATCACCTTTTATTTATTTATTTTTTTACATATTGAATTTCCACTTATGAGTGGCAGGAAAATTAACTTTAATATTATTAGTATCAAATGCCATATTGCCTTCTGTGTTGAAAGCCAACCTGGCAGTAAGTGAAGCTCTCCCCTCTAAACAATCCTGGCAATGTCTTGCATTACAACTCTAGAGGTACTTTATTTCCAACTAGCTTGGACTTAGCTCCACCCTAGGGATCTTTAACTCTGTTTATCCTATAAACCAAATGTTCACATGGTCTATGTATACCTCACCTATGTTACAGCATTCTGAGTTTTTATTAGTCTGATCAGCGCAGTCAGACATATTGTAACTTGACTCTAACATAGTGATGTCATGTTGATCCTCTTCAAAATCAAAGGGCAACAACCACCAATAGACAGAGGCTGGCATGGGGTATCAAAAGTGACTCCAAAAATGCCCTTGCCTCTTTCAGTAAGATTTGTGGTGAGTTAGATCATGAAGGGTAAAACAATCAGAATGAAATGGATTTTCTTGCTCCAATTGCCAATGGCAGCTGGGGCCTTATGACTAGGCCTCAATCCTCCTATGACTCCCACCCCCCTTTTCCTCCTGAAAGTATATAAACCTTTTTGGAGTTTTCTTGGTTTATATCCATGTACTCAGATATGTGGGTGACTGATTCAGACTCGTGAACTTCTTTATCTCGATTAAAAATGCCTTTTCCCTCCACTTATGAATTTGATTTATTTCAGGACTAACACCAAATGGAAGGTAAACTCTTTGAGCCTGAGGACTGTTATTTTGGTTTGTATCTTTGCATATATATATATATAGCCAGCACATATACAGCCTTGTACATAGTAGAGCTTTAGTAATTATTATTTGAAATGAGAAGACTTCTCTAGCCCTTAGCATTTTTATTTTCAAAATGGCCTGGATAGTCTTTAAGATCCTTTTCATCTCTAACATTCCCTCATTCTAGACCTTTGGGCTCCTAGTCCAAGTTATACAAAAGCACAAAAGTTAGAAGATGTGTTGGAAAAGACTTTAGAGATGGATGGAATAATGACAGTTATGACATGAAAAACAATGTGAATGTTGAAAGGGGACCATCTAGAATACACGCTGCATGCTAGAATAGATCCATGGGAAAAATTCTGCTTTTAATTTTATTTCCACTAATGGACCACATATAAAATATACTTACTAAAAAGCATGACAGTCTGCATTTTAAACTAGAGAATGCAAACACAGCCTAGCCTCTGAATGGGAACATGAACTCTATGCCGGCCCAACTTGTTACTTGCTACATGCAGTTCCAACTTATCAAAGGATGCGTTTGTTGCCTACTTTTGCAAGAAAGCTACCACAAGTGTGCAATCGTTTCCTTTTGGGACTGCTTATCAGCATCAGCACAACAGGAGGGAAGGCAGTATCGAAAAATTTCCTGACATATGCCTTTTTGTCAAGTGTTTTATTTGAACATGGAAATTCATTTAAATTTTAATGATTTAATGCTTTACTCTCAGATTAAGAGAGGGAAAAGAAGCAAAACCTTCATGTTTTCTCTATTTCAGTTGGTATTTAATGTTGTTCAAATGGAAAGGACTTTATGTACACATTCCTTTAATTTTTCAAAATTATTCATTATTTAACTATAGTCAATTATTGTAATACAAGATAAAGTCATCTTGAAGTGATTTTTAATGTTATATATTCTCTCAATTGGGCCTATCTTTTTTTTTTGCTTTACACATGGGTTTCCATTTTTTTCAGAATACATACATATAAATATATATTATACACACACACACACACACACACACACACACACACACACACATATATATGTATACCAAGTTTGCTTATAAATACCTATTCTTCTACATTCATTCAGGAAACTATTTTCCAACTACTATGTATTTATTTGTCAGTTCTATTTCCCTTTTTTGAATAATATTTTATTATTTTTCCCAATGACATGTAAAAACAATTTTAACATTCATTGTGTTTTAAATTTTGAGTTCCAAACTCTCTTCCTACCTTCCTCTCTCCTCCCTCCCTGAAATGATAAGCAATTTGATATAGGTTATACATGTGCAATCATGTAAAACATATTTACATTTTAGTCGTGTTGTAAAAGGAAACACAGACATCCTCCCCAGAAAAAAAACCATAACATGAAAAAAATAAAGTGAAAAAGTATGCTTTAATCTGCATTCAGACTCCATCAGTTCTTTCTCTAACAGTTATATTTTTTTGAAGTTATCATTCACCTTCTTGAAAAAATGAGTGAGAGATTGGAGAGTAGAATCCAAAAAGCAAATAACTGCAAATCAAACTCTCCCTCCTCATATTTGTCTCCTAGCTTTTCTCAACAAAAACAAACAAAAAACCCCAAAAATAACCCCCCCAAAAAACCCCATTTTTCATACATTTATGGGGATTAGGGAGAAGAATGCTGCAAATAGAAATACAAAGGGAGGGTCATTTATGAAAACTGATAGAAGAAGACCTTTTGGCCCAGACACCTATAGAAACTGCTTCCCAGCTCTGCCCTCTTTCTGGTTCTCATAACCCACAATGCTCACACCATGTTATAAACCCCAGGCAATGATGGTCAGTCCAATCCTTGGAAAATGCAGGAAGTAAACATAAAGCACAGATGGGATAAAATTAAAATTCCACGGTGTGTATTTTGTAATCAGGGTGCCACACATCCATATCACCACCTTCCACAATCTGGCACCATTTGTGATTTCCATTCTTATGTCATATTACTCCCTTCCTCCCATTTCAAGCGTGAGTTAAAATGTAATAACACTCCCTTCATCTATTTCCACTTCCTTGCCTTTACTAATCCTGTTCTATATGCCAGGAATGCCTTCTATCCCCTTCTTCACTTGCTGAATGCTTATGAATCATTTTTATAAAAAACTAAACCTGTGATTTCGGGATTGTAGGAAACTCCCAATATAAATCAGTACCTTCTTTGCAATTTGTAAGACTGTATATTACATTAAGTGATATCCCCAGTATAACAGTCAATACATGGCAGAGTCCATGCTTAAATCCAGGTTAATCAGATCATAAGGCCAGCTCTCTAACCATTACCCTACACAGATTCTCACCAATTCTGGAGGGCAACTCAGATATAACTTCTTTCATGAATCCTTCTCTGACTATTCCTGTCCATAATGACCTCAATTGACCCACACGGCACTTTGCTCAAGACTTCTCTAAGGCACCAATGTATTATTATATTTTATAATTCTCTGTGTTCATATCACACAAGATTATGAACTCCATAAGAGCAGTGACCAACCAGGCCTTATGTAAATTTTATATTTCCTTAACGTCTAGCAAAGACTTCTAAACACCAGCATTTAAGAAATACTTATCAGATTGAATTGAAAATCAAGAAAGCACAGCTTTCTCCCTCTTCTGGCAAAGCTGATACTAACCCTTGTTCTTTTCCAGTACACATAAAACTAAAGTAGGAAGCTGACCTGAATGCAGAATTCTAAATACAAGCAGATAATAAGCAATGATATCTGCTAGCTAATTACTGAGAAGTGGGTTGAATACAGCATGATGAGAAGCAGAAAAATTGGTCCAGAAAGCACTCAAACTAAGAATCTATAGAGCATTTTTGATGGAATCATTCTAATTATCTCAGAAGTAATTAATGGATAAAAAACTACATACATGAAAGATCTGTGATTCTGAACTCCCCTCATCAATATGCTGTCTATGATTTAGTACAGCAGTCCTCAAAGTGTGATCTACTCTTGAGATCTTTTCAGAGGGCCTGAGGTCAAATCTATTTTCGTACTAACGCTAAGACATCATTTGCCTATTGAAATGCTCCTGCCTTTTCCAGTTTATATTGCCCCGTGTGAGGCCAGATTTTCTTCAGATACTACAACCAAAATAAAATATCACAACAGATTGAGTTCAGAAGTAGACACAAGAATCCAGCTGTTTTGATTTTTTTAAAATATTTGCAAAAACATATAAAACACCATCACTCATTAAACTTTTCTTTGAAAAATATGTTATTATAATAAGATGAAACAGATTTATTACTTTAAAGGAATTGAAATTTTAAATTTTATCAGTTTTAATATTTATAGAGTAAATATTGACAGATATAACCCACATAAACAAAAGCTCTTTTGGGGGTCCTCAATGATTATTCAGAGTATAAAGGGATTCTGAAACCAAAAAGATAGAAAATGGCTGATTTAGCAGATAAATCTTACAGAGTTTCTTGGGATACAGAGAGGTAAAGTGACTTGTCCAGGGCCACACAGTGAGTGAGGCAAAATTTGAACCAAATTCCTCCTATTTTGATACATTGCCTTTATAGTGGCAAAAATGGGCTGCACATTATGAAAAAGTGAATATTTTAGAAAAACATAGATATTAATGCAAACTAAGTCAAATGTTTTACTTACATATAATCAAAAATCTTATTCCAAATTTCAGTCAACTGAACAAATTTAAGATGAGTTAGCATTGAGACACATCCTTTATGAAGTCTTTTTTAACTGGAATTATAGAGTCAATCAAAGGCAGCAAAGTGGTACAGAAGACAGACAGTTGGTGCTGAAGTTAGGAAGACTCATCTTCATGAATCCAAATCTGGCCTCAGATACATATTAGCTGTATGTATCTGACCTTGAACATGTTACTTAATTCTGTTTGCCTCAGTTTTCTCATCTATAAAAAGAGCTGGAGAAAGAAATGGTAAACCACTCCAGTATCTCTGCCAAGAAAGTCTCAAATGTAATCACAAAGAATCAGACACAACTGAAAATGACTAAACAACAAAATAGTGACAATCTGAAGTGGTTTAAACCTTCTCTGGAGAGGTGCCTGCCAAATACTTTCACAACACTCTATTTTTGTCAAGACCATCTCTCCACAAATGAAAATCAGAAGGGTGAAGGAAGAAGATTTCCCTAACTCTACAGTAAAGCACTGAAAAGTATCTGGGCCTGTTTATTCCACAGTTCAAATATTGGCTTAACCTAGTAACTGATCATTTTGAGCTCTCTACCTCAGTTTGACAGGAAAAATGGTAAATTGTGGAAATTCCAAACTCAATTAGAGTTTAAACATCAACTAAAATAATTCTGTTATTAATTTTACATGTGAAATAATTCTACTGAATTCATTTATGTATGTCCAGGTAATATGCATATATTATACATGTGTATATAATACATGCATAAGTATACATGTTTTACATATGGTAAATGTAAAATAATTGCCAATTGCCAGTATTAGAAACAAAATTAATAATACCTTTATAGTGATAAACATACCTTACTCCATTTTCCAAAGAATTTTTAAAGATGATTTTCATCTTTATCCAAAGCACCTATTTTCATATGAATGTTTTACAACTTAAAAAATAAACAGAGAAATATATAAAGATCATCCAGATTTATATTCATAGCAGACTTTATCCTGGTTTCAATGAAAAATTCTTTATATTTTTCACAATGATGGTTTTTGTTCATAGTGATTTCAGGCATTCAAATCCCATAAGAATAAAATTAGTGTCAGTTCCACCACCAATAACTAAAATCCCACTTAGCAAGAGTAAACATCTATAGAACCAGAGAGAGTTCATTTTTAAAGCCTGATACACATCATGACACTTGGTTTTTTACATCATTTAACCAAGTTTATGACTGGAATTCAGAATGAAAAGAAACTACATACACAGAGAAAAACAATACCTTTTATCTTGCTGTGAGTCTTAAAGTCTGTTTTCAACATATTCCACCTGTTCTACTGAGTTTTGGAAGCAGCCCTAATTCAATCAGGATCCAAACCAAACACAGGTTTTCACCAAGGAAACCTCCAACCAGCTTAGCAGCATTATCCTCTTGGCATTGCTATAGCAACACCTCAGTTAAATGTGCTGCCATTATTTCTCTCATTCTTTGGTCCTACCCCCTGCTTGCTGACCAACTGCACTGCTTCCTAAGTGAGAGCCACTTCAACAAACACTGTCTTCACACATCGTGGAAAAAAAAAAAGGTACCATGCATGCAATTTCAATGAAGAATACGACTACTCAAGTGTTGATGTTGATGTATTAAAATTTATGATACCTAAAAGTTTCAGCATGTGGAAATTAACCAATAGTCTTACAGGAATGTCTCCTGAATTAATGCCCCCTAAAGTATTCCTTACTACGTTAGGTCTATTGAGAGGTGATGTGATGAAAAGGCTAGCAATAGTGTACCTTCCTCAGAGTAAGGCAGACCAGTCCCCACTCAGTCACATGCTGACAGTGTGAACCTGGGTAAGTCACTTAATCTTTCATTGCCCCAGGCAACTCTATAAAACTACGAATTTCTCAGACATTCTAGTCTGCACTGCTGTAGGGCAAAGATCCTCAAACTCTCTTTGGTCTCTGGACCCTAATACATTTTTAAAAAACTGAGGACTCTCACCCAAAGAGCTTTTGTTTATGTGGGTTATAACTTCATACTGTATGAGAAATTGAAGTATCTTAGTGTTATTGTAAAAATAATTTTGACCTTATGGACCCTGTAAAAGGATCCTAGGGACCCTTAACCATGCCCAGACCACATTCTGAGAATTGCTGCTCTAGCAAGTTCCCTATACAAATGAAATCACAGGTCCAACCTGTGTGACTCTGGGCAAGTCACTTAACCCCAATTGCCTCACCAAAAAAAATAAATAAATAAATAAATAAAGGAGGGAGTCACTAGAAAACAAAACAGACTTTTTCAGTCAAGAGATATGAGATCTAGTCATATCTGTGGAACAAGATGTGTAGAGAAGGCAATCTTTCTTGGCCTCAGTTTCCTCAAGAGGAACAGGGTTAGGTGATGGTTGTTTCCTTTTCCAACTCTATCAGTCTACCATTCTAAATGCTTTTAAAATAAATCTTTACATTTCTTGTAGAGTTTATAAAAAGTACTTTCACATACTTTATCTCACTTGATCCATAATACAATTAGTAGAGGCGGTAGGAGATAGAGCACTGGTCTTGGAGTCAGGAAGAATTTGATTTAAATCCTACCTTGGATACTTACTAGCAGTGTGGCCCTGGTTGAGTTGATTCATTTCTCTGTGCCTAAATTGCCTCATACGTAAAATGTGGGATTCGAAACTATGAGTAGACAGGAATTAACACTCCTCTGCCCCCAGTTTTGTGGACATAAAAAAAAATTGAACATAAGAGACTTACTTGATGGGCCTAAGGCCTCCATACTTTATATATAGAAAATCTGGAAGGAAAGTTCAATGCCCAGGTGTTTTCTTGCTACCATCTCAAGCTACCTCTCCTCTCTATCTCACTACTGGAAGAGAATTTAATTTATGATGGTATTTCTACAAGTCATAGTTGTTTGTGCTTTATTTGTTCTTTGAACTTCCTGGAGGTTTTCCAAACATCTGATGTTAAGAAAAACATTAAGGAATTACAGTGATCATAATTAGAAATACGTAGTAAAAGGTTGTTCCTGTGGGAGTCATATAGATTCTTTTAAAAGCAGGGAATGTGGGTGAAATTTTAATTTACAGAAGAATACAAAATAATGGCTACTTAAGAAACTCTACAAAAATGAAAGCTTATCAGATAATAATGACAATGCATGCCTAAAAAAAAATCATTTGAGTGCCTTTGGAAAGAGGCAGCATGGTATGGTGGGAAAGCATTGGAGTAGAAGGCCAGAAAACTATTGGTTCATGTCCTGGCTTTACTACCGTAATGCTTAGTTCTGTGAATTTTACAGTTACTTCACCTCTCTGGGTCCATGACCCATGACCCATGACCTTAAACAAAAAGCCGTATTTCATTGTTGTAATAGGTAAGGATGTCTTAACCTAGAGTGGCATTTTATGGCATAACCTATAAATTGGATTACCTCAACATTATGGTTAGGTATCAGAGCAAGATTTCAGTGAAGGTGGCCTAAATGTAGTAACACAAAAATTTTAAAATTAGTAATTGCTCTGTTCTAAGATGCATCTAAATACCAGTGTGTCAGATAAGCAAAGCAGAGGAATTGTACTTTCTTTACTCATTTATCTAGGGAGACACCTAGCCAGGAACATCGCTGGGAATTTTTTTTTTAAATAAGGCTCTTAAGTTTCACAAGCAGGGTCTAATATCTGAGACTAGCCCTCAGACTTATGCAAGCTTGTTTCCAAGCCCACAACACTAAAAAGTCTGAAGACCAAAGTTTTGTGTCACGGACCCCTTTGGCAGTCCCCTTCTCAAAATAATGCTGTTAAAAACATAAAATAAAATAAATAATATTATAAACAAAACCAATTATATTGAAATACACTCATCTTTTTTTTTTTTAATGACGTATACAGGCCCCGAGTAATATAGGGTGTCCCAAAGGTCTTATTGCAGTTTTAAGATATTAATGCTTAAAGCCCCTGGTTAATGAATTAATTAAGGTAGTAAACTAGAGATGACACTGCTTCTGTCATCATCATTCTCATCCTAAGTGAATTCATTCCCAATTCTTCCTCCTTCCTCTAGCTCAGGGGTTGGAAACTTGTGGCCTCGAGGCCACATGTGGCACCTCTAGGTCCTCAAGTGTGGCCCTTTGAGTCCAAGTTTTATAGAACAAAACCTTTTATTAAGGGGATTTGTTCAGTGAAGTTTGGATTCAGTCAAATGTCTGCACTTGAGGACCAAGAGGGCCACATGCTGCCTCAAGGCCTCAGATTCCCCACTCCTGGCCTAGCTATAACCTTCCTGTGTCTCCTCAATATGGGAAAATACCTCTGGATCTCTATCCCAGTGAAAGGCCCTTATGTTCAAAACTCTCTTCAAGGCTCCCATATTCCTTGGCTTGGAATTCTGATTGTAATTCTGAGTCATGGCTTATGTACATCAAAATATTTTAAATGTAAACTTCATGGAGACAGGGACTGTTTCATTTTTTATCGTTGTATCCCTAGCAACTAGCACAAGGTCTGAAACAAAGTAGATACTTAGTAAGTATTCCAGACCAGGGGTGGAGAACCTGTGGCCTTGAAGCCATGTGTAGCCTTCTACATCCTTGGGTGTGGCTGAGTTCAACTTTTACAGATAAATCCTTTTATTAAGGGGATTTGTTCTGTGAAGTTTGGAGTCAGTCAAAGAACAGCATTTGAGGACCCAGAGGGCCACATTTGCCCTTGAGGCAGAAAGGTCCCCACCCCTGGTTCAGAAAGGGAGTAACTGATTCAAAAGATGCCTAATTTTATCACTTTCATAGTTATTCATTCTATTGACCTCTCCATGAAGGGATTGGTAAAGAACAGTTAGACAAGAGAGTGAAGATTTCTTCTGTCCTGATTCAGTGGCAGGAGGCCAGCCACTCCTTTAATTTAATTCTTTAGCTACATTAGAAAAGGAGAAAAGTATATTTTACTCAAAGAAACCTCCCCTGGCAAGAGTTTAACAAATTCAACAAACTTTTAATGGAGCTTTGTTTCAAGATCAAAAGGAGAAAAAAATAGTAGTGGTGAGAAAGAGGAAGGAGTAAGGATGGGAAAACATATATCTTAATCTCTAAATGTTCATTGAGGGGTTGAAAATTAAGGTGGGGGGAAGGGAAGGATATCACCCATTCAAGGAAGTTTTCAAAGAGAGGAATCTGAAAAAATAGCTTTTTAAATTAAATAAAAAGACAAGTGAAGAGCAATCAGATAGTTAAAATAGCATTTTTGGCAGCAAGTCTTGAACAACATAGAGCTCCACGATGACATTTTGTAGGCTTATATCTAGAGTGTGCTTGCCAAATGGGCATGAGGCAGGAAGAAAAACCACAGGCTCCTGTTTCAGCAAGGTGTCGGTAGAGGATTAGTCAACACAGTACTTAGCCTGACTCAAAATATTAATTTCACAGGAACTATAGTTGTCAGAGTGACTCTTGTTATAAAAATGTTCATCTTCATAGTAACAGAAAAAAATGTCACCAATTCTTGGTTAATTTGATGATGTGTTAAATGGACTAATTTGTTATCTAACAACATATTGGTTTTTAATCATAAAAATCTTGAAATAAGACCAGCCCACCTCCTTCCCAATCATGCATTTCCTGGATGATATACAGGGTGTCCCAAAAGTCTTTGTGTAGATTTAATCTATTAAAGATAAAATACCATCCTCCCAGGCACACAGGCTTTTAGTCTCACATCACATATTCAATCACTCCTATTTGGGCTTTTTCTCTCCTTCTTCAGTTCCCTCCTTTCCATTTTCATTGCAACTACCCTCCTGTCAGGGCCTCAATTCTTCATGCTTCACCTATTGTAACATATTTGTAATTGGTCTTTTTGATCCTAGATGATTCTATTCCCTCCTCTCCAAACCACACTTCACATTTTTGCCCAAATAATCTCCCTACAACTCTGAGTACATCACTTCTTTATTCAGTAGCTCCTCATTGACTACTGAATGAAGAAGATTAGACTATAGCGGAATTATGATCTCCCTATTCCTGAAAATGAGGCCTTTCTTAATGTACCATAAGATCAAATTGCCTATTTTGCCTAATACATTGCATATTCACTCATACTGAGCTTTCATTTTACAAAATTCTCCCCTAAATCACCTTTGGTGGACATGTTTTATCTGCTATTAAACAGTAAGGTCCTTGAGAATAAGGGCTGTATCATAGCTATCTTTGGATACCTTCTTGTTACTAAAGTGTCTTGCCTACATGCTGGATATTTAATAATCATTTGTTTAATTGTATTGAATCTCAGCCAATTCTTTTTATAAATGAGGAAAGGGTTATAATCCTTTAAACAAACAAATGTTTCTCATACTTTTCTAGTTATATAAACCTTGGCATAATTGGGTTTATCCAGCTTATAGAACTCCCAGCTTACAGAAAACAGCTGCACACCCAGGAAATAAATAAAGCTATATTATTTCACTGTGCCATTATAGTATTTCCTAAAAGTTCAAAGAACTCAGAACTGGTGGCACATTCCTGAGAATGACCCACTTCTACTTTGGAGGTGGACATCTTTATGGTACAGTGGTTGAACACAAAGCCTCTGGGAGGGCCATCTCCAGTTGTCCTGATCTATATCTGGCCACTGGACCTGGACGGCTCTGGAGGAGAAAGTGAGACTGGTGACTTTGCACAGCCCTACCTCACTTAAGTCCAATTCACTTGCACAGCATGGCATCACCTCCCTGACATCATGGTCCTCTTCAAAAACAAAGGACAAACAACAAAGCCTCTTGACTACTTGGGTGTGAGAAAGTGATTCTTTTCCAAAAATAGGTTTACACCCTTTTTCAGGAGAGTGAACTACAGAGGCTGAAATTGACACTAAAATGCTTTTTTTAAAGTTAATTAATTCATTATACTTAAGAAATATACATCCTTTACCTCAAGAAAGAGATTGTCAGCCATTACATTGCCATAAGAAACAAAAAGACATAAAAATAGAATGGGCTTGGGCAGCTAAGTGGCATAGTGGATAGAGCACTGGCCCTGGAGTGAGAAGGATCTGAGTTCAAATCTGGCCTCAAATACTTACTAGCTGTGTGACCCTGGGCAAGTCAGCCATTCTTATGGCAAATGTAAATTCCAATGACCTATTTTCATAGGCTTAAGACAGTAAACATTATCTTGCAATTTGTTAAAATTTGAGATTTAATTTCAGTTACTGGAATTACAAAGTTCCCTCCTTTGCATTTTAATCCAAGGTGATTTGTCTACAAAAGGGGCAAAAAGTATCCATGGCCAAAGTGTCCTTTTCAACATTACAACCTTGGTCTGCATTGACCTCTTACTCAATAAGGACATTCCGGTTTTGCTTTACATTAAGTTATAGGCAAAAAAATTAACAAAATGCTAAACCAGAAAATAACAAGAGGTTCCTTAATGAAGGGAGAATCGTCTATAAATCCTCTATCACTTCTTGAGTTATGAATACATAACCACAATGTAAATTAAGCATTACCAAACATCAGCAAAGAAGAGAAGGGCAGGACTATGAAAGTGTTTTGTAATTTGAAAAAAAAAACAAAACTGAAGATATTAACGTATAACATCCTCACAGCAAACCTAGGAGGTATGGGCTATTATTATTATCCCCACTTTATACTGAAGAAACTGAAGGAGACAGAGGGTAAGTGACTTGTCCAGGATCACACAGCTAGTAAATGTCTGACACTGGGTTTGAACTCAAGTCTTCTTAACTCCAGGGCCAGTGGAGTCCATGGAGCTGCCTGGCTGTCTCTGTTAAGTGACTTTTCAAACACTTGGAATTGTGGAGTTAGAAGGGGAGTCACTAAATAACTAACTCAATTTACTCATGTGCAACATCCAGTTTCTACTTAAATATGTCCAGTCATTTGCAATTCATCCTTCCTACCTCCCAACAGGATAGCCCATTCAAATTTTTGGCCCATTCTTTTTTTTTTTTTTTTTGCTATCAGAGTTAACTGACTTGCCCAGGGTCACACAGCTAGTAAGTATTTGAGGCCAGATTTGAACTCAGGTCCTTCTCACTCCAGGGCCAGTGCTCTATCCACTATGCCACTTAGCTGCCCAAGCCCATTCTATTTTTATGTCTTTTTGTTTCTTATGGCAAGCTGAAATATACCTCCCTGAAATCTAAACTTTTGGGGTAACTAACCCACTGTTTTTGACATTTTGTGGCCAGGCAGAAAGAAAACCTGATGAAAATGGTAAGAGAAGTTGAACAGTAAGTGAAGAAGATATCCAGCTATTTGGAAATATGGAAACCTAAAAAAGTAAAGCATTGGGAAAAAAATAAAATCAGGGAGAAATAGGAATAATAATGTGGCAAGAGTATACTAAAGACACTTAGGCAGAAGGAAACAATGGTTAATGAGTTCCCCATCAAGTTCACAAAAGTAGAACAAGAATATAATTATAATAGAATACTAGAACTAATTGAATGTATGCCAAATAGTACCTCTCCATTAAATACAACTGTCAGTCAACATGTTTTGCACACACTAGGCAGTTAATAAATGTTTGCTTAACTGAATTTCATTACTGAGAATTTCTTCTTTCAGAAGATAGAAGGGAAAGGAAAACCGTTGTTTTGAACTTGCTTCTAACAAAGGAGAACTGGCGGGTGAAAATGCAAAAGTTAAAGCTTGGGATCAAGAAACCATGTAATCTCCGAGTCCTCTATAGCCTAGAAAGAGAATATTCTGCAAAGAATATAGCATATTTCTTATAACAAATTATTTTCCCTACTTTAATACAAATATCTGTATCTATAATGAGCTTTCTGGTTGCAATTGTAATACATACACACACATATAATACACATAGATATTATCTATATACATGTATATATGTGTATCTACTTATTTACTTAATTAATTAATTATCCTGTTACTAAGAAAAATGACAAAACTATTTCCCCCAATTTCCTGGGTGAAAAGAATGCACTTCATTACCATAGACTTAATTCTGTTTATAGAGTTTGAAAGGAAGGTGAAAAACTGATATATCAGTGTATATATAATATACATTACAATTGTACCGTAGGAAGATCAATCACATGAAACTTTTCAGTGTTGGGTAATATCATTAAGGTAATCTATTACAACCAAAACAAATTGAACAATTTTATTTAAAAAAATTCTGTGCATATTTATGTTAGTTCTACAAAATAAATCTCCAGCACAAATGAGATGAACAAATTAGAAGTAATCACTGCTCTAGGAAGGGAACATTAGCACCTATAATCAAAGGTACAGAATGATCCAATTAGCTGCTGGAGAGTTCTGGCTCTTCATCTCTTCATTGGTGACCTGACAATGGCCTTTTTGATTTCCTCCAAACTTGTTATTAACTTTATTAGCAAAAAGCAAAACAGAGGAAAGTAGACACTCCTCCACATTCTTAGATTTGTCTTTCGTGGTTTCAAACCATGGCCCTCTCCCCTTGGCTTGAACTGCTTTTATGGGCTACAGAAAAGGAGAGATAGAAAACATCTGACTGATTGCTACTAAACAATGCTGACTTCCTATCTGTCTGTAAGAGACAGAGATTCGGAAGAGTGAGACCTTTCTTTTATTTCATGACACAGCATTCTCATTAGAGGAAACAGCAATTGAACAAACAGAAAGTGACTTCATTCTGAACTTTACAAAGTATGGAGGACTGAGTTACATATGGGTTCCTGGGAAAATGGGCTATTTGTGAATGTCTAAAAAGATGAGTGGTGACAAAAAGTCAGCACAGCATCATGACAGTAATAATGATAGTTGGTATTTATAGAGTTCTTTATGGTTTATTGAGCATTTTACATTTACCATATCATTTGATACTCACAATGACAACCATGTGAGTAAGGTACTATAGGTACTTTCACCTACTATTAAAATGAGGAAAGCAAGGTTCAGAAATGTTAAGTGACAATCTCTATAGGCTCAAAAATGTGAAGTGATAGTCTCTGTAGGCTATCCCAGGAGGTAGTATGTTGCCATTGACTACAGGTCTTCAAACAAAAGCTGGATTTCTTCCAATAAGATTGCACCTATGGGATTCCAAATGTCTCTCCCTCCCTTCTCTCAAATTTGTGGGCTATACCATCAGGGTAAGGAAAGAAAAAGAGAAAAGGAACAACCAGCAGCTTGTGGAGGACCATTTACCCTACCTCGAGCTGCCTGACTGAGGCTAGGTCTCTAAGCAAAATTGGCTCTACTACTTCAGCTTGGCTTTCTGGGTCCCTGATGTTTCTGAGGCAGGCAGGGTCATCTCCACATGGGATCCTGGGGAAGGCAGAGCAAGAACAAGGTAGGGCTGGAGGTATGAATGCAAGCTGCTGCTGCTGCTGCTACTGTTCCTCTTCACCTCTTCCTCCTCCCTCTCTCCTCCCTTGGCTAGAGTCAGGGGAATCCCCTTCCTTTTTATCATATATCCTTAGCATGCGTTTCGTGGCTGCCCATGCTTTAAGATCTGACTTCTGAAGATAATTGCATTCCCCATATAAATGGGAACACTGAGGAGGAAGGAAAAGGCCCTATACATTTGCCTACCACAGATCACCAGAGCTGGAAGAAATTTTACAAGACATTTCCTCTCCCAGCTTGCTTCTGACTTTCCAGATATTGCCACCATAACTCAGTGGCTTTCTCACCCTAGAACTTCTCTCTGTTCCTTGGTCTTCTCACCCTAGAGCTCCCCTCTGTCACAGTGGTGCCCTTCTCTCATTGGTGAGCTCCTTTCAAGCACTCTATTTTGGTACCAGGTCAGCCATGCTTCATTCCTCCTTCACACTTTGCCAACATGTCAGCAGCTTCGTCTTCAAGCAGAGTATTGGAAGGGGACTCTACCACCTTAGGGTTGTCAGGGATAAGGAAGACTTTCCCCTCTTTGCTGGATGGTCAGAGCAAAGGGCGGTTAAGAAAAGAGATGTTTCCATTAGGGTGGTAGGCAGGGTACGCTGCCCTTCTCACTCTGGAACTTGTCTCAGTGCCTGGTTTGTTTCACCCTAGAACAATGAATAAGCCCCCTTCTCCCTTCCTTCTTCCCCCTACCATTACACAGTTTTTCATCTCCTTTTTATGTGGTATCTCCCTCCATTAGAATATAAGGGTTTTGAAGGTAGAGAATATCTTTTTTTCCTTGTATTTCTATCCATGGTACAATTCCTGGAACACATTAAGTGCTTAATAAATGCTTGTTGCCTTGTCTTGCTCCCCCCTGAAGACCAGACTTACAGCTAGAAGTCTACCCTGCCCACCACCCTGATGAAAACATCTCTCCACTTAACTACCCTTTGCTCTGACCATCCAGCAAGGAGGGGAAAGACCTCCTTTTTCCTTGACCATGCCAGGATGGTAGAATTCCCTCTCCATATTCTTCCTGAGGGTGAAGCTGCTGACACAGGTAGCGAGAGCCTGCCATCTTCCCACCCATTATTACCCACTGTCATTGACAAACTCCTATCATGTGTTAATTTCCCAGTCTCTGTAAGACAAATCTCCAGTTGCCTAATAGGACACTAATCCTTTTTTCCTCAGCTCCCACCTCCCATTCTCTTGTCCCCATCTTATTCAATGATTATACTTGCCAAGTCTCATTTGAGCATATTTCAACTGTTTATAGGTAGCCAGATGGCACAGTAGATAGACAGCTGGTCCTGGAATTAGAAAGACCTGAGTCCCAATGTGGCCTCACACTTAGTGTTACCCTGGGCAAGCCACTTAACTACTTTCTGCCTCACTTTCCTTAACTGCAAAATCTATTTCATAAGGTTGTAAGGATCAAATTAGATAATGTTTATAAAGCACTTAGTACAGTGCCTGGAACAAAGTAGAAATAAATGTAGAAATAAATGTTTATTTCCTTTCCCTTCCCTTTCCTTCCCTTTGGAGTTTAGAATTTCAATTCCATAAGTTATAAGCTTTCCTTCATTTTGTATCTTCTTCCATCTCCTAGATCACACTAAGACCTGGCTTCCACCTTATGACATCCCTGCATTCTTGGGTATCCTATAAGGTACTGGATATACCTTCTCTGATACACTCCCCAGTCGATACTGGTTCTTGTTTTATCTTCTCTCCTAACTAGACATCCATGCCCATGAGTGTTCAAGTGTGCATTCATACATGTGCACGTGCACACACAGACACAGACACAGACAGACACACACAGAGACACACAAACCAGTCCTAGAAGTCTAAGTTCACTTATCAATGGCATAATATAGTTAATGCTATCTTAGACCATATTTAGAGAACCAGTGTTCTTGAATGAGGGAGCTGATGGTTCTGCTATACTTACCCTTGGTTAGTATTACACTGGAGAATTACGTTTAGGCAAAAGCATTATCATTTGGGAAGGACATTGATAAGCTGGCAGATTCCAGAGGATGGTGAACAGGATGGTGAGGATGCCACGGGAGGATCAATCAAAGGACCTGCAATTATTTAGTTTAAGAAAGGGAAGCCATAGGGAAGTTATGATATCTATTGGTCTCTTCCATGAACCCTTCTCTCATTCTGGCACCCATCATGGATTGCCCCTTTTTGGGAAACCTACTGCTCTTACTGTCAGTGTCTTACAGTTTAACAGCTGGATGTTTGCTACTTATTTCCTCAGTCTCCCCAACTAGATCATGAGGAAGTTGTGATGGAGTGGTAGAGTAGATCTGGATTGGGCCTTAGAAGACCTGGGTTAGGGTTATGGCTGTGTCCCTGACTTGCTGGGGTGATGCTGAATAAATCACTCCATTCTTCCAATCCTTAGTGCTCTCATCTCTAAAAGAGAGGTACTAGATTACTCTAAAGGAGGCATCTAGGTAGTACAGTGGATAGAGTGCCAGGTCTGGAGTCAGGAGGGCCTGAGTTAAAATCCAGCCTCAGCCACTAGCTGTGTGACCCTTGAGAGCTCCTTGAGAGCAGGAACCATAAATTTTACTTCTTTTGAAACTCCCACATCACTATGAAGACAGTCATAAGCATATATAGTAGAATTAAATAAATATTTGCTTATAGGCAGATGAGTATATAGCAAAGAAACTATTTTTTTCTCAAACATCATCTACATTTTAGGTAATAACTCATTTTATATAATATTTTAAGGGTTTTAACACACATTGTACACTATCTCATTTGATGCTCCCAACAATTCTGTGAGGTATAGTATTATTATTATTATTATCATTACTATCATTGCAGTACAGGTAGTAGTAGTCGTAGTAATAATAATAGTGCTAGCAGTCATAGTAGTAGTAGTACCCTTATTTCACAGATTAGGACTCTGTTGTACTCAAGAGGTACACTTAAATAATTCTCTGTTATTAAGTGCTTAAACAATAAATCTTTTTGGACACCATAATATCAGTTAGTGCACTATAAAAAAGTGCCCGAATTTTAAGAGGGCTCTTCTGACTTCAGAGTTCAGTGTATGATCCACTCAGTTATTTTTCTAATAGAGGAGAAATGTGTGCTAAAGTATTCCCCTTCTCTTGCTCAGTTTCTTTAGTGAGTAACAACTTGCACTAGGAGGGCTGGCTGAGTAGCTTGCTGTCAAGGACAGGAATAAGGATGGAATTTAAGATTTCATGGGCACAGGGGACTCTCTGACAAGGAAACTCCATCCCGAAGCTACGGCACAATTCCTCCTATGAAAAGAAATATGAATTGTTTGAAGATACAATCATTGACCTTGAAATCATGAGCACCATTTGGTAACCTAAAAACCCAATCAACCTAAACTAAAGCAAGTTCATCAAACATGATAATACAGAGGTATTAACTGTAGATTTTCTCTTCAACATTACCTTACCCTTTTGTAAATGAGGAGGTTGGACCAGGAAATTTTTAGGGTCCTTTCCAATTCCAATAGTCTAATGTTTGATCCATCTATATTTCTTTGGAACTGACATTGTAGCATTGCTACTGAGTAGATGAATGTCTCTTGGTGAGTCACTTGATCTCCCTAGCCCTTAGTTTCTTCATTTGTATCAGAAGGGAAAGGACTTTCCAATATTTCCCCTCTAATATTTTATGACTTGAGGTCTTTATATTCTTTTCAGCTGCTGAGAAAAGGCCGTATCAAAGCAATTGTTGATCACACTATAAATAGCTAGGAAAAATTATTAATATTTTCAGAATATGAATATGGAACTTTTGACACTGAATTCAGCAAACATTAAGTACTTACCCTCTTCGAAGGTACTATACTTTGTGCTAGTGACACAAAGACAAAAATAAGACATTCCTGTCTCTCAAAAAGCTCATATTCTATTGCAAAAAGTTGCCTCAAGGTGTAAATAACATTATTGTTGTAATCTTAACCTGGGCAACTAGGGTAGGATGTTAGTTTTGATCATC
The DNA here is from genome assembly GCF_003287225.1 of Phascolarctos cinereus. NCBI lineage: Eukaryota > Metazoa > Chordata > Mammalia > Diprotodontia > Phascolarctidae > Phascolarctos > Phascolarctos cinereus. Next base: position 100,618,390 of record NW_027555958.1, on the reverse strand, counting down.
TTCATAATACTCTTGTGGGCTGAAAATGATAATGCACATGGCAAAGGAAGGATGTGAGCTCTGGGATTATCTGACTCATTCTGCCACTCTATTAGTGAATGTAAAATACTGTAACAAGGACTATCTTATAATGTAAAGCTGCAATATTATTTTTAAATAAGGCCACTTTTTAATGGATTGTCATGAATTATGTATATTATCTTTTTAAAAAAAATAGCAGATTCAAAAGAGAAAATACAGCTGCCACTTCAGATCCTGATTATTCTTCATTTTATGAGGACATAAAGATCATTTAAATTGCTAATAAATTTCAAAGGGCAGTGGTATTGTCTTTCATTATAACCACATAGGTCAATAATTATATGGAATTTATCACTTTTCAAGTACCAAATTTCTTAACAACTTTATCACTTTTAAGTTTTTGACAAACACTTATCAATTAAAGCTATCCTCTTCTTTCAGGGTGCTTAGCAATGCTGTGGGACCAGCCTATTGTTTAGCTTGCCAAAGCAGAACAAACTAAAGCTTCACTAGCCAGCCAACATGCCTAAACATGTCTCTCTGAAAACAAGTGACCCTGGTTCTCTGCAAATGAATCCAACTATTGAATTGTTTTTGTTTCACTTTGTGAATGCGTATTATGATCCATCTTTCTCATAATGATAAATCTAATTAATAGTCAGGAATTTGCTATACACACTTGCTTCTCTTTGTATTTACATACCAAGAGACCCAGTTACAATAAAAACTGTCAAGTGAAAAAGTAATTAGCATCAGTATTCTACGTAGTCAGGCATCAAGGGGACCAATGGAAAAGATGAAGGCATTTCTTTTGTTTTAAATAAAATTTTTATTGGTATACTATGTTTGACCTAGCCTAATTGTCCTTGAATCTCAACCTCTCCCCTTCCCCTAGTAATCCTTTATAACAAAGAATCTTAGAAAATAAAAAGAGGAAAAAATGAAGAAAAATCAGTAAAGTGATCAATACCTGAAAACAATAGGGCATTATATGTAATGTTCTACAACACTGGACTCCCATCATTGCAAAGGAGAAGGTATCTTTTCATGTCGCTTTAAGCATTTATTTCCAACTGTTTTGAAGTTGTTTTTCTTTCCATTTACGTTGTTGTAGTCATTATGTACATTCTTTTCTTTGCTCTGCTTACTTCACTTTGCATCAGTTCATGTAAATCTTTTCCATGTGTCTCTGTATTCATCATATTTGTCATTTTTAACAATACAGTATTATTCCACTATATTCACATGTAATTTGTGCAGCTACTCTTTAACCATTGAGTCAGTGAGTGGCATGGCAGATAAAGAATACTGGACCTAGAGTCAGGAAGACCTGGGTTCAAATCCAGTTTCAGATACTCATTAGCTGTATGATTCCAGGAAATCACTTAACCTTTATCTGCTGAAGTTTCCTCAAGTGAAAAAAAATGTTGATCATAATACCTACCTCACACAATTGTTGTGAGGATCAAACAATATATTTGTAAGATGCTTAGAGTCGAACATTGTAGGTCCTTAATAAATGCTTATTCATTTCCCTTTCTCATTAGGTACCTATTTTGTTTCTAGTTTCCAAAAGCATTTCTCCTCCTCAATTGCTTCACTGTATAGTAGAAAAAACAAAACAAACAAAAACCACTGAACCAGGAGTCAGAAGATTCAACTTTTCTAGAAGTTACTCAATGTCTAAAATCAACTTGTCCGAACCAGAACTCACTGCCTTCTATCCTAAACCTATCACTCTTGTAAACACCCCTGCTTATATTGAGGGTCCATCCTTCTAGTTACCCAGGCATACAACCTTGAAGTCAATCTCAACTGTTCCATCTCCCTTGTGCAACATAAGCAACTGGTCTTATCAATTCTAGTTCCACAGCATCTCTCACATCCCTTCTCTCTACTTACACACTAGTTCAAATTCACATCATTCAATGCCTGGATTAATGCAAGAGCCTCCAAACAGGCCTCCTACCTACCAGTCTTTCCTCTCTCCAATTTATCCTCTGCATATGTGCCAAAATACTATGTTTGACCTAGCATAAGTCTGACATATTATTCCCCTGTCTGAAAACCTTCCATAGCTTTGAACTGTCCCAAGGAAAAAATATAAACTCTTTGGCTTAACATTTAAAATCCTTCATAATATGGTTTTGTAATATCTCTCAAATAATCAAGTAGTAGGTATTTATTGTCTATCATGTGGCAAACCTTGTGCTAAGTTCTGAGGTTATAAGATAATGTCAGCTTATTGTTCACCTATGCAAAGGAGATATCTTCTTATATCTCTTTCTTTGAGGTGAGCAAGCACTGTGGAGAAGAGGCCTAACTTTTTCACTACCACTGCCACCAACTGCTATCCAACTCAAGAGTATCAGTGGCTCTTGGGAGTGGCACCAGTCCTGCTTCTATCCTCCCTACAATCCTTCTCCCTATCCCTCATCCTGGGAAGCATTCCATGTAGAGATACTGCATATGCTTCTATACATGCAGTTATAGCTCCTGGAGACCTGGAAAAGAAAGTTCTTGCCACCTAAGTCCTTGGCACAGTCAAATGATTCAACATCAGAAACTGATATGTTTTTAACCATGGAAATGACATTGAAGAAGAAGCATTTACATATGCCTTGCCTTAATACTCTAGGGACCAAGGGACCTTTGCATCTGTTTTGTAGGTTAAACCAGTCTTCCCTTTGTACTGCCACTGCCTTTGGAATGTGAGCTCCTTGGAAGTAAAAGACTGTCTCTTCTATGTGTACCACTAGTCCTTATCACACAGCTCTGCACACAAAATATGCTGGATAATTTTTCCTTTCATTCCTTCGCTCATTCATTTATTCCCCAAGCTCAGCACTTCACCTCTGGCCTCAATGCTTTTGCTTATATTGTCCCCATGGTTAAATCACAATCCCTCCCCAGCAGCATAGTTTAGCATCCCTAGCTTCCTTTAAGGTTCAATTCATGGAGCATCTCCTCTTCTTGATACCCATACACTTTGGTGCTCTTACATCCATCAAATTATCAAGCATGTACAAGATGTACTGCCCTAGGAACAAGAAAACCAATGAAGTCGTGCAACTTTTTGGCTCTTTTGTCCCCACTCTCACCCCCTAAAATATAACATTCTGGAGGTCAAGAACTATTTAGTAGTTGTGGTTGTCTTGCATTTGTATCAACAGGGCCTTCCTTGATTATCATAGGCTCTTAATTAGTGATTGCTGAATTGCATTGGATTAAATTTAGTTTGGGCAGCTAGGTAGTACAATGGATAGAGCTCCTAGCCTATAGTCATCTTCCTGAGTTCAAATGTAGGCTCAGACACTTACTAGCTGGGCAAGTTACTTAACCCTGTTTGCCTCAGTTTCCTTATCTGTAGAATGAGCTTGAGAAGGAAATGGCAAACCACTCCAGTATCTTTATCAAGAAAACCCCAAATGGAGTCATGAAGAGTCTAACACAACCAAAACAATTGAACAACAAAACTCAGTTCCCTCATTTTTTAAATGAGGACTTTGGAGTAAGTGTCCCCTAAGGTGCCTTCAGTTTTCAAATTGTTTCAGTGTGACATAGAGTGGAAAACTCAAGAGATTCAGAGTCAGGGAACCTTAGTTTAAATACAATTCTTCTACTTAATACCTGTACGACCAAAGCCACTGGACTTGACTAAACCTCAATTTTCTCATTTCTAAAATAAGTGGGTTGGAATGAATAATTTCCAAAGTTTTTTCCAACTCTGAAGCCTATTATTTCCTGTTCAGTACTTTACTATGAATGAATGGAAATTCTCTGGAGAGCTTAACAAGAAAGAAACTGACACAGAAACCTAGAGTTAGTAAGAGTCAAGATTTTTTTCTTATTTCTTTTTTTGCTTTTATTTGGTATTTTATTTTTCCCCAGTTACATGTAAAAACAATTTTTAACATTTGTTTTTTAAAACTTTGAGTTCCAAATTCTCTCCCTTCATCCATTCCCTCTTCATTGAGAAGGTAAGCAATTCAATATAGATTATATATGTGTAGTCATGCAAAACCCATTTCCATGTAAGTCATTCTGTGAAAGAAAACACAGAGAAAAAAAACTCAAGAAAATATAGAAAGTTAAAAAAAATGCTTCAATCTGTATTCAGACACCATTAGTTCCTTCTCTGGGGATGGATAGCATTTTTCATCCTAAGTTGCTCTTGCTGTCTTCCAAGTTGTCTTGGATCATTGTATTACTGAGGATAGCTAAGCCATTCATAGCTGATCATCTTACCATAATGCTCTTACTTTGCACACAGTACATTTCACTTTGCATTAGGTTATGCAAGTCTTTCCAAGTTTTTTTGAGAACATCCTGCTCATCATTTCTATAGCACAAAAGTATTCCTTCATAATCACATATCACAACATATTCAGCCATTCCCCAATTGATAGGCATTCCTCAACTTCTAATTCTTTACCCCCAGAAAAGAGCTGATGTAAATATTTTTGTACATATAGGTCCTTTTCTTTTTGTTTTATTAAATCTCTTTTAGGGTACAGACTTAGTACTAGTATTGCTAAATCAAAGAGTATGTATGGTTTTATAAGATTTTTATAATCTCACTGAATGGTATTTAAATTAGGTTGTAAACTCCTTGAGAGTAGGGACTACTGTATGTTGTATACATTTTTATATCTCTATTTTTGTACATTTCTATAATTAGGAATTTAGGGATTGTTGAATTTAGATGAATAGAGAAAAATTTTCATTCCATTTTTAATGATGGAGTTAGTGAATCTGAGGGTTTCAGGACATCTCAAGGGCCATCTAGTTCAATTAGTTACTGAATAAGAACCCCTCTGATAACAAAAATAGCTAGCATTTACATAGTGCTTTAAGGTCTGCAAAGCACTTTACATATGTTACACTCATATGATTCTCACAAAAATCCAATGATGTCGATATTATTATAAACCCCATATTACAGTTCAAGAAGCTGAGGATAAGAGAAGTTAAGTGACTTGCCCAGGGAAACATGGCTAGTGTTTGAGTCAGGATTCAAAAACCAGGTCTTTTGGACTACAAGTCCAGCTCTATGTCCACTGTAATCTTCCACAACGTGCCAGACAAATGGCTATCAAATCTCTGCTCAAAGACTTCCAATGAGGAAAAACCCACTGCAGTATGAGCTAACTCATTCCACACTTGCACAGCTCTACTTGTTAGGAAATCTTCCTTTGATCAAACCTAAATCTGCCTATCTGCAGCCTCTACCCACTGCATCTAGTCATGCCCTCTGAGGCCATAAATCTAATTCCTCTTTGAAATACTTCAAATAATGCCTCAAATACTTGAAGACAGCTATCACCTCCATTCTACCTCCCAATCCTTTCTCTTCTCCAGGCTAAACACAACTACTTCTTTCAATTGATACTCATATGACATAGGATCAATATCTTATATCAACCTCACCACCTTCCACTGAATGGAGTCAATGTTCTCCTTAAAATGTGGCATACAGAACTGAACCCAGTACTTGACATGTGGTCTTCCCATAGAGTACAAGAAGACGATCATCTTCTTATTCTTGGGCAACAGACCCAAATGAGGTGCCCTATCCTCCATCTTTACCAATCTTGAATACATATTCTGTTACCTTCTCTTATCATTACTTAATTTAAGCCATAAACGTTTCAATGTTTGAGAAATAACCTAGACCAGCCTTTGCTTGGATTTCTAAAGAGTATATTGGTAGCTTCCTTAGCCTTGCCCAAAATGTTAAAGGCATGCCTGGTTTCTCCCCTACATACTGCTCACTCTATTACAGTCTGTAATGTAATGTGTGATGAATAAAATTCATATGGATATTCAGAATCTTAATCTTTTTAAAAAATAACATCAGAGAATCAGGAACATGTTAGTGTATTTTATGACATAAATGAGCATACTCCCTATTCCGTTATGGGAAATGAGTGATCAACAGGACCCATGGTCAATTGAGTTTCCAATCCACTTGATGAAATTACAGGGTAGAGACCTTTGTCAGAAAGAGGTACCTCAAACGCAGCTGGACATATACATTTTACTTCCTGATGAAGAACATGCACTTTCCTGAGATAACAAAGCATCCCCTGATTGGTTCCTAATGATTGGAGGCTATCTTGAAGATAATTGGCAATTGAACATCTATCAGAGTTGTGAGGAAATGGCAAACCACCCCGGTATCTTTCCTAAGCAAACCCCCAAATAAGGTCGGAGTCAGACACGACTGAAATGACTTAACTACTAACATCACAACAACAAAGAGTTGTGAAAATAACTGCTATGCCTCTTCCTTTTAAGTGCTGCTCTTTGTAAGATTTACAGAGTTTTCTCTCCTTTGGATTTTCAGCAAGGGTGGGTGAGAGAAAAGGGAAATTTCTCTCTCCTCTCCTATAACCCTCCATGTAATTATGGGTACAAGACCATGGCTACTAGAATATGGGCTTGCTTGGGCAAGCCTAGGGCCCATGCTGCTGGATTCTTCTGTTTTCTCCTTCCTTCCCTGAGCACAGGTCATTTGCCAGGAAGTCCAAGAAATGTTTCAGCTTTGTCAGCTACCTGGTGAATTTAAGAGTTCAGTGAGTCAGGTGCTGGCTGCCCAGCAAAACATGATCTCCACAACAGAACTGTTTCTTAGTGGAGAATTTAACTACCCATAGAATCCCAGTGGCTGAAAGATGAAAGAGAGTCATGTTCTGGCTAGCTCTGGAGATCTGGGCCTTGTGAGTTACTTAGCCAGTGAAGGTCCAAGGTGAATTAAAAAAAAGTGATATATTTCTTCAGTAATCCTACAAAGATGTTCCTACCTTTCCATGGGGAATATAATGTCCTGTATTTGTTTATGTGTACTTATGAATCTTTGCATCTTAAACATATATATATATATATATATACATAATATGTACATACACACACATATATGTATATTTATATGCATGTATATGTATGCATTTATTTATTTGTTGTTTGTTTGTTTGTTTGTTTATTTATTTATCTGACCCAGATGATATAAATTGAGCAGCTCCTCTGGAAGTGGCCCGTATTTGAGGAGATTCGAGACATAAACCATACCTAACTCTTTTTTTAAAAAGATACTTATCTAGAGTTTTACTCTGGGATGGAGACAAAAAGCCAACTATAGAACCACATTTTTTGGGTCAGGCCCTTCCAGGATGAATCTGGATCCATGTGATCCCAGAATGAAGCCTTTTCCCTGTGGAGGATACCTGGGTCATACGTAATATCATTATCCAAGTCATTAATGAAAATATTATGCAATATTTGACCTGGGACCAAATTCTGTAGAACATTACTATTTGTTTTTCTTCTGGGTTGGGATAGATAGATTGATAATCATTAATTCAATTCAATTCAAAAGTTTTTAATTAAGAGCTTACTAAGTGCAAAGGCAAATAGTAGGGATATAAGGACAAAAATAAAACCATTCCTTTGCCCTCAGGGATTTTACAGTCTACTCACTAGGGATAAATTAAGGAAGAAGGGTACTATAAAATAGGAATAATGACAGCTCCTACCTTGCAGGCTTGTTGTGAGGCTCAAATGAGATAATAATTGTAAAGACAGCACAGGGTCTGGCACACAGTAGACACAATACAAATGTTAACTATTGTTGTTATTATTATTACCAACAACTAGGTGATCAGGAAAAGGAATACCCAAGTTCAACACAAAAGGAAATTATGAGTGTTCCAAGATGTGGAAGGGAGAAAGAAATTTCTTTCAGGCACTTGGAACAGCATGAACAAAGGCATGGAGGTGGAACGGGGAATATCAATGTTGGAGACAGCAAATAGGCAAGTATGGCTAGAACATGGAGTACATGATAAGTAATGTGTGTGTCTGTGAGATGGGCCCAGACTGAGTACAATGCCAATATGAGGAATTTACGTTGCCTAGAAGAAATAAGAAGCAACTGAAGATTCCAGGACAGGGTAGCAACATGATCAGACCTGTGCTTTAGGGGAAAAAAAGAATTTTGATAGCAGTGTGTAGAAATGAGTTGGAAAGGGGAGATGGCTAAAAATAGGGAGGCCAATCAGGAGGCTATTGCAATGATCTGGAGAGAAAATATAAGGGTCTGCACTATGGCAACAGCAGTAGGGATGGAAAGAAGAGAATGTATGAAAGAGGTATTATAAAGATAACATTAAGAGTTGGTAACTGTTGGAGAATATGATAAATAGAAGAGTCAAGAGTAGGTTTGATGTAAAGGATAGCACTAAGTGATTGGGAGGATGATTATGCCCTGAAAAGAAAGAGAATTTTGGAAGAAGGGAAGTTTTAGCAGGAAATATACATTGTTTCATTTTGTGAATTATTATATCATATTTTATTATTCTATTGATATGGAAAGCACCTAGAAAAATTAATTCTTGACAAAATGGAAAAATTATATAATCTATCAACTGCTTTATAAATCCATCCTTACAAAATACCTTTGAGAATCTCTCCTCTCCTTTAAATAAGTGTAAATATGTTTTCATTTACATGATTTCTCATGAGCATCTATAATTGCCGGTCAAATACATGATGGTCTATAGGTCATACATGGAACAGGAATGAAGCCAACATTGGAAGCAAAATACACAATAGTAACATTAAAGCTAGTATCAGAGACATATTAGAGATGGCTGCGATCTCCCTTTCTTGGCAGTTAAATTAATGGAGTGTCATTTCAGCTCAATGATGTTCAATATGGAAATGTTAATTTTTGGAATACTTTGTTCTCTCACCCAAATTTCAAATTTATTTATCCTAGGGCATTTAATTTTGGAACACACTTACTAATAGGCAAAGAAAAGCATTCATAACATTAGTAAGCTATCTTAGAACAGCATGAAAGTACAGATGGGGCATAACTGGCTATGGGAAATTATGACAGAAATGAATACGTGCTTATTACTTTATGTTTTAGACATTTTTATGCTCACATTCACATATGTGTAATAAAAACATTATAATTGGCCCAAATCTCCATGATTGATATCCATACCTATCATGTGTTGTTACTTTAAGGGGCTCATTTTCTTACATTTAGTCAGTAAGTGCCAGAATTGAGCTGTACTAACAATTAGAATATTCTGTAAATAATGAATCACTCATATGAATTCTAACATTTTTTTCCATCTACCATGCATAACTGACATTCTCAAAGACAAACACATCTCCACAGGATGCAAAGACAAACTGACCCAAGTGCTTTTAACAGTCAACAGCCGGACAAACCATTCTGGGACACAGCAGGTATAGAAACACAAAGCCAGATCCTTGACCTTGGTAATCTAAAAAAGAATGCCGCTATAAGAAATTGAGACTATCATCTTAAATTTTGTTTTTTTTGGAAATTGACTCTTCATGAAACAATGGGAAAATTTAGCATTGCCTTTCTACCTAACAGTACAATCTAAGCAGAATAATAAAAGGTATCTCTCAAACAGGAAAAAAAAAAACATGAGTGTAAGCCAGAACCTGTTTAACACTAATGAAAAGAATTATGCAAAAAATAGCTTTTGAACTAATCTAAATTTTGAACTAAACTTTTACATAATAAGGTTAAAAATATGTTTTTTGATATAATGATTAAAGACATAGGATATCACCTTCCAATTGTCAATCGAAATAATTCATAGTAAGGAAAGATGTGAAATTTTGAGAAAAATGAACATTTAGAAAAGACAACCAACTGGTAATGACTGAGAATGGGAAATATTCTCTGTTCCTTCACCAAAAATAAAACTTCTTGTAATGGATTTACTCATATAAAGAACCTTCAAAGGAGTTGTAATTAGTGTGTGACCTTGGGCAAATCACACTGCTACTCTATTTCCTCCTTATTACATCCTTTCAGCCTGAAAAATAGCTTCAACTACCAGAAATCCAGCATGGTGTTGACTATATTGATGTTGAAAAAAACTCAAATCGATTGGATATATGAGAACAATCAATTTTTAAAAAAATAATTGAGTTATAATATATTTATTTGGAAACAGATTCTCATAATAGAAATGCTACACTACTCTATACTGCCATTTTTCAAGACGAGATTTGTAATGAAGCCAAAACTCATTTCAGTATCTTGTAGGTCTCGCTGCTGTTCCATTGTTCTATTAGAAATATGCAAATAAGTACAAAAACCAGTAGACTTCTCTTTCAACTTAGATATCAGAAACAAAAGTGTTTCTAAAAATTGTTATCCTGCTTTATCCTGCCTCTACCACTTACCCACCCTAGCCTCTCCTTTCAACTTCTTCCTTCCATGTCTCCTTTTAAAATAATGCTGTGGGGGCAGCTAGGTAGTGCAGAGGATAGAGCACTGGCCCTGAAGTCAGGAGGATCTGAGTTCAAATCCGACCCCAGAGCAAACACTTGACACTTATTAGCTGTGTGACCCTGGGCAAGTCACTTAACCCCAATTGCCTAACAACAAACAAAAATGATAAAAAAAAATAATGCTGTGGTTTTGCAATAAAACTATGAAATAATGATCTTGGATTGGTGGACTTATGTGTGTGAATATGTACATATACATATGTGTGTGTGTGTGTGTGTTTATTTGAGAAAAAGTCTATAAAAGAAAATGATAATTTCAGGGCTTGCAATACTTACTATCTGCCCTGTTTCTGGTGCAGAAAGGCATACCCAGGTAGGGCTGTAACCAATGAGGAATTTCAAAGCATTATCCTACATAACTGTTCCCAGCTTGATGTTCAACGTACAACCCAATCCCTCCCTCCAGGCCATAATTATTTATGGAAGGGCAATTATAAGCACTGTATACATGAATTTCCCTTCAGTGAAATGAAAACTGCTAGAGGCAGAACTTTTTTTTTTCTTTCTTTCATCTTTGTATCTCCAATGCCTTATACAGTACTTTGGATGTGATAGGCACATAACAAATTTATGTTGAATCAAACTATTGAATTGTGAGAGAGATTTGAAGTAGCTATTGTTCTAATATTAGGGTTTTTAACATTCTTTGTGTCACAGACTCCTTTGGCAGACTCCCTTCTCAGAATAATGCCTTTAAATTCATAAAATAAAAGATTTAGGATTACTAAGGAGATCAATTAGATTGAAATATGGTTATCAAAATATATTTTTAAAGTTCACAGACTCCATGTTACAAACCCTCTACTTAATACTTCTAGAATTGAAAGAGATCCCCAAAGGAAAACTCCTAGGAATATTGTAGCCAAATTCCAGAGTTCCCAGGTCAAGGAGAAAATATTGCAAGCAGCTAGAAAGAAACAATTCAAGTATTGTGGAGCCACAGTAAGGATAACACAAGATTTAGTAGCTTCTACGTTAAAGGATCAGGGTACTTAGAATATGATATTCCGGAGGGCAAAGGAGACAGGACTACGACCAAGAATCACCTAACCAGCAAAACTGAATATAATCCTTCAGGGTAAAAAATGGTTATTCAATGAAATAGAGGACTTTCAAGCATTCCTGAGGAAGACTAGAGCTGAATAGAAAATTTGACTTTCAAATACAAGACTCCAGTGAAACATGGAATAGGTAAACAGGAAAGAGAAATAATAAGAGACTTACTAAGGTTGAACTGTTTACATTCCTGCATGGAAAGATGATATTTATAATTCATGAGTCCTTTGTCAGTATTAGGGTAGTGGGAGGGAAAAAAAATTATATGTATGTATACATAGATAGAGGGCACAAGGTGAGTTGAAGATGAAGGGGTGATATCTGGAAAATAAAATTAAGGGGTGAGAGGTTTATACTGGGAGAAGGAGAAAGGGAGAAGGAGAATGGGATAAATTATTGCACATGAAACCGACAAGAAAAGACTTCTACAGTGGAGGGGAAATGGGGGATGGTGAGAGGGAATGAGTGAATCTTATTCTCATAGGATTTGGCTTAAGGAAGGAATAACATACACAATGGGGTTTGGAAATCTGTCTTACCCTACAGGAAAATAAGGGGGGAAGGGACAAGAGAGCAGGGGGTTGATAGAGGGGAGGGGATAATCAAAAGCAAACACTTCTGAGGAGGGGCAGGGTGAAAAGACAGAATAGAATAAATGTGGGGGTAGGATAGCATGAAAGGAAATATACTTAGTTTTTCACAACAGGACTACTAAGGAAGTATTTTGCATGACTACACATCTATAACCTGTATTAAGATGCTTGCCTTTTCAATGAGGGTGGGTGGGGAGGGAGGAAGGGAGAAAATTTATAACCCAAAGTTTTAAAAACACATGTTAAAATTTAAAAAAATAATTAAAAAAGGAAACCTGAAAAAAATACTTCTAGAATTGAAGTAGCCATTTTATATCCTTAAAGTGAATGACTTTGTTCATATGAAGACACTGAGGAAGGGAGGGCAAGAAGGGCTACATATCAAGCAGATTTCTGGGTTTTAGCATTATCCCTGGCTGGTCCAATAATCAAGTCAGTCATGTACAATTTAATAATCAATTAAGCAGGGGCTAGTTGGCCTAATGTGTATCAGCTCAGCTAGTCCATGACACTGCTATGCCCCATGAGAATTTCTCAAACTCATTAGGACAAAATTTCTACAGATAGCCCTGAATTTTGGTTAAATGGTAAAACATAAAATATTTAATTTTCTTGTTTAATTTTTAAAATTTTAATTCTTTGCTTTTAATTCAATCCCCTAGCATGCTATGTCTTCCTGTTAGACTCTAGCCTCCAGCCTTGTTTCTAAAATAAGAATATTTTGGAGAAAGACATCCTCAAATGGTTGAGGGGGAAAAAAGAGTTAATTTTAAATGTTAGAATATCTTTTTTTCCCACTCCCTTTCCCCACTATACCTGAAGGGCTGGGAGTTTAAATCTGGATAGCCCATTCAAGAAAGTTGCAGTTCAAGGCTAACTAATGACCATCAGTCAATCAATAATTGTGACTACCAGTCCATCAGTCAACTAGCATTTATTAAGCTCCTACTATGTGACAGGCACTGTACTAAAAGCTGAGGATATATAGAATGGTAAAAAAAAAAAAAAGCATTTCCTTTTCTGAAGAAACTCACATTTGATGGAGGAGATATACAAATAACTACATACTAACAAGATTATACAAGATAATTTATGGGTAATCTCAGAAAGAAGGCACTAAGATTAAGGATTATTGGGAAAGGCTTCTTGTAGGAAATGGGACTTTATTTGAGACTTGAAGGAAGGCAAGGAAGCCAGAAAGTGGAGACAAGGAAGGGAACATGCTCCAACTATGGAGGGCCAGCTAGTGAAAATGCTGCCAGTCAGGAAATGGAATATCTCATACAAGGAATAGTAAATAGTCCAATGTCATTGAATCACAAAGAGTATGGTGGGAAGAAAGGTGGAAGGAGACTGGAAAGACAGGAAGGGACCAGGTTGTGAAAGCCAAAAAGATAATTTGGCAGTGATAGGGAGCCAAAGGACTTTATTGAATAGCAGGTGACATGATTAGACCTTTGTTTCAGGAAGATCAATTTGACACCTGCATGGAGGATGGCTTGGAGTGAGGAAAACCTTGAAGGACAGTGACCACCAACCGAAAGGTTATTGCAATAGTTAAAGGGATGAACTTATGAGGGCTTGCTTTGTGTTGAGCTGAATGCTTCCAGGAATAGAAATATAAAAATGAAAGTCCCTGCCCTCAAGGACCTCATATCCCAAAGTGAGAAACAATATATATTGTTATTAGCATATACCAAATATATAAAATGAGGTGGAATTCTGGGGAGATGGTGAAGTAGATGAGAAATTTCCTGGCTCTCCAAATTTCCTCCACAAACAGAACATCACCACAAAATGAACATAAAGTAGCAAAAATAAAGGGGATGTGTATATACACTTGCGCACACACACACACACACACAATATATACATATACATACATACACACATATACATACATACATACATATATATACATACATGTTATATATGTATGTATACATGTATGTATGCATGTATACAATTTTGGGAGGAAAAATATTAGCATCTGGGAGGGTCCAGGAAGGCTTCATGTAGAAAAAGGTGTTAGATGCTTGAGCTGAGTGGCTTTTTTGGAATTTTTTTAGACTTAAATATATAATAAGGAAATAAAGTGAAGCATGTTATAAACTTAAATACAAAATAAGAAAAGAAAGAAAAAAGCATTGCCATGTGCACAGCAGAATGTAAGACTGGATTCAAAATAGACAGCAATAAATTTCCATTTCAAGAAAGCCTATATAGTATTCACTTCACATTGTATTGAGAGCTGTCCATCTTTTCTTGTTTCCTTGTAAGTTTTGAGCTGAGTTTTGAAGGACACTTAAAATCAAGTGGGGAAGATGAAGTTGAGCAGGCCAGGCAAAGACAAAGAAATGGAAGATGGAGATATTATGTGTAAAGAAAGTCAGACTTGGCTGTACCATCCAAGGCATAGAGGGAAATAATGGGTAGAATTGGACTTTCAAGTCAATAAGAATTTATTAATTATCTACAATGAGTCAGACACTGCACTAAATGCTGACAATACAAAGAAGGGCATAAGACAATCCATACTCTCAAGGAGCTCATGACAAAATGGGGGAGACGAGATACAAAAACTCTATACAGACAATATATATACAGGACAAATTGGAGATAATCAGAAGAGGGAAGGCACTGGCATTAAGGAGGGTCAAGAAAAGTTTCTTGCAGGTAGTATGATTTTAGCTAGGACCTGAAGGAAGTCAGGGAAACCAGTTACCATGTATGATAAATCTTTTACTGGGTAGCCAATATATATATATATATATATATATATATATATATATATATATATATATATGAAAACAATGCATTTCTTTTTCTGCTAAGCAAAGTATTTCTCTATTTCACAAATTTTCAACAATAAAAGCATTTTCTCTTTCACAGGAATTCCTTAGAAAAGCTAAGTCTCTATAAACAGATATGACTTTAATTATCCAAATTATTAATTAGGCTTCAGATTTCTAAATCATCCAAATGAATAGCTCCCACAGAGCTAATGACCCTGTATTTTTCATGTCTCATCTAATTCTGCACCAATTTGCTTCACTGTATATAAAGTTAAATAAATATTTTGGCTGTTTTCCTTAATATGTTCAAGCATTAAGAGACTAAAAAATAAACTAGGCTATTTGACAAATGTGACAATTCTTAATACAATCTTTAATTGTTGCTTTCTCAGAGGCTTCTCTACTTGTTCCAAACTAAACTGGTTACAACTTTACTAAATCTACTGTGCGAAGTTAGTCAGATTTTAAGAATTCAAGGAGTTTTCCCAGCAACCCACAAGAACCACTTGTATTTGGAATTCTATGCAAAGAACAGTTTCACAGAGGATTTTCCCAAAGTCCTAATTGGCAGCTAATTTAACCCTTCATTGGCCTCCTAGACAAATGGAATCTCATCAACATGATAGGCACATGGAAAGGTCTAATGTCCACTGGAGTTCAGGTAGTATCATGCTGGGTTCCCAGATTGTAGGGAGGTGAGGTTCGGGGATGAGGGGAATAAAAACTGTCCCCTGGAAACAAGCCCTGCAACACTCCAACTCATTGCCATACTTCAGTTTCCAACACGATGACCTCATGTTCTTCCCACCGATAAGCCATATTTATACCATGGCTCTCTAGTCTGAGAGCTAATTGTATGCTGACTACACTCAGGCTGCCCTACTACTTTGCTTCTAGTGTGGAAGAAATTGCCCACATTAATTCACAATCCTGTTAAACTGATTTGGAGTGAAGACAGTGAATCAGGAAAGATATTACTGTCTGACAGGGAGAAAAGATAGAGGGGCAGAACAAATGTAGGAGTATGTATGTTCAGTGGTCCATAGTGGATATAGTATCTTGGAGTGAGTATGTTTCAATGTGTGTATGGTGTTTAAAGGCATGTAACAAAGACATGCTAAGATATGCCAAATCCTAAAAACAAACAAAAACTGTTGACCCTGGTACCCTATCAAACTATCACCTTTTATCTATCTTCTTAACTGCTCATCTCAAGAGAATGGTTTAAAAGTGTCTCAACAACTTTTCCACCTATTTACTATTCACCTCCCTTCAATCTATCTTCCAAACTACTGAAACTGCTCTCAATTCTCACCCTCCCTGACCTTTTTGGGAACATTTATCCAACTCTTTTCCTTTTTGTTACTCTCTCCATCAATTTCTATGAAATTGCTCTTTTGTAGTTTGCTTCCCATTCATCTGACAACTCCTTTTCTCCCTTTTAGTCTTGCTTCTTCTTTCTCTTTCTGCTTCACATCCAATAAGCATTGATCAATGCTATTTCCTGAACCTTTTTTTCTTCCCTTTACCCTGTCTGCTTTAAGTATCTTATCTAATTGACTGAGGGGAGAAGGGAAAAATTTTGGAACTGAAAATAAAACAAAATTGAATTTTTAAAAAATTTCATTTGCTCCTGTGGCTACAATTAATACCTAGGTGCAGATGACTCCAAAAATCTTTACATCCATCCCCATTTCTTGCATGAGCTCTACTCCTACATTTCCAAATGCCTACTATATATGCCCATCGTGATGCCTCTCTGGCACATGCATCTCAACATACCCTTTTGAGATACTGAAGGGCCAGCATGACAGAATGTAGAAGCTGCTGGACATTCCTAACTCAGATACCTACTACTTGTGTGATCCCGGACAAGTCACTTAAACTCCTTGTGCCTCAGTTACCTCATTTGTGAAATGAGGGCATTGGACTCAATGGCTCTAAGGTTCCATCCAGGTCTAAACTTATGATCCTCGGTTTATAGAACCTGACATCTTCCCCACCTCAAACTTGCTCCCCTTCTCTACTTCCCATTCCATTTATGATACTGCATTAATCTATTCATATAATCTCATAATCTTAAAATAATCTTTGATTCTTCCTTCCTATACACCTCTCAAATTCACTTTGTTGCCAAGATATGTTAATTGAATTAAAAAAATCTTTCTTGCCTTAGTTCCCACCATTCCATTCAAACTGACCTCCACCTAATATTCAAGCCCTTACCAACTCTGACATTACCTGTTAAAATAATCTCCTAATTGGTCTCTCTGCCTCAGATTCCTCCCTTCCCTTCTTCATTTTACTTTTTGCAAAGCTTCCTAAAGCTTAAATTCTATCAAGTCTTTCATCTGTTCAAAAACCTCATCACCTCTCACTCAAACCACTGAAAACAGCCTCTTAAGTGATCTCCTAATGTCTCTCCCACTCTGTCATCTATTCAAGATAGTGACCTAAGATAAAGCTTTTCAAACAATAGTTTTGGTCATGCCACTCCCCTACAATATCCCTGCAATAGCTACCACAGCTACAATAGCTAGTAGAGACATACAAAGGAAAGATCTAGACAGAGTGCTAAGAGAAATCTGGATACAGTTTCATTTGTTTATCAGATACGATGTAGAAGGGATTCACAATTCATTTAATGGCCAAAGTAGATAAGCTCCAAGGTTCCGTCCTGTTTACATAGAACCTATGATTCTATGCCAGACAGAAACAATGGGTGATGGATGAAAAAGAAAGATGCTGAGAATCTGGGAAAGGACACAGCTACAGCTGTCTCTCTCAGACATATCACAGGTATAGGTGAGGATAATACCTTATTCAGGGACACAGGTTCAGATGTGCGTAGGATGTGGGAGAATAAATGTGTTGTTCTAAGTAACCTGGTAGCCTTAAGAGCTTCTCATCATCTATGAGATTAAGTCCATACTCCTTAGTCTGGCATTCTAGTTAGGGCCCTCAATGATCTGGCTGCAACCTATCTTTACAGGTTTATCTCCCACTCCTTTCCATACAATACCTGCTCCTGCCAAACTGATTTTGTGTGTTTGATATAGGCATGCCCAATGAAAGAGTGTCTCAGAAGGTACTGTCAAAGACATAATTTTTGCTGATCTTGTAACAAAGATTAATTACAGCCAATTCCCTTTGGGTATTCCTGATACATAAATCCCTGAGCTGTTTGACTGGTAGGATGACAAAAGGTACACAAGGTATTACTGGAAGTAACAAGGGATATACTTTTGCAATGCAAACAAACAAAAATGAAACCAAAGAAAAAGCGACTCGGGAGCTCCTTGGATTTCAATATCTTGCCATGGAGGCACCAGCTTGAATTTCACCCCCCAAAATGCTTCACTCTGCCACAATGGCAGAATTATGGGACTTTCCTCAACAACAAAGGATCTAACATCAGCATTCATGATGGCTTTTACCAATTCCCCACCCTGTTGTGTTCCTTATCACTTCACATCTGGACTATTTTAAGAGCCTGCTAGTTGGTCTCTCTGTCTCATTTCTCCCCAGTCCAGTTCATTCTCCATATTGTCATCAAGTTGATTTTCCTTAAAAATACTCCTGATCATGTCAACACCTCCCTCACATTTAATAAACATCAGTCACTTCCCATCACCTCCGGATTTAAATATAAAATCCTGATTTTTGTTCAAAGCCCTTACTAATTTGGTCCTCTTCCTAACTTCCCAGTCTTCTCACACCTTATTCCTTTCCCCATACTCTAAAATCCAGTGGCATTGGGTTTCTTATTGTTATTTGCACATGACACTCCATCTCCCAATTCCATGTATTTTCACTAGCTATTCCCCATGACTGGAACTCTCTCCCCACCTTCATCTCCTCACTTCCCTGGCTTCCTTCAAGTCTCAGCCAAAATTCCACCTGCCACAAGAAGTCTTTCTTGATCTTGCTTAATGCTAATTCTTTCCCTCAGAGATTATTTCCGATTTATCCTGTCTATATCTTATTTGTGTATAGTTATTTACTCGTCATCTCCCCTATTACACTTTGAACTCCTTAGGAGCAAATTACTTTTGTCTTTCTTTGTATCTCCACTGCTTAGCACAGCACCTGGCACAAAGTATGCACTTAATAAATGTTTGTTGGCTTGACTTAACAGTAAACTTCCTGGCATATGCATCTCTTATCTTTTATGCCTTCCCATTTTGAGTGCATTCTCTTGATGGGATTGTTGCAATAAAACTGAAGTACTCTAAATTTCCTAGACATATGTCTTGATTTTTCCCTCTGTTACTTACTGGTTCATACTGTTCCTCCCTAACTCTATCTGTTGAAAGTCTGTGTTTAAAGGTTCCAAACAAAAGGCTTTTCTGCCCCCCCCATTCAATGAGAGCTCTCTGAACCTCTATGTTGTCATTCATTATAGTTATTTGTGCTACTAGTCTTCTGAGAACAAGACACATGTCTCATAAAACTTATCCCCACACTACTCAGAATATCCCTGTGTGTGTAGTACATGTCCAAATGGCTACTGATTTAAATTTTAAAAAACAGTGGTGCTACTAAATGTGTTGAAGCATCCAAGATCTCATTGGTTTGTGTGGGTACTCTCTCCACGATTAAGAATACAATCCAGTTATGCCCTTTTATCCAATGATACTCCTATCCATGTCATTCTGTTAATCCTCCACAAATGGCCCATCCAACATCCCAGAGACCTTCTTCTGGCTCTTTAAATGTTCCAAAGCTGACATAGCAGTCCTCAGGTTATCAATCCACCATGTACTCTTACCACATGATCAGCCAACCACTTTTTAATATTATAAAGTAATTATAAATATTTATTAGTTTAAATTATTGATTGTGAATATCTATTATTTAATTATAAATATCCATGATAATAAATATCTCATCTAACATTATAATTATGCACAAGTTGTTATTGACAACATACTAAAGAAAATATTTCCTTAAAAATTAGAATGGAACAAATGGAAGCTAATGATTTTTATGAGAAATCAAGAAAGAATAAAACAAAACCAAAAGAATGACAGAATAGAAGACAATGTGAAATATCTCATTGGAAAAACAACTGACTTGGAAAACAGATCCAGGAGAGATAATTTAAAAATTATTGGACTATCAGAAAGTCATAATAAAAAAAAGAGCCTAGACATCATCTTTCAAGAAATTATCAAGGAAAACTACCCCAATATTTTATAACCAGAGGATAAAATAGAAATCAAAAGAATACACTGATCACCTCCTGAAAGAGCTCCCCAAAAGTAAACCCCTAGGAATACTGCAGCCAAAGTCCAGAGTTCCCAGGTCAAGAAAAAAATATTGCAAGCAGCCAGAAAAAAAAAATTCAAGTACTGTGGAAACACAGTCAGGATAACACAAGATATAGCAGCTTCTACATTAAGGGACTGGAGGGGCTGGAATATGATATTCCAGAGGGCAAAGGAGATAGAATTACAACCAAGAATCACCTACCCAGCAAAACTGAGTATAATTCTTCAGGGGAAAAATGGATATTCAGTGAAATAGAGGATTTTCAAGCATTCTTGATGAAAAGACCAGAGCTGAATAGAAAATTTGACTTTCAAATACAAGACTCAAGAGAAGGATGAAGAGGTAAACAGGAAAGAGAAACCTTAAGGGACTTCTTAAAGTTGAACTGTTTACATTCCTACATGGAAAGATGATATTTGTAACTCATGAGATCTTTGTCAGTATTATGGTAGTTGGAGGGACAAATATAGATATAGAGAGATAGATAGATAGATAGATAGATAGATAGATAGATAGATAGATAGATAGATAGATAAAGGGTGCAGGGTGAGTTGAAGATGAAGGGGTGATATCAAAAAAATGAAATTAAGAGGTGAGAGGATTATGCTGGGAGAAGGATAAAGGGAGAAGTAGAATGGAGTAAATCATCTCACATGAAACAGACAAGAAAAAGCTTTTACAGTGGAGGGGAAGTGGGGAAAGGTGAGAGGGAATGAGTGAATCATATTCTCATCAGATTTGGCTTAAGGAAGGAATAACATGCACACTCAATTGGGTATGGAAATCTATCCTACCCTACAGTAAAATAGAGGGGAAGGGGATAAGAGAAGGGGGGGATTATAGAAGGGAGAATAGATTAGGGGAGGGAGTAATCAGAAGCAAACACTTCTGAGGATGGACAGGGTCAAAAGAAAGAATAGAATAAACAGGGGGGGATAGGATGAAGGGAAATATTGTTAGTTTTTTACAATAGGACTACTATTGAAGTGTTTGGCATGACTACACATGTATAACCTGTACAAGTTGCTTGCCATCTCAGTGAGGGTGGGTGGGGAGGGAGAAAGGGAGAGAATTTGGAACCAAAAGTTTTAAAAATGAATGTTAAAAATTGTTTTTACATGCAACTGGGAAATAAGATATACAGGCA
The DNA here is from genome assembly GCF_003287225.1 of Phascolarctos cinereus. NCBI lineage: Eukaryota > Metazoa > Chordata > Mammalia > Diprotodontia > Phascolarctidae > Phascolarctos > Phascolarctos cinereus. The sequence continues at coordinate 100,597,154 of NW_027555958.1, read as the reverse complement.
ATTGGTGCATAGAAATCTATCTTGCCTTATAGGAAAATAGAAGGGGAAAGGAATAAGAGAAGGGGGTGGGGTGACAGAAGGGAGGGCAGATTGAGGGAAGGGGTATCCAGAATGCATACTGTCTTGGGGTGGAGGGAGGGGAGAGATGGGGAGAAAATTTGAAAGTTGAAATCTTGTGGAAGCAAATGTTGAAAACTAAAAATTAATTAATTAAAAAAAAAAGAAATTCAACCAAAAAAAAGGATTTGTTCCGTAAAAGAAAAAAGTTCTTAACTTTAACAAACTTCTTAAAGAAATTTTTAAAGAACTTTTGAAAAAGAGTCATCACAATAAAAAGGCAAACAAGCCCAGAAATTATCTCCAGAGGGTAACGCTTGACCTCTATGCCAACCTGAGAGATATGGCAAAACAGATCATCACAAGCTTGCAGCACAAGCTCATTTCTAAACCTTTGTAGGTGATTTAAAATGTAAACAAACAAATGCAAAATCCCCTAAAGATTCATTTCTATGGAAATCTATTTTCACCTATTATAGCACAACTGCTGCAGTTGGGTTTTTACATCTCAGTCAACACTTGATGTACTTGGCAATGGGATTTAAGAATGTGAAGTTGAAGGAGCAGCTGAACATAACCAAATACATTTAGAAATCATCTGTTCTATTGTACACAGTAACAGTCACATTGTTCAATGACTAACTTTGATAGAATTAGCTCTTCTCAGCAATGCAAGGATCTAAGGCAATTCCAAAAGATTCATGATGGAAAATGCTATCCACATCCAAAAAAAGAACTTTGGAGTCTGAATGCAGATGGAAGCACACTGTTTGCTCTCTTTTGTTGTTGTTGTTGTTGTTGTTGTTGATTTGTTTTATTTCTTCTTTCTTGTGGTTCCTCCCATTGGTTTTAATTCTTCTTTACACATGACTAATGAAAATATGTTTAATATAAATGTGTATGTAGAGATTATATCAGATTGTGCACTGTCTTGGGGAGGGAGGATAAGAGGCAGGGGGAGAAAATTTAAAACTCAAAATCTTATGGAAGTGAATGTCAAAAATTAAAAATAAATTAATTTTAAAAATTTTAAAAAAGAAATCATCTGTTCTGAAGTTGACAAAAATTGAAAGATACTCAGAGTTTGGTTTTCAAGCAGTCATAATGACAGGTAGGGCCCATAAAAATGAAAAAGATTATTGAGTAGACCAAAATAGGTGACTGAGAAGATATCATCAATTACTGACCCCACTTACCTTTCTCATCTCCATAAAAGCTTTATGGAGATTATGGGTCAATACACAGATTAAAGAATATTCTTGGCGAAAATATGAGAAGAGAACATGCAGGCTTTCCCCCAACAGACTATATCCGTTATCACACAATTGATTTCAAGGCATTAAGCAGTCTCTTATGTATTTTTTTAATCACAAAAAAAAATAAATTAACCCAATGGAACAAAAAAAGAAAAAAGAAAAAGCAAGAAGGTGCTGTAAAGTCTCTCCTTTAACATAGCCTCTACAAATGTCTTCTGTATATGTTATTAAATGGAAGCTTAAATATAAGAAAAGCCATAAGCAAGGAGATGACTTACACAGAGGCAAAAAGAATATACATTATGGCACAATAAATTTTTTCTTGTGGTTCACTATTTCCAAAGGACTTTTCAAATGGAAATGGCAACTTTCATTCACAAATAAGAGTATGAAATATAATTCTAAAAAAATATATGTTTTATTACTCACTCCTAGGGGGAAAAAAACTATTTACTTTGGACAACATAAAAGATAATCCCATATTTGTAAAGTTACTAATAACAGCATAGAATTCATAGATCATACTTTTGTAAGTACAGTACTTGCCATCTACATTTTGGTAATGCCCACATTGGCTGATGTGTAGAAGTCAGAAATAAAAATGCCATCTTGAGTCTAAAAAAACCATAATTATTCATTACATACAGTAATTCTGTCTCATTATTAACCAAAAACAATACAGTAATTGAACAGTGTATTTTACTTAATGGGTTGACATGTCAGAACATTTATTTTAGCACACATCTGGTTGTAATACCAGCAAAATCTGTATGAGTTGTTCAAAGAAAACTTTGTATTTCTTAGACTTTGTGTGTGTTTTTATCTTATATGCTGTGACATGTTTAAGGAAATAAGCATGACTTATAAACTTCAATAACAAATTAATGATTGTCCAGTTATAAATTTACTATAAATTCATTAAATCTGTGGTCATGCTGACATACTTAGAGATCCTGGGAGAGTTTGCTCTTTTATCTGTCCTCCAGGCCACCTAAGCAGTTGGAATTCAAAGGCAGGAGTAAAGTTACAACAATAAGAATCACACAAATCACCACTTTTTTCAGTGGCTAAAAATCCTTAATTAGAAATTTATTTCTCTGGCGTAAAATTTGTCATCTTGCAAATAACTCCTGGAAAGAGTAACACATAACACCTCTATAGTATTTACACATTAGAATTAAGGAAATAATGAATCTTTCCTAGCAGCCTATAAAAGAGAGCATAGGGCACTGGTAGAGGACGCTACAGTGGAAAAAGAACAGGCTTTGGAGTCAAAGGACATGGGTTCAAATACTGTGCCATTTACTACCTGTGTGACCTCGTTCAAGTTACTTAATCTCTCCTTAGTCTCAGCACACCTATAAAACGGGGAGGTTGGATTAGCTACCCTCTAAGATCTTTTTCACCCTTGAAGTCTTTAATTCTATGGGTAGAACACCAAAGGGAGGACAGAGAGTCTAGATGCTGAAGACAAATTTTAACCACTTCAAAAATATGTTTATGCATGGTACAGATGATCATACAAAAAATAAACATGAAACATACATTTAGATTTTCCTTTGGTGTATTTTTGTTCTTATATTCGAATACTAATGTGTCTGATGTTATAAGAGTTCAGAACATTTCAAACCAAATGACAAACACTTTCTATGAAGACTCAGTTCACTAAAAACAAAAAAAGGTGTCTCCTGCCCTCTTGTTCATTTCACCTGAAATATCACCCCATTCTATAGATGGAGATACCTCAGCCTAAGCTAAGTTACTCATCACTTTCTCTCTCTCTCTCTGTTTCTCTCTGTATCTCTCTCTCTCTCTCTCTCTCTCTCTCTCTCCCTCTGTTTCTCTCTCTCCCTATCAGTCTCCCTCTTTTCTGCTCTCTTCCCTTCTCTCCCTATTACCTTTCCTTTTCTTCCTTCTGTTTCTAGGAATTGCAAATTTAATTGTTTCACAATCTTTATTTCCGTTTGGTTTCTGCTACTTTTTAACTGAAATGGTAATGACCAACAAGTTGTCTGACTTTGGACAGAGGACTCCATTCACCTATTAGTTTCTTCATCTGTCAAACAAGAGGATTGAACTGTATTATCATCAAGATCCCTTAAGCTCTAAATCTATGATCTTGCTGCTGAAAAGATGACAATTAACTGAACTGCAAATAACCTATCCAAGAAGTAAGCACAATTGGTAGGATCAATACACTACATAATTCTAACCATGTATGTGATTTTGACTGAAAAATATTTAGTCCTCCTTTAGAAGATAAATGTCTCTGAAATAAAGGCAATGTTATTATAGTGAGAACATGAAGTGTGACCATCTAAGAGTTAACACTCCTAGGCTATGAAGTGCTCTGATCACTCTCTTAACAACTGCCAAATGAACATAAGTACTGTATATGGAGAAATAATTCATATTAGAAGTTGGTATGGGGGGGGAAGGACCCTTACTTATCACATGGTATACAGTTTACTAGTATCATAAAAAGAAAAAGGTGAAACATAGTAGGAAAAGGATTATAGCACAAATAATCTGAGACTAAGAATGAATCTTGTCCCCTCCAATCTCTAAAAATTCTTTCCCTTTCTACAAATCTCCTTCTAAGTCTGTACAAACTTCCCACATATATTTTATTGCACTAAAGGACAATAGAATGTATGCACTAGAAGAATAACAAGATTTGAAAACAATGCCACTTAGCTACCTCAACAACATCCTATACAACACTACACTATTAATTATTTTTAAGAATACTGAATTAGGAAATCCAATGTCTCATTTGACATTATCAGTCAATGTTAAGACAGCAAGATGGCCTCAAATTCCTGCCTATAACCAAAGTCTAGAAAGCACAGGGCTATGAAATAATGCTAAGGTATAAATCTCCAATGATGTGACATTGGATTTAAAAGCTGAAGTCATGATTGTGGAAAATCAATTATGCTGAGCAGAAAGAAAATAATGATAGCAAGATAAGAAAACTAACAATGAGCTGAGCTAGAAGAAGAAAATAGCACTTGGCAAGGGTAGGCTGAGATGGTTCAAGGTTATAATGAATTACAACTTGAAACAAATTAACATACTCAGAGGCAGACAATAAAGAATGGCAGCTGATAAGATATACTGCCTTTCTACAGAAGGAAGGGTTGGTCAAGTTTATTTTCTGAAAGGAGGAAATTAAGTCAATTTAACTTGCATATCATTATGATCAAAGTATACTCAGTGGACAAGCAACTTCACTAATTTGTTTTGCCTTGGAAATAACCTTGGATCCTCAAAGGTCATGCCAACCAAAGCCATGTCCTGGCAGGTCCTGCACTAAGCTTGAAAAGTTTCCATTATGGAATTGGTGATGAATTGAATGATTGTCCCCTGAGGACCAGCAAAGCTAAGTTACAAAAAAATTTATCCTATCTTAGGTCACAGAATGATTTTTTTTTTACATTAACACTAGATTCATGGATACCAAGCCACGGGGTTGCAATCCATCCTAACATGCATTTGTGTCAAACAACTTCTATGTCCGAGGCACTGTGTCAGATCCTGAGTATATTGTTTGTTGTTGTTGAGTCATTTCAGTTGTGTCCGACTCTTCATGACCCCATTTTAGAGTTTTCTTGGCAAAAATACTAGAGTAGTTTGCCATGTTCTTCTCTACTAATTTTACAGATGAGGAACTGAGGCAAAAAGGTTAAGTGACTTGCCCAGGGTTATACAGCTAGTAAGTGTTTGAAGCCAGATTTGAACTTATGAAGATGAGTCTTCCTGATTCCAAGCCCACTCTATTCACTGTGCCACCTAAGGATACAGAGACCAATAAGAAAAAGCCCTTGTCCTCAAGTAGTTTATATTTTATTGGAGGGACACAACATGTCAAGTGTGCACATAATTATTTCAGGAGGGATAGCACTAACATTTAGGAAGATAAAAGCCTTTCCTCGGAGGAGGCATATGAGATGAACTTTGAAGGAAACCCAGGATTCTGAGAGGTAGAAGGGAAGATAGAGTGAATGCTAAGTATGGGAGATAGCTTATGTAACAGCACAGATGCAGCAGAAGGAACAAGTAGGGCAGTTGGGCTGAAATGTTGAATATAAGGAGATGGGATAGGAACTGGATCCGTGATCTCATTGGTATCAGCAACTCTCAGATGATGAAATTCTGTCTATTTGTGCAGGTTGACATCTTCACTGTACCTCACCATTTTAAAGAGCCACCTAAGAGCACTGAGAGGCTAAGTTGCTCAGGGTCACATAACCAATATGAGTCAGATTCAGTATTTGAACCTAGCCAATTTTTTTTTAACCCAGAGGCTTGTTCTCTCTATTTATTACACTATGATATCTCACATTGTGGCACGTGAAAGGGAAATAAGCCTAGAAAATTAGGCTCAAACTAAATTATTAGGGGATTTCTAAATACCAGTATGAGGAGTTTTTATTTTATCTTAGAAGCAATAGAAAGCCACTGAAGATTCTTAAGCAGAGGAGTGTCTTGTGACACAAGAAAGAGACTTGTGTTTTATAAACGTTAATGTGGTAGCCATGCAGGGAATGGATTGGTAAGGTAAGAGCCAAGAAGCCAGAAGTCCTATGCATAGGTTATTAAAATTGTTCAAGTGGACCATAATAAAGGCCTGAATGAAGGTGGTGGTTATGTCATAAACAGGAATTTGAGTGGAAAGAAGAGGATAGACTGGGGATATATTGTATACATAGAATCAACAAGACTTAGCCACTGATTGGCTAAAGGGAGCAAAGGAGAAAAGTTGAGGATAATTCCAAGCTTCTGAGGCTGGGTAGTAAGAAAGAGAGTAGCATACTCAACAGAAAAGAAACAAATTTAAAGTGAGAAGATAATGAGTTCTGGACATAACAAGTTTGAGATGTCTGTGGGCCATCCAGGTGGATATGTCCAACAGGTAATTCTAGTATTAGATAAGCAAAACAAATTCCCACATATCCAAAAAATGTATTTCTTATTCTGTATATTAGAACCCATCACTCTGTCATTAGGCCAGCAACATTTTTCTTTATCATGGTTAATCATTCAAAGTCATTTTTACTAAGTGTTTGCTCTGCATTAATATTGTGCTAAGAGCTAAGCATACAAATAGAAGCAAAAAATAAACAAACAAAACAAAACAAAAAACAAACAAACCCAGCCCCTATCCTCAAAGACCTTACTTTTTTAATGGGTAAAGACCACACATATAAGGGAGATTGAAAAGAAAACATAGGGAAAAAAGAGAACTATGTCGATTCTCATAGACACAAAAAGGGAGAATTCAATGGACCATCTCTAACCTCAAAGTGAACATTTTACCAACATCATTTCATGGTGCTGATTTTTATTACCACCCTTTATATTCACTATCCTATCAGGAGTCAAGAACATAGAGGTAAGGGGAGGTAGGCGCCTAAGGACTTAAGGAAGGGAGAAGTTCTTACATTTTTCACATATGTTTGTTTTTATAATATTATTGTTATCATATAAATTTTTCTTTCAATTCTGTTCACTTTATTCTGCATCATTTCATACAAGTTTTCCCAGGCACCTCTAGAATTGTTTTTCTTCATTTCTTACAGCACAATTGTATTTATTACATTCGTATACCACAATTTCTCCAACCATTCCCTAAATGATTGCCTGAAAAACTATTTTTATACTTTATTTACAGAACATTGTACAACACCACATCTAATAAATTATTGAGATAAAGAATCACAGTAATAACAATAATAATTAATAAGATTTATACAATATTTTAATGTTTGAAAAGTGCCATATATCATTATCTTATTTTATCATCACAACAGCACTGCAAGGTAGTTGCTATCATTGTTACCATTTTACATACAAGGAAACTGAGGTTGAATGAGATTTAAGCATCTTGCCAAGGTTACTCAGAACACTAAGTATATTTTCAGTATACCAAGTATATACTCAGTATATATAAGTATATACTCAGGTCATCCTGACTCAACCTCTAGGGTTTTAGCCATTATGTCATAGTAGTAGTGTAATAAAAATGACAGTATAAATTATAATCAAGAAGTATCATTTGAATTTAAATAATTTTAAATTGTCATTTCCATAGAAAAAGGAAGATTCCTCTCCTCCCAATGATCTATTTTCTAAAAAGCTTGGAAAGCTATTGGAAAAGAGAAGATAAAGACATTGGACTAGGATTCATAGAAACCTGTTTGGACAGGTGGCAAGCAATGATGAGAAATAGACAAAAGTTGAAGTTGCCTTTCAAATGTTCAAAAGAGGCCAGTCACTAATATTTGCAATAGGTCTGTTGCTCAGGCAGAAAAAGAGTATACACAGAACTTAATATCTTTAGCAAGTTCCTCTTATTTAATAACTTCTTCCCTTTTTCCTTTCCCACATCCGCTCTCATGCAGAACACCTTGAGGTACTTTTACCAGGAGTGATTAAAACTTCTCTCTCAAGAAAATATTTCACATCTCTAAGGATTAGTAAGTAGAGAAGAGCCCCTCAATTTGTCCCTAGTCCTCACTTTTAATTCTTACTGACACAAAAAGGCAGAATTCAACAGGACCATTTCTAACCAAAAAGGAAACATTTTGCCAACATCACTTTATAGTGCTGATTTTTATTCCCATCTTTTGTTCTTACTGGCTATCAGGAGTTATGAAATGTCCATGAATGATGTACTGCTTTGTAATCAGACTGCCAAAGGAAAGTAAATTATGGATTCCTTACTTTCACCATCCCTGCAATATGGAATTATTATTCTTAACCATGTTTCTTGCCTCCAGCCTCTCCTGCTGGAAGATTCTCGGATCTTTCTTAAACACCACAGTTTTTCTACATCTCTATATTTCTACAACTATATTTCTACATACAAGCTCAAAAACTTAAAGATCAAAAGTAAGCCCATTAAGTGTTTAAAGCCTTTCAACTGACCTCCCCATGTTTATCTCATTTAAGAGCCCCTCCCCCCAATTCAATTCACATTTGTCTTTTAACCATTCCCCGGTAGAAGTTCATTACCATTTCTGTGCTTTTGGCTCTTACTATCTTCTCTGCTCAGAATATGCATCTATATGCCCCTCGTAGACTCAGCCATGTTCACTCTTTTCTTCAGAATCTACTTCAACTCCACCAAGAAGACTTCCTTGATTAACCCTTTCCAACTCAACACATTGCACATAGAAACCACTATATTTATGATGCAATTACCAAATTACCAAAAGCCACTTGTTCAGTATTTGTTTTCTTGTTTCTTGAACTATATGTTAAGCTCTTTGAGAAGGACCCTATTAATTTCTCTTGAGTCTCCAAGGGTACATAATAGAACTACACAAGATAGGGCACATAGAATAGAGTAAGTGTTGTCAGAATGGATAATTTGCTTTATGATACAGTCAATTTTAAAATTCAAAACAAAGAAACCAGTTGGGGACTACGTTCATATTTTGATTTTTTGAGCATGACAAATTCCTTTACACCTTAAGAAAGTCTTGACTCCTTCTTCCTGTAACATAAAGAGATACTATGAGGGGAGGGGAAGCACAAGAAAAACTAATAAGGATCAAATACCATCAGAAACAGTAATTTTGCCCTTGAAGCAATACTACTTTACAGTATGTACCTTGGCTGAGAAACAAGCTGGGAAATATATTTGGGGGAAAATTACAAAAAAAAATCACAATATTCTATTTCAATATAGGTAGTTCATTTGTTTATAACTTGTTTTGTTTTGCTATGGCTTAGTTCTTTCAAATATAGTATAGGCAGGTCCTAGATTGCTCCCTAAAGTTATCAAATGTTTTAGAGGAGTTTTAAAAGGGTTTTTTTTTTTTGGAGGTGGAGGTTGGCAGAGAACACAGATAAAACATTATCACTCATCAGCAATATGGTTCTCACACACTGGAACCAGCAGAGAAATAAACTAGATCTGTATCTAGAACTCCAGACAGAAGGCCCTCTTAAAAGTTTACTTGCCTTGTGGTTCTAAAAGACTAATCAAGTTTGATTTTTTAATGGATAATTTCTTTGGAAAAACACTTTTTTAAGATTGTTGAGTCAATTCTTTAATAGGTTATTGTTCTTCTTATCTATCAAAATGAGACTAAGTAATTTCTCAGCCAAAAAAAAAATCTTTCAAGAGCAAAGCAGGAATTTAAGGAAATTACCTTACTAACATTCTTATATTATCATAGGATCATAGAGCCGGGAAATTATTTTTCTGTCATCTAGTCCAAGGTCCTCATTTTATAAATAAGATAACTGGGGCTCAGAGAGTTAAGATGATGCTCTCTGTCACATGGAGAGTAAGGGTCTGAGGCAGGATTTGAAGCCAATTCCTTTTATTCCAAATCCCAGTGCTCTTTCCAACAAACCCCCAAAACATGAGGTTGTATGGGAAGTAAGGTAGTATGGAAAGAACTTTGGACTTGGAGTCAGGAAGTCCAGTGTTTGAATGATGACTCCCATACTAGCTAAATGACTCTGATAAATACTTTTCTAAGCTAGTTTCTTTAAAGAGGAGAGAATCCAGATAGTATTATCCCAATATTTTGTTACCTATAATATTGGGATAATCTTACCTGGAGTAGCATTATCCCAGTATTACAGGTAATATAATACTTACAATAATTATAGATAACATTATGTTATATTACCTATAATACTGGGATAATGCTACCTGGATTCTTTCTTCTTTAATCTATCATCCCCACAACTGCCTAAGTGATTTTCCCAAAATTCAGGTCTGACCATGACACTTCCCTACTCAATAAACTTCAGTGACTCCCTGACCACCTCTGTTCCTATTTCTGACTGATGAACATAGATGATGATGATGATGATGATGATAACTAGCATTTCTGTAGAAATTTGAGGTCTGAAAAATGCCATAAATAAGTGTGTGTGTGTGTATATATGTGTGTGTGTGTGTGTGTGTGTGTGTGTGTGTGTGTAATCTCATTTTATCCTTAAACCTTGGGAGGTAGTGCTGTTATTATTATCCCCATTTTACAGATGAGGAAACGGTTGCTTCCATACTCAAACTCAAGAGTTCCTTATCACCTCCAGAATCAAATACAAAATCTTCTCTTTGATTTTCAAAGCTCTTCATAACTTATGCCCTCCTTTTAGTCTCCTTTTACCCTATACCCCTATAAGTACCCTGGGGTGCATGATGCAAGCTTCCTTGATCTTTCTCCCATAAGATACTTCATCTCCTGACTCTAGACATTCATACTAGCTGTCCTCTATGCCTGGGATGCTGTTTCTCCTCATCTCTGCTCTCCCGGCTTACCAAGCTTCCTTCAAGTCCCATCTAAAATCCTACAGGAAGCCATTCCCAATACCCCTTAATTCTAGTGTCTTCCCTCTGTTAATTATTTCCAATTTCATATATACATATATGTATATATACACTGTATATATTACATAATACAGTGTATATATATACATTGCATAGATTATATATGCATTGTATATATTATGGTATATATTATATGATATATATGTGTGTATTTCACATGTATATAGTGTATGTATGTATATATATATATATATATATATATATACCGCTATATGCAACAACTATGTATAAATTAGATAGATAAACAGAGATAGATAGATAAATAGACAGAGAGATAGACAGACAGATAGATAGATAGATAGATAGATAGATAGATAGATAGATAGATAGATAGATAGATAGATAGCTCTTGTTTATACACAGTTGTTTGCAAATTATCTCTCCCATTAGACTGTGAGCTCCTTAAGAGCAGGGACTATCTTTTACCTTTCTTTGTATCCCCAATACTTAGCACATTGCTGGCACATAGTAGGCATTTAATATTTATTAATTGACTATTCTGAAAGGTATGAGAAAAATTATATTTAAATATCATAGAAATCTATTGTAACAAATCCACTCATGTCCTTTAAGATACAGTATTTGCACATAGTAAATGCCTTACATATATAAAATGGATTTGGTTTTGGCCCCCACCCAGTATTACTCAGGGATTCTGATGTACTCATTAACACTTCATCTGTTAGGTACATTACACCTTACATGGTGATGATTACTTATATCTGGATATGAGTGATTGAAATCCTGAAAGAAGAGAATTAATTTGCATATTAACAATACCAATTTACATAGATGTACATAGAAGATCAGTGTAAAATAAAATCAATTTTGGTAGTCTAACATTCTGTATCATACATATTTAGAATGTACTCTTAATTACTGAAATAATTTCTTTCCACAATTAGAGCAAGTTAAGCCTTATATTTCTGAGTTTCAATGATAATAAAATCAATGTTCATATTTTTGTCTAAAGAAAAGAAAATCATGTATATTTTTCTTTTTCTTCTCTAATTCCGGCAAAGTAGAATATATCTTATGTTATAAAAGTACCCAAATGTTAATGCTTCCATTCTCATCTTTCATCTTTTCTTAATGCCGTAGGCATCAGTCAGTAATTTGATTGAAATATCAAAGAGTTGTATAATATTAAAATGTGCTAGGCTGAGTTTTGATAAGTGGGGGGAAGGTAACCAGGCACTATAAATAATTTCCTCTCAGAAATTTTGCATTATTATATTGTCCTATTTAATGGTGAACATGAATCAAAAGCCATTAAGGATGAAGATTCTTCACTTTATCCTAGATTCCTAATTGCTGAAAATTAATTCACCTAAAATATGCTGCTACTTTGTAGAAATTAAAGATGGAAAAGAATAGAAATAGAATAAGGCCTACAATTGTATCTGTTTATGAACTCTTGGGAAGAGGGATCTGTGACATCTGCAGGTCAACATTTTAAAATTTAACTACACATCACTCAGAGAAATCTGATAGCTTTTGGTTCAGGAAAGGCTCCCATTTTTAACTCATGAATTCTGAGGCACATATAGAGAGAGAGCAAAACATTCAGGCTGATAACCCATTTTGACTATCTTGATCGGGCACTTCATTTATAGTAGTAAAATCCACTGTAACCGATTAGATGGAAAATATATTGGACCAATCCAGTGGGGTACTCTGCCTTCCTGTATTCTGTGAATACAAGTACATGTTACTTGAATGAATAGACCTATTTCTGAAAGTTTCTCTGCAAACCAAATTTCCATATCAGATTTTTATTTTCCCAATGATTTTCTCTACACGTTGAATATGTATTCTTCATTTTAAAAAAAAGTAGCTCTAAGATGTAATAAAATTGCAAGCTTTTTAAAATCACATATTATAAGGAATTTTTTTTAAATGTGAAAAAGGACATTTTACAAATGTTATTTCATTTGATTCTCACAACAACCCTATAAGATATCCCATTTTTGAGATGAAACTAAGGCTAAATGAGGTTAAGTGACTTGGCCAGGGTCACATAGTAAGTATTTGAGGCAGGATTCAAGTTCAAGTCTTCTTTTGTTTGTTTGTGAGGCAATCAAAGATTAAGTGACTTGCCCAGGGTCACACAGCTAGTTAGTATCAAGTGTCTGAGGCTGGATTTGAACTCAGTTCCTCTTGACTCCAGAGCCAGTGCTCTATCCACTGTACCGCCTAGTTGTCCCAAGTTCAGGTCTTCTTGACTCTGTCCAGCATTCTAGCTTAACTGAACAGAATACATTGCTCACCATAAAGTCATTAACATTAGGATTATAGTTTTAGCCAGCCAGAAGGTGCCTTAGAAGTCATCTACACCAACATGCACATTGAGGAAACTGAAGGTCGAAGATGTTACTTTGACAAAGGTCACACAGATAGTAAATGGCAGAAATGGGATTCAAATCTAGGGTCTTTAGTGCCAGGATCAGTTTGTTACTTTTTCACTATAGCTAAATACCTAATTCTGTATGTTTGCTCAAACTTGAATTTCTAGGAATTTATGGAAGGTGATAGCTGTAAAGATGAGCAAATGAATTTGAACTAAAGTGAAAAATCAAAGATGTACATCAGAGACTTTCAAAATGGAGCAACAAATGGAAAACTTGGGAGAAGGGAATATTTGCTCTTACTCTACATTTGTGATGGAAGTTTAAAGGCAAAGGCTCTCAAAATTATCGATGATAAGGCTTCAGAAAACACAGTCAGGAGGTACCTTGGTTAAATTGCATGATATTGCAGTAAGTTCTTCCTAACAAGGCAGGCAATTATTTTTGAATAATAGGGGAAAGATCTCTATTCACTTAGATGGGTAAGAGCTGGGGTGTTACAGTCAAATGGTTGTTTATACATACGTACATACTTTTTATGTACATGAAAATAACTCTCTTAAATTGTTTAAGAATCCTTCCTCTGAAGCCTTACAAATGTCATTAATTTGTCTATCCTTTCCTCATAGACAGGATAAAGGTATCAGATGATGCCTAGATAAATTAAGTGACTTCACTAAGTTATTAAGTGACTTAGATAAATTCAAACAAAAGTCTCTAATTCCAAAAATAGGACTTGTTCCACTATATCCTACTGCTTCCCAGCAGTACAGTCTAAATTAAAACTGACTCAGAATGAATGGAATCCAACTTAATGAAATTTGACTGTACCTTTACAAGCAAATGAGGAAGAATGAAACCTCAATTGAACTACTATTTATTGCTATTATTTTTTAATTCTCTAATGTAGGGATGAGCTCTTTGGAATAGTATCTGAGATGTTACAAAAATAACTACAATTTACATATATAAAGATGGTCAAGATTTTAAATAAGAGTTATCAAGGAAATGTTATTTGTCCTTTGCTCTTGAAGAGGACCATGACATTGGAAAGGTGATGTCATGACTTGCAAGTGAATCGGATTTAAGTGAGGCAAGGCTGTGCAAAGTCACCAGTCTCAAACTCTCCTCCAGAGCCATGTGGGTCCAGTGGCAAGATATAGATCAGGATGACTAGAAATGCTCCCCATCAAGGAAATATATAACTCAAAAAAGAAGTAGGCTATGTAGCAAACACCCAGTATAACAGCCCAAGTACTGGAATACAGCCACAAAAATTTAAAGGACTCCAGACACTGGGTAGCTGTTCTATGGTGGATTTCTGGGAAGAAACAGGCAAGATTACCACAAGATGAAAACTAGTGAATGATTGGGATTTGTTCCAGTATAAGGAATCTCTGATCCAGTCTGCACTATTTAATTATATACCACTATATAATTAGTCTACACCAATTAAATAATTAAAGCATCAATATCATTGGATCATAGATTTAAAACTAGAACAGATCTTAGAGGTCATCGAGTCCAACTCAGATATTAAATGACTTGTCCAGTATCTGAGAACTAGTAAATGTCTAAGATGAGATTCAAACATAGGTCTTCCTAACCTGACTCCAAGTCAATAAGAATTCTATCCACTCACTTTGCCACTTAAATTTATCTGTGGCAGTCTGGCCAGTTACAAATAATCTGTAATCACATCAGTTTAACCACTTATAGTCTATAATCATATTAAGAAGGACTCTACCTTTTAGAAGAGGTACTAGCTTTGTGACTATGGTCTGAGTTTCAGTGCAACATCAACCATGCAATCAAAGATATCAACTAGATTTGAGCAAGTTGGAGAGATGTGAATCTGTTTGGGAGGGAAATGGAATGCTTAGACAAAATCATCTGAAACTGCTAAAAAGAAAATATATTGCCATTGGTTGAAAGAGCTAGATGTAAGTCTGGGCTTTTGCATATTAGAGAGGGCATTTCAGCATGAAAGAAGTCAAGGTGAGGCACACATTGAAGAGGCAGACCTCATTTGCCTGAACCAGAGAGAAGCAATGGAAAGGGGGAGTGAACTCAGAGGGAATGGTACACTCCCTGAGCCCCACTGACCATGATATTGAACAGCAACAAACAATGCATCTTGGAGGGAGATGAGAGATGACAAATTAGAAAAGGGCACAAACTCTCAAAGCCCAGTAGAGAACTATTACTAAGAGCTATACCTGTGCCTACGAGCCAACCCTTCATGAAGACTCTGTGATGGGAAAGAAGGACCTCAAATAACCGGGAGCCAAGAATTAACCTTTGGTCACATGTGCTTTCTAAGTCGGAGCCTGGTCTCCAAAGGACTAACACGTGTGGCAGAGTATGTCGCTGCTTGGATGGGAATGTTTTGTGCCAACTCTTCTTTCTATGCCAGTTTAGCAAATATTCATTTCTAAAAACTAATTCACTCTGGTTACCTAACTTATAATCAATGGGTTAAAAGGGGGGGAGGGAGAAACACACATTAATTAGGGGCTTGTGAGTAACAGTACTAGAAAAAACTCCAAACCTTCAGAATTACCTATAACCCCAGAAGAAGTAAAGCAGCTTTTAGGTGACCCAGAAGCAGCTAAAAGTGGCAGAGTGCATAGAGTGTTGGACTTGAAGTCAGGAAGACATGAGTTTGAATCCTGCCTCAGACACTTACTAGCTGTGTGATCCTGGACAAGTCACTTAAACTTTCTGTACTTCAGTTTTCTTATCTATAAAATAAGGGTAATAAGAGCACCTACCTTCCAGAGTTGTTTGATTTGATCTCAGAGGATTAAATTGTATAACATATGCAAAGTGCTTTGCAAAACTTAAAGCTAAATACATGTTAGCAATTATTATTTTCATTATTATTATTAGAGATTATTATATTGTATATTATTAGAGATTATTATACTGTATGTTATTATAATTAAAAATTCTATATTAATTCATTTTCATCCTGACAGTGTGAATGGGAGTTAAGGCATTATCCTTGGAGGAAGTTTTGCACTAAGTATTATCATTCCCATTTTTAAAGAGATAGAATGGTAGAATGAATAAAGAACTGTTCTCAGGGCCAAGAAGACCTGGGTTAAGTCCTACCGTTGAAATAAACTGGCCACATGATGCTGGGCAAGTCAGTTAACCTTCAATGCTCTAGGCAACTCTCTAAGACCATAAATTTCAAAGAAGGTATAGGTCTGCATTGTTAGAAGGAGTTTCCTCATTTGGAAGCTCCCTATACTGGTGAAATCAAAGATTCAGTTATATTTCATTCAATCCAATTTCATTCAATCCATTCAATCCAATTCATTCCTATCCCTTTCAAAAGAAGCACAGGTTTGTAGGAATTTGTCCAAGGACTTGATGCCAGGCATTGTATCCCCACTTATATGTAAACCATACTGCCTCCCAATAATATACTCAGGCAGTATATACATTAAATGGTGATAAAAAAAATCTCTGAGGTTTTTCTTTCTGAGTTCTATCTCCTAGAAAAAAAGAGGGCATTCCATAAAACACTTACAAAGTGTTCTATTACATGGTAAATGATGTATTTTGATTTTTTTTAAATTCTACTTTCCACAATTCTTCAAACAGCTATTCTATAAATACATAATGGAAGAAAAAGATAAGGAACAGTAAAGCCTTAAAATAAGCCTTGGTCACTGATGCCAATAACAGCATTACTTCCCAAACCTCAGGAATATGTTTTTTCCCTATAAAACAAGAATTATCTGCATTCCATGCTAATAACTGTGGCATAAATATTTCCCTATGTCTACTGAAATGAGGAAATGCCCCCTCTTGATACTACCCTTTAAATTTTCTTACATAACTAAAAGATTTACAGAGAATAACTCTGAAGTAGAGAATCTAATTAACATTGGAATTTTGCAGAACACCTCAAGAAGTGCTAATGAATTTTCAGGTACCTTGAACCTTGCAGAAAATTAATATTTCTTTTTTCTTTCCAAATTTGTTGCATATTTTATTCTGATGTAAAAGATATTAACTGTCCAACAAACAACCAAACAAATCTTCTTACAAAGAGTCAGGAAGGCCCCAATTCCAATCCTGCCTAAACTATTTAATAGCAATGTCATCTTATGAAAGCTATTTAATGTCTCTTAATCCATTTCCTCAAATGTAAAATGGAGATTAATAATGTAGTAGCTCCTATACTGTATAGCCATTATATATAGATATGTATGTGTGACACACACACACACACACACACACACACACACACACACATATATATATACACACACACACTATACATGCTTCTACATAGCAGGGCTACTATGAGAATTAAAGAGATAATACTAGATAAAGCGCTATATAAATGTTAGATATTTATTATTTTGTTGTTGTTATTCCTGATTGTCAGTATAAGTGAAAGGAGGGATATCCTTTTCCTTTAACAATATGGTACTAATGTTGATCAGCCACAGTGGGACACACTGTAACTTGACTCCAGCACAGTGATGTCATTTTGGTCCTCTTCGAGAAGGAAGGACAACAACCAACTAATATTGACCATCCACTGTATTTGATCAGACATTTGTTGCCTCTCCATATTGCTTTCGTTGACCTTATTTTAAGTATGAATATAATGGAGTATTTCTTTATGCTAAAAGAAAACCTACAAATATGAATAAAGAAAAACACTGAAAGATTTATATGAACTCATTCAAAATGAAGTAGTCAAGAAAATAATATGCACAGTAACTACAACAATATAAATGGAAAAATAGCTTCCATGAAACAACTGAAATTTGCAACTAAATGCCGCAAAATTACAAAAAGCCAGTTTGGACCCAAGGAAGCAATGTGCAAACCTCCTCTACAGAGTTAAGTGGATCTGCCCATTTGAAATAGTGTATACTGTGAGATATTTTTCCCCATGTGTTAATCCATTTTGATGATATTTGTTCTTCCTTTTTATTTTTCTTTAATTTGTTATTGCTGTTTTATTGGATTGCTCTCTGGGAGGGAGTATAGGGGAGACTGAAGGGGAAACTTACGTGATGTTAAAACAAAATATTAAACAATTTTATTAAAACGTTATTGTAATAGTCCAAGTGAAAGGTGATCAAGGTCAAACCTGTTACGGTGGTGGTTATATGAGTGGAGAGATGGGGACAGATACAGGAGATATTTATGGAGGTAGATTCTCTAAGACTTGGCATGTGTTTAGATATTAGGAGTAAGACAGTGAGAGAGAATGAAAAGCTGAAGGTGATTCTTAGGTTGTAAATATGGGTAACTGGAAGAATGGTAGTATTCTTGGCAGATACAGGGAAGTTAGCAGGAAAGGTGGGGTTTGGGGGGAATGATTATGAGTAATGTTTTGGACATATCTTAAAATACATGTGGGACATCTAGAAGATAGTTGGTAATATAGGATTAGTGCTCAGGAGAGAGATGAGAGCCAGATATATAAATGTAGAAGTCATCTGCACAGACATGATATGTCAATCCATTGGTGGTGATGAGGCCATCAAAAGAGAGCAGAGAAAGAGAAAAGACAGAACCTTGGCCATACACTGTAACATTTAAAAAGTTCAAGAGACATAGTTTTTAGGTAATTAGTCATTTTATTAATAAAAGAGATCAGTGGCACTCTCAAATGCCAAAGACCCCTCGTCGCAATGGGCTTATAGTTTATATACCCTTGGAGGAATAGGTGTTCCTGAGAGTGGCAATCAACTCTGACTGGTTAAGAATAATGAGAGAGAATGAATATTACATTGAGGGGCTGGACCTATTATAATGAACTTTGACTATGTCTCTTACTTCTAAATTGCCCAGCCTTGGGCAATCTGTTCGAAGAATTCATCTTCACCAATTCCTGTGTAGAGAAAAATGGGCTTCCCCATCTTAGATTAAATTTCTTATAAGGTTGGTTGGGGTCTGACCAAGATGGAAGAGAAAGTTCATTCAATCTTCAGACTAAGTTTTGAAATGATGACTTTAGAAAAAAAGGTGTATGTGTGAGAAGTATGGATCTCCCCAAATCACTGTTATTAGTGATCATTTCTCTCAACACCAACGAAGAATGCAGCAGAACATGGATAATGATCCTCTAAATGAGACTGAGAGAACTGTAACAATTGATGAAAACCACAACAGAGAAATGTCATGAAAACCCAGGGAGAGAGCACACAGAAAGAAAGAGGTGTTTACCAGTGTCAAAAGCTGAAGAAACGACAACAAGGATGAGGACTAAGAAAAGGCCACTGGAACTAATGATTGAATTCAATATTTTAAAAAAGACTTATCATGAAATATAATAATTAAATTAAATATTCATCACTAAGTATACAAATTAAATTAAATATTTCCTTTTAAAATGATCTTTCCTTACTGCTTGCTTAGCCACACTTCCGGGACTCATTCCATCAAAGACTCCTGACAGGTCTTTCTCCTCTTGCAGGCCTATTCTCCAACCATAAGGAAAAGCACTGATGTTCCCTAATTTTAGAGGACCCCCCCCAAGTCAAACCACTGTGTAGTTGAGTCACAATAATGTACTAAGGCACGAGTATTCTATTTGTACTGTTCACATTAGAGAAAGCAAATGTAGCTTCTTGGGCTTAGAAGGAAAAGGTTCAGGTCTGTATCCTAGGAACCTAGCATAAACACTAAAATCAGTCCTGCTTAATTTATTTAATTATTCAAGACACAGCAGGCAGCTTGTCAGACACCCAATATTTCTTAGTAATATCACCAATAACAATGGAGGTTTCAGTTTCAGGAACTCAAAACAACATTGTGCAGATGTGGTGCATACAGCTTGCAGTTATTTGACAAAAGGAACACCCCATGTTCACATCTGTAACACAAGATGGAGTGAAGAGGGGGACATTATTCATTTAACTTGATCAATGTGGAGAGTTAACTTTAGTCTCAAAGCATATTGCAAAAGTTTGTTTCCTACTAGAACTGCCTTCAGGGACTTCACTGTCATCACACTCCACCCCACAGTGATCTCAAGGTTTTGGAAAAGGTTAGAGACTAATGATGTCAAGATTTTCAAATTTAAAACAATTATTATGCAATATTATTAGGTGGTCAGGCTTCTGAAAACGAATTTGGCAGTTTTGTATATGTAAATAATAATACTTCTGAATTTAATATCACCCTTCTATACCCTCCCACCAAAGGAGCATTTCCATATATAAATTAGAATAGAAAAAGGGTTTTATAGAAAAATATAGTTATTCCATGCTGTTTGCTTTTTAAAAAATAAAACATATAATAAATTAAACTCATTACTTTCAATAATGCCCTGCTCATCTATGATTCTTTTTGAATTATCTGTTGTATTCCTTTGCACAGTTCAAAAAATTTTTCAGAGTTATTTTTCTCTTCATAACCCTCCACATTTGTTATGTAGGAAATCTAGGAAACTGAGTAGCAACAAAATATTATACATAATGAGTAGACCATAAAATTAGATATTGCACAAGTTATTATGTCAAAACCTGATGACAAACAGATTGCACAGAATTGCTCCAAAAGTTAATTTATTCTGTTATTTTCCAATTTGTAATTCACTCCTGATAAGTCCTTTTCAGCTTAAAATCCTATGATTTTATGAAACTTATGCTTTGATATTGTTCATCTCTGTCACAGATGAAAGCAGGACCATTAATAACTTGCAGTGATGTCATTCCCTAGCATAAGAGGTCAGAGACCCTTTCTGAGTCTTCCAAAGCAATTAGCCAAGAGAATAATAGTCAGAAACATACATTTAGTATTTCTATTCTTCATCTGAAACAAATTTCTTGAAGAACCTGATCAATGAAAAGTGACTAGCTGGTTAAATTAAGGACCCCGATAATGAAAGTATAATTGGCAAGAAACACACTTTTCTTAATTTGTTAAAAGATACATCTAAAAGTCCTTGGAAGGTCACCAGGCAGTTATAAATTGAAAAAAGGAGGAGTTCATTGCTTAATATTAATTCTATTAACTTGCCACAGAGACCTTTGTTTTGTAAATGTTTATATAACAGACTTGAGTAGGGCCTGATTTGTGGAAAGAGTATTATTGGAAGTAATGAGTTGAACTTGTTATACACTTTATTTTTTAAAAGCAAACAATACGGAATAATTTGTTTTTTATAAAACCTTTTTTGTTCTATTCTAATTATAAATAATGTTCCTTTGAAGGGTGGGTAGAAAGACAATGTTAAGTTCAAAATTTTTTTTAAAAAATTACATGCTTGCCACTGTCTGAATGACCTTGGGCAAGTCATTTATTTAGCTTCCCTAGGCCTCTACTTCCTCATCTGCAACAAAATTAGATGCTTTCTAAGGTCTCTTCCAGCTGTACGATATTTTAGTAGTGCCTGTCCAATGTTATCATGCTGCTGGGGCCTTTTGAGGGCTCCCCCCATTTCCCTTTCCGTGACAACATTAAGTGCTCCCACACAAAGACATTGTTTGAAGTAGGCATATCACTCCTATCAGAACATCAAACCTGTCTCTAGTTCCCCAAGGAATATGACAAAAATAACAATAATTCATGGAACTCGTGGCCTTGCTTTTTTCTAAACTGTCTACCACAACGTTTCCAACAGACGGCCCAGTATTATTACAATTTTTGTTTTCACATAAACTAAACATTGTGTGACTTGCTCCAGTATCTCTGGAAATAACACAATAATTCTTATCACTACCAGCTTTCGTATCACAGAATCCTTGTTGCTTGAGTCTATCCTATATGACAATTCCCGACCCAACCCCACCTGAATCAAGAGGAAATATTGATATCCTATTATTTGCCCAAAGAAGTTTTCTTGTTTGTTTATCTACTCTTGGCCTAACAGGACAACCACCTGAACAAGAGAATCATATTTGTCTTACTTCTTGGAAGATTCAAATTAAAAGCAGTGGGGTCTAGTGGAAAGAACACCATACTAGAAGTCAGAAGATCCGAGTTCTACTTTCCCAGCTCTGCCTCCAATTCACTGGGTGACCTTGAACAAGATCTGGACTAAAAGATTACTTCTACCGTCCTTTTTTAAGCTATAAATATCTAGGTCTCTCACTAGTAATGCTATGCGTCAAAAGATTTAATGACAGATAAATTCAAGGCATCTCTGGAATTATTGAGTAGGAAATAGAGGAAGGAAATAGTATAGAGGCAAGAGGCCAGAGAGCAAAACCACCACTGGCAATGAACTTCAAAACAACCAGAACTCTCTAGAGACACTGTGCCAAAGCCCTGCTTACCCCTACTGTTTCACTCATATATCTAAAGCATCCCACAAAACATACATACATACACACACACACAATTTTTTAAATCTAAGTTATCTCTTCCCTAGTTACTTGAAGATGATTTAAAATAGCAAGCAGGGCTGGGCTTGCCCAGAAGGAAGCTCTGGTAATTCTTTGTGGTAGGATTATTTACATGCAAATATAACCCTATAAAATCAAAGTGGTTCAAAAGTGACAAAAGAAGTCCTTCACCCCATGGCACTCTCCCCAGTATTTTTTCCTTATCCCATATCAACATAAAGAGATAGCTCAATTTCCTTCCTATAACGAGGCTTCTCTATAGGCAGACAACACAGAAAATCTAAGTAGGCACCATTTCCTGGAAGTGGGAAGAGATGGATGTTAGTTCCTCTCTAGACAGTGCCAATTTTATTTTTCTGCCCTGCCCCTTACTTTCACATTACTTATTTCAATATCTCAAGGAGCTGGGATCTTGCTGGTGTGGTGCCTTCCTCTGTGGATACAGAACAGGCAACCCCACAGTAGCATACTGTGTTTATGATTTACTATGGCCAAAAAATTAATCACTCTTTGGCCAATCTTCCTTTCCATTTTTTTTCCTTGGGTTAGGAAAGCAGGTCACCAAGACCATCCTGAAAACCTTTCCAGTCCTCCAAGACAATAAAATTGCATATATATATTTTTTAAAAGACTTTTTATTCAACCTCATCAATCAGTCAAGGCAGACAAGTGGAGCAGTGGATAGAGCACCAGGTCTGGAATTAGGAAGGCCTTAGTTCAAATCCAGCCTCAGACACTTACTAACTGTGTGACTCTGGGCAGGTCACTTACCCATTTTCCTCAGTTTCCTCATCTGTAAAATGAGCTGGAAAAGGGAATGGTAAATCACTCCAACATCTTTGCCAAGAAACCCCAAATGAAGACATGAAAAGTCAGACTTGATTGAAACAACTCAACAACAGCAACAACAACAAAAATTAATCAACCAATAATCATTTATTAGACATTAAAAAAATTTATTAAGTACCTACTATGTGCCAGGCACTATGCTAAGCAATGGGGTTACAAACACAAGAAACAAACAGATTCCCTATTCTCAAGTCCCTTGCATTCTAACATGGAAGATATCACTTAAAGAAGAGGTCAGAAGAAGGGCAGCCCTGGCCAGGACAAGGCAGCCAATGTGGGGCATACCAGAGAGTGAGCTGGGAGAGAAATGAACAGCATGGTTGGGACTTCTGACACTATGTACTTCTCTTGAGCAAGGACTTACCAGTCATCCTGATGATTGGCAATAGGATGGGGTCATTCTCATGGCAGTCAGTGTGTAGAAACAGCATACTAGAGAGAGGGAACCCGGAAGGAAGTTTTATTACACAAAAGGGAGTGTGGAGAACTAAAATTGTTTTCTGACTGATTCGTGAGTGTCTGTTTATATGGTCATAAGGTCATAGAATTAGATTTGGAAGAGACCTTAGAGATCATCTAGTATAACCTCCTCAATTTACAAATGAGGGAACTAGAATACAAAGACATTCAATGACTTGCCCGAGGTCACACAGGTAGCAAGTGATAGAAGACAGATTTGAAACTACAATTCCAAATTTACATATATGTATGTGTGTGTATGTATTTTGTGTATCCACATATATACACTCATCTAAGTATATAAATATGAGTGATACATATGTGTATGTGTATTTATAATTTATGTGTGCAGAGAATATACATGCATAGAATATTTCTGTGTGCAAAAATGATACATGGTGAGTTGGTTTTTTTTAAAATTCAAACATTTATTTTGCCAGATGGAGAAATCCCATCTAATCCTTTTCTTCCTTTATTGCTCAGGATTCAGAGAACAAATCCTAAGGACTAAATTTGACAGCAGTCAGTCCGTGAGGGCTGGGAAGTTCTCAAGTTTTAAATTCTGGACATATAATGGGAGATTGTATGGCACAATGATAAGGCCTTGAACATGTCAGTCTCACATGAGGTAAGCTGGTCACTGAGAAGTGAATTCTCTGCCTAGATTTTGGCACTCTGGGCACCCCAAACTAACTGTTGCTATGTATTGATCAGATAAGGACTATATGGAGGCCTGTAGCTTGGACTCAACTTCTAATACCACATGAACAGTGCCCTGGTCATACATTCTCTAACTGTCTAGGCCTGCATGACTTGTTTGTGCAAAAGACAATGTCAAGGTCATTTTTGTATTACTAAAACTTTCCAAGCCCTTATTATAATTAGGTTTTGTACAGTTTGCTCACTATTTTCTATATCAGGAACCTAAATAAGAGTTAATGAACTGAGACACCATAGCCACATAGCTAATTAATGTGGTCAGATGAAAAAAACTATCAACTATTTCTAGGTAATTTTCCTTGACTTCTACTTCCTTTCCAGATATCAGAAAGAATGTCTTTTTCCAAGAATAGTGCCACAATTTCTTGAGAATTGCTTTTAGATCATCATTTTTCAGTATTAACAGAAAATAACTGACTCGAATAAATTATATGTATATGATTTTTGATCTGCCACTTAGAACCTGTTCAGAGTAATAGAAAATGTAAATATTTTTCTTGAAAGTCACTAAATGCATTTCAATTACATCATGTGAGGAAAACACTGTAATTATGGTAAAAAGTTGGCAAACAAATCTATTTTTTGTTTGTTTCCCAGTGGTTTACATGAATTAACTGCTGTGATTGGTCTTGTATTTGTTCTTTTTAAGTTAAATTCTGTTTAACAAACACTTATCAATCGCCTATTAAGTGTCAGGCATTATTTCAGGCATTGGGGATACAAAAATATGAGGCAGGTAATATTCTTAAGGAGCTTACAACTAAATGGGGCAGGGGGTAGGATGATACTTACAAAAATAACTATGACACAAGAAGAAAGAGGAGGATATATGTGGAAATCCATATTGTTCTATGTACTACTTACCAATGTACTATGAGAAATTTGAGGAAGAAGAGAACATTTTCAGTTAGAAGGAACAGGGAAAACTCTGGGTAGAGATTTTAGCAGAAAGATTTGTTGTGTTTTGGGAAGGCCATTTGAAGTAGGAGGAATAGCTTGAGCACAAGGGTGTAGACTAGAGAGAGTAGGAAAAGATGTCAGTGAAATGAATGGAAAGAAAATGTGGAAGCAGACTATGGAAATCCTGAAATGCCAGGACCATTTTATAATTTATTCTATGGGCAATACAGAAGTTTTTGGTTTTTTTATGTTTAAATATGAAAGTAATGTGAATGGGATTATGCTTTAGAAAGATGATTTGGTAAACAACATGAAGAAAGGCTTGAAGAGGGAGCAAACTGGCAGCTACAATAATAACAATCATATGATGGCAGGTGGTTAGTAGAATATCCTACACAAGAAGAAATGAAGGACAGAAGTAGGGTGATTACAATGTGAATAGAGATAAGGGGACAAATGGTAGAAATATTGTGGAGGTATAATCAATAAGTCTTGGCAACTGATTGTCAGCTTTGAGGGATGATGGAAATGCAGGAGTCAAAGATGACTTGAAGGTTATAGAAACAGGAACCTGGACTGATGCCGAATCCATGATCAGAAACAGAGAAGGGGAAGGAAAAAGTTTGGAGCATCGTAAGTTTCAAATCCAGAAGGTTATACAAGTAGATCTAACCAATATGAAGTTAAAAGTAAATGACTAGAATTATGGAGAGGATTGGGAAATAGATATACAGATTTGGGAGTCATCCACATACAGGTGATCACTAAAGGCATGGGTCTGGAAGAAATCAATAAGGAAAAGACTGTAGGGAGGAAAGAGAAGAGAGCCAATGCAGAATCTTGGATAACAAGAGGAGACAGCAATGCTAACAGTAAAGGAGCAGAATCCTATGTTTAATAGTACCCTGTTAACTGATTTAAAATGAGTATGCCATATTATTTTTTTTTTCCCATTTAGCCTCTAATATTTCAAAGAACCACAAATTCCTTAGCAACAGTAGCTTCTCCACTGATGGAAAGTACAATGCCTTGTTATCTTGGTTGATGTATTTATGAGTTGTTTTGACAAAAAAAATTGTTATCATACTGTGGCCAACTGATGATGAGCAGTTTGAATTTGGGCAGGCTGATCCTTGGAACTGTCACATGACCATTTCTCGCAGACTTAATATCTCAGAACTTAGTAGATCTTCTGATCTTCAAGATCACCTCCACGCCATGGTTAGGTATCAGAACAGGACTTTAGCGAATGGACTACATAGACTTATTTGTTTTTAGATTTAGAACTTTATTTGTCTATAAAAGAACAGGCTCTGGTTCATACACACACAAGTATGCACACATGCACACATAGGTTCATATGCATACACACAGATGTGCATACTCATGCACAAAGGCCTATGCACATATAGTTAACATGAGCTCCAGCTGTGGGTGGCTACTCCCTTAACACTCCAGTAAGTACTTCCCCAAGATGGGGTAGGTGACAGACCTAGATAAACCTTATAAAATACAATTTACTGGGTATTTTTATGAATGTGAAACCAATTTATTTTATTTTTAATGACTGTTACTCAACAGCGATGTACAAACAAAAATAGTTATATTTTTTTTCATTTAATAGGTTTTTAGGAAAATCACATAATATATCTGAGCATCAGTTTCCTTATCCATAAAATGGGGATAATAATAATTGCCCCAAGTATTATGAAGTAAAAAAAGTGATGGCATAGGAGATAATGACCTTGATTCAAATTTGATCTCTGACAGATAATATCTCAGTGATCCTGAATGAGTTAGTTAACTTCTCATTTTCCCAGACAACTCTTTAAGACTATCAGGTGCTGATCTGCATTGGAGGAGTTTCCATATCATGGTGCTCTCTACACCAATGAAATTATAAGCCCAAATATACATGAAACACTTCTCAGGAATATTGTGAGCATCCAGTCAAATACTAGCTAGAAAGCACACTGTAAACCTTAGTGTGCTAAGTAAATATAAACTATTAATATAATTATTATTTATGATAAATATAGTCCACAAAATCATAAACAAAATCCAATTGATAGCTAACTCCTGTGAAAACATTTTATAACTGAAACGTAAAGCTAGATTATAATATTCCCTATCAATAAAATGATGCGCATTAGAAGCTCCTTTTTATAACAACTAATAGGTTCTTTGAATGTATAAAAATCAACACTGATGTCAATTCAGGAACAATCTTTTCAAGAAGAAATGCATTATAGCAATTCAAGCCTGCACTTCAAGGATGAGTCAATATTTCCATTATAAGCCTCATTTTTGAGGTATTAATAAGTGAGCCAATGAGGTTAAAACTTAGTATATAGCTTTCCAGGCAGAAAGACATTTTTTTTAAAATCAAAAATAACTTTGGTATTATATTGAAAGTAGAACATCATTTTTAACAAATGATGCTTTGGCTGATAAGCAGATGTTCTAAAGCTCCTCCAAACTATTTTTTAAAAGGAGGGAAAGAGGAAGAAATAAACATTTATAGAGTACCTACTATGTGCAGGCATCTTGCTAAGTGCTTTTTACAAAGATTATCCCATATGAATATACAGGTTAATTGGAAGAGCCCCTAACTAGGGAGATCAGGTAAGATATGACACTTGAGCTGATTGATTCTAAGGGGTGAAGGTAAGGAAGGAGTGCATTCCAAGTATGGAAAACAGAGGCAAAATATGAAATATCTTGAGTGAAGTACAGCATATACTTCAGCTTATCTGACTGTACCACACTGTGAGTGAAGGAGAGTAATAAATAATAACTCTAGGAAGGGCAAGGTACTCTAAGAACGTCTGTATTTGAATTTAGAGACCACAAGGTACCCTTAGAGCTTCCTGAGTATGGGAATAACAATATCAGACTTGGACTTTAGAAATTCCATTTCTGTAGCTGTGTGGATCATGGATTGGAGAGAGGAAGACTTGGGGAAAATGGGCTAATTGGAAGGTTATTACAACAGTCTACACAAGAGGTGAAAAGAATTAGGGTAGAGGCAATGTGAAGGGAGATAGAATTAACATGCTTGGCAATTGTTTGGATATGGAGGATAAGAAAGAGTGAAGAGTCAAGAATGACTCCAAGTTTGCAAACCTGGAAACTGGAAGGATAGGGCTACCCTTTAATATAGGGGAAAAACATAGGGAATTTGGTCTTCCCATTTGTATGATGGAACTCTTCTCAGAATAATGTTATTTAATGCATAGAAGTGCAAATGAAACCAATTATATTCAAATACAGTTGTCCAAAAAAATTAATGAGTCTGTGAATCCTCAGCTAAGAACCCTCTCTAAAGTTACAGGGAAAGCTTGAGGTGCTTGAAGCTTTGGGGAAGAAGATATTGAATTATTGTTTGTACATATTTAATTTGAGACACTTGTGGGATATCCTTATCCTACCTCTCTCTCTACCTACTAATCACAGAATAAGCATATAATTCATTCCATCAACCTAAACAAAATGAAGACATGAAGCAATTATCCAAGTAATTAAGGCAAAAAGTGGTGTTGGGGAAAACTTTACTATTAAAGATCCATGTATTTTTAGTCTGAATAATTCAGTTTATGTAATACCATAACCTCTGAAGAATTCGAACCATAGGAGAGCTAGATGGCAATGTAGCAATATGTAATGAATTTAAGGTGAATGCAGCATATTAGCAATAATTATTTGTGTGCAAGAAGAGATTTAAAAAATATCACCTAGGAAATGCAGGCTGAAAAAATGAGTAGGACATGTTAAGTAGCAAAAGCAAATCACAGGCCAAGAGCAACATTGATATGTACAGTACATATCAGGAGAAAATACTAAAGCAAAATATATGCCACACTATTAAAAATCTTCTATTGAAATTTTTATGGAAGGACATGAACAAGAATCACACAGGATAAGAAGGCATGGATATGTTGTGATCTATGTCTTTGGAAGGCATTAATGAGATCTCACTTCAAAAAATTTACTTCTATAATTATACTTTCAAAATTTCTTATATAATTTCCTGTTAGTGTCCCATTGTTTTGCTTATTTAGACATTGCCTAATTATCAGTAGTAAACAAAATATGTTCCCTAGTAAGTCCACCAAGAAACATGTGGACTTAATAAGTACAAGGTGAAAATGACAATTTTAGCTGATATGTAAACAGAGCTTTACTCTTTAAAAAGTAATTTCCTTAGAGAATCCTGTGAGGGAGCTAATCCAAATGAAAGAAGTAAGGCTGATTGAGGTTAAGTGACTTGCCCAAGACACACAATTGTAGTTCATAGATCTCCAATACAGTTGAGCTTTCTGTATGAGACCCATTGGCACAACTATGGATTTTTATATTTGAGATTACTCTCCAAAAAGTTTTTCATAATAATGTTAAGAAGTTTCAACCAACCTCAACCTCTAAGTTCTAAGTTCAGAATGATACAAACAAGCTGTTACTATAAACCAAAGAAAAAAGAAAAATGACAAAGTTGCCATGGACATTGACCCATCTGTTAAGAAGCATGAGAACAAATGAATAAAAAATAACATTCTTCCTTCTTCATTTTCAAAAATGAATATTTTTTTATTTTTTTTTATTTTTAATATATATTTTTAAACCTTTGGGTTACAAATTTTCTCCCCTTCCTCTCTCCCCACTCACCCTCATTGAAAAGGCAAGCATCTCCATACAGGTTATAGATGTGTAGTCATGCAAAACACTTCCATAGTAGTCCTGTTGTGAAAAACTAAGTATATTTCCCTTCATCCTATCCTACCTCTCATTTATTCTATTCTCTCTTTTGACCTTGTCCCTCTTCAGAAGTGTTCACTTTTGATTATTCCCTCCCCAGTCTGCCTTCCCCGCTATCAACCCCCTGCTCTCTTGTCCCCTTACTTTCCTGTAGGTTGAGATAGATTTCCATACCCCACTGCATATGTTATTCCCTCCTTAAGCCAAATCCTATGAGAATAAGATTCACTCATTCCCTCTTACCTTTCCCCATTTCCCCTCCACTTTAAAAGCCTTTCCTTGTCTATTTTATGTGCGATAATTTACCTCATTTTACTTCTCCCTTTTTCCTTCTCCCAGTATAATCCTCTCTCACCCCTTAATTTTATTTTCCAGATATCACCCTTTCATCTTCAACTCACCCTGTGCCCTCTATCTACACATACATGTATTTTTTCCCCTCCCACTACCCTAATATTGACAAAGGACTCATGAGTTACAAATATCATCTTTCCCTGCAGGAATGTAAAAAGTTCAACCTTAATAAGTCTCTTATGATTTCTCTTTCCTGTTTACCTCTTCATGTTTCACTTGAGTCTTGTATAATTGAAAGTCAAATTTTCTATTCAGCTCTGGTCTTTTCCTCAGGAATGCTGAAAGTCCCTTATTTCATTGAATGACCATTTTTTACCCTGAAGGATTATACTCAGTTTTGCTGGGTAGGTGATTCTTGGTCGTAGTCCTATCTCCTTTGCCCTCTGGAATATACTCCATGCCCTGAGGTCCCCTAATGTAGAAGCTGCTAAATCTTGTGTTATCCTGATTGTGTTTCCACAATACTTGAATTGTTTCTTTCTGGCTGCTTGCAATATTTTCTCCTTGACCTGGGAACTCTGGAATTTGGCTACAATATTCCTAGGAGTTTTCCTTTGGGGATCTCTTTCAGGAGGTGATCAGTGGATTCTTTCAATTTCTATTTTGCCCTCTGGTTCTAAAATATCAGGGCAGTTTTCCTTGATAATTTCTTGAAAGATGATGTCTAGGCTCTTTTTTTGATCATGGCTTTCAGATAGTCCAATAATTTTTAAATTCTCTCTCCTGGATCTATTTTCCAGGTCAGTTGTTTTTCCAATGAGATATTTCACATTCTCTTCTATTTTTTCATTCTTTTGGATTAGTGTTACAGTGTCTTGATTTCTCAAATTGTCACTATCTTCCAATTGCTCTATTCTAATTTTTAAGGAAGTATTTTCTTCAGTAAGCTTTTGGACTTCCTTTTCCATTTGGCCAATTTTGCTTTTTAGGGCATTCTTCTCCTCATTGGCTTTTTGGACCTCTTTTGCCATTTGGGTTAGGCTATTTTTTAAGGTGTTATTTTCTTCAGTATTTTTTGGGTCTCTTTAGCATCACTCTCAGTTTTTCCTCTACTTCTCTTACTTGCTTCTCAAAATCCTTTTTGAGCTCTTCCATGGCCTGGGACCAATTCATATTTTTCTTGGAGGCTTTGGATATAGGAGCTTTGGCTTCATCATCATCTTCCGGTTGTATGTTTTGATCCTCTTTGTCACCAAAATAAGATAATATAGTCTGACTCTTTTTGCGCTGCTTGCTCATGATCCCAGTCAATTACTTGGGTTATAAACTCTCTGTTAAGGTAGGAGTCTGTTTCCAGTGTGGACAATGTACTGTCCCAAGCTTCAGGGGTTTTGTACAGCTATTTTCAGAGATACTTCTAGGGACCTGTAAATTTTCAGTTCTTCCAAGGTGCTATGATCAAGGGTGAGGGGTTTACTCCTTTTCTGGCCTGTGCTCTGGTCTATGAGTGACCACAAGCACTCTTTTCTGTCTTGGAACTGTGAGGATTTTCTCACTACAGCCATTACAAGCTCCACCACACCAGCACTCCTCCTTGCCCCAGGACCACCACCCAGAACTGTGATCCAGATCCAAGCACAGGCAAAGCAAGAGAATCCTGCACTATCAGAGAGATCCCTGCAATCCCCCTCTGATCAGCCACTCAATTCCCCCTCAGTCTGTGGGCCAGAAGCTCAGGAGGCAGCTGCCACCCAGGGGCCAAGCTTGGGAACTGGAGCTGAGACCACTTCTCTTTTCTCTCTCACCACAGACACAGACTTTTCCCACTGACTTTCTAAGTTGTCTTTGGAATTCGTGGGTTGAGAAGTCTGGAAACCACCACAGCTGCCTGTGATTCAGTCCTCTGAGGCCTGCTCCAGGTTTATTGTGGCCTGCACGCCCATGGTGAACTGTGCTGCTCTACCCACCTGGTGTGATATACATTTTTGATCAACCATCCAAGCTGTCTTTGGCTGGAAATTTGTTTCACTGTCTTTTTGTGGGATCTGCTGCTTTAGAATTTATTTAGAGCCATTTTCTTATAGGTATTTGGATGAGTTTGGGGGAGAGCTCAAGCAAGTCACTGCTTTTACTCTGCCATCTCGGCTCTGCCCCCCAAAATGAATATTTTTGAATATTTAAATATTTCTTTAACTCTTAATATTTCTTTAACTCTTAACCGGTCAATAGTAGTTATAAAGTGCTTATTATGTGCTGGGTACTGTGCTAAGCACTGGCTATACTGAAAGAGATAAAAACAATTCCTACATTCTAATGGAGAAAGACAACATGTAAATAACTAGGTGGCAGAGTGAATAGAGTGCCAGTCCTAGAGATGGAAAGAGCTGAATTCAATTCCATCCTCAGACAATTATGACTTATATGACCTTGGTCAAGTCACTTAACCTTTGTTTGCCTCAGTTTCCTTACCTGTAAAATGATGATGATCATAGCATCTACTTCCCAGGGTTGTTTTGACGATTAATTGAGATAATATTTATGAAGTACTTAGTATAGTTGTGGCACATAGCAGGCCCCATAAAAATGCTAACTATTATTATTATTAATAATTATTATTAACTATATACATACAAGGCATATTTAAGATAAATTGGAGACAGGCTCAGAGGGATGACACTAGAATTAAGGAGGTATAGGAAAACCTTCATAGAGAAGGTAAGATTTATAGATGAGACTTGAAAGAAAT
Source organism: Phascolarctos cinereus (assembly GCF_003287225.1). Taxonomy (NCBI): domain Eukaryota; kingdom Metazoa; phylum Chordata; class Mammalia; order Diprotodontia; family Phascolarctidae; genus Phascolarctos; species Phascolarctos cinereus. The sequence continues at coordinate 100,564,077 of NW_027555958.1, read as the reverse complement.
TAAGGAAATTGGGGGGTGAAGGTGAGGAGGGAAAACACTCCAGGAATGATGAATAGCCAGTGGAAATACATGGAGTCAATTACCTTTGTCTACATGTTAAAAATTTTGGTTGTCTTCTTAACCACATTTGTAATTTGCATGCTAAAAGAATACTTTAAAACCCAAATGCAGCCACAAACACTCCTCCAGCTTCTGAAGGAGTTTAAAAATATAGAACTCTGATAACAGTCTATTTACCAGATAGAGTATGACAGTATACATTGGGAAATAGAGAAATAGGACTTCTCTCCGAAAACATTTTAGCCATCACAGCCTTATTATTTGTTTAAAAAGAATTCTTAGTACATCTGATATACACATTTACTCAAATAGACAAAGATACAATCCAAAGCCACATGTAAATGATTTTTTTCAATTATCTGTCATTTTTAATTAAGCATGCCTCTATTTATTAAAGCATGTGGTAACATTTCATAATGAGAAAAGAACCGATTCTGAAATTAGAAGACATTGGTTTGAATCTCAGCTCGGCTACTCACTACCTGTTTGACACAATTTCTCCAGGCCTCACTTTCCATATCTATAAAGGAAATAGGATGACATGATCCCAAAAGCTCCTTTGAGCTCTATGAACATTATATAATGATAGTAAAGTACACAATTTATAACAGACCGGAAAAACACAACATCTAAAATTCCTACTTGACTTTTCATGATTAGATTACCTGGAATGGAGGATTGATGATGATGGTACTTTACATTTGTACAGGGATTTATAATTGTCAAAGTGTTTCATCTATGTTACCTCATTTAAGTTGTACAATAAGCCCTATGCAGTAGATAGGGCAGATATCATGTATCCCTTTCTTAAAGATAAAGAGCTGAGGCTCTGGGAGATTAAGTCATTTACCGAAGATGCAAAATTAGCATGAAAGCATCAGAGCTATAGAATTTGAAACCACATCTTTTGACTCTGATCTGCCACTTGTGAGAACAAAGTAATTCATTTAACTTCCCTATGCCTAAGTTTTTTGTTTCACCTACAAAGGGGTGACAATAAGGTCATTATCTATCTATCTATCTATCTATCTATCTATCTATCTATCTATCTATCTGTCTGTCTCTCTGTCTTAGTTGAGCTGTTCTAAGGACCAAAAGAGAGAACAGGGAATTATTTTTTAAACTGATATAACAATGTAATACTGATCTGCATTGGTAAAGGAAGTTCCTCAACATGAGCTCTCTCCCCTATTGAAACCACAGTTTCAGTCAAAAATAAAACCAAATAAAAGGTAAGGCATTTATATACATACGTATATGTATATACACACACACGTATACACATATTATATATATATATATATATATATATATATATATATATATATATATAATTATAATTGTTATTACTGTTGTTATGTCCTATGTACTTCTGAGTGGAATTTGATGCATATTATCAAAATAAGCAGCTTCATCACAAAATATGAACTAAGACACTTATTTATAACAGATACACACATTCACATCATAGAAAATAAACGTGGTTGTACAGCCAGATAAAACTCTCAGCAAAGGAAGGCTGTATAAGAAAGGCCATCTCATTCTTCTAAATATATCCTACAGATATACTGTGATTAAAGCTCATTAACGTTACTAAAGTGTCTAATTTGCAATAAATATGTATCTGAAGAAGCATCATAAAAACAAGCATATAAAATAATAGAATGATATCATCAAATCTTTCTCTAATATCTACAACACCTTCATGCTTGGTAATGTTTGCTCAGATGGTCTCTCCATGCTGCATTACTTAGTAAAAGCAAGAACAATATACTTGATGGACTTTTCAGTATGTTCATTACTAATAATAAATATCAGATGTCTAAAACTTCACTTAAAAATTTTATGTACCATGCAACTCATCTGCTACAAACAGATTGCAGTATGACTAATTACATGACACAGGAAAAACAAAGCAATAAAACAAGAAATATGAAGATTCAGGGTAATTTTTAGCTTCTTATCAACTTAATTCAATGAAACTTGAATTCAGTCAAATTCTGGGTATACACACACATATACATACATACATATACATATGCATTTAAATTGTGTGTATCATATATATGTGTGTGTATGTGTATATATATGTATATATATGTATATATATATACATATATATATATATATATATATATTTAATTTCCCTCTCATAAAATATTATGTATAGGTAGCCTCCAATTTAAGCAGTGACTGTGTTCCAAAAATGATTTTGTAAGTTAATTATTTGGAACTTGGAAAACATTTTTCACATAGGCAAGATGATATGAATAGCAAAGTTCTCAAACCAGACCTCAAACAGAGTTTAAGCATGCAATAGTACTAATAATAAGAATAATATCAATTTTATGGGGGTTCGCATCTCATTTCTACTGCTTCTTGGTTGCATTACCTTAGGCAAATAGCTACACCTCTCTGGTCTTTTTTCCTCATCTGTAAATTAAGGGTGTTGAATTGGATATGAGAATATGGAGCTATGATCCTATGAGGAAGATTAGAGGACTTCCTCATAGGATCATAGCTCCATATTCTCATATCAATTAACATAATATAGTCAGTAAAGAGCATGAAGAAGTTTTAAATGTGTAAACACAATTGTTTCAGTGTAAATATCTTCTATTGGGTCAAAAAAACAAACAAACAAAGAGCTAACTGGCTAACTAAAATATTAATCATACTTCTGAGGGATTTAAATATCTGGAATAATTTCAGTCAATTCAGGCTCAGGAATACATTGAGGAGACAGAATCTTACTCCTGTATCAGAGGATAGCAAGGAGAAAGAGAGAAGAGTAATCTGGGAAGGACTGATGCACTACTCACCCACCCCAACTCCCCTCTGCCATTACTGACCATATCATGGACCAGTAAGAGACAATATATCCAAAAGGGAACAGAGAGAGGCACACACCAAAGAAAAACACAAATATGAACAGAGACAAATGGAAAGTGTTACCAGAGGAAGCTACTTCAAGGAATATAACTCCTTATCAAAAAAAAAAAAGACAACTATAGACTCAATCAAGGACTTTTAGTAATTGTGAGTTTACTCTTTGTCCACAAATAAATACAGATAGTTAGAATACACTCTCCCACGAACCTGTACATATTGGGGGAGAGTGCATCTAGACTCTTGGGGGCATACTTTGACTAACTTTGAAATCTTGTGGGCTAAGGTTGATGGAAATTACACCAACAAGGGCTCATGACAAAATAACTAGAAATCATCACCCTCTCAGGGTTAACCTGAGATAAGAGAACCTTGAAGAGAGAAATAATCAGCCAACCTTGTAGAACTCTTGCTCACCAAAGCCAGTGGCAGGTTAGGAATTACATCAGAGAGGATGCTACAAGAAGATCATAGATTAAGAACTACAAGTGACCTTAAAAGTCATCCAGTCCAACCCCGCATTTTGCAGATGAGCAAACTGAGTCCCCATGAGTGATTTGGTACAGGTCACAGATATAGTAAGTGTCAGAGATAGGATTTGTACACAGGTATTTTGACTTCCACTATGCCACATAGTGCAAGTACCCGTTCAAAGCTTGCATTCTCCACTTTAAGACACCTACCAAGATATCAGACATCCTTTAACTCACTCTGGCTCTTGGAATCCCCAATTTTTTTTTTCAAAGCTTAGTTTTAACTCCATATCTTCCCAGATATACTATGTGAGATAACTTTCCTGCCTCAACCTCATTTACTAGAGGTTCCCCATCAAAATCAACTTGTATCTTTTTCCCCCTATTGAAGTCATGACTTAATCAATATAGGGAGCTCCCAGAAAGGAATTTCCTTTATTAATACAGACCATATTTGATCTTGAGCTCTAAATTTTATCACTCGAGGGTTCAGCAGGGGTGGTAGAGGGAAAAAGAGAGGAGGGAAATAAGGAAAGGAAAAAAGGAGAAAGGAGTGAGAACAGAAAGGCTAAAAAAAAGCTTTTAAAAAACCAAAGACATTCTACTCCTTTTCACGCTGTGTTGCTGTCCTAATGACCTCACAATACCCTAGTACTGTCCAAAAAAAAAAAAAAAGGGGCACACCACTTGGTATGAACTACATACCGAAGTACTCCAAATGACCTACTTCTTTCCCCTATAATTAAACCTCTCATTCCCTCAAACACAGAAGATCTCAATACCTAGGAAATCATTCAGTTAGATGATGAATGGCCCTTGAATTATCCCTGAACTATTTATTAAAAATAAAAAAAACCTGCTGTGAACCAATTAAAGAATAGCCCAATAAATTTTGGTATATGGATGTAGTGGAAGAGTACCATGCAGTAAGAAACATACGGTGAATGCTGAGAAGCATGTGAAGTCATATTAACATTGTTTCTATTGTTTTACAGTTGCTGTCTCTTCCATTTACACTGGTGGGATCTGTTTATTTTACTTTGTATCAGTTCTTTGCCTCAGTAGGTCATCTGTTCTGAGTTAGTACAAGTCTTCAAGTAGGGAGTGGCTGACTTCTCAGGCATCTTGCAGAGGGGATTCATCCTTCAGCTGAGATTTGAACAAGATAACCTCTAAGGTTATTCCTTTCAAATTCTAAGATTCTATGATCTCAAATGGAACTCAAATTCTTGGAATTTCAGCCAGGGTAATACAGCAAAGTGAAAACTTGATGGGGGAATGTATATATTTAGATAAAGAGATCACTCTATAGGCAAACCCTCCCATCCTCTTCCAGCCAACACCTTTAAATTAGTCACAGCTATGAAAATATATTGCAACTAGTTATATGAAAAAATAATAATAATGGAGGTGGAAAAGGAAAAGAAGAAAGGGAGGAAGAGAAGAGGAAAAAGCAGAGGAAAAGATAGGGAGGAGGGAGAAGAGGGGAAAGAAGGAAGAAAAGGAAAAGAAGGACAAAGAAGAGGAAAAGGAGGAAGAGGAGGATGAAGAAGATGGAAAGAAGAAAGCTCATATATAGGCTCTGGAATGCTCCTAGAAATTCAAAGACCAGGTGATAATATAATCAAATATTAAATGATATAAATATTCAAAGAACTGTTTCGATAACAAAAAATCTCCAATAACGAAAGCTGTAAAAATTAGGCTGTCTCTGGACACGGTGAGCTCCTTCTCCCATAATAATTTCAAGAGGCTGGATGACCAGTTGCCAGGAATATTGTAAAGGAGATATCACATGCAAATGGTGAGTGGAAGGAACAAATAAATCAAAGACAATTATGAGTAAAAGAACCTGAGATTAAATCCTGGTTCTAAAACCTACTAGTTGTATGACCTTGGGCAAATCCCGTACATCCCTGAGCCTCAATTTTCTCATCTGTAAAATCCAGTGTTTGGATGACAGAGTGAGATCCATAATAATCTCAACAGGTTAAAATAATGGATCAAGCCAAATAAGATATAATTTAATACATATAAAAGCAAAATCCTATATTTGGATTCAAAATATCAACTTTAAACATAAGCTAGAAGAATATAGGTAGGCAAAGTTTGTGCAAAAATGCTCTGAGGATTTTAGTGGACTGCAATAAACATGAGTCATCATTGTGACACAGCCAAAAAAGCTAATGGGATTTTATGCCACATTAAGAGAGGCATCACGTTTAGCCTGGAGAATAGAAGATTTAGAAGGGATATGAGAGCTGTCTTTAAAGATTTGAAATGTTGCTAAATGGATGAAACACATCTTGTTCTTTATGGTCTTAGATGGTAAAACTTTCAGAGAACCACGTTTTAGCTCCCTGTAAGGAAAACAAACAAAACACTTCCAATAACTAAGCTGTCAAAAAAATAAGCTGCCTCTGGACATGGTCAGTTTCCTGTCATGTTATTATTTTAAGATGCTTGATGACCATTTGCCAGGAATATTGTGGAGGGTTTCTGGTGCAGGCATGGGTTGAACTAGAGAGCCCCTAATGGGTCTTCCAATTTCTAACTCTTTAACTAGATACCCCTTTAAGGGCCCTCTCAGCTCTAGGTTTATCAGTACATCTGCATGTTTCTCAAAGGGGAAAAAAGTGAGGTATACCAGTATTTACCAAACTTGAAAGATTAGTATCAGTAGAGGAAGGATCTGTTTGTTTTTAAATTCTAAAAAGGCATTGTGAACAATAAATTTTAAAAAGTTCTCTACTAAAGTATTGTAAGAACCATTCTAAAAATACTTATTAGACTACTGCATTCAGTGAAAATCTTTCTCCAATATAGATCTTTACTGACCCAATGAAGCACATCAAGTTATATCTTCTTCCATGTTATTTTCATAATTATCTTAGTAGAAATAAAACTGAAATTCATGAGGCATCTAGGTGGCACAGTGGATAGAGCATCAGCCCTGGATTCAGGAGGACCTGAGTTCAAATCCAGCTTCAGACATGCAACACTCACTAGCTGTGTGATTCTGGGCAAGTCACTTAACCTCAACTGCCTCAACAAAAATGAAAAAAAAAGAGAAAAGCTAAAATTCATTATTTATCTATTCCACTGTATTTTGGAAAAACTGACTTATTTATCCATAAGCTAGTTCTGGAAGCTATATATGGATACATTTAGTTTTTTCTTCTAAATAACCTATATCACTGATTAAATGAATTTTTATGCTTAAGAGTTAATTAAATGTTCTGTTTTGCAATGGGAATCTATCCTACCAGAATACTAAGTTTTACTTCATTTTAAAATAAACTTATACAAAGGAACAACTGTGCCCATCTCTTCTGTGTCCCTCAGGCTAAACAAGTGAGTGATGAGTTATAAAGGAACTACAGAAAGAAAAGGCTGGGGGATTTGTTGGGGAGAAATTTGGGGAAGTGGTACAAAAGTCACCAATATTCTTACTGGGAAGGAAGGAAGGAAGGAAGGAAGGAAGGAAGGAAGGAAGGAAGGAAGGAAGGAAGGAAGGAAGGAAGGAAGGAAGGAAGGAAGGAAGGAAGGAAGGAAGGAAGGAAACCAGAATATATTAAGTATTTACTATGTGCGTGGAACTGTGCTAAGAATTGAGGATACAAATAAGAGCAAAAAGAAAGACAGTCCCCATCCTCAAAAGGGCTTATATTCTAATGAGGGAAAACATACAAAAGGGAACTGAAAGCAGGAGAGGGGAGAAGTCATGGAATTAAAGTCCAGAAGAAATAAAAAACAAGTCCAAGAGGAGAATCAAGGCAGGCTAGATTCGGACCCTCCATAAAATGGAGGCTCCAATGGGAGAAAGAGGGTGGGCCTTTTGGAAGGCTATTGCAAGGTAAGTGGGGCATGGAAGTGGTAGACCACTCTAGGGCAAGGAGGCTCCAGACTCTGAAGGCAGTTCCAGGATGAACTAAAGGGCCAATGTGACTAGACCATAGAATGATACGTAAGGATAATGGAAAAGTAAGAAGGGGTCAGGTTGTGAAGAGTTTCAAATGCAAAAAGGAGGTACTTATATTTGAAGAAATAGGAAGCCCCTGGATTTTACTGCATAGACATTGAGGAGCATGACATGATGAGACCTGAGCTTTAGGAAAATAACTTTGGCAGCTGTATGGAGTGGTCACTGCCTTTAAAAAATGCTGACTGAATCCTGGCAATGTGAAGGAGATAATTATCTTAATTTTCCCTCTCTGCTTCCACAGCACACACCCAATCAATTTCGCTGAGTTGTGAACAGAAAAACCAATACTTTATATCTCTCTCAGTTCTCCACTAAACCTAGACTTACTCCCTTTTTAAGTGGACAACTGAAGTGATCAACTTGTAGCTACCACACACAATCATTAAGTTTTCCCAAATTATTTTAGTAGAATTTCAGTCTGTCCAAACTGGTAGGGAAAACAGATCTGTGTGCCTTTATGGTACTATGTATATTCAAGGTCTCAAATCAGTCTATACAACTCAAGTTGTGTAGGAGCACAAAGTTGAGGCACAGTGACACTATACCCCTCCTCGTACCAGAAGAAGAAATAGTATTCATCTATTCTAGGTAAATGAATAATAGGCTTTGCCCAAAAATTTATGGTGACCTAATTTTAACCCTTTTAAGGAAAGTCTGAACCTTGATAAATAACTGAAAGACCTGGTTTTTTTTTGCCCACAAATGTCTGAAATCTCATAATACCCCTTACCCTTTTGCTCCCAGATTATCAGATGGTACCTCTGATCAGAAATGCCATCTAGTATTTATTATTGGTGTGAGACTATTCAATGACTTTTCCAAATCCTGGTCATAGGAATTCATGTGCTTAGAAGCACTCTGTCCATAAATATTTTTTTAAAAAATAAGTAGATCCTGTATTTCAATACAATCTTATGTTTTTATTTTATTTTATGCATTATTCTGAGAAGGTGTCCATAGACATCATCAGATCAACAAAGTGGTCCATGGCACAAAAAAAAAAGGTTAAAACTCCTGCTCTAAAGCAATGTATTTATGCCAGTATCCAGGCTCCAATTGCTAACTCCCTCTCTCTGTCTCTATGTCTCTGTCTCTCTTGCTCTCTATCTCTTTACACACATATCATCTACATGTGCACATATACACAAACACACACACACACACCCATACACATATGTGTGTATACATATGTATATATACACATCCATCTATCCATCCATTCATCCATCCATCTATCTATCTATCTGCATGCATCCACGTTTTAGTGCTTAACAAATAAACCAGTGGTTTCTACTCAGGCAATATGAAATGAATAAGTAAATAAAGAGAAATAGACTACAGGGATAACTAAGGATCCCTATTTCCCCACTCCACTCCAACCTCCCCCCCCAAAAAGTGGGGAAAATAGATATTGCTTTTCCTAAAAAGATGTATAAAATGTGTTTGTTTGTGTGTTTGTGTGTGTGTGTAATTCAACAATTTCTACAATCTTATGCTAAACTTGGTGATAGTTGTTTTTCCTCTTAGTCAGCAATTTCTCAGAATCAGAAGATAGGGCAATGAGTGAATTGTAAACAAATCAAATAGATATATTTTTAGTATGTGATGACTCATGTAACCCACAGTGCAGATAAAAAGAAACTTGAGAGAGTGTAGCATATAGGAAATCAAATTTTAGTTCAGAGAAATGTTATTTCAAGATCAAAAAGGAGTAATACTCTCAGATCAGTACTTTTCAGCCCTTGGAACTCCACCAACAAGCAACTTACTGAGTAATCTTTTCATTCTGTCTTTGTTGCCTATGCTGACACCCAAAAGAGCTGAAGCAATTTTTTAAAATCTATAACAACACAGTGTAAAGAAATCCATCTGCAAATTTTACACATATTTCACAGAAATGTCCTCTGGGTAATAAAAATGGGGGGCTACTGAGAATCATTTAGTTTAATTCCATATCTAGGAGCAATTTTTAATATCCTCAATTTAAATATCCTCAAAATTTTAAGTTCTGAATAAAAATACTAATTTCTGTAGAAATTGAACAGATAAATGATCATTCAATGCATGATTTATATATTAATGAAGTAATTAATAAAATATCTTATACTTAGTATGTACAAGGTACAGAGTCAGGTGCTCTTGGGAATACAGAAATGAATAAGATAGAGTTTTTTCCTCAAAGAGTTTAAAGTCTAGTAGGGGTGATATATGTATATAAGTCAAAACAAAACACTACACAAAACTGTTCTAGGAGCAGTATAAACAAAATGCTGTAAGAATTTAGGAAGGGTAGAGTTTTGTTAAATAAACGTGTCCAAGAAGCAATTTCAGGTAGAAAGCATTACCCGAATAAAGGTGCAAAGACAAGAACATAAAAGAAAGATTTAAGTAAATACTCAGTTTAATTGAAACAAACAGTACATGCAGGGAAGGATGTTGGGATTAGGCTACAAAAAGCCTTGCATGCCAAGGTAAAGAGTTTGGATTTTATTCAGGAGCCACTAGATTTTGAGCACAGAGGTATCAAAAACTGAAGCAATACTTTAAATGGATCTACTTGACAATAGCAGGCCAGCTTACAGAGTGGATTAGAGGATACAAAGTTGGCGTATATATGTAATAATAGCCTATTAAGAAAATAAAATAGCGCAGAAATTGGCATAGGGAGAAAACATGCATAAAGGGTTAAGGCAACAACCATTAAAAAGTACACTGCAGTAGAGGTGAGTAGGTAAGAGACAGACTCTATAACTAGCTGAAGTGCATTGCTTTTGAAACATACCTGAGTAAGAGAGACAAATCAGCCATAAGATTGTACTTTCTCCTACACTGATTATCTTCTTTCCCCTCTCTTTTTGGCTGGCCTAATTTTATTGCAATTTCTGTAATTTGGGAATTATGACTAATATAGTTCTACATAGCGTTGCAAGCAATAGTAATGGTTTTAAACCAAATTCTTTATCTCATTTTAACAGAGAAATTACCAAACAACAGATTCTTGGCCAACAGAGCAAGAGCTAGCAAAGAAAATAGAAATTCCATTGTAGATATAATACATGGATTATTTAATATCATTTTATGATCCATTAAGAAGTAGCCAGAAAGTCAGAGATATAAGATCAAATTCTTGATCTCTTATGTGGCTAAAATAATGCAATTCTCATAAGATGGTAAGTTTTCCTTTCCTATGATGTGTCCAAAAGAAAACAAAACCCAAACAAATCATTGAAAATTCTAAAATATTTATTCTATTTTGCTTTCAATCTTGACTAGCCAATCTATGGTTCATTTTCATAGAGTAATGAATTCCTAGGGGGGAAATTGTCTTATAACCAATAGCACTTTAAGATGGCTGGCTCATCAAAAAATTTCAAAAGGCTATTGATGTATCATCAAGGATAAAAAAAACTCTCTGATCTTGTGGGAAAAAAGAGAAAAGGGTCATGCTTTGGGGGAAATGGTACATGATCAACGTTGCAATTACCAACATGGACTTCATAACATTCTAGTTGACAACTGTTCTCTATTACACTCAACTCCAATGTGAATTACAACTTCAATTGTAAATTGTTTCTGATATTTTACCATTTACTTCCGGACACTTAATTGTATTAATTTTAAAATAACCAGTAATGGTTCACTAATTTATAAAGTCCTAAGGAGTTTAGACAATTAACTTTAAGTAAAGAAATTGACTAAAATTCCTAAAAATGTATCAACTACTACTCATTGAGTGCCTAACAGGTGAAATATGGGAGACTCAAAGACATACCAAAGATGGTCCCCACCATCAAGAAGCTTAGAACGTAACAGGGAAGAAAAGACACTAACAGGGGCTATCCATAAAGTTGATTGTACAAGCCTCACCAGAAGAATCAATTCTATTACTTCATAGTCAGAGCTCATATCCTAGTTAGCTGCAACTGAAGTCTAGGTATTATTATATAAGCCTGTTTTCCATCTCTGTGCCTTTATAGAGAGATTATAATTGACTTGGGTGACCGAGACACTCATTCTTCCTAAGGACTAATGAGAATCATCACTGCAGACTGAATGCTCATCCATAATTCAGGATCCCAGTCTCAAAGATTATGTTCAAACTACAACAAATCTCGGCAAAGGTGAAATATTGAACCACTGCTGCTGCAGAAGCTAAATCATGATGCCAAATGGATGTATTTTTTTTTACTTCTTAGCACTAGAAACAGAGTTTAAACAGAAATATCCAAACTCAATAGCAATGAATATAACCAAGCGAGTGACAGAAAGGCTAAATTACACTAGACAAAGCTGTTTTCTTCATTAGTAACACATAGGTCCTGTTGTATAAAGTGATCATTGAGATTGAAAAGTAAAACAAAGCAAAACAAAAAAGCCTTCTCTCTAAGACTTATGTACCAATAGAGAACTGATGGGTTTGATTATTACAAACTCTCACACTAGACTTCTCAGGAGAGAAGAATCTGATTTGTTCTCAATGTTTTTATTTGACTTATCTGAATAATTACAACAATTATCCATTTTGCTTTGCTGGCCTTTTTTACAAGCTTACACATAGTAAAATGGTCTCTACATTTGTGTCTATCACTAATCTATATAGGAGGTAGATTTTCAATGTTAGGGTTTAACTCTATGGGACTGGCACCAAGAATTATTTGTTTTCATTCAACTCTATGGATTCTTTTCAGAATTTAACCCTGAACTCTTTTTTCACATGTTACAAATGCTACTTATGCTAGAAAAGGAGGGACATTTTCAAGTGAAGTCACTGTGTTCTCCAATCTGACAGAGTAAAATACTGTGGATTTATATAGTACAGTATTATAAATGATATGTGTAAGCAGAGTAAATATACTGCCTTCACATGTACTTGAATAAGTATTATCATTTTACCTGAGGGCCAGAAGCAATGATAATTTTTAACAGATAAGGGGGAGGGGATATGGCCTGAACCACTCCAGATACATTCCTCCTCACTGCTCCCCAAGATTTTCAGTCTCCATAGCCCTCATCTGTTTTGAATTACCATCACCTAGGCACTGAAAGAAAATAATAATAATAATGCACATAGATAAAAGGAAAATAAGTGTGCACTTAAATAAACATTAGTAAATTGTACCCAGTCTTCACTGGACCAGACTTGCACTGATACTATCAACATTTACCAGTGTTGTTCCTCTCTTGCTTTTAATTCCATTTCCATATTCATTTCTAGCATTGTTTAGCACCAAACTATTTTCCTTTGTCAAATGAGCTAGTGTAAGTAGATGGCCTCTTCCTGCTCTAAAAATCCTCTTTAATCTTAGAATTAATTAGATCTTAAAAATAAGATTATTAATTAATAATATAATATCACTAATTGATAAAAATAATATAAATTAATAATTGATTAAATAATACATTAATTTAATCTCAGGGATATTAATTTTAGGAATCATATATGTGCAGTTTCTCTTCAATAAGAACAGCCATTTTGATTGAGTTCTCTATGAGTTCAAGGTTTGAGATAATTCTCCTGCATATGTATAATAGGCAATAAAGTAATATCCAAAATTGTGTGGCACTTTGAATAAAAGTCACTAGTATATTAGCATGCAATAGCATAACTTTTGAAAACTACCGCAATAGAGTATTCAGACAGTACTCCCACTTAATAATAACTCACACTTACACAGTTTTCAGTTTACAAAATATTTTCTTCAAAACAACCCTATGAGAATTGGAAAGTATTTTATCTCCGTTTTAAAAGCAAGGAAACAGATATGGAGAGGATGAGGGACTTGGCTCCTAAATATTGGAAATGTGAATCAAACCTAGGCTTTCTTCTTTCAGATCTAGTGCTCTCTCCACTATATAACACTGCCTGCTCACCTCATACAGACTTCTACGTGAGCTTAGCATGAATTTCAGTCTTTTGAAAGTTCAAGTTGCCCAGACAATTAGAAAGGATTGCAGTGACTGCCCCCAGAGATAGCTGTCAATTGACTGTCATGATGATTAACAACAACAATAATAATAATAACAATAACACATGTTCAGTTGTTTCAGATTCTTTGTGATCCCATTTGGGGTTTTCTTGGCAAAGATCCTGGAGTGGTTTGCCATTTCCTTCTCCTGCTCATTTTACAGATGAGGAAGCTGAGGCAAGCAGGGTCAAGTGATTTGCCCGGGGGCACACAGCTAGTAAGCATCTGAGGCTGGATTTGAACTCAGGTCTTCCTGACTCCAGACCCAGCACTCTATCCACTGTGCTACCTAGCTACTCAATAATAACAAAGCTAGCATTTATATAGCACTTACTATGTGCCAGGCACTGTGCTAAGTGCTTTACAATTGTTATCTCCTTTGAACCTCATAAAAACCAGGACAGGTAGGTACTTTACTCTCCCCATTTTATAATGAGGAAACTAAGGCAAACAGTGGTGAAATGACTTGCCTAGGGTCACACAGCTAATAAATGTCTGAGGCTGTATTTGAACTCAGGTCTTCCTGAATCCAGCTTGGATACTCCATCAATTGCACATCCTAGCTGCCCCCAATGAATCTAGTAATTTAATAGTTTATCTAGTAACCCACTAGTTTATTGTACAAGGAGTCAAACGACCGGTTTATCAGAAATTCTGGAGCTGTCTTCAAAAAAAAACAATGATTTTTTTTTTACCCCATCTGAACATACCATTCTTTGCATCTGGCCCAGGCAGAACATCACCTTCCCTAAAATGACCCTGAATAGCAATAATTTCTAGATTTAGAAACCAGTAACAAAGGAGACATCAAACTTTTATATCCCCATAGGTGGATAAATATATACTTGATACATTTTTGGCAATAAGCCAGCGTTGCTGCTGTTGTTTGTTTGTTTGTTTTTCCCCTGAAGTAATACATAAGCAAAAGCAGATAATGAGCAATCCCCATATCATCTTAGGATAGTATTATGCTAAGCTGACTCACTCACAGACTCATTATTTATATGACACCAGTCACTAGTGAACTAACATCACTCATCATTCATATCGCTTCTTGCTGGCCTATTCTTGCAGCTCTGCTTCTCTCAGTCTCTGAAGGACAGAGTTGTCATTTATACAGCTATAACTCAGGGTCCTTGCCTGAAGGATATGAATTCACATTAAAATCTCTCTAATAAAGACTGAAGCACATACATCTCTTGCATAAGAAAAACACAGACAGGGTCTATCTCATTCTGGTATTGGGGTAGGCAGAGTACTTGCTAAATAAAAGGAAGACAGCTGAAGAAATGGCCTATATTGATTTTTAAAAGTCATCACAAACATGTCTGATATCTTTATTACTAGAAATTTCTAAAAAATTCTCCTACCACCTGCTGTTACAATTTCACAAAAGTGAAAACAAATACATATTTTTAAATGGGAGAAATAAATGTCTGTATCCAGATGTCAGTAAATCAGAACAGACTTCGCCTCTGAGACATCTGGCACTTACCTTGGAGTCTTTGCATCACATTGGCAATGTCTCGAGGAGATCTTGATAGCATTCTCGAGGAAGTGGCCATGATGTTTCTGTGGTAGGCACCTTCCAGCAAGAGAATCCTCCCATGAAACCACAAATCTTGACAGCTGGAGATTCTATGCTACTCTCATCTAGACACTTTTCTTTTCAGATCTGAGAGGCCGTAAATGGATCCATCCCTGGGCAGCAGCTGATTAGAAGACTGCCTTTTCAAAGTTTAAGTCATTTCTTTTCAGAAGTCCTTCTCTGAATTACCCTGTCATGGGGAAAAGACAGGTTTTAGAAATAATTTATATGGGCCTTTGTATATTAAAAAAGATACAAAAATAGTTATTCTAAAATTTAAAGATATAAATATACATGTTCAATATTCAAGAAAGCATTTTATAGTTGAATGCAATTGATACAGGAACTCTACTGAATGGCCATTATTTGAACTATTATAAAAATGAACAGCTATAAATCTAGCTCACAAACACTTCTCTGGGCTTGCTCTTCATGTTCTTACTCATGCAAACATAATGTCAGGGGGAGTATTGTTGTCTGGCATGCTATTTTGGCATTTTTAACCCACTGTAGATATTTGAAAGCTAAAAGAGAAACAACTGTTTTACTTCAACCTTTATGTTTAACATTCATAACAGTTGATATGAAAAAAAAAGAAAATGTGTTCTTTATCAAGTAAAGTAAATATTCTTGTAACTCTTAATATTTCTCCAATTCTTTATAATCTTAAGTATCTCAGTCAGCCTTGCACATATGAGAGTGAATGACCAGAAATCAAGAAACCTGGGCTTAGATCCCAGCTTTGACTCATTAGCTGTGAGGCTGTAAGTAAGCAACTTCACACCGCTACGCCTCAGTTTTATTATCTGTAAAAGTGGAAACAACTGGCACTGACCACCTTACAAGTTTGCAGTAAGGAAACACACACACATGTGTGTGTATGTATATATTATATATACGCATATGTATACACACATATAATGTGTGTATATGTATTATATATATATATATATATATACATATATACATATATATGTATATATAAACTTTAAAATGTTTTCTCTCTTCATTATATTGTCAGAGCATAATCTTAACCTCTTTTTCCAGCCATTTAACTCTCCATTCCCTAAAACTTAACTGATATACAACCTTTTCCATACAGCTTCCTTAACCCCTTTGCTGGTTATAGGCTTCCTTCCAGATGTCACATGCATTTTGTTTTGTATCTTGCTAATGAACTTATGTAAAAAGTTTCCCTTTGAGTCAGGAAAGTTCATCAAGAGTAACAATGGTGGCCAAACACAGTCTTTGCTCAGTGCAGTAAAAGTCACTAATAATGCAAAGTATGTAAAAGCTACTAAACACAGAAATTTAAGGAGGAATTCTGAAAATCAGTGTACCCCATATATCTAGACATCTCACTAATAAAAAGCCAGCTTAAGCCAGCAATGAAGATGTGTTAGTTTCTCCCAGAGTAGAGTATCTCTTTCTTTTAAACCCGAGACTGAGGAGAACAAGGTTAAGAATTGTAGTCTAAAGTATTCTTAGGATGGCTCTGTAGCAGTAACAATGTTTTATTTCCATCTTGGATCACCATGGTGTCTGATCTAATACAGTACAGAAATACATGTCATTGTATACACAAGCATTCCATCACTCACCCCCTCAGAATCCCCAGACAAGCATATATAGGTTCTATCATTATAACTCAAGCCCGTAAGTGTTCTGTGACCGTATCAACTTGGAAAATATTGTCTTAATAGATTTTCTATTAAGTTGGTGGGAGAATCATTCTTTAGTTACTAATGAAGGGGGTGGGATATAGCTGATGTTGATGCAGATACTAAGAAACATACAGTACTGAAGCTACAACTTTTGTTGGACTTTTCCCTTTGACACAACCTATGATTTGATTAGTGATTTCTGACATGATATAAGCCATACAGTCCCTAAGAGAAATTGTTTTTACAGGTCTCACCCAAGAACCTTAGATTTTTTCCTTCCCCTCTCCTAATCCATCAGTATGTTCTGCCAATTCTTTTTCCACCAAATCTAAGAGATGAATAGACACACAATTAAAGTTGACTGACTAGAGATGGGACCAGAATTTTTACATTTTCAAAGCAGAAGAACATTATCCATCAGACCATTTACTTAGATATCCATTCTCGCACATGAGGGATATCTTTTAAAATCCATTTTTTCCTCATTGAAAGATTAATATAGAATAATAGAGCTAAGACAGGTCTTGCTACCTGGCCGAGTGATACAGTAGAAAAAGCATAGACTTTGGAATCAGAAGGCCTAGGTTAAAATCCTGCCTCTGATAGCCTACACTACCCATGTGACATTTGGAAAGTCATTTAACTTCCCTGGATTTCAGTTTCTTCATCTGTCCCATCTAGCTATCGAGCTATAATCCCTATGATATAATATGCCTTTAGTATTTAAACATAAGGTGAGATGTCTATAACTTAAGAAACCTGTGTATACGAATACTAGAACGAGTCCATCAACATATCTCATGGATAGAGTATGATGAAATCATCATATAAGTCTTAGCTGTAAAGACAGAAGACCTAGAGACCATTTGACTTTCATATGACACTGGAAATCTCTGCTCAGAGAGAAGAATAAAATTTTTGAACATGAATATCTAAATTTATAATCCTTGATAATGTGGGCCAGAACTAACTGAGGCCAATCCAGTGGTTGAAGTTTGGGACTGAAACAAAATGAGATACTCATACACTATCTATCATAGACAGTTAACAAAAAGAAATTTACTTTGCCATGGCCTAGAAAAGGATACACAGTTTGTCCAGATAGACGCAACCTCCTACCTTGTCTCCATATGGAAATACATCTGGTCAGAAAGTGTGCTGATGCACATAGCAGTGAAACATCTGTCAAGTCTAAAGGGCACTGATTCCCCATTGACTGACCCTTTAATGCCCTTAGTAATCAGGAAGGCACATCAACAGCTCAAGCCTAAATCTGCTAGACCAATCAAGTCTTGAGGACAGCTTCCTCACATTTTCATGAAAAAATAGTCTGGCCAACATGGCAGGTTCTTCAGGCCACTTTGCAAAGCCATAAAATGCTATATAAATAAGCCCTAAAATTTATTGTTATGGTGTTATTATTATTAGGCAAACTACATGATGTTCTTGACAATCTCAAGCTTCTCTTTGTCATAAAAGTTCATCTTTTGTAGAATATTTCTCAGTAATATAATATGACATTGAATGGTGGGATACCACAATATCAGAAGAATTAAAATTGGAAATGACCCAAAAGGCAATGGAAAGAGACATGATAGGTGTAAGTAGATTATAGCACATTATCAATGATGACTTGGATGTCAGATGTAGGGCAAAAGATATAACAAAAGTTGTGTGTGCCTAGAAAAGATGAGCTGGTCACTGCATGAAAATGAAGTATGATAACAATTGGGTAGCCTCTATGCTGAAATGTCTTAATGTGATACACTAAAGGATCTCCAGAGAAAGGCCTCTAGTGTTGTTGGGTGGTTGTTCTAGGAAGGATTTATAACATGGACAAGATTAGAATAAGAATAAAAAGGTGGAATGGGTGGTAATCTGTATCTGGTCAGGATGCATCCATATCACTGCGCTCACAGATCAATCAAAATATGGAAGAATTGTGCTCTCATAGCACCCTACATGATGCTGAGTACATAATGTGTCATGGAAATAATAATGAATATAACCGAACTTGACTCTCATTTTTAATGTGTGAAGGGAACAGAAGGAACTAGTAAAGGAGATAAGTTAAAGAACCGGGGAGATGACATAAGAAAATTAATAGAAAGAAAAAAAATACCCATAATCTTCATCAAAAGCCATCTGTTCGCAGTTTGCAAAAGAGTTGGAAGAGACCTCAAAAGCCACTATTCCAACCCATACATGAAGAAGAATCTCTTCTACCACATATCTCAAATATTTGCTTAAAGAACTTTAGAGAGGAAGAACCCACTACCTTGGCAGCTAGCCTATTTGGCTTGGATAGATCTCTAATTTGGGGCAGCTAGGTGGCTCAATGGATAGAGAGCTGGGACTAGAGCCAGGAAAACCTGAGTTCAAATCCAGCCTCACACACTTACTAGCTGTGTGAGCCTGAGGAAGTCACATAAGCTCTGCTTACTTTAATCCACTGAAGAAGGAAATGGTAAATCACTCTATCTTTGTCAAGAAAACACCAAAATGAGTCATGAAAAGTCGGACACAACTGAAATGACTCAACAACAAAACCAGACTACAAAATGAAGACTGGGATGTGGAATAACAAGGACCAAGACATGAATCTATTCTGAAGACACACAAATGAATTTTCAATTTTCTACAAAAGGGTGGAGAATTTGTGGCCTCAAAGCCACATGTGGCCCTCTAGGTCCTCAGGTGTGGTCCTTTGACTGAATCCAAACTTCATAGAACAAATCCCCTTAATAAAAGGATTGCTCTGTAAAAGAAAAAAAAACCAGTCTGTTGTTAACAACTAGGGATGGTAGTTATCTTACAACACCTCCCCTTTGCCTCTGCCACACCAAGGTGAAAGGTCCTTATGGATTTGTCAACATATTTCAAAAATCAAAGTATTCATATGGCAAAATTAATTTTTGAAACACTGAACAAATCTTTGGCATGAATTTTATTCATCTTTAGAGCTATAGCTTGTTCAAAATGTGTCCAATTTATTCAGAATCACAGCATGTTAGAGCTGCTCTAAATCCTATGATCCAAAGGTCATGCAGTACAACTTCCTCATTTTATTAAGAGGAAAGCCAAGGCCCTGAGAACTTCCCTGTTGAACTTGAGGACACCTACCATCTTGTTAGTCTCATAAGTTCACAACCTCAACTTCTCATTCTCCCTCAACCCACATATCCAATCTATTGTCTTATCTTACAAGTTCTATTTCCTCAACATTGCTCCAATAGGTCCCCTCTCCACTCATACCCCCTCAGTTTAGGCTCTTATAGCCTCACTCTATTACTATTGCGATAGCCTCCTAATTAGTCTCCCTCCCTCGTGTCCCTACACAACAATTCTTTTTCTACACAATGGCAAAAGTGATTTTCTTCCAGTGATGGTTCGCCTGAGTTATCCTCCCCTCCCACACATATCAATAAATCCTCATGACTATCTACCTATCAAAAGCCTACTATTCCCACCCATATATGAAGAAGAATCTCTTCTATCACATATCTCAAATATTTGTAGCATCAAATAAAAATTCTACTGTTTGGCAAGTAAATCTCTTCACATCCTGGTCCTATCCTACTGTTTGGGGCTTATTAAACACTCTTTCCTTCCAAACACTCTACAATCCAGCCTTTTTGCCTTTTCTCACCTCTAAAATTCCATCCCCTATCCTCAAACCATTGCCACTGCACTGGCTATCCAACCAGACTAGAATGCTCTCTCTTCTCATCTGAATCTCTTAGAACCCCTAGCTTTCTTCAAGATTCAACTCAAAGATCACTTTCTATAGAGGACCTTTCCTGGTGCCCTCTCCCTGCCTTATTTGCTAGTACCATCTTCCCTAAGGTTACCTCATAGCTACTTAGTATATGTTTTGAATATACCTGTATATGTATATCCAACATTAGAACGTAAGTTCCTTTAGTGACTATTTAACATTCGTCTTTATATTCCTAGTGCCTAGCACAATGCCTGGCACATAGTAGGATTTTAATAAATGCTTATTGATGGAAGTGATTTGTGTAAGATCACAGGTGATGAGTTGGAGAACCAGAAGTTCTAAACTCATTCCTTTTTTTCACTATGACATGAGTGAACTGATTACCAAATGATGGTTCTTCCCAGTTGTGGTAATAGGGATGAATACCTCACAATTAGGAGAGACGGGTTTAAGATAATTTTTTCCACCAATTTTTTAATCCCAGAGGATCCTCAAGCTCCGTCTTCTGCTTCAACACCACAATAAGTTTTCCCTTCTTTGCTTCTTAGCATGGACATTAATCTCCTAGCTGCCAAATTATTAAGACACTTTGAAGTATAACTTCAAACAATTAAAAAAAGCTGAGGTATTAAGACCCAGGAAGCAACAACTGAGTACTTTAGACCATAGAGCAGAGATGGGCTGACTCACTTCTAACCAAAGACAGATAAACTAACGTGAGGTTACTAGGTAAAGATTCAGGTCAGAAAACAGCAATAGGCTTTAAAGATCAATATAACTCTATATAAACTATACAAATGTTATTCATTAATAGAATAGGTAATGAAATCTGCTCATTTTTCAGTTAACTTAAGCAATAACTTCAATTTCATTACTCATTAAGGTCTGTTGGCATTCATAAATTTAAAAAAATATTTGAGTTTTACTTCATCTTTTTTTTACCCTATACACCCACGGGTAAAGAATGGAATTAGCAACCTGTAACATAGCCAAAAGCATACAGAAGGGAGGAAGAAGAGGAGGAGCAAAGTATTTGGATATTCAGCTCCTGCATCATCATTACAAAAAAAAAATGTGCTGGGTACCCAGGGGGTGGGTGGCAGTGTTCTGAATTCTGTCCCTACTCAGCAGGAAGATGAATGCATAATGAACATCTGATGTACGTGTCCTCTAACCAAAAGACAGAGTACTCAGTTGATTAGTGTAAAAAGAAATTTAGGTCATGATTCAGTTTGATCAAGAGGATTAGCAGTTGTCCAATAAAAAAGATTATCAGTTACCATTCTCTCATATACTTACCAGGAGTGCATTTTTTTAAAGTAATAAACACATCTAAGAACTAAAACCAAGCAAAAACCCAAATAAACCCCATGTTTCAGATCTTATTAGTCTATGCCAAATGGAAGGCCACAGTAGGGAAAAAAAAAAAAGGAAAAAGAAGAAAGGTAGTCAGGATTTCATTAGATCCCATGTCATACGTGCTAGCCTTATACCATGGGGTCTGTAGGGTGGGGTCAACCATAACTAAAGCTGGAGTGAAAGAAAAATGGAATGCCTTTGCCCACTTATGTATTTCTTACACAACCTCTTCCAGTTACAGCCCCATTTCCATTCCAAGAAGCTGCCTGGCAAATGATCATCAGATTGAAGGCTATACTATGCACTACTGTGGCAAGCATTTTTCAAAGATTTCTAAGCTTAAGGCAACTCTTTTTTTTCTTTCTCTGCAGAAAAGTAACATTGAGAATCAAGTACAGAAGAATATATGAGAGAGAAAATGGTGAGCAGGTGTAACCCATTTTGTGAAAATTATTATTTGAGAAGGATAAAAGTGAGGAGAATGCCATAGCCCAGGGGGTAAAAGTTTTAAAGAATAGTATCAGTACTATCTGGAATATCCTGAAAACAGCTCCTGCCCTTTAACATGAACATATTTTAAGTTTACATAGTTAAAGTTAGCATTAGTTCTAAATCTACCTCAAAGCAGTGAACAGGTGGTGAAGAAGAGGGGAATTTAAAGCATGCTGTTCCTTGGGTGTCAAGACATCCTAAGCAATACATCCCATCATTTCTCTCAAAAAGCCAGATCCAAGAATCTTCATGACTCACATCTAACATAGCTTTTCTGCATATTTTACACTCTTGTTTCATTGCCTATCATTACACTATGCCTTGGTGTGATTTGACCTTCCTGTGAAAATGCTACTAAAATGTGGCAACAAAATTAGGTGAGCATTGGTATTTTCAAAGGGAGGGGAAGCATTTCTCCCTCAATTTTTGGAACTGCTTTAGGACAGCCTCAGAAAAAGAAAAACTAACCAGCCCAATGTGATAAAACATTATATTAAAAAATGCCAGTATGGTAAGACTGGCCTATAGCTGCTACCCCTGGAAAGCCTGCCCAAATTACCTACAAAAGAGGGCCTGAGTCTATCACATCCTACGAAAAATCTTTACACCAACCTAGTCCATAGGACAGCTTTTCTCCAAGTTCTCTGCCTTCCCTGGCTGCTGCTTTCTGCTGCCTTTGCGTTATTTGACTGTCCTTTGCAGTGAGTGCACCAGCCCTCTCTGAATCGCCATTCCACCCCATACCCTGGGCAGTGATGTAAAATCTGAGTCGGAAAACGAGTCTTCGACTAGGCTGGCTGAAAGTTATTTTGCCCTCTAGTGCAGACAGCGCTAGTGCACTGATCCGGTGACAGGGAGGGGAATGCGATGGGTCCAGCCCCGCACACAATTCTTGCTTTGCTACCTATTTCCCCTTCCCCAACCTTTCCTAAAATAGCACGGAAGGCGGAGGAAGGGAGGCTCCAAGAATCTGTCTGACGCCCTAGAGCTCCTATCTGATAGTAACAGTCACCGGTACAATGACAGGGGATGTTGGGGTCGGGGGGGTGGGGTAGGGGAGAGGGGGACTTTCGCTTCTTTCTGCACTAGTATGGGCTTAAGGATGTGCCGTGGGCGGAAATGACAATATAGAAAGAGGGAGAAATTTGCAGAAACCTCCTGGCACCTGATTGCAGGGAGAAAATCTCCCTTCTTTTCCACCTCCCCTACCCTCAGCTGGGCAGGACCCTAGAGTACAACGCGCAAACTTGCCAGGGATGTGTCCTCGTTTTTGCATGTTTTACCTTATTCCTAAGGCGGCTGGCTCGTCTTGTTCCACCGTTGCCAAGAGCAGCGGTTGAAAAATCACCTTGGCTTGCTTCTCCCGGGCTCCGCGGGAAATGCCCAAGAGCTCGCTCTTGTGCCTGGCGCTCGTGCTCTCCTCTCAATCCTGCTCTTTTCCACCACCACCACCACCAGCAGCAGCAGCAGCAGCAGCAGCAGCAGCAGCAGCAGCAGCAGCAGCAGCAGCAGCAGCAGCAGCGCAGCAGCAGCAGCAGCAGCAGCAGCAGCAGCACAGCAGCAGCAGCCGCCCCCCCCCCTTCTTTCCTCTCTCCCTCTGTCTTTACGAGAACTCTGGTGCTGACGGGAAGCCTTGGCCTCCCTGGTTACTGGGTACAACAATCCCACCCTAGCTCCATCCGAGCAGACAGATACACATAAGCGTGTACACACAACACACACGCACGCACACTCACTACTGCACCTAGCAGCGCCGGAGTGTCGTTCCCTCCCTCTAGCAATCAGATCCCTGGCGGGCCCTGCCGACCAGTGTCCTCTCCTCCCAGCATCAAACCTGAGCTTGCTTTCTCACCTCCCTCTCGCGCTCTTGGTCCAGAAGAGGCAAGGGAAAACTCCAGTGTCTCTGGCCAGGGTCGCTCTCCAATCCCTCTCCTTCCCACCCTTCCTTGGCTGGCTCAGCTTGGACGTCCTAGTTAGCCTCTGCTATCGAAAGGATGCATCGGCCCCCTGGATGAGCTGGGGGCGGGGACAAGGGAGGGCAGCTACGCAAAGGGCTTTCCCTTAGCTGAAATACACACAACCTCGCCTGCACCCTGGTGGTGTCTCTCAGAAGCAGACTAAGTGGTGTGGGTCCTCCACCCTCCCCTACGCCCTCCCATCCACTCCGGACCTGCCTGCTGGGGTTGAGGGCGGAGCGGAAATGTCAGTGGGAGATGCTGCCTCTGCTATACCGCAGCTGTGGGAGCGCTCAGAGCTGATTTGGCCTGGTGTGGTAGCTGCTCAGCTCCTCCAACATAAGCCTCCTGCAGGGATTCCGGAGCAACGAAGTGGCCCCTCAGTGCACCACTTCCTCAACCCCCTGCACAATTTAAGTTGGCTTCATAATAAGGGTGCACGCGGATTGTCCTCATGGAAGTTAGCAGTCACTAATTTAACCATCTGTTTTGTGACCCAGGTCAAACAGTAAACACTAAAACTGAAGGTGAAAAGCTGCATGTCAGTAATTAAACTGACACATTCCAAAGCCCTTTGTCTCATTAGTCATCCTTCGGTTAATTTTTCAATATGTTGCTGTTTTCACATATGCTACAAAATGACCCACTTTGCTGATATGTTTGAGATGAAAGTATGGTATTTTAAGGGAATAGAAAAATACATTTTATGGAGTAGTGCTAAGAGAACTGGCTTTAGAATCCGGAAAAACCAGATTCCAAACCTGTCTGGGGTATATAATTGCCTGGGTGACCTTGGGTAAGTCTTTACTATTCATTGCCCCCCCGCCACTCTCTAAAACTAAAGCCACAGAATAGTTTCTGATTTGAGTAAGTAGAGGAAACTTGTTTACATAGAGTACATATGCATTAGAAATCATAGGCCTGCCTGCCCTCTCAAAGAAGAAAGAACCCTGAACTTGGAGTCAGAAAATCTGGATTTGGATCCCAGGTCTGGCACTGAGAGTGAGCTGTGGGACTTAGATAATCACTTGTCTTCTCTGGGTCTCAGTTTCCTCATTTGTAAAATGAGGGATTTAGATTAGATGATCACCAATGTTCTTTCCTCAGGCCTTGACTTTCTGCTTCTTCAAGATGATATGAAAATGAGTCAGTGGTGACAGATGGCTGAAGTAAATCTCTAAATCATAGTTTACTAACCAAACCTGGAAGCAATAATCCTGCCAACAACTGTGACAAACTCAAAGATCAGTTCTCCCTACTGAAAGGTTTATACATGGGTTACAAATAGTCTGCCTTTTATCAACCAAATCAAAAGTTTGTTTCTGATTTGCAAATTGAAATGCTCAACATTAGGAAAAGTTTTGAGGTAGGTAAAATGTAAAATTCAAATTTGTTGCCCATCCTATACCTTTCTATATCCTTTACTATGATACTCAGTGGTACTTCCACATGCTTCTTCATGTATCCAGTGTCCTTATTCCCTTTTCTCAAAATATGTTCTTAGAAAAGAATTTGACTAACTCATTCACACTACACATCAACAAAATAAAATTCACACTAAAATACTTAAATGGGTCTGTGATCTTATTGATTCAATTCCTGCCAATGATGACAATTGTAACTCATCCATGCCAGCTTATGGAGTATTGTCCATTCCTTCACTTAAATTCTCTATAGGGGTCCATCTAGTGTGTTGGAGACCTTTCTCAATTTTTCCTAATCTTGCAAAGATTAAGGATCTTGGAAAATGAAGCATTCTGACTGTCCACTTGGGATCATCACTTACTCTTGATACATGACCAACCAATTTTCTCTTCCAATTATACAATTCTTTGATAGGCTCTTTTATTTTGTCCTTCAGAATTCCTCATTGGTTATATATTGCAGCCTGGTTGCATTAATGCAATACCTGATGACCAAACATACCACAAAATAATGTTTCTTGTTGTCTTTGATTTGTACAATAAAGCCTACTTTGTCAACCCTTTTCTTCACCTCTCCAAGAAATACTTGTGTTTGGCAGTGACTTCCTTGTTCTTTTTTTACTTTACAGCAAAAATGTCAAGACTGATGTGATTTAGCAGCTCCATCAATATGTCAATCCTTTGGCCAAGGGACAAAGAGCACATATTTAGAATGTTGTTTTTCAGTTGTTCAGCTGTGTTTGACTCTTCATGATCCCATGGAATTGTCCATGGGATTTTCTTGGCAAAGATATTGGAGTGGTTTGCCATTTCTCTCTCCAGTGTGTCCCCATTTAACAAATGGAGAACTCAGGCAAATAGGGATTAAGTGACTTGTCCAGGTTCAAACAACTAGTAAGTATCTGACGTGGGATTTGAATTCAGATCTTCCTGACACCAGGCTCTGTGCTCTATCCACTGCACTTCCTACTTCTCCCATACACATTTAGAGTACCCATAGTTAATAAAAGTTTGTTTATCATCCAAAAACTATGATTCTCGATACCTTCTATCCATTTTCTGCCCTTCCGCCATAACTGTTGTAGTTTTAGCAGGGGAATACACAGGACTGAGGGCCATTATAAATATATGTGTGTATATATACATGTATATATATATGTGAATATATGTATGTGTGTGTACATTTGCTTTGTGGGTCACCATGGTCAAAAAAAAAAAAAAAGAATCATCACCAAGAAGCCTTTCTTAGCTAAGTTAGTCCTTACCTAGCATGTGTCCAGGGCTATAGAATGAAAACCTAATGGAGTTTTTGCTCCACTGGCAAAACATATGAGAATCTAGATTTCCATGCCACACTGTACCTTCCCCTCGTCTCCCTCTGTTAGAGCTTTAACTTAATAATCAGATAAACTAATGTACACTATTGTGTTAATGGTTAAAAATGATAACAATGTATCACACAAGTAATGCTACATATGAACTATAGTCTTTTGGATTCAAATGTCTTAATCCAATAGAGAAACCCTTAGGAGTGGAATTTCAGTCCTAAAACAAGTAGGATGAAATACAGTTTGTTCACATTAGAATGCAAGCAGGAATAGGGAGGGCTGCCCAGGAAGTCAGAAGCAGGAGAGTTTAGCCACGCACGTGGGGTTTAGAATATACAAGGGTCTATATAGCTTTTGGATTAAATCCAGTGAATTCAGCCATGGCAGGTAGGCTGGATAGGTAGGTTTCAGAGGGCAAAGAAGTCACAAGAGCAGCAGTATTGAACAAAGAAAAAATTTTTAACTTAGATTAGAGAATATTTGTCCTCTAATTTGTTTTACATACTGTCTGTTACCTGTGGATCACTCTGGCTAGACAAATGTTGACAACATTCAAGAGATGCTTGGATTAGAGCCCAGCTAATTTGTTAATATGTCACAGATGGCACAGAGGAATGTGTGCTAGATTTGTGGTTGGAAGTTGAAATCCTGTCTCTGCCATTCACTACTTATGCAATCTTGGGTAAAGTCACTTCAACTTGAGGGCTTTAGTTGAGAGAGAGAGAGAGAGAGAGAGAGAGAGAGAGAGAGAGAGAGAGAGAGAGAGAGAGAGAGAGAGAGAGAGAGAGAGAGAGAGAGAGAGAGAGAGAGAGAGAGAGAGAGAGAGAGAGAGAGAGAGAGAGAGAGAGAGAGACGAACTAGATGACCTCTAAGGTTCCTTCTCACTCTAACTTCATGATCCTATAATCTTGCATTTATAGACTGCTTTATTTTATAGTTAATTTTCATAGATATCCTCATTTTAAATAGGTAAGAATCCTACTAGGCAGAAAGGATAAATAACTTTCTCTAAAGGATCCCTGAACATCTGATCTCTGCGACTTTGTTTATGCTGATCTCTCCTCTCAGAATCCTATTGTTCTCCATCTCTACCTGTCAAAATATTACCTTCTTTATGTTATCATGCATTTTGCTCTCATCTTTTGCTCTATAGAACCAACAGAAATGATCCTGGAATAGGTCAGTGACCTGCTATCATCATTTTATGTTTAATGTTCTGAGACTGTTGCACAAATAGACAAAATGACTGCCTTATGTAATTGGAGAAGATCATTGGGATGCAAGTTTATCTTTGGTAGACTTACTGAAAGTATCTTCTGGGCAACTCAAGTGGCAGACAGGATGGCAAGATGACATGAACCTTGTCCTGTTTCCACATTATTTTAATTTATTCTACTTGGCTTCCACATTTTGAAAGCTTTTCATCCCATATAGTTTGGAGATTATGAGTATTTGGCATGGTAACATTTATTTAATTTTAAATTATTTT
This sequence comes from Phascolarctos cinereus, assembly GCF_003287225.1. Taxonomy (NCBI): domain Eukaryota; kingdom Metazoa; phylum Chordata; class Mammalia; order Diprotodontia; family Phascolarctidae; genus Phascolarctos; species Phascolarctos cinereus. Next base: position 100,535,684 of record NW_027555958.1, on the reverse strand, counting down.
TGCATATCAATATTGTATTTGGGTGGTTTTGAGAAATAGTGTTGTCTATAAGGATATTTCATTTCCAGGATAGTTAATTCACTGTATTCTTAATTCTATTTTAGGGTCTATAGTTATAGTATGGAGATTTGTCATCTGTTAACAAAAGAAAATGAGCTTCTGATGTAAAAGTCCAACCACTTGATCCTGCCATTCTAGTTATCCAGTAGATACTAATTTTTTTTTTTTGCAGCCTGTAGTGATACACAGTACAGTTATACTTAACTCCAAAATCTACATCAATCAATGAGTCTATGGTTTTCTTTGTAATTTCTGATGAAAATGACTCAATCCTGGATTGCTATCATAAACATTTCTGTTTTGATGAACAGATTCAGCCATTTCTTCCTTCATTCCTTTCTTTGTCCTTTACTTTCTTTTTCTTTTTTCTTCCTTCCTTCCTCATTCCCTTCTTTCTTTCTCTTTCTTTCTTTCTTTCTTTCTTTTTTCTTTCTTTCTTTCTTTCTTTCTTTCTTTCCTTCCTTCCTTCCTGTCTGTCTTTCTTTCTTTCTTCCTTTCTTTCTTTCTTTCTGTCTTTCTTCCTTTCTTCCTTTCTTCCTTTCTTTCTTCCTTTCTTTCTTTGAAACTAGGTCTCCCTATCACACTCAGGCTGGAAGGGCAGGACTCATTCAAGGACACAATCACAGCATAGGAATTTTGGCCCACTCCATTTCAGTTTGCCCCTCCTTAGGCAGCCTGGTAGTCCTCTACTCCCAGAAGCTTGCAAAATTGATGCTAGATCTAGTTTGGGTTAGTCCAGTCCAGCTAAACTCAAGTCATCCATCACCTTCATCTTCCCCAGTAGATGGGATTACAGAAATGAGCTGCCACACCAGGCTGTATTAGCCATTTGTTAATACTCTTTTGCTGACATGATGTTAGTTTCATTCACGTGTGTGTGTTGACCAATAACACCTTTTTGACTCCACTCTTGGGTCTTTGCTGCTTCATAAACTCTATCCAAAGATAAACCACTTTCAGTAATATTTGATAGATCCAATTGTGAATACTTGTTATTAGGCTTTATAATTGCTTTGTGTTATGAGGTGCATTTATCCTAAAAATATTTTTGTAAATTTTTTAACTGTTAATCATGTCATCTGAAAATATCAATTAATCTTTGTTTTTTTTAATCAGATTTAACTTCTCAAACTTTAGGAATTTTACATTTATCAAGTTCAAATTACATTTTGATATTGCTGAAGAAAGTTTCCATAAAATGAAGTAACTGTTTAATATGCTTTTCACTGGAGCAATACAACTAGATGTCACCCCTATATATCAAGTGGTTAATAAAATGCTTTGGTGTTACACCACTTGGAAGATGACACATTTTATAAATTGTTTTTGACATTATTCTGTTGGTAGTATATTTAAAATAGAAAACAGTTTTCCATGTGGCCATCAAATATTGTAGCATTCTCACTCTCCTTGAATCTATTTTATGTCATTAGTGTAGAACAAATGAGTCAAAGGCTTTGTAGAAAATAAAGATTGGTAGAAGAAGAGTCAAGGTGGAGAAGTATCAGGAAGAAATGTAACTTAGCCAATTTCCACCAACACACACCTGCTCCATAAAGATCTTTTAAAAAGATGGACTTTTGAATGAGAAATTCAAGAAAAAAGATGACAGTGAGGTTTTTTTCCTACTCCATTTGCTTAGGAAGATACATAGGGAGGTCTGCAGACACTGGGGACAGGGCCTGTCCCTGAGCACCATGCAGAGCATTCCATCACCCAGGGAAGGCTGAAAGAGGGCTGAGACTAGATAATAGGACAGAAAGCACTACAACAGAAAGAGGTCCCCAGAGAGTCCTAAACTGGTACGGGGTAAAGGAATGGTGCCATCTGGCAACTCTGTTGCTCATTACCCAGTTCCAGCTTATAGATTCAGGATAGTCTAAGGAGAGGAATCTGTACCTAGGAGTGGCAAAGAGGGGCAGTCATGACATGAGGCTTATCTGGGTACAGAGAGAAAAATAAATAGTAGCTATGTAGCTCTGATTCCAGAGCAGAGTCAAGACTGTCTTCTAGCCTCCAACTCTGGCTGTAGCCTGAAGCGGAATGACTAGGATGTGAATAGCAGGCCAAAGGAGAACCTGCAGTTCACTTAATCAGAACCTGTAGAGTTGCCCTTTGGGGTAATAGTGCTTGAGTCCAGCAGCACTCAATTCAAACTTCCAGGCAGGAACATACTGACAGAAGTATTGATCAGACCTAAACCTGTATCTGGAACTTGCCAGAATGGCAGTGAACAGATTTCACTCTAGATCATATCAATTTGGGAGCAACAAAATCTTGCAGGTCCCCCATCTTAGCTGTATTCACTCCATATTCCAAAAGAGCAGTAGAAGGATTGAAGAAGACAGAAACTCAGCCCAGATATTCTCTGCCCTCCCCACAGGAGTAGAACCTAGCACTGACATAAAGTGTAAAGCCCAGAAGTAGACTGGATAGATGAGCAAACAAATAACACCATAAGGTGCTAGTTTGGTAACAGGGAAGCTGACATAGAAACTTAAAGAAAATGACTCCACAGCATCTATAAGCAAAGTGTCAAAAAAAATTAGTTTGGACACAAGTTCAACCACAAGTCATAGAAGAGATAAAGCATTAGGTGAAGAAGAGCCAAAAATTCACTTAAAAAACAAATAAGAGGAGTAGGGGAAAAGTGGGAACAGAAGTGAGAGCTATGTAAAAAAAGATAAAGGAAAAAAAATTAACAACTTAAAACAAGAGGTATAAAACCTTACCAAAAAAAAAACCCAACCCAAAACCACATCTTCCTTAAATATTAGAATTGACCAAATAGAAGCTTTACTCCATAAGGCACCAAGAAATATTAAAAAAAAAAGTCAAAAGATTAAAAGAAAAAAATATGTAAGGTAATACATTCTGAAAAAAAAAGTGACCAAAAAAAAAAACAGATTGAGAAGAGATAATTTAAGAATCACTGGACAGCTGAAATCTATGACCAAAAGAAGATCTTAGACATCATATTTCAAGAGATCAGGAAATTTCCCAGATCTGTTAGAACCAGAAGCAAAGCAAAAATTGAAAGTATCCACCAGTCACCTCCCAGGGAGTGGGGGAGAACCCAAATGAAAACATCCAGAAATATTATGGCTAAAATCCAATATCCTCAGATCAAGGAAATAATACTACAAATAAGTAGAAATAAAGAATTCAAGTATCAAGGAGCCAGACAAGATCATGTTAGATTTAGCTGCCACCACTATAAATGAACTGGGAGGTTGAAAAATAATATACCAGAAGGCAAAAGATTAAAGTTGACAACCAAGAATAACTTACCCCCCAAAAAACTGACTAGTTATCTTACATGAGAAAAAAAATGGAACTTTAGTAAAATAGAGGAATTCCAAGTATTATTGATGAAAGACCTGAGCTTAGTAGAAAATTTGACAAAAAAAGAAAGCCAATGACCAGTATCAAAAATGAAAAAAAAGTGAATTCATAATGAAAGAGGAAATAAAAGAAACCAATAGGAATGATTTTGCCCAGTTATATTCCAATACTCAAATCTAAGTGAAATGTGTATAAATATTTACAAAAATTATAAATTGCCTAGATTAACAGCACAGGAAATAAAGTACTTATATAGCTATCTTAGACAAAAAAAAATTGAACAAGCCATGCATAAACTTCCAAAGGAAAAAAAACCTCAGGACCAGATAGATTTATAAGCAAATTCTTTCAAACATAAAAAAAATAATTTATTCCAGTAGTATATAAACTGTTTGAAAAAAAATAAGAAAAGGAGTCTAAATTCATTCTAAGATTCATTCATAGTCTTGCTACCTAAACTAGGAAGAGTTAAAAAAAATAAAAGTAAACTATAGATCAATATTGGTGTAATTAAAATATTGTCAAGGGTAGTTCAGCAAAATATCACAAAGATTATGCACTACAACCAAGCTGGATTTATACCAGAAATGCCGGGCTGATTCAGTATTAGGAAAACTATAAAAATAATTGACCACATTAATTGCAAAAACAAAAACTTCTAGGATTAATCAATGATTATTATTATTTATCAAGTATCTTATATGTGCCAGGTACATTGCTAATTGTTGAGGATGCAAAAAGAGGCAAAAGATAGTCCCTATCTTCAAGGAGTTTACAGTCCAATGGAAGAGACAACATGTATATAAATATATACAAAATAAACTACATGCAGGATAAATAGGGAAAAATTAACAGAGGGAAAGCACTAGAATTAAGAAGGGTTGGGGAAGGCTTCCTTTAGAGGACGGGGTTTTTCTTGGGACTTAAAAAAAAGGTAGGGAATTCAGTAGGGAGAGGGAGAGCATTCTGGACATGGGAGACAGCCATAGAGAAAGCCCAGAGATGAGAGGAGTGTCCTAGGAGTGTCTTGTTCATGGAAGAGCCAGGCTGATGAAAGAGATGTCAGAGAAAAGGTACAGAAAATCTTTTGGCAAGATGCAATACCTGTTCTTGTTAAAGGTACCCAACAGCATAGCAATAAATGGATCTTCCCTTAATATAACTGGTATCTACAAAAAAAAAAAAAAGAGCCAGTATTATTTATAACGGAGATAAGCAAAAAGTCTTTTCAATTAGATTATGGGTAAAGCAAAGATGACTGTTATTAAATTACTATTAAATATAGTTCTAGAAATGCTAGTTGTAGTGATAAGACACAAAAAGAAATTGGTATTAGGCAATAATAATAAGCACAGGCAACGAGGAAATGCAAAGATCACTTTTTGCAGATGATTTACTTACAGAACTCTGGAGAGTCAACTAAACAATTAATTGAAACAATTAACAATCTCAGCAAAGTTACAAGAAATGAAATAAACCCAAGTAAAATATTACCTTTTTGGCATATTACCACCAAAGTCTAACAGAAAGAGAGGAAGAAAAATTCCATTTAAAACAGCTACAGGATCAACTATGGATGACTCAGCTCTTCTCACAGCAACACAATGATCCAAGACAAGTACAAAGGACTCCTGAAGGAAAATGCTATCCATATACAAATAAAGAACTGAGAGACTCTGAATGCAGATCGAAGCATATTTTTTCACTTTATTCTTTCTTGTGGTTTTTTTCCCTCTTTTGATCTGTTTCTTTTTTCTCAGCCATGACTAATATGGAAATAGTTTTCCATGATTGCACATATATAAACTATATCAAACTGCCTACCATTTTCAGAAGAAGGGACAGGAGCGAGGGAGAAAAATTGGGAACTCAAAATCTTGTAAAAATGAACGCTAAAAATTTTCTTGACATGTAACTGGGAAAAAATACAATACTATTTTTTTTTAATGTTGACTGCTCAGAGTCTATTGTTATATGTTGTGTCCTTCAATAGTTTTATTGGGTTTTTAAAATACTTATTTTTATTTGTTTTTTTTTAATTTCCCCAGTTACATGTAAAAATAATTTTAATGTTCATTTTTAAAACTTTGAGTTCTAAATTCTCTCCCTTCCTCCCTCCTACCCCCAATTGAGAAGGCAAGCAAGTAATTTGATATGGGTTATACACGTATAGTCATGCAAAACTATCAATAATCATGCTGTGAAAGAAAACAAAGAAAAACAAAAAAAATTTAAATAAAGTAAAAAAAAGTATGCTTCAATCTGTATTCAGACATCATCAGTTCTTTCTCTGGGGGTGGATAGCATTTTTCATTTTAAGTCCTTCAGAGTTGTCTTGGATCATTGCATTGCTGAGAATAGCTAAGTCATTCACAGCTGATCATATTGCAATAATACTGTCACTTTGTACACAGTACATTTCACTTTGCATTATCTCATGCAAGTTTTTCCAGGTTTTTCTGAGAGTATCCTGCTCATTATTTCTTATAATATAATAGTATCCCATCATAATCACATACCATAACTTGTTCAGCCATTTCCCAATTGATGGGCATCCCTCAATTTCTAATTCTTTGCCCCCGGAAAAGAGTCGCTATAAATATTTTTGTACATACAGGTCCTTTTCCTTTTTAAAATTTCTTTTGGAATACAGATGTACTAATGGTATTGCTAAGTCAAAGGGTAAGCATGGTTTCATAGCCCTTTGAGCACAGTTCCAAATTGCACTATAGAATGGTTGAATCAATTCACAACTCCACCAACAGTGTGTTAATGTCTCATTTTCCCCACATCCCCTCCAACATTTGTCATTTACCTTTTCTGTACTATTAGTCAATCTAATAGGTATGAGGCAGTAACTCAGAATTGTTTTCATTTGCATTTCTCTAATCAATAGTGAGAGTATTTTTTCATATAGCTTGTAGATAGCTTTGATTACTTCACCTGAAAACTGATCATATTATTTAATCATTCATCAATTGAGGAATGGCTCTTCTTTTTTATAAATGACTCAGTTCTCTATATGTTTGATAAATGAGGCCGTTATCAGAGAAATTTGCTTCAAAATTTTTTTCACAGTTACTAGTGTGTCTCTCCATCCTATCCCCCTTCAGTCATTCTATGCTCTCTGTCCTTTCACCCTGCCCTTCTTCAAAAGTCTTTTGCTTTTTACTGCCCCCTCCCCCAATTTGCTCTCCCTCTTATCACCCTTCCTCCTTCTCTTATACCCTTCCTTTCCTACTTTCCTGTAGGGTAAGACAGATTTCTATACCAAATTGAGTTTGTACGTTATTCCCTCTTTGAGCTAATTCTGATGAGAGTAAGATTACTCATTCCGCCTCACCTCCCTTCTCTTCCCCTCCACGGCAAAAGCTTTTTCTTGCCTCTTTTACATGAGATAATTTAGACCACTCTACCTCTCTCTTTTTCTTTCTCCTAGTATATGCCTTTCTCACTCCTTAATTTTTTTAGATATCATTTAGATATTATCCTTTCATATTTAACTCACACCTGTGCCCATTGTCTGTGTATACTCCTATCTGCCCTAATAATGAGAAAGTGCTTATGAGTTATAAGTAACATCTTCCCATGTAGGAATATAAACAGTTTAACTTTAGTAAGTCCTTTATGATTTCTCTTTCCTGCATCTTGTATCTAAAAGTCAAAGTTTCTATTCATCTGTAGTCTTTTCATCCAGAATGCTTGAAAATCCTCTATCCCAATGAATGTCCATTTCCACCCCCCCTGAAGAATTATACTCAATTTTGTTATGTAGGTGATTCTTGGATGTAATTCTAGCTCCTTTGCCTTCCAGAATATCAAATTCCAAGCCCTCTTATTCATTAATGTAGAAGCTGCTAAATCTTGTGTTATCATGGCTGTGGCTCCACCATACTTGAATTGTTTCTTTCTGTCTGCTTGCAACATTTTCTCCTTGACCTTGGAACTCTAGAATTTTGCTACAATATTCCTGGGAGTTTTCATTTTGGCCAAATGGATAATTTCCTTGATAATTTCTTGAAAGATGATAACTGGGCTTTTTTTTTTATCATGGCTTTCTGGTAGTCCAACAATTTTAAATTATTTCTCCTGGATCTATTTTCCAGGTCAATTGTTTTTCCAGTGAAATATTTTACATTGTCTTCCTTTTTCCCATTCTTTTGGTTTTATTTTATTATTTTTTTTTGATTTCTCATAAAATAATCAGCTTCCACTTGCTCCATTCTAATTTTTAAGGACTTATTTTCTGCAGTGAGCCTTTGGACCTCCTTTTCCATTTGGCCAATTCTACTTTTTAAGGCAATCTTCTCCTCATTGGCTTTTTGGACCTCTTTTACCATTTGGCTTCATCTATTTTTTAAGGTGTTATTTTCTTTAGTATTTTTTGTGTCTCCTTTACCCAACCTTTGACTTGTTTTTCATGATTTTCTTGCATCACTCTCATTTCTCTTCCCTAATTTTCCTCTACTTCTCTTATTAGCTCTTCAAAATCCTTCTTGGGCTCTTCCAAGGCCTGGGACTGATTCATGTTTTTCTTGGAGGCTTTGAATGTAGGAGCTTTGACTTTATTGTCTTCTTCTGGTTGTATGTTTTGATCTTCTTTGTTACCAAAAAAAGATTCTATGGTCTGACACTTCTTGCAAGGTTTTCTCATGATCCCAGCCAAAAATTACTTGAGTTATAAACTCTTTATTAAGGTAGAGGTCTGCTTCCAATGTGGAGAATGTATTATCCCAAGCTTCGGGGGTTTGTACAGCTGTTTTCAGAGATACTTGTAGGGACCTGTAAGTTTTCAGTTCTTCCAAGGTGGGATGATCTAAGGAGACGTGTTTACTACTCTCCTGGCCTGTGCTCTGTTCTGTGAGCCTCTACAAGAATTCTTTTCTGCCCTAGAACTGTGAGAAGGGTGCTCCCTCCACTGTGGCTGCAAGCTCTGGTGTGCTAGTGCTCCTCCTTGCTCTGGGATTACCAACCAGGATTGTAACCCACATCTGAGTATGGGCAAAGCAATAGTGTCCTACCTCAGTGCTAACAAAAAGACCGCTGCAATTTCCTTTTTTTTTGTTTGTTTTGTTTTTGGTGAGGCAATTGGGTTTAAGTGACTTGCCCAGAGTCACACAGCTAGTAAGTGCTATGCGTCTGAGGTCAGATTTAAAGTCAGGTCCTCCCACCTCCAAGGCCAGTGCTGTATCCACTGTGCCACCTAGCTGCCCTGCCTGTCTCCTTCCACTCAATTGTTTGATCCCCTAACCATCTGTGAGCTGAGAGCTCCAGAAGCAGCCACTGCCACTGCCACGGCTTATTCAGTGGCTCCCAAGTCTGCTTCTGGTTTCCTGGGGCTGAGGTTGTGATGGTGCAGCCTGTGCTGGACTGTACTCCACTCTCACCCAGGTGTGACAGCCCCTTCCTGCTGACCTTCTAAGTTGTCTTTGGTGTCTGTGAGTTAAGAGGTCTGGAAACTGCCACTGCTTCCAGGGATTCAGTTGCTCCAAGGCCTGCTCCAGGTTTGCTGGAGCCCAGTCTGTATTGCACTATATTCCTCTCTCACCCTTGTGCAACAGACCTTTTGTGCATATCCTCCAAGTTGTCTTGGGCCGGGAATTTGTTTCAGTCCATATTTTTGTGGGTTCTTCTGATTTAGAATTTGTTCAGGGTCATTTTAAAAGGTATTTGGAGGGTTTGGTGGGGAGAGCTCAAGTGAGTCCCTGCCTTTATTCTGACATCTTGGCTCTACCTGAATACAATACTATTTTAAAAAACAAAATAAAACAGCTACAGATAATGTAAAATACTTGAGAGTCCAACTGTGAAGACACACACAAAAACTATATGAACACAATTACACAATGCCCTTTACCCAGATAAACTCATATCTAAATAACTGAAAAACATTAATTGTTCAAGGGTAGATTGATTCAATATAATAAAAATGACAATGTTACTCTAAATTACTTAATTTATTTGGTGCCATACTAATCAAAATACCAAAAAATTAATTTATAAAACTAGAAAAAAATAACAACAAAGCTCATCTAGAGAAACAAAAGATGAAAATTATCAAGGGAATTGATGAAAAATAGTTGGAAAGCAGGTTAGATCATAGCACCAGGTCTCAAACTGTATTACAAAGCCATAATTATACATACTATATAAACATATGTATACATACACATATGTATATGTATAGATACATATATGTTACTGATTTAAATTCTTAAGAATTAGAGCCATTCTTCAATTGATACATGGCCAAAGAATATGAATAAGCAATTTTCAGTGGAAGAAATCTAAGCTATCAATGGCTATATGCGAAATACTCTCAATTAGTAATAATTGGAGAAATACAAATTAATATAATTCTGAGGTCCCATCTCATACCCATTAGATTGACAAAGCTGGCCAAAGGAAAAAAAAAGAAAAATGACATATACTGGAAGGGCTATGGCAAAAGAGTTACGTTAGTGTACTATTTGTGGAGCTGTGAGTGGGCAGTCAGTCTCGAAAGCCATTTGGAACTATGCCCCCAAAGCTATTAAATTGTGCATATACTTTAGCCTAGTGATGCTACTACCACATCTGCACCCCCCAAAGACATCAAAGAAAGAGGAAAAGGACCACATGCACAAAAATATTGATAGCAGCTCTTTCACTTTAGTAAAAAAAAAATGGAAACAGAGAAAATGCCCCTCAAATCAGGAATGACTGGACAATTTATGATATGTGAATTTGATGGAATATTATTGTACTATAATTAAAGATGAAAGGGATGGTTTAGAGGAATATGGGAAGACTTTCATGAACTGATGAAAAGTAAAGTGTGCAGGAGAACCATTTATACAATCACAACCATAACTTTAAAAGACTTGGAAACTCTGATCAATACATTGACTAACCACGATTCCAGAAGAGCCATGATGAATCATACTATCCATATCCCTGTAGAGAACTGAAGGATCAGGGTAAAGGCGAGGCCATTTGGTGGAGGGCTTGGGGGGAATGTTGCAGGAATTTGTTTCACTTCACTATACATGTTTGTAACTTTTATTTTTTCTTTCTTTCTCAAAGAGGTTAGATAGGAAGGCTAGAAGGGAGATAATTCGGAGCTGAAAACAAAATAAAATTGAATTATTCCCCAAAAGGGGCTTAAAGTTTGGGAATATTCCTCACTTTCTCTTGACATTGAGAGGATTCCAACGCAGCACACAGTCATCCATTAGTCATTCCCCACTCTCTATGCGACTACACCATCTTTTTTGATCATGCAAATTCTCTGACGGCGCCCTTTACCTAAGTTTTCTTTATATTTTCTTATTTATTATGTGTTGCAACTTGGAATGTACACTTTCATTGCATTCTGAATAATAATCATTTTTAATATTTTGGAAACGACAGTGATCCACGGCTAACAGCCATAAAGCAATGCTGATAAAATACTGGTATTTAAAAAATGAGCTTTTATTTGAGGGAGAAGTTTGGGTTCACTACAGGAGCTTTGCAATTTTCTAAAGGCAATCCATAATGTTCTCCACTGCTTTTTTAATTGTGGGCCAAACTCATTATCCATTTGTAGTATCTGTCTAGCAGGGGTGGGGAACCTGTGGCCTTGAGGCCACATGTGGCCCTCTAGGTCCTCAAGTACAATCCTTTGACTGAATCCAAACTTCACAGAACAAGTCCCCTTAATAATTTTTTCTGTAAAACTTGGACTCAGTCAAGAGGCCACACCCAAGGACCTAGAAGACCACATGTGGCCTTCAGGCCACAGGTGTCCCACCCCTAGAACAAAAATACTGTCATGTCACAAGTATTTTAAAGTGCCTTCTAGTTCTTGGCACTGTGTTAACCCCTAGGGAATATAAAGAAAGTAACAATAGTTCCTTCTCTCAAGAAGCTCACCTTCTAAGGGGACAGATAACTGCAAACAGCTATGAATAAACAGGATATATACAGTATACATTTGAGCTAATCAGCAAAGGGAGGTGCTAACAATAAGATGGACTGAGAAAGGCTTATTTGCAGAAGGTGGAATTCTAGTTGGACTTAAACAAAGCCCGGGAAGCCTGGAGGTAGAAATGAGGAGGGAGAGAATTCCAGGTGTGGGTGACATCCTGTGAAAATGCCCAGTCAGGAGATGAAGTGTTATGTTTGAGGAACAGCAAGGATAGTATCACTGGATCATAGACAATGTGGAGGGCAGTCGGCTGCGAGAAGAATGGAAATGTAGGAAGGGGTCAAGTCATGAAGGAGTTCGAAAGCCAGAGGATTTTATGTTTGACCCTGGAGGTAATAGGGAGCCACTGGTGTTTATTGAATAGGGGATGACATGGTCAGATTTGCACTTTAGGGAGGTCAATTTGACATCTGAGTGAAGGGTGATAAGTTTTTGAGTGGTTATAAATCTTATCCAGCAGGGTCCCTAGGTCTTTATACAGCAAACATAGATGAGAAAGATAGAGACAGAGATGGAGTGGGAGCAGGGAAGAGAATGGGATCAGTGTGAATGGATTATCCTTTTTTTAGATTATTACCATCAAATCCTGCTTTAAAGATCTATTTATATAATTAAACAGAGTAAATAATATTGCTTGATGGTATGCTTTTATTCTCTCTTACTTGACTTATCCTAAAAGCACTCAGTAGGAAGCATTTTAAATCAAACACTTAATTGCCTAAAATGTATGAACTGAATAGACTGACTCAATTTAGACTGGTTCCAGGCCTTACACTTGAGAAATGGTGAATTTCCTTTGGAGATAATGAAGCAGAAGGAATTGACAGTTGAGATCATTATAGCTTTCTGTTTTGTGTTTTTAAATCTGGGCAATGGCCCCATGGTTGAAGTGTTAGGAGTTCTTGAAACATACAGTGAGCAGCATGGTGTGATGGAAGGAGGAGAGGACAAATCTAATTACATTACCCTTTGCTATCTGTGATCTTCTAGACAAATCACTTCACCTCTCTGTCTCAATCTTTTCACCTGTAGAATAAGAGGGAATGGACAAGATAATAAGATTGTAGACTGAGAACCAGAAGGAACCTAGGTATCTAGGACAGAGTTCTATGACATATAGAAAATGGAAACTGATAGAAACTAAGTGAGTTATCCAAGGTTGCAAAGCTATTAAGTAGCAAAGCCTAAAATTGAATACAGGTTTTATGACTCCAAATTCAGTGGTTTTTTTTTTAATTTTGGAGGCAATGGAGGTTAAATGACTTACCCAGGATCACACAGCTAGCTAGTAAGTGTCTGAGGCCGTATTTGAACTCAGATCCTCTTGACTCCAGGGCTGGTGCTCTACCCAGTGTACCACCTAACTGTCCCCATAAAGGAATCCTGCCATGTGGATGTGTGTGTGTGTGTGTGTGTGTGTGTGTGTGTGTGTGTGTGTGTGTTTGTGGCAATTGGGATTAGTGACTTGCCCAAAGTCACACAACCTAGTGGGCGTTATGTGTCTGAGGTCGGATTTGAACTCAGGTCCCCCTGACTCCAGGGCCAGTGCTCTATCCACTGTGCCACCTAGCTCCCCCATCAGTGTTCTTTTAACAATACTGAATTGTTTCCCTGATCTCTAAGCTTCCCCTCAGCTCTAAATCCTAAGATCCTTTGATTTGAATATGATAAAAGTTATTTTGGTTACCTGATTTTTAAAAAAAATTATCCCTTCTTCTATTCTTCCTCTGTGTGTGTGTGTGTGTGTGTGTGTGTGTGTGTGTGTATGCATACACATGCCCATACAAATGCACCTGAACCAGAAACATAGATGTACATACACAGGGAAATAGGGTATGATGCTATAATTGTGGATGTGTGAAGAATAGCAGCCCATAATTTCATAATGCTTTACAGTTATGATATACTTCATATAAATTTTGTAATTTCATCTACCTTAGTGCTGGACTTTGAGCCAGAAGGCCTGAGTTCAAGTCTAGCATCAGACACTTAATAGCTGTATGACCCTAGGCAAGTTTCAACCTCTATTTGCTTCAATTTCATCATTTGTAAAATGAGAATAATAATAGCACCTACCTTGCAGGATTTTTGTGAGAATCAAATGAAATAATATTTGTAAAAAGTACAGTGCTTGCACATAGTAGATATTATATGATATTAATAATCAATACTAACTAATATTTATAGAATTCTTACCATGTGCTGGGAATTATGCTAAAATCTTTATAATTATTTCATTTGATCCTCACAACAATTCTGGGAGGTAGGTGTTTTTGTTCCCACTTACAGATGAGGAAACTGAGAGAAAGTTTGAGTAGGGCCACACAGCTATGTAAATGTTAGCTATTACTAGCTAATTTTTATTATATTTATTATAATTTTTATTATCATTACTAAGGTCTAGGTAAGGACTTTGATTTTTAAAAAACCTAAACCTTATAATAATAATAATAATAATAATACTTTGCTCTTTTAGATGATTATTTATGTCTGTCATTCATAGGGAGGTAGGGAGAGGCTAAGGATAGAGACTGGACCTGCAATTTTATCCTAAAATTTCCAGGTAGAAAACTCCATCCACCAACTCAGGTCAGCACCTTCTCTGCATCTTATAGTGCTAGAGAGTGACCAAGACCTCTGAGATGTTAAGTGACTTGCCCAAGATCTTGCAGCCAGTATTGTCTAAGACGGCAAATGAACCCAGGTCTTCCTAGCTTGGAAACCTGTCAAGCTGCCTCTCCCATTTAAACAGAGCTAATATCTAACCAATTTATACATCAATCATTTCTAAAAGGTAATATTTGGAGTGTAGATGTGGACCAAACATTCCTAACCATCTCATGTTCAAAACAAATTTCACTTATCTCAATAACTAGGTTCACATATGTATCTGAAAGCCTGCTTATCTATGCTTAGTCTTATCTCTACTGGCTGTAATGAGTAGAATAGGGGATGTTGGCCAATTAATCGATCCACATGCTTAGCTCTTAGGAAAGAAGCAGTTTGGTACTATCGATCAAACAATCAATAAACATTTATTAAGTGCATATCATGTGCCAGGCACTATGCTGAGTTATGGGGATACAAAAAGAGGCAAAAGACAGTCCCTTCCCTTCTGAGAGTACAAGAGTTTGGAGGAGGCTGATGACCCAGATATGAATCTCCCTCATTTTTTTTTTTACTCCCTGAATGAACTTGGATAAATGTAATCTCTTTAGCTTCCATTTCCTCAACTATAAAATGAGATGTTTTGTTCTCTCTCTTCATTACACATGAATGGATTTAAGTATTAACGGAAAGATTTAGATTAAATAGGAGGATGAACTTCCTGTCAGTGAAGGGTGTTTAAAAAAATGTTATTTATTTTTTCCCTTGTATCTTTTGGTGTAGTTCATGTAGCCATTAGTTTGGTATGGTATAGGTAAAATCTGACAATAAACTAGGGGACAAATGAATGCACTAACTTAGTTGTTGTCTCCAACAGTTGTATTGCTGCAGGGCACTGGAAAGGTCAACCTGTCCCCATCCCGATTTTCCAGGCTTATTATATATTACTCATTACTCCCCTTTAAATACTCTTTGATTCAGCTAAACTGGCCTTCCTACTGTTTTTCGCATGTACAACCCTCTGTTTCCTGTCTTTGAACCTATCCTTCACTCTTAGTATACACTCCTTTCTCACATCCACCTATTTGAACTCAATCTATAAACATTTATTAAGCACCTACTATGTGCCAGGCACTTTGCTAAGGACTGGGTATACAAAAAAGAGGTAAAGGGCAATTTCTGCCCCAAAGGGATAACAAAAAGGGAAGACAACAAGCAAACAAGCTATATAGAGGTTAAATAGGAAATACCTAAAAAAAGAATGGAAATATTAGAATCTAAGAGGGATTGGGAAAGGTTTCCTGGAAAAAGTGGCATTTCAGTTGGAACTTAGAGGAAGCTGAGGAAGGGAGTAAGCAGCGGTAAGGAGGAATAGCATTCCAGGCATGAGGGACAGCAAAGGAAAATGCCCAGGGCAAAGATTGTCTGGGAGGGGGCCAGTGTCACTGGTCTGAATAGTGCATGTCAGGGAATAAGGTGTAAGAAAACCAGAAAGGCATGTGGGGGCTAGATTTTGAAGGTTTTAAAATCCCAAACAGAGCATTTTGGTTTTGATCCTAGAGGTGATAGGGAATTCCTTCTTTTCTTCAGTGCCCAGCTCAGCTGACACCTTCTTCATGAGGCCTTTCCTGATTTCCCCAGCTACTAATGCCTCCTGTGTCCTAGTAACTTGTATTTATTTCACAAATGTTATTTACCCTGATAGCATGTAAGCTCCATGAGGTCAGGGATTGTTTCTTTTCTTTTTCTTTGTCCCCAGTGCCTAGTACAGTGTCTGACACATAATAGCCACTTAATAAAATATGTATTTGATGGGGTACTTGGGTGCTTGTGTTTGGGTGCTTATCCTTGGACCCCAATTTCTCCCTAGTCTCAGAAACACTATCCCTGACAGTTTCTCCCCAGCCCAAGGACCCTGTGCTTAGCAATTACTCATGAGTGGGCCCCAGCAAAACCCTCATCTCTCTCCCTGGTGCAGTTCCAAACAGCACCTGAAGGATTTATTAGTTTAAACTGGCTTTGCACTGGGTCATAAAGATATTCTTACCCACTACTATACTATCCTACCCCCTACCTCATTATCTACATCCTGGGCTCCTCATTAACTGTATTCCAGACTTAAGACATATGTATACTCCCTACTTCTATCTTGTCAAACAAGACATTGATTGGTGGCAGACTGGACAACTTTCAGTTACCCTGAACTCTAGTTCACTTAGTGACATAGCAGGCCTAAAACCACACCTCCATGTGGCCCCCCTTATGGGCTTTTCCTAATGAACTCTGGGTAAAACGCCTGTGTAGTAGGTACAAGAAGTGCATGTTCTTTTAAGAACTGACCACTCCTTAAGCACTCCCTAATCCCACCCTAAATCCCCTAGTTAGCATATTTGGCACATGTTTTATTGTATTTTATCCTATATAAACTTTAACTGTACCTCTCTAAGGTTGCAGGATCCTTTAAGAATCCTTGCCCGCTGAAAAGAGTAACAATAAACTTTGCCACCTTGACTTAAAGAATGCTTGAGTCAGTGAATTCATTCCAGACGACCCACCATGTACTTCAGTCTTTGAGGAGTCACAACCTCTCAGCCTCTCAGCCTGCAACATATTGATTGATTAACTGATTATTCAAATCAAGGACCAGTCAGAGGGAGAGGGTTCAAGAATGAGAGATCTAAGATACCTAACAAGTCTAATCCAAAAAGTTGAAATAAAAGAAATAGAGTCACAAGAGAAATTTAGTGCACGGCAAGGGTCTTATCACAGTTTAACAAGTCAGAATTCGAATTATTGAGGAAATGGGCAGTCAAGACGTACATGGCACCAGCAGTAAGATTGAGTCATTGAGCTAGTGATCTAGAGCTCTTATATCCTGCCTATGCACAGGTCAGGTCCCAAAATCCTCTGGTAGAAGGTGACAGGAAGTTAAACACTTCCCACTTAAGTTTAGAAGAGTACAGGGTCATCAGCCAAACATGTGATGATTTTGTCTGAGGCAACCCTGTCTTAGGCCTTGCCCTCCATCTCTGGACAGGTTTTCTGAACAGGAAATTCTGTTCTTAAGAAGAGAAAGAGGTAGAAATGATACATTATAGGACTTCTGGAAACTTCTGTCATCTCTACTTTTTTGGACTTGGTTACAGAAAAATCTTTTCTCTATCTAGAGTCAGTTCCCTGGAGGTGCTGTCAACAGAGTCTTCAACCATACTTAAGGATGAGCATAGGTGGAGCTTGATGGAGAGGCTACTCAAGTGATACTAGAAACTCAAGAGTTAGCATGTACTAGGCTGTGCCCTGCAGTCCCACTGATGCAACCTGAAAAACATTGAGGATGAGTAGTAGCTACATGTAGGGTTGCTATCTCCTTTCATCCTTAAGAAGCACAGTTTTGAGAAAGTGTTATGGTAGAGCTTGGGAGAAGGGCTATTTCAAGGAATATCTGCTTTTCAAATTGGTCCTATAGGGTTGCTTTGGTACCCTTACAAATCTAGTCTGGGATAGTATGGAAAGAGTCTCAAATGAAAAAAAATTTTTTTCTATTTTTCTCACTCTGGCAGAAATGGGAAGATGGAGGAACAAAGGTCAGGATCAGGGCCTTTTATTACAATCTTTTAAGTCATTTTCCTCTTTCCTTCAACCTCTGGGATTAAGGGAGATCCTGTAGCTGGTTCTCACCTTATCTGGCTTCAGCCCAGGCAATCTGCTTTTGATGAGAAGGACCTCCCTTTTATAAAATTCCTTGGTTTGCAAAAGTGTCCTGGATATTATGGCTCGAATGGCTTTGGTTTCCCCCAAAGAAGAGAATTAACAAAGGGTTTCAAAGCTCTATCCCTGAGCATGTACTGTGTATTCTATTTGCTGCCATTCCACATAGAAAAATACGGGTAGCCTACTTCCAGAAAACATTTTGTTGTTCAGTTGTTTCAGTCATGTCTAACTCTTCATGACCCATTTGGGGTTTTCTCAGCAAAGATACTGGAGTAGTTTTCCATTTCCTTTTCCAACTCATTTTACAGATGAGGAAAGTGAAAGCAAACAGGGTTAAGTGACTTGCCCAGAGTCATGTGGGTAATAAGTATCAGAGGCCACATTTGAACTCAGATCTTCCTGATTCCAGATCCAATGATCTATTCATTGTGCCATCTAGGTGCCCTCCAGCTAAACATAATGACATGTAATAGAAAAACCCTGCTTCTTGATTTGGGGCAGGTACAGATATTCTGTAATTGGTCTGCTAACCACCCGGCAAAGTGGTAAAATGTTGGTTGCTGACCTGAAACTGGGGCATATTCAAAAGGCATTATCCCACCAAAACAAGTCTCTTGGTCTTCATTTTTTCTGACTGGCAGTTTAGGGAATGGGGGAGGGGGAGAGAGAGAGAGAGAGAGAGAGAGAGAGAGAGAGAGAGAGAGAGAGAGAGAGAGAGAGGAGAGAGAGAGAGAGAGAGAGAGAGAGAGAAAGAGAGATATGCTCTAAGTATAAGCCTTATGATGTAGAGAGGTCTTTAGCTCTCCTCACCTGGGGCTGACATGAGGCCTTTAAATAAGACCTCTGTTCTCTGCCTCTTTGTTCTTTCCTGCTTCAGGTGAAGGAGCATTGGAAGTGGTCATGACCTTGTTAGAGTGGTCAGCTACCAGGGGTCTGGGAGCCAGAGCTCATTTCAGGATTTGCTTGCGGCTGAGTGTGGCTGGGTAGAAACAGAAGCCTTGATGAATAACCTGCAAGACCAGGAATGTGCTAGAGGTAGCCACTAATCAGATTGTTAAATTTTCAACGTGAGCCTCAGATTTCAGCAAGCTACAAATCAGGACTAAATGTATTATTTTGTTGATTGTCTAGATTTAAAAAAAGTTAATGGAAAAAATGTTAATAGTGCAAATTAAATTAAAATTTAAACGTGTACTGTGCATACATTCTCTCTTGCCCCGAACCTATTGTTAAACACTCATCAGCAAACTCCTCTGTAGAACCCTGTTTTCCATCAGCTATACCACCGTGAGATTGTTACAACCTTGTGAGCTTCAAAAGGTCAGAGGAGTGAGAGCCAGAAGTCCAGGACCTAGAATCTATGTTGGAATTTATTGGAAGCTGAGATGCAGAATAGCAAAGTCTGAGTACCCAATTTGACCCAACATCAATTGAAGGCAGACAGCTGTGCCAAATTAGGAAGTGAGCTTGGTAAAACAAATGATTGTAACAAGTGCCTTGGAACCTACCTCCCTTCCCCCAGTCCTGAATATAAGAAAGAAGATGTCCTTGGGTGTTGGGGGGCATATGTTTGTAGCTTCTTTTCTCCCTATTCGTCTCAGTAAATACACTTTTGTGAAAGCCAATTAATATTAATTGGTTACATGAAACTAGTGACTAATCACTTGTGGTTAGCATTGGACAGAGAGCATTTATAACCCTTTAGGGGTGTCTGAGAATCCTGAGGGGGACACTTGGACAGCCTGACTCATTAATATGAGTGTGAATTGGGGTGAGGAGCCCCAGAACTTATAAAGGCTGCATACAATATGAATCAAGGGTGGAAGAGGTAATATATTTCTACAAAAATAAATAAATAAATAAAATGGAGAGGGGGAATGCTAAGGATAAAGGGATCACAGAAAAATTAGAACAGAGGTCAGCAACAGCATACAACTGTTATTACCTGCTAGGAGGCTGATATTTAAACTTCCTCAGAACAGAGAAAACAGTTTTCAATATTATTAAATTTCCATTTTATGTTTAACCTTGGCTTATCGCTCACTATCTTAATATTTCTGTCTATAATATGCCAGTTATACAGGGTGTAGCCAGTTCTGGTGGTCATAGTCTCTGATACATACCTTTTCCTTGTTGCCAGCCACCTGTGTTCCACCATCACTCTCTACAGACCTTTCTAACTCACAAGATCATTAAGACAGCGGGAAGACCCTCCAGTATTGGGTTCTCCTACTTTCTTCCTTCATCCGGGCTGCTTGTCTACTCAGGCAATTTGGATAAGACAGAAGTCAACAGATCTATTCCTTCTGATGTTGTGAAGGACCATCAGGTCTTATCATCTGCCCTTCTCCCTTACCTAGTAGTCCCCTGATACTGTAATCTGACCTGTTTATCTAACCTAAGAACCCCTGAATCTTGCCATTTGAACTGCTGCTGCCTCCTTAGGATTTCTAGGCCTTTCCATATATGCCCTACATCTGAACTTTCTTTTATGTGTATTCTCATAATCTGCAAAAGTGATCTGACCTCTCAGCCTCAGTTCCCTTATCTGTAAAATGGGTATAATAATAATAATAATAATAATAATAATAATAATACCTCCCAGGATTGTTGTAAGGAACAAGTGAGATAACACATGTAAACTTTGTAAAGTGATTTGTCAACATTAAAGCACTCTATATATTTATAATCAGCTTGTGGTGATTAAAAAGGTTCAAAAGACATAATTTCTGGGTGATTTAATCATGAATAAGGCCAGCACATTTATTAATAAAAGGATGGTCATTTGGCCATCTCTCTTAGACCAAAGACAATTATGGCAGTGGGTTCACAGTTTATATACCCTTCAAAGAGTAGGTGTTCCCCAGGGTGGGAATCAACTCTGATTGGTTAACAATTAATGAGGGGATGAATATTACAATGAGGGGCTGAGAGTGACATCATGTCACCCTTGGCCAGAGAGGCTACCTCTATACTCAGACCACCCTCAGCTGTCTCCACCCTCGCTTGAGTGAATTGAATTCACCTGATACTAGAGATTCCTTGTAAGGTTGAGTGGGGTCAGACAGAGAAGGTTGACTCAACCTTCAGAGATTGAGGTCTTGAACATAGAAAAAGTGGGAACTCTGAATCTCCCCAAATCGTTAGTTAATAGTAATTTCTCTCAAGCTATTTTATATATATATATATACATATATGTATATATGTATATATGTATATGTGTCTTCATGTGAATAGGGATGTATGTCTATATATGTATATGTCTATATGTGTATGTGTGTATATGTTTCCCCCAATGAACTGTCTCCCCCTGAAATTATCTGCCTCCTAGCTTCCTCTAAGGCTCAAATGCCACCTTTTGCAAAGGCCTTTTCTAGCACCTCCCTCTTATGCCTTCCTTCTAATATGATCTTTCATTTATGGGTATATAATCTTGTACATATTTTTTGGCATGTTGTCTCTCCTTTCAGAATATGGGTTCCTTGAGGACAGGCAGCATGTAAAAGCCCAATACATATTTTCCATTGACTGGCTTACCTGTTATTCCCACTAGCCTACATGGGGCTATGCGTGTTATGACATTTAGAGCTGTGGCAAAGAAGTGAGTGTGATGAGAAGAAGAGGGGGGTGGCTCCCTTGAGAATCACAAAAAGAGATGGGCTCATTGAGATTTTGGCCTAAGTTTCCATACGTCTCTCTAGATTTCTGGATAGATTACTTCTGGGGTGTCTTCAAGTCAAGTGGTTTTACAATTGATTTCTTCTGTCTGTTCAGATATAGTTTAGCTTTAAGCAGAGTTTGAGTAATAGTAGCCTGAGGGAGGCGGTGAGTAGAAAACACTTCTTTACTCTTCAATGTTTTAATGGCTCATAAGCTATCAGTGGTAAATCCAATATTATTAATAGATCAAGGATAGAATTTATTTCATTGTGGCATGGTCCACAGATTTTTTTCCTCTGATCCTAATAATTTATAACTAGAAAATACTGTGACTGATTATTTTCAGCATTTCTGATGGAATTTATACCTTTCTTGAGCTCACTTTTTCGACTCTGGTGGTTTAGTGTTCTGTTATTTTTATCACAGATCACATCCGCAAACCCCTATTACTCAAGCTAATTCCCATCTTCCTCAAATATAGTTTCTATAAAACCATTAACATCTCTATTTCTTACTTTTTCCTATACTGTACTCCCATATACTTCCTAGAAATTTCAGGTACTTCACTTATTAAATCTGATTATTGATAGCTAAATATTGGCCTACTTCTTTGCTGATCCCTGCCTGATTTCTATAGCCAGTCTTTATCCAAATGCTGACTCATTTAGCAGTCTCAAGAAATATTAGAGCTACCAAGCATTTGTATATTGTTTTAAGGTTTGAAAAGCACTTTACATATGTTAACTCATTTGATCCTCCCAACCCTGTGAGGGATCATCTTTCCCAATTTACAGATAAAGAAATTGAAGCATAGAATGTATAAATGATTTGCCTGGGGTCACATAACTAGTCACATAATTAGTAAGTTTTGGAGGCAGGATTTGAACACAGGTCTTCTTGACTCTAGGTCCCAGGCTTTTTCATTTACTATCTACCTCCCTCTAATAGTTAAGAATTACCATATGGGTTCCTCACAGCAATACATAAATTAAGACCAAAGCAATCAAGCAACAAACCAAAACATCTTGCTGATTTGCATTTAAAAGGATTTAAAAAAAAGATATTTATCTTAAATACATAAACTTAAAACAAATCAAAGGTAGTACCATTTTATAAAGCAAGGAGTAAACTTGTGGAACTCTACCCAAAAAGGTGATACAGACTGAAAATACAAATATATTTAGATGCATTCATAGATGACAAAACTCTGTAATAGGTTATCCTAATGATAAAAAGATTTAGATTAATTTGTAGATGATATACCATAATATCTTCATTGTCACAATATCTTTTTGATATAGTTCAGGGCTAGTTACAGAGATGTATAAATACTTACACAGTTTTCTTGGGGAAAATGTGCACATGGCATGCTTTTAAGTATAATTTGCATTATATAATAATCCATCACTTTTTAAACTCTAGACAACCAACAAAAGAGTAACTCAAATACTGATTTGTAGTTTTCTGAGGTATAAATAAATGCTCACACCAAACATTTAATAATTTTCTTTCACAAGCTGGTTCAAGCTGGCTCTAGCACAGCCCTGGCCAGATGCATAATGGTTTGATATGTCTAACCTCATTACCACAGTGTCAACTCCAGAAGCTTTCAGTACTCCCACGTAGAAATCAGTCTAATATTGACTATGACTTGAAATCAAATTGACTTTTAGAACAAGCAAATATTTTCCTTCAATCTTCCTTGATAGACCCAATTTTCTGTCACTAGGTGACAAAATCTAAAATCCCTTATTTTTTTTTGACTATTAATAGTGTGCTTATATCCACAGTCATTCTTCTAAGTCAGAAATAAATATTCATATTTCTCACCGGCTTTCCTTTTTAAAAGTAGGAGCCTCAGGGCTCCTACACCTCAGGTTTGAATCAGAACACCAACACATTTTGGTCTTGTTAGTGAGTGTGAAAAGGGTCTCCTTGTGGTTGGTGGCTTCCAAGAAAATGAAGCATTCTTGAAATTTTTCCAGTACAGTAAACACACAAGTACGTGTTTAACAGAAATGAATCAACAAGTGCTGACTATTATTTAGTATGAAATTCCACACTATATCTTTAAACACTGCTCTCATATTCCATGGTACAGTGGAAGAAATCCTCGGTTAGATATCTGAGAATCTGGCCTGGAATTTTGACCCCTTATCATATGTGTGACTCTGGGCAAGTTCCTTTACTTGAAACCTTCCAGTTTCTTCCTCTATAGAGGGAAGGATATGGGTTCCTTTTAACTCTAAATTCTATGATCTTTTTCTCTAAGGCAATGATAAATATATAAAAATAGTTTTAACATCTCAAAGACAGATTTTTTTTTCTACAGATGTGCACAGAATTTCTTGGGAACCTATATTTTTGAAACTTGTATATGAGTTGGTAGCAAAATGATTTCCATCCTTAAATATGGAGGTAATTCATTCTATTTTTAAACTATCTGAAAATTATAAATGTTTTGATCCTGACAACAGATACCACTTGGTGAAGAAAGAAACAAAGAAAGAGAGAGAGAGAGAGAGAGAGAGAGAGAGAGAGAGAGAGAGAGAGAGAGAGAGAGAGAGAGAGAGAGAGAGAGGGAGGGAGGGAGGGAGGGAGGGGGAGGGAGGAAGGAAGGAAGGAAGGAAGGAAGAGGAAGGAAGGAAGGAAGGAAGGAAGGAAGGAAGGAAGGAAGGAAGGAAGGAAAGGGGAGGGAGGGAGGGAGGAAGGAAGAAAGGGAAAGAGAGAAAGAAAAAAGAAAGAAGGAAAACAAAAGAAAGGAAAGAAGGAAGGAGGAGGAAAGAAAGAAAAAGAATCAGGCTAAAAGATAAAGCAACAGGTTGCTATGGTAATGGTCATATTAGTTAAGGCTAAATAACAATTTTGTGCCCATTCGATTTATACAACCCTAAATAGCAGTCTATTCATAATTATTTGCTGCCACCTCCTGGTAAGTTACAGAATTTTACATAATGTGAAACATCAATTTCTCTGTCCCAACTCAATCTTTTGCAAATGAGAGACATGAAGTAGCTTGTCCAAGCCCACACATGTTAGTGTCAGATTGAATTAGAGACAGGTCTAATGATTATGCAAGTACATTTCTCTTCTATTAACATCACAAAGTAGTTATTAATACTTTGTTGATGAAAGAATGAGACCTACAGCCTTTAAAGAGATGCCACAATTAAAGCAAGTCATGTACAAAAAGATTGAGGGCAGGAAGAGCTTGAAATGGAAAATTCAATATAATGCAAAGATTTCCACCATGTAGTGGAGAAAAATTTTGAGTTTCAAAATAATAAATGCCATGCCAATGTGAAGTGTGTTAGAAGACCTTTGCTCAATGTTTAAAAGGTTCATAATAATACTTACCCTAAACTAACTCACAGGGAAAAGGTGAGGATCAAGGTGGATAAAGTAGATGGGAGTACTTTGAAAATTATAAAGTATTATATTCAAAAGGCATTTTATAAATTTTAAAGGCTTTATTTAAAGATCACAGAATTTTAGAAAGAAACTTTAGAGCCCAGTTTTTAATAATCATAACTAGGTACTCAATTTTGTACGGAAGGAAGAAAAGCTTGTTTAGTAAAGTGACTAGAATTATGCCTTTCACATCACACCTGGGTTTGGGGTCCAGCACCTGTGCGATCTAGAAATTTTTTTCCTAAAATTTTTTGGTCTTCCCTTCATATCAGAGAAAAAATCTGCTTTTTTTCTTTCTCTTTTATGAAGTGTTTACAGTACCTTATTGTGAAATTTGGGTTGATAATATACAATCGTCTGCACATATTTTAGGTATTTCTTGAGTTTCTAAACTTTTTCTGTGTCATCTACTCACCTTCACATATAATCTTTGACTGCTGCAAAAGTTCCAAAATATCCTCATTTAATTTCTTCTGCCAACCTGGGATATATTGAAAGTACAATGGGGAAAGTCATGATGTGAAAGGGATAACTGTATTCCTCCACTTTACCTTCTACTATGATGTCAGTATGGTCCCTTGAACTCAGGGACAGTTTAATTTTTGTCTTGTATAGTGTGCTTCTTTATAATTTAATTTTGATTGTAAATTACTTTTAAAATTACATTAAAATTTTTAAAATTTAAATTTGTTTAAATTTAATTTTTTAAATTAAATTACATTTTAAAAATTAAGTTAAATTTTATTTTCAACTGAACATCTTCCCTACCTCCTCCCACACTGAGAAAATAAAAACATAACACTTACTAGCTATGTGACCCTGGGCAAGTCATTTACCCCAACTAAAAAAACTCAACTAAAAACTAATTTAAAAAAATAAATAAAGAGAAAAAGAGAAAAAAAGAAAATAAAAACAGAACAAAACCCCTTATGAACATGGATAGTCAAGCAAAACAAATTCCTCCATTAGTAATATCCAAAAAGATATGTCTCAATCTGTACACTGAGTCCATCACCTCTATCAGGAGGTGAGCAGTATGTTTTATTATGAGCATTCTGGAATTGTGGTTGGTCATTTTGTTGATCAATTACCAGGTCCTTCAAAGTTATTTGTTTTTCTAATATTGTTGTTCTTGTATAAATGTTCTCTTGGTTCTGCTTACTTACTCAGTGTGCTTTTGGAATGGATTTAAATACATGCTGGAAGATACTAGGAATCATGTGACTAATAACCATGGTCAGTCTTTAGGGTAGATGCATAGAAAGCCTGAGTAATATTGCTCTCATAAGGTTTTCATTTTTTACATGACACTAATCAAAGTACGATTTGGAAGATTATTCTCTATATGGCCAGGGCAATCAACTTCTTTTAAGAAAGCTCTGGTTGTGAAAATACAGATAAATATTCCTACTGGCAGGGTAATATTGTTCTTTCAAGAATTTTAGGAGAAAGGTAATTTTTGTTAATTGAAAGTTATTTTTATCTCATATATGTTAATGATCACCTATGATCAGGATTTTTTTTAAAAAGAAGCATTTTACTTCTGGTCTTTACGAGAGCAATGGGAGAAAAGGAGTAGGAAAGAGAAATGAACTTGAGATAAATAAGAAGAAAATCTTGAGGGGGTTTGAACTAATGAAATAGCTCAGAGTTTGATTATGAGGAGGAGAAATTTGGGAAATTTTGAAGAAATCTACAGACCCTGATATGGTTCTAAGTTATTTTTCCAGATCGAACGATAAGCAGGATCAAGGAAAATTAAATAGAATATAAAAATATTATGGAAGATTTAAAAGGTTAAGAGGCTGAGAGAGAATTAAAGTCTGAAGAGGTAGTCAAAGAAAGGTGAGGAGAGAGTTTATGGCAATACCAGAGAAAGGTAAGTAAGGAAAGGTAAGTGAAACAATTAAAGGGTTAAGCATATTAAAAGAGTGGATTGATGGGTGAGGCAAATTTTGCAATAGACTAGAGATTGGTATAAGGCTGAAAGGTAGCTGGATATGGCTGTGGCAGTGGAGTTACTGAGACAAATGAAAATAATTTAAGAAGAACTGTCAAGTTACTAAGAGGTGATAATCGGCTATACAAATTTTAACCAGATGCTAGAGTTGAGGCGTAAACACCCACAAGTAGGTCAAAGAGGCACCATTATAAATTTCAACTACTATAAAGAGTAGAGAAAATTGTGAAATGAATTGAGAATATACTGTTTGTGTTTCTGCCATAATCAAGTGACTGTCATATGTGTTCCTGCTGATCTCTCTCCTGAAGGGGAAGAGACTCAAAGAATGCTTTTCCACACTCTAGATTGTAGGGGAGAAAGAAGCATTCCTAAAGAAAAAAGAAGTGAGGCTTTGATGAGGGAAAGTGCAATAGGAGGCCCTGTGCCTCTGGTGCAAGAAACTTGGGACAGTAACCCCTCTGCCCCAGGAGGAGAGCTCAACTTTAAAAGTCATAAAATAGGCTAGAAAAGTAAGCAACAAACAAATAAACAAAAAACAAACCCTGACCATAGAAAGTTAGTATGGTGACAGGGAAGACTGAAATACAAACTCAGAAGAGGACAACAATGTCAAAATGCCTATGTGCAAAGACTCAAAGAAAAATGTAAATTGGTCTCAAGCCCAAAAAGAACTCCTGGAAGAGATCATTCTTTTTTTAAATCAAAAAAGAGAGATATAAGAAAAATGGAAAAAAAA
Source organism: Phascolarctos cinereus (assembly GCF_003287225.1). Taxonomy (NCBI): domain Eukaryota; kingdom Metazoa; phylum Chordata; class Mammalia; order Diprotodontia; family Phascolarctidae; genus Phascolarctos; species Phascolarctos cinereus. The sequence continues at coordinate 100,508,240 of NW_027555958.1, read as the reverse complement.
GTGAAAGTAATTCAAGAGAATCACGAAAAGGCAATGAAAGTAATTCAAGAGAACCAAGTTAACAATTTGGTAAAAAAAAAACACAAAAAATGGAAAAAGATTTACAAAAATTTACTGAAGGAAAACAATCCTTAAAAAAAAAAACAGAATTAGCCAAATGTAAAAGAGGGTACAAAAGCTCACTGAAGAAAATAATTCCTTAAAAATTAGAATCAGAGGTGGAGTCAAGATTTTGGAGTAAAAGCAGTGGCTTGCTTGAGTTCTCCCCTAAACTCCTCCAAATACTTGCAAAAATGGCTCTAAACAAATTGTAAAGCAGCAGAACCCACAAAAAGACAGAGTGAAACAAATTTCCAGCCCAAGATAACCTGGATGGTTGATTAGAAAGGTATATTGTGCTGGGTTGGGAGAGGAACACAGTTCAGTCTGGGCATGCAAGCAAAACAGGCCTCAGAGGACCTGGAGAAGACCTTAGAGGACTGAATCATGGGCAGCTGTGGTGGTTTCCAGACTTCTCAACCCATGAATTCCAAAGACAACTTAGAAGGTCAGTAGGAAAAGCCTGTGACTGAAGTGAGAGAAAAGCTCAGTCCCAGCCCTAGTCCCAGCGGCAGCCCTGGAGTGGTGCTGCTTCTGGAGCTTCTGGCCCACAGACTGAGGGAGAATTGGGTGGCTGATCATAGGGGAGTTGCAGGGATCTCTTTGCTGGCACAGGATTCTCTTGCTTTGCCTGTGCTTGGATCTGGGTCACAGTTCTAGGAGGTGGTCCTCAGGTGAGGAGGAGTGCCGGTGTGGTGGAGCTTGTAGTGGTTGTGTAGAGAAAATCCTCCTCACGGTTCCAAGGCAGAAAAGAGTGCTTGTGGTCACTCATACACCAGAGCACAGGCCAGGAAAGGAGTAAACAGTTTTTCCCTTATCATACCACCTTGGAAGAACTGAAAATTCACAGGTCCCTAGAAGTATCTCTGAAAACAGCTACACAAAACTCCAGAAGCTTGTGACAATACATTCTCCACACTGGAAACAAACTCCTACCTTTACAAGTAGTTTATAACTCAAGTAATATACTGAGATCATGAGCAAACCTTTTAAAAAAAGTCAGACCATAGAATCTTTATTTGGTGACAAAGAAGATAGAAACATATAACCAAAAGTAGACAACAATATCAAAGATTCTATATTCAAAGCCTCCAAGAAAAATATGAATTGGTCCCAGGCCATGCAAGAGCTCAAAAAGGATTTTTAGAAGCAAGTAAGACAAGTAGAGGAAAAACTGGGAAGAGAAATGAGAGTGATGCAAGAAAATCTTGAAAAAGAAGTCAACGGCTTGCTAAAGGAGACCCACAAAATACAGAAGAAAATAACATCTTAAAAAATAGCCTAACCTAAATGGCAGAGGTCCAAAAAGCCAATGAGGAGAAGAATCCCTCAAAAGCAGAATTGGCCAAATGGAAAAGAAGTCCAAAAGCTTACTAAAGAAAATACTTCCTTAAGAATTAGAATGGAGCAATTGGAAGCTAGTGACTTTATAAGAAATCAAGACGCTGCAAAACAAAACCAAAAGAATGAAAAAAATAGAAGACAATGTGAAATATCTCATTGGAAAAGCAACTGACCTGGAAAATAGATCCAGGAGAGACAATTAAAAAATTATTGGACTATCTGAAAACCATGATCAAGAAAAGAGCCTAGACATCATCTTTCAAATTATCAAGGAAAACTAGCCTGATATTTTAGAACCAGAGGGCAAAATACAAATTGAAAGAACCCACTGATCACTTCCTGAAAGTGATCCCCAAAGGCAAACTCCTAGGAATATTGTAGACAAATTCCAGAATCCCCAAGTCAAGGAGAAAATATTGCAAGCAGCCAGAAAGAAACAATTCAAGTATTATGGAAACACAATCAGCATAACATAAGATTTAGCAGCTTCTACATTAAGGGATGGCAGGGCTTGGAATATAATATTCCAGAGGGCAAAGGGGATAGGATTATAACCAAGAATCACCTATCCAGCAAAACTGAGTATAATCCTTCAGGGGAAAAAATGGACATTCTGTGAAATAGAGGACTTTCAAGCATTCTTGAGGAAAAGACCAGAGCTGAATAAAAAATCATAAGGGACTTATTACGGTTGAACTGTTTACATTCCTGCATGGAAAGATGATATTTGTAACTCATGACGCTTTTGTCAGTATTAGGGTAGTTGGAATGAAAAAATTATATGTATGTATATATAGATAGATAGATCAATGATTAGAGAGCACAGGGTGAATTGAATATGAAGTGGTGATATCTGGAGAATAAAATTAAGGGTAAGAGGATTATAGTGGGAGGAGAAAGGGAGAGGTAGAATGGGGTAAATCATCTCCCACAAAACAGACAAGAAAAGGTTTTTACAGTGGAAAGGAAATGGGGAAAGGTGAGAGGGAATGAGTGAATCTTATTCTCATCAGATTTGGCTTAAGGAGGGAATAACATGCACACTGAATTGGGTATGGAAATCTATCTTACCCTACAGGAAAATGAGTGGGGAGAAGGAGGCAAGAGAGCAGGGGGATGATAGAGGGGAGGGCAGATTTGGGGGAGGGGGTAATCAGAAACCAACACTTCTGAGGAGAGACATGGTCAAAAGAGAGAACAGAATAAATGGGGGATGAGATAGGATGAAGGGAAATATACTTAGTTTTTCACAACATGACTACTGTGGAAGTGTTTTGCATGACTACACATGTATAACCTGTATTGAGTTGCTTGCCTTCTCAATGAAAGTAGGTGGAGATGGAGGAAGGGGGAAAATTTGGAACCCAAAGTTTTAAAAACAATGTTAAAAAATTGTTTTCACATGCAACTGTGAAATGTTATATGGGAAATAGAGTATAGAAATCTATCCTTCCCTACAGGAAAATTGAAGGGGAAAGGAGGGAACAAATAGAATGGAAGGCAGATTAGGGGAAGGGGTATTCAGAATGCATGCCATCTTGGGGTGGGGGGAGGTATGAGATGGGGAAAAAATTTGGCACTCAAAATCTTGTAGAAGTGAATGTTGAAAACTAAAAATAAATTTTAAAAAATTAGAATTGGGTAAGTGGAAGCTAATGACTCCATAAGATATTAAGAAACAATAAAACAAAACAAAAATAGTGAAAAAATAGAAGAAAATGTGAACTATCTTATTGGGGAAAACAACTGACCTGGAAAATAGTTCTGGGATAGATTATTGAAGAATTATTGGACTACCTGAAAGTTATGGGAAAAAAAAACAGCCTAGACATTATATCTCAAGAAATTATCAATAAAAACCGTCCTAATATCCTAGAACTAGAGGGTAAAACAGAAATGCAAAGAATCCACTGATCACCTCCTGAAAGAGATTCCAAAATAAAAACCTCCAGGAATATTATAGCCAAATTCCATAGCTCCCATGTGAAGGAGAAAACATCGCAAGTAGCCAGAAAGAAATAACTCACATATCATGAGGTCACAGCCAAGATTACACAGTATTCATCAGCTTCTATATTAACAGATTGAAGGGTTTAGAATATGATATTCTGGAAGACAAAGGAAGTGGGATTACAACCAAGAATCACCTGCCCCAAAAAACTGAGTGTAATTCTTCAGGGGGAAAAATACATATTCAATGAAATGGAGGACTTAGAAAGCATTCCTGATGAAGAGACCAGAACTGAACAGAAAATATGATTTTTCAAATATAAGACTCAAGAGAAGCATAACAAGGCAAGCAGGAAAGAGAAAATATAAGAGATTCAATAAGGTCATAATGTTAACATCCTTACATGGAAAGATGGCACTTGTAGCTCTTAAGAACTTTATCACTGTTGGGCAGTTACAAGGATTATCCATAGAGGGTGCAGGTTTAGGTTGACTTTGATGGAATGATATAAAAAAAATTAAGAAGTGAGAAAGAGGATTGCACTAGGAGAAGTGGGAAGGGAAAGGTAGAATGGGTTAAATTATCTCACATGAAGAGGTGCCAAAGACCTATTACAGGAGGAGGGAAGTGGAGAGGCATCACTTGAACTTTACTGCCATTGGAATTGGTCAAAGAAGGATTAACATACTCAATCAGCTGGGTACAGAAATCTGTCTTACCATACAGGGAAGTAGGAAGGGAAAGAAATAGAAGGAAGCAAAACACTGCTGAAGAGGGACAGGGTAAAAGAAGATAGAGAAGAATAAATAGGGAAAATAGAATGGAGTAAAATACACGATTAGTAATCATAATTACAAATGTGCACAGAATAAACTCACCCATAAAATGGAAGTGGATAGCAGAGTGGATTAAAAACCAGAATCATACAATATATTGTTTATAAGAAACACATTTGAAGCAGACAGACACACTGAATAAAGTTAAAAGGCTGGGCCAGAATATGTTAAGCTTCAGCTGAAGTAAAGTAAAAAGAAAAACAGCAAGGGTAGCAATCATGATCTCAGACAAAAAAAAAAGAGAAAAAATAAATCCAATTAAAAGAGCTGAGGAGCCAAGATGGTGGAGTAAAAAGGTAGTTGCTCTCACCCTCCCCTATCAGCCCCTGAAAACCCAGAAAACATCACCCCAGAAAAAAAAAAACCCTGGAACAGCTGAACCAGAAGGTAGGTGGGGAACAGCAGTGCGGTAGCCCATCAAAGGGATCTCCCAGTGCCTCAGCAAAAATAAGGGCAGCAGCACTACAAAGGGCCCCAGGCGGACAAGCCCCCTGCAGCATTCATCTGAAAGGAGCTGAAGAAAGCAACCTGTAGTCTTCCTAAAGTCCCAGCCTGGCTGATTCCAGCCCAACACCAGGTGAGCTGTCAGAGCCCTACAGCCTCCAACTGTCAACCAGGAGGAGATCCTGAAGCCTAGGTGGTAGAGCAGGCAAACACCAACATCTGGATCTCTGAGTGCCTCAGTGAAGGTGGGGGAACAGGGGGAAACCAGCTCAGAAAACCACCAGGTGCCTCGGCACTATGCCTCAAAGGAATCTCCCAGTGCATTAGCAGAAACGAGGGAGTCAGCATAGCAAGGGGCCCCAGAAAGATAAACACCCTGCAGCACCATTTAAAAAGAGCTGAAGAAAGCTAAAGGAAAGGAAAATCAGGCAACCTAGAATTGCCTGAAAGTTCCAGCCTTGCTGATTCCAGCCCAACACGAGGTAAGCTTCCAGAACCCTACAACCTCCAATTGCCAACATAAGAGGCCCCAGGACACAAAGCCAGCGACCAAGACCTAGGCTCCCAACACAAGAAGCTTGGGTCAGTGCCTGCTGTTCCCCAGCAGAAGAGCTAATCTTTTTAAGGGCCAGAGAATAAAGAAACTATGAGTAGAAAGAAACACACCATAGATTCATATTATGAGAAGAGTGAAGATCAAGACAGAAATTCTGAAGAGGACAACATTGTCAACACACCCACATCTGCAACATCAAAAGGGAATGTGAACTGGTCTGAAGCCCAAAAATCCTTCTCAGAAGAGCTCAAGAAGTATTTTAAAAGTCTAATGAGAGAGGTAGAAGAGTCCTTAAAAAAATACAATTGGCCCATTGGAAAAAAAGTACACTGAAGAAAACAAGTCCCTAAAAAACACAATTGGCAAACTGGAAAAAAGTATATACTGAAGAAAACAAATCCCTTAAAAATACAATTGGCCAATTGGAGAAGGAAGTAAAAAAAAACTGACAGAAGAAAACAATCTGTTAAAAACTGGAATTGGACAAATGGAATCTAATGACTCTATGAGAGAGCAAGAATCAGTCAAACAGAAGCAAAAAAATGAAAAAATAGATGGAAATATAAAATACCTCATCGGTAAAACAACTGATCTGGAAAATCGATCCAGGAGAGACAATTTAAAAATTATTGGACTACTTGAAAATCATGATAAAAAAAGAGCCTGGACAGTATCTTTCAGGAAATCATAAAGGAAAACTGCCTGGAAGTCCTAGAACCAGAAGGTAAAATAACCATAGAAAGAATATACTGCTCACCACCTGAAAGAGATCCCAAATTGACAATGCCAAGGAATATAATAGCAAAATTCCAAAATTACCAGATGAAAGAGAAGGTGCTGCAAGCAGCCAGAAAGAAATAATTTAAATATCATGGAACCACAGTCAGCATTACACAGGACCTTGCAGCTTCTACATTAAAAGACCACAGGGCATGGAACATGATATTCCATAAGGCAACGGAGGTTAGATTACAGCCAAAGATCAACTACCCTGCAAAAATGAGCATGATTTTTCGAGGGAGAAGATGGATATTCAACAAAATAGGGGACTTCCAAACCTTCCTGATAAAAAGACCAAACCTCAAACAAAAAATTTAATCTTCAAGTACAAGATTCAAGAAAGACATAAAAAGGTAAACAGGACAGAAAGATACAAAATGTTGTTAATAAGGGTGAACTGTTTACATCCCTACAAGGGAAGATGACACTTGCAACTCTTGAGAACTATATGTTATTACACCATGTTAAAAGAGTATACATAAAGGGGGTGGATATTAGTTGACTTTGGTGTAATGATAAAAAAAAAATCTAATCAAATGGGTTAAATGGATCCAAGTAAGTGGGTTAGCCTGATCTCAGAAAATGTACTGAGAAAGGAGAAGGCAGAGAAGGGTAAATTACATTACAGGAAAAGACAGAAAATCCTATTATAGCATAAGGAAAGAAGGGAGAGGGGTGAGCATTGTTTGAACCTTACTCTCATCAGATTTGGCTCAAGAAGAGAATAGCATAATCAGTTAGGTATAGAAATCTAAGTTGCCCTATAGGCAGTAGGAGGGAAAAGGGGAAAGGAAAGGGGGGGGATAGAAGGGAGGGAAGAAGCAGTAAGGGTAAAGGGGAAGAAAAGGGAAAGGAATAATAGAAGAGAGAAGAGACTGAAGGAGGTGGTGGTCAAAAGCAAAACACTAGTGGGGTGGGAAGGAGAAAGGAGAAAGAAAAGCATAAATGGGGGAAAAAAGGATGGAGAAAAAGACCCAGATAGTAATCATAACTGTGAATGTGAATGGGATGAACTAAAATGCTATCCACATCCAAAGAAAGAACTACGGAAGTTGAATCGCTATCTTTTTTTCTCTTCTTTTGAGTTTTGTTTCCTTTTTCTGATGGTTCCTCCTATTGGTTTTTTAAGTTTTACTTACAACTTCACTAATGTGAAAATATGTTTAATAGGAATGTAAATGTGTAGCCTGTATCAGATTGTGCACTGTCTTGGGGAGATTGGTGGGGAGGAAGGGGGAGAAAAATTTTAAACTCAAAAGCATATGGAAGTGATTGTTGATAAATCAAAATAAATTAATAAAATAAATCTTAAAAAATAAAAAAATAATTAAAAGAGCTGAGAAAGGAAACTATATCTTGCTAAAAGGTACCATAAACAATGAAGTAATATCAGTGCTAAAGATATATGCACCAAATAGTATAGCATCCAAATTTTTAAAGAAGTTAAATGAGTTACAGGACAAAATAGATAGTAAAACTATACAAGTGGGGTCTTTAACTTTCCTCTCTTGGAACTAGATAAATCTAACCAAAAAATAAACAAAAAAGAAGTTAATGAAGTGAATAGAATTTTAGAAAACTTAGATATGATAGACCTCTGGAGAAAATTGCATGGGCATAGAAAGGAGTATGTCTTTTTCTCTGCTGTACATGGCACCTATGTAAAAACTGATCATGTATTAGGGCATAAAAACCTCACAGTCAAATGCAGAAAGGCAGAAATATTAAATATATCCTTTTCAGATCATAATGAAATAAAAATTACAATAAAAGGGTGTGTAAAGAGATTAAAAATTAATTGGAAACTAAATAAATTAATCCTAAAGAATGAGTGGGTCAAAGAACAAATCATAGAAGCAATCAATAATTTAATTAAAGAGAAAACAACAATTAGATAACATACCAATATTTATGGGATGTAACCCAAGCTATACTCAGGGGGAAATTTAAATCTCTAATTGTTTACATCAATAAAATAGAGAAAGGGGAAATCAATAAATTGGGCACGTAACTTAAAAAAACAACTAGAAAAACACCACCTTAAAAATCTCTAATTAAACATCAGATTGGAAATCCTAAACATCAAAGAAGAGATTAATAAAATTGAAAGTAAGAAAACCATTGAACTAATAGATAAAACTAGGAGCTGGTTTTATTTAAGAAAAAAAATAGAACAGAATAGATAAAGCATTGGTTAATCTGATTTAAAAAAGAAAAGTGAAAACCAAATTACCAGTATCAAAAATGAAAAGGGTGAATTAATGTTCCATGAAGAGGAAATTAAAGCAATTGTTAGGAGCTATTTTGCCCAACTATATGCTAATAAGTCTGACAATCTTAGCAAAACAGATAAATATTTGCAAAAATATAAATTGCCCAGATTAACAGAAGAGGAAATAGAATACTTAACACCATCTTAGAAAAGAAAATTGAACAAGCCATCACTGAACTTCTTAAGAAAAAATACCCAGGGTTAGATGGATTTACAAATGAATCCTACCAAACATTTAAAGAACAATTATTTCTAAAATTATATAAATTATTTGGAAAAATAGATGAAGTCCTACCAAATTCCTTTTGCAACACAAATATTTTGCTGATACCTGAACCACAAAGAGTGTAAACAGAAAAAGAAAACTATAGACTAATTTCCCTAATGAATATTGATGAAAAAAATGTTTAAATAAACTACTAGCAAGGAAATTATAGCAATATATCATAAAGATCATACACTATGACTAGATGGGATTTATACCAGGAGTGTAGGGCTAGTTCAATATTAGGAAGACTAGAAGAATAATTGGCCATATCAAAAAAAATCAATAGAAAACATGATTATCTCAATAAAAGTAGAAAAAAAGCTTTTGGCAAAATATAACACTCATTTCTGTTAAAAACATTAGAGAACTTAGGAATAAATGGAGCTTTCCTTTAAATGATAAATAGTATCTATCAAAAACCATAAGCAAGCATTATCTGTAATGGGGATAGGCTAAAAGTCTTCTTAATAAGAGTAAGAGTGGCCCATTATCACTACTATTATTTAATTTTGTACTAGAAATGTTAGTTATAGCAATAACAGAAGAAAATAAACTGAAGGAATTAGAATAGTCATGAGAAAACAAAACTATCAGTCTAAAGATGATATCATGATATACTTAGAGAAGCTTAGAGAATCAATTTAAAAACTAGTTGCAATAATGAAAAACTTCAGCAAAGTTGCAGAATATAAAATAAACTGACATGGATCATCGGCATTTCTATATATCACTAGGAAAATCCAGCTGCAAGAGATAGAAAGACAAATTTCATTTAAAGTTAGTGTAGACATTATAAAATATTTGGGAGTCTACCTGCCAAGACAAACCCAGGAAGTATATAAACCTGATTACAAAATACTTTTCACACGAAGTCAGATCTAAACACATGGAAAAATATCAATTGTTCATGGGTATGCCAAGCCAATATAATTTAAATGACAATTCTGCCTAACTTAATTTACTTATTCAATGCCATACCACTCACTAGCAAAAAAAAGAAAAAAGTTATTTTATAGAGATAGAAAAAAAGATAACAAAATTCATCTGTAAGAACAAAAGGTGAAGAATATCAAGGGAATCAATGGAAAAATATGAAGGAAGATAGCCTAGCATATCATACCTCAAACAGTGTTATAAAGTAGCAATCATCAAGATGATCTGGTACTGGCTAAGAAATAGAACGGTGGATTAGTGTAACAGATTAGGTACACAATACACAATAATAAATGACCACAGTAGTCTAGTATTTGATAAACCCAAACACCCAAGCTTTTGGAACAAGAACTCACTATTTGACAAAAACTTCTGGGAAAACTAGAAAGCAGTATGACAAAAACTAGATATAGCTCAATATCTTATGCAGGTAAAAATAGGTACATTATTTAGACATAAAAGATGATACTATAAAGAAGTTAGGAAAGCAAGGAACAGTTTACCAATCACATCAATGGAGTGGGGAAGAATTTCTAACCAAACAAGAGGTAAAGAGCATTACAAGATATAAAATGAATAATTTTGGTTATATTAAATTTAAAAAGATTTTGTACAAACAAAACCAATGCAACCAAGATTAGAAGGAAAGCAGAAAGCTGGGAAAATTTTTTACATCAAGTGTCTCTGATAAAGGCCTATATATTTTTCAAATACATAGAGAAGAACTCAGTCAAATTTATAAGAATATAAGTCATCCTCCAATTGATAAATGGTCAAAGGCTATGAACAGGCAGTTTTCAGATAAAGAAATCAAAGCTATCTATAGTGATATAAAAAAAGTGCTCTAAATCACTATTGATTAGAGAAATGCAAATTCTAAGGTACCACCTCACACCTATCAGATTGCTTAATCTGACAGAAAAGGAAAATTATAAATGTTGGAGGGGATGTGGGAAAATTGAGACACTAGTGCACTGTTGGTGGAGTTGTGAACTGATCCAACCATTCTGGAGAGCAATTTGGAACTATGCCCAAAGAGCTATAAAACTGTGCATACCTTTTGACCCAGCAATACCACTACTAGGTCTGTATCTTAAAGAGAAAAAACAAAGGGTGGGGTGGGGTGGAAAGGACTTATTTGCACAAAAATATTTATAGCAGCTATTTCTGTGGTGGCAAAAGTTGGAAATTGAGGGGATGTCCATCAATAGGGAAATGACTGAACAAGTTGTGGTATATAATTGTGATGGAATACTATTGTGCTATAAGAAATGACAAGCTGGATCTTTCAGAAAAACTTGGAAAGACTTATGTGAACTGATGTAAAGTGAAATGAGCATAACCAGAAGAAGACTGTACACAGTAACAGTAATACTGTACAAAGAGCCATGATAATTCTGAAGGACTTATGATGAAAAAATGATATCTACCTCCAGATAAAGAACTGATAAATTCTGAGTGCAGATCTAAACATATTATTTTTTACTTTATTTTTGTGGGGGGTTTTTTGGTCTGTTTTCTCTCACAATATGATGAATATGGAAATATGTTTTGCATGATTGCACCTGTATAACCTATATAAAATTGCTTACCATCTCAAGAAGGGGGAGGGGAGAAAGAGAGGGAGAAAATTTGGGATTCAAAATTTTTAAAAATGAATGTTAAAAATATTTTTATGATTTGTAATTGGGAAAATGTGTAATTGGGGAAAATATTATTTAAAATGGATTTAAACTAAATCCATTAAACTAAAAAGGATGGGAGAAGACTCCCCATTTATTTCCCTCAGTTAGATAACATGAAGCAGGGGTTTTTAACCTTGAGTCATTGAACAAGCATAGACACCAGGGGGTCTATGAACTTAGATGGGAAAGAATTATGTCTTCATTTTCATTACCTATAATTGAAATTCAGAATTTGTTCCAATTATTTTTTTTTTAAAAAAAGCACTATTCTGGGTTGGGGTCCATTAGTTTCAGAAACAGATTTCCAAAGAGGTTAAACACTACTTCTGTTACCAGGCTCTGTGCTAAGTAATGAAGATACACAGATAAGGAAAAGACAGGCCCTTTTCTCAAGGAATTCACCATCTAATCTGGGAGGCAACATAAAAAAAATCACAACTATAGTCAAATAAGGTGTTTACAAAATAAATTGGAGATAAACAATAAAGGGAAGGCACTAGGATTAAGAGGGAATAAGAAAAAAAAATGCTTCTTAAAATGGATTTTTAGCTGGAACTTGAAGGAAGCCAAGGAAACTAGGAGGTGGAGATGGGGAAGTAGACCATTACAGACATGGGGGATAGCCAGTGAAAATGTCAAGAGTAGGAAGATAGGGAATCTTTTTCAAGGATCAGAAAGGAAGCCATTCAGTGGATCACAGAGCACGTGGACAGGGGGAGAGGGAATAGAGTATAAGAAATATGGAAATGTAGGAAGGAGCCAGCTTGTGAAGGGATTTGAACATCAAATAGAAGATTTTTTTAAAAAAAATAATCTTAGAGATGCTAGGAAAACATGAGTTCACTGAAGAAGAGGCTGACATAGTTAGATCTGCATTTTAAGTAGATTAATTTCATAACTGAGTGGAAGGACAGGTTGGAATAAATAGAGACTTGAGGCAGGGAGACCAACCAGCAGACTATTGCAATAAGTCTAGGAGTGGGGTGATGAGGGGAGGTATGAGAGATATTACAAAGGTAAAATCAATAGGCCTTGGCAACAGGTTGGATTTGGTGATGGGAGAGGGGACTGAGAGAAAGTGAGGAGTCAAAGGATGATACTTAGGGTGTGAGCCTGGGTGATTGGGAAGATGATGGTGTCCTTTGCATGACAGAGAACTTTGGAGTTGGGGAGAACTTTTGGAAAAGATAATAAGGTCAGTTTTGGACATGCTGAATTTAAGATATGGATATCTAGTTCAAGATGTATGAAAGGCAGTTGGAGATAAGAGACTGGAAGTCAGCAAAGAGGTTAGAACTGCATATGTAGATCTGAGAATCATCATAGCATAGAAATGATAATTGAATATACTGGAACTAATGAGATCACCAGACTTGGATATGTTTTACTGGAGATTTCTTTGGTGTCTAGGTTTGCTACTGAGGTTCCTCCAACTCTTAGATTCACCCACAATGGGGATCAAAGAGAATTCCTATTGCTCTACTACTAAAGGGGTATGAGCAAAAGGGTAAACAGTATGGGAAGGAGTTCCGGGTATATAGTATCATCAGGATGAAACCAGGTCTCAATGAGTACCAATAGATAAAAGGAAGAAGAAAAGAAAAAGTTTAGGGTAACAATTTGTTAATTGTGGAACCCAAAGGGTGCAATAAAAGGCATTGACAGATCTGGAGTATAGAATAGGGGATTAGGTGGGTGGGAATCAATAATTGGGCAGTTGGGAGACATTGAATGAGATTTGGAGAAGAGGAGGAATTCCAAGCAGGTGGTGAAAAAAAACTTTACATGTCAGACTGTATCTCCCTTTCTCTTCTATCCCATCAACATTCATTTTCTAAGGTTCCCTCAATCTAAATTTCTGGTCCAATCCAAATTCTTGTAGCTCTTATTTACTGACTCCCAAGACATTCTCTCTTAATTCTTAATTCAGGGCCTGATTTAATAGTCTTCCTCTCCACCTCAGTCTGCTATAATCTAAGGTAACTCTTCACTTTTAGAAAAATGAAATTGGAACCAAGCACAAAGAAACACAGAACCTCAGCATTTTAATTGCATACTTTCCAAACATGTTAGGGATACTAAGACTAGAAAAAATTTCAGTCAATGTGTGGCGTTTCTCATACATGCAAAAACTTCACCGGGCATAGATTTCACAACATAACAGCTGAGGTATGGGCAAGAGCCACGGCTACTGATTGACTTACCAGTGTTTTTCAAAGCACTAAAAAATTCTTGACCCCAGGGAAGACTGTCACAGGTCTTGAGCACATCAGGGAACAGTGATTCAAGAGATGTGGGAGGGGACATCTACCTTCACTGGTGGAGGTAATTGATCTTGACTCCTAAGCTTATATCACCTACCTTTTGGATTTAAGGAAGTAGGAAGTCAGAAGGGCTTTGGGGGCCGGAGAGGTAGAAGCAGAGGAGTTACCTCCATGAAGAAAAGATGGGAGACTTCTAGTGGCTGAATTTGGCCTTATTTTTACAATCAGAAACAGGGCCTACTTACTTCTAGAATGCCTTTGGGTGAGTGATTTTGATCCCCCTTTCCTTTTTCTGTCTATCCTAAGGTACTTTCCTGGATCTATGGAGATGCCTATTCTTGTGTGTTTAAAAGTTTACTTTCTTTATTAAGCTGGAAATGTTGGCTAAACTGTAGAAACTATTCCTTGAATGTTTCATGTTGGGGAGGGGAAGTATTGGAAGCAACAGAATTGGAGAGCGAAAATTAAAACTGTGGTATCTACCACAATGAAATTTCTGAGTGAGCACTCAGAATCAAAGGAGAGAGTTATTGATTTATTTTACTAATATTTCAGTGCAGAGAGATACATTCTCTGAAGATTCTCTAGGCGTTAAAAAAAAAAGTGAAGAAAGCTAACTGGCTAGAATTGAAACAGGTATGTTCCATTGCCCATGACCTAATTTGAAAGCAAACCAGTCTCCAGAAGGGATGGGCCAAGGGTGTGATTGAAGAGAAAGACTTATTCCAAAGGTGAACTGGCCTAGACCACAAAAAGATGGGGCAGAGTAAAATGACTGACAGTTCTCATAGTCATTATAGAAGAGAACATTGGAAGAAGAAAAAAGAGGGGATAACTAAAGGATTGAGGTCCCAGGGAAGACATGAGGAAAAGGGATCAAAAAGTATGCTTTGGCAAGAAGTAGGACCATCTTTTCCACTGAAACAGGAGAGGAGGAGAAAGTATATGGGCAACAATCCTCCATGACATCCCAAAGCCATATGTGCTCTTTGATTAAACTGGCCCATGGTGTTGCATGGGCAGGGAGGGAGTTTACAATTGCTTTTCCAAATCCAATTATTATATATCTTTCAATCTCTGTTAGAATGAATTGCTCCATTCTGTTCCCTCACCTGTCCCCATACAGCACTATTCCCTCTACACTGGATCCTTTCTGACTTTTCCTTACATTTATATCAATGAGGCAAAGGTAGGGAGATGAAATTTCATAAATTCTTGACGAGTACTATCATGAAAATTATTTTTGGAAAAGTTTTTCCCCTCAAATGCTGTTTTATTATCACATTATGTCATTATAGAAAATCTTTCCTACTTTAGCTTACTTTTAACTCCATTTAAAAATTCTCATGCTAAAATTTTACCACTTTTGCTTTCAATTGCCTTAATTAGCTTTAATGTGAAATAGAGTTTTCCTTCAACACCTTTTAATTAGCACTTGATTTTATTTATTACCTTGCATCAGTCCTTGTCTTTGTATGCATCAGTATTTGTATATTAAGCTCTTAAAAGTGTAATAAACTTGACGTTATTCTTTCCACACCTTCAGGTATCACCTCCACATTAACATACTCTAGCTTTCAGTGTTTAGTGAACTAAAGAAATAAAAGGAAAACCTTGAGAATCAAATAGTGACCTCTTTATTCCTAGAAATCCTTTCAAAAATAAAAAAATAAAACTAATATTCCAAGTTAAAAGTCTGTTTCTTCCATGTTTGCTTTAAGATATTTAGAGAATTATGATTTCCTGTTTTAAGATACTGAGTTTTATACTTACTAAAGAATTAGGATAATTAGGATAATAAAGACCACAAAAGGTGTTTTCACTTTACAAAAAGATTTATCATCAAGAAATAGAGACCTTCCCCTGGATAATGAAAATGAGATCCTATTTAATCAAACTTGGATATGCGTATAGTTACCTGGAACATGTCTATTGCCTGTAGTAGTTGCTTAATAAATGCTTGTTGATTGATTGGCAATCATTTTAGCAAGAGCTGCCTCAGATTGAATTGAAGCAGATGGTAGATTTTATATATACAGAACTGGATGAAAGAAACTCAGCTGAAGGGTGGAAAGCTTGGGACTCTGAGGATTTTAGATGTATAGGTAGCCATTATCCACTGTGACTATACATGGGTGAGAAGGATGGGAGCTGAATATTTCAATTGATTAATCTGTGTCCATCGATACAGTGCCTTTGTGTGTACTAGAGATAGTAGGATGAAAATTTTTATTTCAAAGAGTAATTTTAATATCTGCTTGTTATTACATATATTTAAGGTATATCTTAGAGAGAGAAGAATAACAACCACATATAATGATATACAATTATAAACCATATAATTATAAGCATATGAAATTTCTGCTTCATAACTGCCATCCATCAGAAGAAAATTCAATGAAGGGGAGGTAGTACAATAGAAAAGACTGGTGTGAAGTCAGAGGGTTTGGCTTTGTATCCTCATGTTTACCACTTGGTTCCCTATGTGAACATAGCCAAGTTACCATAAATTATAACCATAATTTTAAAAATATTTTAGAATATTTTAGCTTTTAAATAAAATTTACATAAGATATTTTAAATATTAAATATACATGTTTAAAAATAAAATTATTAAATTATTTTTAAAATACAAAAAAAACTTGTATTCATTGAATCACCTGGTCTTTCTAGTGCTAATTTTTTTTTAAAAAACACAACGAATACAGATCTACTCATTATCCGCAACTTTTAAGGACATTCCTATTTTTTGTTATGTCCTGCCCAGGAATTCTTCTCCCAGGTTGTACACTAAGAAAGAGGAAATGAGTTGTGGGAAAAAATTAATGAATTTTAAAAACAACTGCTTAAGCAATAAAATTGCCTTTCTTCTAGAAATCTTAATGCTTCCCTGAAAAGAGGGGAAAAAAGAATGATGACTAGAAAGTCAGAAGAAAACTAGGTTGTTTAAAGAAATGTACTGTCAATATATTATAGTGTTTTACTCTAAACTTCAAAAGAGGTTCCATTTAGCTACAGGAAAGGAATAGAATAAAAATGATAATAAAAGATAGAACATGAATGTGTTTCTTTTCCTCACTATTTTTTTAGGCAATTGGGGTTAAGTGACTTGCCCAGGGTCACACAACTAGTAAGTGTCAAGTGTTTGGTCTGAGGCCAGATTCAAACTCAGGTACTCCTGAATTCAGGGCCAATGCTGTATCCACTGCACCATCTAGCTGCCCAATTTCACTACTTTCTTCACTACTACCCTGGGAGTTAGGTACTAGAAATATTCTTCCAATTTTTTCAGCTAAAGAAATAGTTCACAGTTTGGGGGGAATTGTCTCAGTATTATGATTCTAGTCTTAGAGGTAGAAGGTTATCTAATTCAGTTCACTTATTTGACAAATGAGGAAACAGAAGCCCAGAGAAGTTAAGTAACTTGACCATGGTCAAATAGGTAAACAAGTTCTAGAGATGGGGATTCAAAGCCAAACCCTCTGCCTTCACACCAGCCTTTTCTTTTTTTATGATATTACCTCCCCTTAGCTGAATTTCCTTCCAATGAATGGCAGTTATGAAGCAGAATAATTTCTATGGGAAAACACAGATTTTTTTTTGTTAGGATTCAAATAGATATTTAGAGGTACCAAGAAAACCCCCAAATGAACATTATTTTCAATATTGAAGAAATAGTCCATTGTGCAAAATGCAATGCAATTGTGCTGATCATGAAAATGCTCTACTTAAGGCTCATTGAAAGCTATTTCCTACAATTGTATTTCTGACTCCCTCTTCTCTGTTCTTACTCTTTCACTATCAAGTGCTTTGTTTAAATTAAAACACAAAACAAAATTCAGTTTGTATGAAAATAATGTCTTCAGGTATATGATTCCTCCATTCCTTATCTTTTGTGGAAGGGTGTTATTATTAAGATATTTTAGAGGTAGACAACTTATTCAGATGAATAGTCAATTAATTTAAAAGTCCCTATTTTTTTTTCCAAATCATTTTAGTACAAAACCATCCTCATCAATGGCATCGTCAATAAGGGAGAAGAATACATTTCAAGCATGCATTATACAGAGTGGAGGAAGAGGTTTGAAATGGTGAATGTAGCATTCTTTTCCAACTTGGAACATTGATCCAGCAGGCCTTCAGACATTAAAGACTAAAGAACCATAATCTAATATTTTTATCTGTATGTACATCTCTTTCATTACTGTTATGTCAAAACCCAAGAAAAATGGGATGTAGTGTCACTGGCCTTCTGGGATGACAGAGCTAAAAAAATATTTTCCTGCATTAGATCTATAACACCTAAGAATATGAAAAAATCAGCAAGGGATTCAGAAAAAAATTAATGTTTCCATGGCATAGAAACTGGCCTATATTCAGTAAATTACATTCTCCAAGTTCTTCTGTGAAGTCTAACAGAACTAATTCTACAGATTAGCTAGTTATCACCTTGGGAATAACATAAAGGAAAGCCTTGGAGATAGGAAATGTTTTTTTTTAAGTCAAATTATAAAGCCATAGTACATTAGAACTAGAAGATATTTTAGAAAAAAATGTTGTCCAAATTCCTCATTTACTGTGAAGGAAAACGAGGTACAGAGAGGATTATTTTAAAAGGTATGTTTATTACTCATAACCTGAAGGTAATTATCAAGATGCTATAGTGCTTATACTTTTAAAATGTGATAGCATAATCCATCAAAGATATAAAATGAATATAAACAATTCCTATAAACCTCTATCAAATATATTAATCAATCAGAACTATAAACTAGTTATAGGAAAAGACCTTAATTACTTTTAGGGAAGGGATGAAATGCCTCCAGCCAAATGAAGTTACTTGACACTATATATTTTGGAACAGACTGAAGAGAATCAGTCACAGCTGGTGGGTTGTGGATAAAACAGGAGGCTATTTCAGAATCCAGGATTTCAATAGTCGACCAGCCTAGGGGAAGAACATTTCTAGCTGTGTCCTTGAGGGAGACTCTCAAGGGGAAGAGACCTTGTAAAGTTTAAAAGGTCAGACGATTTTGACAGCCTATTCATGGCAATACGAGTGTCCCTGTAACAGCAGTGTCTAATGACAGCCGCTGTATAGGAAGCTGAGGACAAACTATACACATTGAAGAAAGGCAGCTTCAAGTTTCTACAAGAGCTTCAAACCTTGGAGTCCAATAAAGAGCTACACCTCAGGAGAATGTCATGAAGACTCAAAAAAGGGAGAAAAGGATGTCATCCAACTCGGAATCATTTTGCCACATGTGCTAAGATTGAGTCTACTTTCCCTTGGATCATGTTGTATTTATGTGAGAATATTTCCAGACTTTTGGCAAGAATGATTTTGTATCAACTATTCTTACAGTTACTTTAGCACTGCAGATAAGAGTGCTGAGTTTCAGTCAGGAAAAACTGAGTTCGAATTCTGCCTGAGACATTTTCTAGCTATGTAATCCTGGGCAATTCATTTAATTGCTCATCATGTTTTTTTGGTCTGCTAAATGGTAATAACAATAGCCCTTACCTCACAGGGTTGTTTATGAGAACCAAATGCTGTCTTCCTATGCCATGTATCTAGGATGTAACAGTAAGACACTCTCATTTAATCCAACCCCTTCATTTGGCGAAAGAGGAAACTGAAGTCCAGAGAAATTAAGTGACTTGCCCAACGTCACAAGTGCTATAAATGGCAGAAAGATCATATATATTTTTGTAATGTAAATCTTCTGACTCCCAATTCAGTGCTCTTTCCATGTACTTTACTTTTATCATTTTTTTTATCAGTGACTTGGATATGGGAAGAGATGGAATGCTCCTGTAATGAGTGAGTGGGGTTGCCATCCGCTTACCTATATGGGGTATATGTGGTAAAATGGGTGAGATCACTACATACTCACCACTTACATAGACATGTGACCTCATTCTTTGAGCTGCCTATCTCATTCCAATCTGCTCTCACATTGGCAGGTCTAGGCTCCCAGAGACAGATTACCAGCACAGGGAAACATCCAAATGCTCCCAGGGTCTTAGAAGTAATCCTTAAAAAAGAGAATATAATCCCCTTATTCACCAATTTAGCTCTTAAACCCCCATCAATGCATTTCTATTTATACAAACTGACCAGTCCCAAGAACGCATTCTGGGGGAAAAATGGGCACACTTACATAAATCTAGCAGGGAAGCACAAAAGGTAGGAGAAACTCATGTGCATGGTTTCATTAAACTCTGAACTCTAGACTTTGTCGTCTTTGGTCCATTTAGGAATATCTTTGCCACACAAAACCAATTCTCTGCTGTTAGTCAGTTGGTTCTCACTGCTCTCCAGTTAAATAAATCTCCTTCCCTACTGTATCCAAGCCAATGTAGCATTTGCAAGCTATTTTTTCAATTTGCAATCACACATAAAATGATTAGAAAATGTTAACTTCTTACATTGCATAGCATCTCTCATTAATTTAGAGAACTACAAAGTTTTCAAGCTGACTGTCTCTGGGTACCACAGATCAGTCTAACCAGTGTTTCACTGACTAGGATCATGTTATCCTATAAAAACAGAGCTTACTGTGAAAAGTTTCAGTTGATTCTCTAGGTGAAGAAAATCAGTCTAGCTAACTTTGTTCATTCAGCAAAGCTGCTGCAGTACCTTCCTTCCCCTTTCAATTCAGAGGAGAGCAGCAAAGAGCATACTCACTTTTGAGAAATTTCAATTTTCTTAAGCTCTAGGGGGCTGAGGAGCAGTATTTGGAACAGAAAGCTCTTGTATAATGAGGATTCTCTCCAGCCAATCAGGAATGACATAGTCGAAGCTTTCTGTCAGCTAGTTGCTCCTGGCTCTGGTCTTTCTTTTTTTTTTTTTTTTTTTTTTTTCTAGGTTCTTAAATTTGTTCACAACATCAGCCTGTATCTCTGTCCTCTATACTTACATGCCTCAAAACAGAGGCTCCTGGCCCTCAGTGATGAATCTTTCCCTTAAAAGGTCACAACAAATTTTTCCTATGAAATTAATCATTTTAAAAAATTGTACCTTAGTCTCCAAATATTCACATGATTAATCATTTTTTAAATCTTCACCCTCCTTAGTCATAAACCGATGCTGAAGGACCATGGTCCCTGCTGTGCTAAATTTCAGACATAGTCCTCATCTCATTTTTTGTTCTTGAAACTATTTCTTTGTATTCCCATTTTTAACAAATGAAAGTTCTTTATCTGCTCTCTTAAAACATAAAACTGTTTACATGCAAACAAGGACTCACTTTTTCTTTCACAGATGATTTATGTCTTTATGTTTACTCTACAATGCATTTTCCCAAAAAAATCTGCTCGAAATCCCTTTGGAAAACTTTCTTCATACACACATTTTAACAATTTTTATTAAACCAAAGTTCTTTTCCTATTCCTTTTAGGCATCAAAATGCACATTTATGAGAATAGTAATATCTTATACCTTTTACTAATTGATTTATTTTTTTCCTCTACATTTTTTTCTTTCCCTTTTCAGTACTAAAGTGCTCCATATGAAAGGGACTTTCAAGGGACAGTTCCTAGTATGTTGTGAATTTGAAGATGACACAGAATTGGAAGGGATAGAGCAGCAGAGACAGGATCCAAACAGATCTTGATAGCATAGAGCAGGGCTATCAAACTATGGCCCAAAGGCCAAATCTGGCCTGCTGCCTCTTTCTGTACATTCTCATCTTCCAACCTCCAGTTCTTGGAAGCCACAAAAAATGAGTTAGTGGCCTAATTTGTGCCTCAGGTTGCAGGTTGTGGACCCCTAAGCTAAAGCATTGGGTGAAATATAATAAGATGCAATTCAATAGTGTTCGTTGTGAAAAGTCTTACATGAGTTCAAAAATCAGTTCTGCAAATAAAATACAGGAGAGGCATGATTTTTGATGTTTAGTAATTTTTCAATCATGTTTGACTCTTCATGACCTCTTTTGAGGTTTTCTTGGCAAAGATACTGGAGTGGTTTGCCATTTTCTTCTCCAGCTCATTTTACAGATGAGGAAACTGAGGCAAACAAGGTTAAGTGACTTGCCCAGGGTCACACAGCTAGTAAGGATCTGAGACTAGATTTGAATCCAAGTCTTCCTGACTCCAGGCCCAACACTCTATCCATTGAGCCAGCCCTTGAGGTATGATTTGATAGCAGTTATTAAAAGATTTGAGGTGTTAGTGACTTGTAATCTCAAGATGAGTCACCAATGTTATTTTCCAGATAAAGCTAATATAATCTTGTACTACTTTAAAATAAGCATAACTTCTAAGAATGAAGTAATAGTTCCACTGACTACATTTTAACATTGTGTTAAGTGCTGGCCACTAGAGTTTATGAAGGTCACTGGGAAGGTAGAGAGCATGAGAGGATGGCAGACAGGATGGTAAGTGGCATTTGTGTCTGAGTCACAAGAGGATTGGTTCATGTAATGGGGAATGTTTCAACTAGAAGAGATAACAGTTGGGATTTATTATAACGAGGGGGCTTGTTTTAGGAATGATTTGATTGAACGGCTAGTAACGTTCATTCCATCTTTAAAACCCTTTGATCTGTGATTCTGATTATGTAGGAATCATTATCAAGAAAAAAATTGAATTTATGAGAGTGGGCAAGTTCTGACAAAACATGGGATTGTATCCCTTCTGATCCATTGATATTTCTTATATTTCCTAACTGTTGCTGCTACCCAGAGTAAAGTGGGGAGAGAGATTTCATTCATTAAAGATCATGGCCTTCTTGGTGCTTTTTCCCCACTCCTTTTTTTTCCTCCACAATATCTCCTTTCATAACCTGTCCTCTGTACTCCTATGTATGTAGTTGAATCAAGATTATACCTGAACTTTACTAGAATAAAGTGAAATTTCATTTTACCAACTATATACAGTTAAGGTATATTATAAGTACAGTTTAATGCTAGTCATGTAGTTTGTTTTGGGGATTAAGGTACTAATCACTTTCAGGGCCTTCCTTTTGTCACTCCTGTAATTTTCAGCAACAAACCAAAGTGGTGGAAAGAGAACAGGTTTTGAAGTAAAGGGTCCTGGGTTCAGGGAATCATAGAATCTTAGAACTGGAAGAGGCTTTATGTGGGAAAGAATTCCTGATACAGCTTAACCAATATGTGGCCTGCTTGAAGATACCCAGTGAGGGTGTCTTCCCTTCCCTTCCCTTCCCTTTCCCCAAGAGAATTTATTTCACTTTTGGATAGATAGGAAATTATTGTTGTTGTTTTTAAGTTTTTAAGACCAGCCTAAGTTTATTTCTTAGAACTTTCCACTCACTGCTCTTCTTTCTGACTTCTGGTGCCAAACAGAAACTATTTATTCTTTTAGCAACTGTACAAATCTTCAAATACTTGAAGATAGCTCTCTTCTCCTCAAACTCACCCTCTCCTGTCTCTTCAACTGATCCTCATGCAGCATGAACTTGAGGCCATTCCCTCAGCTAGATGTTTATTAAATATTCTAATTTGGATGTTTATTGATCTTTATCAATTTCCTTATTAAAATGTGACACCCAAAAGGAAGATGGTCTTCTAGACATGGTCTTGTCAGGATCGAGTACAGAGGATCCATCACCTCTCTAATTCTGGACATGATGTCTATGTTCAAATTATAGCTCTGTTCCTTACTATCTATTTCACTAAGAGGAAGTCAATTAAACTCTCTAGGCTTCACTTTCCTGATTTGTAAAATGAAGAGGCTAGACTAGATCGTCTATGCAGTCATTTCCAATTCTAAATCTATGACCCAAAGTTCCCAATTTTCCTAACTTCTCCCCTTTGAGGAGATAACAGTTTTTCTAGTTAATCTACCCACCAATCCTAAATAAGTTAATGCTTTTATTTCCTTTTCCCCTAAACTCTCTTGTCATTGCAGACGGTAAACTTCCTTTTTGTTTGGGTCCCTAAGGGTAGACCAAACAATATATTGCAATGTCAATTCTCTCAGAGTGGTAGTATGAGTACTACCAGTTAAATTGTGTAGATCAAACTTGCCCCTTTGCTAACTGTTTTGTATGTCATTAGAATATATTTAAGAAACTGTGTCTAATGGTAGCCATTTCTAGGATGGAGGGAGAGGGGAGGAAAAATAAATTTACATGATGATTTTATTATATATTTAAAAGGAACAGCAATTTGTATGTAGTAGAGTTTCAGTTTCATATGTAATCATCTTTTTTTATGCTATTGTGGAAATGTTTGTTTTATTCCATAAATTAAAAATAAAATAAATAAAAATTTAACAAAATGAAAATGAAATAAAAAATCAATAATAACCAAAGAAGGAAACGTCAGCATTTTAATACTAAAAATACTGTGAGTGAAATGCAACGATGTGTAGTTTATTTTGCTTTTTATTAGTGTGACCTGTAATATAAAGGAAAAAAAATAATCTTGAGGTCTCAATCTGGTTAATACCAAAAGTAGAAGGTATAGTAGATAACTTGTTGGATTTGGAGCCAGGAACCTAGGTTCAACTTGTCCCTGGAACACTTAGTAGTTGTATAAACCTAAACAAGTCATTTAAATTCTAAGTTTCCTTACCCATAAGATTTGATGACTTCTGAAGTCCCTTCCAACTCTAAATCTATGAGCAGTTCCCTCATCTGTAAAATGAGAGCATTGAACAAGATGATTTCTAAGGTGCGTTCGAGCTCTCACTTGCTATGAATTTTACTCTTTGTACCTTTTCTGCTCTGTCCACTCTCTGAGTCTCTGGTCTCTGAGTTTCCCTTTTTATTTTTTTTTAATACAAATTTATTTATTTTTAGTTCTCAACATTCACTCCCACAAGTTTTTGAATTCCAAATTTTCACCCCATATACCCACTCCTCCCACCCCAAGATGGCATGCATTCTGAATATCCTTTCCCCTAGTCTGTCCTCTCTTCTATCTCTCTCCCTTTCTCTTATCCCCTTCCCCTTCTATTTTCCTTTAGGGCAGGATAGACATCTGTACCCCATTTCCTGTATTTCTTATTTCCCAGTAGCATGTGAAAGCATTTTTTTTAAACATATGTTTTTAAAACTTTAGGTTTGAATTTTTCTCTCTTCCTCCCTCCCCACCCACCCTCATTGAAAAGGCAAGCAACTCAATATAGGTTGTACATCTGCAGTTATGTAAAACACTTCCATAGTAGACATGTTGTGAAAAACTAACTCTATTTCCCTTAATCCTATCCTGCCCTCCCATTTATTCTATTCTTTCTTTTGACCCTGTCCCTCCTCAGAAGTATTTACTTCTGATTACCCCCTTTCCCAATCTGCCCTCCTCTCTATCATCCCCCTGCTCTCTTGTCCCCTTCTCCCCCTATTTTCCTGTAGGGTAAGACAGATTTCCATACCCAATTCAATGTGTATGTTATTCCCTCCTTAAGCCACATCCTATGAGAATAAGATTCACTCATTCCCCCTGACATTCCCCCGTTTCCCCTCCACTGTTAGAGACTTCTCTGGGGTTTTTTTTGTGAGATAATTTACCCCATTCTACCTCTCCCTTTCTTCTTCTCTGAGTATCATCCTCTCTCATCTTTTCATTTTATTCTCTAGATGTGACCCCTTAATCTTCAACTCACCCTGTGCCCTCTATCTATCTATCTATCTACATATACATACATATAATTTTTTCCTCCAACTACCCTTTTACTGACAAAGGTCTCACGAGTTATAAATATCATCTTTCCATGGAGGAATGTAAACAGTTCAATCTTAATGAGTCTCTTATGATTTCTCTTTCCTGTTTACCTCTTCATGTTCCACTTGAGTCCTGTATTTGAAAGTCAAATTTTCTGTTCAGCTCTGGTCTTTTCATCAAGAATGCTTGAAAGTCCTCTATTTCACTGAATGACCATTTTTTTCCCCTGAAGGATTATACTCAGTTTTGCTGGGTAGGTGATTCTTGGTTGTAATCCTATCTCCTTTGCCCTCCAGAATATTATATTCCATGCCCTGCGGTCCTTTAATGTAGAAGCTGCTAAATCTTGTGTTATCCTGATTGTGTTTCCACAGTACTTCAACTGTTTCCTTCTGGCAGCTTGTAATCTTTTCTCTTTGACCTGGGAACTCTGGAATTTGGCTATAATATTCCTAGGAGTTTTCCTTTGGGGATCTCTTTCAGGAAGAGATCTGTGGATTCTTTCAATTTCTACTTTGCCCTCTGGTTCTAATATATCAGGGCAGTTTTCCTTGATAATTTCTTGAAAGACGATGTCTAGGCTCTTTTTTTGATCATGGCTTTCAGATAGTCCAATAATTTTTAAATTCTCTCTCCTGGATCTATTTTCCAGGTCAGTTGTTTTTCCAATGAGATATTTCACATTGTTTTCTAATTTTTCATTCTTTTGGATTTGTTTTGTGTTGATTTCTCATAAAGTCACTATCTTCCAATTGCTCTATTCTAATTTTTAAGGAAGTATTTTCTTCAGTAAGCTTTTGGACTTCCTTTTCCATTTGGCCAATTTTCTTTTTAGGGCATTCTCTCCTCATTGGCTTTTTGGACCTCTTTTGCCATTTGGGTTAGGCTATTTTTTAAGGTGTTATTTTCTTCAGTATTTTTTTGGGTCTCCTTTAGCAAGCTGTTGACTTGTTTTTCATGATTTTCTTGCATCACTCTTCCAGTTTTTCCTCTACTTCCCTTACTTGCTTCTCAAAATCCCTTTTGAGCTCTTCCAAGGCCTGGACTGATTCATATTTTTCTTGGAGGCTTTGGATGTAGGAGCTTTGATTTTGTTGTCTTCTTCTGGTTGTATATTTTGATCTTCTTTTCACCAAAGTAAGATTATAGTCTGACTCTTTTTGGCTGCTTGCTCATGATCCCGGCCAATTACTTGAGTTT
Organism: Phascolarctos cinereus; assembly: GCF_003287225.1. Taxonomy (NCBI): domain Eukaryota; kingdom Metazoa; phylum Chordata; class Mammalia; order Diprotodontia; family Phascolarctidae; genus Phascolarctos; species Phascolarctos cinereus. The sequence goes on along the minus strand of NW_027555958.1, from coordinate 100,481,972 downwards.
TAAACTCTTTGTTAAGGTAAGAGTCTGCTTCCAATGTGGAGAGTGTACTGTCCCAAGCTTCAGGGGTTTGCATTGCTGTTTTCAAAGATACTTGTAGGGACCTGTAAATTTTCAGTTCTTCCAAAGTGGTATGATAAGGGGCGAGGTGTTTACTACTTTCCTGGCCTGTGACCACAAGTATTCCTTTCTGTCCTGTAACCGTGAGAAAGGGTTCCTTTCCACAGCCACTCCAAGCTCCACCATGCCAGCGTTCCTGCTCACCCTAGCACCGCAGACCCAGATCCAAACACGGGCAGATGATTCCTGCCTCAGCACTGGCAAAGAGATGCCAGCAGTCCTCCTCTGATCAGCCATTGGATTCCCCCTCAGTCTGTGGGCCGGAAGCTCGGGAAGCAGCTGCCCCCCCACCAGGGCCAGGCTCTTGGGGAATGGAGATGAGACCCGGCCTTCCTTTCTGACCACCGACAGAAACAGAGTTTTCCCACTGACCTTCTAAGTTGTCTTTGGCATTCGTGGATTGAGGAGTCTGGAAACCTCCACAGCTGCCTGAGATTCAGTCCTCTGAGGCCTGCTCCAGGCTTGCTGCGGCCTGCGCGCCCACGCCGTGCCGCGCTGCACTCCCAGCCTGGTGTGATACACCATTCTGATCAGTCAACCAGGTTGTCTTGGGCTGGAAATTTGTTTCATTCTGTCTTTTTGTGGGTTCTGCTGCTTCAGAATTTGTTTAGAGCCATTTTTTATGAGTATTTGGAGGGGTTTGGCGGAGAGCTCAAGGAAGTCACTGCTTTCACTCCGCCATCTTGGCTCCACCCCCCTTGAGCTTCCCTTTTTAAAGTGTTAGAAACATTTAATGGAAGTGAGGAAACTTAAGGAAAAATCTATTTTGCTAGCAGCAGGGAATACCAGATCTAAATGTTCTATTGCACAGCGACAAATAGAGGAAAAGTCATATGTACATTTTGGCAATGTTAGTACTTAACTTCCTGTATAGGTTTATAAGTCACAGGATTCCCATAAATATGTGCTTTACTTAGTGCACATATACACAGACACACAAATGGATCTCTGCCAATGATAATTAAGCACTGTTAACAGCTGGGATGTTTGCATTACAGAAACAGGACACCCCCTTGCCTTCCATTCTCTGACCCCCAAAGTCATTGGAAATTTTACTTTAGTGGTACATAAACTAATTCTACCTCCAATTCCTGCTGTAAAGTTTGACTTTTCAGGCTTTGGCCATCTGTAAAATTATAAGCCAACAGGGAAAATATTAAATGACTAAAGCATGAAACAATGAAAGGAAATCCCAGCCTAAAACACAACCTTAGCTGGAAAGACTGCTGTTTTGTACAAGAGATAATTTATTAAAAGCCGAAGTCTAATTGACTTCACTCCTCTTTTGGGGAGTTTGAGGGAAAATGCAATCTATGTATTGATATTGATGTCAATATTGATAACTATATCTATCTGTTTCTATAGCAACATCTATAGTTACACCATTAATTATTAATTAATGTAATGTAATTAATGAATTATAATTCATGTAAACAGATTTTGTTGAAATTATAGAATCACAGAGCTAGGAGGAAACTTAAAGATCATATAGTTTCCAACCCCTTCATTTGACAGATAAAGAAATTGGATGCCAAAGAACTAACGTTACTTACCCAAGGCCACACAGCTAGGAAGAGTTGGGACAAGATTTAAACCCAGATGGAGTTCAAGTTCAATCTTCTTGTGTTGTTTATTTTGATAAGGTCCTATAATGATGATATTTTTAATTTTTAAAAAAATATCCAAAAGTAATTTTGAAGAAATAGGAGGGTTTTCAAGATTGTTTCAATTAGAAATATACACATAGAGGTATTTCATGCAAATATATGAATATTTACATATACATAGACAATATGTTACATATCTTTATGTTGAAAAGTCTTCATGATTACTGAAAAAAAAGGCTGAGAGATGTGAAATGACTTGCCTAGGGTCACACAGTTAGTAAGTATTTAAAGTCAGGTCTTCCTGACTCCAAATTCAATGCTCTGTTAACTGTGCCACCTAGTGTTTGGTGTAACATTTTAATTTATCGATTGTATATGGTTGTTTTCATGTAACAAATATTCCAAACATCCATTTAAGATAATTTTCCACTGCTAAATTCAGAGGGTTTGGATAGACAAACACAAAGACAAATAGAGCTTCAAAGAATTATTTTAGGATGAACTTCATGCATTCCTTTACATTTTCCAGTTCACAAACTGTTCAGGACCCTATGAGTCATTTTGAAAATACACTTACTCCTTGAGTATACCCAGTGGTACTCCAGTAACAAGTATAAGGATTAATGTAGCTTCTAGTAACTCTTGACTTATCACCCTGGATTATCCTCTGCACAGAGACAACTTGAATCACTAAATCCAAATCCTTTTGATATTACCTATTATTATCTCATAGGCACCATTAATTAAACAACTTTAGCATGAAAACGGTGAATATTAGTGTTCAGTGGGTATTCCATACAATATGTTGACAATATTTTAAAATTACCTTTGATCTATCTAAAATTATAATGAATAGTTACAAAAAAGAGGAAGAGATGACATATAGATGGAATAAATATGACTGATTTTTTAGAGAAGAAGAGAGTTATGAAGTAAAGTAAAATATTATCATTATTTGTATTTGGATGAGGCAGAATGGCTTAATATCAGGTAATGAGCTGGCCTAAGAATGAGGAAGAGCTGACTTCCAACTCTGCCTCTGACACATTGGCCATGTGACTCTGGACATGTTGAGTAACCTCTCCGTGTCCCCAGGCAACTTTCAGTAAGTTTCAGAGAAGGTGGTGACCTGCACAGGTGGAGAGAATTTCGTACCAGGAATTGAGATGTGCTTTCCTTCCACTTCTACTCCTCAATAAAGCAGCATACACAAGGATTAAGTTCTTTTTAGTCTTTCTTCCTTAATTGACTAAAGATGACTTACAAGCATTGAAATAGAACTTAAATCTATTACACGTGTACAAATATATATAAAGCAGTCATTTATAAGACATCCATATCTTCCCTTTCTCTTTTTTTGTCAAATTATCCATTATTATTTCTAAGAGACAGCTAGGTGATACAGGGGGTAAAGCAATGAACTTGGAGTCAGGAAGATCTGAGTTCAAATGCTTCTTGAAACACTTACTAGCTGTATTACTCTGGGCAAGAAGTTAAGTTGACTTCTGTCCACCTCTTTCTCTTCATTTGTAAAATGCAGGTAATAATAACACCTTTGTTTAATCTTTTCAGTCATGTCAATCTCTTTGTGCCCCCTTTTGCATTTTCTTGGCAGAGATACTGGAGTGGTTTGCCAATTCCTTCTACAATTCATTTTATAGATGAGGAAATTGAGGCAAAGAGGGTTAAATGACTCGCCCAGGATCACAGAGCTAGCAAGTGTCTGAGGCCAGATTTGAACTCAGGAATATGTGTCTTTCTAACTCCAAACCCCACAATCTCTCCACTGTGCCGACTTAGCTGCTCCAATAACAGCACCTACCTCCCAGAATTAAAATAGGGATAATAATAGCAGCTACTTCCCTGGGCTATTATGAGGATAAAATGAGATAATATTTCTAAATATTGCAAATCTTAAAGTGTCATATACATTCTATCTCTTTATAATGATGGTGACGGATGGCACAATGGATTGAGCACTGGACTTGGTGTCAGGAAGACTCATCTTCATGAGTTCAAACATGGCCTCAGACAGTAGCTCTGTGACCCTGGGCAAGTCACTTATCTCTGTTTGCCTCAGTTTTCTCATCTGTAAAATGAGCTGGAGAAGGAAATGATGACAAGCCCTTCCAGTATCTTTGCCAAGAAATCACCAGGGTCCTGGAAGAGTTGGACACAACAGAACAACAACATAATAGCTGTGTAGAGTCTTCCTCTGCAGATTCAGTAAGGGAAAGAAATGAAAGCAAATAATCCCCTTCTTCAACCCAAGATTTGAAAATTTCTGAGAGGAGGGCATGTAGTAATTTAACCCCATGTCCATGTACTCCTGGGCTGAGGAAATGACGAGAAGGAAACTGTTTTTGTCTCGGGAACCATGTGGCATTCCAAGATAAGACAAACAGTTGCTAATTTGAGTATAAAAGCAGGAAACATGATATTCTTATTTCCTTTTATGCAAACAAAAGTATGTGAGTGGCAGTGGTAAGGTATTTGTTCCTGGGCTGAACCAAAGCATAGAATCAAAGACCTCCTTTTGGATCTCTCAGTTTTCCTTTTCCCCCTCCCTCTCCTCTCTTTCTTGTGGATATTATGGCTAATAAGACAACTTCTTTAGGAAGCCCATGGCCGGAAAATTTCTGGGGTAAGGTCTTTTCTTTGTTTTTAATTTAAATTAGTATAGAAAAAGATTTTGCCTAATTTGTTAAGCATTCATAATCTCTCAAATAAGTAGGTTCCTAGGATCTGAGTGAAGTTAGCATAATTTGGCTATATGGATATAACAGAACATCTCATTTTTTAACACGTATTTGGAAAAGAATACAGGACACAGAAATAAAGTAAGTAGAGTTCAAGAAAGAATTAAAAATTAATACTGGGATGGAAGAGAAAGGGAGTGGTCATAGTGGCAACTCAGGAATGGAAAAGTGTTATAATTTTTTGGAAACAAAGTTTGTTTTATTAGTCACTGTAGCACACACTGTAATGTGTGTCCTTGTTTCATAGGATTAATAGTCCTTCAGTCATGTTTCCTTTGTTCTTGCTATTTGCTCACAGATCCAACCTGAAAGAAAAAAAAAACCACACACACTTGGTTTTAAGGAAATTGTTTTGTACGTGGCTTAAGTACGCATGAACTATAGACATGGGTGAAATATACGTGCTATGGAGATATGAAGCCAAATGTAAAATGTAGCTTAACAATACAAGATATAGGGTTATATTGCTATATATTAATAATTAAAGAAATAATATCAGGGGTAAAGAAAATTTGAAAAATAAATAAGAGAAAAACGTTTTCAGTAGAGATCTGAAAAGAGCAAATTGATGAGTATGGGACAGAGGGCAAGTTTGTTACTGATGGCAATCATTGCAGGGAAAGTATAATAGTTGGAAGGAGGATATACTAAAGGAACAGAGAGAGAAAGAATAAGGAAAGCTGCAATTTCTATGAAATATTTGAGATCACAAGTCGTTTTAGAAATAAAGAGGCAATTCTGAGCTTAATCCTAAATTCATAGGGTATTCTATAACTGTGTATCAATGAAGCAAATGATGGAGTTGGACTAGAATCAGGGTTTTTTAAGACTAGGATCTAGGAATCTGGTTTAAAAATATATTTTGGTAACTATTTCAATATAACTTGTTTCATTTGTAATCTTGTGTATTTTATTTTACACATTTAAAAATATTCTGGGAAGTGATTCATAGGCTTCATCAGAGCAACAAATGATCATAAAACACACACACACACACACACACACACACAATTAAGAACCTCTGACATTAGAAGATTTTGGAGTTTCCTTCCAGTTCTAATTTATATGAAAATCTGAGACAATTTACTAACTGGCTTAAGGAGTAAAATGTGCTTTTCCATCTCTCTGGCAGAAGACGGATAGTGAGCAGTAAAGGCATGCTGCTCCTGCAATTGCCCCCTAGTGGTCTAGTGTCACAGATGTTTTTCCCAATTAGTTTTGGGGAGAAATGTGGGGATTTATTTTGCTCAACTATGCGTATTTTCTATGTTTTGTTTTTATTTCAATGGGGTAGAGATAATTGGGAGCAAGCAATACGATTATCAAAATGAAAAAAATTAATAAAATTTTTAAAATTACACAGAAAAGAACAGTACGATCAGTATAAAATACAATCAGGGCAGCTCTGAAAAGAACATGTTGAATTTGTTGTGTACTTGGGGGAGAAACAAATTGTGCATTGTGCAGATTTGAGGCTACATGTGTAATCCTCTTTTTATGGTTTGCTTTGTACATGGCAATGCTCATCTTACTTAGTGTTTGTTAAGTTGAATAAAAAGAAAGATAGCTTCGAAGGTAGAAAAGATAAAAAGAATAACAATTTTTAAAAGGTGAGTAGTTAAAGCAATAGATATTAGGAATGTAATCTATTCATAATATGTGTGTGGTATAGTAAATAGAAAGCCAGCCTCAGAGCCAGGAAGACCTTTGTTCTGCCTCTAATCCATATTGGTTGTATGACCCTACACAAATCACTTAACCTCTCTGGGCTCTAGCAAACTCTCAAAAATTCTAAATTGCAGAGTAGGTGCTGAATTGCATGGGTAGAGGGAGTTTTCTCACCTAGTAGTTCCTTATACTGATGAATCTCTGGTCTAAGAAAAAAAATCTATAAAATTGGTTTGAATAAAGTAAATTATGTTTGTAAAAATAGTCAAGTATTCATATGCTAGCCAATTCCAATAAGTACACTAAGGAACAATAACCGGCCTTAGACTGTGAAGTCTTTTCCGTGAAATTAATTCTTTCCTAAGGAAGTTATCTCTGATACAATGTGGCTTGCTATTTTCACTTATGAAGAGACTGAATGTACTAAATACACATGCAAATTTCTAGGGTATATTTAAAACAAGTTATTTTTTAAGTTAGTACTTCCGTAATATGTCCAAAAATGAAACAACTCTAAATGAAAAAATATAGGTAAGCAATTTTTTAAAAAAATGACAAGTAAATGACATCTTATGGTTGATAAATGAGAGGTACCTGGAAAAGGGCAGTCTTAGAGACATGAAGGTCTGAATTCAAGTCTGCTTCTGTTACATACTAATTAAGCAGTGACTCTGGGGGTGTTTGGCCTTTTACAGCCTTAGAAGACTCCCTAAGACTGTAGTTTGCTTAGAAGTTGCTAATCTAAATTTTGGATGGGAGAGGGTACATATCTAGAGTCCTCTGTATCAATGAAATCATGAGCATAGACAAAAAAAATGAAAGAATACTCACAAAATTATGTATTACTATAATTCATAACGAGGAGACTATGCTTCCAGCTGGGGTGATCTCAGGAAGCTTCGTAGAGTGGGCATCCCCGGATTAATGGATCAAATGAGATAACACAGAAAGTGCTTTGCAAACTTTCAAGTGCCATATAAATGCTATTCTTAGACAGCTTCATCCACAGCCCACTACTACAGCCTAGAAGGGATTATGACGAGACTAAGTTAGTCACATCAATTGAAGTCAGTCATCAGTCAATACGCATTTATTAATCACTTATTATGTGTCAGGCACTATGCTAAGAACTGACAGTACAGAGAAAGGTAAATGGTTCTTGAACTCACAGAACTCACATTCTAAGAGAGGAAGGGATACAATACGCAATGTACTAATAGGGAAAAGAAATTAGACATTTATTAAGCACCTACTATGTGCCAGGTATTGTGCTAAATGCTTTACAAATATCTCCTCACAACAACCCTGGAAGGTAAATTCTATTATTTCCCTCATTTTACAGTTGAGGAAACTGAGACAGATAGGTTAAGTGACTTAGATCACATAACTACAAATGTCTGAGGTTGAATTTGAGTTCTGGTCTTCCTGATTCCCTGCCCAGTACTATGTCTACTGTACTACCAAGCTGTTTATATAAAAACATAAAGCATAAATAGGAGGTAATTTTAGAGGTAAAGCACTAGCATAGCATAGGCAGTGCAGTGTGGGGGGGGGACTTGGAAAGGCCACTTGCAAAAGGTAGGATTTGAGCCAAATTTTGAAGGAGGCTGGGGATCCACCAGGTAAGTGAAAGGGAGGAGGGAGAGCCTTCCAAGTAAGATGGTGCTTGTAAAACAACAGGAACAGAAACCAAATATTTTTTTTACAAAGGAAGAACATTATATTTCAGGATGTACACATGAGTCAGGTTCCAGCAAAATAAATCTAGGTTTCTACAGCTTAGAAACATTGAGATTTCCTTTTCTAGGAGTCAAGGGGAAGAGAACTTTTCATAAATTCAACATCATCAGAAAGAGGTGCAGGTTGCTAACATTCCAGATCTATCAGGAGATGTTTCTTGAACCTAGGAGACACCTAGCAATGGAGCAAAGTTTAGGCAACATGGATAAGACATTCCAAAGGCAATGTGACAATCCTCTTGGTAGATCTTCAAAAGAGCCAGAAAAAGCATACGTTTCCTTATGCCTAATGATACTGCTTTAGTTGAGGTTCTAGGCTCTGTTAAAGAGAGGAGGACTAAGTGATAGCTAAGGCCTCTTCCTCCAACCCTCAGTGCTGTAACCTCTTAGGAAAAGTTGGTTAGGGTCTGTCTCAGCTCTTCTTCCAAGCTTGGTGTCAGGATCCATTTCTGCAGCCACATCTCTAAGATAAGGTAGTGAAGGTTGCAGTCAATGGATTTGGCCATATTGGGTGCCTGGTGACCAGGGTTGCATTTACCTTAAGTAGAATGGATATTGCGGTCATCAGTGATGCCTTCATTGATCTCAACTATATGGCTTATATGTTCCAATATGATTCTACCCATGGCAAGTTCAGGCTTACTGTCAAGGCTGAGAATGGAAAGCTGGTGATCAATGGAAAAGCCCTTGCTATCTTCCAGAAGCATGATCCCACCAATACTAAATGGAAAGATGCTGAAGCTGAGTATGTAGTGGAGTCCATTGGTATCTTTACCACCATGGAAAAAGATGGGGCTCACTTGAAAGATGAAGCTAAGTGTCATTATTTCTTCCTCTTTTCCTGATGCCCCTACATTTATGATAGAAGTGAATCATGAGAAATGTAATTCCTTTAAGATTGTTAGTAACGCCTCCTACACTATCCATTTCTGGACCCCTGGTCAAGGTTATTCATAACAACTTTGGCATTGTGGAATGACTCATGACCATAGTCCATGCCATTATTGCTACCCAGAAGACAATAGGTGGCCCCTCTGACAAGTTGTGGCATGATGGTCATGGTACTGTATAAAATATCCTTGCTTCCGCTGTTACTGCTAAGGCGATAGGCAAGGTCATACCCAAGCTAAGTGGGTAGAATATAGGCATGGCCTTCCACGTTCCTACTCCCAGTACATCTGTTGTGGATCTGACCTGTCACCTGGAGAAATCTGCCAAATACAACAGTAATAAGGAAGTGGTGAAACAAGCATCAGAGGTCCCTTGAAGTGCATCTTGGGCTACACAGAAGACCAAATTGTATCCTGTGATTTTAACAATGACACCCACTCTTCTATCTTTCTTGCTGGCACGGGTATTATCCTCAATGACCATTTTGTCAAGCTCATTTCCTGGTACAACATCAATATAGTCACAGCAACCAAATAGTAGACCTAATGATCTATATGGCCTCCAAGGAAAAAAGTGGAAAATCACAGGTCTTGATCTCCAGCCAAAAGAGAGCCCACAGATCTAATCTATTTTCCTATAACAGGGATCCCATGCCTCATTCACTGTCCTTGCCTCCAAACACCCCTATAATAGTGGGAAGAAGTAGAGTCCTGTGGTGTGTGCCATCAATAAAGTCAACATATTCAGTGTGGAAAAAAATTAGTCAACATGTATTTATTAAGCACTTATTAAATTGCGGGCACTGTGCTTAACACTGGGGATACAAAAAGAAAAAACAAAGGCAAGGGAAGCATGCATCTCTGGTGACTGGGCCTAGAGTGTAGGATTGCTTACCTGATTAGAGTCTGAGGGAAGAGCTCTAAGTAGCCAGGGCTGGACAGAAGGAAATAAAACTAGGATTCTAGCTAAGGAGGGCAGAGTTTCAACCCGAGGAAGGGCTCTAGGCCTGACAGACGTAATAAGAACTGAGCCAAAAACATTCATATGTTTTACTCATGCTGTTAGAGGGCAGGAGAGCCTTACTCAGACGGATAGTTAATATTACTCTTTTTCACTAGTGTCCCCCATGCCTGGAATACTCTCTCTACAGCTCTGCCTTCTGGCTTCCCTGGCTTCCTCCAAGACTCAGCTCAACAGGAAGCCTTTTACAGGTAGTCTGCCCTCCCCCTTCCCCACAGCTAGTGGGGAATTCCCCCTGAGATTATCTTCTATTTGCACTATACACAACTGATATGTACCATTATTTCCATGTGTTTCCCTCATTTAACTATGAGAACCCTGAGGACAAGACCTATTTTGCTTTTCCTTGTATCCCCAGTGCTTAGCATAATACCTGGCACATACTGTTTAATAAATGTTTCTTGACTGACTGACTATAGTGGGAGCAATGAGAGAGACTGAGTTTGAGAGGGAGGAGACCACTTGCTTAACAGCAATGAACATCTAAAAGAAAGATGCATAAAGGATTCAAGGTCAAGTATTAGTGGGACAAGGACAGGAGGTAGGAGGACTGAAGCATAGGCCAAAAGTTAAGGCAGGTGGAATGCTAACACAATAAAACAGAAAGGCGATTGAGCATCATGGGTGGTATTGGGAGAGCATATGCCTTGTCAGGCACAAGATACGAGGATGTACTAGCATATTTATGTTGTGAGAAGCAATAGAACAATTGCTGATGTATTGAGACCTGCCTTTACCAATTGTATAGAATCAGAGTAGCTTGAGGGCTTAGAGAGAGTGGATAGCCAGGTCAGCCTGGCTCTACCTCTGGAGGAGGGAGCGAATTAGCATTTATTAAGTATCTGCTATATGACAGGCACTGTGCTTTACAAATATGATCATTTTATGCTTACAACTGTCAGGTGCTATGATGACCTCTACTCTACAGCTGAGGAAACTGAAACAGGTAAAGATTAAATGACTTGCCCAGGGTCACCCAGCTAGTAAGAATCTAAGGCCAAATTTGAACTCAGGTCTTCCTGACTCCAAGCCCAGAGCTCAATCCCCTGCACCACCTACCTAGCTGCCTCTGGAGGAAAGAGAACAGACCTCTAAGAAGTTTTCTGACAAAACCCAGAAGGCTTTTAGCTCTTGACAAAAAATAGGATGATGTCAGTGAAAGAGAAAACTTTTATGGGTCCAGTTTGAATAGTAACAAATTTTGAACCAAGGGAAACCAAATAATAATGACAATGTGGCAGGGCTATTCAGATAAAGCAATGTCAGAGAAAGCTAAAAGGCAATACTAAGCTCATTCATGAGTTCATGAAATCATTCACCACGTCCATAAGAAGTTGGGAAGTACAAATTATATCTCATTTTATGGAATTACAACTTTATCTGTTTTGCTGATATTGAACCCTTTAGCCTGAGATGCCCAAAGTGTATCTATTCTTTCGTATATTGAGCTCTGAAGCTGACTTGTACTTCTGATCACGTTATATTCTCCCACTTCTGGTTCATTGACTTGGAAACTGTAAAATCCCTGGTAATTGATCCCACATTGTCTATGACTGATAATGCTTCTATACTTTCTCTAAGTAGGACTGTCTAGCCAGAACTTATTGCTATTTCTTAGCTAGGGAAGTCTTATTTGGTACTATAGGGATCTCCTACTCAGATGAATTCTAGCCTTGGCTCCATCTAGGAATGAGACCAGAGGAATCATTTTATATGTGTGTGTGTGTGTGTGTGTGTGTGTGTGTGTGTGTGTATATATATATATATATGCATATATATATATATACACACACACACACATATATATATACACATACATAGATACACATATATATGTATATATATACACAACATATATATACACACACATATATATACACATACATATATACACATATATATGTATTATATATATATACACACATATATATATACACACACTACATATATATACACATATATATGTATATATAGACACACATATATATGTATATATGTATATATACACACATATAGATAAACACATACAAATATATATTTATATGTGTGTATATGTATGTGTGTATATATACACACATATATGTACATGCACATATACATGTATACACATATCTAATATATACATATATGTATGTATAAATATCTTTAATGAATTTTCTATTTATATTATAGAAAATAAGTCTAATAGGACTTCTGAGGGGCAAAGAAACAGAGAAAATAGAATGTAAAGGAGGTGATTAGGACAAGCATTGCAGTGAAGCAGGCATGGTTGCAGTGGTTTGAGTTCCTTGCATATTTTTATCCAATGTGTGTTTGTATGTTCTATTGGTACATGAGGGAGGCATCTAGGTAGGAATGAAATGTGTATTATTTTACTAATTGTATCTTGATGAGCACTGGTCATATCATCAAACATAAAGGTCTTAAAATAGTGAACACTATTTGGGAGCTGGTCTATGATAATTCTCTAAAATATTTATTTTGACTGAATTTATGATATTATTGATATGGGAAATAACACTAAAGGAACCTTGTCTACCAGTGCCAATCTGCAACTTCTATTTAACTTATAACCTACAGGGGTCTGAGAGTTTAAGTATCTTGTCCAGAGTCATACAGTCAGTATGTGTCAGAGGCAGGACTAGAAGATTTACTGGACTGCTTCAACATGAAAGTAAGTCTCAGCTGTTAGAAGGTCATACGATAAAAATCCTTCAAAAACAAGAGGAGGACAGTACTTCCAACTTCCCATCAGGCCATCAAAAGACGTTCACCACTAGATCCCTACAGAATATCTGGTTTTTTTCCTAACTGGCTGCTCTTTGAATATTTTTTGTCATGTCCCTCATCCCTACCTGTCATACTTACAGGAGAAGGAGGTAGTCACAGAAAATAGAAGTCTTCTGCTAAGCACAGAACCATTACAGACTAAGAGCAGTATGGCATAATGAATAGAGAGCTAGCCTCAAAGTCAGATACAGTGGCACTAGTGTGGCAGTGCTTTAAGCTGCCAGGCCATAGAAATGAGGAACAGAAAGAATGGGACAAGAAACCATGAGCATGGGAAGTGAGGAGAGGCTGCATGACATGCCACTAAGCTTGAGGGAAAGAGACCAGAATTCACCTCGGGCCAGTACTGTCCCCTCTAAAAGTCATTTGGGGTAGAGACCTAGGTTGGTGAACCATGAATTATCCAGCAAGCATAGGAAGAGACTAAGAACCTTTGAGATACAGCCCTAAGGGAAACCACCATTGAAGGGAAGGGAATCAGAGAGTGAGTAATAGAGGAAAATAAGGGGGAGGGGCAGACTGAAATAACCAAAGATGTCAGGAAAAAGAAAATTCAAAGACCTTGAACACAAGCTTCTGAATCAACAGGGAAAACATTAACAACAGAAAGAAATGTAGCCTCTGAATCTAGTAAACAAATTCAGGTTTCTGTGAATAAATACCACAAAATAATGTAAAATGATCTAATATTTGATGAGACAGAGGACTTTGCAGAATTTGAGAACATAGAATGACCACACACTGCTTATAGAGTAGCTTAAAAAGAGATGTAATAATTATGAGAAAAGAATGTATGGCCTTCACAGCAAAAATAATTGGCATAATAGAAAATATGAATCTAGGATAGCAAGTCTCACTAAATAAACAAAAGAGAAAAGAGAGAACAATTGATTAGCAATGAAAATATGCAGGACTGAAGAACAATCTAGAAGAGAAGAAAAAAAACATGAAAAGAAAATATATTTACTATTCAATCAATACATACTGATCTTGAACACAGATATGTAGAGACAACCTAAGGTCCAGAAGAACATGGAATGTTAAAAACAAACAAACAAACAAAAAACCACCTAAATATCAAAATGCAAGAGGAAATATAAGAAAAGTGCCTAGAACTTCTGAACACAGAAATGGAAATACCCACTGAAAGAATGGATAAATTGCTTCCAGAAAAAGAAAAAAAAACACAAACAACTTCTTAATGCCGGGGTCTGTTCTCATCATTCTTCTCAAATCCTTGTTTACCACTACATGGTTTACAGGTTGAAATATAACCTCTTTATTCCAACACTCAAGATCCATCACAGTCTGTTTCTGGCCTATTTTTCTAGCCTTTCCTCATACTTCTTTTTGGCTATATTCCAGCCACCTGTTCTGTTAACCATGATTTGTTCTCTAATAATTCACCAAATTTTGTTACATCTACCTCTATAATATCTCTGCTTCTCCATCTTTCCACTCTCACAGCCACTACCTTAATTCAATCCCTCCCCAGCACTCTACTTTACTGTTGTAATTACCTTTAATTGATCTCCCTGCTTTGTCTTTCCCCACTCCAATCCATCCTCCACATAACCGCCAAAGTGATTTTCCTAAATCATAAATCCTAACCTGTCATCACCCTACTTCCCTTGCTCAGTAGACCCAAGGGTTCTGCTTACCTACAGGATTGTGTATAAGCTACTCTTTTAGGCATTTAAATTTTATTATATCTTGAACCAAAGGGAAGGGAAAGGAAAGAGAAGGGAAGGAATAGTTAAATAAAATATAAGCAAAGAATATAGTGTGTCCAATTCACTACTGCTGGTGAAACTACCCATTCGGTGGTAGAAACTGGTATTTGTGATTTAGCATCTACTTTTGAATCTATGTATATTGGTTACGGCAGCTACACTCGAATTAATCCAAGATGAAGACTTACATTTGAATCTGCTTTTTTTGTATAAATAGCAATCTATGAGTCATTTTTTTAGTCAGTTTTCTAAGTATCTCCATTTTCCTAATGTGCTTTTCATAGATGGCTATGAATTATTAAATTGATTATTTGAGTCAAACACATAAAAAATATTGGCAGAGAAAATCAAATATCTTTATTGTCTACATTTCATTAGTTGCATTCATTTGGAAAAAAAAATATTTGTGTCTCTGGATCTACCTTCTCTGTGAGACTGCTAATATCATTGGAGATTTATAATGAGTGCCTGTGTACAAAAGCTTTGCTCCTGCAGAGCAACACACCTATCTATCCCAATGTCATTGTACACCTCCCCAAACCCAGAATCCAGTGAGAGTTACATACACCAGAGCTACACAGACAGAGTCAAGCCCCTAAATCACAAGTGAATCTATTCCAATGTATATGCATGCTTTGGAAAATGTAAAACCAAATGTGAACAGTTTCCAAAGATGATCTAACAAAGGCTGTCTTTTAGAGTTGGAATAAATAAAGTTCAAAGAACAACAACAACAAAAATAAGGTTCTGTGAACGTGAGGGAATATTTGTTTTCTTTCTGGAAGGAACAATCTTATGTTCACAAATTATGGATAGTCTGTAATTGGATATTCACAGAACAGTTTTTTATAATATTTTTTCTCTTGCCACACTTCTAAAAAGTCAGGGACCAAGGAATATTGAAAACCAGTGTGGACTTCTCTTTTCATTGAATTTATTAAAAGAAAGGACACACAGCATAAGAAGCCATACGGTTTTCCTGATTTGAATACAAGATTTAAGCAGAGATCTCTAAAATTTTATTTATAGTGTAAATACCGCTTTTATTAAACAAGAAGCAAATCACAGCTTTCACTACAACATATATTTGTGTTGATATTTATATTGAATATGTTCTTGATAGACTTTGTAGCACTAAAAAATACTCAATTTTTCATCTTTCAAGAATTCTGAAAAATAAAGAAATAATTTTAAGAAGAAATCTCATTTTTTTAAAAAAATTAGTTTCATTTTTAAAATAAAAAAGATCTTAAGATTAATCAACACACTGTAGCTAATCTCACAAATGGCTCTATTTTTCAAAGAGTGTGACCCTACCACAAGGAAATAAAGTATTAGAGGCCTAGAAAGTACAGCATTAAATTATGGCCTCTTCTATGCAATGAATCATTAGTATTCTGCCTCAGAGAAAATTTGTAAGTATTAAGGAGATATCTAATCAGAGAGAAAGGGTAAGGATGGACTTTGGATTAAGAAAAAAATCATGACTTGGTTCAGAAAAGGAAATTCAGTTTTTGTTTCACATTTCAGCACAAGAAAAATTGGCGCAAGGGATATAAATGAAATCAGGGCACCATTCAGAATATCAGACTGCTCACTCTTAACTCTTAATACAGGTGATGATAAGAAAGCAAAATGAGTTATTCTAAGCTGATTATTAGATTGAGTTCTACATCAATAGAAACCAGAATTAAATAGCCTGAAGTGGTCCACTAATATGAAGTGTCCCATAATATTTCCCCTAAGGAAGAAGCATTTTCATGCAAAATGACTCTTGAATATAGAAGGAGGAGAAGAAAATAGGAATTCATAGAAAGACTGCTACATGTCAGGCATTATGCCAAGTACTTTATATATTATTTATTTGATCCTCACAATAACCCTGGGAGGTCAATAATGTATACCATTTTACTCGAGGAAAATAAGGCAAGTAAAAGTTAAGTGGTTTTCTGAGGATCACACAGCTATTAAGTGTCTGAGGCTAGATTTTAACTCAGGTTATCCTGCCTCCAGGCCCAGCACTCTGTCCACTGTGCAACCTTGCCATAAACTTAAAGGGTGAGGCAATGGAGCAGAATGATTAATGTTTAGCTGGACTATCATGAGGAAGTGATGCATCGACACTTCTTCTAGAGCACCATTTTCAGGGTTTTTGTTTGGGTTTATTTTTCCTTCCATGATGGACCAGGGAAAAATGCATTTTGAGATTCTTAGACAACCATAATTACTTGTACTGAAGATTGGGGCTCCCTTTACCAACATTTGGGAAAAACTAGATATGAGCAGTACCCTGAGTATAGTTAGAGTGAACCATAGAGATGAAAACAATGAACCATCATGAAAAGATGGTGTTCTTGGTTTAGCAACCTGTGTTGGCACCAGTAGACACAGTACTAAATCTTGGCATTCATCCTTTGTTCATTTACACACACACACAGAAATGCACACACACATTTCCTTTACCTATAAGATTTTCCCAAAACTTTTTTTAAATACTTTTCCAATCTCTGCTTTACCTTGTATCTTCTGTACATGTCTGTAAAGATTGCATCAGATTGACAACTTTCTAGTGAATGGGTTGTGCTAGATTCCTTGCTATGGAGAGAAAGGAAACACATCAAAGTTTTAAATTTTAGCAAATATGGCAATAAATCAATAATTTGTGAGTGTGAATAGGCCAATAAAACCTTTAAAACGACATCCATTTGTTACACAAAAATCAATTATCATTGTTAATGAAATATAATTTTGTAAATTAGTAGATTAAAATGGAGTTAGTAAAAAATAAATACCTCACCAAGCTACATTATCAATAAGATATTGAATTAATGCTTCAGCAGAAGGTCCCTCCAAGTAACTGGAAACATCAATGGTGGACGTACCCTCACCAAGTCTTCTATTTCTAAAATGGGGGAGGGTCCTTTAAAGATTGAAATAATCATCTTTGCTTGAAACATAATAGAAAATAAGTGTTGCCTTTCAAAACTATGAAGAAAACTATTTGGAATAAATTTTTAAGGTATATTTTAGTGTTTTATATGACAATATTCCAGGTTTATCACCTTAAATGCAAAATGATCTTTATCCAAATTTTATGACAATGACTTGCAATTGCTAAAGTTTCAATATATCCAATTGCAGCTTTGAAACATTTTGGAAAATGACAGGAACCTAGCTATTGTTTAAAATTATAGCTTTGTGTTCTGTGTTTTTTGAAGGATTCATACCCAATTAAGCAGATTCACATGCCTAACTGTGATCATTATCTTTATTTCTTATTGCCTGATAGTTTAAGTAATTAGTTAATTGTGTTAAGGTGAATGTAATAAAACACATTTGCAATCATAGTATGGTGCAACGAAATTAGACTTTGAAGTCTAGTCCAATCTGAGTAAAGAATCTGCTGCTCTCCCATCCTTAACAAATGGTCATCCAAATACAAATATTTGTAACGACAGGCAACTCACTACTTTTCAAGACAGCAAGTTCAATTTATGTCTACATATAGTTTTTGAAGATTCTTTGGAAAGAGCTAAGATTTCTTAGTGGATGGCACAGTGTAAGATATTATGAGTATTATAGAACTGAGTGCTATTGAAAGATTTGATCAACCTGACTCATTATTACGTATCTAGCAAATTCATAATGGTAGGGGATATAGAAATAATGATATATGAATGATCTATGGTGAGATAGACTGACCAATTTTATGGAATACACAGTACTACCATGTGGTATGGAAATAGCCTTCGGCAGTACAGTATACCACACCTTAATGTAATAATAATGACGATGATAATGAAAATAATGACAGCTAGCATTTACATAGCATTTTACGGTTTTCAAAGCAGTTTAAAAATATGATCTCCTATAATCCTCACAACCAACATGGGAGTTAGTAGATAGTGCAGTGGATAGAGTATTGAGCTTGGAGTCAGGAGGACCTGAGTTCTGTCCCAGAATCAGACACCTGCCAGCTGTGTGACCATGGCCAAGACATTTAACCTGTTTGCCTCAATTTCCTCAGTGTAAAATGGGAACCCAGCAGAAGGATATGGCAAACCACTCTAGTATCTTATGGATGCTATAAAAATGTGAGGGGTAAATTGGATATGTAAATTTTACGTACACTTTTTTTTCTCCTTAAGAAAGACATCCATAACATGTGCTAAATCAATGAAGTGATCATTAGATTTCTCGATTACAAGACAGCAATATGCTTGTTGCAATCTACACCTGTAAATGGATCAATGCACAGCGAGATTCTGCTATTGTATTTTATAAACTTGTACTCTTCAAAGTGATTTCATCTGAGACTTGTCTAAGCCAGAGGAGGAACTGTATGAATATGGTAACTGCCCTCTGTGTAATAGTAATTGGTGAGAATTTGGTGTGTCTAATAAAGTTTCATGCCAGAAACCATGAGCTTAGTCTTCCATTTACTTGTATTTAAAACAAGATAAAATGAGAAGAACCAGAGAGGAGCTCTGCTTACAGCTAGTTTCCTAATCTTTCCTGGGAAATGTAGGCTCAGCTTTTGTCATTCTAGAAATCTAACTGGCTATGCACGTTCTTAAATGAGTCAATAGCATGAAATGAGACATGATCTCTTAGCATTCCCATGAAGATTAATAAGCTCCAATGTAGTTTCTTGGAACCACTGCATTTGGCAGGTAGCTGCCCCCTATATTTGTGAATGGGAACACTTTTACTACAGGTAGAGACCATTATACAACTGGCAGATGGGGAAGATGTATGTATGAAAAATGAACATTTTACATTCCAAATTATTGAACAAAATTGTGTTTCTAAGATTGAAATTAGGAAGTTGGTTTGAAAAATCAGGCCACATAAATGACACAAACCTACTTAATTACATTAGCTTATTCAAAGCAAAGTGCTCAAGGAAAGTGTTAATCTTCCTAGGGTTCGTAAAAAGTGCAACGTGTAACATCCTAGATGGGAGTGTACTCCTCAGCAGGTAATGTTGGTCAGGACTGCAACCTGGGCCAAGAAGGTGGATGACCCCTGATTACACTGTGACTTAAACTCCAGGATACTCTGTTGGTACTGCCTTTGTTCTGCCTCAGAAGTGACTGGTTTCTGTGCAGCTTTCAGAGTCATACAGAAGCCTACTTTGACTGATTACCTTAGTGACTGAGTATTCCTGACAAAAAAGCAATTTTTTCTCAGCTGGATAAAAGTCTGATGAGTAGGGAACAAGGAAGCATTATAGAGGCTGGCAATGGATTTTATCTATGAAATCAGAAGAAGAGAGTCAGACTGGAAATTTTTTCTTTTCCTTTTGGAGATTTACCATGAAGTTACTTTATACAACACCATGAAAGATATACATTTGTCTTGAGCTCTACCCAAGCAGTGTAAGAAATTTTTTAAGCTTTGAAATATGGAATCCATCATGGAGGATAGAATAGCTAAATATTTAGGGAGAAAAATCAAATCATATTCCAAATGGTATATACTATTTATAGTTTGCTTTTAAAAAGACCTCATATTGACTTAATTCTGTCACTATCTATGGTTTAGAGCTTTGAGTCAGCTTATTCATACATCCAAAAGGATCCTATCTGTTTTGGCTGCAACATACACTATCAGAACATGGCCAAAGTGCTAAAAGAGAAAATTTTGGGGAAAAAGCCCCATTACTGATATTTGTAAAATTTCCTGAAATTTTTATCTAATGTATTGCAGAAGAAAGTAACCGAAATGAAAATACCATGCAGATAATTGATGTTACATGAGAAGGTACATCAAAGCAATGATCATTTAAAAATATTTTCTACTAATGAGGCCCACATAATGAAAGAAAAGAAGAAAAGGCTCCTTTTGTATTATTTGGAGATGTGTTCTGGTCTACCCACAGCCTACATCCTACTTCCTTAACCAACCCTAAAGAAGTGAATTCCAGGGTACCTCTATGATCATTGATATTATACTCTGGAATTCATTAGGGAGTAAAATGAGTAAAAACATTACATCATTGCAGATCAATGAATAAAAAAGAATCATTTTGAAATAATTCTAAGTTTAAATGGTCAACAAGATATGGCCCCTCATCCTACTTCACAGCAGAGTTGGGAGAGAGATGGCAACTTCTCAAGTTGAAAGACAACTTACCTCACGGCAGAATGTGTTTCAAGAGGTAATGCCAGTGTTTCTGAGCAGAAGACACTAAGAAGCATCAGTGATACCAGGAGCTTGGAGTTACCTCTGGCTTCCATCTTTGTGTATCCGAAATAAGTCTAAAAGAAACATTTATATCACCTTTAGCAGCCACAGATGTCATCTGCAAAACAGACCAGAATTTCACATAAAAATATATCAACTTTTTACCAAGTTCAAAACAAGGGACTGTCATTCCATCGAAAGAGATGAAACTGCAACATGGTTACAGATTCAAGCTACACAATTTCTGTCATTTTCCTCCATCACTGAACATAAAATAGCTTCCAGCTATGTGAAGCACTACATGTAGATGTCATACAATTGTATACTATATGGTGGTTTTTCAAACAAATACAAATGAATCCAAGGGACACTAACCCCTTTTTGAACAGAGGCATAAGTAAGCAGACAACTTGAAATCCTTTCCTAACTAAAGAAATGAGTTTCAAAAAGGCGACCAATGAATAATTGATTTCTGCTCCAGTTCTTATCTTAATTGTATAGTAAAGATGAGAAAGGTATGGAAGATGCATAGACAGAGATGTTGAAACACAGAAAGATTACTCAGAACTTCTTTCCTTTGCATCCACAGTCAGACACCATAAACCCTACTAATGGTAAAAATAATGCCAAATTATCTTTGAAAAGTATATTAATGGGGCAGCTCGGTGGCACAATGGATTGAGCACTGGCCCTGAAGTGAGGAGGACCTGAGTTCAAATTGGGCTTCAGACCAAACCTTGACATTTACTAGCTGTGTGACCCTAGGCAAGTCACTTAACCCCAATTGCCTAAAAAAAAAGTTTATTGTCCTTCAAATATTTATTCCTTTAGAAATTAGAAAGTGTATAGAGGAAGTAAGGGGTATTTATATCCATTCTCTAAACACGTCTCTCCAAGTTTCTAAAAAGAAACAGAGGATTTTAAATTCTCCCTCTATAAGAAGATTAACAAAATAAAATATTTAAAATTGTGAAAAGCAAAGACTTAATTACTGTCACAATGAAGCAATTGATTATAAAATGGAAACTTCAATGCTTGAACATGACACAAGGTAAAATGTCACAATCCGTGATTAAGGAGTGTTCACCTGTAAGACAGAAAGAATCTTGAAGCAAGAAAAATCATGCAATAGTAATTAAAACTGAATGAAGAAGAAAGCAGGATAAAATATTTACAAACCAGTAGAGTGAATAAAAGCAACCTTTATAAGACAAGCTTTCTCACTTCAGAAGATTACCTGAGAAACTTGGTTTTGTTATTGATGTGAATAAAAAAAAATGTGGAAAACTTTTTGCTAGAGGGAGAAAAGCCTATACAACCAGTGGGAAGTTCCAGGGGGAAGATAAAGATAAGTAGAGATTCCACTTACCCTGACATATAATGTCGTCTCTGTGATGAGTTGTGCTCCTCTCTCAATGGTACTGGTGGATATTCAGAATCTTCCTATGTAGTGGATTCCTGTGAAGCCACCAAGGACTTCACCTGTTCACTGAAGGGACTGCTGTTCTTCCTAACTCCTGAGCTGGTTCCTTGTTTCCTCTTCACTATACTCTGACCAACATTTCAAACACCACTTCTTTTTTATAGAATTCACACGTGGAGCCAAACAATCACATAGTTATCTGTGATAGATGTCACAGTTGTTCCTCTCCCCGGACATGAATGGATGATTTCCCTGCTTTACAAGGTAGAAAAGCTTATGGAATTCATAAAGAACATGCAATGTTTTTATTATCAGTGAGTTAGATTAACCTATGGTGAATAAGTTCAAGATGTAAGGTACAGGGAAAAAAAAATCAACTTACTTAAATAATCTCTAGGCCCATTCTTAGTAGGACATAGCTTTTTTTTTTCTTTAAAGGAATGTGAATATAATAAAATAATGATTAAGTGGGTTTTTCTGGTCATGAAGCAATGTTTCACAAGAGAGGTTTTTCCTGAAAAAATTTCAAAGGAATTGGAAAAAAGATCACTCTGTGAATCCAAGTAATGGAATCATTTGGGAGCTGTGTGTGTCTATGTCTGTGTAATCTCATGTGCAAAGACATGCATCACATTTATGAAATGTTAATTATGTATTATAGCTTATTCTTAATGTAAGAGAAAAACGATGTTGTTCATGCTTAAATTATTTGTATTTCCTTCCTATTATTAAAATTTCTCTGTTTAGTGAGATTTACAAATAATAATGAGACTTTCAGAACAGCTTCAGGATCATTTGGACACTCAGGGGTTACTGATTAGTCCCTGCAGAGTACTGTTTTAGGACATTAACCCTCAGAAGTTTCATTTCTTTTAAATAAATTATTCTCACATTTTCTCAGGTCTCATATACACTATAACAATATTTTGTTTTCTCTGTTAAGTTTCATTTCTCATTGGAATCCAACCATATTGATTCTTTCTGAATAATATAAGTCTTGGTACATTACTACATCTATTACTCTAGGTACAAGTGTAGGTTCTAATGTTTTACCACTGAACTTTGAGGGAGAAAAAAAGAAAATTCATGAAATGTCACTCTAGTAGAGAGGATCTCTTTGCTAATACAATGTAACATGGCTTGCTGAGAATCATGTGGGATTTGGAGTCAGAGGCCTTGGGTTTGAATCTTCCTTCTGTCACTAACTAACTGTGAATCCCCAGTCCAATCACTTAACCTCCTTATGGACTAAATGATTTCCAAGCTGTCTTGTACCTCTAGAATGATTATTTCAGAACTTATTTTTTTTCTGAAAAGAATGTCCTTCAAATATCCTGCATCAGAACAGCTATCCTAACGAAGGAAGTAGTTGTTTTTTACACTCCAAATAGTTCAAAATCAATCATTGTGGTTTAGAAAGTTACAAAGGAAAAGTGGAAAGTATATTTTATAAAAATCTCATTTCTGTTTATGAACTATGCACATTACGAAAGCAGCAAGTAAGGAGTCTGAGATTTAGGTTTTCAATTATAGGTAAATGATGAGAAGAACTAAGAGAAAAAATACACAGAATTTCATGGTAGCTAAAATGGTAACAAAAAACTAATAAAAAGGATGCATGCTTAACTTTTTTAAAGTGAAGATCTTTCATTTTTAAAAAGTGTTATTCCACTAGTTTATTAAAAAAAGAAATGAAAATTAGGGAACTTTAAAAATTTTTATTAAAGATATAGGAACTAAATTTTTTAAACTAAATTAGGGGTCGACAAAATTGAAACAAAGTAAAATGATATTATGGTTTCCCCAAAAGCTGAATCTAAAAAAGGTAAACCTGTAGTTCTATATGGTATCAGAACATCATCTGCAGGCTGAGACTCTCATTTCATATATTAGTAAAAAAGGTGGTGATTAAGACCTAAACTTGTCTAGTATATTTCAGGGATGGTATTTGGTTTAAAAACTGAAAAAAACAAAAACCTATAAATAGAAATATGGGGGAAATTTTGATTTAATCTTAATGTCTCATTATTTATGAAAAAAATATAAATCATGAAAATACAAAAATTTTAGTTTACTGGCCACAGCCATGTCTCTACAGTTTTGGATCATATGTGCTCTGTTCCCACAGCAATTTAAGAATTTAGAAGTCCAATACCAACACCTACAATTTGCACAACCTTTTTTTTTTTTTGGCAATTGGGGTTAAGTGACTTCCCAGTGTCACACAGGTGGTAAGTGTCAAGTGTTTGGTCTGAGGCTGGGTTGGAAGTCAGGTCCTCCTGACTTCAGGGATGGTGCTCTATCCACCGTACCACCTAGCTGCTCCTTTGCACGTCTTTTTTATATCTCATTTTCTGGCTGGAGTTTCACTGATGTGAAAGTGCTTATAGTGTGTTGGCCCATCACCTAATTTTAGGGATCTGTTCACCCTGAAAGATTATCTTGTCCCACTCCATTTATTTTACAAATGAGGAAAGTGAATTCTCAAGAGATTTCAGGACTTGCCCAAGGTGATACAGACAGTTACTGGTAATGCTGGGATGACAGCAAAAGTCTTTGGACTCTTGATTCAGTATTTTCTCCACTACACCAAAATACATTTGAATAATTTGCATTAACAGGAAAAGGTTCAAAAGGGATGGTATCTCATTTTTAAATGCGAGAAAGCAGTGAGATAGAAACCCAGAATTTTTATTAAAAAGATACCAGAAGGAATATGCAAAAGGCTATAAAATGTACATACCCTTTGACTCAGCAATAGCACTTCTAGAGCTATATCCCAAAGAGATCACACAAATGGGAAAAGGATCCAGATGTACAAAAATATTTATAACAGCTCTTTGTGGTGGCAAAGAATTGGGAATTGAGAGGATGCCCATCAGTTGGAGAATGGCTGAACAAGTTGTGGTATATGAATGTAATGGAATACTATTGTGCTATAAGAAATGATGAGCAGACAGACTTCAGAAAAACCTGGAAAGACTTGTATGGTCTGATGCTGAGTGAAGTGAGCAGAACCAGGTGAACGTTTTTTACAGTAACAGCCACACTGTGTGATGACTAATATTGATAGACTTAACCCTTCTCAGCAATACAAGAATCTAAGACATCTCCAAAGGCCACATGATGGAAAATGCTACCCACAAAGAAGAAAGAACTATGGAGTTTGAATGCAGATAGAAGCATTCTGTTTGCTATTTTTTTCTTCTGTTGTGTTTTGTTTTCTTTTTTTTTGTTTTGGTTCTAATTCTTACTTAAAACATCACTAATGTTTTATATTATTTTATATTAATGTTTAATAGCAATGCATATGTATAGCCTATATCTGATTACGCACCAACTTAGGGAGATCAGGAGGGAGAAAAATTTACAACTCAAAAGCTTATGGAAGTGATTGTTGAACATTCAAAATAAGTTAATTTAAAAAAGGTAAAAAAAAAAGATACCAGAGGTAAGGAAAGGAACAGTAGTGTGAGTGATAGAAAGATTTTTATATACATTTTTATTTATGCCTTCTGATGGTTTTAATTTTTGAATCATCATAGTTATCTCCACTATCCTTTGCCCTACCCATTCCAGAGAACCATCCCATAAAACAAATACTATTTTTAAATATAGAAAAAGTAAAAGAAAAGAAATTAACCCAACTAATCAATACATTGAAAAAAGTCTGAAAATATGTGCATTGTGTAACTACTGTGGACTTCCCACCTCCATGAAGGGATAGGTTTGCAATTTCCCATTTTACCTATTCATGAGATAGCCATGCTTTATCTTGATAATTGTGTTACATTCAATTTGACTTTTGTGTATATGTGTGGTTGTTCTTTCCACTTAGGTGCTGTAGTAGTTGTGCCTACCATTTTCTTGGCTTTGCTTTCTTTAATATCCATCAGTTCATGTAGATCTTTCCATGTATGTCTTTATAAATGACATTATTTTTTACAGCACAGTAATCATTCATTACATTAAGTACCAGGAATTGTTTACCGTTCCAACAATCAATGGACATCTACTTTGTTTCCAATTCTTTACTATCGCCAGAAGGGTTGCTATCAACATATTGGTGTATATAGAGACTTTTTTCTTCTCAGTGGTTTCCTTGGGGTATAAGCTCCAGTAGTAGAATCAAAGAGTTAACAAGTAAGGACATTTTCATCACTATATTTGCATACCAATCTTAGCCCTATCAACAATGTATTTGTGTATCTGTCTTCCCACAAGATCACCACATTGCCATTTTTTTGGTCATGTTTTCCGATGTATAGGATATGAGGCAAAACCTTAGAGTTGTTTTAATTTTCATTTCTCTTATTATTAACTTGGAGCATTCCTTCATGTCTTTATGAATGCTGTGCAATTCTTCATTTGAGAACTGTTTCTTCCTATCCTTTCACAACTTATATATAGAAGCATAAGTATTAGATATAAATATAGTTTGTTTATATATATATATATATATATACACACACACACACACTCACACATACACATATATGTGTGCATTATATATGTGTGTGTGTATATGTGTGTGTGTATATAACACACACACACACACACACACACACATACATACACATACATACACGTATTTTACACATATATTTTCTTGGATACCAAAGACTAATTAGAAAAATTTGATACTGACCTTTTTTATCTATTCAACTACTTCCATTCTTGTCTTAGTTGCTTTAATTTTGGATGTGCAGAAGCTTTTTAATTTCATATAATCATAGTTATTCTAATTTATATTTTGTACTTGGCTTTATATCTTGTTTGGGAAAAATACATCTCTGACTCATACTTGAGAGGCACATGACCTGCTTCTCTTCTATTTTTTTTTTAACAATGTAGTTACATAGATATACTGCTGGGCCATTTGGGTTTTTTGTTTGTGGTTCCTGAACCTAATGGTTATTTTTATTACAGTATATAGTGTTTAAAAGATAGAGGCTCACTCTATCTTTGTACATTTGTTTGCAATAACTTTGTACCCTAATACATGTTCAAATTTTGCTTTAAAAAATGCCTTATATAGTGTTGAGAGATATATAGATTTTTTTTATTCTCAGTTGGAGAAACCAAAGCTTTTTAGCTTTGGTTTCTTCAGTAATATTTTTAGGTCTGTATTTTTCCTTTTGTTTACTTTTTTTGTTAGACCTACCCCAAACTAAAACTAGAGTTTCCCTTCACTATTGTTTTATTCTCTATGTGTTCTTGTAGCTCATTTAATGCTTCCTTTATGAATTTAGATGCTAAGGATTTTAAAGCATATAAGTTTATTACTGATATGGGATTTTTGTCTATGGTTCTTTGAAGTATAATGTAGTTTCATTGCATATTCCTCTAAATTTTTGAATGTTTTTTCTTTGTCCACTAGAAGGACTGAAATTCCTGCTTTTCTGGATTAACCTGATGCACAGTAATTTTTTCCCCACTCTCTCACTCTTATTTTATGCATGTCTCTGTTTTTACAATCTGTTTCTTATAAGGAACAGATTATAGGGTTTTTCTTATCTAATTTGTTAGTCTTCTCTTTTTTGTTTTATTGGATTGTTTAATGAATTCACATTTAAGTTTATGAAATTACATTTGTGTTCTTCATTTGTCTCTAATATTGTTTTTAAAGTAATCATATTTTACCTTCCTCTGTAAAGTAAGGCAGTGTGATATCTCTTCAGTTACTTTAGTTTAATCCTTTTTCAAGATGGCCCCTATTTTCACTGCCTCTCTTCCTCTTTCTTCTACTCATCTCCTCTCCTTTGTTACCCATTCATTTCTGGAGTTTTGCTTATTAGTTCTTTTACTTTCTGGGATGTAAGGGCTAGCAACTTTAGTGTGAGGGTTTGTTGAACCCTTTTAAGTGTTACTCATCCACCTTTGGTTTCTACTTGCCACCCAAGCTGTGGAATCAAGAAGCTGTAGCAGGCACAGTGGCCACACTTCAGTGCCAGGTCACCTCAACAAATGGGTTAAACTAGGTTGAAGGTCACTGGTAGGTCTCAAACCCATTAGTGATTTAGAAGGACATCTACCCCATGCAGGTGAAGACTTCTCTAAACATAATCTGTAGAGGAGAATAATTTGTTTCAATGTCCATGAAGATGGTTGAAACAGGTACTGTGGAGCACTTAAAACATGGTCAGACATCTGCCAAGGCCCTGCGCTGCATTCTTCTCCTCTTTTTTCCTCTCAGCTAAGCAGATTCCCTCTTCCTCTCTTCCCCTTCACTTAGTCCTGTGAAAATTTCTTTCATGGAGCAGCCCAAGGTGGCCAACTTTGAGGATTGGGTGTTGGAGGAGGAAAAGGTATGGATAGCTGCCAAGTTCATCACTCATGTTCTGCCAGGATAATTTAAGGAAGTGTTTAATGATGTCCAGTTACTAGTTGACAAGGAAAATCTTCTCAGGAAAGGGGCAGCTGATGTATTTGCCCAGGATAATATGGATCAGTTCACTCCAGTGAAGATAGAAGGATATGATGATCGGATCTTAATTATAGAGCATGGTGACCAGGATAGTGGCAGATTTTTAGATCCAAGAAACAAAATTTCCTTTAAGTTTGATCATTTATAGAAAGAAGCAACTGACTCCCAACCTAAAGACATAGATAGAGCTCTGAAGTCATGGAGGGAATCCTGTGACAGTAAATTAAGAGTCTGTTTGAAAGATCACAATTCCAATGCCTTCTGTACTGTTTATGCTAAAATTAGAGATGAGCAGAGGACGGTTATTGCCTGTATTGAGAGCCACCAATTTCAGCCTAAAAAACTTCTGCAGTGGTCATTGAAGATCAGAGTGGAAGTTTCCTATCACACCACTTATAGCTCAGGTGGTTACAGTACTAAAGTTTCAGGCCTAATACTATGAAGATGGCTATGTTCAGTTGGTTAGTCACAGAAATATACAGGACTCAATAACTGTTACTAATGATGTACAAGCTGCCAAGGAATGTATAAAAATCATAGAACATGCCAAAAATAAGTATCAGATTACTGTTAGTGGGAGTTATCAGACAATGTCAGACACCACATTCAAGGCCTTGTGCCAGTAGCTTCTAGTCACCCACACCAAAATCTCCTGGAACAAGATGCTCAGCTACAAGATTGGCAAAGAAATGCAAAATGCTTAAGGCTGGATGTGAAATTCTCCAATTATAGCAAGAAGAAGAAGAAGAAGAAGAAGAAGAAGAAGAAGAAGAAGAAGAAGAAGAAGAAGAAGAAGAAGAAGAAGAAGAAGAAGAAGAAGAAGAAGAAGAAGAAGAAGAAAAGAAAAGAAGAAGAAGAAGAAGAAGAGAGAAGAAGAGAAGAAGAAGAAGAAGAAGAAGAAGGAGAAGAAGAAGAAGAAGGAGAAGAAGAAGAAGAAGAGAGAAGAAGAAGGAGGAGGAAGAGGAAGAGGAGGAGGAGCAGCAGCAGCAGAAGAAGAACAAGAACAAGAACAAGAACAAGAGGAGGAAGAAGGAGAAAGAGGAGAAGGAGGAAAGAAAGAAAAAAGATTCAAAGTATGGTCTTATAAATAATTGGTTTATAAACAAGTGTGGTATTTTGTTAGGGCTTTCAAAGTTAACAGGTTATCTAGATTCTTGGAATACTACTGAACCAATAGCATTGTCTTGATGGTTTTGTGTGTGTGTGTGTGTGTGTGTGGTCCTTGCCATATAACTTCCTATTGTGACTATGTCTACGTATAAGATTTTTTAAAAAATTCAGTTATTTTCAAGAATGAAAAAACAAAGAGAAAGAGATATGTCCTTGGATTTATGTACTGGTTAGAAAATTTCCTAGTCATGAAGGCCCTCTCATGAACAGGCAGGTAAAGTTTTCAATACCCCCGCACCCTCACCATTAATAGCATTTCTGGTACACCAGTGGTTTTTACAGATCAACCAAGAGCTAAAGATTCTATGCTGCAAGATGTACCAACAGACGTCTTTTCTCTTCTCACTGCTGATTGCCAATTAATGGCACCCTGGTAGCTGTAGATTTTTAAATATTTGCAATGGGGTTTTTAAAGTCCTTTTGGTGGAAAAAGGGCATTTCCCGGAAATTCCATAAGGACTAGCTTCTCTGGGGAAAATCTGGGGCGGGGGTTCTATGTTGTTTATTTTTTAATCCGAAGACTTGAACCACATTTCCTCCAATAGAACTTATTTGATTTTTCCTTTTCTGAAAATTCCCTTCCCTCTAGTAACATGGTTGTTATAGGCATATGCAATTTAGACATAGTTAACCTGTATATACATACATACACACACACACATACATATGGACAGGAAGAAAAGGGGAGGGAAGGGAAGAGAATAGCAGTGAACTGAAGGGAAACAAAAGAAATCTTCAATGTTACTAATAGGATAAGGGACTCATCCAAGCTCACACAAGTAGTGAATGTCTTAGCTGACATTTGAACAGTAGACTTCTTACTACACATCTACCAATACATCACCCTTCCTCTGCTACTTATTATCTGTGCAGCTTTGAGAAGTTATTTCACCACTCTGAGCTCTATATTCATCTATAAAATAAAGGAATTTGCATTATAAAATTTCTGAGGTCCTTTTTGTCTCCAAAAGTCAATTCCATAATGATTTAATAACTATAATTAGAGAGGTGATAGCACATTGGTCAAGAAGACCTGGGTTCTCTGAACTTTTGATAACCCATCTTCAAAAGGGGTAGACAAATATGTGTAGTGCCTGAAGTGTTTTTCTGAGCCTCAAAAGAGAGCCTATATGCAACATTCTAGGCAAACCTTAAAGTGTCTTATAAATATGAGCTCTGATTAAGCACATAATATTCATTGGACAGAACATGCTATAATTCGCATCCCAAGAGCAAATCAGACAAAAATCTTTTTTGTTGTTGCACAGTTGTCTGACTCTTCATGACCCCATGGAATATAGCTGATCCACTGAGTTTTCTTGGCAAAGACACTGGAGTGATTTGCCATTTTCTTCTCCATTTGATTCAGTGGATCTTTTTGTCAGTGAAATAGAGGTTAATGGCCTGCCCAGGATCACATGGCTAAAAAGAGTCTGAGGCTGAATTTGAACTCAAGTCTTCTTGATTGACTCCAGGCCCAGTGCTCTATCCACTGAGACATCGGTAGCCTGTGTAGCTTCAATTTCAGGGAACACTTAAACTGAATGAAAAGTGAATTAAACAGTTGATTGAACATAGAACTCATTTAGAGACAACATTTTAGGAATCATTACATTTTTCTTCAATCTGATTAGTGCTTTTGGCTTTGTACCTTTCAGGGAGAGTCTTCTTATAAGATCACTGACTGCGTCTGTTTGGTGCCATGGCCAACTTTATTGTAGTCCCACAGTGGACCAGATCCTCGGCTACTCTTTTGCAAAGCATGACATTTTCCCAATCATGTAGTACTGGTGATTAGAAAGAATGAAAGAAGAAAAGAAAAGAGGGAATAGAAATATTTCCTACTTCTTAAGAATCTATTGCTCTTCCTTCTATTCAGTTGTCACTATAGAAATCCACCACAGAAAGAACATTTATATTATTTACACTATTGGAATAGCATCCTTATTAGTCTCGATGATTCAAGTAATTTCTGCTTTCTGATTCATTTTTTTTCCATATGGCTCCTATCAAAAGGCTCCTCCTTATCTTGTCTACAGAAAAAAGACCTTAATCCTTATTCAGGTATTTAGGTCCTCTAGAATCGTGTCTCAACCTCCCTACCTTTCCAAATTCATGTTACACTAATATTCTAGATGGACACATTCTGTTTCTATCAAATCAGTCTGGCTCATCCAACACACATACTTCAGGTATCTCCTGTGATTCCTGCCATTTGTTATTCAGTTTCCCCACCTCTACTTCCTCTCTACGTATGAAACCATTGGACCTTTAATTTCCAGATTCAGTTCAAATCTTAATTTCTTATGCAAAGTTTTCCTTGATTGCCTAGCTCGTAGTGATCTCTCCCTCCTCACTTGTAGCCTCTGGTAAGTTCTGGTAACTTTATGCCCTTATTATATTTCGTGTACATTATTTCTTAGATCCACAACTAGGAAGTTATATGAAAGCATTTCATCCTTCTTTTTGAATCGCTAGTATGATGAGTTGTAAATAAATGTTGCTCAATAGAAAATGTTCATGTAGTAGCCATTGTCAGATACAATGCAAGCAAAGGATATAGTGTGCCCAATTCACCATTGCTGGTGAAACTACCCATTCAGTGGTAGAATCTCATATTTATGATTTAGCCCCTCCTTTTGAATCTATGTACATTGGTTATGGTGGCTACACTTGAATTAACCTAAAATGCAGATGTATGTTTGAATATGCTTTTTTTTCCATTTGAAAAGTAATTGTCATTACTTTTAAGTCAGTTCTTTAAGTATCTACATTTTTCTGAATGTGCTTTTCATAGAAGGCTCTGAATCACTAAATTGATTCATTGAATCAAACACATAAAAATATTGACAATGAAAATCAAATGTCTTTATTGTCTACATTTCATTAGTTATATTCATTTTGGAAAAAAAATAGTTGTGTCTCTCAATCTACCTTCTCTGTGAGACAGCTAATGTCATTGGAGATTTATAATGAGTGCTTTGCTCCTGTTATAGCAACACATCTATCTATCCCAATGTCATTGCACACCACCCCAAACCCAGAATCCAGTAAGAGTTACATACACCAGAGCTAAAACTATGGAGTCAGTCTCCTAAATCGCAAGTGAATCTATTCCAATGCATTTGCATGCTTTGGAAAATGCAAAGCCAAATGTGGGTAGTTTCCAATGATGATCTAATGAAGGCTGTCTTTTACAGTTAGAATGAATAAAGTTCAAAGAAAAAAAAATAATAAGTTTCTGTGAACATGAGGGAATGTTAGTTTTCCTTTGGGATGGGCTAATCTTGCTTATGTTCACAAAATATGGATAGTTTATAACTGGACCACCACAGCACAGTTTTTTTTATACTATTTTTTCTCTTGTCATGCTTCTAAAAAGTCAGGGACCAAGGAATATTGAAAGCCAGTATGCACTTCTTTTTTCATTGCATTTCTTAAAAGAAAAGATACGTAATATATGAAACCATAGGGTTTTCCTGATTTGAATGCAAGATTTAGGCAAAGATCTTTAAAATGATATTTATAGTGTAAACACCATTTTTGTTACATGAGAAGCAAACAAATCACAGCTTTTACTACAACATATATTTGCTTTGATTTGATATTGAATGTTTTAATAGATTTATGTAGAACTCTAAAAATAGTCAATTTGTTCATCATAGATTTCTTTCAAGAATTCTGAAAGGTAAAAAAAACAATTTTAAGAACAAGCATCAATTTATTTAAAAATTTTAGTTTCTTTTTTTATAAAAAAAGATCTTAAGATTAATCAACACACTATAGGCAATCATGCTAGCTTGTAGAGGGATCTACTTTTCAAAGAGTGTGACCCTAACACAAGGAAATGTGGCCTAGCAGGTATGGAATTAATTTTTGGCCTCTTCTATACAATGAATCAATAGTATACTGAACCAGATAAAATTCGTATGTGTTAAGAAGAAAAGGTACAGATGGACCTTGGATTAAGGAAAAAATCATGACTTGGTTCTCAAAAGGAAATTCAATTTCTGTTCCACATTTTAGCACAAGAAAAATTGGGGAGAAAGGAATAAATGAAATCAGGGAACCATTCAGAATATCAAACCGCTCCCTCTTGATACAAGTGATGATAGGAAACCAAAATGTGTCATTCTAAACTGATTATTGCATTGGGTTCTAGATCAATAGAAACCAGAATGATATAGCCATATGAAGTGCCCCACTTCTTTGAGGAGATATTTCTCCTAAGGAAGAAGCACATTCATGCAAAAAAACTCTTGGATATAGAAGGGGAGAAGGGAATAGGAATTCATATAATGCCTCCTACATGCTAGGCACTATGCTAACTACTTTATATATATATTGTTCATTGTTCCTTACAACAGCCCTGGGAGGTCAATAATATTATCTCCATTTTACTAAAATTAAAATAAGGTAAGCAAAGTTAAGTGACTTGCTGAGGATGACACAGCTAGTAAGTGTCTGGGACTAGATTTTAATTCAGGTTGTCCTGCCTCCAGGCCCAGCACTCTGTTTACTGTGTAATCTTGCTGTAGACTTAGAAGGTAAGGCAATTGTCCTCAGAGCCTAATGATTAATGTTTAGTTAGACTTACCATGAGGAAGCAATGCATTGGCACTGATTCTAGAGCATCAGTTTCAGGGTTCTCATTTGGGTTTATTCTTTCCACTGTGTCCAATAGACACAGTACTAAGTCTGGGAATGCATAGTTTGTCACCTTATTCCTATACATATATACATATACACACATACACATATACATACATACATGTAAACATACATATATAGTGAGAGACAGACACAGATATACTCACACATATATGTATATGTGTGAATACATGTATATATACACACATACATATACACACACATATTTCCTTTACCTAGAAGTCCCATTGAAAATGCTTTCTAAATATTTCATCAGTCCCTCCTTCGCCAGAAATTTAGTATACTCATTAGTGAAGTCTGCATCAGCGTTCTGCTTTTCTAGTGAATGGGTCATGATTGATTTCTTGCTATGGAGGGAAGGAAACACATCAGATTTAATAATTTTAGCAAGTGTGCCAATAAAACAATAATTTATGAGTGTGAATAGGCCAAAAAAATCCTTAAATAAGATCCATTTGTTATGTAAAAATAAATTATCATTGTTAGTGAAAAATAAATTCATGACTAGTAGATTAAAATGCACTTAGTAAAAATAATAGCTCGCCAAGATAGATTGTCAATAGCATATTGAATGAATTCTTTAGCAGCAGGTCCTTCCAAATAATTGGAAAGATCACTGGTGGATGTCCCTCATCAAGCCATTATTTCTAAAATGGGGGCGAGGTCCTTAAAAGGTTAAATAATCATATTGCTTGAAACATAGTAGATGTTTTTAATACTATGAAGAAAACAAATTTTAACAAATTATTTTAGTGCTTTAAATGACAATTACTATTCCATTCTTATCACCTTAAATTCAAAATTATCTTTATCGAAATTTTATAACAATGACTTCCAATTGCTAAAGTTTCAATAAATCCAATTATGGCTTTGAAACAATTTGGAAAATGACAGGACCCTAGCTATTGTTTAAAATTATAGCTTTGTGTTCTGCATTTTTTGAAGGGATTCATACCCAGTTAAGCAGATTCACACACCTAACTGCAATCATTATCTTTATTTCTTACTGACTGATAGTTCAATTGGTTAATTTACTGTGTTAGGGTGAATGGAACAAAATACATTTGCAATCCTAGAATGATGGAATGAAATTAGACATTAAAGTCTAGTCCAATCTAAGTAAAAAATCTTCTGCTCTCCCATTGTTAACGAATGGTCATGCAAATAAAAAATTTGTAATGACAGGCAACTCACTATATTTCTAGACGGCAAGTACAATTTTTGCCTATCTATAGTTTTTGAATGTTCTTTGGATCAAGCTAAGATCTCTCGGCTGCATGGAGAGCAACTCTAATTTAGCCCTTGAACATTTAATGTTCTTAGTGGATGTCACAGACTAAGACATTATGAGTATTGTAGAACTGGGTGTTATTGAAAGATCTGATCAACCTGCCTCGTTATGAGGTGCCTAGCAAATTCATAAAGGTAGGGGATATAGAAGTAATGATATATGAATGAGCTATGGAGAGCTAGACTGACCAGTTATGTGGTATACACAGTACTACAATGTAGCATAGAAATGTCCTTCAGTAGTAATACAGCACCTTAATGTAGTAATAATGATGTGATGATAATGACAATAGCTAACATTTACATAGCATTTTATGGTTTGCAAAACAGTATACAAATATGGTCTCCTATCATCCTCACAACCAGCCTGGGAGTTAGGTGGTGCAGTGCTTACAGTACTGAGCCTGGAGTCAGGAGGACTTGAGTTCATTCCATCATCAGACACTTACTAGCTGTGTGACCCTGGCCAAGTCACTTAACCTGTTTGCCTCAATTTCCTCAATGTAAACTGGGAACCCTGGAGAAGGAAATGGCAAACCACTCCGGTATCTTTGCTAAGAAAATATCATAAAAATGGGCTCATGAAGAGTCAGACATGACTAAACAAATGAACAACAGTAACATTATGTTTATGGAAAGGAAACTGAGGCAGAGATTGCGATCCACCTAGGTTTACAAAGCTAGTGAGTATCTCAGCTCAGATATGATCTCTGGTCTTTCTGACTCCAGGTCCAGAACTCTATCTAAAATTCTCAGGTAACAAAACAATGAGTATAAATGGACTCACCTGACCAACTCTCTAGGATATCCCCAAAAGACAAGTCACTTTCCAGGTGATCATTTTCCACCTTTAATAAACCTAAATTTTGGTCAGGTTCACTAGAACCATCAAAGTGCATGCCATTGCCCAGCCTGCTGGAATAGAAAACATCATGAGCTTGCTATAAATACCACATGACAAATATAGAAACGTTAAAAACCATTTAAAACAAGACATTTACAAATGTATTCTAAAAATAATTATCTATTACTGATGACTAGATAATAAATAAAGATGTTCTTTGCTTTCCTATGATTTGCAAGTGTGTGTATTTGTGTGTGTGTGCGCATGTATGTGCAAAAATGGAGTGTGCAAATTGAAAAAATACCAAGTAAGGCCTGAAGCTTCTCTTCTTATCTTATTTTTATCTTATCTTACATGATATTATAATATATTATATATCTTATATTGTATTCTTAAGTATATTAGAATATATTATATATAATATATTTGAATATATTATAGTATCATTAACATATTACAGCATCATTATTAATAATATATACTATACAATAATATGTTATTCTATAGTGTACATATTATCATAATATGTATTTTATCATTATTAATGATATAATATCATTTATGTATTATATTATTAATTTCTATATATTATATTATATATATTATAGTTTATTATGTTGTACTCTATTTTATCATATTATATCATACATTATTATAACATTTTTATATTATATTATTAATATATCATATTCTTATGTTATCTATATCTATCTTATTCTTACCTTATCTATTCTTATCATATTAATTCTGACAATATGGTTTAGAGCTTTGAGTCAGTTTATTCATACATCCAAAAAGATCTTATCTCTTTTGGTTGTAACACAATATCAGAACATGGCCAAAGTGCTAAAAGAGAAAATTTTGGGAAAAAAGCCCCATTACTGATATTTGTAATATTTCCTAAAATTTTTATCTAATGCATTGAAGAAGTAAATGAAACAAAAATACCATGAAGATAATGAATGTTACATGAGAATGTGCATCAAGGCAATAATGGTTTTAAAATATTTTGTACTAATGAGACCCTAATAAAAAAAAAGAAGAAAAGCTTCCTTTTGGATTATTTGGAGATGTGCCCCCATTTACCCATTTGGAGATGTAAAGAAAAAAAAATGTGGAAAACTTCTTGCTAGAGAGAGAAAATGCTACATAACCTGTGGGAAGTTCCAGGGGAAAGATAAAGATAAGTAGAGTTTCTACTTACCCTGACATGTAATGTCCTCTCTGTAATGAGATATGCTCCTCTCTCAATGACACTGGTGGATATTCAGAATCTTCCTATGTATTGGATTTCTGTGAAGCCACAAAGGACTTCACCTGTTCACTGAAGGGACTGCTGTTCTTCCTAATGCCTTAGCTGGTTCCTTGTTTCCTCTTCACTATACTCTGACCAGCATTTCAAACACTCTCCTTTTTATAGGGCTTAGACATGGGCCCAAGGAGTCTCACAGCTTTTTGTGATAGATGTAACAATTGTTACTCTCCCCGGAGATGAATGGATGATTTCCCTGCTTTATGAGGTAGAAAATCCTATGTAATCCGTGAGGAACATTCCATGTTCTTATTATCAGCGAGGTATACTAACCTATGGTGAATAAGTTCAAGATGTAAGGTACAGGGGGGCGAAAATCAACTTATTTAAATAATTTTAGGCCCATTCTTAGTAGGACATAGTTTTTTTTTCTTTAAATGAATGTGAATATAATAAGATAATGATTATTTAAGTGGGTTTTCCTGGTCATGAAGCAATGTTTAACAAGAGAGGTTTTTCTTGAAAAAATTTCAAAGGGATTGGAAATAAGATCATCCTATGAATTAAAGTAATGGAATTGTATGGGAGCTGTGTGTGTCTCTATGTCTGTGAAATCTCATGTGCAAAGACATGCATCACATTTATGAAATATTAACTATATATTATGTCTTATTCTTATTGTAAGAGAAAAATAATGTTGTTCAAGCTTAAATTATTTGTATTTCCTTCCTATGATTAAAATTTCTCTGTTTAGTGAGATTTACAAATAATAATGAGACTTTCAGAACAGCTTCAGGATCATTTGGACACTCAGGGGCTACTGATTAGTCCCTGCAGAGTACTGTTTTAGGACATTGAGCCTCAGAAGGTTCATTTCTTTAAAATAAGTTATTCTCACATTTTCTCAGGTCTCACATATACTATAGGAATTTATTTTCTCTGTTAAGTTTCATTTCTCATTGGAATCCAACCATATTGATTCTTTCTGAATAATATAAGTCTTGGTACATTATTACATCTATTACTCTAGGTACAAGTGTAGGTTCTAATGTTTTACCACTGAACTTTGAGAGAGAGAAAGAAACTTGTGAAATGCCACTCTAGTAGAAAGGTTCTCTTTCCAAATGTAATGTAACGTGGATTCCTGGGAAGGATGTAGGATTTGGAGTCAGAGGCCTTGGCTTTAAATCCTTCTTCTTCCACTAACTAGCTGTGAGTTCCTAGGCCAATCAATTAGCCTCTCTGTGGACTAAATGATTTCCAAATTCTTTTCTACCCCTAGAATGATTACTTCAGCTACTTTTTTTTTTTTTCTGAAAGGAATATTCCCCAAAGGCCTGCATCAGAGCAACTATTCTAGTAATGGTGTAGATTATTTTTACCCTCCAAACACTTCCAAATCAATCACCGTGGTTTAGAAAGTTGCAAAGAAAAATTGGAAAGGATATTTTATAATATTCTCATTTCTGTTTATGAAATATACACATTATGAAAGCAGCAAATGTGGGAATCAGGGATCTCAGGTTTTTTTATAAGTAAATCATGGGAAAGACAAAGAGAAAAAATTGACAAAATTTCACTAAAACAAAAATGGTAGCAAAAATCTAAGAAAAAGGGAGCATCCTTATCTTTTTTTTCAAATAAATATATTTCAATTTAAAAAAATCTTGTTATGGGGGTGGAGCCAAGATGGCAGAGTAAAAGCAGTGACTTGCTTGAGCTCTCCTCCAAACCCCTCCAAATACTCATAAAAAATGGCTCTAAACAAATTCTGAAGCAGCAGAACCCACAAAAAGACAGAGTGAAACAAATTTCTAGTCCAAGACAACCTGGTTGATTGATCAGAAAGGTGTATCACACCAGGCTGGGAGCACAGCACAGCGCGCTGGACACGCAGGCCGCAGCGAACCTGGAGCAGGCCTCAGAGGACTGAATCTCAGGCAGCTGTGGAGGTTTCCAGACTCCTCAATCCACCAGTGCCAAAGACAACTTAGAAGGTCAGTGGGAAAAGTCTGTTTCTGTTGGTGCTGAGACAGGAAGGTGGGGTTTCAGCTCCATTTCCCAAGAACTTGGCCCTGGTAGCGGGCAGCTGCTTCCCTAGTTCCCGCCCACAGACTGTGGCTGATCAGAGGAGGACTGCAGGGATCTCTTTGCCCGTGTTTGGATCTGGGTCACAGCTCTGGGTGGCGGTGCTGGGGTAAGGAGGAACGCTGGCATGGTGGAGCTTGGAGTGGCTGTGGAAAGGAACCCTTCCTCACAGTTACAGGACAGAAAGGAATACTTGTGGTCACAGGCCAGGAAAGGAGTAAAAACCTTCCCCCTTATCATACCACTTTGGATGAACTGAAAATTTACAGGTCCCTACAAGTATCTCTGAAAACAGCTATACAAACCCCTGAAGCTTGGGACAATACATTCTCCACATTGGAAGCAGACTCTTATCTTAACAAAGAGTTTAAAACTCAAGTAATTGGCTGGGATCATGAGCAAGCACTGCAAAAAGAGTCAGACCATAGAATCTTAGTTTGGTGAAAAAGAAGATCAAAATATATAACCAGAAGAAGACAACAAAGTCAAAGCTCCTACATCCAAAGCCTCCAAGAAAAATATGAATCAGTCTCAGGCCTTGGAAGAACTCAAAAGGGATTTTGAGAAGCAAGTAAGGGAAGTAGAGGAAAAACTGAAGTGATGCAAGAAAATCACGAAAAAAAGTCAACAGCTTGCTAAAGGAGACCCAAAAAAATACTGAAGAAAACACCTTAAAAAATAGCCTAACCCAAATGGCAAAAGAGGTCCAAAAAGCCAATGAGGAGAAAAATGCCCTAAAAAGAAAATTGGCCAAATGGAAAAGGAAGTCCAAAAGCTTACTGAAGAAAATACTTCCTTAAAAATTAGAATAGAGCAATTGGAAGATAGTGACTTTATGAGAAATCAAACACAGTAAACAAATCCAAAAGAATGAAAAATTAGAAAACAATGTGAAATATCTCATTGGAAAAACAACTGACCTGGAAAATAGATCCAGGAGAGAGAATTTAAAAATTATTGGACTATCTGAAAGCCATGATCAAAAAAAGAGCCTAGACATCATCTTTCAAGAAATTATCAAGGAAAACAGCCCTGATATATTAGAACCAGAGGGCAAAATAGAAATTGAAAGAATCCACAGATCTCTCCTGAAAGAGATCCCCAAAGGAAAACTCCTAGGAATATTAGCCAAATTCCAGAGTTCCCAGGTCAAGGAGAAAATTATAAGCTGCCAGAAGGAAACAATTCAAGTACTGTGGAAACACAATCAGGATAACACAAGATTTAGCAGCTTCTACATTAAAGGACCGCAGGGCATGGAATATAATATTCTGGAGGGCAAAGGAGATAGGATTACAACCAAGAATCACCTACCCAGCAAAACTGAGTATAATCCTTCAGGGGAAAAAATGGTCATTCAGTGAAATAGAGGACTTTCAAGCATTCTTGATGAAAAGACCAGAGCTGAATAGAAAATTTGACTTTCAAATACAGGACTCAAGTGGAACATGAAGAGGTAAACAGGAAAGAGAAATCATAAGAGACTTATTAAGATTGAACTGTTTACATTCCTGCATGGAAAGATGATATTTATAACTCATGAGACCTTTGTCAGTATTAGGGTAGTTGGAGGAAAAAATTATATGTATGTATATGTAGATAGATAGATAGATAGATATAGATAGATAGATAGATAGATGATGAGAATAGATAGATAATGAGATAGATAGTAATTAGAGGGCACAGGGTGAGTTGAAGATTAAGGGGTGATATCTGGAGAATAAAATTAAGGGATGAAGAGGATTATACTCAGAGAAGAAGAAAGGGAGAGGTAGAATGGGGTAAATTATCTCACAAAAAAAAACAGAAAAGAAAAGTCTCTTACAGTGGAGGGGAAATGGGGAAGGTGAGAGGGAATGAGTGAATCTTATTCTCATAGGATTTGGCTTAAGGAGGGAATAACATACACATTCAATTGGGTATGGAAATCTGTCTTACCCTACAGGAAAATAGGGGGAGAAGGGGACAAGAGAGCAGGGGGATGATAGAGAGGAGGGCAGATTGGGAAAGGGGTAATCAGAAGTAAATACTTCTGAGGAGGGACAGGGTCAAAGGAAAGAATAGAATAAATGGGAGGGCAGGATAGGATTAAGGGAAATAGAGTTAGTTTTTCACAACACGTCTACTATGGAAGTGTTTTACATAACTGCAGATGTACAACCTATATTGAGTTGCTTGCCTTTTCAATGAGGGTGGGTGGGGAGGGAGGAAGAGGAAAATTTGAAACCTAAAGTTTTAAAAACATGTTTAAAAAAAATTTTCACATGCTACTGGGAAATAAGAAATACAGGAAATGGGGTACAGAAGTCTATCCTGCCCTACAGGAAAATAGAAGGGGAAGGGGATAAGAGAAGGGGAGAGATAGAAGAGAGGACAGACTAGGGGAAGGGATATTCAGAATGCATGCCATCTTGGGGTGGGAGGAGGGGGTAGATGGGGTGGAAATTTGGAATTCAAAAACTTGTGGGAGTGAATGTTGAGAACCAAAAATAAATTTATATAAAAAAAGAAAAGAAAATCTTATTATACTAATTCATTAAAAAAGAAATGAAAACTATGGAAACTTTGAAATTATTATTAGAGGTACATGAACTAAAAATTTGAAACTAAATTAGAGGTCAACAACATTGAAATAAAGTAAAGGAATATTATGGTTACCCAAAAGCTGAATCTAAAAAAGTTTAACTTATAATTCTACATGGTATCAGAGTACCATCTGCAGTCTGAGATTCTCATTTCATATATTAATAAAAAGGTGGTGAGCAAGCCCTCAACATTTCAAGGATATTTTAGGGATGGTATTAGTTTGATCTTAAAATCCAAAAACCTATAAATAGAGATGGGGGAGAAATTTTGATTTAATTTTAATGTTTCATTATTTATGAAAAAAATTATAAATCAAGAAAATGCAAAAATCTTACTTTTCTAACCACAGACATGTCTGTACATATCCTCCATTCCCACAGTACTTCAAGAATTTAGAAGTCCAATGACCACACCTATGAATAACATCTTTTTTCATCTCATTTTCTAGCTGGAATTTCATTGATGTAACAGTGCTTATTGTGTGTGGGCCCATCATCAAATTTTAGGGGTCAATTCACTCTGAAAGATTATCTTGTCCCACCTCATTCATTTTACAAATGAGGAAAGTGAATTCTCAAGAGATTTCAGGACTTGCCCAAGTTGATAAAGATAGTTACTGGTAATGCTGGGATGACAACAAAAGTCTTTTGACTCAGTTCAATGTTTTCTCCACTACACCAAAATGTTTTTGAGTAATTTGCATAAACATGAAAAAATTCAAAAGGGACACTACTTCATTTTTAAATGCAAGAAGGCAGAGATATAAAACTCAGAATTCTTATTGAAAAGATACCAAAGGTAAGAAGAGGAATAGTAATGTGAGGGATAGAAAGAATTTTTTATATATATTTTTTATTGATGCCTTCTTCTGTGTTTTTTTTGTCATCATAGTTATCTCCACTATGCTTCCTCCTACCCAATCCAAAGAGCCATCCCATAAAATAATAATATTTT
The DNA here is from genome assembly GCF_003287225.1 of Phascolarctos cinereus. Classification (NCBI taxonomy): domain Eukaryota; kingdom Metazoa; phylum Chordata; class Mammalia; order Diprotodontia; family Phascolarctidae; genus Phascolarctos; species Phascolarctos cinereus. The sequence continues at coordinate 100,438,754 of NW_027555958.1, read as the reverse complement.
TAATGACAGAAAAAAAGAAAAATATTAACCCAACTAATCAATATATTGAAAAAGTCTGAAAATATGTGCAATGTGTAACAACTGTGGACTTCCCACCTGCATGAATGAATGGGTTTGCAGTTTCCCCTTTTATATACTCATTAGAAGCCATGTGTTATATTCAATTTAGACTTTTGTGTATATGTATGGTTGTTCTTTCCATCTAGGTGCTGTGGCAATTGTGCATACTATTTTCTTGGCTTTACTTTCTTTAATACCCATTAGTTCATGTAGATCTTTCCATGTATCTCTATATTCATGATATTATTTCTTATAGCACACTAATCATTCCTCATATTAAGTACCAGGATTTGTTTACCATTCCAGCAATCAGTGGACATCTACTTTGTTTCCAATTCTTTACTATCACAAGAAGGGTTGCTATAAACATTTTGGTGTGTATGGAGACTTTTTTCTTATCAGTGGTTTCATTGGGGTTTAACGTCAAGTAGTAGAATCAATGATTTAACAAATATGGACATTTTCATCACTATATTTGCATACCAATCTTAACTCTCCCAACAACATATTTACGTGTCTATCTTCCCACAAGATCTCAACATTGCCATTTTTTTCATCTTTGCTAATATGTAGGTTGTGAGGTAAAACCTTAGGGTAATTTTAATTTTCATTTCTCTTATTATTAATTTGGCACATTCTTTCATGTCCTTATGAATACTTTGCAGTTCTTCATTTGAGAACTTTTTCTTCATATCCTTTCACCACTTACATATGTACACACATTTATACATATTTTACATATATTATTCATATCTTGGATACCAAAGACTTGTTAGAGAAATTTGGTACTGAGCTTTTTCCCCCACTCAACTACTTCCCTTCCTGTCTTAATTGCTTTAATTTTGGATGTACAGAAGCTTTTTGGTTTCATATAATCAAAGTTATTCTAATTTATATTTTGCAATTGGATTGATGTCTCATTTGATCAAAAACGCATTTCTCACTCACAGCTGAGAGGCATATGATCTGCTTCTTTCTAATTTTTTTTTAATAGAGCAGCTAGGTAAATAGAGTGCTGGGCCATTGAATCTTTGTCTTTTGTTTCTGGTTCCTGAACCTAATGGTTATTTTTATTACAGTACAGTCTATATAGGATTAGGTATTTCTATCTTTGTACATCTGTTTGCAATATCTTTGTGCCCTATGCATGTTCAATTTTTGTTAAACAAAAATGTGCCATGTGGCATTGAGTAATACATAGATTCTTTTTTATTCCCATTTAGAAGAAGCCATAAGCTTTTTAATTTTAGTTTCTCCAGCATGTTTTAGTTCTATATTTTCTCTTTTGTTTACCTTTTTTGTTAGACCTACCCCAAACTAAAACGAGTTTCCTGTCACTATTGTTTTATTCTCTATGTGTTCTTGTTGCTCAGCTAATGTTTCTTTTATGAATTTGGATGCTGAGGAATTTGGAGTATATAGGTTTATTACTGATATTGTATTTTTGTCTATGTTTCTTTTCAGCATAATGTAGTTTTTTTATGCTCTTAAATTTTTTAATGTTTATTATTTGTCTGCTGGAAGGACTGAAACTCCTGCTTTTTTGGATTAACCTGATGCATAGTAGCTTTCCGCCCCATCCTTTCACTTTTATTTTATGTATATCTTTTTGTTTTTGAAATCTGTTTCTTCAGAGGAGCAGATTATTGAGTTTTTCTTATCCAATTTATTACTCTTCTCTTTTTTGTTTTATTGGATTGTTTAATTGATTTACATTTAAGTTTATGAAGTTAAATTTGTGTTCCTTCATTTTTTTGTAATATTGATTTTTTTAAGTTATGATTTTTCACCCTTCCTTTATAAAGTAAGGCAGTGTGATATCTCTTCAGTTACTTTAGTTTAATCTTTTTTTAATCTGGCCCCTATTCTCACTGCCTCCCTTCCTCTTCCCTCTAATCATCTCCTCCCCTTTGTAACCCATTTATTTTTGGAGCTTTGCTCATTAATTCTTTTACTTTCTGGTGTGTAAGGACTAGCACCTCTAGTGTGAGGGTTTGCTGAACTCTTTTAAGTGTTGCTCATCTGCTTTTGGTTTCTACTTGCCACCCAAGCTGTGGAATCAAGAAGCTGTAGCATGCACAGTGACCACACTCCAGTGCTAGTTCATCTCGACAGATGGGCTAAACCAGGTTGAAGGTAACTGGTAGGTCACATCAGTCAGTTAGGAGGACGTCTACCCCAAGCATATGTAGACTTTCCCAAGCAGAATGGGTACATGAGAATGACTTGTTCCAATGTCCATGAGGTGGTTGAAAAAGGTGCTATGGAGCCCTTAGAGCTTGGTCAGACATCTGCCAAAGTCATCCATTGCATCTTGGCCCATTGCCAATTATCTTGTCATTGGACTTAGACGACTCTGAAAGAGAGAGTGAGGCTGATGACTTTGTGCAACTCTGCCTCATTTAAATCCAGTTTACATAGACATCACCCATTTCCCCAACATTATGATGTCATTGGTCTTTGAAAATGAAGGTCAAACAACAGAAACCCCTTTATTTTCTTGCTTTTATCTAGTCATTTAATTCTTCTCCTCTTTTTTCCTCTCTGTTAATCATATTCCCCCTTCCTCTCTTCCCCTTCACCTAGTCCTGTGAAAATTCTCTTCACAAAGTAGTCCAGGATGGCCAACTTTGAGGATTGGGTGTTGGAGGAGGAGAAGCCACGGATAGCTGCCAAGTTCATTACTCATGTTCTGCCAGGATAATTTAATGAAGTGTTTAATGATGTCCAGTTACTAGTTGACAAGGAAAATCTTGTCAGGAAAGGGGTGGCTCATATATTTGCCCAGATTAATATGGTTCAGTTCACTCCAGTGAAGATAGAAGGTTAGGATGATTAGATCTTAATTACAGAGCGTGGTGACCAGGATAGAGGCAGATTTTTAGATCCAAGAAATAAAGTTTCCTTTAAGTTTGATCATTCATAGAAAGAAGCAAGTGACTCCCAATCTGGGAACACAGATGGAGATCTGAAGTCGTGGAGGGAATCTTGTGACAGTGCATTAAGGGTCTATGTAAAAGATCATAATTCTAATGCCTTCCGTAGTGTTTATGTTAAAATTAGAGATGAGCAGAAGGCTGTTATTGCCTGTATTGAGAGCCACCAGTTTCAGTCTAAAAGTCTTCTGCAGTGGTCATTACAGATCAGAGTGGAAGTTTCCCATCACACCACCTATAGCTCAGGTGCTTGCAGTACTAAAGATTCATGTCCATTACTATGAAGATGGCAAGGTTCAATTGGTTAGTCACAGAGATGAATAGGATTCAATAACTATTACTGATGGTGTACAAGCTGCCAAGGAATGTATTAAAATGACAGAACGTGACAAAAATCAGTATGGGACCAGTGGTATTGAGAATGAAACAATGTCAGACACCACATTCAAGGCCTTGTGCCAGTGGATTCCAGTCACCCACACCAAAATCTCCTGGAACAAGAAGGCCAGCTATAAGATTGGCAAAGATATGCAAAATGTTTAAGGCTGGATGTGAAATTCTCCAACTGTAACATGAAAAAGAAGAAGAAGAACAAGAACAGGAAGGAGAAGGAGGAACAGAAGGAGAAGAAGGAGAAGAAGAGGAGGAGGAGAAGAAGAAGAGGAGGAGGAGGAGAAGAAAAAAGAGGAGGAGAAGGAGGAGGAGGAGAAGAAAAAAGAGGAGGAGAAGGAGGAGAAGAACAGGGAGAAGAAAAGAAAGAAAAAAATGATTCAAAGTATGGTCTTACAAGCAGGTGGTTTATAATCAAGTGGTATTTTGCTATGGCTTTCAAAGCTAACTGGTTTTCTACATTCTTGGAACACTATTGAACCAATTGCATTGTCTTCATGGTTTTGTATGTGCATGCATGTGTGTGTGTGTGTGTGTGTGTGTGTGTGTGTGTGTGTGTGTGTATGGTCCTTGCCATATAACTTCCTATTGTCAATGTATCTACTTAAACAATTTTTTAAAATTAGGTTATTTTTAAGAACAAAAAAGAAAGAGAAAGAGATATATCCTGGAATTTTTGTACTGGTTAGAAAATTTCCTAGCCATGAAAGCCATCTCACAAACAGGCAGATAAAGTTTTCAATATTCCCTCACCCTCACCCTCAATAGCACTTTTGGTACACCAGTGGTTTTTACAGATCAACCAAGAGCTAAAGATTCTATGCTGCAAGATGTACCAACAGACGTCTTTTCTCTTCTCACTGCTGATTGCCAATTAATGGCAACCTGGTAGCTGTAGATTTTTAAATATTTGCAATGGGGTTTTTAAAGTCCTTTAGTGGAAAAAGGGCATTTCCTGGAAATTCCGTAATGACCAGTTTCTCTGGAGGGATGGAGGACTGTGTTGTTTATTTTTTAATCCAAAGACTTGAACCGCATTCTCTCTGAGGGAACTTACTTGCTTTTCCCCTTTTCTGAAAATTCTCTTCCCCCTGGTAACATGGTTGTTATTGGCATATGCATTTTTAGAACATAGTTACCCTATTAATATATCTATCTATATCTATCTATATGTACACATAATATATACACACACACACATATATGTGTGTGTGTGTGTATATATATATATATACATATATATACATACATATGTACATACATAATATTCAAGAACTGCTGACAGTCTGGATATAGAAGAATAAGCATTAATCCTTGAAAAATGCAGATGCCTAAGGAATAATGGGCATATTGTGTGCTGTAATGACTTGTGGCAGGTTACTAGAGTTTGTACTGTAAGTGTAGGAATCAGACAAGTGCATAAATCACAAATAAAAACAAAAAAGATTTGCGCTAAAGTGAGAATAACTTCTAAACAATATCTGTCTATTGTTACTTGTTTCTTAATGGGAACATTGGCAATTCACTCTAAATGGTTTGTAAAACTGGTTTGATATTCTTCTTCCATCTTGCCTACCAAGAACTCAACTTAGACTATGATGCAGTAGCCCTTCCAGGAGGTTGAGTGAAGACATGTGTCCCATAGCTCTCAAAACACAGAGGCACTACAGATTTGCCATAGCTAGTAATCAGAACTATGGGTGGTGAAATCATTCTACATTGTTTACACTTAAGTGACCAGGGCTTAACATGAGGTCATTTTTTTAAAACCAAGTGCTGTCTTCCTATCTCCAGATACACATTGAAGAGGAGGATGTTTGTGCTTAAGGTGACATTGTTTTTGTTCAGTAACATAGTTAAGCAAGAATGTTTCTGAAGTGTCCCATTACTTAAGTAAACTTTATTTTTTTCCAAAATAAAGAGTATTTGTATTATTTGCCATTCATAAAATCCCTCCATATTACAAAATCCTTATGCCTGCTAGTATAAATATAATGGTTTTGTTCTTAAAAAAAAAAAAGAAAATTTCCTTTACTCACCTTCTTCATTATCTATCCTCTCTTTTTGTCTACTCTTGATCATCCTACTCTGGTTCATGACGCCGATAATTATATAATCTCTCTCTATTTTCTGTATTCCTCAAAGAGTTAAAATTTCTGAGGTATCCATTCTGTACTCTTACTCTAAACAGTTTCTGCCACTACCTTGTAGAGTTTACTCTTCAGATTTCCCCTTTCCGTTCCCACTCCCTGAAAAAATATCTATTCTTAGAATTTAGGAGACACTACCCAATGCAACCATCTCCACCATTTTGTCTCTGATTATGAAGTCCATCTTCTAACACTCTCCTTTTGGTTATCTTCCTTTTCTATTTGCTTCAAAATCTCTTCAGTGGGTTTTTGCCTTTGCCATCCCACTGAGATCAGTTTTAAAGTACCAAATTCCCACAGACAATACCCAACACATGGGCCCTATCTTCCTTTACAGAATATCTCTTTTTACCCATGAGAGCATTCATCAGTGGAACCCATTCCCACTATCAAAATAAGTCCTATTTCTCCTTCCCTTCACTTTTCAATCCTTTCCCCTTCCTCCTCAGATATTTCCTTGTAGGCTCTTCTCCTCATGAAATACCAAAGAAATCATCTTTCATCCTCATTGCTAGGACTCAATCTTAACCAGATATGTCATTTACTCTCCTTTATCTTCAGTTGCCCTCTCTCTTTTTTATGCATCTTATCATTTTGTAATATAATTTCACACACAAAAAATGTTGATTCAAAAGTAGGTAAAAATCACAAAATTCCACCCATAATGCCCCACAACCTACCTTTTCACTGTTACCTCTCACCTCACTTTCATCTTTACTCCTGTTTCTTAATGTATGTTTAGAAAGAAATCCATTAGTGGTCTCTGTGTTGTTAGTGTGTTGCTCTTGCTGTCCTTAGCTGATTCATTACTTCACCCCTACTGCACTTCTGTTGTCTGGGATGTTTGAGTAGCAGATAATCTCTTCTGTTCTATTTTTCTTTCTAAGAATGTTTCAAACACCTCTTTATTCTTGAATATTCATCTTTTTTTTCAATTATAATTAAACTCAGATTTGCAAGGAAGATCACCCTGGGCTGCAACTTGAGCTCCATTGCTCTTCAGAACACATTATTCCATTTCTCTTGCATTTTCTAATGTGCACAGAAAAGTCTTATATTATTCAAATTTCTTTTCCTTTATATTTGGAGATCTTTTATATTTAACCACAATATTTCTTAGAGTTTTTAGCTATGGGTGTGTTTTTTTTTTTGAGGTGATCCATGCATTATTTCAATTGAGACTTCATTTTGTGCATTCAGAAGTTCCGGACATTTCTCTCATATTTTTCTTACATTATTGTGTTTAGCTTTTTTGATTTGTGTTCTTCTGGGAGACCTATGATTGTTAAATTTCATCTATGCATGAAGTCTTGAAGGTCAATACATTTTGCTTAAATTGAGAGCATGGTTTTTTTTAATGCTTTTTTTTCTTTGATATTGTCATCACTTCTGTGTATTTGCATTCTTAATATGTTGTACTCTCTTTTGCTTCTATGGGAAGACTTGCCACTACTGATTCAAGTTTTTTTTTCCATTTGAATAATTATATCTGCTCTGCAGGCCAATAAATTCTGTTTTCATAATTCTCATTTTTCTTTTAACCTACTTGGGAAGAACATGTTGGCTTCTCAAGTTCCACAGGGTCCTCTGTCTCAATAAGTGTTGAGTCATATTTTGTTTTATTTAGTAGTATTTATTCATAGAAACATATTTCTTTCTGCTGTTCATGTTTTTCCTGTGATTTATTTGCTTATGTTTGAGGTCTTTGTGTTTTCTTCCTCATGAAATTTTGGTAATTTTAGACCTTTTTTTTCCCCATTACTTTCCCCTATTGCTCACTTTCTGACTCCTCCTCCTTCATGGGGGTTTCCTTGGGCATTTGATCAAAAAGCATCTCTGCCTCCTCCCACTCTGGGCAATTCACAGTTCACCAGCCTAGGTCTCTGCCACAAGTGACTTTTAGCAGGACAGTAGTAACTCATACTGGATGCTCGCCCCTTCCCTTAGGCTTACTGGAGTGCCACACTGTCTCTCCCTGCTCCTCCCCACACATAAGGTCCTGTCCCAATTCCTCTGTCTATTAGTTCTCTGACCCAGGAATACAGAGCACTACAGCCAGGGTTGATTTCCCTTGTTTGAGGTTTGGAAGTCCTTGGCTGTGGGAAAAGGGGGCATTGGTGTGAGATTGATCACTAATTCAAGCCCAGATATGTGTCCTCTCCTGTTTCCTCTATTCTTCCACTGTTATAGAGATCTTTTGTAGAACAGAGTGATGCCATGGAGCTTTCCATGAAGGCACCAGAAATCTTCCACAGACTAAAGTATGGATCTCCAAAGGACTAGAAAGAGGGAGAGGAGACCAGGGTCTGAGTTTGGCTTTTGATTTAAGTGCATGGATCAGGTTGACTTGTGAAGCCTTGCTGTTGGTACTGTGGTGGTTAGTAGTGGGAGAGAGATGCTAGGTGAACTCAAGGTAGATATTATCTCATGGGTTTTGTCAAGTTTCCTTTGGGTTCCTGGTATCCTAGACTATGGCAACAGCTGAAATTGTTTTATCTTTGGTGCATATTTTCCATTTTTGAGACGTTTGAGAAGTTGTCAGGATCAGATACAATGTCAAGTCACATGACCTAGAAGTCAGGAGGAATTTTTATTCACTTTTACCTCATCCCTTATTTTCTGGGAGGGTTTTTGCTAGGTTCTTTAGTGTACAATGGATCTCCTTGGATAACTCCTTTGCTCTCATATATTACAAATGAAAGTTAATAACTTCCTTCTTCACATACCTAGGAGACTGACTCCACATGGTGGTTTCTGAATCATAGACTTCTAGCTCTTTTGCTCAGCTATTGTTTTAGACTTTCCAAGGGTTCTGAGGGATACTTGTATCTTCTAGTCAATATAGATTTTATTAAGATATTGAAACTAAGTCATTGCAGGAGATGAGGTTGACTTTTCTTTTCCTAGCCTTGTAATATTACTATTCCATTTGATGAGATTTTTGTATCATGAGAAGTATTATGGTACTTTGGACAGAGAGCTGGTCTTGGAACCAGAAAGACCTGGATTCATGTACTGCTTCTTAGATATACTAGCTCTGTGACTCTGGACTAGTGACTTCATTTTTCTGGCTCTAATACATTCTTCAAGATGTTAAACTGTGGAGAAGGAACTGACAGGGGCTATATTTATAGAAGGGATGATCCTCTTTTGGAACTTCCTTATACCAATGATATCACAAGCCTAGTATCTATTCATCTTTGTATCACTTTCTTCAAATGCTGATTCTTTCAGGCATTGCACCTTTCATGGAGAGTCCTTTTGTAGGATGATAGACTGTGGGTATTCTGTGCCATGGCCAATTTTGGAATCTTAATCCCACCAAGGGCCAAGTCCCCAGTCCCCAGTTCTCCTTGCATAAAGCATGATATTTTTCTAATCATATGGTATTGGATATTGAAAAGATGATATAGAAATATTTCCTACCCCTTAAAAATCTATTTACAGTTGTGTTTACATCACCTTCGACATTTAATTAATTGCCAAGTCCTACTCTTTCTTCTTTTGTACTACCTCTTATATCTGTTGTTCTTCTTTTCCATTCCATTGTCAGCACAGAAATCAGGTACATATGCTCTTACATCAACACAATTGCAAGAGCATCCTTATTAGTCAGTGTATTTCAAGTCATTCCTCCTTTCTAATACATTTCTTCACATTACTTCCTAGATCATCTTCCTAAAACACCAGTTTCAGTATCAGTATTCCTATTATATAGATAAGAAACTAGAAGTTTAGGGATAGACAGCTAAAAAGTATCTGAAGCTGGATTTGACCTCAGGTTTTCCTGACTCCAGGTCCAGCACTCAAACCACTCCACCACCTAGCGCATCCAAAAGTAGACTTGTGAATAGGATGTCAATAGCAGCTCTCTTTGTAGTGGAAAAGAACTGGAAATTACAGGGGTCTCCATCAACTGGGTAGTGTTCGAACAAGTTGTGGTATAGGGTTGTGATGGAATACTATTGTGTTATAAGAAATGATGAGCTCAATGATCTCAGAAAAGCAAAAAAGATGAACAAAATGGTGAAGAGAAGTGAGAAGGACCTAGAGAACATTTTACACAGCAACAGGATTGTCATTTTCAGAACAACTTTCAGTGACTAAGTCACTTTGACTATTACAAATACACAAATTAAAAATAAAAAATGTATGAAGAAAGCCACTATCTGCATCCAGGGGAAAAACTGATAAGATTCATAGAATAATTTTAGATACATGCCTGCATACACACACACACACACACTTATTTGTGTCTAATGCTAGCCCTCTCTATGGTGGGATGGAAGAGGGGGAAGAAAAATAATTCACATGAGAACTTTATTCTGTGTTTAAAAGGAATAGCACGATAGAGTTGCAGTTTCATATGAAATCACCTTTTTAATTATTCTATGTTATGGAAATGCTTATTTTATTCCATAAATTAAAAATGAAATATATATATGTTCTAAAAAGTATACTTGGATAACCAATACTTAATTTAAATGAACTCATCTCTTCTTGGCTTGGGAATCCTCAAAATAGGACTACTCATTTTCATGTTAAGAACGTTGCTGAAGAACACTTTTCTCTTTTAAGGCCCCTTCAATTTCATCATAGTCATTTTGGGTCTTGAACTGCCTTCCTTTGCTTAGTTCACTGGAAGGAAAGAATTCATAAGGTCACCCTAATCTATAGCATAACAAAAAATTCTATGGACTAAAATTCATTCAAAGCAGGGCATTTTATCCCCAGTTGATAAATAGTCAAAGGATATGACTGCAGTCTTATGAAAAAATGCTTCAAATAACTATTGATTAGAGAAATGCAAATAAAAATGACTCTGAGGTACTACACCACACCTATCAAATTGGCTAACATGACAAAATAGGAAAATTATAAATGTTGGAGAAGATGTGGAAAATACATTGTTGGTGGAGTTGTGAATTGATCCAACCATTTTGAAGAGCAATTTTGGAACTATACCCAAAGGGTTATAAAAATGTGCATACCCTTTGACCCAGTAATAGCACTTTTAGGGCTGTATCCTAAAGAGATCACAAAAATAAGAGAAGGACACACATGTACAAAAATATTTACAGCAGCTCTTTCTGTGATGGCAAAGAATTGGAAATTGAGGGGATGCCCATCAATTGGGGAATGGCTGAACAAGTTGTGTTATATGAATGTAATGGAATACTATTGTGCTATAAGAAGTGATGAACAAGCAGACTTACAAAAAACCTGGAGAGACTTGCATGGACTGATGCTCAGTGAAGTGAGTAGAACCAGGAGAACATTTTACAAAGTAACAGCCACATTGTGTGATGACTAACTGTTAGACTTGACTGTTCTCAACAATGCAAAGATCTGGGACATCTCCAAGGGTCTCATGATGGAAAACGCTATCCACATTCAGAGAAAGAACTATGGAGTTTGAATGCAGATGGAAGCATACTCATTTGCTCTTTTTTTCTTTTCTTTTCTTTTGTTTCTCCTTTCTTGTGGTTCTTCCTATTGGTTCTAGTTCTTCTTTACAACTTGACTAATGTGAAAAATATGTTTAATAGGAATGTATATGTAGAACTTATATCAGATTGCATGCCATCTTGGGGAGAGAGGCAGGGAGGGAGGGGGAGAAAATTTGGAATTCGGGAGCTTATGGAGGTGAATGTTGAAAACTAAAAATAAATTAATAAAAAAAGGCATTTTAAAATGTATCATAAAAGAATTCTTTACTCACGGTGGATGAATAATGACTACAGACAATTTTTGTCATCCCATGATGTGTGCATGTGTGTATATGTCTGTGTGTGTGCATGTGTTTGTGTGTGTATGTAATGCAAATCACACAAATTGAAAAAAATATCAGATAAGGACTAAAGATCAAAATATAGAGTAGGAAGAATAAATGTTATAAGAGTGATCTTATGTTTGCAAACAGATAAGGAGGAGCTACTGTTTTAGTTCACACATTTTAATATCATTTTAAAATTTACAAAAAGCTTCCCTCACAACCCTGTGGGGTGGATAGTGTCAGTATTATTATTCCTCTTTTACAGATGAGGAAACAAATTTTGAGAGATTAAAAGGTAAGTCCTGGTCACATATTGAATAGTTATCTGACGATGAATTTGAACCAAATTCTTTCTAACTCCAGGTTCAGCATTCTATCACTGTTCCATTTATAGGACATAGAAAGTATTCTTGGCTAAATAATAGTCAACATAAAGAACTCAGCTCTCCTTGGCTTTGGCATCCTCAAAATAGGATTGCTTGTTTTCAAGTTGTGAACTGTACTGGAGTCTTTCCCAGGTCTCAATTAGACTGAGGCAAAACTCATTCAGTGAGTAGGGCTAGGTAAGAAATGAGGCAAAAGATGGGCCAGTTTGTCTACTTTAAGAAATGGATAGAAACTTTCAGGAAATGTTACAGAGATAATTATTGGTTTTATCAAGGTTCTCTCTTTTGGGGGGCAGCTATCTATTGCATCACCTAGCTGCCCCCCAAAAGAGAGAACCACACCCACTATACCTTAAATCAATAAATCAAAAAACTTTGACTTTGACAATCACGATTCTAGCATTCTTACTTATGAACTTCTCACTTAAATCCAATTTCCTTTCAAGTCATGGATTGAATTCCTGATATCAAAGGACAGATACACCAATAAAACATTATGTACATATATAGATAGACTGAGATATATAGAGATAGATGTACATATGTACATATATTTAAATTAGAGAAAATATTCACTATTTAACTAATATAGTTTGGAGAACTGGTTGTTAATTTGGCAGGAAATGGAATTAGAACCACAGCTTACACCAAATATACCACTGAATCCCAGCTGGATAATAATATTTTTCTTTTAAATGGAATAAAGTAGAATAGTTACCTTGATCATTGAGGAGAGATTTTTATTGTCTCTTCAACACATAAAAAAATTATTTAGAGACAAGATAGATATACTTGACTACCCTAAAACACAGTTGATCTCTACCTCCTCAAATCTGCCTTTTTTTGAATTCCTTGTGCTTTTCACATTCTAACTGACATTGTAGTTATCTGTATATATGTTTTATTTTCCTAATTAGATTCTATATTCTTCAAGGTAAAGTATGTGTTTTGTTTCACTTCTGTATCCCCAGTACCTAGAAAACTAGAGATCTTGTATATATTTGCTTAATAATTGTCTATTATAATAAACAGTTAGCTAACTGAAGTACTCTCAAGAATTTCTTCCAATATACTAGATCAGATCCCACTGGCCTCAAACAGGCAATATAGCATCAAAAAGGGCACTTTTTTCTCAGAAAGAAGTCTGCATAATTAGTGAGGGAATCTGGCTTGGGAATTGTTAAGGTGTGAACAGAAGTATGGAAATATTGTGTGATTTATTTATTTAAATGCATAAGCCTCTTTTGTTGTGTTTTCCCCTGTTTACAGTATATTTACAGATTTCCTGCAATTTGAATTTCTTACATATAAATTATTTTAGATCTATTTCATGTTCTATTTACTTCTGAAAACTTAAAATTTAAAGTCCTTGGTTTATATGACTTAAGCAGCATTTTTATTATGAAGTGTTTTAAGTTATTCACATTTTGTGGTCTTGGCTTTTACAGAGTATTTGTCTTTAAATAAAAATTTATAATGAAAATTTCACTGAGGAATTTTCTTACATAAATGTTACTAGATATAGATAGCTCATTTTCTCACAACATTTAGTAAATATTTAGTAATAAAAATGTTTAGTGATCTAAAAGTAAAAGCTCTTTAGATTTCTTAATCTTTTATCTTCATGTTCCCATTCTAGAAGGAATTTGAAATAGAGAAATAGGTCATTCTTAGTAATAACAGCTAGCACTCATGCAATGCTTTAAGTTTGATAAGGCACTTTACTCATTTATAGAGATGTAAACTAGATACTCAGTATGCATGTGTGTGTATATGTGTGAAATCCTACCACTTCATTTTCAAATATTTCTTTCAATTAGGAATAAATTCAAATAAAATAAATGGCTTCTGAGTAACAAGACGAATTGAATCCACTCTAATCTTAAAGTATGTAATCTTATACTTTTAATTAATACAATTGTGGTACAAGGGAGAATTACAAGTTCAAATAGAGGTTGGATAACACTAATTAATAACTACAGGGTATTTAGATGCTAGCATAAAGGTCATTGTTTTAGATATTTTATATAGTTTAGCAATCTTTTCCCAATTGTACCTCCGACCTTCACTGGCTTTTAAAAACAACAAAAGAAAAAATGTGATTCCACAGGGTTATGATCAGTACAGTTGCATTATTATTGCCAAAGGAAAGTGGTAATCACTGTATTTGCTCTTCACTAACTATGTTCTGGGGGAAAATTATTATTCACTTTCACCAGGAGGATTCTATTCAGAATATCTGAATTGGAAAGTATCTCAAAGGATATTTAGCCCAACCCATAACTGACCAAGGATCCCCTCCAAAATATTCCCAACACATTCCAGCCTTTGCTTGAAGACCTCTTGGGACAGTACATTACATAATTTGGGGTTGGTTCTTTTAGAAAGTTTTTAATTACATTGGGACTAACTCTACCTCCCTGAAACTTTCTGGCCACTGGGGAGAAGCAAAACACCCTTAGTCCCTTTTCCACATGCAGAGCCTTCAAATACTTAGACAGCTATTGTGTTCCCTTTAAGATTTCTCTACTCCAGTTTAAATACCTCCCCAGCCCTCCAGCCTCCCAGCCCCACCCCCAGTGCATTTTTTTGATCCTTCCTAAGGAGATTGTGTGAGAGGGTCTACTCTAAAAGGAACATAAGCATTCAAAAGATAACTGTTCATTTCTCACAAGCATATAAGTCTGCTGCTTCCCAGACTTACAGTCCCACAGGGATCACAGATGGTAGAACAGATATACAGTAGGATGCATAACTAGATCTCTGGATCTCTGCTCTCATATTTGATTGTTGTTGCTGAGAAGATCCATAGGGAATGAGTGGGAGGGGGACCTTATGGGCAGTTAACAAGAGGGTGGTCTGGCCTGTGAGTTCTCCCTGCACCCCTTATTAATAATAAAAGCATTTTAAAAGACTAGAAAGGTTTGCCAAACTTGTATATCTAGTTTAGCTGAACTTTGTTAAACCGATTATGCTCATTTAAGCCTTATGTTTATTACTTAAATGTAGCTGACTAAATAAACATTGGGTACATAGGAATGTCTCAGTTCACAGGAACTTGGCAGTATGTAGGTGAGTCAATCAGTGATCAAACAATGAGGCACTTTTGTTGGTTGGGGCATAGCTTGTCTAGTAATAGGCCAGTCCTTACATCATTGTATGGCATGTTCTTGAGTGTCTTCCCTATTCTGGATTGTCTGGATAGCCTCTAGTTTGCTGGCACCCATTTAAAAATGTAGTGCCCAAAAGGTAATGCAATTAAATTAAAAGCACATTTATTAAATATTTGTTGTAGGTAAAGAGTTGTACTAAACAGATGTGACACTAATACAAATACAAATATAAAACAGCTTCGAAATGAGATTCTACTAGGCAAGGGATATAACTTTAAATTTAAAAATTAAAAAAGACAAAAACACGATAGGTTCAAAGACTTTAAATTCTACTGGGAATGGGAATAGTTACATAGATAATTATTCTACCAGGTCATAGATTGATGGGAGCAAAAGTGAAACAGACAAGGTGCTCTAGGAATGTTTAAAGAGGGAGAATACATTATGAAATTGGAATTATCTAGATTGGGTGTATAAAACTACACAAGTGCTACCTTCCATCAGTGAAGTTAATTAGAAATTATATTATAAAATTAAAAGGATAAAAGTCTTTAACAGAATCTTAATTTTATTTTAAATTGTTGCCTTTTTTCTTTGTTTTCCAATTTTGCTTCTCTAATATCTTAAAAAGAATGAGTATCAGTCAATAAAACTGGATCTGTTACATTGATTAGCTTTTCCTCAATAATTCCTTGATGTTAAAAAAGTCCAAAATTAACCATGCATCTCACTGATGAGATTTTTCTCCTTTGTGGATTCATTGATATTAGTAAGGCTTAAGTTCCCATCGGAAGCTTTCTCACACACATCGATTAATAAGGTTAAATAAGATCAAATGAGTTAACATATGTAAAACACTTTTCAAACCCGAAAATCCCATATAAATGCTAGCTATTATTATAAGTTTTCTTTTCAATGCTGGTAGCAAATAAAGGTTGAAATTTGAGTAAAGATTTTTCATCCTCACCACACCAAGAAGACTTTTTTTTAGAGTAAATTTCTTAATGATTATTAAAAGCTGAATTTCACGTAAAAAAGTCTTTCCCACATTCATTAGTTTTCTCTTCAGTGTGGATTCTCTGATAATTCATCACTGAGGCCACACTGGAAGCTTTCCCACCCAATGACATTCATAACATTTCTCTCCTATACATTTTATATGTTTTGAGCTGAGACTAAAGACTGCCACATTGGTGATGTTCATTGTGTTTTTCTTCATTGTAGATTCCTGGCGCGTAATTAGTTGTATCCTTATGCCAAAGACTTTCCTACACACATCACATTGATAGGGTTTCCTTCTCCATTGTAGGTTCTGTGATATACAATAAAGGTGAGTCACATACTAAAGGCTTTCCTACACTGCTCATACTCATCGAGTTTTTCTCCCATGTGTAGATGTTCATTTACACTGAAGGTTTTCCCACACTCATCACACTCATTACATGAGCTTTTTCATAAGATGGATTCTTTGAAGGTCCATCAGGGTGGAGTACATGGTGAAAGTTTTCCTATACTGATCACGTTCATAGAGTTTCTCACCAATGTGGATTCTGTAATGTTGAATAAGGACTAAGTTTGGTGCAAATCTCTTCTCATAGCCATATACCTACTTCTCATATGTAAAGTAGGCCTGAAGCTTGTCTTCATCTCAGGAGATTTCTTTGAATTTTGCCAGACACATTGGGAGGGTCCAGTGCTGGACACAGACAAACTTCTATTCTATCTTTGCTGTTTACAGGGAAATAGACAAAGACTAGGATGTAGGGGAGGGTGGTGGTAACACTGTCATTGATCCTGAACTCTGACCCAAATCTGACTTTGACACTGTATACTTAAAATAGCCTTAGTGTTAGATTCACTTGATAGTACAATTACACACATACACACACATACACTCACTCACACCACTTCTTCCTCTCTGGGAATCCAGGTTTTCCCATCTTGGTGGTGAGTTCTCTACAGTTTTAGGATAAACTTCAGCTAATTCATAAGCAACCAACCTGGTTCTGTGCTCAGAAATGTGTGTTGTATGTATGTGGGGGGGGCAGATTGTTGCCTATTGTACTCTGAGATGGATTGTGGAGTGTTGTGACCCTGTATGTGCCATCATGTTCTAATTAAGGATGACTTGGTTCCTTGTCACTGACACTGCAAGCCTTTTGAAGGAGAGAAGTGAGTTACATATATGTTTACATTTCTGATTTATTCCAGCAAACAATAAATGACTACTATGTCCAAGGTATTGTGGTAGATATTTGGCAAAGAAAGCCAAAAAGTAATTTCCTTTAGGAAAGGATCAAATGAGAAATGGAGTCCTTAAACATCAAATATTACATATCCTCATGTAATAGATGAGAAAACTGAGTCACTAGGCTGTAAAATAAGTTATCCAAGGCCACAGTTGGAATTACAGCCCAGGTGTACCCTCAATACTTTAAGAAACCTATAGCCTGCCAGAAGGATACAACAAATATATAAAGAGGTACAAAGGAATTAAACAAGGGGAGAGAGTGACGACAAATGAGGAAAGCAGGAAAAACTGCAGAACAAATGGTACCTGAGGTAAACCTCAAAAGGGCTAGTATATTTCAGGTATGAGGGGAAGCCTGCACAAAGGCACATGGGATCACAGATCTAAAGCTAGAAGGAACCTTAGAGACCATCTAGTCCACTGACCTCATATTGCAGCTGAGGAAACTGAGGCCCAGGGGGTAGTGATTTTCCTAATGTCCCATGCCAGAAATAGAATTTGAACTCAGATTTTCTGCCTTCAGAGTCAGTGAGTCATCTTTCTACTGGGCCATTAATGAAGTTGTAGGAAGCATTAAAAAGTCAATTTGCCTGAAATTCAGAAAACATGAAGGAGAGGAATAGGAAATAAGACTGGGAAAGTAGATGGAAGCTAGATTGTGAATTGTTCTAAATGCTGATCTAGGAGCATGTATTTTATCATCAGAAGTAACAGGGAGCTGATGAACATTTTTGAGTAAAGGATGTTCTTAGATTTGTATTTTAGGAATATCAATTTGGCAGCCAAATGGAAAGTGGATTGGAGAGTAGAGAAATATCGTACCTTGATCATAGTATACATTGAATTCAAAATTTAACATATTTAGTAGTTGTTCTTCCCCAGAGTAGGCATTAGCCACTGTTCCAAATTCAGTCTGACACAGAGAGAATGCCTTCACTAAAATCCCATTTGGATTTCAGATCCTTGATGTATTGAAATAAGTATAGGAAACAAGAAGATTGGACTAGAAAAATTGCTATGGTCCTTTGCCAGTGAAAAATTCTGCAAGTATGCTCTATTGTGGTGAGAAATTAAATATTTCTAAAATGGGATAGATATAAGAATACTAACACTTTTTTCTCTCCCCTCCCCCACAATGCTCCATATTACAAAATAATCTGACTTTAAAATTCTTGACCTAATCAAAGCAGCTAGGTGGCACAGTGTAGAGAGCTTTAGCCCTGGATTCAGGACTTCACCAGGTTGTGAGGATCAATATGAGATAACATATATAATGCCCTTTGCAAACTTTAAAGCCTTGTACAAATGCTAACTATTAATCTGTAGGAGAAATCTTAGTCTTTCCTTTACATTTCTGAAACAATACCTTGTGCTTAAAAATTTAATATTGTTTTCATTGAGGACCTAATCAAAGGTTGGGGCCTGATCAACTTTGGAAGGAATCCTCTCTGAAATTCATTAGGGTAATAATTAGAGTAAGAGAAGGAAGAAGAATTTTCATTCATTTTATTAATAGACATATTTCTTGAGTTCTTCACTTTTGATGAGGCTGAAAGAGAAATCTTTAAGGGGAATAGTTAAAAACATTTTGAATGGTTTTAAGAAAATGATTCTCTAGGGTTCCCCAACAGTTAAGTGACTATTGCTCTGGGTGAAGAATTAAAAACTGTTGCCTTAGACTTTGACCCTGGTTTGATTTTGATTATTGAATTTGTCTGTTCTTGACCTTTTTAATGGAAAGTCAGAAAGATTTTCAAAGGCAGGTTGGATCTCTGTCCCTTTGGGTTTTATTTCTCTATGCAGAAATTCTTAGAATTATTTAATTAATGAATTTCTTTCTGGCAGATATGTGACTAAAATGCCAAGTACAGAGTTTTTCTTCCATACATGTATCAAGACATTTTGATATACATGATCTCATCTGATCTTCACAGCAATGCTGCTTAATCTGTTGTAGGCATTATGCATATTATATTCCTGGCTCTGCTTACTTTATTTTGTATACATTTCTGTATGTCTATCTTACCATACTTCTCATCTTTTCTTATAGCACAGGAATAGTCCATTACATTCCTGTACCACAATTTGTTTAGACATTCCCCAAAATAAAGCACTTTGCAAACTGTAAAGTATTATCTAAATGGTATTGTTATTATTAGTATTATTATCCTCATTTTACAGTTGAGGATACTAAGACTCAAAAAAGATCATGAGCCCTCTAATAGGGAAAAGGTGACAGCGCAAAGATCAGAACCTAGGTCTTTGAATTCAGTTCAACACTGTTAACATGATGATTTTCTGAAAGAAGCAATCTTGTTAGCAGCATGAGCAGAGTATTGAATGAAATTTACTAAAATGTTTAAAACCTTATTTTTATAAGCATAAATGTGTGTTACGGAAGCAAAGCATTAATTAACAAAGTCCAAGCCATCAGTATGGAGTATATTAAAACATCATTTTATGAAGTTATTGGAGGAAATATTTTTCAAATTCCCTGTCACAATTAATTCATACATGAAAATATGACAAAGAACTTTAATATTGGAAGGAATCTTAGCGATCGTGTAGTCTAGCCTTTTCCTTTAATAGATAAGAAAACTGAAGCCACTGAATATATGTATATACACACACATGCCAGAGGTAATATAATTCTAATGGAGTTGAGGGACCAATATCTAAGGAAAAGATACATATACAGGGTATCCAAAAAGTCTTAGTGCAGTTTCAATCTTTTCAATAGCTGGTTGATAAACATTTACCAGAAAACCCCTGAATATATGTGTGTGTGTGCATGAGTGTATGTATATGTGTATGTGTATATGTATATGTATACATATATATATATATATATATATATATATGTATATATATATGTATACATACCTACATACATGAGGGGGTATACTGGTAAATGTTTAACAACTATCTGTCAATAAAAAGTACATGTGACATACTTTAAGTTTAATCTGCATTATTAACATTTTATTCATCATTTTCTTAAGTTTAGACAGCGAATAAGACAATAAATCAAGTCCTTTTTTGTAGTTTTTTGCTTATTTCTGAGGTGAAATTGTTCATATAAAAAACTTAACAATTGACCAGTTTGTAATTGGCTAACTTAACTCTTACCAAGTTCAAGCTAGCTCTAGTACACCTTTGCATATTTATATATATTTATATCTCTACATACATACATGCACGTATGGTCTAGTCTAGCTTTTTTTTTTTTGTTATCTTGAATGCCATTTCTACCTTGTTTATAAACCCTTCAGATACTGTGTTGTTAAGAACCAAGTGTGTGGTTCTACCGACTTTGATGGGAAAAAGCAATCTGATAAGCTGGTTTTACAAATACTTTCTATTTGCTTCTGTTTGTAATCCTCCTATCATTTTTATCCTTGAATACCCTTTTTATGATTTTGTTCGGTAGCCAACCTTTCTTTAAACTTTTTAAACTGGTTTTACTTTTCATAGTTTCCTTAAGTTAATAAGACAATACTCATCATAATCACTAATCGTTCTTCTTTGTAAGATTTTCATAAATGACTTTAGCGTCTTATCCAGTGTTACTTTGTCAATCATATTGCCTGTGGTCAATGAGTCAGCTGTTTGCCAAGTAAAGCACTTTGTGGGTCTCTTTGATCTCTTCATTGTGGGAATTAATTTATGTTGGTTAAAGTTCTGGATAGGGGCAGCTAGGTGGAGTAGTGCATAGAGCACTGGCCCTGGAGTCAAGAGGATCTGAGTTCAAATCCCAATCTCAGACCAGACACTTGACACTTACCACTGTGTGACCTTAGGCAAGTCACTTAACTCCAATTGCCCAAAATAAATAAATAAATGAAATAAAACTGAGGAACCCTAAACTCCAGAACTATTCACAAAAAAAATAAATAAAATAACAAACCTAGGAACTATATGAGCACAACTACAAAACCCTTTTTAGGGGTAGCTAGATAGAGTGGATAGAGCACCGGCACTGGAATCAGGAGGATCTGAGTTCAAATCCAGCCTCAGACATATAACACTCAGTAGCTATATGACTCTGAGCAAGTCACTTAACTATGATTGCCTCATAAAAAAAGAAATAAAAACTTCTGGATGAAATTATTATAGTTGGTGTCAATGTCATTTCTTTTGTCCTGTCATAGTTTTGATTTTCAGCCCCTTATTTATCAAGAAGTTGGTTTTCTTTAGTTACTTTAAAAAAAGATTTTATTGATTTTTTTTTCTATATTGCCTGAATTTCCCCTTGTATTTAGTGGTATGCAGGAGTCAGTTCATACTAGCTCACAAGGGATGATTATTAAATTTTCAGTATTATTTACACCTCAAAATTGACATATGCTGCAAATCAAGGCTTGGTTTATTGTTTTGTTGATTGTTTTAGACTTAAGAAAATGACCAAGGGAAAATGTTAATGCAGATAAAACTTAATACTATGTCATGCATACACTTTCCCCCAGAAAGCTAGTTGTTAAAGCAATATCTGCATATACATACCTCTATATTTCCTCTTCTTCCTTTTCAAAGAATAACTGGTTACAAAGAGAGAAAGAGAGAAATAAGAGAAAAAGATAAAATAGATCAATATTGAAAACTCTGTAGACTATGGAAATACTACAAATGTTATATGCCTGTGAACCTCAACCTCTATAATGAATTGGGGAGAGGTGTCTTCTCATATCTTCTTTGGGGCCGAGCTTTTCCTTTATAATTTCATAACATTCAATTTTCATTGTTTAATAGTTATTGCTCTATCTATTTACATTGTTGTAGAAATTGTGTATATTATTTTCCTGGCTCTGTTTACTTCATTCTTGTCCCATTTATGTAAGTCTTTCCATGCTTCTCTTCCTTGTTTCTTATATTACAAGAGTATCCCATCACATTCAAATTAACAATTTTTTTTAGCTTTCCAGTTGATGAGCATCTACTTTGTTCCAATACTTTGTTATCACAAAAAGTGCTGCTATAATTATTTGGTGTATATGGGACCTTTCTTTTTGTCAATAACCTCAATAACCTAGTGGTGCATTCTTTCTGAGTAATTAACTGCTTAAATGATTTAGGTCTGTCATTTCACTTGCATGAAATATCTTTTTCTCATTTTTCCTGCTTTTTTTTTTAAATTGAAACTAATTCTGCTCTTAACTCTGATGAGTCAGTGGTCTGACTACACACAAACGTCTGACTCAGATTTAACTCCTACGTCCATAACAAGTTTTTTTTTTCTTGTCTGCCAAACTATAATTTATTGCATTCTTCATGGTATTATTTGGTGTTTACCATATCTAATGTCTACCAATTCTTTTTTTTTTTTGATGACAGTGTTCAAGATGTAGAGGTATGAGATTTTTGTGTAATCTTTAGATTGTTGGCTTCTCTCGTTCTTTCTTCATGTACCACACTTTGTCATATATTTCTCCCTATTCCCATATTTTCCTATGTTTGCAGAGAAGTCACAAAATATTAAATGTTGATTTTGAGGCAATTATCAAATTCCTCACAAATTTATTTTCTACCAGTTTATCTTCAGCAAGGGATATTGGTGTATAAGCTACAATTATTTTAGAATGGTCTCTTTGCAAATTTGTGTATTTGGTGTTAAAATAGATGATCACCAATAGCCCAAATCCAGTTTTCAGCACTTACTAGCTGTGTCACCCTTGGTAAATCACTTAACCTCTATTTATTTTAATTTCCTTTTCTGTAAAATGGCAGTAATAATAGCACCTACCTCCCAGGGTTGTTGTGAGGATCAAATGAAATAATTGTGAAGTGTAAGCACTATATAAATGTTGGCTATTTTAATTCTTATTATCCTGCAAAACAATATTTTTGTTGCCTCTAAACATATGGTAAGGCCGTCTTTGCCAATTCTGTTCTACCTTGGCTACTTATTTTCTGGTTTCCTTTGTAGAAAGACTATCAAGTTTGATCTGATTTAGCTTTTCCAGTAATAGATCAACTCATTCAACTCATTGGACATTGAACAAGACTGTCCCATACCAGCAGTCAAATTGAACTTTATATTTTTAACATCTTCTATCCCTTTTTCCTCTTCTTTGCTGTTGACCTTAGTTAGAAAGGAGGGATGCACAGGACTAGAACCATTTAAAATTTTTTCTTTGTATCATGTATTGTCAGTCCTCTTCTCTCTTAAATCATCAACAAGTGGCCACACTACTAGTGGTGAGCATCTATATAATTATCTTGCTTGGTCCTTGGGAAACAGACTTGGTCTATTACTAGTGCCATACTCAAAGACTTTCCAGCACAGCAGAATTTACCAAAGATTATAATTCATTGATATAGCCTTCAGAAATGCAGAGTCACCACCATAACACAATGAGGTATCAGACCAGAGCTTTGAGAAGGCTGAATATATTTAGATGAATCAGATGAAATTGAAGAAGCTGAAAGTCACTAGGAATAAATGTAAAAGTTTTGCATTTGCTTTAAAAATAGCAACTGAATAAATATAGGAAGGAAAGATGACTAGATAAGGGGCTAAAAATATTTAATTGTTTACAAGATTAATGAGTCAAGTGACATAACAATCAAAAATACCTCAGTTTTGGCCTATATTGTGAAAGCACGGTGTCAGTGCTCCTTTTCACTGATTAGACCAGTTTTAGGCACCACATTTTATGAACTGGATTCTGTCCTGAAGAACTTTAAGAGTATGGAGATGGGGCTGGAGACCATGCCACAGAGAAAAAGAAGGAAAAAATATAACTGTCTTCAAATATTTGAAGGGCTGTCATATGGAAGAGGTAGTTGAGTTGTTGCAAAGTGATAAATTTTAACTTCATATGAGGAAATGAACTCCCTTATGTTGAAAACTATTAAAAAATGTAATTGATTGCTTTGGAAGGTTTCCCAACATCAAGACCTTCAATTAGGGTTATAAAAAAGGATTTCTGTTTAGGCTTAGGTTGAACTTTAGAAGGCATCTGAGATTCCTTCTAACCCTGACATTCTATAACAATAAGCACCCAGTCTTTGGACATAAGATATCTGAAGTGTGCCTATAAAATACTGAGATTTGTTTAACCAACATGGGATAACATATATATGCAAATGTGTGTGTTGTTTTTCAAAGTATAGTCACCTTTGAAGGTCTGAAAAAATAATAGAAATATGACCACAAAGGGAATCGAGGTGGTGCAGCAAATAGAACACCAGGCCTAGAGTTCAAATTTGGCCTCTGAGACTTACTAGCTGTGTGACCCTGAGCAAATCACTTAACCCTGATTGCCTCCAAAAACTTTAAAAAGAGAGAGAGAAAGAAATATAACCATAGGCAGAGGCATCAGAACTTTTGAACTTTTATTTTGCTTCTGTTTTTTTTCTATTAAGGACAATGATTTCAGACTGTGAAATACCAAATAAATTTCTTTTTTGGTAACTGAAGCCTCAAAAAATGGGGAAAGAATAAGAAAACATCTAGCTCTAAATATATTCATCATCAGACCTGAGTGATTTTCCCAACAATTTCCCCATTGTTCAAGCCATTTCTGAAGCTATTTTTATAAACCAAGACATTCCATCTTACCATTTTTAGTCATATTTCATTTTTGAACCAGCCTTTTTTTAAATCTTTTTTGGACATAATTGTATCATTCAACCATGTAGTAGCTACCTACTTCATATTTATGTCATCTTCATATTTGTCATTCCAAGTAATGATTTCATATAAGTCATTGATATAAATACTGAATAATACAATGCCAAGGTCAGAACCTTGTAGTACTTTATGAGACCTTATTTAATGATTAACCTCTATCAAGCAATCAATACTCCTTGAGTTTGATTGCTAACCAGTTTCTGAGTCCACTGTTGATACTATCATTTTGTCTTCATCTGTCCTTCTCACTCATAAAAGTATCATGTAGAAGCTTTGTTGATAATTAGCTGGAATCCAGAAATACCCTATTTCTTTGAACTACTAGTCTAGTAATCCTATCAAAAATAGGAAGTGAGGTTAGCATGACTTTTTTTTTCCTGATGAGCTCATATTAGCTCACCACAATCACCATTTCTTTTTCCAAGTGTTCACAAAATCATTCGCCCTTAAGAATGCATTCTAAAGTTTTTTTGTTTTTTGTTTTTTGTTTTTTTCCCAGGGGCAGCTAGATGGCACAGTAGATAGAGTGTCTGACCTGGAGTCAGGAGGACTCATCTTCTTGAGATCAAATCTGGCCTCAGATACTTACTAGCTGTCTGACCCTGGGCAAATCACTTAACTCTATTTGTCTCGGTTCCTCATCTATAAAATGAGCTGGAGAAGCAAACAGCAAAATACTCCAGTATCTTTGCCAAGAAAACCCCAAATGATGTCATGAAGAGTCAAACATTACTGAAATAACTAAACAACAAAAGTTTTTCCAGTTCATTAGAATATAATTTAAAGAACCTGGACAATTCCCCTTTTGGAAAACCAGTACATTTGCCTGTCTCTCACTTCTATTTTCCACATTATGAATAGTACTCTATCCACTCCAGGTCAGACATCATAATGTTGGCATAATTGCATTGTCTTATTCAGAGATTGCAAGGTTTCCTGAGATAAGGCACCATCACCACATTTCCTCACCAGTATATTCTACTTCTTTGCTAAAGCTCATTTTTTTTTATCTCTATCTCAATTTCTTTATGTTTCTGTATCATGGACAGTTAGCTAATCATATCCTAAGAGGATATGAGCCAGGATTCCTTCCACAGTGCAGTAATAAGCAGGGACATCACATGCTCAGCATACCAGAACATTATTCCCATTGACTACTGTTAGAAGCAAAATGATTTGTCAGATATGATCAGTTCATTTGAAATGCTTACATTTGTGCCCGGCATTTCTATACTTTTGCTCTGAGGATGTTGTCTTCCCATGTGACTAAAAATACCTGAAGCTTTCCACAATTAAAGTTGTTGAGTCACACTTGTCAGTTTTTAAGGTTTTATGCACTGTTGATGAATCAACAATTTACAGAAACAAAAGCTTCCATTTAACTTAAATCCCAATACCAAGTTAAATGATGTCAGAATGTAATGCATAGTTTCTTCCCTGTGAGGAACAAAGAGTCATAATAACACAAGGTTCTAAAATCAAATGATGGGAATTTATATTTTTCACTGCATTCACTTCTTTCAGATTAAACTATTCAACATATAGACTGCTATTCTTTTTAATGTAAGTATGGAGATGAAGTGGCAGGGACATAATTGAGAGCCTCAGTTAGTAGACTCAAAGCCAAGAAGACCTGGGTTCAACTTTCATCTTTGAATACAAACTGCCTGGGTAACCCTGGGCAAGTCACTTACCTTTCAGAGTCCAAGACAACTCTTTAAGATTATAAATTGCAGAGTAGATGTGTGAAAGGTAAAATGAGTTCTTTCTAAAACCTCCGTATACCAATGAAATCATAGATTCAGCAAAAAAAAAATACTGTGTGAATTAAGAAAAAGACAACAAAATTAGATTCAACAAATATTTGTTGGGTATACACTATTTTTCTTTAACTATTAAATTGTCTTGGATTTCTTTTATTGTTATATCACCTGTACTTCCCAATGTATTCCTTCTCCTTTTCTATCCCAAGGAGACAGTCTTTATTTAAATAAAAATTTAAAAAGAAAAAAGAACAATTCAGCAAAATTTACTAATGTGAAAAAAGTGACTGTATGAAATGTTTCACACCCATAGTCCCCTATCTCTGTAAAAATAAAATGGGCAAGGTACTTTCTCTTATCTTCTTTGAGGGAAAGCTTAGTCATTCAATTTTATCATTTTGAATTTTGATTAGTTTTTATTATATCTATTTTCATTGTTGTAATCATGTAAGTCTTCTCATGCTTTGAATTCATCATATTCATCATTTCTTACTGCACAGATATATGCCATTACGTTCAGGTACCACAACTCTTTCAGCCATTTCTCAATTAATAGGCATCTCCTGTGTTTCTGGTTCTTTGACACTACACTCTTAAAAATATTTTGGTTCATGTGAATTTTTGTTTATTTGTTTGTTTTTTGTCATTGACTTCTTTAAAAGGGTAGCCTTGTCATCCACTGTTTTCAAGGAGTTGTGTACAAGGCACCACGAAGAATGCAAAAGTAAATAAGGCAGATTTATATCACACAAAGGAGTAAACTAAGTACAAAGACCTATACCATAAGACAGAATACAAAGGCACAAATGAGATACAAACAAGGTATTGTGGGGATTCAGAGGAGAGAGAGGGAACCATCACATCCAATCACAGAAGGAAGTGAAAGTTTGATGGAGGAAATGGTAGCTGAACATTAGGAGTTGTCTTGAGGGACTGAAGAAGTTTCATCAGATAGAGGTCCCAGTTAGAGAACATTCCACATGTAAGTTAAAAGAGCAAACATGGAAAGATGAAGAAAAAGCATATGGAAATGAGGAACTGTAAGGAGCTGACAGATAAATTTGGTTATAGTTCCAACATATGTACAGTGGTTGATAAGGCTGAAAAGGGTATTCCAGTTTTATAGAATACTGCATCAGAGTCTGAAGGGACCTCCAAAGTTATCTTCTTTGACCAATACCTTAATAAAAATCTCTTCTATAAAATATCCAAAAAGTGCTCATCTGTCCTTTTACTAAAAATCTCTAGTAAAGGAGAAGCTACCAGTTCCCAACACAGTCCAGCTCACTTTCAGATAGATCTCATTATAGGGATTTTTTCCCCCTTACACCATATCTAAATCTGGTTGGGCTCATAGTATGGGGGACCTTGAAGGTCATGTTAAAGAGTTTGGATCTTACTCGAGTTAATGTTATTAATAGAAAACCACTGACAATTTTTTGATAGGGAACATGACATGTTGTAACTTTAAACAGTATATGTTGTTCCTACACCTGAAAATGAATTCCCTTCTCAGAATTATACCAAGTAAACGATGTAAGCAATGCATGGCTATACTACTTTTAGTTATTCTTACTCATTATTAAGTTCTCCACACATTTTGAAGATTGTTCCACATAATGGGTCCAATGTTGACAGTATAGAGCCTATATTATAGATTAACATAGTCCAAAATGTCTCAAAACTATGTGATGATAATAGTGAGAAGAAATAAAGTTTTTAAATTATTTTCATTTTAGTAAACAAAATCTATTTTCCCTCCCTTTCACCTCTCCTCTCCCATTCAAAAAGAAAGAAAAACAAAACTCTTGAAGAAATAAACAGTCAAGCAGAATCAGTTCCTTGTAACTAGATGTCCCCCAAATTATTTCTCCATCTGCACCCTAAGTCTATCTATATCTTCTCTTTTATAAGGTGAAAATATAATATAATTTATTATTCACCTAGAACTTGGAACAAAACTTTTTTTTCCCCAAAGTAATAAGTGCAATAGTTTTTTTTTTTAAGTGCAATGGTTTTATTGCCAGTTAATGGTATAGACTCTTTGCCCCTCCCTTCTTCTCCCTGTCATCACTGCTCACCCCCTCCCTATGTAGGCCTCTGAATATAAGGGTCCTACAACTGCTGATTGCTAAGGTCCTGTAAATTGTCTGACATACACCTTATAGATAAGAAAGAACTCATAATGTCTCATCAGGAATACAATTGTCCTTTGACCTTGAGACAAAGACTTATGGGCAGTTCTCCTTGGTATATGCTCTGTTCTTAAGACCTCAGGTACTTACAACATAGCCTGATATGCAAGACTCCCAAAGGGACACACACAGCACAGGGAAACACAGATAAACACAGATATGGGGAAACCCACACAGATAACTCTAGATTTCTCAGAATTATACTGTTTGGTTGGAAACTATCTCCTTTATTCTACTAACTGCAGGCAACCTGAAAGTGATAAAAAAGCTGATGACTTCAGTAAATATAAAGATTACCCAGAGACAAATCATAGCATCTCCTATGAACATATACTATGACAATTTTCTAGGTCAAGGCTGTGAATATCCCACACTCCTCTGGGTCTTGAAAGCAATATCCTCTAAGAGAAAAAGAAGTCAGAAGACTTAGATTTAGTCCTAGGTCTCACACCCACTCACTGTGTGTCTTTAGGTACATGAAATCCTTTAATTCCTGCAAAGATTAACATTCTTTGTAAAATCAGTGTACTCCTTAACTTACTTTTTGTGATATAAAAATAAGAAAACAGATGTTAAAGGTTTTGAAATTTGAAAAATCAAAATGAAATAAATGTAGTTACAGCAGACTTTCTGTTATTTGAAATTGAGTTGTAGATCACATTTTGTAAAATAAGACTGCAGTAACATATGTTGTTGTTTTTGTTCAGTCATTCAATCAGCTCTTCATGACCCCATGGAACATAGCATACCAGGCCCTTCTATCCTCCACTACCTCTCAAAGTCTGTTCAAGTTCAGTTTTATTGTTTCTGTGACACTATCTATCTATCTCATCCTCTGCCATCCCCTTTTCTTTTTGCTTTCAATTTTTCCCAACATCAGGGTTTTTTCCAATGAGTTCCATCTTCTCATTATGTGGCCAAAGTATTTAAGCCTTAGCTTTAGTATTACCTTCCAATAAATAGTCTGAATTTTGTTAAATATTTACTGATTTGATCTCCTTGCTGTCCAAGGAACTCTCAAAAGTCTTCTCCAGCATTACAATTCAAAAGTGTTGATTCTGTGGCACTCAGCTTTCTTTACAATCCAACTCTTGCAGCTATATATTGCTACTAGAAATCCATAGGTTTGACTATCCAGACCTTTGTCAGGAAGATGATGTCTCTGCATTTTGGTATGCTATCCAGATTTGCCATAGTCTTCCTTCTAAGTAACAAGCATCTTTCAATATAATGACTGCAGTCATGGTCTGCAGTGTTCTTTGAGCTCAAGAATATAAAATCTGATATTGCTTCCATTTCTTCTCTATGTGCCAGGAAGTGATGGGACCAAGTGACAAGATCTTAGTTCTTTTATCTTAAACTCCAAGCCAGCTTTCACACTCTCCTCTTACACTCTCATCAAGAGGCTTCTTAATTCCTCTTCAATTTCTGCCATCAGAATGGTATCATCTGCATATCTGAGATTGTCAATTTTTTTCCCTGGCAATCTTAATTCCAGCTTTTGATTCATCCAGGCTGGCATTTTACATGATGTACTGAGCATATAAGTTAAATAAGTAAGGTTACAACATACAGCTTTGTCATATTCCCTTTCCAATCTTAAACCAATCAGTTGTTCCATTTTGGTTCTAAATGTTTTTTTCTTGGCCCACATAAAAGTTTCTCTGGAGACAAGTAAGATGATCTCATACTCCCATTTCTGAGGACTTGCCACATTTTCTTGTGATCCACACAGTCAAAGGTTTTAGTGCAGTCAATAAGGCAGAAGTAGATGTTTTTTTCTGGAACTGCTTTGTTTTTTCCATAATCCAGTGTCTGCTGGCAATTGCTTTTCTAGTTCCTCTACCTCTTTGTAAGCCAGCCTGCTCTTTTGTTAATTCTTAGTTCACATATTGCTGAAGCCTAGCTTGTAGAATCTTAAGCATAACCTTGCTGGGTGTGTGAAATGAGCACACTTGTTTGATAACTAGAACATTCCTTAGCATCGCTCTTCTTTAGGACTGGGACACAAACTGATCTTTTCCAGTCCAGTGTCCACTGTTGACTTTTCAAAAATTTGCTGAAATATTAAGTACAGAATGTTAACTGCATCATCTTTTAGAATTTTAAATAGCTCAACTGGAGTTTCATTACCTTTACTAGCTTTATTGTTATCAATGTTTCCTAAAGCCCACTTGACTTCATTCTCCAGGATTTCTGCCTTTAGATCAGTAACCACACAATTGTGTGGTTATTGATGATGTTAAGATCTTTCTTCAGTAGTTCTTTTTCTTCTCACCCATTTTTCTTATATCTCTATTATTTTTTTCCTTTTCTCATGCCCATTACTGCATGAAAAGTATCCTTGATATCTCTAATTTTCTTGAAGAGATCTCTTGTCTTTCACATTCTATTGTTTTCTTCTATTTCTTTGCATTGCTCATTTAAGAAAACTTTCTTATCTCTCCTCAATATTCTCTGGAATTCTACATTTAGTTTCTACTTTCCCTTTCCCTTTCCTTCTTTTTTCAGCTATTTGTAAAGCCTCATCAGACAACCATTTTGCTTTCTTGCTCTTCTTTTTCTTTGGAATTTTTTTTTGGTTTCTGCCTCCTGTACGTTATTATAAACCTCTATCCATAGTTCTTCAGATACTCTATCTAATCTCTTAAATCTATTAGCCACTTCTCCTTCATATTCATAAGGGATGTTATTTAAGTTATGCCTATATGGTCTAATGGTTTTCTCTTCTTTCTTCATTTTAAGTCTGAATTTTGCAATAAGAAGCTCATGATATGAGCCACAGTTTGCTCCAGATCTTGTTTGAACTGGCTGTATATAGCTTCATCTTTGGCTGCAAGTATATAATAAATCTGATTTCTACATTGACCATCTGGTGATGTCCATGTACAGAGTTGCATTTTAGATTGTTGAAAAAGAATGTTTGTTATGACCAGTGAATTATCTTGACAAAGCTCTAGTAGTCTCTGCCCTCCTTCATTTTGTACTCCAAGGCTAAATTTGCCTGTTATTCCAATTATCTTTTGATTTCCCACTATACCATTCCAATCCCCCATGATGAAGCAGACATCTTTTTTTTTTTTTTGGTGTTATTTCCAAAAGATGTTGTAGGTCTTCAAAGAACTGATTGGGGTAACTAGATGGAGCAGTGGATAGAGCACTGGCCCTGAAGTCGGGAGAACCTGAGTTCAAATCTGGCCTCAGACCAAATACTTGACACTTACTATCTGTGTGACCCTAGGCAAATCACTTAACCCCAGTTGCCTCAAAACGAACAAACAAAAAAACCCCAAAGAACTGATCAACTTTGGCCTCTTCAGCACCAGTGATTGGAGCATAGACTTGTATAACTGTGATGTTGAATAGTTTGCCTTGGATTAGAACAAATATCATTCTGTTATTTTTGAGATTATACCTCAGAACTACTTTTCTTACCCTTTTATATGAGGGCTGCTCCATTTGTTCAGAGGCTGGTAATCATACATAACACTAAAATAATGCTGAATATAACCTTTGATGATTTAGAAAGCACAGTAAATCTTGATATTAATTTGAATGATCTTTATGAATATTAAGAATTATTATTTTATTGTTCAGTTTTTTTTTCAGTTCTGTGTCCAACCCTTCATGACTCCATTTGGGGTTTTCTCAGCAAAGATAATTGGAGTGGTTCACTGTTTCCTTCTTTAGCTCATTTTGCAGATGAGGAACTGTGGCAAACAGGATTAAATGACTTGCCTAGGGTCACAGAGCTGGTAGTATCTAAGACCAGATATGAAATCAAGACAATGAACTTTCTTGATTTCAGGCCCAGTATGCTCTCCACTGTGCCACTGACCTATAAGCTTTAATAACAAGGTCTAGAAGAGGGGAAAATTTTGGTCAATAAAAATAAAAAGAAATTAATATTTTTAAAAATCCTCAAGATTGCAGTTATTTTCAAATGTGGGAGGCATGAATTTTTGGCCACTAGAGGGAGATCTCTCCTAATTTTTATTCCTGTAACCATGTCACAATTGTTTACAAACCATCTGAAGTCAAAGGCTTCCAGACACATTTGTGTTTCGTCTTTTTGTCTTTAAAATAACAACATCAACACAATTAAATATTTTATATTGTTTAGTCAGTTCCATATTCTTTAATAATTTTATTGGGATGCACTCTGAAGGGATAATATTCATAAATATTAAGATTTTAGTTTTTAATTCTTCTCTTAATGCATCCATTGACACTCAAAGAAAGCTATAGCATTTTTTTTCCTTTTTGACATTGATTCTGTATCACATAAAGGTTATTTTTCTATCAAAGTATATGCTAGACTATTCTTTTTTAATTAAATTTTATATTTTCCAATGAACAATAATGAAAATTTTAGATTGTTTCTTATAGTTATTGTGTATTACCAACTTTATTTTTTTAATGTTAAAATGTTCCTTATTCCTTTTCTTTTGTTCTTTTTAGAAGGAACAGATTCTTAGTCTTGGACTGTAAGATCCAAGGTGAACCATTTATTCTGTGGGTGATGGAGGGAGAGGCAGGTTATTACTCCTTAATTTCACTGATAATTTAAAAAGGTTTTTTGGCTATAATTTTTAAAAATTTTAAATAAGTTTATATTGATATCTTTTTTTTTATATCATCATAGTTATCACCAATATCACTACCCTTCTTCCTCCCAAAGCCACCTCATATGAGAAATTATACTTTCAAAGACCAAAAAAAAGGATCAATACACTGAAAAAGTCCAGAAACACATGCGAATTGCAACACTTGTGGATCTTAAAAATATTTTTAATATGATTCAATCTACTTCACTCCCTTCTGACAATCCTTCTGACAACTCTTCCTGATAACAAGTGTAAGCTTCCAGATACATAAACTTATGTTCCTTGGTTTTCACTAATCTTAGCATAATGTCTTATAATTTATAGGAGTTCAGTAAATAGATATTGATTGATTTGTTGGAATTCATTAGTGTTTTTATTTCTGTTACTAGCAGACCAGTGAGGCAGCATCCTATAGTAAATCAGAGTCAGCAAGACTTTATTTCAAGTCCTATCTATGATACATAGTTTGAATGACTGTGGCTCAAGTTACTTCATCTCTCAGTGCCTCAAACTCTCTTATGACTAATAGAACAGTTCATTCATATTGTTAAAAAAGGAATTTGCTGGGAATTTCATATAGCAATAAAATCACAGGTCAAGACCCACATCTACATAAATACATCATATCAAACAGAAGGACTTGAACAATAGAATGCTAAGATTTTGCCTTAAAAATAATTGCTTAATGTTGTAAAGAAGACCTGCCTTCAAATCTCTCCTCTGGCACCTACTAGCTATGCAACCAAGGGCAAGGCATTCAGCTTCTTATTGCTACAGGTAACTCTCTAAGGTCAAAAGTTTCAGAAGATTTTCTGCATATCTGCATAAGTAGATGGAGTTTTCTATATTTATTGTTGTTCAGTCATGTCTGACTCTATGTGACCCCATTTGGGGTTTTTTGGGTGAAGATACTGTAGTGGTTTGCCATGTCCTTCGCTAGCTCATTTTATAGATGAGGAAACTGAGGCAACCAGGGTTAAGTGACTTGCCCAGGGTGACACATTTAGTAAGTGTCTGAGGCCAAATTTGAACTCAGGTCTTCCTGATTCCAGGCCAGGCACTGTATTTATTGGACCACCTAGCTCCCCTATACAGGGTACTATTTCTATATAGGGACTGCCTATAGCAATAAAATCACAAGTTAACACTAAATTAACAAACAACAAAAAATATTAATGAACAAGAAAATAGATAAATGAATGCATGGATGGTCTATTTTCTTCATCAATGGACCAAGATCATTCACATTCTACCACTTTAGCATCTGCTATGTGACAATGGCACTTCAGATAAAGCTTGAAAATTCAACTGGACCTCACCCCTAAGACATCTTTAAAGGCATTTCAGGATTATTATTCAAGCTATCTCAAAAATGTGTAGTTTCCAAAAGAATGGGGAAAAAATCCCAGGTGGTACAGTTATAAATAAAAAGTGACCAACAAGACATAACAATTACCAACTCATGTATCTACTTTCCCATCCTTTAAAAATGTTTATGAGAATGATATATATCAGGTTAACCTTGTAAGATGATAAAAAAGGAAGATCATTTTCTATAGCAGAACACATCTTTATAGTCACACAATTAATGGAGGAATTTCAAGTATGCATAATCCCAATGAGGCAAAAAATTAAGATTGTTACCAGGGAATAGGATTATAAAAGTGGAGCTATAAGGGATCTTACTGATTAGTGAGTACCACTTCCTCATTTCTCTTTTTTTAATATTTTTTTTTGGTGAGGCAATCGGGGTTAAATGACTTGCCTAGGGTCCCGCAGCTAGTAAGTGTCAAGCTTCTGGAGCTGCATTTGAACTCAGGTCCTCCTGACTCCAAGGCCAGAGCTCTATCTGCTGCACTACCTAGCTGCACCAACTTCCTCATTTCTTAAGTATATAATGAAATCAAAGTCCAGAGAAATTAAGTGACTTACTTGTCTGAAGTCATAATTGACTTTAAGTCTAGTATCTTTTGCACTTTATACACAGCCTTGAGTCCTTGTCAACTGCTTGCTTGTGGGTTTACTGACTTCTCAATAATGAAGTCAATGATTACTCAAATTTTATTCAGTACATCATACAACAGTTTATATGGTACCTTGGTACCATTAGTAATGGGAATAATAGTGAATGCATTACCAAAAATAATGAATGCATTAGCAAAACAAAATGTATTAGCAAAACATTTTTTGTAATAACATTTTAATAAGCAATAACCTAACCTCATTTTATTTTTTCTTTTAAATAGTATTTTGTTTTTTCCAATTACATATAAAGATAATTTTAACATTAATTTTTAATATAAAATTTTGAGTTCTAAATTGTGTCCTTCCCTCCTTTCCTAAGATGGTAAGCAATTTGATATACCAACCTCACTTTAAAATGGGAAAACCTTGAAATGTAATTTGATGAGTCATCCATTTAAAGTACAGTTAATACAAAATTAGCTGGCTCATAACACTGTTTCACCTAAAATCATCTCCTAAAGGAACCAGTTAAATGACTTGCCCAAGGTCACCAGCCAGTATATGGCAGAGCCAAGATTTGAACCCAGGTCTTTTGAATCCCAGTCCAATTCTCTTGTGCCTGGATGCTGAAGATTATCAAGTGGAAGAAGAGAAGATAGGAAGCTATAACTATGCTTATTTAATTTGTTAATGTTCTGAATCATGGAATATTAGAATTTATAATCTGGTTGAGAAGATAAATTAAACAGCAGATATAAATGCTAAATGAATGGCATAACCAGTAAGTTTTGCAAGAGTTAAGATTAAAATATTATTTCTAGCTAAGGCAGTAAATTCCTAGTAGAAAGGAGTCAGTAGCAGACCCTGTGACTTTTCTCCAATGATGGGACTAGCTAAGTGGCTAAGTGAGGCTGGTCCTCAGAGAAAAGTCACAAGGGCTGTCACTGACTCCTTTCTATTCAGAAGGTTGATCCAAATGATGTTTTCCTGGCCATACCTCATGAAATATAGAGGGCTTGTGATATGAGTTAGTGGAAGGAGAATCAACTTGAGTATAATTATGTATCTTGCAAAGCATCAAAAGAAAAAAAAGAGTCCCATTGGATAGGAGAATTTTAAAGAAGGTTTTAATGGGAGTCTTTGTAAAATTGTTAACTGTGAAACTACCTTTTTCAACTGGAAGTTGTGTACTTCTGGTACCTAGTGCAGCAAAGTATACCTGAATGAATCATTTCTCTACCCTGACTACCACCCTCCAGTTTGGTCTATTTGGGGATTATCTCTCAAAGAAAGTTCTGGAAATCCTTGGACTCTTGCAACTAAGTCTTTTGACAAAGTGTTGGAAACTTATTATGCCCCTATGAGAAATGTTTATTTTTAAGTTCTTTCAGAAAGCCAAAATAACTCAAACAATAACATATTCAGGGCTACTAAAGAACTACATTATGCATTATACTGTTTTAATAATTGGATCTACTTTGGCCATCATTCATTATTTACTTGAGTAATTCTATTGAATAATGAATTCCTAAAATCATTTGAATAATATGCAACCTTGTATTTTGCCACTTTCTTTAGCTGAATGTTTAAATAATTACTTCAACATTTTCTTTCTTTTAGATGATCTTATAATGTCCTTCACAGTATCCATGGCCATTGGGCTTGTCATCGGAGGTATCATCTGGGCATTGCTTGTCTGTCTGTCCAGACGAAGAGCCAGCGCCTCCATCTCCCGATGGAGTTCAAGTCGTCGTTCCAGACCTTATTCCCATAGTCTCAACAGGACTGGATTTTATCGGCACAGTGGCTGTGAACGTCGCAGCAACCTCAGCTTGGCCAGCCTAACCTTCCAGCGACAAGCTTCCCTGGAACAAGCTAATTCCTTTCCTAGAAAATCAAGTTTCCGGGCCTCTACTTTCCACCCTTTCTTACAGTGTCCTCCATTACCTGTGGAAACTGACAGTCAACTAATGACTCTTCCTTCCACCAATACCTCCGCCATCATCAATGCCACACACAGTTTGAGCCGCCCAGACTTTCATTGGTCTAATAATAGCCTTCGTGTTGGCCTTTCAACACAAACTCCTCCACCAGCTTATGAGTCTATTATAAAGGCATTCCCAGATTCTTGAATAGAGGATTATCTGTGCTTTCTTTTTTGTAAGACATAATCACAAATAAATTAAATAAATTTTGTGGAAGGGGGTATAGTCAAGATGATTAGAGGGTCCCCAGGACTGTGTTATTCTGGTAATGTTGGAAATTAATGCACTGTTTGGTTTGTTCCAAAGAAAGTGCCTATGTGCCACAAAAACTTCATGTTCTACCATATATGTAATGTTATATTCCTGTATTATAAAGCTTTTAGAATAGAGTAAAGGGTTTGCTGAAATATTACATACCCCTTTAGTGGTTTTTAACATAACTGATGAATCTATGTTTTTAAGAAACTTCTGCTTTGTCTTATGTTTATTGTGGGGGAAAATGTTTAAATATCCATCCTTATGCTTCATGATGAAAACTTGTTTTTTTTTTTGAGAAAACTCCCTTCATTTTGACATCAAATTCCATTTCAAAACACTTTTAAATCATCTGGTAGCTTTAAAATTGTAACAAAAAGAGACTAATTTGCATTGACCTGTGAAATGATACCATAAGAAAACAATCATCAGAAGTAGTATTAGACTTTTTCATTTCCAGAGAGACTCCATTATACAGTTTTTTTTTCTCATTCATGATTTTTCATGTCAATAAAGTCACTGTGGAGTTCTCATACATAGAGGGAAAGGAAGGGAACAAGCATTTATATAGTGCTACTATGTGCCAACTGTGGTAAGCATATTTTACAAATATCTCATTTGATCCTTACAACAACCCTGGGAAGTAGGTGCTATTATTATTCCCATTTTACAATTAAAGAAAATGAAGTTAATGAATTGCCCAGGGTCCCCTAGCTAGCAAATATGTAAAGCCAAATTTGTATTTAGATATTCCTGACTCCAGGTCCAGTACTCTATCCACTGCTCTACTAGTTGGATATTAGAGCTTTCATTGTTATCACTACCTTCCATTTTTTTTATTAGCAATTGTCATCACTGAAAAAAAAATCCAGCTATATTTTATGCCAAGAAAGGAATGAATTTTACAATAAAACTCTATGGCATTAAAGGACAAGCTTTTCTTTATTACACTAACATTTAGATCTGATTTATATCTCAGAAAATCTAAATATGCATTTCTATCATCATCTTTTTCCTTTGCACGTAAGGTATCCTATCCTTTATAAAAATAAAGGTTAACTTTTGTTTCAAAGAAACCATTCCTAATTTACCAATATGATATGTTGGTTGCAAAATCTCCTATGATTTTTTTGCTTAATGATAAAGTATATTGAATTGCATGGGGTACATACGTAGGGCACATGGATCTATGCAGTTTAAAGGACTTATTTTTATAGGTTGTCATCCTCTTAAAGAACATGTCTCCAGCTGCTGGAAATGTAATTGGTCCAATTTCATGCTGATGCTGTGTCCTTTGTCAGGCAATGGGTTCAAAACATAAATGAGACCCATAGTTGGGTTCAGTTATAGTGAAAAAACAGTTTATTTTTCAGATAAAAATTGTACATTTTGTTAAGGATTGATCTTTCATCTTTTTTTCTAAAAGTCAATGAGTGGTACCATTAATAGTAGCTAAATATGGGCCTAAATTTGATTTTAAAAATTAATTCTGATGTTCTACTTAGGATCTTTTTAATAATTTTAATTAGACTTATTTTATGTCTTTTTGTTCTTTAAGTGAAATTGTTTATTCTGAATATTGCCTTTCAGATATATACCCTTTATTGTTATATTCTTTCAGAAAATCCTATAATGGATTTGATAAAAGTTGCTCTTTAATGAGGATTGATTTTTAAAGATGAGCTTTTGTTATCAAAATAAGACAGATTTTAAAGAAAGCTTTACATTTGTAACTTGAATGAAAAATACATATTATTTTGGTTTTAGTCTGAAATTTACACTGGAAATAAAAGGCTTACCATAAAGGAAACAAAAACTAAAATCTTCCAATACATTTAACAACTTGGTAGGTAGGATGATTAAAAAAATAATCATAACATTCATCAAATAAGTATTTTGTAAAGATGGTAGAGACCGTAGAATGTATGTGTATATGTGTGTGTGTATGTGTGTGTGTGTTGGGGGGGGGGAGACCAAAATAAAATCTTTTGTTTTTCTATAAACATTTTTCTTGGGTAAATATTTGACTAAAACTAATTGCAGCTTTAGTTTATAATGATTTGTACATTACAGAGAACTATTTGGGAATTATTTGGTAACAACTACAATGAAACTTACAATTTTTGAAAAGTCAGAAGGCAGCTATAATTGACATAATTATTGACATAATTCAGAAAAAAAATATCTTCATACTGAGGGAAATTAGAGCTCCCTCCCCAATTATGCATGAGTTAACTGTCAAGTAATTGTTGGCTAATTATTCTTTTCCCATCGATTTTGTCGTTGTATATCCAACTACAGTAAATGTTGCTGAAAACCAGATGGCATAGCTGAACAGTCATCCATTTATTATATCTCAATGAATAACTTTTATCACTGTCTTAGAGGATAAAAGACACAATATACATTGGACTTATTTGAATGATATACAAAGTCATTGGGTCAATTGATCAATAAACAAGAAGTTACTAAGTGCCTATCATGTGTTAGGAACTGTATTAGGCACTGGAATATAAAGACAAAATAAATCAATTCCTGCCCTCAAGTAGCTTACATCCTATCAGAGGAAATCCACATGAATATTGTAACATAATAGCATCTGTACAAATAACAGAAGATGTAGTACAATACTTACAAAGTAATTAGATAGACACTAGCAGTGGGGGCAG
This sequence comes from Phascolarctos cinereus, assembly GCF_003287225.1. Classification (NCBI taxonomy): domain Eukaryota; kingdom Metazoa; phylum Chordata; class Mammalia; order Diprotodontia; family Phascolarctidae; genus Phascolarctos; species Phascolarctos cinereus. The sequence goes on along the minus strand of NW_027555958.1, from coordinate 100,398,620 downwards.
GGCCAGGAAAGCCTGTAAGCTGATCTTTGAAATGAAAAAAGGACTTAAAGTTGCCGAGATAAGAAGGAAGTGCATTCAAGGCATGGGGAATAGCCTGTAAAAAGACAAGATCTGAAATGGAATGTGGTGAATGAATAACAATAAATAAGCCAACTTATCCAGAAGAAACTATGCATGGAGAATAGTAATAAGCATAGAAAAAATAATGGTAGTAAGGATAGGGCCATATTGCATAGAGCTTTGAATACCTAAGAGAGGAGCTTGTATTTCATCCCAGAGGCTACTAGAACTCCTTGATCAGAGTAGTGAAGTGATTTGGCTTGTACTTTAGCAATATTCCTTTGACATCTGCATGGAGGATCACATGGAAAATAGAGAGACAAGGCAGAGAGAATAATTAGGAGGTTATATGGACTCCTTTGTTGTGGTTGTTCAGTTGTTTCAGTTGTATCCAACTCTGTCACCCCATTTTGGGGTTTTCTTGGCAAAGATACCAAAATGGTTTGCCATTGCCTCTTCCATCTTATTTTATAGATGAGGAACTGAGGCAGAGTTAAGTGACTTGCTCAAGGTCACACAACTAGTAAATGTCTAAGTCAGGATTTAAAATCAGGAAGAAGAGTCTTCCTGATTCCAGGCCCAGCACTCTAACCACTGTACCACCTAGCTGCCCTATATTGCCTCCAGGCATTTTAATATAAAGCTATATGGTATTGAGGATGATAAAAAAAGAAAAGTTTTATTAATTATGTTTGTTATAGCTATCTTTTAGTTCTATTTGTGTTGGAAAAATGAAAATAATTTAAGCCCTCAATTGACTGGTCTGTCTATATCATTCTAAATAACTATTTTTTCTGATTAAAAAATAATTTCATTTGAACTGATAACTTATTTTGCTATTATGCAGGTAAGATTGTAGGTATACAAAATGAATGAGCATTAACCAAATGCCCAAATTTTTTAAAAAATAATGTCATCACATGTAAGTGTAGAGGGATAACTTTGGAGTTAATGATTGTTCAGCTGAGAGGTTTTTTATTCTCTTTCATTCTGGAAGATGGGCTGAGGACCAAGGAAGAAACATTCATACAAGAACAGGGTATTTCCTTTGTGAATCTTGGAACCCTAAACCTGGAGAGCTACAACAGCAGTTGTTTTTAAAGAGCTTTTTGTCAGTCAGAGCATACTGAACAGCTCAATTAGAACTTAGCATTAAAATAAAGGTAAATGTTAAGGCTTAAACAATTATGCTTGGCTGTATTAAAAACACAGGGGAACATAAGTAGTGTCAAGGTACAAAATAATCTAAAAGCCCTAAAGAAGTTTCATGATTAGCAAAGTCTTCTGTAGTCCATGCTAATGAGTTACCCTGGAATAGTACATTTTGTCTTTCAACAGGTTGGTAATGTCTTCAAAGGCAGGGGAAGTGGTGGGAAGGGAAAATATATATTAAATTTGTTTCATTTAACATAAAACTTATTTAAAAGAAGCAGGTGATAGCCAAAGTGTGGAAGGCTTTAAATGCCTTACCGTAATACTCCTTAGGAGCAAGGAAGTATAAGTCATTATGTGTCCAACGAAGAACAAAGAGGGCAGTGATTATAGAATGCTTCAGGAGAATCAAGACCGTAGCTTAGCTTAAGGTCTGATGCATAGTATATGCTCAATAAATCTTTTTTATTATTAATTTTTGACAGCTTGGAAAAGAAAAAGCAGAGAGGAGACATGATAGCTATCTTTTTGTATTTAAAAGGATGTATTATGATTGGGAAATTGAGCAGTGCTTTTAATGACTTCAATCTTCTCTCTTCAGCGATGTCAGTCAGTGGGAGTAGGACTTTCATCTCCTTCTGTGCAATTTCCTGCCTAATCTTCAGCCTTCAGAGGGAAGAAAAGCAGTGAAATGGGACATCTTTTCTAACCATCTGCTTTCTGTCTCATTCCACTTTTCTCCAGTCTGATCTGTAGACATTTCTGAAGAGTGGCACCTTTCACTCAATGATGAATGTTTTTACACCTGGCCATACTCTACGTATCCCAGAGATTCTGAATCCCTGTAGGTCATCATTAAACCACCTTCCTCATCCCCACCACCCAATTTCTTATTCCCATCCCCTTCAACCTTCCTACACCAAAATTCCAATCAAACACCACCCAACCTTTACACTATACCCTCTGGAATGTCTGTTCCATAGTCAACAAAGTTCCTTTCATCCTAAATCTTTTTCTCTTTTATTCCTTCCATCTTTCAGTTATTACTGAAATTTGTCTTCCCACTGATGACACAGCCTCCATGACCTCCCTTTAGAAATGATGCACCTTTCTAAATTACTGGCTGTATCTTCATTCATTCCCCTTAATACTGGCTGAGAGTTGGAATAATCTTTCCTCCCTATTGCCATTTCAAAGTTCTTTCTCTACCTCCATCACTCAGTAATCTCTCCTCCTTTGAGTGTCACATAATTTATATTTGCCATTAAAATCCTGGTAACTTATCTATAGACCTCCATATTACTTCTCTTCCTTCCTCACTGAGTGTGGTAACTGGCTCATAAGTTTTCTTTCCTCCTCAATTTTTGCTTTTATATTTGTGGATGTCAATATATATATTCACTCTCCCTCAAGCAACATCACCACTCAATTCCTCAAACTACTTACTTCCTATGACCTGCCTCCTGATCCTGCCTCAGCTTTGTGATAGCAATGGTCTTAACTTTGATCTTGTTATCAACCACAAGTGTACCATGTTCAAGAATTCAGAAATCCCATATTTAACCAATCTATTGACTTTCTCTTGCAGCCTTCCACATCCGGAATGATCTCTTTCCTCATCTCTGTCTTCCAGGGCTTCCAGGGCTTCCTTCAAGTCCCAGCTAAAATCCCACCTTCTGCAAGAAGCCCTTCCCAACTCCTCTTAATTCTAGTGCCTTCCCTCTCTTAATCATTTCTTATTTATCCTGCTTATACTTGTTTACATATATGTATGTGTGTGTTTGCTTGTCTGTCCCATTAGATTGTGAGCTCCTTGAGGGCAGGGAGTCTTTGGCCTCTTTTGTATCTTCAGTGCTTAGCCTTGCACATAGGATGTTTATAATGTTTACTTACTGACTGACTCTTAAAGACCAGTATCCTTCTTGAGATAATATATGTCTGTGAAGCACAAAATACTATAGACTCCAAAGAATTAAAGGAGGCAGGTGATCCAAAACAAGGAGCAAGAGTAGAAGCCATCAAAAGGACAAACTTATGTTCTGCAAATATTTCAAGAATGCCAAGAAATCTGGAACTCCCCTCGTAAGTTGACTAGACTATCAGTGGAGGACTTAAATGAAGACAAAAATAAAAATTACATAGAATAAGAAGGTTGGGATGGATTGTGATCTGCAAAGGGTACCCACATCAATAAGATCACAGATTTATTGCTTTATGGAGATTTTCTTTCAGCAAACAGGCTTTTGCAAGTGAGGGTATAACAAAGACTTGGGCCAAATGCAGGTCTAATCCTTCAAGTATGAACAATATGTCCTACACGCTGCAATCTACATGAGGGACTGGTGAGTCTTCATGAGAAGATATATGATGGAGGGTCCTTTCCCTGCTTCAGAGCATGGAGGGTCATTCTTTATTTCCTATCAATTTACTAGGTAGTAATGAAAGGCCTTTTAATTTGTCACTAAGCTGGAACTGAGTACGCATCAAAAGGATTAGAGGAAAGTTTTCTTTCTGCCCTTACAACAATCTCCATGGAATGGAATGGAGAAGGTCCTGGGACCCATTTCCCCACTCATAAACCCTACCTGTATGAGTACACTTAATCATTTAAAATGACATCATTAGCTGCTAAATCAATATTCCTAAATCAAAGATCTGACTAAGTCATGCCTCTGCTCTAGAAAATCTCATTGTTACCTCTTATTTCTAGGATAAAATAAAAACAATTCTATTTGGCACGTGAAGCCCATTATGCTTTGGCTCCAGCATACTTTTTTTTTTTACTTATTATGTACATTGCTTCTCACATTGAATGTTGCAATCAAACTGGCCTACTTGCTTTACCCTATACATGCAATTCCACTTCCCACATCGAGCCTTTTGACCAATAATCCCTTAGGCTTGAAATGTATGTACTCCCTTCTTATTTCCAACCTGTAGGATCCCTAGCTTCCTTCAAAACTCAACTCAAGTGCTCCTCCAATCAGAAGCCTATTTTGGTGTCTCCCCACCACCACCACAATTTCTAGTGCTCTTCCTTCAGAAGTCATACTTTAATCTATTTTACATATTTTTATATTTGTTTTTCTGTGCATATGTTGTTTCCCTTCAATAATCAGTGAACTTGAAGAAACTGCGTTAAGAAATATTTATTAAGAGCATGTCCACATAAATGTTGATTGAATGGACCTTTCAAATATCAAAAAAAAAGCACACACTGGGAGAGTATGTTTCGATTGACATGTTTATAAAGTATATCTTAATTGATTGACCCTAGTTTTATGTAAATCACATGCAGAAATTTCAAAGAACATTTCTCCCAATACTTGGTAGGCACTATGGTGTAGAAGGAAGACTGTTTGGATTTAGATTTGATTGAATCAAAATACTTCACCTATCACATGGTACTACAAATCACTTAATCTTGCTAGTCATCCCTTTTTTTTTCACATGGAAAACTGGGTTAGAGTTAAAGAATGGTGGGGGTTCCTTTTAGGTCCAAATCTATGATTTTGTTCTCTGAGTATGGGAATGATTTATCTTTGATTTTAGAAAAGCAAGATTTTTCATAGATCACTCCTTATAGGATACTTTTTAGAGGAGACACACCAGTAGTATATCTCACATGACTTGGCCTGAATTATTTTTCCACGTCAGAAAAAAATCCTCTAATAAGTTTGCTGCAACCTAAGATATTAACGTAAGTGGCTCTCATTCTATCTCTTGACATTTTCTTACTAAATGATTTCTGATTGCTTACTCAGGCATACTGTGGGTATACAATTGCTTTGAATATGTTCTATCTTTGCCAAATCAAATCTGCAAAGTTCACTTGCAATTTAACATGATTTCTGACTCATCTTGGCATTTTGACTTCATAAGTGTAAACTGAAGACTGCATTTACTGGAAATATCTTCTCAAAAATAAAATGAAATATGCCAGATCCCTGATCTACAGACACTTTATAAAATTAGTTGGTGCTCATGAGGTAATGTTACTGCCGAAAAAGGATCCAGGAATGAAATTTATCTGAACCATTACTGAGGCACATTTTTAAAAAAAGAGAATCATATTTGCCTGCATTCAATAGTAGACAGGAGGAAGAAGAGGAATGAGAAGGAGGAGGAGGAGGAGAAGAAGAAGAAGAAAGCTATAAATTGTGAATGAATTTAGATTATTTTCAATAAAAACAAAAAATTGCAGAAAGTAGAAACAAATGCCAGAAGAGGAGGAAATGCTTATTGTGACTGAATATACACAAATATGTGTTCACCATTGATTCATTGATTCATTCACTCACTCATTTATTCAACAAAGCTTTATTAAAGGAAAATATGTACCAAGGAATGTGCTAAGCACTAGGAATACAAAATAAAAAATTACTATATTTCAAAACTGCTAGAATTATGTTTTGATAGGCTGTTGGCTGTGGCTAATCCATGTCAATAGAGTCAGAGAATATTTGTGTTAGCTGAACAGTTTTAGTAGTTAAGGGACTGAGTTAAGTTAGTAGTTAAGAACTGAGAATGGATGGGCCTGGAGGTGGTGGGAGCCAGACAGAAGCAGGTTCAGGGTTTCAGGATATGAAGGTGGGATTCTCAATGGTATCAGTACTAACCTTTTTAGGTTTATTTTAAGAATATATTATTGTCAACATACTATCTCAGGGATTCAAGGGACATGAGACAAAGGAGAGGGAAACTTCTGCTTTCAGGCTGATAAATATTCATCAGATTTGAAAAGGGAACAGGTTGCCACAAGAAGATCAAAGGAATGAAGAATCAGCTGAAATAAGGTCAAGTTAGCCAGAATCACCAAAATTTAAGTACAGTAGAATAAGGATGACAGAGGAACCATCCAGTTGTAACCTTTACTAAACATATACAGCATAATAACGTTGCTTACCAATGATGCTATAATGAGGGTAAACAACACAGAGAATGGACATAGAGGAGAAAATGAGATTTGCTTATATAAGGAGAGGTCTCTAATCAAAGAATTATAGGATAATAGATTCAGAAATAGAAGAGCCTTTAGAAATTAGTGCCATCCAATTAATTCATTGATAAAGAGCCAAGGCAAAGAGAGTCAAATGTCTGAAGTCAGAGAATCTAGGTTAAAGTTCTACCTTTGTTTCTACTTCTTACTAGCTGTGTTACCTTGGGCAAATCATTAAATCTCTCTGGGTCTCAGTTTCCTCATCTGTAACATGAAAGTTAAAAGTAGCATATTGCATAAGAATTGAAAACCAAGTTATCTAACTACATCTGACTATATTTCTTCTTAGATGCCAGTTTTTCAAAGCATAGTCTGGGGACCTCTAAGAATCCTGGAGACCAGAGGGTTACAAGGTCAAAACTATTTTTCTTGTATTATTAAGACATTTGAATTCCAATACAGTGAATATTGAGAGATATAAATCACATAAACAAAAGTTTTTTCAGGTGTCCTTAGTAATTTTTTCAAAGTGTAAATGGGTCCTAAGACCAAAAAACATGATGCCTGCTGCCCTATGCCATGTTGCTATGACTGGATCCAGAGGCAAAATGGAATATGAATTATATATAAGCCTAACTATAAACCAGTGCTATGTGAGTTTATTAAAGTTCTAAGAGAAACTCAAGTTTACTCAAAGTTAGTGTTACCCATATATCGTAAAGCCACCCTTCACACTTTATCATTTCAAATATATTCACACTCCCATTTCTTTCTATTGTTTTCTATGTAATTGTTATTTTCAATTCTTCAAAAACTGTTCTACTCCATATCTTACATGCATCTTACAAAAAAGTATGATATCGGTACTTAAAAAATATGGGGTTTTGATTCTTGAAAAATTTTGGGTTCTTTAAAGAAGCTTTGAAATTTAGCCTCCTCTCTTCCTCTTGCCTATTTTCGGCTGCAACTCGTTGTGAATTTATTATGCCTTTCCCTGGGATAAATATCTATCCTATATGTCCAGTCTCTGACAGAGACATTTACAATGGACAATAGGTTGGTTCTGGAGTGTTTTAAAAGGTTGGATACAGGATATAGGATATAGATATATGTATACACTGATAGGATCTTTTGATTTCTATCTAACTGCTAATCACAATCTGGAGACATTTTCCATCCATTTATCTTTTTTTGCGAAGCTTGTTAGAAGAGATTACTTTGAGTACTTGCTCATCTGTTTAGGAGGCTGCAGAGTTGTAGCACATTACATAATAAATGTAATGCTGTCTATAAGCAGGAAAATATAGATGATGTTAATATCCATAGGGACTCTTTCAGCTTATGGTCTACATTGGCTTTCCTCCATCCAGTCAAGGGATTCTCTTCATGCTAACAGAGAACTTATCTAATTACAAATTATTGGTGTGAAAGCAAAGGATACCACAGAACTACCTGGATATTCCTTTATCCTATATTGGAACATGCCAAATAACATGTGAAGTACATTCAGGAGCTAGTCAAATATTCTGAGACTACATACAGAAATAAGAGTCTTCCGAGAACTACAGCCATTTGTAAATGCACAATTCTTGGATAAGTAGATGCTACATACTTTTGAATCATGACTCTCTGGATAAGAACCGATGCAGTGGCTGGCAAGGTTCCTTTGGTCATTTGTGGATACCTTTATGTATTCAGTGGTTATTCTGTTTCTATTTAGCCCACCTCTTCCATTTGGGTGTTAAGTACTTGGTCCAATGAGACTAAGTCAGAGTGGAAGGAGCATACCAAGTTCAAAGTAAGAGAGAACTGAATTCAATGTTACTTGTAACCACTATGGCAGTCTCGGAGAAGAACTGATGCAAAATAATTCTTGTGCACGATAGCTTCAGGTTCCTGCCAAGGAAGAATGAATTACTCTGACAATTTGTAATCCGCATGTTTATAATCTTGGCAAAGGTTTTTGAAGTCTAGTATGTTTATTTGTTCCAAAACAGGAAAATCTAAATGGGATATAAAGTCCCTGACCCTTGTGAGAAGTTGAGAGATTTTTAGCTCCCAGAATCATCCAATCTTGATTTTTGTCATGAACATGTTCACTTTAATTCACAATCCAAAAGTTTGCTAGTTTACCTTTATCTGTTGGAGGATTTTTAAGGACATGATTGTCCTAGTGATCTTAAAAATTACTATTTCTGGGGATAACTGGAAATTTTAAGGGTACTTCCAATCTTTTAACTATTACTATCAAATTAACTAAAAAAGGTGTAACTTCTTATTAGGCCTGATTGTTGGTATTGGTGGTGGTGGTGATGGTGGTCTTTGACAGACAACTAAAACAACAGCAGTCATCTATGAAGACTCACTCAGTGACTGATATTTATTGTACATTATTTTTAAAGAATCCCTCAAAGGTTATAATTTTGATTCTATGGTTTTCTTTGCCAATAACAAAGCTTTAAGGATTTTGGAGTCACCCAAGTATAAACCATATTTAAGAAGTTATAAGGGGGCAGTTATTTAGCAAAGGTTAGAACTGGTTTTCCAGATGCTATTCATTCTATTCTAAAGCCATTCATCATTTGAATTACAGTGCTCAGGGTTCCTGTTGTGACTTTCTGTACTGTACTTTGAAGAAAAGGTCAGAGGACCATACATCCTGGCTTAATAGACTCTTCCTGTCCCAGGTGCCTGTGAGTCCTAAAACAAGCCAAGAATTTTAAGTTTTGGCTCTGACTAGAAGCAGTAAAACATTTGGAAAGGAAGTCCTCTAATTGGTGTGAAATGGTGAAAAGTATGCTAGATTTGGATTTAGAGGATGTGCATTCAAATCCTGGCCTTGCTGTTCACTGTTTGTGTAACCTTGAAAAAATAATTTCATTCCTTGAGTGTCCATTTCTTCATCTGGACAAAGGGATACTTATTGATTCATTAATCAAATAAGAGATTCCTTCTAGTAACAGAGTTCTGTGATTCTTAAGATTTCTGAGATGATTTCTTAATTGTAATAAATTTTAGCGTAGACCTGCCCTACAAATGTATATGAACCAAAACAAAAACAAAAACTCAACAACCACAACATGAAGTACTTCTTAACTTTGATAGCATTTTAACAAGGGTTACATTTGGGATAGTTGTCCAAAATCAGATTATTAATGAGTTTGATTGTCAGTCAATCAAAAAGCAATTATTAAACACTTCCTAAATTATTACTTATTATTATATTATTAAAGCACTGTGCTTCTTGCTATGGATTCAGAAAGAGGCAAATTCCAGCCCCTGACCTCAAAGAGCTCACAATCTAATAAGAGAGACAATAAGCAAACACATATACAAACAAGCTGCAAACAGGACAAATGGGGGGGGGGGGAGGCGTTACAGAAGGAAGGCACTAGAATTAGAAGGAAAGGCTTCCCTATAGAAGGTGGGATTTGAAGGAAGTCAGGAAGTGGAGATGAAGAGGGAATTCATTCTAGGCGTAAGGAACAGGCAGGGGTAATGTCAATGTGAAATGGCATGTCAGGGAAAATGATGTGCAGTGCTTTGTTCATGGAACGGTAGGAGGGCAATGTGGCTGGATCAAAGGATATGGTGGAGGGATGGAAGGATCAAAGGTGTTAAGAAGGCTGGAAAGATAGGGGAGGGCTAGGTTATGAAGGCTTTGAACGCTAAAGGATTTTGTATTTGATCCTGAACATGACAGGGAGGTATTGTTTATTGACAGCGTAGGGAATGGAGTGATATGGTCAGACATATATTAAAAATCATTCTGGGGGGCAGCTAGGTGGCACAGCGGATAGAGCACCAGCCCTGAAGTCAGGAGGACCTGAGTTCAAATCTGGCCTCAGACCAAACACTTGACACTAGCTGTGTGATCCTGGGCAAGTCACTTAAACTCAATTGCCTAAAAAAAATCATTCTGGGAAGAGTAGGAAGTAGTGCATAGACACTGGCCTCAGGGTACAGAGGATCTGGGTTCAAGTCTCACCTCTGACACATACTAAGAATTTAGTATAGTGTCTTGCATGTAGTAGGCACTTAGGCATGTTAGGCATTTGTTATAGTAACTGGCACATGCTATATGAATGCTCATTTCCCATCCCCTTCCTCTTCTTTCCTATTGCAAATCACAAGAAATGGTTACTCCTCATAAAGGTTGCTATATATGTTTACCTCAGAAATAAATTCTTCCTTTTCTGGTGAGAATCAGATCCTCAGAAGAAGTTCCTTTCTTTGATTCTTTTGAAGGATGAACTTTTCAACAACATAGCAAAACATAAAACAAAACAAAACAAAAAACCAGAAATAATATAGTTCTACCTTTTTTACTGCCATTTTAAAATAAATGCCCCATCCATAAAAAACTTCCACTTTTCTTTCCCTAGCTCTTCCACTTGGTTTGACTTGAATGATCTTCCTATTATGGGCTAAGATTATTTACTGAAGGACAAAATTTTAATTCTTATTTCACATCTCTTATTTCTTATCTCCTCATAAGAAACTGCTTTTATTAAGCCAGTTAATGAATCTGTACTTGCCCTGAAATTTGAAGTGTAAATGCTTTTACAAATATTATCTCATTTGATCCTTACAACAACCTTACTAGGTAGGCATTTTTATCATCTTCATTTTACAGTTCAGGAAACTGAGGCAAACAGAGATTAAGTGACTTGCCTAGGGTCACACAGGCAGTAAGTATCTGAGACTGGGTTATGAACTCAGATCTTCCTGACTCCAGGCCCAATATTCCAACTGTTGTGCCACCTAGTTGCCTCAAAAGAAAGACAGGGTCAAACATATATCTGGGATATTAACAGAGCTAATTACAGAGGGTTCAGAGAAAATAGAATCAAGATTCCATGGCCTAAAATTATATGTGTTAAACCAGCTCGAGCAATATGGAAAGTTTTCAAAAATGAGATTCTAAAGAAAATTATTCTGATTAGGAAAAAAGGGGAGTTGTGTAAAGATACAGATGTGGAATTAGAGTAAACTCAGGGGTTCATTCAGGTATAAAACGAAACATGTATAGAAGATGGAAGTGAGATCATCTGATACTAAATATATTTGTTTTTATTTTTTTTTACAGCCAATGAGCAAACAAGTGAATCATTAGGAATTATCAAGGACTTTCAATGTCCTTGTTCAATGGTGCTAAGAACTAGAATTACAAAGAAAGACAAAAACACAATCCCTGCTCTCATTCTAATGGTAGATGCAAGATCCAAACAAATATATACACAATACATTTTTGAAGATATGTATATCTATGTATATCTATATGTACTGTATAAATAATAATAATGATGATATGGTACCTACTATGTGCTAGGCACTATGTTAACTGAGCACTTTGCAATTATTATCTTATTTGATCCTGATAATAACCTTGGGAGATAGGTGCTACTATTATGATTTATAGAGATGAGAAAACTGAGGCAAACAGAGGTTAGATGACTTTCCCTGGGTCACATGGCTAGTAAATATCTGAGACTGCATTTCAATCCAGGTCTTCCTGATTTTAGGCATACCAGTCTATCCACTGAGCCACCTAGCTATCTCAGATAGAACAAAAAAGGAAGTAAGCATTTCAATGCCTATTATTTGTCAGACACTGTATTAAGAACTTTACATTTGGTCCTCACAACAAGTCTGGGAGCTATTATTTTCCCCATTTTACCACAGAGGAAACTGAGGCAGACAGAGGTTAAGTGACTTGGTTCACACAAATACTAAGTGTCTGAGGCCAGATTTGAACTCAAGTCTTCCTCAGTGAAGAGCCAGGATCTATTTACTGTGCTATTTTCCTCTTAGTCAATGAAAGGCAATACCAGAGAGAGGGCCCCTACTGCAGAAGGTAAAATTTTAGTTGAATTTTGAAGGAAGTCTGGGAAGCCAGGATGCAAAGGTGAGGAGGAAGAGCATTTCAGGCAGAGAGGGCAGTGGATGAAATGGAGGAGTAAGGAGATAGAGTGCTGTGGGAGGGACAGTAAATATGTGAGTGTAGTTGGATTTCAGAGTGTGTGGAGGAGAATACATTATATATATATACACACACACACACACACACACACACACACACACACACACACACACATACATGTATATATCTATATACATACATACACACATATATATATGGAAAAAACCCCCAACAAACCTGGGAAGATAGGAAAGAGTCAAGTTTTGAAGGACTTTAAATACCGAACAGAGTTTTTTTCATAAATGATCCTGGAGATAAAAGAGAGCCAGAGCAGTTTATTGAGTAATTAGATAACATGGGTATCTTCCTTGTTGCTAGTTCTTTTTGACAACAATAACCTCAGAAAGGTTCATTAATCTGTCAATAGTTATACAGCTACCAAGTAAGAGAAGTGGAATTCAAATCCATGGACCTCCTAATTACAAATCAAGTGGTACCATGCAACCAAATAAGTTTCTTTAGATAATCATTCAATGCATCAACTAGTCAATTCAAAAGTACGTAGAGGAGAGACAGAGTATTGCGTATGAGGAAAATCATGTTTGGATAATCTGAAGAGTAAGTGAAGGGGAATAATGTTTAACAAGTCTAGAAAGGATGCCTGGATATAGAGAGTGAGGAACTCTCCATTTCCTTGCTAATAAAATTGCTTGCTTTCTTCACAATTTCTATCTTGACATCTTTCCAAAAGTTTTGGCCTGGTTTACCCTACAGAATTTCAGGTCATGGAATTTTATCTATGTCATGATCTTCCTTTCACTCAGTTTTTTCTTTCTTTCTTTCATTCAGCCGTCTCTCCTTTCTTTTCTTTTTTTCTCTTTTTTCTTTCTTTTCCTTCCTTCCTTCCCCTCTCTTTCTCTCTCTCTTCTTCCTTCCTTCCTCTTATCTCTCACATATCTGTTTGAATATGTAGATATAGATATTTGTATGTTTGTCTGCATAGTGTTTTTATATGTGTATATATATGTGTGTGTGTGTGTGTGTGTGTGTGTATACACACACACACACACACACACATGCACACATTCTATCAATCAATAAGCATTTATTAAGTACCTACTATGAGCCAGGCACTGTCCTAAGTGCTATAAATACATGAAAAGGCAAAGGACAGTCCTTGCCCTCAAATATATATTCCTGAGACATGGTATTGAATCTTTAATGTGTGGGCTACATTACTATCTCCAGTAAGAACCTCCAAATTCCATTTTTCGTGTTTTGGCAAGGTAGTACCAGATAGGCTGACAAAGAATCTGGGAATAGGATTCTAGGAAGGGAATGTTATCAGTACAGAATGCTAGTAGGGTGCCCAGAACTGTCCAGAAAGCCAGAAGCCTACAGGTCATAGCAATGGCAAAGGGACACAAAGCCCCTTGAGGAAAGTGAGATTTAGTTCAACCAGAGATAGAACATATGTAGCTTGCAAGGCTGTATCCAGTGTCAGCAAGAACTGAAGGCTCTCCTGAGAAAGCCCACAGAAGTATCTCCTGAGAAAGCTCCCAGGTGGGGACTTTGGAAATCACAGGAAACAGCAACAGGCAGTGAAGAGTGACAAGTAGTGTCAAATATTGTGGTGTCCTAGGACCCAGAACAGGCCAGGCCAGACTCAGGCTCCACAGTCCCTAACACAATGTCCTGAGATGGCAGATAAGGCCCTGGTGATCTAGCACTTTGAGTCTCTATGGCGGGGGGGGGGTGAGTGGGGAGAGGGGTCTAACTCCAGGAGGTAGATGCCAGCACAAGAACGCAGGGGTGAGACCAATCAGGGCCAGACACCACACACAAAACTACCCAAAAGCACAGTGTGGGGGAGGGGTGTCAGAGCCTGGCCCTGGTACAAAGTCTTAGTACAGAAACTAAAGCTGGAGAGACAAGAAAATCAATGAAAATAACAACTAATATTTGTGGACAGACAGACAGATAGATAGACAAAGAGATATACATACACACATATTTATTAATATATTGCTTATATATTATGTACATATAATATATAAATTATATTATATATGTGCATATGTGTATGTATATACACACATATATGTAAGTATATATAGCATATACACACATATACATATATGTATCTATATATATTCCATCTAGAGTCTTAAATGTATGGGTAGAGGTAGAGATATTCAAGAAGAAGCAGCAAAAGACAAAGGACAAAAATGAACTTCCCACAATCCAGAAAGAAAGAAAAAAAAGAAATTAAAGTATTGGATGAAAGAACTGGAAGGAGAATTTAGTTTAGAAGATATGGTTTAGAAGATGTAGTGAAAACCCTTGTTCAGGCAATTGAGTCCTTGAAAACTAGAGCAGAGAAAACAGAAATGAATAAATCTTTCTATGAAACTGAAATGTTGAAATAAATTCAAAAAGCAGAAAAATAGAAGAAAATGTAAGTTATCTGCTTTTTTTAAAATGCCAGAAAAAAACAAGTTGAAAGAAAATTTAAGAATCATTGGAAAACATAAATGAAAACTGCTCAGATATATTAAAACAAAAATGAAAGGTGGAGGTGATATACCGATTACCTCCTGAAAGGGCCTCCCAAAGGGAAAGTCTCAGGAATAAACAAAATCCAGAACTTCCACATCAATGAAAAACAAATACCAAAAGAATCTAGAAAGAAATAGTCTAAGAATCAAGGAAAGACAAAGTCATACAGCATCACACTAGAAGCTTGTATTATAAATAAGGAGAGAATGAGGAATACAATATTCTAAAATGCAAAAGAGTTAGACTTACAAACAAGAAAAATTTATCCTGAAAAACAATAAAGTTACATAGGGGAAAATGTAGCATTAATGAAATACAAGACAAATATTTTTGATGATAAGACCAGAGATGAGTAGGAACTTTGAAAGATAAAAGCAAGAACAAAAAATCTAGAAATGTAAATTTACTTGAACCATTAAAAGGAACTGTATGGTAATGTAGGGCTCACATTCTAGTGAGGGAGAAGAAACAAGCATCCCTTCAGAACCCTAATGTCTTCAAAGCCTATGGAGGGAATTAAATAAGAAAAAGAAAGATCATTTAAGATATATAGATAGATAGATAGATAGATAGATAGATAGATAGATAGATAGATAGATAGATTATATATATATGTGTGTGTGTGTGTGTGTGTGTGTATGTATATATACGTATATATATATATATATATATATATATATATATATACGTATATATGTATATATATGTGTATATGTATGTATGTATGTATAGAAAGAAGGGAGAAGAGGGGATGGAGTTGCTATTTCTCATAGCTAGCAATAGAAGTTATTTCTCAGTCCATTTAAACAATCAATATCTTCATCTATAGTGGGCCATCACCCTACATTTTTCACTAGTGATTTTATTTGGATGGCACTGTTCATTTTCTGCCTCAAACTGCTCAAATCCCATTTGAAAGCTGTGTTTCTTCATCCACATGTTTTAGCACTTTTGTTAAACCAAAGTTCTTTTCCTTTAAGCACCAAAATGTGCATCAACAGTAATAGCAATATTTTAAATCTTTTCATTACTGATTTGTCTCTTCTTTTATGCAAATAATAACTACCACCACCAAAAACCTTTTCTGTCCCTCTTAGTACTAAATTTACAAAGCAGTGCCTTAAGAGGTCTAAGTATCACACAATGACATGGATGCTCTCTCCCTTGATGCAGCAAATAATCTTTATGAATTGCTTTGGCCAAAATGAATTAGCAGTGTCCTAGTTATGAGATTTGTTAAACCAACAACATTTGTGCTTTTATAGCAGGCCTGTACTTGAAACTTTTTCAGTATGTCAGAGCTTGTTAGAAATTATGCCATAGCATAACTTTCAAGGCCTGAAGGTCATCTTCTTCCCATGATGAGGAAATCAGAACTGTCCTTCAAGGAAGATTATATTATTAATCTTATGGGACATTATTTTTGTAAACTAAAAGTACCCAGTATAGTCTTATACCCATTTCACCTTCAGAAAATCTTCAATGTTGCCCAAACTATATATCTTTCCCAAATGTAGCTCATAACCCTTTCATATGTTCATTGATGCATTTCTTAAGTTTCTGTTCCCCTCCAAATAATTATCTTTTGCTAACCTTCTCATGATAAAAAGTTGAGCTAATCCTTGGGATTGTCCTAAAACCTTTATGGAAACCTTTCTGACTTGCTCACACTCTGCTAGCATAGCACTCAATTAACCAGCTTCACTTCTGCATCTTCTGATGTGTATAGTCACAGTTTCAACAAAACTGATGATCTATTACATGACATATTTATGCATCACTTTAAGATTTTTAAAGAGCTTTCCTTCCAACAATCCTGTGAAAAAGATACTCCCTCCCTCCAACAAGGCAGATCAGTAATTGCTTTGCACCTTGCAGGAAGCACTGAGACATTAAACAACTTGTCCTGGGTCGGAGTCTGGATGTGACAAATAAAGAACTTCATCTCAGATCTTACTAACTCTAACACCAGTTTTGAATTCATTACACAATGCTGCTTTTTATGGAAGTATGAGTAATCATATTAACCACTTAAAAAATTTCTCAACATCAGTAACACTGAAAAATGAGAAAATGAAATACAAGAGCAGTCTTTTGAGTCAGGGTCTTTAAGTTTAATTCTGTCTTTAGTGAATGCCTGACCAAATTTTCCTATTTGATACATAACAACTTCGTTGATTATTCTGGCTTCTATAATTTTCTGAATTAAAGTTGAAGAGCAGTATTCCTTATTAAAAGCTTATATCTCCTCCGCTAACTAATCTAGTGTTCTAAATAGTACAGGTGCATAGGAAAGGTTTAAAAATAGAATTAGGATCAAATATTACAACTCTCAAAACCAATTAAAATACCCACCCATTTATGACTTTCCTATAGTAGAAGAAAAATGAAAATCTATTGCCTTCATTATTTATTTCCCCAGAAGCCATATGTACTCCTTTCGTCACTTATATGATTCTACTTACCAGAGTACGATGAATGGGGCATAGCTGCAGTCATGGTCTGCAGTGATTTTTGAGCCCAAGAATATAAAATCTGACATTGCTTCAATTTCTTCTCTCTCTAGCCAGGAAATGGTGGGACCAGTTACCAAGATCTTGGTTTTTTTTAAATTTTATATTCATCTTCAAACCATCTGCATTACATTTTTTTCACCTTCTTCTCCCCTCCTCCCCTTTTGCTTCTTTTTTTTTCTCTTGATTTTAATTCTCTTTCACTTTTTTTCACTTTAACTCATGATTGGATTTGGACCATTAGTCCTTGTCTGATATTATTTTAATTTCTATAATCTGTATTATTCCCATGCTTATGTACACACACAATAAAGAATAGTCTATATTCATTATTCATTCACTAGAAATAGAGTTTTTTTAGAGATGTTTTTTCAGGATATTTTGGCAAATGTTTTGCTCTGAATAACTTTTGAACTCTATAGACACTATTTGTCATGTGGTAATTTAGAATTATCAGATGTTTTTATCTTCTGGTAAGATGGGCAAAAAAATGGCAGTTTAGTAGCATAAATGACTCTGGTGAAACTCAAGGGGCATTTAAAAGAACAGTGATCTTCAGCAAAGTTTATTCCTTCAAAATGAACAGCTTCCTTTTCAGAATCCCAAAGCAAAGATGAGATGAGTTCATTTAAACTGAATATTGTTTAGTCAAGAATACTTTTGAGAATGCTAAGTGGGGCAGTGATAAAGTACAAGGCATGGAATCAAGAAGACCCGAGTTCAAATTGGGCCACACATACCTATTGATTGGGCATGGCATTTAATGTTTCTAAACTTGTTTCCTCATGTGTAAAAGAACGTTAATAATGCTGATTTTACTCACCTTGCAGTTTAGCAAAAGTACTTTGTGAACCATAAAGTGCTTATGAATGTGGACTATAGCAATAGTTCCTTTTCATACATTTGCAAAAGATTTGTAATTTCATGTGCAATCATCTTTTTTATTATATTATGTTATGGAAATGCTTGTTTTATTCCATAAATTAAAAATAAAATATTTTTTAAAAAGGAAAGAAGAGAGTCCTAATTAAGTACTAAGAGTCATAGCTGTCATCAGAAATTTCATGGAAAGCTCTCAAATACAGATGTTTATATGTTATATAGTAAGTAAACACATATTAATCCTGAAAGACACAATTTATCTTTAATAAAACCAGACAATTAATTTTTTTAAATTAAAAAATTTCAAAAACATTCTTCCTACACTTTCCTCCATATCTTCTAAATTAAATATTTTCTATCCTCCCCTTCTTTCTATGTTTCACCTCCTTTTCTATCTTCCATAGAACCCCATATTCTTATCAATACAACATGCTAAAATGTGGCATTCTAATCATCTTCAGTCAATGATTTTTTTATACTTCCCCTCCCTTCTCTTTTCTTCTACTAAGAATTCTCTTCCACTTTTTCATTTTTCTCTTTATAACATGATAGGATTTGGATGTATAGTCCTTGACTGGCATTATTTCAATTTGTAGAATTGACAACACACACACACACCATGGATTAACAAAAAAAATGACTATTCATTATTCATCCATTGTGAACAGAGCATTTTTAAAGGATACATTTGTAAATGTCTAGCTGCTTCATATTATTGTCCACAAATGTGTCTGCAATAGAGTATTCTTATTGTTAGTATTCCATTTTTCTTTTATCTTCTTCTCTTCTCTTCCCTTCTCCTTTCTTTTTTACTAATATGAATCTTTTCTATTCTTTTCCCCCACTTGGACCCATGATAGGATTTTGACCTTGCCTAATATTACCTTAGTTTGTGTGATCTATATTACATACATACCAACACATTTTACATCATGGGGTAATGAAAAGTTTTGCATTTATCATTCATTTACTATGAATAGAGAATTTTTTTAAAGGAAATACTTGTAAATGTCTTGCTTTGACTGACTTTTAATATCTGTAGAAACATTTAGTAATGTGGTAGTTTACTTTAATCTTAATGGAGTTTTCCCTTATAGTAGGCTGGACAAAAAAAAAAAAGCAGTTTGAAAGTGCAAATAAATTTACTGAAAGTTGAAGAGCATTAGAAGGGGGAAATGATTTTCAGCAAAATTCACAACTTCAAAACTAGTAGTCTTATTTTGAGAAATCCAGATCCAAGAAAAGATGAGGTTTTTGTTTTTGTTTTTTTACATTGAGTGTTGGTTATCTAAAAATAATTTTGGGGCTACTAAGTGGTACAGTAGATAGAATGGTGAACCAGGATTCAGGAAAATCTGAGTTCATATCCATCCTCACACACTTATTAGCTATGTGACTCTGGGTAGGTCATTTAACCAAAGTGCCAATTTTCTGATCTGTTGAATGGGGATAGTAATACTGACATTACCCATTTCACAGGATTGTTCGAGGGAAAACTCTTTGGAAATCTTAAAATATTTTGCAAATATGAGCAAAAACAATAGCTCTTGCTCATGTTTTCCCTCATAGACTCCCCATTCAAACCCTTTTTCAGCCTATTCTTTCTTTTCTTCCATATTTCCTAGACTGAAAATTTTCTGTCTTGACCTGCTTCTTCCTATTCTTGACCTTTTCTTTTTTCTTCAGAACTTTATAGTCTTACCCATTGTATCTGCCTAAAATATGACATTCTGATTGTCTATATTTCCTCATTTTTTCACATCTTTCTCCTCTGTTCTCATTTTTTCTACAGGTATTAATTTCCTTCTATTGTATTTTTTATCACTTTTTCCCATCATAGGACTGGATGATTAAACCAAGCTTGGCATTATTTCAATTTTTATAACCTGCATTACATACATAGAAACACAGACACACATCCTATGTATAAGATGGAATTTTTTTTTAAAAAAAGCATTGTCTATATTCATTATTCATCTACTGTGAACAGTTTTTTTTATAGAATTCATTTATAAATTTCTTTCTTTGAGTGATGTTTAAATTATATTTATTATCTAGTCATATATAGTGACTTCATGGTCCTTTTTTACTTCCAGTGCATTGAGCAAAGGCAGACAGTTTGATATAAAAAATGAACTTGTTGAAACTCAAGCAGAATTAAAAGGGGAAAGCAATCTCCAGCAAAGCTCACAATTTAAAAAACAAGAGGCCCTATTTTAAGAATGTCCCCAGATCCAAGAAGGGGTGAGTTCTTTTATATTGGTTATTAGCAGTCCAAGAATGTTTTTCATGCAGCTAGGTGAAACAATAGATAGAGTACTGAACAGGTAGTTATGAAAAACTCAATCATCAGATCTATCATCTATCATCAGATCATCAAACAAATCTATCATCAGACACTTATTATATTTGTGATTCTAGGCAAGTCTTTTAATGTCTCTAAGCTTCAGTTTCCTCATCTGTAAATTAAGGATGATAGTGTTGATACTGCCTACCTCACAGAGTTATTGTGGGGAAAGCACCTTACAAACCATAAAAAGCTATATAAAACTGTCAACTATGAGAATAGCTCCTCCTCTTCTGTTGGGAAATTTAGGCCCCCCATTCATCCCATCACCATTTTTTTTCCTCTCTCTTTTTCACTCCCACATCTCTGAAATTAAATGTTTTCCATCTTGCCCCCCTTCTTCTGGGTCTAAGTTAATTTTTTTATCTTAGTTGGAGCTTCATGTTCTTGTCCACCAAATTTCCTAAAATATTGCATTCTGATCATCTGCATTACATTATGGTTTGACCTTCCTCTCTCTCTCTCTCTCTCTCTCTCTCTCTCTCTCTCTCTCTCTCTCTCTCTCTCTCTCTCTCTCTCTCTCACATTCTCTTCCACACTTTCATTTTTACTTTATTCCATAGTAGGATTTAGACCTTTAATCCTTCTCTGGTGTCATTGCAATTTGTATCTCCATTACATACCAACATATAACATATGTACACCCAAATGTACCAATGTGCACACATCAGGATATAACAAAACAATTGTCTTTATTGATTATTCATCCACTGTGAACAGAATGGACTTACTTTGAATGACTTTTAAAGTCCATAGAAAGATTTTGTCATATAGTAGGTAGTAATTTTATGATATATTTCCCTTATAAGATGATAAGTAAAGGAAGAAAGCTTAATGTGCAAAATGAACTTAGTAAAACTGAAGCTTCATTAAAAATGGAAAATGATCTCCAGTAAAGTTCACAACTTGAAGATCAGCAGTCCTATGTTGAGGATATCAAAGCCAAGGACAGGTGAGTTCTTTATGTTGCCCATTGTTTAGCCAAGAATAGTTCTCTTTTTTTGACAATTGGGGTTAAGTGACTTGCCCAGGGTCACACAGCTAGTGAGTGTAAAGTGTTTGGTCTGAGGCCGGATTTGAACCCAGGTCTTCCTGACTTCAGGGCTGGTGCTGTATCCACTGCACCACCTAGCTGCCCCTATAGCCAAGAATATTTCTAAGGTCTATAAATGAGGCAGTGGATAGAATGCTGGACCTGGAGTCAGAAAGAACTTGGTTCAAATCCACAGTCAGATACCTATTCAATGTGTGACCTAGACTAAACTTTTAATTTCTCAAACCTTGTTTCCTCATCTGTAAAATAGGAAAAATAATATAGTACTATCCATATCACTGGGTCGTGAAGAAAGTTCTTTGTAAATCTTAAAATGTTATTAAAATGTATTCTAGAACAATAGCTCCTCATCTAGGTTTTCAAATATAAGCTCACTCTCATTAGCTTTATTCTTCCTACCCTATCTTTTCTCCCATGTCTCTTATACTGAATATTTTCCAGCTGAACCATTTTCTTCCTTTTTTTGACCTTTTTTCCCTCAGAGCTTCATATTCTTGCCAAAAAATTTGTCTAAACATGGCATTGAAATAATCTGCATTGTTTTTTCGGCTTCTTTCCCAATTTCCCATTTTTCTACTGATTTTAATTGTTACCTTGTATTTATTTTTATGTTTATTTTGCAACATGATAGCATTTTGATCTTTAGTCCTTGTCTGGTATTTTTTCAGTTGATATGATCTGTATTTTATACACGCACACACACACACACACACACATATCATGGAATGACCAAAATTATCTGTATTCATTATTCATTCATTGTGAGTAAAGACATTTAATTATCATTGCAAATATTTTCTGTGGGTTTGATTCAATGAACTGATTTAGCTGTGAGTCTCCAGGATCCAAGATACCAGTGCCACTGCC
The DNA here is from genome assembly GCF_003287225.1 of Phascolarctos cinereus. Lineage (NCBI taxonomy): Eukaryota > Metazoa > Chordata > Mammalia > Diprotodontia > Phascolarctidae > Phascolarctos > Phascolarctos cinereus. The sequence continues at coordinate 100,376,324 of NW_027555958.1, read as the reverse complement.
ATCTACAAAAAGTACATTCAGAAAAATATAGATATTTAGACAATTGGCTAAAAAGTAGTAATTCATAGATTGGCTTTTATATGAGATGAACAAAATTACACATAAATCTTCATTTTGGGTTAAAGTGTGGCCACCACAACCAATATATGTGGATTCAAAAGTAGAGGCTAAATCATTAATATCAGTTTCTACCATTAAGTAGGCAGTTTCACCTGTGATAGGGAATTGGGCCAACTATATCCTTTGGGTCAATCCATGAATATTTAGTATGGAGCACCAATTATGTTCAAGGCATCATGCTTTGGATACGAAAAAATGGAAAAGATACTATTTCTACATTTATGGAACATTCTAGTTATGGATCTAAGAAATATTTATATAAAATGATAATGACTAATATAAGGCCCTACATGTTGGGTAAAACAAAAGATGAAGACCACAAAGCTACCACAGCCTACTGGAAGCTAAAGGAGAGGAGTAAAAGATTACTTTGGGTTAGGTGATAAAGAAAGCCTTTATAGAAAAAAAAAATTAGGATTTGAATTGAACTTTGACATTTTAGATAGAATGAGGGGACGGGGAAATTCTGTCAAGTAAAAGGCATGAACCACATGGGATGTTGAACCACTGTTTATGAGACAGTCCAATTTGATAAAAACAGAAGGCGTCCATCTATAGAATTACCATGAGATGAATTTGCAAAGGTAGGGTGGTTGGGACATGATTGTGGAATACCTGAATAAGGAGTTTGTACTTTATTCTATAGACAGGATATGAGGAAGCCATTTGAGGCCCTTTGAGCAATAAAGTGACATAGCAAAATTGGCATTTTAGAAAGATGATTTAGGAGCAATATAAAGAAATGAATCAGAAAGGGGGAATGCCTTGAAATACAGACCAATAAGGATGCTGCTGCAATAGTGTTGATGTAAGAGAATGTGCACCTAATTTCTATGGTGACAACAGAATGCACATGAAGAGCAATAGTACATGAGCAACTAATTAAATGTTGAGGATGATATAAACGCAACTGTAAGCAGATTCTTAAGAGGTAGGAAATATTTCTATATAGTCTTTTCAATATCCAATACTATGATGGGAAAAACATCATGTTTTATTCAAGGAAAGCTGGGGACTTGGCCCTTGGTGGGATTAAGATTCCAAAATTGGCCATGGCACAGAATAGCCACAGTCTATTATCCTGTACAAGGACTCTCCATGAAAGGTGCAATGCCTAAAACAAGGAAGAATTTGAAGATGATACAAAGGTGAATAGATACTAAGCTTATAATATCATTGGTGTAAGGAAATTCCAAAAAAGAATCACCCCTTCTATAAATATAGCCCCTGTTTTCCACTTCTCTGAAGTCTTGAGAAATGTATTAGAGCAATAGAAAGGAAGTCACTAGTCCAGAGTTACACAGCTAGTATGTGTAAGAATCAGGACATCAACACAGGTATTTCTGGTTCTAAGTCCAGTTCTCTGTCCAAAGTACCATAGTACTTCTCATGATACAAAGATCTTGTCAAATGGAATAGTAATATTACAGGGCTAGGAAAGGGACAGTCAACCTCATCTCTTATAATGACCTTAGTTTCAAAATCTTAATAAAAACCATATTGACTAGAAGATGTAAGTGTCCCTCAGAACCCTTGGGAGGTCTAAAACAACAGCTAGGGAAAAGAGCTAGAAGTCTATGACTCAGAAACTATCATATAAATCAATAATCAGGCTCCAATGTATGTAAAGAAGGAGGTTGTTAACTTTCAACTGTAATACATGAGAGCAAAGGAGTTATCCAGGGAAGATCCACCGTATATTAAAGACTGTAGCAAACACCCTCCCCCCCCCCCAGAAAATAAGGGAAGAAGCAAGAATGAATAAAAATTCCTCCTGACTTCTAGGTCATGTGACTTGACATTTTATCTGATCCTGACAATTCTCCAACCTTTCCAAAATGGGAAATATGCACCAAAAATAAAGCAATTTCTGCTATCAGCATGGTTTAGGATACCAAGAACACAAAGGAAGGTTAAGAAACGCCCAGGAGATAATATCTATCTTGAGTTCATTTAGTATCTCTCTCCCACTCCTACCTACCAAACTACCAGCAGCAAGGCTTCACGAGCCAGCTTGATCCATGCCTTTACATCAAAAGTCAACCTCAGACTCTGGTCTTCTCTCCCTCTTTCTAGTCCTTTGGAGATCCATAATTTAGTCTGTTGAAGATTTCTGGGGCCTTCATGGAAAGCTCCATGGCAACACTCTGTTCTACAAAAAGATCTATATAAGACAGTGGAAGAACAGAGTAAATGGGAAGACACATATCTGGGCTTGAATTAAAGTTCAACCCCACACTAATACCCCTCTTCCCAGAACCTAGGAAATCTACACCCCAAACCAGAGAAGTCAACCCTGGCTATAGTGTTCTGTCTTCCTGGGTCAAAAAACTGACAAAGAGAGAGAATGGGACAGGATATTGTGGGGTAGGGGAAGGGCATGGGAGACTGTAAGCCTAAGAGAAGAGTCCACCAACTAATTTGGGTTAGTACTGTCCTGCTAGAAGTCATTTGAGGCAGAGACTTAGGCTGGGGAACTGTGAATTACCCAAAGTCGGAGGTACTTTTAGATCAAATGTCCAAGCAAACTGCCATGAGGGAGGGGGATTCAGAAAGTGAGCAATAGGGGAAAGTAATGGGAAAAAGGTCTAAAATTGCCAAAATCTCATGAGGAAGAAAACTCAAAGACCTCAGACATAAGCAAATAAATCACAGGAAAAAAATCAACAGCAGAAGGAAACAAGTTTCTATGAATAAATCCTACTAAAGCAAACAAGTATGACTCAATACTGAATGAGACAGAGGACCCTGTGGAACTTGAGGAGCCAACATGCTGTTCCTAAGTAGATTAAATGAAAAATGAGAATTCTGAAAACAGAATTTATTGGCCTGCAGAGCAGAAATAATTGTTGAAATAGAAAAACTTGAATCAGTAATGGCAAGTCTCACCAGAGAAACAAAAGAGAGAATAACATATTAAGAATATAAGTATGCAGAAGTGATGACAACGTCAAAGAAAAAAGCATTAAAAGAAACCATGCTCTCAATTTAAGCAAAACATATTGATCTTGAAGACTGCATTCATAGATGAAATCTAACAATCTTAAGTCTCCCAGTAAAACACAACTAAAAAGAACTAAATATAATGTTAGACACCATGATGTAAAAAAAAATACAAGGAACATGTCCAGAACTTTTGAAGACAGAAAATGAAATATTAGTCAACATAATTCATAGATCACCTCAAAACAAAAAAAAAAGACCAACTCCCATGGCAAAAACCTCTAAGAAATATTATGGTCAATTCAGTTGAGAAACAGCAAAATCTGCAAGTGATCAGGAGAAAGATCTCCAAATATAAAGGAAAGGAAATTCAAATAATACAAGACTATTCTGTACACATTAGAGAATGTGGGAGAAAATGTAATAATGTGTTCTGAAGAACAATGGAGCTCAAGTTGCAGCCTACTTGCAAATCTTGGCTTAATCAGAAATGAAAAAAAAGATGGATATTCAAGAATAAAGAGGTGTTTTAAACCATCTTAGAAAAGAAAACCAGAACTGAAGAGATTATCTGCTTCTCAAACATCCTAGACAACAGAAGTGCAGGAGGGGTGAATGAATGGATCAGCTAAAGATAGCAACAGCAACACACTAACAAAAGAGATTTCTTTCAAAATGTACATAAGGAAAGAGGGGTAAAAATGAAAGTGAGATGGGCTAACACTTGTTTATAAACTACCTACTTATAAGACCATACTTTGAATAATTTTCCCTCCTTCTTTTTCTGTTTTTGCATGTTACAATTGGAGAATTTCACATCCACCCTTAAGGATTTTTTCAGTTCTTTGCCAATCTTGTAGCAGGGCATCTTGTTCCAGTTGATTTTGGTATGGGTTACTGAAAGCTGCTGGTGCAAGGCCTTGAATGTGGTGTCTGACATTATCTGATAGTTCTCACTAATTGAAGTCTGATATTCATTTTCAGCATGTTCTATAATTTTAATAAATTCCTTGGCAGCTTGTACATTATCGGTTACAGTTTTTGAATCCTGCACATTTCTGTGACAAACTAACTGAACATTGCCATCTTCATAGCAATGGACCTGAATCTTTAGTACTCCAACCACCTGAGCTATAGGTATTGTGATGGGAAACTTCCACTCTGATCTCCAATGACCATTGCAGAAGTTTTTTAGCCTGAAATTGGTGACTCTCAATATAGGCAATAACAGTCTTCTGCCCATCTATAATTTTAGCATAATCAGTACAAAAGCCATCAGAATAACGATCTTTCACATAGGCCCTTAATGCCCTGTCACAGGATTCCCTCCATGTCTTCAGAGTTCCAACTATGTCCTCAGGTTGTGGGTCACTTGCTTCTTTCCATAAATGATCAAAATTAAAAGGAATTTTATTCTTGGATCTAAAAATCTGCCACTACCCAGGTCACCATATTCTATAATGAAGACCTGTTCATCATATCTTTCTATCTAAATTAGAGTGAACTATCCATATTATAATAGGCAAATGCATGAACTACCCCTTTTCAAAGAAGATTTTCATTGTTAAGTAGTAATCAGACATCATTAAACACTTAAATTATTAAATTATTCTGGGGGAACATGAGTGATGAACTTGGCAGCTATCTGTACCTTCTCCTCATCTGATACCTGATCCTAAAAGCTGGCCATCTTGGGCTGCTCTGTGAAAGAAATTTTCATGGGACTAGGTGAAGTGGAGGAGAGGAAGAAGGAATCTGCTTAACTGAGAGGGAAAAAGAGGAGAAGAATTAAATGACTGGATAAAAGTGGAAAAGTAAAAGAGATTCTGTTGTTTGTCCTTCCTTTTCAAAGAGGATCAGTGACATCATGATGTTGGGGTAATGAGTGATGTCTTGACATCTGTGTAAATTGGATTTAAGTGAGGCAAAGTTGCACTGAGTCATCAGCCTCACTCTCTCTTCCCTGGTCATCTAAGTCCAGTGGCTAGACAAATTCAAGACTACTGGTAATGGCCCAGGACCTTGGCAGATGTCTGATCAGGCTCTAAGTGCTGCACAGTGCCTGCTTCAACAACCTTCATGGCCATTAAAACAAATTATTCTCATCTACCCATTCTGCTTAGGGAAGTCTCATATGTTTGGGATAGACATTGTCCTAACTCACTGATGTTTTTGAGTCCTACGAGTTACCCTCAACCTGGTTTAGCCCATTTGCTGAGATCACCTGGCACTAGAGTGTGGCCACTGTCCATGCTACAGCTTCTTGGAGCCACAGCTTTGGTGGCAGGTAGACACCAAAGGTATATGAGCAACACTTAAAAGAGCTCAGAAACCCTCACACTAAAGGGACTATCTTGTCCTCCCTGAACAACTTACACACCCCAAAAAGTTAATGACTCTAGTAAGCAAAACTCCAAAAGGAAATGGGCAACAAAGGGGAGGAGGTGATTAGAGGGAAGGGAAAGAGAGACAGTGAGAATAGGGACTGCCTTAAAAGAAGACTAAACTAAAGTAACTGAAGAGACATCACACTTAGTTTATAGAAGGAGGAAATCATTGCTTAAAAAACAGCATTAGAGACAAATGAAGGAAAGTAAATATAACTTCATAAATAAATGTGAATGCATTAAACAATCCAATAAAATATAAAAGAGAAGAGTAAAAGATTGAATAAGAAAAATCTTATAATCTGCTCCTTAGAAGAAACAGATTTTTAAAACAAAGACACTACTGCAAAATAAAACTGAGAGGATGGAAAAAATTACCAAGCATAAAGTGAATCCAAATAAGCAGGAGTTTTAGTCCTTTTAGTAGACAAAGAAAAACATTCAAAAATTAAGAGAGATAAACAAAGAAACTACATTATACTCAAAAGAACCATAAACAACCAACCAATATCAGTAATAAATGTATATGCTCCAAATACCTTAGCATCCAAATTCATGAAGGAAACATTAACTGAGCTACAAGAACACAGAGAATAATAGAATAGTGAAGGGAAACTCCAATTTCAGTTTTGGATAAATCCAACAAAAAGGTAAATACAAGAGAAAACATAGAACTAAAAAAAATGCTGGAGAAACTAAAGCTAAAAAACCTGTGGTATCTTCTAAATGGGAATAAGAAAGAATCTATGTATTTCTCATCACCACATGGAACTTTTTTAAACAAAAAATGAACATGTATTAGTGCACAAAAATATTTCAAACAAATGTACAAAGATAGAAATGGTTAATCCTTTATTGACTACAGTGTAATAAAAATATTGGGCTCAGGAACCACAAATAAAAGACAGAGACCCAAATGACCCAATACTCTAGCCACCTAGTGGCTCTATTGAAAAAATATACATAAAAGAAGCAGATAATATTCCTCTCAGATATTAGTCAGAGATATATTTTTGACCAAACAAGATATACAAGCAATCACAAAATATAAATTAGAATAACTTGGATTATATGAAACTAAAAAGTTTCTGCACATCCAAAATTAAGGCAACAAAGACAAGAAGGGAAGCACTCGAATGGGAAAAAAGCTTGGTACTAAATTTCTCTAAGTCTTTGGTATCCAAGATAGAAATAATATATATATAATCTATGTGAATATAACTATCTATATCTAATAGCTATACTCTTATATATAAGTGGTCAAAGGACATGAACAAACAGTTCTCAAATGAAGAATTGCAAACTATTCATAACCACATGAAAGAATGCTCCAAATTAATAATGAGAGAAATGAAAATTAAAACAACCCTAAGGTGTTACCTCATATCCTACAAATTGGCAAAGATGACAAAAAATGGCAATGTTGGGGATCTTGTGGGGAGGTAGATACACAAATATGTTGTTGGTGGAGCCAAGAATTGGTATGTAAATATAGTGATAAAAATATCTATACTTGTTAAACCTGATATTATACTACTGGACCTTATACCCCAAGGAAATCACTGATAAGATAATAATCTCTATATATACCAAAATATTTATGCAACATTTTTCATTATAGCAAAGAATTGGAAACAAAGTTAATTCCCATTGATTGTTGGGATGAAAAACAAATTGTGGTACTTAATATAATAAATGATTACTGTTCTAGAAGAAATAATGTCATGAATATAGAGCTACGTGAAAAGATCTATATGAATAGATGGATATTAAAGTAAGGAAAGCCATGAAAATGATATGCACAATTACCAGAGCATGTAAGTGAAAAGAATAACCATACACATACACAAAAGTGAAAATTGAATGTAACACAATTATCCAGATAAATCATGCCTGTAATGAAGCAATCAATACAGGAAGATACCATAAACCTATCCCTTCACGGAGATGGGAGGTCCACAGTTCTTACATATTGCACGTATTTTCAGTCTTTTTTGATATATTGATTAGTTGGGCTAATTTTTTCTTTTTCTTTTTCTGTTGTTAAAAATACCATTTGTTATATGGGATGGCTCTCTGGAATGGGTAGGGGAAGGATAGTGGAGATAACTATGGCAATTTAAAAAAAAACAGCAGAAAGCATAAATGAAAATTTATTTTAAAAAATTTCTTCCATCCCTCACACTACTGTTCCTCTCCTTATCTCTAGTATCTTTTCAAAAAGAATTCTGAATTTCTGTCTACTTTCTTCCACTTAAAAATGAGATAGTGTCCCTTTTGAATTTTTTTTCATATTTATGCAAATTACTCAAAAGCGTTTTGGTGTGGCAGAGAGAACACTGAACCAAGAGTCAAAAGATTTGTGTTCTCAACCCCGTATTACCATTAACTATCTATATGACCTTGGACAAGTTCTAAAATCTCTTGACAATTCAATTTCCTCATTTTTAAAATGAAAGGGGTTGGACAAGATAATCTTTCAGAATGAATTGAGCTCTAAAATTTGATGATGGGTCTAAGCATTGTAAACACTACCACATCAGTGAACCTGCAGTTAAAAAGTGAGATGTAGTTAAAAAGATGTGTGAATCATAGACATTGGAATTAAACTTCTAAATTCTTAAAATATTCTGGGATCAGAGCAGATAAGATCTAAAACTGGAGAGATACGGTTGTGCATAGTAATACAAATTTTTTGCATTTTCTTGATTATAATATTTCCATAAATAATAAGATATTAAGATTAAATCAAACATTTCCCCAACATCTCTTTTAATAGGTTTTTTTGTTTGTTTTTTTTTAAGACCAAACAAATGCCATCCTTCAAATATCCTAGAAAAGTTGAAGGCATGAGCTCCACCTTTTTACTAATATATGAAATGAGAGTCTTAGCCTGTAGATGGTGCTCTGATACCATTAGAACTATAGGCTGAACTTTTTTTTAGATTCAGTTTTTAGGAAACAACAATATCCTTTTACTTTATTTCATTTTGTGGACCTCTGATTTAGTTTTAAAAAATGAGTTTATGTGTCTCTAATAATATTTTTTAGAAGTTGTATAATTTTCTTTTTTTTTTTTAACAAACTGGTGGTATAAGATTTTTTTTTAACTGAAAGATTTTCACTTTGAAAAAGTTAAGTATCCTGCCTTTTCCTTACATTTTTTTTAGTTATAGTGAAATTTTGTCTATTTTTTCTCTGATTCCTTCCCATGATTTACCTATCATTGAAAACTCCGTGACTATAAAAACAACAATAAAAATGATAACATTTACTTACTGCTTCAAGGTTTGTGGACCACTTTATAAATATTATTGCATTTCATCCTCTCAAACTTTGGAGGCAAGTGCTAGTGTTACTCCACTTTACAGATGAGGAAAAAGAGGCAGACAGAGTTTAAGTGACTTGCCTGTGGTCAGACATCTAGTAAGTGTCTGAGGTTAGTTTGGAACTGAGGTTTTCTTGATTTCAAATCCAGTGCTTAATCCATTGCTTCAATCAACCAAATGCAGTCCAATAGTGATTATCATATATAAAACTACTTCACTGGATTCTAGAAGATGAAGAAATAATGCCACCTCCTCCCCTCCAAATGAGAATTATTTTGATCTTCAGTTTATAATAATAAGGTAAAAAAAATATTTCCTGGAATTAAGCCACTACAGGAACTCTGGTTTAAGTCAGAGCTGTCAGCTGGGAAACAAATTTCCAGACATTAGGAAATTTAATTCATTTAATTTTTCATGTAAATGGATTAGATGATGTGATTAAGAATAGCAGAATATTCCTTTGCTACTCCAGACTATCTTAGAATGAATCAAACAGATATACTAAACTCTGAAAACAAGAATAAGGAGGGAGATTCAGTCATTCTCCCAGTAGGTACCTTTAAACAAGCGCACAAAGGACATTCACAGGAAACCAAAAGTAGGAGTTGATTGATCACAGTTTGCTTAGATGTCCATAGAGTTGTTTAGCTGAACCTAAATCTCTTCCTCCCTTACATGGTGCTTTCATAATGGGAATATTTCATAAACAGAAAGGAGATTATTATAAAATGCCTTTTCCATTTTTTTTCCTTGTAACTTTCTGAGCCACAATGATTGATTTTGAAATATTTTGAGGACAAAAAAAACCCCTACATCCTTTACAAGGTTAGTTGTTCTGATGCAGGGCATTTGGGGAATATTCCTTTCAGAAAAATAGTAGGTGATGAAATGATCATTCTAGGGGTAGAAGGGAATTCGGAGATCATTTCATCCACTGAAAAACTAAGGGATTGGCTTCTAGGAACTTACAGCTAAGCTAGTGGAAGAGAGAGGATTCAGACCCAAGACATCTGATTCCAAATCCATCCCAGGAATCCATGTTACATCCCATTTTCAAAGACAAACTCTCTACTAACATGGCATTTCATGAGTTTCTTTTTTTCTCTCTCTCTCAAAGTTCAATGGTAAAACATTAGAAACTAGAGTTGTACTTAGAGTAATATATGTAATATTGCACTGAGTTAAATTATTCAGAAAATATGGATAAGGTTGGATTTCAATAAGAAATAAAAACCTAACAGATAAAATGAAATACCCCTATAGTATATGGGAGACCTGAGGAAATGTGAAAATAACTTAGTTTAAAGAAATGAAACTTCTGAGGCTTAATGTCCTAAAACAATATTCTGTAGGGACTAATCAATAACCCCTGAATGTCCAAATGACCCTGAATTTGTTCTGAAAGCCTCACCATAGTTCATAAATGTCACTAAATAAGAGAAAGAAATTGTAATAACATAAATGCAATACAAATAATTAAAGTACAAACAATAGTGTTTTGTTGATAGAATAAGAATAAGTAATAACACATAGTTAACATTTCATATATGTGATGCATGTCTTTGCACATGAGACTACACAGACATAGACATACACACAGCTCCCAAATGATTCCATTACTTTGATTCACAGAATGATCTTATTTCCAATTCCTTTGAAATTTTTTCAGGAAAAATGTCTCTTGTGAAACATTGCTTCATGACCAGGAAAACCCACTTAAATAATCATTATCTTATTATATTCACATTCATTTAAAGAAAAAAAATCTATTTCCTATTAAGAATGGGCCTAATGGCTATTTAAATAAGTTGAGTTTTTCCCCTGCACCTTACATCTTGAACTTACTCATCATAAGTTAATATAAATCATTCATAATAAGAACATTGCGTGTTTTTCATGGATTACATAGGATCTTCTACCTCACAAAGCAGGGAAATCATTCATTCATCCGGAGGAGTAACAATTGTGACGTCTATCACAGATAGCTATGTGATTGCTTGGCCCCATGTGTAAGCCCTATAAAAAGGAGGGTGTTTGAAATGCTGGTCAGAGTATAGTGAAGAGACGAGGAGTCAGCTCAGGAGTTAGGAAGAAAAGCATTCCCTTTAGCCAAGCTTAAGATCTACTTCAGTGAACAGGTGAAGTCCTTTGTGGCTTCACAGGAATTCACTGCACAGGAAGATTCTAAACATTCACCAGCATCTTTGAGAGGGGAGCACACCTCATCACAGAGAGGACATTACATGTCAGGGTGAGTAGAAACGCTACTTCTCTTTTTCTTTTCTCTGGAACTTCCCACAGGTTATATAGAATTTTCTCTCTCTAACAAGAAGTTTTCCATGTGTTTTTTTTTCCCTTACATTACTAACAAAGCCAAGTTTCTCAGGTAATACTCTTAAGTGGGAAAGCTTATCTTATATAGGTTGCTTTTATTCACTCTATTGGTTTGTAAATATTTTATTCTGCTTTCTTCTTCATTCAGTTTTAGTTACTATTGCATGATTTCTCCTGATTCAAGACTAATTTCTTTATGTCTTGCAGGTGAACACTCCTTAATCAGTGGTTGTGACAAGATTTTAACTTGTGTCTTGTTCAAGCACTGAAGTTTTTATTATATATTCAGTTGCTTCATTATGACAGAAATTGTCTTTGCTTTTTGCAGTTTTAAATATTTCATTTTGTTAATCCTCCTATAGAAGGAGAATTTAAAATCCTCTGTTTCTCTTTAGAAACTTGCAGAAATATGTTAAGAGAAAGGATATAAATACCCCATTACTTCCTCTATATACCTCTAAAAGAATAACTACTTGAATGATAATATGTTCTTCAATGGAACTTAGCATTATTTTTTTTTTTTACTATTAATAGGGTTTAAGGTGTCTGACTGCAGGACCAAGGGAAGAGAGTTGAGAGTAAATCTATGTTTCAACAACTCAGTCTATGTGCTTCTCCATAACTTTCTCATCTTTACTAGATAATTAAGATAAGAACTGCATGAGAGCTCAATTATTCATTGGTTAGAATAAAATTTCAATTTCACTGCTTACTTATGCCTCTCTTCAAAAAGGGGTTAGTGTCCCTTGGATTCATATGTGCTTCTTTGAAAAACCAGTATATAGTATATAATTGTGTGAAATCCATATGTAGTGTGTTACATACAACTGGAGGCTAATTTATATTCAAAGTGACGGGGGGAAATGGTAGAAATTCTATAGCTTGAATCTGTAACCTTGGTACAGTTTTATCTCTTTGGATGGAATGACAGTCCCCTGTTTTGAACTTGGCAAAAACTTCGTATATTTCTATGTGATGTTCTGGATTGTTTAGCAGATGACATCTGTAGCTTCTGAAGGTGATCTAAAAGTTTCTTTTTCATTTATTTCAGATACACAAAGATGGAAGCCAGAAGTAACTCCCATCTCCTGGTATCACTGATGTTTCTTAGTGTCTTCTGCTCACAAACACTGGCATTACCTCTTGAAACATATTCTGCCATGAGGTAAGGTGTCTTTTAACTTGAGAAGTTGCTATCTCTCTCTCATCTCTGCTGTGAAGTAGGATGAGGGGACATATCTTATTGACCACTTAAACTTAGAGATATTTCAGATGAATCTTTTTTTTTATTTGCTGATCTTCAGTGATTTGATGTTCTTACTCATTTTTCTCTCCAATCAATTCCAGACTACAATCTCAATGATTATAAAGGTGCCTGGAGTTCACTTCTCTAGCACCAGCTAAAGTATTAGGATGTAGGCTGTAGGTAGGCCAGAACACATCTCCATATAATCCCAAAGTAGGCTTTTCTTCTTTTCTTTCATTATTAGGGTATCATTAGTACAAAATATTTGTAACCATCATTAACTTGGTGCACCTTCTCATGTAACTTCAATTATCTGCATGGCATTTTCATTTTAGTTACTTTCTTCTGAAACATATTCGATAAAATTTTCAGGAAATATTATAGATATCAATATTGGGGGTTTTATCCAAAATTTTCACTTGTGGCACTTTGGCCATGATTCTGACATTGTGTATTACAACCAAAACAGATAAGATAATTTTGCATATATAAATAAAATGACTCAAAGCTCTACACAATAGATATCGACAGAATTAATTCAATACAAGGTCTTTTTTAAAAGCAAATCATATATAGTGTAAACCATTTGTAATATGATTTGATTTTTATTCCTAAATATTTACCTATTCCATCCTCTATCATGGATGCCGCATTTCAGAGCTTTAAAAAAAATTCCTATACTAATTGAGAGGAGGTCAATATAAAGTAATTTTGTGCTAAATCTCAAAAATGGAAAGAAAAAAATTCCCAGTCTGAATCTCTCCTAGTTTTGTAGATAAAATCCTTTGCAAGCCCCTAGAACCCTTCATCAGAATTTTACGCAGCTGAGTAAAAATTGCTCTTTTATCAGGAGTACTCAGTCTCCAAGGCAGTCAATCAATATAGCAGGCTCCTGTATGTCTCTGAAAGCTGTCCAGAAAGCAGTCACTTCTGAGGCAGCTCAGTGGCAGCACCACCAGACTATTCTGGAGTGTAAGACACAAAGTTATTATGGCCACCCACCTTCATGGCGCAGGTTGCAGTCCTGACCAATGTTGCTTGCTGAGGAGTACGTTCCCATGTAGGATGCTGCACCATTGCACAATTTAAGAACTTTGAAAAGATTGACACTTTCTGACATTTTCCTTGAGCACTTTGTTTTGAATAGGCTGATGTAATTAAATAGGCTTCTATTATTTGTATGGTCTGATTTTTCAAACCAACTTCCTAATTTCGTTCTTAGAAACACAGTTTTATTTAATAATTTGGGATATAAAATGTTCTTTTTTCATATGCACATCTTCCCCATCTGCCTACTGTATAATGGTCTCTACCTGTAGTAAAAGCACTCCCGTTCACAAATATAGGGGGCAGCTACCTGCCAAATGCAATGATTCCAAGAAACAACACTGGAGCTTATTAATCTTCAGAGGAATGCTAAGAGATGATGTCTCATTTCATGCTATTGGCTCTTTTAAGAATGTGCATAGCCAGTCACAGATATCTAGAATAACAAATGCTGAGCCTACATTTCCTAGGATAACTTAGTAAACTAGCTGTAAGGAGAGCTCCTCTCTAGCTCTTCTAATTTTTATCCTGATTTAAATCCAAGTGAATGGAAGAATAAACTCACAGTTTCTGGCAGAAGACTTTTGTTATACACACACCAAATTCTCACCAATTACTATTACACAGAGGGCAGTTACCATATTCATACAGTTCCTCTTCTGCCTTAGACAAGTCCCAGATGAAATCACTTTGAGGAGTGCAAGTTTTAGAAAATACGATAGCAGAATCTGGCTGCACATTAATCCATTTACAGGTATAGAATGCAACAAGCATCTTGCTGTCTTGTAATCGAGAAATCTAACGATCATTTTATTGACTTAATACATGTAATGGATGTCTGTCTTAAGGAGAAAAAAAGTATAAGTAAAATTTACATATCCAATTTACTCCTCACATTTTTATAGCATCCATAATGCAAATATAAGTCTATATGTATTATGCACATAAATACATCAGTATTATATGTTTTTCTATATATGTATATATCTATGTGTGTGTATGTGTGTGTGTGTGTGTGTGTGTGTGTGTGTGTGTGTGTGTGTGTGTGTGAGATATGTGGGCAGAATGAGATGCAGCAGGGTAAAGTAGAAAGACTGGTGGACTTGAAGCCAGTCGACCTGTATTTACATCTCAGCTTTGACATGGACTGCTAGCTATCTGATCAGGAGCAAGTAACTTAACTTCTGCCTGCCTTTTTCTTATTGGCAAAATAAAGATACTAATACTGACACTATACACATCACTGGATTGTCAGGGGAAAAGGGAGATGGGAGAAGGGCATAAACATTTATACAGTGCTTACCAAATTGCATTCCCCTATAAAGTCCCCAGCACTTTACAAATGTTATCTATTTGATCTTCACAACAACCTTTTGTGAGGTAAGTGCTATTATTATCCTTATTTAAGTTGGGGAAAATGAGGAAAATAGAGATCAAGTGTCTTCCTCAGGGTCACACAGCTAAGTGTCTAATAAATGTCTGAGGCTGGATTTGAACTCAAGTCTTCCTGACTCCAGGCCCAACACACTATCCACTGTGCCACCTGTTGCACTTTGTGAACTTTAAAAATCTGTAAGGTTCCTCCTCATCTACATTTACAAACATAGATTCCTCCTACAACTTTATTCTTCCTGCCTTTTTCTTCCTTCTATATCTTTCCATCTTCCTTTTTTTTGTTCCTGTGTTTGACTGCCTTGTCTGTCTTCCTCGGAACTTCATATTTTTGTCTCTCAAATCAGCCTGAAACAAGGCATTCTCATCTTTTGCATTTCATTCTTTTTTCACACTCTTCCCCACCATTCCCTCTTTTGTTTTTAGTGATAGTCATTCTCAACTCCCCTTTTGTTTTTTCATTTTACCCCATGATAGGAATAGATGCTTCAGACCTTGCTTGGTATTTTTTCAATTTGTATAATCTATATTGCACACATGCATGCACATCGTGGGAAAGTAAATAATTTTCTGTATTTATTATCTGTTCACTGTTAATAGAGAATTAGTTTTAGGATACATTTGTAAGTGTCTTGCTTAGAATGGTTTTTAATATTTCTAGGATGCTTTGTCATATGGTAGTTTATAGCAAGCTCATGGTGTTTTCCATTCCAGTAGGCTTGGCAATGGTATGCTGTTTGATGGCCCTAATGAACCTGATCAAAATCTAGGTTTATTAAATATGGAAAATGATCATCTGGAAAGTTCATTACCTGAAAATTACTTGTCTTTTTTGGATGCTCCCCGAGTGTTGAACAGGTGAGGTCATTTATACTTGTTTTGTTATTTGAGAATTTTAGGCAGAGTTCTGATCCTGGAGTCAGGAAGACCAAAGATCAGATCTGAGCTGATACTCACTAGCTTTGTAAACCTAGGTGGATCACAACTGCTGCTTCAGTTTCCTCTCTGTAAACACATAATGTTGTCATTGTTAAGTTGTTTAGTCAGGTCTGACTCTTTATGACCCCATTTTTATAGGATTTTCTTGGCAAAGATACTAGAGTGGTTTGCCATTTCCATCTCTAGGGGTCTCATTTTACATTGAGGAAATTGAGGCAAATAGGTTAAGTGACTTGGGCCAGAGTCACACAGCTGGTAAGTTCTGATTCTGGGATGGAACTCAGGTCCTCTTGACTCCAGTCAGTACTCTATCCACTGCACCACATGACTCCCAGGCTGGTTGTGAGGACAATATGAGATCATATTTGCAAACTGCTCTGCAAACCATAAAATATCATATAAATGCTAGCTATTGTTATTATCATTATCATCATCATTATTGCATTGAGATACTGTATATTGTACTACTGAAAGCCATTCTTATACCATAACATGGTAGTACTGTGTGTACCATAAAGTTGATCAACATAGTTCACCACAGCTCATTCATATACCATTATTTCTTTATTCCCTACTATTATGGGTTTGCTGTATACATTATAATGAGTTAGGTTGATGAAATCAAAAACATTACGTTGATTCAGATTGAACTTGCTGTCTTGAAAGTTAGTGAGTTCCTTGTCACTAGAATTATTTGTATTTGGATGGTCAATTTTTGAGAATAGGAGAGTAGCAGATTCTTTACTCAAATTGGCCTAGACTTTAATGACTATTCCACTATTCTATGATAGCAAATGTATTTTGTTCCATTCACCTTAACACAAGTTTAAACTGTCAGTCAATTAGAAATAAAGACAATGAATGCAGTTAGGTGTGAGAATCTGCTTAATCGGGTGTGAATCCCTTCAAAAAAGCAGAAAAGTAAGCTATAAATTTGACTATAGGTTATTTTCCAAATTATTTTAAAGCTGTAATTGGATATATTGGAACTTTAACAAGTAGAAGTCACTGTCATAAAATTTAGATAAAGATCATTTTGCATTTAATGTGATAAGATTGAAATAATAATTGTCATTTAAAGCACTAAAATAATTTGTTAAAAATTGATTCCAAATAATTTTCTTCATAGTATTGAAAGGCAACACTTATTTTCTATTATCTTTCAAGCAAATATGAATATTTAACCTTTAAATGACCTTTCCCCCCATTTTAGAAATAGGAGACATGTTAAGGGGATGTACACCAGTGATGTTAGCAAATACTTGGAGGAACTTGCTGCTAGACAATTCATTAAATATCTTATTGAAAAAGGAGATAGGTGAGCTATTTGTTTTTACTAACTGATTTTTAATCTAACAATCATGAGTTTATTTTTCAGTAAACATGATATTTGATTTTTGTGCATCAAATAGAAATTATTTTATTATTTTTGGTCTATTCACACTTATGAATTATTGCATTGTTGGCATATCTGCTAAAACTTTTAAATCTGACATGTTTCCTTTCCCTTACTGTCCTTAGCAAGCTCCGTATGCTAGAAAAGCGTCACTCTGATTCAGTTTCACTGACAGTTACAGCCAATTCCTGAGGAAGGAGGCATTGAAGAAATATTTAGAAAAAATTCTGAATGGAAAGAGAAGGTAAAGGGCAATATGTGTGTGTGTGTGTGTGTGTGTGTGTGTGTGTGTGTGTGTGTGTGTGTGTGTGTAAATGGACTAAGTTAATGCCAAGACTTAGTACTATGTCTACTGGTTCCAATGTAAGGAGTTATCCACAAGACCACCATCTTCTCATGGTGGCTCATTGCTTTCACCTCCAGGGGTCACTCTAACTATTCTCAGGGTACAGCTCACATCTAGGTTTTCCCAAATGTTGGTAAAGGGGGCCCCAACCTTCATTGTCTAAGAGTCTCAAAAAGCATTTTTCCCTGATCTGTCATAGTGAAGAAGATAATCCCAACCTGGAACCTTGAAAGTGATGCTCTAGAAGTAGAGCTGATGCATTGCTTCCTAATGGTAAGTCTAACTAAACATTAATCATTCTGCTGTAGGGACAACTGCCTCACCCTCTAAGTCTACAGCAAGGTTGCACAATGAACAGAGTAGTGGGCCTGGAGGCAGGAACCTGAGTTAAAATCTAGCCTCAGACACTTACTAGGCTGGGTGACCCTCAGCAAATCACTTAACTTTGCTTTAGTTTCCTTGACTAAAATAGGAATATTATTGTCCTCCCAGGGGTGTTGTGAGGATCAGATAAATAATATATATAAAGTACTTAGCATAGGGTCTGGCATGCAGCAGGCATTATACGAATTCCTATTCCCTTTCTCCCCTTCTATATCCAAGAGTCATTTTGCATGAACATGCTCCTTCCTTATGAGAAATATCTCCTCTGAAGAGTGGGGCACTTCATTTTAGTGGACCACTTCAGGCTATATGATTTTGGTTTCTATTGATGTAGAACCCAATCCACTAATCAGCTTAGAATAACTCACTTTGATTTCCTATCATCACTTGTGTCAAGAGTTAAGAGGGAGCAGTTTGATATTCTGAATGGTGCCCTGATTCCATTCATCCCCTTCCCCCCAAATTTTCTTGTGCTGAAATGTGGAACAGAAATTAAATTTTCCTTTGAGAACCAAGTCCTGATTTTTTTTTAAGCCAAGTCTATTCTTATTCTTTCTCTCTGATTAGATATCTTTTTAATATATGCAAATTTTCTCTGAGGCAGAATGCTATTGATTCATTGTATAGAAATGTCCAATATTTAATGCTATACCTGCTAGGCCTCTAATACTTCATTTCCTTGTGTTAGGGTCATATTCTTTGAAAAGTAGATCCCTTTCTGAGCCACTGTGATTACCTACAGTGTGTTGATTAACTTTAAGAGCTTTCTTATTAAAATGAAACTAAAATTTTGAAATAAAATTATGCTGGTTCTTAAAATTATTATTTTTATTTTTCAGAATTCTTGAAAGAAATCCATGATGAACAAATTGACAATTTTTTGAGTTCTACGTAAATCTATCAAAGAAACATCTTCAATATCAAAACCAAAATAAATATATGTTGTAGTGAAAGTTGTGATTGTTTGCTTCTCATGTAATAAAAGTGATGTTTACACTGTAAATATCATTTTAGAGATCTTTGCCTAAATCTTATATTCGAATCAGTAAAACCTTATAGCTTCATATGTTATGTATCCTTTCTTTTAATAAATGCATTGAAAAAAGAAGTGCACACTGGTTTTCAATATTCCTTTTTTCCTGGCTTTTTAGAAGTATGGTAAGAGAAAAAAAATCATAAGAAACTGTGCTATGAGGTTCTGCTTACTATCCATAATTTGTAAACATAAGTAAGAAAAGTAATGTATGCCCTCATGTTCATGGAACCTAGCATCTTTTTGTTTTTTGGATTTTTTTTTTACTCCAGCTCTTAAAGAGAGCCTTCATTAGAGCATCATTAGAAACTATCCACATTTAGCTTTACAATTTCCAAAGCATGCATATGCATTGGAATAGATTCACTTTTGATTTAGGGACTTGATTCTGTGGATGTTGTTCTGGTGCATGTAACTCTCATTGGATTCTGGGTTTGGGGAGGTATGCAATGACTTTGGGATAGACAGGCTTATTGTTCTAAAGGAGCAAAGCTTTTCTCCATTGACTCTCATTATAAATCTCCAGTGACATTAACAGTCTCATAGAGAAGGTGGATCCAGAGACACAATTTTTTTTCCCGCAAATGAATGTAACTAATGAAATGTAGACAATAAAGACATTTGAGTTTCAATGTCAATATTTTTACGTGTTTGATTCAGTGAATCAATTAGGGCTTCATAGCCATCTATGAAAAGGACATTCAGAAAAATGTAGATACTTAGAGAACTGACTAAAAAGTAATGACTTATAGATTGGCATTTACATGAAAAAAGCAGATTCAAACATAAGTCTATGTTTTGGGTTAATTCAAGTGTTGCCACCATAACCAATATACATGGATTCAAAAGTAGACACTAAGTCACAAATACCAGATTGCACCACTGAAGGGGTGTTTCATCAGCATTGGTGAACTGGACACACTATATCCTTTGCTTGCATTGTATCTGACTATGGGTACCCTATGAATATTCTCTATTGAGAATCAGTTATGTATAATACATTATGTTAGGGATACAAAAAGAAAAGGATGAGACACTATTCATGCCTTCAAATAACATCCTTGTTCTGGATCTAAGAAATATGTACATATAATGATAATGATACCATAAAGTTACTAAAACCTACCAGAGGCAACAGGTGAGGAGGGAGAGGTCACTATTGGATAAGTGGTCAAGGGAGAGTTTGCAGAAAAAAATTAACATTTGAATTAGACTTTGAAATTATAGGTACAATAGTTTCATAGGTAGAGAGGAGGCGGAGGTGGGGAAACTGAATAACAAAGGGCAGGAATCACAGGGGATACCTGAAGTATGTGTGCTGGATGAGCTGGACCAATTTGACAGAAACAGAATGTGTCCATCTAGAATACTAGATAGGTCTGAAAAAGTAGGTTGGGACATGATTGTACAAGGTGTGAGTAAGGAGTTTGGACTTAAGTCTGTAGACAGGATGTGAAGAAGCCACTTGAGGTCTTTTGAGCAATGAAACTGGTGTTCTAGGAACATAATCTAGGAGGAATTAATAATCAGAAAGGGGAAATGATTGAGACTAATAAGGATGCTATTCCAGTAGTGTAAATGTGAACCTGGATTTCTGTGGTGACAACTGAATGGAAAGAAAGAGTGATAGATTTGAAAGGTATGAAAAGAAAGAGTGGCACTTGGCAACTGATTGGATATTGGGGGTCATAGAAACACAATTATAAATATATTCTTAAGAAGTAGGAAATACTTCTATTCCTTCTTTTCTTTTCTTCTTTTACTCTTTCTAATATACAGTACTACATGATTGGGAAAACATCATGCTTTATGCAAGGGAAGCCAAGGATCTGGCCCATTGTGGGACTAGGATAAAGTTGACCATGGCACAGAACAGACAGTCAATGATCTTATAAAAAGACTCTCCTTGAAAGATTCAATGCCAAAAACAATCATCAGATTGAAAAAAAAATGTAGTGATTTCTAAAATATGTTGTCTCCAAATGAGTTCTATGTTCAATGAACCCTTTGATTCAATTTTCACATTTAAACTTTCCCTAAAATTGAAGCCACAGATGCTGTTGATGGCTCAGTGTATAAAGCACTGGGAACTGGAGTCAATCAGGAAGACCTGAGTTCAAATTCAGCCTCAGAGCCTTTTTTAGCTGTGCAATCCTAGGCTAGTCACTTAACCTCTATTTGACTGATAAAAAAGATCCACTGAATCCACTGGGGAAGAAAATGGCTAATCACTCCAGCACCTTTGTTAACAAAACTCAATGGACAGCTATGTTCCATGAGGTCATGAAGTCAGACATAACTGTGCAACAACAAAAATTGAAGCCTAATGCCTTTTGTCTGATCTGCTCTGGAGATGTGAATCACAGTATATTCTGTCCAGTGAATATTATATGCTTAATTAAAGCTCTTATTTATAAGACACTTTAAGGTTTGCATAGAATATTGTATATATGCTCTCTTTTGAGACTCAAAAAGACATCTCAAGTATACACTACAGGTATTTGTCTCCCCATTTTATAGATGGGGAATCAGAGGTTCAGAGAAATTAAGCAATTTGCCCTTCTTTATACAGTTAGGTGTAACCCAGGTCTTCCTGACCAATGTGCTATCACCTATGTTATGCTACCTCTATAATTATAGCTACTAAATTGTATAAAATTGACTTTTGGAGATTTAAAAGGACCTCAGAAATTTCCTAAACCAAATTCCTTTATTTTATAGATGAATATGAAACTCAGAGTGGTGAAATAATTTGCCCAAAGTTACACAGATAGTAAGTAGAAGAGGGAGGATGATGTATTGGTGGATTTATAATATGAAATTCTCTGTTCAAATGTCAGCTAAGATATTCACTACTTGAGTGATCTTGGACAAGTCCCTTTTCCTCTCAGTAACATGAGAAAGTACAGGACCTAGCTAAGGCTTGGGTATGTGTGAGCCCAGGGTCTAGATGGCAGAAAGGGCAAAATTCAGAGCTCATACTCAATGACACTGTTCATGCCTTATAAAGTTTAGGAATAAGTGTTAGACTAAATTAGAGTTTATCATGGAGTTAATTTTTAAGAAAAAATCAAGTAAAAACCCTAAAAATTCTTTCCATTTCATAAGATATGGATTTGAGTACAGCCATGCTAGAGGAATGTCTTGGCTGAACACAATATTGAGAACAGCACTATCAACCTCAGATAATCTCTTTATCTCTTTCCCTCAGAATAGCACTGTACTTCCTGCTCACAGCAAAGATAAGAATACAGTATTAAAGCTTGTTCTGAATATATCTATAGTCACCCAGAAACACTGGGGCCAAACTTAGAAAGGAACTTCCTAAAATACAAATAAAAGTAATTGAAGAAGTGGATTCAGGGAAGTCTTAGAGGGCACAGAATTTATATTCTTCATTATTTTCTCCCCTTCTCCTCCCATGGATTAGACTCTGAAACCCAAATCACTCTGGCTCTCATTGACTGGCCAACAATAGTTCCAAGCTTCCCTTGGTCACTGTCTGTGTCCTGAAGGCTCAGAGTAATCGTAAATAGTAATTGTTTCTGTTTTGACTAGAAACACCAAGGGTCTTCCCCTCCTAGATTGATTCTTTTTTTTTTTTTAACTCGGTAAAAGAGGCCAGTCTTTGCCTCATTTTTTACCTATCTTTAACCACTGGGTAGGTGTTGCCTCAGTCAAACTGAGACCTGGGAAAGACTTTACTTTAAAAAGGCCACTGTATCTGGGGCAATCTCCTGTTCTCCTGATCTATATCTTGCCACTGGACCCAGCTGGCTCCAGAGGAGAAAGTGAGGCAGGTGATTTTGCATAGCCTTCCCTCACTTAAATCCAATTCACTTGTAAGTCATGGCATCACCTTCCTGATGTCACAGTCCTCTTTTAAGAACAAAGGACAAACAACAACAAGACTTTCCACAGATCAATGTATGGCAAGGCAGTTTCTGTAAGGTACTTCTCCATTCTTTTCTCTTCCCTCCCAGTCCCTAACAATAACACTAACAACAAAAATCCCCAAGCAATATTTCCTTCTTCCTAAAGAAAGTGTGAAACCACTGGAATGGAAGGGGGTATCCAGGTCCTGATGGGAAGGCTTAGGCCCTCCCAAAGGGAGATAATCTCAGTTGCAGGCTGGAGGTGTGCAGCAGGCCTTTTTTTCAGCCCTGTAGCTGGTGGCGTTGGACACTTTCAAAGTCATGACATTGTGAGACAAGATTGAAGGCACTGTGTTTGGAGGTGATGACTTTTCTGTATGTACTGAAAGAGAAACAATGAAGGCACCTGGGATGAGGGGGGTAGTGCTTATATCTTCCTGCCAGTATCTAATTTACTGACACCTAAAAGGTACAGTGGATAGAGTACAAAGTCTGAAATCAGAAAGATCTGAGTTTAAACCTATCCTTGCACTCTTAGCTAGGTGACCCTGGGCAATTCACTTAACCTTTATTTTCCACAATTTCCTCATTTATAAAATGGGAGTAATAACATTGTTGTGAGGATCAAATGAGATAATAATTACAGAGCACACTTAAGCCCTTAATTCATATTTATACAGATATATCATATAGTAAGTGCCATATAAATGTTAGCTTTTGTTGTTTTGTTATTAATATTAATATAGCTGAAAATTATCCTAAGATGTCTGTTGAGCTCACCTTCATCGTTATTGAGGCTGGCTTTAACGAATTCAGGAAAGTGTCACTCAAAGGGCAAAAGATGCTGTAAAAAGCACTTGCAAGTTTTGCTGTCTTACAAGCACTGTGATCTGAATCAAGTTTGGGGAAGGAGAAAGACTTGATATTGCTCAGAGAAGTGATAAGAGAGAAGGGTGGTTACATTTTTTTTTACAGTTACATATTTGTGGTACAATGACAAAGTCCAAATTTCTCTAAACTATTGCTTCCATCAGTTCCTTATATTATAAAAATAACCCATTACGTTTGCATGCCATAATTTGTTCAGTCATTCTCCAAATTTCTTTGCTGTAATGAAAAGGGCTATCATAAATAGGTTTGTACATGTGGATCCTTTTACTATTTCTTTGATGCCTTTAAGATATAGATTTAGTGTGGATATTGCCAGCCCAAGAAAAAGTATTAAGAGTTTAGTGTTTTCCAAAGACCCCAGTTTCTGGGATAAGAACCCACTATTTGACAAAAACTGCTAGGTAAACTAAAAAACAATATGGCAAAAACTAGCATAGACCAACATCTTCTACCAAAATGGGTACATGATTTAGGCATAAAGAGTGATACCATAAGCAAATAAGAGAGCAAGGAATAATTCACCTGTAAGATCTACAGAGAAAAATTTATGACCAAACAAGAGACAGAGAGCATTACAAAATGTAAAATGGATAATTTTGATATTATGTTAAAAGGTTTTTGCAAAAACTAAATCAATGCAACCAAGATTAGAGGGAAAGGTGAAAGCAATTTTCACAGTATCTCTGACAAAGACCTCCTTTCTTAAAGAGAACTGAATCAAATTTATAAGAATACAAGCCATTTTCCAATTGACAAATGGTCAAAGGATATGAACAGGTAGTTTTCAGGTGAAGAAATTGAAGCTACCTATATTCATATGAAGAAATGAACTAAATCACCACTGATTAGAACAATGTAAATTAAAACAAATCTGAGATACCACGTCACATTTGTCAGATTGGCTAACGTGACAAAGCAGGAAAATGACAAATTTTGAAGGGAATGTGGGAAAACTGGGACACTAATGTACTATTGTGGAGTTGTGAACTGATCTAACCGTTCTGGAGAACAATTTGGAACTAAGTTCAAAGGGCTATAAAACTGTAACCCTTTGACCTAGTAATATCACATCTAGGTGTGTATTCCAAAGTGATCATAAAAATGGGAAAAGGACCCATAGGTACAAAAATGTTTAAAACAGCTCTTTTTTTGGTGGCCAAGAATTGGAAATTGAGGGGATGCCCATCAATTGGGGAATGGCTAAACAAGTTGTGGTATATTATGAATGCAATGGAATACTATTGTGCTATAAGAAATGACAAGCATGGGGTGGCTAGGTGGCGCAGTGGATAGAGCACTGCCCTGAAGTCAGGAGGACCTGAATTCAAATCTGGTCTCAGACCAAGCACTTGACACTTACTAGCTGTGTGACCCTGAGCAAGTCACTTAACCCCAATTGCCTTAAAAAAAGTGACAAGCAGGTAGATTTCGGAAAAAAACTGGAAAGACTTACATGAACTGATCCAAAGTGAAGTGAGCAGAGCCAGGAGAACATTATATGCAGTACAAGCAATGTTGTGCAATGATGAACTATGAACTTAGCTCTTCTCAACAATACAATGATCCAAGAAAATTCCAGAGGATTCATGATAGAAAATGCTATCCACCTCCATGCTGGAGTCTGAGTGCAGATCAAAACACACTATTTTCACTTTATTTTTTTCATATTTCTTTCTTTTTTGGCCTGTTTCTTCTTTTATAACATGACTAATATGGAAATATGATTGCATATGCATAATCTATATCAAACCACTTACTGTCTTAGGATGTTAATCCCCTAACCTAATCCATCTTCATACAAATCAAGGCTATTCTTCCTTATGGGAAAATTTGGTCATGTGACTAACATCCCTCTGCTCTGTTTATCTACCTTCCCACCATCTCCATAGAGACAGAGAGTTTTTGGCCAATGGAGGAATGAGAACAAAATATGCAACAGAAAAGTGATGGAAAATGGTCATAGGAAAGATTTGCCATGATTTAAGTTCTCGAGATCAAAGAGAAGTGTCAGGATAGAATGAAGATATAGTCATACACACACATTTCTGGCTTTCCTCCCTAGAAGCAATTAGTACAGTAGATAGAGCACCGGACCAAGAGTCAAGAAAATCTGAGCTCAGATTTGACCTCAAACAGTTACCAGCTGTGTGTCTCTGGGCAAGTCGTATAATCTTTGTTTGCCTTAGTTTTCTCATTTGTAAAACAGAAACAATGACGTTATTGTGAGGATCAAAAGAGATGATGATTGTAAAGTGCATAGTGTAGTGTCTGGCAGAAAGTAAACATTATATAATTGTTTCTTTGCTATTATTATCATAATGCTTAGCATGGTATCTGGCACATAGTGCTATATGAATGTTCTTACTATCATTATTATGGTTATTATTATTTGTAAAGTGCTTAATGGAATGTCTGGCATATAGTAGCCCTGGCACATTGGAGACACCGTATAAATGTTTACTCTCTATTTCCTTCCCTCCTATCTCCTTTCCAATTTTGAAACCATCATCAGTTTTCTCATTGTTCCTGGAAAAGGTGTGTCATTCTGATACCCTATGACTCCCCTTGCCAGGACTGGTGGATGAATGTAATCCCTCTGCTCTTTGATGAACTAATCATGCCAATGTGTTTTTGAGACAGTGATAAGACATCCAATGGAAAAGCACTGCCGTTTGGGAATCTCAGCTCTCACCATATCCTGAATCTCTGAACTCCATGCTGTGACAGAACATAGAATTGTAGATTTAGATCTTGAATTATAAATCATTTTAACCCCTTCACTTTATAGGACATAAATTAATTTCTAGAGAAGTTAAATGATTTGCACAAACAGTAGGTGGCAAAGGCAACATTTGAACCAAGCTTCTTTGGCTACAATTTCAGTGCTCTTTCTATTGCTTCACGCAAGTACTTCTCACTCCTTGGTACCAGATTCTTTAGTCTTCATGTAACAACTGACCCTGTTTGTACATGATTTAAATATTGGTTGCAAACTATTTTATGTTGTCTACAATTCTATGGAGGTTTACAGAAGGATAAGCTATGGGACTTAATAAAAACCGAATTGTGTTTATCCCAAAACTCCTTGATTTGGAATTGTCTTCAACCTCACTGGGCTAGCCTAGATCTGGGAGAGATTTCAGAATGAAGCTCTGTGGTAGATGTTTCATTTACTATGCAAAGAAGTAGCTAGTTGGCATGGTAGAAATAGCACTGGACTTCACTTCCAGAGAATTTGAGTTCAAATCCTTGCCTGACATATTTACTATGTGACTATAGTCACATTAAAGGCAAGTCACTTAACCTCTCTTGTCTAAATAATAGCACCACCTTCACAGGGTTATTGGGAGGAATAACTAAAATAACATACTTACAGTGTTTTGTAAACCTTAAAATGTTTGTTTGATCTAAATTATAATGGAGATGATGAAGAAAGATGTTTGTCCATCATTATGGAGAGTAGAACTTAGGAAAAGCTAATAAATTTAGAGAAGAGATGGGTTTTGCCAGAGGAGGGGGTTCAAGACCTGATTCTAATTGTATAAATCAACAATAATCCATATCCTCATGATAGCTTAGTTAGCATAACCATCCAGAGAGAGAGACAGAGTTGGGAGATAGAAGTTGGTCCCATCTATGGGAACCATAGAGAATTTGGATCACATACACATACCTACACTACCCACTTTCCCCACCAATGGCACTTGCAAATAAGTGGAAGAGAGAGGGATGTCAAAAATCACCCAGATGAGTACAGGACTTCCTAGAGTTAGATCCTTTCCCCCCCCTTTTTTTTTTTTTGCTGAAAAGGCTCAGGCCATCTCATAGAAAAAGTCCTTTATTCATTAATCTTCAATGATTGTCTAATACCTACTGAGTAATATTCAGATTCCTTTGCCTCCATTTCAAAGCATTATACAAACTGATCCCACTCAACCTTTTCCCCTTATCTCATGCATACCCTTCATTCTAGTCAAACTTGGAAACTTGAGAAAAACCTGTTCTGCCTTCTTTTGGGCCTTTAATCGTGCTGTTCCTTTTGCTTGGAATGTCCTCCCTCCCCTTTTTGGTTTATGGACTTCTACCAACCCTTTGGAATTCAGCTCAAATATTATTGCCTTTATTATTCATTAGTATTTACTTCATTATTTATTCACTGTAGTCAGTGAATGATCTTTTCTCCCCCATATCATATGGAGCACATTGTTTTATGCATCACTAGTAAATAAATACCAATGATTTTAATTATCATTCTTTGTGCATGTGTTGTTTCAGAATTATAGATTGTAAACTCCATGAAAACAGGGACCATATCTTAATCTGAATTTCGTACCTCTTCCACAGAACCTAGCAGTGTTCTATACAAAGCAGGCACTTAATAAATATTTGCTGAATTGAATCTAAGATACATGGATGTTAGTAATTCCTTTCTGAATCCAATCTATTGTCCTGTATTTGACAGCACCACTAAGGGCTATTTTGTGTCAAAGCAGGGCATTTTCTTGCTATGTGGCATCCTCATAGAATAGGAGCATACCTTCAATGTCCCTACCTTTTTATTGCCAACTGTCAATCTATCATCTATTAAATTATCTAAACCATTTAATAAATATGTATATGTATATATTAATTTTAGGCCAACAAAATCTCTTGGATAATCAATTCCATATGTTTAATGGTCTAATGATATATGAGGCACTTTGGTTAACTAATTTGTAATGACCAAAGTTTGTTTTCTTTTTCTCTTTTTGATTCTTGGTTTCTGCTGTTTTGAGAGAGTGGTCACTATTTAATCCTTTCTGAGATTCGGGGACTTTTCTTATTATTCAAGAATTCTTGGTAATCACAGATAGTAGCTCCATAATAGCATCCTCCAATTCCTAAGAATGCTAAGAAGTACAGATTTCTACATAGTATTTTTTTAAACCTTGATTACTTCTTTGCCTATTGTACTTCAGCTTTAGAGCTTAGTGTAGACAATTGATCCCAGATATACTTTCTGTAAAGAGATAAGAAAACATACATACACACACACACAAAGCATCTACTTTTTTATAGTTCTCTGTTAACAACTTTCCCTTCTTGAATGCTAGAGACATTTTCTTTGGGCCTTCTCTTTCTTCTTAAAAGAATGGTTTTCTTTTACCATTGTTTGCTCTTACAAGCTTCATCTCCTTTCCTCCTCTAACTTTTCTCATTTCACCCCCTACATAATTGTGCACTTTCTTTATACTATTCCTTGGTGACCTACCCTGGTTTCAACATCTTGCTCCTTTTTTCATTTGCTTTTCTACTCTTTATCATTATGGGTTTAGCCAGTTTGACATTTTGCTATATGTTTCTGGCCCTTCCTACATGCTGGTTTGCTTTTGTGTTTGAAAAGAAATTCTACTCTTAAAAGTTTAATTTATCTTTACTCAGGTCATTCCTCTGAAATATATTAAAGTTCAGTTTCTTAATTTTGATTTCTTACATCTATATGACTTGGGATAATGAAATTTTAGAAAATGTTAAAGATGAAAGGGACCTCAAAGAGCACATGGTCTTTCATTTTACAGATAGGGAAACTTCTCTTTCTTTTCTCTGAAAACTACAATTTCTAATTCTCACTCCCAAGACATTTACCTGATTTTTTCCCCAAAAAATATAGAATCAGAATTGAATGGCAGAATAACAATATAGATAGAAAAATGGTCTTGGAGCTAGCAGACCCGAGTTTCATCCCCACCTCTGACATATAGTAGCTGTGGCACCAACCCTAAGCAGGTTACAATTCTCTATGCTCTAGATCAAGGGTTTGCAAACCCCTTCTTGTGTTGTCTATCTGCCTATTTTTGAATGAGCCCACCAGGTAAGGATGGTTTGTATGTTTTTAAATACAATAAGCAAACGGCCTGGCTTGCAGCAACTTCCAGATAACTTTATACAACTAAGTTTCAGAGAAGGTGCTGACCTACATGGTAAAAGGAGTTTTCTCATCTGGAGTTTCTTGTACTAATGAAATTATAGGTGAATTCTATATAGTTGAGGAAACTGAGGCACATATAAAATACACATATATGTATAAAATAATAACAACAATAGTAGCCAACATTTACATAACACTTTAAGGTTTTCAAATTGCTTTGCAAATATTATCTCATTTTATCATCACTCTAACTCTAGGAGGTAGGTGTTATTATTGTAGCAAGTTTAAAAATGAGGAAATTGAGGCAGAAAGAGGTTAAGTGACTTGGGTAGGATCACATAGCTATTATCTATCTGATGGGGTTGGGATCTGAGCTCCAAAAGGAAAAACCCTGGACTTTCCTGCAGGGCTAAATCTCTGGTGTTCCCCTGAGGCTATAATCCTCACCTCCATTGTCTTGCCTCCCTAAGGCCCTAGGCCACTTCCCACCTTTGGTAATTCTATTACCTCATGGATTACTTGGCCACTCCTAGATCTCTCCCACAGTCTTTCTGTATATAAAGTCCATCTTGTCTCCATTAAGATGCTGGGATTCTTATAATCTAGCCACTGCTCAGAGTCCCAAAATCTAGCCACTGTTTAAATTCTTATAATCTAGCCAATAAGCCAATAAGTCTGCCCAATATGATAGATGTTCTAATAAACCTTGTCTTTGGCTGAAAGAAGGCTTGGGTCAAATTCTTTCAGGCAGGACCCGTCTGTTGTGATTTTGGGGTCCCAAGACCCCTAAACCGCATCATGTGCAGATTTGAACTCAGGTCTTCTTAACTCCAGGTCTAGGATTGTACCTACTTACTGCAACAACATATTTTTCATGTATATATGGATACAAATGATTGTATATATATAATGTATGTACGTATGTGTGTATATATGTATATATGTATGTATGTATGTACATGTATATGTAATCTATGGCTGGCATCTATGAGGCCGATTTACAAAATACGGCCTAAATTCTTAGTAATTCTGCACTTACAAGCCTGATTATAGAATGGCTCATGCTTATGCCCCCAGTTAGAAAGCAAAATTTTCTAAAACCCTGCAGTGGCTAGCACATAGTAAGTGCTTAATTGGCTTATTGACTTGACTTGACTCCCTCTTGTGTGGATCCTATGTAGCTTCATGCTGTAAACAAAGAAACATCTAGCAATAGAGAATAGGCTAGCCCACAGGTGTTTATGAAAAATAATATCAAATCTGGCAGATATCTTCCTTAACAGAATAAATCTAACAAAAACACAAATGTAAGTACAGCTGGAGCAGGCTGAAGCCCACCCTGATGGTTTGTTTCTCTTAGGTCAGCATTGTCTCAAACCTCTCACCTCTTTAAAACACAAGGAGTCGAGGAGGTGAAGCTAAGATGGCAGAGTAAAGGCAGAGACTCACCTGAGCTCTCCCCCCAAACCCTCAAATATCTGTAAAAAATACTCTAAACAAATTCTAGAGCAGCAGAACCCACAAAAAGAGGGAGACAAATTTCCAGCCCAAGACATCTTGGAAGGTCTATGGGAAACGTCTGTTATACTAATCAGGGTTGGGAAATGAATCAACTTCCCTGGGCCCCTCCTTAAATAGAGGTTTAGGAGTTCATGGTTTTACAATACAATGTGATAAATATTTATCAAGCACTTATTAGGAGCGAGGCACAATGCTAGGTGCTGGGAACACAAGTAAGAAAGACAGTCCTTCAAAGAGCTTTCAGTCTTATGCAGAAGACAAAAGGAGGCTGATGTAGGAAGGGATCAACAGAGTGTATTCTGGGAGAAGGGAAAACAGAAAAGTAGGGCATTCTAATTTTTTTTTTAATTTTTGTTGTTCAGTCATTTCAGTTCTGTTTCTTTGTGACCCTATTCGGGAATTTCTTGGCAAAGATACTGGAGTGATTTGTCATTTCCTTCTACAACTCACTTTAGAGACGAGGAAACTGAGGCAAACAGGATTATATGACTTGCCCAGGTCACAGAGCTAGTAAATGCCTGAAGCCAGATTTAACTCACAAAGATGAGTGAGTCTTCCTGATTTCAGGCCCTGAACTCTATTCACTGTGCCACCTAGCTGCTGATAAGACAGTCAGAGGCAACTAAGGGTACTGATGAGTTATGAGCACCAAAACTGAAGCAATCTCCATGAAGATGAGATTTCCCAATGATGGGGTTCATGAGAGCATGATGGAGAAGTCCAAAAGAAGTGCAGCTGAATAGGAAAAGGCAGACAATTTAAAAGTGGACAAATATTAAAAATCACATCAGGCATTAAGTTAACTTATTCACATTATACACAAGGAAAAGGGTACTCTATGGCAGGGGTTCTTAATTTTTTTTTTTTAATTTCATGTACCCTTTTGGTAGTATGGTGAAGCCTATAGACCCCTGGTGAAAAATCATATTTCACACATTTTGCAAGAAACAAGATGTGTAGAATTATAGAAGAAACCAATTATGATAAAATGCAATTGTATATATATAAATATATATATATATATATATATATAAATATATATATATTAAATATATATATATATATATATATATATATATTATATTATTAATATATAATAGCTCTACGGGTCTCGTGTTCAGAAGCCCTATTCAGTGGGATAGTCAATAAATAAACCTGTGACTTTTACAACAAACTCCCTGCTTATGATTTATATATCCTCCATCTTTTCTTGCTGTGATACCTTCTCTGTCTCCCCTCTTCCCCTTCTTTTGTGTGCTGTCTTCTCTCACTGAATTGTAAGCAAGCTTCTTAAGGACTGGGATTCTCATCCCCAGCACTTAGCATAGCTGCTTAATAAATGTTTACTGATCGTTTGATTAGATTATGGGCTATTGCAGGCCTGAATAAGCCAGATTTCCACATGACATCAGGTCTCATCTCAGTTGGGATCCTGAAGTCAGACTCAGTCTGGAAGGCCCAAGGAAATGACTCCATATCCAAGATAGTAAGATAACCATTAAGAAAAGACCTTATCAAATGTCTATGGCACTAAGTAACCTGAGGCAAGTGAATTAACTTTTCTGTGAACCAATCATCAAGAAGATAAAGATCTTATTTGCACTAGGCCTTTTGTCCCTAGGGGCATTCTGTAAATCTTCAGCAAAGGAGTCTAAACTGGATTTTATATTTGGACTGTAGCTATACACTAGAAACAACCTTTCGCTGATGTGCCTATTGAAGCATTTTGGATGGTTCCCAAAGGCTGCTCTCGTCTCAATAGGATCAGCCCTGCAATGGTAACTAGGTGGCACAGTTGATAGTGTTAGTGTTGGCGAGACCTGGGTTTAAATTCTGTCTCAGACATTCACTTGATATGTGACTTTGGACAAGTCATTTAACTTTTTTTTTTTTAGCTTCAGTTTATTCATCTGTAAGATGGGGATGATAATAGTATCTTTCAAGGCTGTCATGAGGATCAAATAATGTAAAATAAATAGGTAAAGCTCCTAGCAAACATTAAAGTACTATCTTTTAGCTATTAATAACAACAACAATAATAATTCATCTCCAGCAATCAAAAATCATTATATAACAATTTGATAAATGGAACCTCTCAGGGCTAGAACAATCTTCCTTTCTGCCTCTTCTGTTTATAATGCCAGAATTATGTACAGATGACATCAATTGCTCCTGAGATGCAGCGGTCTCAAATATTGCCATGCTCAGTTGGAGCTCTACATTTCTCTAATTTTTTTTTCCTTTTTTCTTATAATGCCATATGAGATATACTGACAGAATCTAGGAACAAAAGGGTCCTGGATGAGGAACATTTTCAGGAAAAATCATGTTAAAAAAATGGATAGTATTCCATTCCAACTTGCAGCTATGGTTCATACCATAGCTGAAAGAAAGGGGATAAACATTTACTAAGTGCTTACTTAAGCACTGTGCTATTATCTCATTTGTCCTCACAATATCTAGAGGTACGTATAATTGTTATCCTCACTTAACAGTTGAGGAAAATGAGGCAGCCAGAGATTAAGTGACTTGTCCAGGGTCACAGAGATAGCAAGTATTTGAATATTTGAATTTAATGCACTGAAAATATTTGAAATATGATTTGAAATGAGATCTTCTTGACTCCAGGAGCTCTATGCACTGTACTTACTACCTAGCTATCTCAATTATAGAACATTATAATAGAGGATAGACTCATTGATCACTTTTGAAAAGATGAACAACTGTCCTATGTTTCTTCTTGCCTTTGGTTGCACAATGACACCATTTCTGTTAACTCTTTCATTTCCTTTCCAAAGGAAGACCTGTGATCCATCCTTCTGTATGACTATAACGTCCATGTAACTTCCACTTTGTATTGTATACTTTTTTCATTTATAGATAGAATATTAATGTGAATAAGTTTATTGAACAAAGATCTCACAAATTGGGGGAGGGAGCAGAGTAGGGTCTGGATGTATAATTTTATCAGTGCACAGAATTCCTAATGTGGAGCCTCCCTTCACTGATTGAGATCAGCAACTCTTCTATTGCTTAGAATCTTTGAAAGTCACCTTGGGATGCTGAGAGGTCAAGTGATTTACTCATGGTCAACATCACTGGTGATCTTATCAAAAACAGGATTTGAACCAAGGTCTTCTCCACTTGAAGGCCAGCCCTCTATCCACTACGCCATGTTGGCTATTACTAATTAATTTTTATAAACTGTTTTTAAACTGTGATTCTTACTTCACTCTGCCTTCTTTTCTGCCATACTGCCACTGCAAAAGATGAAGGCTATTTAAAACTGAAAACCATTTTTTTTTGTTTGACGAATTACTATGGCCAAAGAATTCATTACCTAGAAATTAGACCATAAATGATGAAGTTCTCCATAATTATTTGGACCGGTCTTTAGATAACAGGTATAATTGGGACCAAGACTATATTCAGTGCCTTTTTACCTCCACAGAATCTTCTAGAACTTTTATTCTGTTGATATCATCTCTAAGAATCCACCTCAATGCCATGAGGAAGCATCAGAGTAGGACTTTAGTAAAAGCAAGAGAGGATGGGGAGGCAAAGAAATTACATGAAGAACTTGGCAAGATTCTTCAAACCAGCTTGACACATGCATTGAGAAGTGTGCATAGAGAGTACAGTAAAGATTTTTTACAAAATATGGTTCTAGATTAAGAAATTAAATAAGTCAAAGACATGTAGAATATACGGAAGCATCATAACTCAAAAATATTTTCTTCAAAAAGAAAACCAAAGGTAGTAATCATAGAAAATATATACCTCAAACACACACATACGTACACAATTGTATTGCTCACCTTGAAAGAAGGAAAATGATCCTGATGTGGGAGTCATTTTAGAATCATCCCTACACAGTCAGATCACTGAACAAATAGTGGCAGAACAAAGATCAAAGTTGGCATCAAATTAAGAGGAAGCAGAGGCTGAAAAGCTGAAATAGCTCTAACCTAACCCAGGCAAATGAGCCATTCATGCCCAAAATAGGAAATAGGCAAAGGAAAGGACATTGGTCATTGATGTGGACTACCCAAATTCTCTACAAGTTTAACTAATTCAAAAGCAGGCCCCAAAACTTTAGCCAGCAAATAAAATGGTTGATCTCCTTGCCTGGGGAGAGACATGACAGCCAAGGGCAACACCAGTCTAGAATATAAATGCATTTGCAAAACATGACAGAGGAGTGTAGTAGAAGATTACAAGCAGTATGGCCACACAAAAGAGTGAAGGGCAGTGAAGGGGGAACAAACCAAACAAGCCAGCGGAATGCTTGGCATGAGACACAGTTGCGTCAAGGCATTCCAAGAGCATTTATAGATAAAATGGGAAGGACAAAAAAAAAATCTTCACATGCAAAATTTAAAAGAAAAAGGATAGATTTGTCAGAGTTGTTATAATAAACAGTTTTCACTACCAATGAGAGAGGAACTGCTACATTTGGATTTTTATACCTTGGATCCCAGAGGGCTATTTGATATATGGTATAATGGCTTTAGATACAGAAGGCCTGGGTTCCATTCCTAGCTCCTGATACAATATCCATTACCTTGGACAAGTCATTTGAATCACTCTATGCCTCAGTTTCCTCTTCAGTAAATTACTGGAGGGGACTTCATTCTATAACCTCTAAGCTCATTTACTTTAAGGTCACTAAGTTCTCTTATAGTTCTAATCTTTGATTCTTTAAAATAGAAATAGTACATTACTAATGCATGCTTTCACATAAAAAGTATTACAAAGTATCTCATAGGAAATATGTAATTAGAACAGGATGGGGATTGATTTTGGTGTGAATGATGGAGAGCAGCCTTAGTTTGTAGAGGCAGGCCTCTAGTACCCTGAGTAGAACCTTTGTAGATTTACAGAAAGACATTGGCAAGAATCACACAGGAAGAAATCATAGGTGGGTTGTAATCTACACCACAGCAGAGATCAATGTCATCACTATCCTTTGAAGTATGAAGTGAAGGATGAGTGGAATTGAGAATGAAATGGAACGCAGAATTATTTTATAGCCTTCTCATTATGAGGGTTGGGTCTCACAAAATCAGACAGACTCTCAAATGCAAACAAACAAAAAATTCATTGAAGTTGTTGGTATACATGACTTCTATATTACTAATGCTATAACTCTTCTCTGTTACCATGGATTAATCAAGAAGTGACTAATTTCAAAATCAACTCTGGCCTTATTTTGGGTGACCTACTTGTAGCAGAAGACAAAGCATTCAGTCTTTACCTGAAAAAAGAGCACTGGATATAGTAACAGCATATTGTTTTAAGAATGACTTTGAGCAAATAAGTTCTTTTGTCTACTATCAATACCCAAATTAGCAGGACACCATCTGCATCCAGAGAAAGAACTGAAAAATAGAAGTATGTGTAGAATAATTTTACATATATATATTTGTATCGAATGGTAGCCATGTATAGAGTGTGGGGGGGAAGGGAAGAAAAAAGTAATTTACATGATAATTTTGTTATATATTTGAAAGGAATAGCAAGTTGTATGCAGTAGATTTGCAGTTTTATATGTACAATTATATTTTTTTATTTTTTAAGGTTTTTAGATTTTTTTATTTTTATTTATTTTCCCCCATTTACATGTAAAAACAATTTTCGACATTCACTTTTAAAATGAATTCCAAATTCTCTCCCTCCCTCCTTCCCACCCCCCTTCATTGAGAAGGCAAGCAATTTGATATGTCGTACATGTGTAATCATTCAAAACATATTTCCATATTAGTCATGTTGTAAAAGAAAACATAGACCAAAATAAAAACCCAAGAAAAATAAAGAAAGTAAAAAAGTATGCTTAGATCTGTAGTCAGGCTCCATTAGTTCTTCTTCTGTGGATGGATAGCATTTTTCATGATAGTTCCTTCAGAGCTGTCTTAGATCATGGTATTGCTATGTTGTTCACAGTTGATCATCTTACAATATTGCTGTTACTGTGTACAATGTTCTTCTGGTTCTTCTCATTTCACTTTACATCAGCTCATGTAAGTCTCTCCAGGTTTTTCTGAGAGCATCTAGCTTATCATTTTTTATATCACAATAGTATTTCATCACAATCATATACCATAAATTGTTTAGCATTCCCCAATTGATGGGTATCCTCTCAATTTCAAGTTCTTTGCCACCAGAAAAGAGCTGCTATAAATATTTGGGCATAATGCCAATCATCTTTTTTTTTTAAATCACATTATGCTATGGGAATGCTTTAGTCCATAAATTAAAAAAAATATTAAAAAGAGCTCTGGTCTTTATTTTCCCCAGTTTCACAATATGTCTCTTCTGTTCCAGTTAGGCTGATCTCTTCAAAGCCTACTCATTCCTGTCCCCATGCCTTTTCTCTTGCTATTTTCCTCACCTAGAATGTCCATTTTCAGTTTTCTACTTTCTTAATCCAAACATTATCCATTAGACTCTCCCCTCTTCTAGGAAGCCTTCTCTGACTATTCCAGCTGCTACTGATTTCTCTCTGCTCTGCTTATTGTAATGCTTATTGTTATATCATTCATTTTGGGGGGGGGTATCTTTCATTAACTTTGCTTCTTAGTAATAAAGAAAAACAGGTAAGTAAAACTGACAGCAAAAAGATTGTATCTGAAAACATGCAATGCTATGTTCACAAAGCCTCCTACCTCTATATTTAAAAAAGGGACAAGTATATTATCACCTGGTTTCTAGGGAGCAATACTGGTCAACACTGCAATTAATCTGAATCTGGCTGCCTTTTATTGTAGTATTCATTTATATTATTCTAATCGCTGTGTATATTGTTCTGCTTGCTTTGCATCAATTCATGCAAGCCTTTCCATGTTTTTCTGAATTCCTTATATTCGTCATTCCTTAAAAGTATAAAGATGTTAATATACCACAATTATTCAGTCATTTTTCAATTGACAATCACCCACTTTCCCTTCTAGTTTTCATTACTATGAAAAGTACTGTTAGGATTCTGTTAATTTAAACATTTTTATTTACAACTTTTTAAATACATTAACTTTATTTCTGCATATATTCCTCTTCTCACCTGTGCTCAGGGAAAGAAATACAAAACAGAAGAGGTAGCCAGGGACTGAAGGTCCTATCCCTTTGTAACAAAGGATAAAAAGAGAAAAAAATGTTTTCTTAGCAGGACTAATATCAACTGAAAAGGGGAAGGGAAAGGAAGAAACCTTTATATAGTGCCTACTATATGCCAGGCACTGCATTGTTCCAGACTCATAGTTTGCCACCTTTGCAAAGAGGGGAAATGCATTTTCTCATCTCTTCACTAGGGTTAAGCGTAATCATAATTCTACAGCTATTTATTTATTTATTCATTCATTCATTCATTCATTCATTCATTCATTCATTCATTCATTTATTTATTTATTTTAAGGCAATTGGGGTTAAGTGACTTGCCCAGGGTCACACAGGCCCAAGGCTGGATTTGAACTCAGGTCTTCCTAACTTCAGGATCAGTGCTCTATCCACTGTGCCACCTAGTTGCCCCTATACATAATTTCTTTTCTCATTCTTTCTACTTACATTATTATGGTCATTGTGTGTATTGTTTTTCCTTGTTCTTATCTTTATTCATGTAATTTTCCCCAGGCTTCTCTAGCAGGAGTTGGAGCCAAGCATATGCCCTAGGTCTAGGGATTCACATTTTCTCCTGCTTGTTATATACCTACTCTGGAGTCCTAAGGAAAATTTCTACAATAAAGCTTAGGTAAAGCTCATGTCTAGGGTCTACCCTAAAAAGAATTAGCATTGTTCCTTCTAGTAAAAGTATTCAATATAATAAACAGATATCAGGTATAAGGCAGCTAATTTTTTTTGTCCCACTATAAGAGAAATACTTAAAACACACAAGATCCATGAGTATATGTTAATAAATACCTGAAACATAAACGTATAATACTGTGTGTGTATATATACATAAATACACACATAAACATACACACACATACGTACATACACACACACACATCGTACTTTCCCCAAAAGTAAAGGTACTTTGTGGGATTGCTGAACAAACATTTCACTTTTACCTCACACCTATGCTGTTTAATCTGCAGTCTATCTGGAGAAGGCTCTTGGCTTTAGTCCTTTGGCTGCTGAATTCTGGTAGTAGTGTTCTTCCCCTCACCGAAAGATGGTCATCTTCTGGGCAATCAGCACTAATTCAAGATCTCCTAATCTCTCAAACTCAAGAAATAGAACCGAAGGAAGGGAAATGCTCATCTCTTAAGATCTCCATTTGGTTATTTATGCTCAGAGGAGGAAATTTAAAACAGAAGAGAGGGTTAAGGTCTTAAAGTGCAGTCTCTGGTTCACCTAGGCAAGTACGCATTGGTGGATCATGTGCCTCTAGCTGCTGCTAAGGGTTGGGGGGAGGAGATAGAAATTATTTTCCTACTCCCCTTTCCCAATTGCCAGAAGCCCAAGGGAGATCTGTGTTCTAAACCAGGCAGGACCCAAAGATGCTGGATGCTTACAACTTACTGAGTGGGGTGGGGTGGGGCTCTTCCTGTCCACTTTGACAAAGCCCCCAATCATAGGGACCAAGAAGGGTCTGCTGTGTCACCCCAAAGTACAAATCCTTCATCCCTGAGTCAGAGCACAGGTAAATCCTCTTAGAGCCAGAAAAGATGTAGAGATCCATCCCCCTTCTTACGTTTTTCTGAATTCTTCATATTCATAATTTCATACAGCATAGGAATATTCTACCAAATTTATTTACCACAATTTGTTTAGCCATTCCCTGAATTAATGGGGATCTGCTTTACTTCCCCACCTCACTTTTTTTTTAACAGTACTACACAAATGTTGCTATTTTTATTAACTGTAGGCATGAATTGGATATAGTGCTAGATTTTTTAAAATAATAGCTAACAATTGTAATAATATTTTTCATAAGGTATTTTCCCCTTTGGAGGATGAAGAAGTATAGTCTGGGCTCTGCCACTGTTTGATCTTATGCAAGTTTCTTCCTCTCTGGCCTCATCTGAAAAATGAAGAGGTCAGTCTAGAACATACCTAAAGCAATCGGCTAGGTGTCTGGAATCCTGGGTTCTAAAGCTGGTAGTCAGGAATGATCTGGCTGTCCTCCAGCTTCTTTTTACCTCAATAATTATTGGGCACTGGAAAAAGCACTGGGTTTAGAGGAAGAGGACCTAGGTTCAGATCCATGTTCTGTTATTTCTTAGTCTTGTGACTGTGAGCAAGTCACTTCTTTTCTGAGCCTTGTTTTCTCCCTCCATAAAATGAGGAATTTGGATTCAGTGACCTCTCAGGTTCCCTTTTCCAGTTCGAAATCCTATGATCCTATTAGTTAGGAAGCAGATGTCCTAGGAAGTAATTTCTTCCCAGGAACTAGATGCCTGGGTCTTCTAAAGTAAATGAGACAAGCTGGTTGTGTGACCCTGGCCAAGTCACTGAAACTGTCAGTGCTCTAGACAACTTTCTAAGACCATAAATTCCAGACAACATCTGCACTGACAGAGGGAATTTTCTGACCTGAGAGTCCCTTATACCAATGTGATCACAGGTCCAATCAATCCCTTTCTTTCTCATAGGATTTTAGAGTAAACAAAAGATTCCAAAATCTCTAGGAAATCTCTGCCAATCTTTTCACCGTGCCATTATACGTTCTTTTCACCGTGGTGTATACTGGGTTGTTGATATTATTGTAGTGGCGTATGTAGGGTGCCCAAAGCATCTTGGTGCAGTTTTCAGTTATTAAAACAAAGTGCAGAATGTTTTAAAAAAGTAAGGGGGAGGGTTGGGGGGAAAATCTTCATGTACATGAGACTACAGGGGAATACTCTAGGTGTGGGAATGGGAACTCCAGTGATGGCAAGGAGCCTGATCCTTGTGCACTCCCTGGTCCTGGCTGTCCTGGGGAGGAGTGTTCAGAAGCTGTACATCATGGGTGGTTCAATTGGGGTTTCTTCTTTGGCCACACTAGCCAAGTGAGCAAAACACTTGGGGAAAATCCCAATGTGACCCCAGCAATGGCCCTCCAGCCACTTGTCATTCACGTCAGAGGGAACATCCCTTTCTAGAACTCTATGTCTTCAGGTCCCTGTGCAGAGTAACTGTACTGAGCAACCATTCAAGAGAACACACATTTTTCGGCTGTTGCTGCTTGCCACATCTTTTTATATGCCTCTTCCTCAGAAATTGTAACGAACTCCCCACTGTCCTGGTGGCTATAACTAAGTTGTGCACCTTCTAATTGCTGCAAGAGCTTGTCTTTCAGCAGGGCTGTGAGGACAGGCACAGATGGTCTCCTTTTCACCTCCAAGGTTACAGTGAAGGTACAATGCCCACTAAGCCCAGAAATGTCTGGGCTGCTGGACACCTCTCCTTGGGCTGATGGTACCAATGGAGCCTGGGCTGAATACTTTAGGAGGAGGGAGTCCTTGAAGTGGAGAAATTGGCTTTCCAACTTGGTTTAAATGGGACTTTTTGGGAAGTCCTTTTGTGGGTGAATATGGGATTCCATTGTGACTTTCCATTTTATCCCCTTTCACATGGTTGAAGGGCTTCATCAGGGAAAGTGGCCAGTCAATTCTCTGTGGCCTGAGAGGCTCAAAACCAATGTACTTGTCATTAGTATTGACAGATGAAATGACCTTGGGCTTCTCCAGGAAATCCATGGAATTCAGCTGCTCTGCATCCTTCTTCTAGGGGTGAAAGATCTGACCCTCAGGAATTTGCAGAAGGTCCAAAAAGATTTGTTTCTGCACCCAGTACAGGGCAGCCTATAGACTGACTGAACTCCCCTCTGGCCTCTTGGAGATGGCCTTTTCTAAGCTTCTAGTGGCCCTGCACAGCTGCTATGTTGTACAACACCTTCTAAGCTTGTAGCTTGTATTGTAAACTCAGTCAATGAATATATTGTTTCTTAGGTTGACCAAGGCCAGGACATAATCAGAAAGAGCTTCTGGGAGCTTTTCTAGTCAAAAGAGAACCACTCCTCTCAGGAAGAATCCAACAGCCAGACAAGAGTCCTTAGTCACTTCTTGATCCGATGCCTGCAGGGCTGTGTCTGGATTCCCAGTTAGTAGATGCATACAGCCCATGTTGAAGCAGATCTTGGAAGAAGATTCTTCAATTCTGGAGGATAGTTCCAAGGCCAAATCCCAATCTTCCCTATACAAAGTCTGGACAGCTTCACGCCATCCCTTCACCAAATCTCTGTATGACATTAAGGATGACCCCAAAGTACGCTGGCCTAGCTACTCTTT
Source organism: Phascolarctos cinereus (assembly GCF_003287225.1). Taxonomy (NCBI): domain Eukaryota; kingdom Metazoa; phylum Chordata; class Mammalia; order Diprotodontia; family Phascolarctidae; genus Phascolarctos; species Phascolarctos cinereus. The sequence continues at coordinate 100,333,966 of NW_027555958.1, read as the reverse complement.
GGGAAATAAAGAGCCTTTGAAAAGGTATAGAGTGAGCACCCTATAGCTGCAAGGCTGTCTATAGCATTCATTTTTATACCTAACAATATATGTCTTCTTTCCAGAAACTGTTTTTCCTTCAAGTTATTTATAATCTATTTCTTATGAATTTTTAATATAATCCAGAGCACACAGACAGTGCAAGTACAAAGCGAGTGTTCTACTCACACATGTTGAATTAAATTGGATTGCAAAGATTCCTCTGGATCAGGAGTTCTTAAATCATTTTCATTTTAGGCAATCTGGGGAAGCTTATTGACCCTTCTCACAATGATTTTTTAAATACATAAAATAAATAGAATTACAAAGGAAACCAATTATATTGGATTACAATTATCAAAAGTGAAAACAAACTACACAAACACAGAACCTGAGTTAAAAACCCTTGCTAAATCAAATTATCAAATGCCAGAAAAAGACTGAATCTCCTCAACAGCTGAAAAGCAATAGAAACATCAATCATTATGTTCCCTGAGGAGAGGTAAACAAGGCCATGCATGTTTAACATATAAGTGGAAAGGACTGAGAATTTGGACACATAGTCGGGGTTGGGGGAGCACTCACTATAAAAAGTTGGTTGATTATTTTATTAGACTACAAATGGACATTGGTCATGAGAATAAATTTTTTAGAGATAAATTTGAGTCAGAACCAAATTTTTTAAGTAAGGCCTTAATGAGACCCTCTGCCTGAAGAAAACATCAATGGATCAAGTTCAGGAGTGGCCCTTCCCTTTGCGATAGTAGGGTTGCAGGATAAAGCACACGTCAGCCTTGCTCTTTTCACCCAACAGGAGTTCTGAAGGCCTAGTCTCTGAGTCTTGGAGAGGAGAAAAAGGATACAAAGAGAATGGAATACATGTGACAGGTGTAAGTAGCAATTGTTCTTTGTGGAGTACAAAATTTATACAAGGCAAAAAGAATAATATGTTCTTAAATCAATTTTGAAAGACAAATGTTGTGGCTCTTGGAGATGAGGGGGTGGGGGAGACTACAGGACACAGCCTTGTAGTAGGGAGACAGAAATCCTGGGCCATCCTCTAGGCATATAGAGCCTGTAACAATGAGAGGCTCACCACAGGAAATGGTATGGGGGAGAAATGAGTCCGGAGCGGGCACCAAAGATCTCACCTAGGATGTAGCCACCAGGAAGAGGAATACATCATTAAGTAACTTCCTATTTTAACATATTAATCTTGCTCACCAGGACTTGACTTAGATGTGTCTTTGATGTTGAAATACCACAAGTGTTGTCAGTTCTGTCTAAATGTATAAGTCCTAAGGCAAATCTTAAGTCATCCCACCCTGGTTCCAGGTACGACATCCATCATACAACAAACTACCAACAAAGAACATTCTACTAGAGCGCACTCTCAGCCAAGCAACTGTTACTCAACTGGGAGCTGTGATCCCAGCTTGAGTTACCTTTCCTGACTTTGTCATGGCCTTATTTCTTTTTCTTTGTCCGGACTTTGTATCCCTATGTACTTGACTTATCCCAAATTTTCAACTTCTACTTCTGTTGTTGCCATTGGCTTGGCAATTCTTTCTGTCTCTCTCTCTCTCTCTCTCTCTCTCTCTCTCTCTCTCTCTCTCTCTCTCTCTCTCTCTCTCCCTGCCTCAAAACTTGGCCTTCTACTTTGATTACTTTTATTCTTTTCTGTTCCTCGTCCCAGTACCCACCCTAAGGCATAAACAATTGTTCCTCCTACTAGTGATCAGACTGTTAAGGTCTGGGGTCAACAGAGGTTTGCTCTGACGAAGACAAAAGGGATGACAGAAAAGAGGCATCTTCCTTTCCTGCATAACAACTATGGGATACTACTAAAAGCAAGACATAACTTGAGTTAGTGGAGAGAAGGACAGAGATTAGAGCCATTATTGCTGACGGATTCTTTAAATATTTATTCATCCATCCATCTATCTATTTGAAAATAATATTTTAAATGAAATTTATATGTATGTGTATATGTATACATATACATACATACACACATGCATAAACACATAGGTATTTCCTTCCTAGAGGCAATGAGTAACAAAGGAACACACTTAAGGGCATGTTTATTTAAGAATACTTTATAAACAAATACCATCTTGTTCCATGTTCTGCCTTTCTCTAGGGGGATCACAGAAATATTTCTAATGGATTCCAATAGGCCCAAATTTCTCTAAGGGAGGTAGAGAAAGTCAGTGATCATCAGCATAGAGCAATCAAGCCATCAAGCCCCAGCCAAGGGTTGGGCCCCTTACCCATCTGGAACAAGCCACAGAAGGGCTGGGAGGACTGTGCACCCAAGACATTGAGCTGGCATGTTTGACAGTATGAGTGGATGCTCTTGCCTCCTAACTCTCCCACTCCTACTCTCTGCCCTTGGAGACCTTTGCCTTCTGCTACTTTCAATTTATCACCATGGAATCTTATACTATTCTTCCCTCTAACCATCCAGCCAGTCTACTAGCACTTCATGTCCTAGGAAGCCTGTCTCCATGCCTACATACAGGCTCTCCTCCATACCCATAGGGCTCTCACTCCTCACCTGTGTTTAGGTGCCACCTTCTGTAAAAGGGATTCTTAGCTTTTAATATTTCTCTCAAATTATTTTGCATGTCTATTGTACATATTGTGTTTTCCTTACTGAGGTCTAAGTTAATTCCATCCAGTAGAATGGAAGTTTCTTCAGGACAGAGACTGTTTCCTTTTGTTTGCTTTTATACTTCTAGCACCTTGGACAGCTCCTGGAACTTAGGAGACATTTAATAAATACTTGTTGAATAGCATTAAATCAACAGCACTTTGTCCTTTAGGGAAAAGAAGTAAAAAGGGTCCATCTATATAAAGTTAAGCTATACCTATACCTCTAACCTCTATGTCACAGATATGTTATGAGGTCGCCTTAGCTAGGGAGGAATATTTTCAAAACAAAGCTTGAATGACATGTTAGAGGTGGCATGAAGACTGATGGAAAAATAAAGGTTCCTTTTTGGAACCAGTAGAATCTGCATTTGCTAGAGAATAATAGGGCCTCTAGGGTTGGCTATCCAGAAACTGGAGCCATTTCAGAGATTTAAATGCTCAACCTGATCAAAAATGAACAACCACTTGTCATGTATGATGAAACAGCAGGGATTCTTTTAGTGTATGGATTGACTGGTGAAATCCTTCCCAAATCTCAAATTCTATGATTCTCTGAACCATCTAGGTCCAGGAAGAACTACCCTCATTTTTCATGTATAGTATATCAAATCTGTATGCCAACCAGAATTCCCGCAGTTGCCACAAGAGTGACAATAGCCCATTTGGTAGTGAGTAAATCAGAAAAAAGATATAGTACAAGAGATCTTGGTCTGTAAGAGAAACAATAGTAGTATCAATGAAGAGTAGTATCAATGAAGTATCAGTTAGGAAGGGAGAAAGACCAAAAATTCAGACCTTTTAACAAACAGAGGGCACCAACTTTGAATAGATTGGCCATTTCAATGAGAAGTACCTAAAGAGGGCCTGTTTACCCATCAGGGAAAGGGAGAAGGAGCCCTAAAAGGGTGGGGAAGGGGAATCCTGACAAGAACAGATACAGAGAGAAGAATTTTTATTCCAATGGTGGAGAGTGGGGGAAGAGACCTGAATACAGGTGTGGACTCCTAGTGCTAATGTTATGCTGCGGCAACAGTAATCAATGATAGGCTATTTGAGAATTTCAAGGTTATTAGCTCTTGTTATATCCTAGACTAGCTAGTACTATTTTACAGTAGTAGCATGAAATCCAGTCCAATTGTAAGAGAAACAAACATAAGGGAGTTCATCCTCTTCAGGGCCTTCAATGCCTTCTATATGTCCTATGTAACTCACTACACCCCCTCCAGACTAGAAAGGAGATGAAGAAATGCATTTTATGTGTGTCTTCCTTGTATAATAGCCACAGAAGCATGTGTTTTATATGTCTAGTGCCACGAAGGCAAGGTGCACTCAAAGCCGACACTGAAGGAATTAACCAATGATGAGATAAAAGCCCAGAAAACTTAGCCAACTGTTAATTGAAGAATCTTTCTATGACCTTCCCTTTCCTCTGAGGACATACTAACCTCACATTTCTTGGTATGGCACAGTAGACAGTGATGCTCTTTGCTCATTGTCTCTGATAAAGAGGAAATAAGTCACAAGGATCCTACTTCACCTCATAAGATTTTACAATCATTATACAAATCAAACAATCATCAAGCATTGATTAAATATCTATTATGTGCCAGGCAATGCTAGGTGCTTAGGAGGCAAAGACAAAAGGGCAAGAGTCCTTGCCTTCAAGGAGTTTGCGTTCTATACAGGAGACAAATACATACATAAATATATGCATTCGTGCATACATATATACATAATATGCATATATAGGGGTAATATATGTATGTGTATATGTATATGCGTACATGTACATGTACACACATATATATGTGGATTGTGTATACATATATATATATATATATATATATATATATGTATATATATATATGTATAAAATTGTGGGCAGGTATATATGTATACATGGAGAAATAGAAGGAGAGAAAGGAGAGAGATATAATAACCCCTCTGGAGTACTTTCATGACCTACACTCACACTCAGTTTGGGGTAAGGGACTGTGTTTCTAGGAATAAAGATCTTGAATTCCAACTAATGTGCTCCCCATGAAAAATTTTAGCCTTCCAGATTTAATTAGCTTTTAGAAAAGATATTTCATACAGGAATATAGCAAGAACAGTTGATACAAAACATTCCCCTCCACAAACCTATGGTGCCTTCTTCCACAATATATATACAATACCCATGGGGAACATGGGCTCAAACTTAAAGATAATGATTATAAGGAACTTAGCACAGTAACTGGCACAGATTAAGCTCTTTTTTTGTTGTTCACTTGTTTCAGGCATGTCTAACTCTTCGTGACATCATTTGGAGTTTTCTCAGCAGAGATATTGGGGTGGTTTACCATTTCCTTCTCCAGGTCATTTCACAGATAAGGAACTGAGGCAAAGAGGGTAAAGTGACTTTCCCAGGATCACACAGCTAGTAAAGTGTCTGAGGCCAGACACTTCCTCACTTCAGGCCCTGCACTCTATCCACTGTCCTACCTGGCTGCACTAAAGCTCTACATAAATGTTAGCTATTATTATTATTAAAATTCAATAGTAGTATGGGATATATATGTATATATATATATATATATATATATATATATACATATGTACATGAAGAACATGTGTGACAGTGGGGTACCTCAAAAATCCTGGCCCTAAAAGTCATTTTTCCACTTTCTAGTGTCTTTTTGAAATTTCTTTTAGCTATCTACTGGCCAGACCATTCAGTCAGGCTCCCAGGATCAGTATCTTCTTTGAGTCAATAGCTGGTACTTCTTTCTGCCATGACAGGACATACTGCCAGAGACTGGCACCACTTCCCATTTCTCTTCATCTATTTGTCCTCACTGTGTCTTTCTACTCCTAATGAAGACATCCTACAACTACTGACCTCTACCACTTCAATGAATACTATTGGTTATTGAAATCATTCAGCTGTGACCACCAATAGGACATTAGAGGGAATTTTGAATCTCTTGAATCCAAATGTTCACTTTCCGTTTTGGGATACTTGTTCACCTAAGATCAGGAAAGAATAGATATAAAGAGATGACTATGAGCTCACACATGGGCTGGTGGGAAACCAGGCTATAACCCTTCTCCCATTCAGCTTTCTGGGAAGCAAAGAACTTTCAAAGTTGAGAGAGAAGGAGAAAGACAGACAGAAACAGAGAGAATGAGAGTGACCCCTTTTGCATTCCCACTGAATTCAGGCTCAGCAACCTCTAAATTGTCCACACTTTCAGCTTCAGGAGAAATACCATGTCTTTCAAGTGTCCAGAGAGAGTAGGAAGAGAGACAGAAGCAGAGGGAATATCCAAGTGTGAGAATGATTAAAGATCATTATCTTAGAGAACAAGGGATAGGATAACCTTGGAAGAACCTTAGGCTTTTCTACTAGCTGTGCCTACACAGCATGTGAACAACTGAAATTGTACTGATTAATGAGATTTGGAGCCCGACTTTTTGTCCAAGAGAGTCACCATTTCTCACATAGGATATACCCAGAATAAATTTGAAACAAATGGAAAGGGAAATGTAATGACTATCAATTGAGCTTGGAGTTTGTGGGGGATTGATAATACAGCTCACCTCCTAGCTGCTTCAAAGACAGCCATGGTGAGTAGGGGTGGGGAAAATTTATTTTTTATTAAGCGCTAAGTCAATTCACTGGGCTGATTTCCTTGTACATTATTAGTTTGCTGCTATGTAAGAATAAAGAGCTCCAACTAAGAAAGCTATTCAGGTTAGAGCTCATTGACTTATAAATCACGAATCATTCTAACAGAGGTGACTACACATGTTTAATCTTATGTACCTTAGAGGGGAAAAAATGCTAACATTCTGAAGATATTGTTTAGTTGGCTGGAAATTCAATAGCATTTACCATGAATATGAATATTACTTCCTTGAAGAATAAGTCCAATTTCTGATTGAAGTTCAGTCAAAGAGTTTTACAATCTTCCTGGGCAGAATGAAGACTCACTCCTAGAGCACAGCCTCTGTAGGCAAGCATCAGATTAGGCTTTGCTGACACATTTAGTGAATATTTATCTCATTCACTAGCTCTAAGAGCTTGGTTTTACCAAGTGCTAGAGATAGATCAGTAGATGAAAAGCTGTCCTTGCTAATGGTTTCTCATCTAACAAAATGTTCTCTCTTCTGCTTTTCTTAATGTTTTATCCTTTCCTTAGAGAAAATACAAATTATTTATGTGTTTTGGTATGTATAAAAGTATATTATAAAACCTTTTACTCAAGTAAAGCAACTTAACAGTCTCTTTAAGTGAGAAAATTAATAACTATCAACAAAGGCAAAAATCAGGTAAAAACGCAAAACAAGGAGAAAAATCTTACACAAATCTTTAACCTTAAACAAAGTAGAACCAAAACAGATATTCCAATCATACAAAAGCAAAGAAAATGTTTTTGTTCTATGTCTAGTGGAAATGAGAATCTTTTTCTTTTTTGTATAATGCAAGATACTCAAGGTGATTTCCATTTCCCTTTTCTTTCTAGAAATTAAAAAAAAAATTCATAGGGATATGTCAATTTAATCAAATCCATATCTGAAGTATATAATTATGGAAATCACACACACAATGGAAAACTAATTGTAGGAAATTTCTAAAACAAGAGAACCCAGGTGTTAGATTCATTTTGGAAAGCCAAGTTGGGTACCTGTCTGAACTGGAACCTATCTCTGAATAGCTTCAGTTTCAAAAGTTCCTAATAAAGATAATCTTCCACTTTCTCCATTTCTCCAATTTTTTTTTTTTTACGGCTACAAGCAGTTTAATGCAATGGAAAAGTCCTAGGAGACTTAGGTTATAGTCCTGACTCTTTCCTCTATTAGCAATATTGAAAAATTCAATTCAGTAAAAACTTACGTGTATAGTATGTGCCAGGTACTGTGCTAGATATTGAAGATAGAAAGAAAAAAATGAAAAAGTCTATGCCTTCAAGGGATGCAGTATTCCATCCAGCCAACCACTTTAAGGATCTTAGCATCTGCTTTATTGAGAAAGCCCTTTCATCCAAGAGGCCTTTCCTTTTGATTAGATGGCTCTTCTCAGAACTTCCATTTAAGAAGAGTGCCCAGGTCAGCTATTTCTTATTCCCTGGAAGAATGTGTTCTGGACTTCCTCTACCACCCCTCAGCTCTTTATCCTAAAGCCTAACTCCAGCCATGGAATTCAGACCCCAGCTATTTTGTCTGCCCCACCCACAACAATTCTTTATAGATTTCTTATATTATGTTGTCTTTCCCCATCATATAAGCTCCTTGAGGGCAAGGAATGTCTTTCTTTCTGCTTGTATTTGTATATCCAGCACTTGGTTCAATGCATGGCACATAGTACTTAATAAATGCTTATTGTTGAGTTATTGACTCTTCTCCTCACATATGATAGAACCCTGCCCATCTGTTATCTTTTCTTCTTGTTACATGACTGATTAACTTCTGTTTCTGACCATGTATACCCTATATTGTGTATGTCATTTTTTCCATGTGAAAGGAAAGCATTACCCCTTTCATATATGAACAGTGTAGTTGCTGAAAGGGCCAGAAAAGAATGTTTGTATGGAGGAAAAATGACAAAAAATCAATCTCTTAGGTAAAATATTGAAAACAGATAGATTGTTCTGAGGATCAGATAGAAAACTGTCCCTCATATGAATTTACTGAGAAGACCTGTTTGAAGTCAGAGCAATGAGTGAGGTAAGGATACTTGTAGGATTTTGTAGTCCATCAGTTCATTTGATGGCACTTAGAATTTTAAGGGTTTTAAAAACAAAATATGAGTCAAATAATTATTTGGGGATTATGGGAAAATAATATGAGGACTACTGGGGTCACTACTTATAGAAAGGTAAATTTTTCAAAAAATAAGTTTTTACTAATATCATCTGTTTCTTACATCATCATAGTTATCCCAAATATCTTTTCCACTGCCCCTCCCAGAGAGCAGTCCCATATAGCAATGGAAAAGTCCAAAATTACATTCAATGTGTAATACCTGTGGACCTCCCACCACTACAAAGGAATGGATTAGAGATGTTCTCTCAAATCTCTTCATTCCAGTCCTGATTGATCTTTATAATTTTGTTAGATTCACTTTTGATTTTTTTTTTTGGTGCATAGTCATTATTTCCATTTACACTGTTGGAGCTACTCTGTATATTCTTTTCTTGGCTCTTCTCACTTCACTCTGCATAAGTTCCTACAGATCTTTCCATGCTTTTCTTCATGCATCACACACATCATTACTTACAGCACAGTAATATTGCACTATATTCACGCATCACAATTTGTTTAGTTGATGGGTATCTAATGTGCATACAATTCTTTGCTGTGAAAAAAATACCTATATAAATATTTTGGTGTATATGGGGACTTCTTATTCATGACTTCCATGGGGTACAATTCTAGTAATGGGACCTCTGGTTTAAAGCATATGGACATATTAGTCACTTTATTTCCATAACTGGAAAATCCTTTCCGAGGTGGTTATATCATTTTACAGCTCTACCAACAATGTACTGATGTGCTTATCATTCCACAATCCCTCCAACATGCCCCATTGCCATTTTTTTGTCATCTTAGCCAACTGCTAGGGTATGAAGTAAAATCTTGTGGTTGTTTTGATTTGCCATTCTCTTATTATCAGTGACTTGGAGCATTTTTATATGGTTTTGAATACTGTGCAGTTTCTTCTTTTGAGAACTGTTTGTTCATATCCTTTGACCACTTATCTATTAGAAAATTATTGATAAATATATTACTTATGTATCTTGAATACCAAACATTTATCAGAGAAACTAGATACAAATAATTTTTTTTTTCCTCAATTGATTGTTTCTTCTCTTTCTTACTCTAGGTGCATTAGTTATGTTTTCTAGAGAAGCTTTTCAGTTTCAGGTAATCAATGTTATGTATTTTATCTTTTGTAATTGCCTGTACTGTTGTTTGGTTTAAAATACATCTCTTACCCATAGCTATGAGAGACATATGACCTGTTTATCTTTTATTTTTTAATATGATATATTCTTCAACATTAAAGTCGTATAGCCAGAAAGAAATAATTCAAATATTGTGGAGCCAGTCAGGATCACACAAGATTTAGTAGATTCCACATTACAGGAATGGAGGGCTTGGAATATGCTATTCTGGAAGGTAAAGGAGCTAAAATTACAACCAAGAGTAACTTACACAGCAAAACTGAGTATAATCCTTTAGGAGACAAAGGATTTTTAATGAAATAGAGGCTTTCAAGCATTCTTAATGAAAAGAGCAGAACTGAATAGAAAATTTGACATTTGAACACCATACCCAAGAGAAGCATAAGAAGATCAACATGAAAAAGAAATCATATGGGACTCAATAAAGTTAAACTCTTTATATTCCTGTATGGGAAGATGATACATGTAACTCCTAAGAACTATATTATTATTAGGGCAGTTAAGAAGAGTCTGCATAGACAGAGGGCATGGGTGTGAGTCAATTATGTTGGGATTATCTCAAAAAAATAAAGGGATGAGAAAGATGGATGCAATGGGAGAAGGGGGAAGAGAGAAAGAATAGGGGAAATTATCTTACATAAAAGAAGGATGGAAGGAAGAGTTTTTCCAGTGGAAGGAAAAATGGGGGCAGGGGAGGGTGGGCAATGCTTGAACCTCACTCTCATCAGATTGGTTCAAAACGTGAAGACCACACACACACTCAATTGGGTATAGCAATCTAACATACCCAAGAGGGAAGTAGGAGGGGAAGGAGATAAGAAAAACAGGAAGAGGTGATAATATAAAGGAGTAAGTTAAGGGATACCATGGTAATAAACAACATAGACTTTTGAGAAGGAACAGGAAGAGAAGCAGAAGAAAAGGAAGAAGAAAGAGAAGAAAATGAGATGGAAGGAGATACACAGTTAGTTAGTTATCATAACTGTGAATGTAAATGGGATGAACTCACCCATAAAATGGAAACAGAGCAGAATGAATTAGAAACCAGAATCCAACAACATGTGAGAAAATACACAAAGAATTAAAATAAGGGGTTGAAACAGAATCTATTATCTTTATCATCTGAAGTAAAAAGAGAGAGAAAGATGGGGGGGTAGCAATCATGACCTTAGATAAAGCAAAAGCTAAACCACACCTAATTAAAGAGATAATCAGGGAAACTACGTTTTGCTGAAAGGTGCCATAAACAATGAAGTGACATAGAAAAAATTTTAGAGCAAGTTTCTTTTATAAAGGCATCATATCTCAAATATAGAGAAAACTGAGTCAAATTTATAAAAATAAGAACCATTCCTCAATTGATAAATGGTCAAAGGATATGAAAAGGCAGTTTTCAGAAGAAGAAATCAAAACTGCCTATAGTCATAGGAAAAAGTACTATAAATCACTACTGATTAGAAAAATTCAAATTAAAATAACTCCCAAGTACTACCTCACACCTATCAGAAAAGACAAATGCTAGAGGGAATGCGGGAAAATAGGCACACTAATGAATTGCTGGTAGAGTTGTGAATTCATGCAATCATTCTGGAGAACAATTTGAAAATATGCCAAAAGGGCTACAAAAGTGTGTGTGTACCCTTTGATATAGCAATACTAATAACTAGGTTTTTTCCCTAAAAAAGATTTTTAAAAAAGGGAAAGGACCTATATGTTCAAAAATATTTATGACCTCTCTTTTTTTGGTGGCAAGGAATTAAAAATTGAGAGGATGCTTATCAGTTGGGGAATGGCTTAACAAGTTATGTCATACAATTGTGATGGACTACTGTTGTGCTATAAGAAATGATAAGCAGGATGGTTTCAGAAAATCTGGAAAGACTTATAAAAACTGATGCAAGTGAAATGAACAGAACCAGGAGATCACTGTACCCAATAATAGTCAATATTGCTTACGATATGTACAGATTACCAACTGTGAAAGATTTAGCTACTCTGATCAATACAATGATCAAAATTGATTTGAAAGGATTGTTGATGAAAAATGCTATACACGTCTTGAGAAAGAATTGATGAACTGAGTACAAATTTAAGTATAATTTTCTCATATATAGTTGATATCATATTGCTTGCCTTCTGTGTAGATGAGGGAGAGAGCTGAGAAAGGAGAAAATTTGAAACTCAAATTTTAAAACAAAATTTTAATATGAACAAGAAATAATTTTTTAAAATTAAGGTTGGATAACTGTTTACAATGCATTGTGAAATATGGCATAAGATGTTTGTCTAAGTCTAATTTCTGCCAGATTGCCTTACAATTTTCTCAACAGTTTTTTTTCCAAATCAGGAATTTTTCCTAGATAATTTATGTTTTCCACTTTATCAAACCCCAGGTTATTCAATTCTATTATTTCTGTTTCTCTTGTCTAGTCTGTTCCATTGATCAGCCTCTCTATTATTTAGCCAACATCAGATGGCTTTGATGACTGCTGCTTTATAATAGTTTGAGATCTGAAAGTGTTATTCTCTTTTAGTCCCTATTTCTTTGCATCATTTCCCTGTATATTTTAGGGGTGGTTTTTTTTTGTTTGGTTTGGCTAGGCAATGGGGTTAAGTGACTTGCCCAGGGTCACACAGCTAGTAAGTGTTATGTGTCTGAGGCTGGATTTGAACTCAGGTCCTCCTGAATTCAGGGCCAGTGCTCAATCCACTGCGCCACCTAGCTGCCCCTTTAGGTTTTTTTTAATGAATATTATTATTATTTTAACAAATTCTAGAAAGTAAACTATTGATAATTTGATTAGTATAGCATTGAAAATGTCCACTGCTTTTGGTAGTATTGTCATTTTTATTATATTGGCATGACCTAGCCATGACACTGAATATTCCTCCAGTTATTTAGGCTATTCTTTATTTCTTTAAGGAATGCTTTATAATTTAATTTACACAAGTCTTTTATGTTCTTTGATAGGTCAATCCTCTGATATTTTGTGCATTTTGTAGTTATTTAGAATGGGATTTCTCTATTATTGCTTCTTTTATTTTGCTATTAGTTAGAAATGCCACTGATTTTTGAGGATTTATATTATAGTCAGTAACTTTGTTAAAGCTGTTAATTGCCTTAGTTAGTATCTGAGCTAGTATCTCTAGAATTTTTCCAAGTATTCCATCAGCAAATAGGAAAATTTTTATCTCCTCTTAACCTATCTTTATGACTTTAATTTCTTTCTCACATCTCATTGCTATTGATAGTACTTCCAGAACTACATCAACCAGGGAGAGCAACGAAACATACTTATCAAAATAAATAGTAATATAGTAATTGGGGACATTAAATAGATTATATTGCAAGATAGAACACACAAGAGTCTTCTGTCTTGGGGCAGCTAGGTGGCACAGTGGATAGAGCACCAGACCTGGAGTCAGGAGGACCTGAGCTCAAATTCAGCCTCAGACACAGCTGTGTGACTCTGGGCAAGTCACTTAACCCCAATTGCCTAACCAAAAAAAAAAAAGTCTTCTGTCTTCCAATAAAAGTCATACTTTTCTCCCAATCTCTATCTGTTTCTCCTCTATCTACTTCTCCTTTTTCCTTAGTTACTTCAGTCTTTCTGTCAATTGGGAATCACATCTTCTTCCATGTAGACAATATTTAGCATCATAGGACTGAGCTTTAAGCAGCAAGGTATAAGAGGTGGCATGTGCCTGGAAATGAAAACCACTGTCACATCTTCAACCACCACCTTCCCATAAAACCCTTGGAGACTGCCAAAGATCCTAAGCCCAAGAAGCTTAGGATAGCATTGTTTCAACTAGACCATGGCCCTCCTTTTGTCCTGGTCTCTGTAGACATCATCAAGGGGAGCAGCCAGTGTAGATGAAGGGTCAACCATCTCTACCAATCACCAACCAAGTGCCACCTACAGGACAGGCAAGTCAGTCTAGCAGAAACAGTAATGTACCTTGAAGGAGAAAAAGGAAGGGATATGTTCCAGGTCAAGGATAACCATGTCTAATATCTCCCCTCCAATCCATATGGAGTCCACTCATTATCTTGATCCCAAGAACCTCAAGAAAAATAGTCCTTCAGACCACCACAATGCTTCTAGACCAGTTCACATAACGATCATCCAACTATCAACCCTTATAGAGTTTGGACCTAACAACTACTTCTGCAGGTGTTATAACCTTTCAGTCCTTGTCGGCCAGCCTCAACACTTAGAAAAGAACATTTTCTCACCACTAAAGTCTTTGGGCACCATCACCATAAAAATGAATACCATATTATGAGTAAAAATAACACAAAAGCAGATGGGTTAATATCTTCCTCGTCATGAAGCATTTTCATCTGACTTGAAGCCAAAACCTACTTGTGTGATCTCCCCCTTTCAGAATGAGTTCTTTGAGATCAGAGACTTTTTCACTATTCTATTTCTGTCCCTAGAACTTAGTACAGTACTTTGCACATAGTAAACACTTGAATTTTTTTATTAGTTCATTCATAGTACGTTCTTAATAAATGCTGATTGAATGAATCCATTATCATCTTTTGCACATCTAGATTAGACTTCCTTGAATACTTATCTCAAAGGACTCTGATATGTGTGTGTGTGTGTGCGCACGCCGCATGTGCATATGTATGTCCATATGGGCATACTTCATAACTGTCAATCACTTTGTAGGCACAAGTTTTCTTCATTGTTTTTACAGGCAGCTGGTGGTGTAGTGGATGGAGTAAAGCCTGGAGTCAGGAATACTCATGTTCAAATCTGGCCTCAGATACTTACTAACTATGTGATCCAGGGCAAGGCATTTAACTTTTGTTTGCTTCAGTTTCCTCAACTGTAAAATAGAGATAACAATAGGGTTGTTGTGAGGATCAAATGAGATAATATTTGTAAAAGCACTTACACATTGTCTGGCATGTAGTAAACACTATATAAGTAATTATTCCTTTCCTTTCCTCTTCTTAGAACAGAACTCTGCTTAGAGATTAATGACAATCCTACTTTTGTTTGTTTTTTAATTGACTATTCCTGCTCATGGCTCTTATAGAGTTAGATACTGTACAGATCATTCAATTAAACTGTTTATTCAGTCAGAGGACAATTCACTCATTTAATTAATAAGACCCCACTCCAGACTAAAGCACATTAGAGAATTATACTTTCAAGGACTTTCTTTATTTGGACTTATTTAAATCATGTGAGATTAGACCCACAATGGATTTGTCATGACAGCAATAACTTGAAATATTAAAAGAATAGAATATCAGTTTATCTCTTTCCCATTATGACATAGATGCCTGGGCATGCTTCTATGTTACATGACTGTAAAAGATGAGATTTGGTTTTATGTAACCTGATTTGTGTAACTGGTGACATTCTTTCAAAAAAACTCTTCATGTTTTTTCATTGTGTGCTGGGTTCAGCAGCATGATGGTGAATGTTTAACAACTGACTCTCAAAAAATGTGTACATAATACACTTTTAAATTGAATCTGCATCATTAACATTTTCTCCATCATTTTATTCAAGTCTACACAAATAACAAAACAATAAATCAAACTCTGATTTGTAGCATTTGCTAGGTTCTCAGGTATAAATACTCCTGCAGAAAATTTAACAATCAGCCCTAGTCAGCCAGTTTGAACTGGCTCCAGCACACCCTTGACTGGGCTCCTATAATACTATTCCCCATATTGGTGAATGAAAAGTGTACCATAATGCAGAGTTTTTAAATGAATAATAAATATGTTAATATACATTTGTTTCTTTTATAGGAAGGTAATATAATGATATAGCTCAATGTAATTCAATATGCATTTATTAAATACTTTGTTCCAAGCACTGTCCTAGGTGACTAGCATATAGAGACAAAAAAAAAAAAAAGGAAAGAGCTACTGCCTTCAAGGAGCTCACCTTCTACTGGAAGGTGTACACATGTACACAGATTAATAAATAAAAAATAAATTGAAGTTCACTAACACTTTGGAGGATCAGAAAAGAAAAGGCCTCCAATAGGAGGTGGCACTTGAGCTAAGCCTGAGTTTTCAATCTCCCCTGCCCTCTCTTTTACATTTTTCACTGTGGAAAACATGATGCTTTCTGAAGAGTTCACAAACAATTCATGCAAGTAGGGAATTAATCTATCTATGAATCTACAATATATTTGTTTTCATATATGAATACACATTTCACCTCTGAAAGAAGTAAATATAAGGAGCTAATTTAAAATATTTTGGTTTGTCCTTTAAATGATAACAAATGCCAAAGATTGGGATGTAGCTTTATTTTTCACTGATCTAATAATCTACATATTATTTCACATTGTAGTTATTATTGTGTGTGTCATATTCACCTACTAGATTACAAAACCCATGTGGAAAAGAACTACTGTATATCACCCAGCACCCAGCAGGTCAAAATTGAAATAATTCAGTGCATTACATTTACCCCAGGACCTCAGTGGGATAGTGAAAATATATCTGTGAAAGTACCTAAATTCCTGCCAAGTAATGATTTCGTCAATAGGCAATTAGCTGATTTGGAATGAATATGTTATTCAGGATGTCTGGCTAAACTTTTATTTTGAGTGATACTAGGTGATCAATTAATAAAAACTTCTTCTAGGCTTTTAGGATCTATAGATAATTTTACTACTGGTTTTTTAATAAATTAAGCAATCACACAAGCATGCATCAAGCATTTATCATGTGCTAAGCATCATGCAAAACACTAGTGATACAAAGAAAAAGCAAAAACAGCCCTTACTCTCAAAAAGCTTACATTCTAATGGAGGAGACGTGAATGAATATATATACACACACACATATATATGTGTGTATATATATGTATATATACATGTATGTATGTATATGTATATATGGGTATAGCATACATACATACACATGTGTATATGTGTGTACATGCACATGTACATGCATACATTTATGTATATACAAACTCCTAAAAAGGAGACAGAATGTAGCCATAGACAGGTTTCAATGGAAGAAATCCAGGTCATCAATAGCTATATGAAGAATATTCTAAATCACGAATAATTAGAGAAACACAAATTGAACAACTCTAAGTTACCCATCACACTCATTTGATTGGCAAATTTTTGGGGGAAATAGATACATTAATGCAATATTGGAGTTTTTGACTAGTCTAGCCATTTTTAAAAGTAATTTAGAACTATGGTCCCAAACCTATTAACCTCTGTATACACTCTGTCCTAAAGATATCATTATTATGTCTATATCCTGAGGAGATCAAAAAAAAAAAGAGGAAAAGAATCTATATGTATATAACACTTATAACAGCTCTTTATGCAGTGACAAAGAATTGGAAGCTGAAGAGGTGTCTATCTATCAGGGAATGGCTGAACAAATTATAGTATATAAAGGTGACTTAATGCTATTGTTCTATAAGAAACAATGAGGAAGATGGTTTCAGAGAAACCTTGGGAGACTTTTATGAACTGATGCAGAATGAAGTAAGGAGAATAATTTACATAATAATATTGTAAAGCAAACAACTTTGAAAGACTTAGAAAATATGATCAATGCAATGACCAACCATAATTCAAAGGACTCATGATGAAGCATGCTACCCACCTCTTGATATAGAGGTGATAGACTCAGAGTACAGATTGATGTGTCACACAAATTTTGAATATGGCTCATAAAGGAATCTGATTTGCTTGACCACACACACACACACAAATGTGGATGTGTGTGTGTGTGTGCATGCATGTGTGTGTGTGTGTGTATATATATATATATATATATATGTATATATATGTATGTGTACACAAGTTTTATGTCTCTTGCTTTCTCATTGAGGGATAGAGAGAGGTGGAAGAAAGAGAATTTGGAGCTGAAAATAAAATAAAACTGTATTTAAAAAGAAAGAAAGAAAGTAGCCTTAGAGAAGAAAGCACTACTAAGAAAGTTCTCCTGCACAGGTGGTGCTTAAGATGAGTCTTAAAGGAAATCAAGAATTCCAAGAGTTGGAGGTTAGGACATAGTGAATTCCATGCATAAGGGACAGACAGTGCAAAAGAACTAAATGAATGGATGAATGAATAAAAATATTTATTAAGTCAGTCAACTAGCATTTATTAAGCATCTATTATGTGTCTGGTATTGTGCTGTGTTGTGGATAGCAAAAAATAAAAAAAGAAGCAAAAAACAGTCCCTGATCTCAAGGAATTCATAGTCTATGGGGGAGACAATATGCAAACAATGTTCACCCAAGATCCAGACAGGATAAGTTGAGGGTAGTCTCAGAGAGAAGGCACTAAGATTAGAGAAGACTTAGAAAGGCTTTTTGCAGGTGAGACTTTCACTGAGAATTGGAGGAAACGAGGGAAGAGAGGAGGTAAAGATGAAGAAGGAGAGAGCTCTAGGCATGGGGGACAGCCAATGAAAATGCTTAGAGCTAGAAGATGGCACGTTGTGCATGAGAAACAGCCAAGAGACCAGTATTAATGTATTGCAGAGTATGTGGTAGGAGATGAAATGAAAGAAGAACAGAAAGGAAAAGACTAGGAACGGATCAGAGGAAGGGGTCAGAACGGAAAAGAAAATACTAGGAGGGTTTTATAATACAAACAGAAAATTTTATATTTGATCTTGAAAGTGATTGGGAGTCACTGGAGTTTACTAAATGGGGGAAAGAGGTAACTATAATTTTCTACCTCTTTGCTCTCCTGGACTTCATTGCTCCCTCAACAACCTGCGCCCCAGTGCCCCAGTGGATAGAGCTCTGGGCCTGGAGTCAGGAAGACCTGAGTTCAAATCTAGCCTCAGACACTAGCTGTGTCATCCTAAGCAAATCACTTAACCTCTGTTTGCCTTAATACATTAGAGAAGGAAATGAAAACATCTCTAGTATCTTCACCAAAAAAACCCCATATGCAGTATGCTTCATAGGGTCATGAAGAGTTAGACATGACTGAATTTCTGAACAACAACAATAACAATAGGAGTAAAATTTAAGCCTGGCATATAGTAGGAGCTTAATAAATGTTATTAATAAAAGCCTATGTTACTGATCTCTGGAGTATTTAGAGGGAAGTAATATATTAGGATTCTGGGAAGGAAAGAAAGGGCTAGGGTATGAAGAGCTTTAAATGCCTAATAGGAGTTTATATTTGATTCTGGAAATAAAAGGGAAACATAGAAGGTTTTTTTTGGGGGGGTGGGGAGAGGATAGGGTGGTGGAAGAACAGAGAGGACCCAACCAAATCTAATCTAGGAAAATCACTTTTGCAGCTGTGTGGTTTGGAAAAGAGATAAACTTGAGGCAAGGGAATAGAAGCTCACACCCAAGCATATAAAGAGTCAAAAAAAAATGTTCTTTCCCCTTCCAGTGAATCGAAACCTCCCAGAGATCTATATAGTTATTTTGACTTAAAAGATTTCCTGGAATTGAATCACCCTTTCATCCCCTTCCCCAGGCCCTGAAATGAAAACACTTTGGGTTGCTAGAGAGGAAAGCAATACTTCTACCTCCCAGGCTCCATTATAGTCATCCCAACTTTACAGCAACCCAGGTTGCTTCTCTTACTCTTACATTAACACCATAAAAATGAATAGATACTGAACTATACTGTGAGAATTCAGAAAGTTGAAGTAAGACAGACTTTAGTATGAAGCCTCAAATCCTAAACTACTTGTAAGATCACCCAAAGCATCTTTATTTAAAGGTGAAATTATTAGCATCCCCTCACAATTCCCATCTTATAACATATTCTACAAGATTCACATAAACACATTAATTAAAAAATATATAAATAATTTCTAGATAAAGCAAAGAAATTTCTCCAAGATTTCTGAGAAAAAGATATTCTAATTTTGTCATTTCAAATCTGCTTTCAAATCTCAGGTGAACTTTGAATG
This sequence comes from Phascolarctos cinereus, assembly GCF_003287225.1. Taxonomy (NCBI): domain Eukaryota; kingdom Metazoa; phylum Chordata; class Mammalia; order Diprotodontia; family Phascolarctidae; genus Phascolarctos; species Phascolarctos cinereus. Next base: position 100,314,430 of record NW_027555958.1, on the reverse strand, counting down.
CTTTTATGGGGTTATTCCAGCCTTATTTTCAGTTAGGTCTTCTGTGAAAACATTGCAAACAAACCTAAATCACCAAGAATTGGAGGTAATTTGAAGAGATCAAAGGGTTGTATGAGTTTGGGGGCATCTCAGGAAGCCCTATCATTGAAACCATGATGGCTTGGTATGATGAGTTGTTTGAGGCTGAGTGGTCTAGACTCTCTGAATTCACAAAGCAGAAACAAAATTATCCACCTGCAATTTCCAAGAGATCCACTGGAAAGTGAGCTGTTTCCTGAGAAAAGTCCTATTACCTTTAATTCAATTATGCCCTATGGACTCCAAGGTTCACTGAAAGCAAGGTGGCCTTTAAATCACCCATTTCTCTTGATGGTGTTCTGACACTGGCCTCACTAGCACAAGACTACTTCTAACTCAGCTCTGCCCCTTTTCAATCATAGCTTTCTCTTAGTGCTTCTTTCTGTGGCACCCCTCTGACCTCCACCCAGCTTCCTCAAAGGACACTTGTGGTTCAGGAATTGAGGTATCCATCTGCTCTAAAACCCTATTCTTCATCTTCACACAACTTAACAACTTTGAACCTTATATCTCTCTTTTCACTGTCTTCCTTTGCTCATGTTACCACAGTTTTGCTTACCCTGGACAGTACAGGTTCATTCTTATATCTCTTCAATGCTCCTATCACCGACAAATAATGAACAGTTCTGTAGTCTATCACTACTAGATTCCTTCTCTATGAATCTATTTCAACTGTCTAATAGGGGTGGGGAGCCTGCGGCCTCAAGACCACTTGTGGCCATCCAGGTCCTCAAATGGGGCCCTTTGACTAAATCCAAACCTCACAGAACAAATCTCTTTAATAAAAGGATTTGCTCTGTAAAACTTGGACTCAATCAAAAAAGGCACACCCAGGACCTAGAAAGCCACATGTGGCCTGGAGACCACAGGTTCTCCCCTGGACTCTAAAACACACCTTTCTTCTCTAATCTCCCCCACTCTGAACTGATGAGGGTAGAACCTATTTAGTGGTAAGGTGAAATCTTTAAGTACAATTTTCAATCGTTTGCAAAGCCAAGAATAAATTACTTTTGGATTATCAATTGGTTTAGCCACTCCACTAATATTCAGTAATATTCCTCATGACCTTATTTGGGCTTTTCTTGGCAAAGATATGAGTGGTTTGCCATTTCCTTCTCCAGCTCATTTTACAGATGATAAAACTGAAGGCAAAAAAAGTTAAGTGACTTGTCTAGGGTTACATAGCTAATCTGTGACTGAGGCTTTGAACTCTGGTCTGTCTGACTCCAGGCTCCTGGTAATGTATCCACTGCATTACCCAGCTGCCCCACTAACATTTACATAGTTAAAAAAGATTATATTTCCCCGTCTCTGTCTTTCTCATGCTCTCACACACAAACTAGTGGTCATTGATAATATGCATATGCATATTCTAACTGTTTAAATAAATAGGTCTAAGGATTAGAAAGATTTCATTTAACAAGAAATTGGCCTCTTATTTACATATATTATTAGACTGACGATTTGGAACTGAAAAGGACCCTTGAGGACCTTCTAGCCTAATCCTCCCTTTTACGGATGGAGAAATGGAGACCCAGGGAGTCTTGCTTGAGAAGGTTTCCATGCCATGATTTAAATCACTGTACCCTGGGGCCTTAAATCAATTGAATGTTTTAGAGAAAAAATTCTAATTTGCTCAGTGAAAACAATATGTTTTCATTGTATGCAAAAAAAAAAAAAAACCCAACCAAGCCATGGAGTAAATATGTGTATGTATGCTTCTCTTGTCACTCAATACGCATTTATTAATTACCTACCATGTGCTAGTTACCATTCTAAGAACTGGGGATACAAAAAAAAATCTATTGGGGGAAGAGAACAAAAAGAAGCTGAAAATGGGGTAGTGGGTTAAGAGGGGAAGATGGTATCTACCAGAGGACGTGATGAAGTCCATAGGAGTACAGCTAGCTGGGGAAATGACGAGATGGCTGGCCCGAGTGTCCTTCTTAAGTGGAAACTTTGGAAGGAGCTCTTTGTTCAGCCTTTCCACAGAAGGGCAGGGAGTACTGAGGGTATAGATGAGGCACACGAGGCATTGAGTACCAAGGCTAATGCAATCTAGAAGTAGAATGTGGTTATCTTTGGGGTTCCTGGGTATGTGATGAGGAAGTTCAAAGGAGTGAAGTAGATGAGAAATTAAAACATCTTGTGTCCCTATAACAGCCTTGCACATATACAGAATAGTTATGTTCATAAAAAAAATTATAGGAACACAGTATTTCAGAGCTAGAAGGGATCTCAGTGATCATCTCTCAAACTTGAAGAAGAATCCCTTCTAGCAAATAATCATCTAGCCTTTGCTTGAACGTAGATGCTGAGAAGTCACTCCCTTTGGAGGCAGCACATTTCATTTTTGAATAGGTCTGATAGCAAGTTTCTGTTTTGTTTTGTTTTTCCTGACAACGTGCCTAATTTTGCCTCTTTGCAACTCCTACCCATTACTCACAGTTCTGTTCTTTAGAATCAAATGGAAGAAGCCTAATGACTTTTATTCATGAGAGCCTTTCATGAACTTGAAAGTATCACTTATCCCTAGAGTTTTCTTTTCTCCAAGCTAAGTAAATCCATTACCTTTAGTCAATCCTAATGCATCAGGGAGTTTAGACACTTTGTTATCCTGCTTGTCACCTCTAAATGCTCTCCAGCTAATTAATATCCTTCCTAAAATGTTATTCTCAGAATTAAGGATCATACTTCAGATGTGGTCAGATCAAAGCATAATATAATGAGACTCTTGCATCCTTGTTCTTCTCTTAATGGAGCTGAAGTTTATATTCACTTTCCTGGCTTCCATATTCTAGTGTTAAACTTATATTAAACTTGCAGTCCTTTGAAATCCCAGATCTTCTTCAGTCAAACTGCCATCTCATCCTGTCTCTCTCATCTTGGAATTGTGAAATTGATTTTTTGGATCCCAAGTGTAAGACTTTATTTGTTTTTTCAATTTAAATTTCATCTTACTGAATTAAGCCCAATATGTTTGCCTAGTAAGATCTTTTGGATGCCATCTCTATCATATAGTATGCTAGTTATCCCTCTAAGCTTTGTCAATTGCATATTTGTTAAGCATGTTGCAAATGACACAGTGAATTGATATATAGTGAATATAGTGACTTCACTAAAAAAAGTGTTAAGGGCCCAGGGCTGGGCACAAGTCCCTGAAACACTCACTAGAGAACCCCTACCAAGTTGTTATCAAGCCGTTAATGACTACTTTTTGTGCTTGGTCTTTCAATCAACTACTAAAAGTAGTCCAGCCCACATTTCTATATATTTTCCAATAGAATAACATGAGAATAAAACACCTTTCAAAAGTCTAGGTTAGCATCTATCTATAGAGATCTAACTATAAATACATCAAGAGGAATGCTATATGTATGTGTGTATACACACATATACACATAAATGTATCTATATGGCATATCTATATATCTATAGATATATCAAGGGGAATGCTACATATATGTGTGTGTATCTATAGACACACACACATAAACATGTATATAGCATATCGAGAGTATATAGTACATCTATCTATAGAGATCTATGGATCTTTATATATGTATAGAGATTGTTATAATGATAGATGTTTATATATACACACATACATACCTGTATGTGTATATCTATCTATCTATCTACTTACCTACTTGCCTACCTGTCTATATATCTATCTATGACTCTTCCTGATTCCTCACCCTCTGCTCTTTCCATTATTTTACATGGTTGGGGTTCAACATTGCTGCTGCTGCTGCTGCTGCTGTTGCTGCTGCTGCTACCTGGGATGTTGATGCAGGACTCTAGGATCTCTGGAGATCCTTTCCATTTCTCAGATTCTGTAATTCTACTCCACAATTCTGCCTATCACTCAACTTCATTTCCGTTCCCTCCCACCTTAAACTATGAACTGTTGAGGAAAAATCTGGCTTTTTTTATGCATTATGCTCTGCTGGTACAAGGTCTTGCATGAAGTAGATGTTCAGAAATGATGATGAGACAAGCCTAAAATTATGATCAGAAAACAAATGGTTAGAGGAATAGAAAAATAATTTCCTAATTGTGAATAAAAACAATCAATATGAAAATGATATAAAAATTCTTTCAGAACCAGGCATATAATGTATTCCAAGAAACATACAGTGAGTGGGACATAAGATTTAAAGAAAAAAGCACAAAATTCATGAACCACATATTTCAAGATCATGGCAGATGGCAACTGAAGCCATGAAATTAAAAGAAGCTTACTACTTGGAAAGAAAGCTATGGCAAATCTGGATAGCATACTAAAAAGCAGAGACATCAGTTTGTCAACAAAGGTCTATATAGTCAAACCTATGGTTTTTCCAGCAGCAATGTATGACTGTGAGAGTTGGAGTATAAGGAAATATGAGAGCTTCAGAATTGATACTTTTGAATTGTGGCTCAGGAGAAGACTTTTGAGAGTTCCTTGGACACCAAGGAGATCAAATAGTCAATACTTAAAAAAATAATTCAGACTATTCATTGGAAGGTCAAATGGTGAAGCTTAAGCTTAAGTACTTTGGCCACATAATGAGAGACAGGACTCATTGGAAAAGGCCCTGATGTTGGGAAACATTGAAAGCAAAAGGGAAAGAGGATGGCAGAGAATGAAATAGATAAATAATGTCATGGAAACAATGAGCATAAACTTGGACATACTTCGAGAGATAGTGGAGAATAGAAGAACCCGGTGTGTTACAGTCCAGGGGGTCAGAAGGAGTTGGACAGGACTGATTGACTGAACAACAACATGGTTCATATGTCTGGCTTCCTATATAGTAAATTCTTAAGATACCAGTTTTGGCCACTCAGCTCCAACAAATGGAGGCTCTTATTTATGTACAAAGTGATCCAGAATCATATACATCTATATAGCTCCTCCACGGTTTTGACGCCTGGTTTCTCAGATCTGAATTTCCTTGTCATCTGTCCAGTATAGTTTCATTTGTTTCTATTAACTTTGGTCACGTTTGGTTTTTGTCACAGGATTGGAAATTTCTGATTTCTACCTTGCCTCCCCTTTTAATCACCATAATCTCATGAATTTGGTTTTCCCAGTCCTGTTCTCCTCTGGAGATGATGGCTATTGATCCCTCATTTCCTGTTATGCCCTGGTTGGGCTTTAACAAAATAGAGTAGCCAAAAACTTTTTAAGAATTGCATTCTATAGTCCATGTAGTGTAGACTACATAACTCTATCACTCACTAAGGTATTATTTTCCTCCCATTCCTTCTAGAATATCTATTTTGCATTAGCTTCCTTCTTCACAGAATTCAGTCACACCTGTTTCAGATTTCAGTGATTAACTCCCTTGTGACAGGAAGGGCAAGCAGACTGGCAGGCAGCATCTAGAAGATACAAATATTATTTACTACCTCTCTCTGGAAATTTAAAAACAATGTAAACAAATTACTTTGGAAGCCACCTGCAAAACAGTGATAAAACAAACCACGTTTATGCAATTACTCCATGACAATAGTCAAGAAAATTGCTGTTAGAAACGTAAAAATATTTCCAGTACCTGCAGACACAATTAACTGTTATCCCTAAAAACTGCATTATCTCATTAGAATTTTCCTTTCTTTCTTGTGAGGGAACCTCTTTGTCTCCTCTGATACTACCACCATCTTGGTACCCTGATCACTTCACACCTAGACCACTGAATTAATTTCCTGATTGATCTCCATGCATCAAACCTCTTTCCACTTTAGTCTATCCTCCAATCTCTTGTCAGACAATCTTCCTAAAGTGCAAATCTGACCACGTTAACCTCCCTTTTGATAAACTCCTGTGGCTCCCTATTACTTCCAGCATCAAATATAAAATCCTGTATTTGGCTTTTAAAGTTCTTTAGAATCCAACCTCTTTCTATATTTCCAGTCTTCTTAAATTTTACTCCTCTGCAAGAACTCTGTGATCCATTGACACTGGCCTCCTCACTATTTTTCACACAAAATATTCCATCTGACTCAGGTCATTTTCACTGCCCCCCCCCCCACGTTTGGAACTCTTTCTCTTAATCTCTACTTCCTGGATTCCTTAGCTTCTTTCAAGTTTTATCTAAAGTCTCAACTTTCCCACTCCTCTTTAATGCTAGTATATCTAATCTATCCTGCATTCATTTTATTTGTACATAATTGTTTGCATATTGTCTCTTCCTGTTAGACCATAACTTCCTTAACGTCAGGGACTGTCTTTATCTTTCTTTGTATCCAAGCACTTAGCACAATGTCTAACATATAGTAGAAAGTGGATTAAATATTAGTTGATTGATTGTCCAACCAAAGATCCAATGGGAAGAAAATTTAAAGAATATATTGTGTCTGGAATTCAGAGTGCCATTATATGAAGTTATAGGGTGGGCAGGAAGAAGAAAGGAAGGAAGGAAAGAAGGAAGGAAGGAAGAAGGAAGGAAGGAAGGAAGGAAGGAAGGAAGGAAGGAAGGAAGGAAGGAAGGAAGGAAGGAAGGAAGGAAGGGAGAGAGGGAGGGAGAGAAGGAAAAAAGTAAAGAAGGAAGGAGGAAGGCAGAGAGAGAGGTGGGGAGAGAAAAGAAAGAACAAAGGAAAGAAAAAAGGAAGAGAAAGAGGAACTCTGATTTGAATAATCTGCTTTAATCTACAACACAGAACCTCTCCCTCTTTGCATGTTTTTTATTCATGATGATGTGAATACTTAACAGCCTTTGTTCTCTCCTACTTCATTTTATTTTTAATTGGGTCTCTCCCTTAGTTTTTAGCTGTGATCTTTTCAAAGTTCTCTTGAACAGTAGAGTTCTCCAAGGTAATTCCTCCATGTAATAATCTCAGTTACAGCTCATTTTGATTTGGTATCTTTAAAAAGACTTTTTACTGTTTTTATTCCTTATAAGAAAATAAATCTTGTTCCTGGGTTGACCCAGGATAGACCCAAATCCTGAGTTTGGGCTCTACATTTTTAAAGCCTAAGCACTAAGTATGATAAGCTCTCTAACAATCTGCAACAATGAATCATTTGAAGAAAAGATAAGATGTTTCATCTGGCTGCTAATCAAATACCTAAACCAGGGGAACATCATTTTTTGTTACCTTGATTTTTTTCCTTACTCATTTTCTTCGTTTTCACTATTTTTTAAAAAGTTTTTTTAATCCAATTACTTTCAATTTTGTTCGTATGCCATTTAATTATGTTCTGATTAATCAATAGACATTTCAATTTTGGGGCAGGTAGGTGGCATGGTGGATAGAGTGCAGGGCCTGAAGTCAGGAAGACTCATTGTCCTGAGTTCAAATCTGGCCTCAGGCACTTAGTGGCTGTATGACCTTGGACAAGTCACTTAACACTATTTGCCTCAGTTTCTTCATCCTTGAAATGAGCTGGAGAAGGAAATGGCAAACCCTTTCAGTATGTTTGCCAAGAAAACCCCAAGCGGGTTCAAGGGAGTAAGACACAAGTGAAGAACAACCAACATCATATAGTGTCTGAGCCCAGGGGGGTAGGACCCAACCTGTGATTTCACTAGTAGAGTGAAATCAGTTACTTCTGTTACTTCTCAGAGAAGTAACCTTCTGAACTCAGCTCAGCACCTTCCTCGGATTTGTAGACTTAAAGAGTTATGCTTGGAGGGCACTAAGAGGTTAAATGCCAAACCCAGAGCCATGCAAGCAGAGTGAGTTAAAGGCTGAACATAACACTAGGCTTTCTTGGCTTCAAAACAGGCACTCTGTTACACTACATTCATTCAATCAATCAATCAAAAAACATTTGTTAATCACATACTATGTGCCAGGCACTATGTTAAGCTATGTGGTATCTAGAAGGTGCTTAATAGACTAGAAGAATCAGAATTTAGGAATACCTGGAAGGACCAAGCTATGTCAATTGACACAGGGCATTTAAAAAAAAAAAACGTGTACGACAAAGGAAATCAAGATAGATGAAAGCTTTTATTTCAAAGTAAAATTAAAATATCTGCTTGTAATCATTTGTTTTTTAAAGTATATCTGCCCAGTAGGAGAAATCATAATAAATTTATGTGTGTATATATATTTATATTTGTTTTAAAGTTTATTTATTTTATTCTAAACTTAAGAAATAAGATAAGGATCTCCATAACAACAGAATAGAAAAGAGATGATTATACATGAAACTGCAAATCTGCTATGTACAACTTGCTATTTCTTTGAAATATATAATAAAATTACCATATAACTTTCTTTTTTTTTTCTTCTCCACCCCTGCCCTAGAGATGGCTACCATTAGATACAAATATATTATGTTTAAAATTATAATAAATACATGTAGAGGTAATTGACATATCTAGTTCTTCTAATGTTAATAAATACTTATTGACTGATTGACTACAAGTAGATAAGAAAAGTCATATTCACTTCTTAAACCTGGATTTATCTCCTTTACATGTGGAGCATAGGAGACAATATGACATTAAGGTTGGGAAAAACTCACAAAAAATAGTTTGTGTGTGTATACATATATACACATACACACATATGTGTGTATGTGTATATATGTGGATTTGTGTGTGTCTCTGTGTGTGTGTGTGTAGGTATATATGTCAAATATATGCATATATACTTCATGTATATATATATTTGAAATGACTCTCTCGCATCTAGTATGTAAAGCCAATATTGAGCTGGTGTCTACTGCTTAATGGATTACATACTTCATAAAAAAAGTTACCTATCTGAGATCAAATAACACATTTAAAATTTCCTACCATTTGCTTATAAGAACTACAAAGAGATACTTTCAGCAAATATCATCCAAGTGTGGTGTTTAATGGATCAGCTAACTGTCTTTTGAATACTCCCACTGGAAACTGTTTCATTTGTACCACAAAGATTCCTGCACTGGGGTCTGTCTGTGTGGCATCAGGCAGCACAATCTCACCACAATCTCACTACCAGATGGTTCTATTAAGTTTCTGTCTGATCTCTGGGTTCAGGTACCAGTTAAGAGAGGATGCCCTGCTAAACTGGACAGTATTTTTCAATGAAGCCTAAAATTGCATTATTTGGGTTTTTTTAGCTATCATACAACACTATTAACTCATACTGAATTATAATTCATGAAAACTCCCAAATCTTGTCTATCCAGTTAAAATGAAATGCTTAGGAATCTATAACTTAATTGTATAGTTTAAAATATCTAGGGAAATAGAAAGTCTCCTGATTTCTAGATTTGGAAAATATTAAAGAAAAAAAGCTATTTCTTGTAAATTTTGAGATGCCACATAAAGATAAGTGATTCTGTAATTAGCATTCTGTCCCTTCCCCACTTCCCATCTACTTCCTGCCATTTCTTCTACAGGACATTACCAGATCTACAGAATCACAGAATTTGAGAGTTGAAATATATCTTTATTAAATGCCTATTATGTGTCAGGCACTGTGCTAAAGACTGGGGATACAAAAAGAGGCAAAAGACAGTCCCTATTCTCAAGAAGCTTATAGTCTAAGAGGGAAGATAACAACCAAACAGATATGTACAAAAAAAAAGCTACATATAGGAGAAATAGGAAATAAATAAGAGGGGAAAAGTCCTGGAATTAAGGAGAATTGGGAAAGCCTTCCTGTAGAAGATAAGATTTTATTTGTGACTTGAAATCCAAGGAAGCCAGTAGACAAAGACAGAGAAAGAGAGAGAGAGAGAGAGAGCGCACATTCCAGGCTTGGTGGATAGCCAGAGAAAATGCCTAGAGCAGAAAGACAGAGTGTCTTGTCCTTAGTAGCCAGGAAGTTAATGTCACTGGGTCAAATAGAACATGGAAAAGAGTGATGTATGAGAAGACTGGAAATATTGGGGTTTGGGAGGGGAGAGATTAGAAGGTATGTTAGTGACCTTCTAGTCCAACCAATATACCAAAAGAGTCCCTACTATAACATACCTCCCAAGTGGTCATCCAACTTCTGTTTGAATGCCTTCAAGGAGAAAGAACTGATTACCTTTGGAACTAGTCTGTTCTACTTTTGTTAGAAAGTTTATCCTGATTATAAGCCTAAATTTGCCTCTGCAGTTTCCACTCAGGCTCCTGGTTGTGCCCTCCGGGGTCAAATAGAACAGGCCTTATTCCTATACTACATGACAATCCTTCAAACAGCTGAAGACAGTTATCACATTTTCCCTGTGTCTGATTGTTAGCCACTGATATGATCACAAAAAGAACAAAAATGCAGAAGAAGGCAGCCAGGAATTAGGAGGTGTAGAAACTCCAGTTTCAGGCTTGCCTATGCAAGTATAGGCCGTGTTTGTCATGTGTTTCTTCTTTACATTGCCATTGCTTTGTGGGGGAAGGGAGGAAGTATTGATGAAATTCTTCTTCCCCACCACCACACTACATTTCAGTCTAGAAACCCAAGGGACAGAACGTTTGAAAAAGGGTCCCTAGGGTAAAAAGGTTAAACTTTACTTTTGTGGAGTACAAGAAGGGCAGTTCCTAAATATGGGCCTCAGCCACCAATCATCAGATCTAGTTACAGGAAACTAATCAGAGAAGTCCCCTCTCTAGTGAGGTAGGGAGCATGTCTATTTCCAAGAGAGTTACTCCATCTAACAAAGATCCACACTTTGAAATCTTGTCTAGTTTAGTTATGGGGAGTCATATAATTGACTAGAGGTTCTTCTGATCACCCCTCTATATACACTTTGATGTTACTTCATATATTTGAAGGGGAAAAAACATGGAGTAACAGTTGGCATATTTTATATTGTTTATTATATAAAATCTCTTAGTCATGTGCTTGAACTATAGGGTAGAACATTGGACTTAGAGTCATGAAAGACAAGAGTTAAATCTTGTATCAGACACCTACTAACTGTGTGACCTTGGACAAATCACTTAAACTCTCCTCTCCCAGTTTCTTTATCTGAAATAGGGATAATAATATCACCTACTTTCAAGGGTTGTTGTGAGAATCAAATCAGATAATGTATGCCAAGTATTCCGCAAACCTTAAAACATTATATAAATACAGCTGCTACTATTTCTTCTTGTTATTATTATTATTATCCCAAATAATGAATTCAAAACTTCACCAGTTATAGCTTTCCTATCTGCTCAAATCCCAGCCTCTGTCATTTCTCAGTTTCTTTCCTTAATTCTTTTTTTAAACTAATTAATTTATTTTTAGTTTTCAACATTCATTTCCTTAAGTCTTTGAGTTTTAAATTTTCTCCCTCTCCCTCCCCACCTTCCTCCCCAAGAAGACATGTAATCTGATATGGGCTCTGTATCTACATTCCTATTAAACATATTTTCACATTATTCATGTTGTAAAGAAGAATTAGAACCAATTGGAAGAACCACAAGAAAGAACAAAACAAAACAGAAGAAAAAAGCAAATAGTATGCTCTGATCTGCATTCAAACTCTATTGTTCTTTGCATGTGGATAGCATTTTACCTCATGAGACTTCTCTTCCCTTAATTCTTTAACTTTCTTCCAACTTACTTCCTAGTTGCTCTTATACCAACTCCTTGAGCCCTCCTACAAAGATTCACTATCATTTATTATTATCACAATAAAATAGAAAAAACTCAAGTGGGTGCTTAAGGAATGATTTTTGAAAATGATAAAACAAGCAATTTAAATATCCTTCTTCCTTTACATCTTGATAAAATACCTGCCTTTATTTTTGTCTGTATATGTATACACACACACATACACACATAAATATATTAGACTATAATTCAAGAGGTTGGACAACATTGAAAATAATTGTGGACAACTTGAAAATGGGAGGTGCCTCGGATACAGCAAAGAGGGTTGGGTTTGGGTGGATGATTCTAACAGGCAAACTGAGATAGACCTTTCCAGAAACTGTTTTAGTGGCAAGTAAGGTAACAATCTTAATGTGTGCAGTACAGAAAGGGCTATTTGAAAAAAAAAATTAACAGCATGTATAAATACAGGTAGTACTTCTCCATAATGTCATATTCAATCATGAAGAATAACAAAGTAGGTTCTGGGAAGTATCTACAAATGCTTAAGATTAGTGACAGAAACACTACCTCAACCCAGATGGCTTAAGTAGGAATCAAAATATATGGTTTTCTGAACCAGAGCTTGTTAAACTTTACATGAATTAAACCCCTAATATCAACATTAGCTGGATAAAGATGAAACTGCTGATTCCCTGAAAAGACATTGGACATTAACCAAAAGGCACAGCTGATGTTAACATTTTGTTGGCTTAGACTTAAGCTGTAACATATATACTATTTATGGATTGTAAACCCTAGTAGTCAAGATCTTTGTAAAATTTATCCTGGCAAATCGCCCAGAACAATGCCATGTGCACATGAATGCTTGCTTAATAAATACTATTTGGTGATAATGATGATGGTGATAATGATGATGATTCCTGGCTCTCTCATGCTGAAGCTGTCACAGCCTGGGGCTACTTAGCAGCTTAGTGCTCAGAAGTCCACAAAGGATAGCCAAAGACCAAGGTCAAAGAAGGTAGAGATAATTTTCAAAGGTGTATATTGTTTAAGTCTGAAAGCAAACAATAAAAACAGTGAGCCAACATCAGAAACTAGGACCTGTCAGAACCATCACTGGAGATGCCCAAGTGGGATCTGCCATGAGAATCAACTCAAAGTCTGGTCCTGCAAGGAATTTATGAAGATCAGGGTAACATATGAGTCCAGGTGGGACTGTGATGATACGCTTATGCAAATGGTTCAAGACTCGGTTTACCTTTTCTCTGTATTTATGAAAGATGGGAAACTCTGACACCTAAGCTGCTGCTAGATGGTATAGTTGATAGAGAAATTAGATCAGAGTCTGGAAGACCTCAGTCAAATGTGATCTCAGATGAACTTTCTTTGACTCCTACACCATGGCCCCATGTAAGGTACCTCCCTTACCATACATACTTACCTGCTTTATAGCTTTTCTCCCATTGAATTGTAAGCTCCTTTACACAGTAAATTCCTTGAGGGCAGGGACTGTCTTTTCTGTATTTCTGAGTGCAGGACAGTGCCTGACACAAAATAGACACTTAATAAATTATTAACTGCTAGTTGGTGTACTGGACAGTAGACCAACAGTGACCTTGAACGACTCACTTCATCTGCCTTGGTTTCCCCAATTGTAAAACAGTATTGTGAGATTCAGATGAGATATTTTAAAAAGTGCCTAGTACAGTGACTGGCACATAGTAGGTACTTATTAAATGCTTGTTTCCTTCATTCTTTCCTCCCTCCTGTCAAAACAAGGACTTAAGCTTAGGTCCTTCCTGGTTCTGAGGTTGGCTCTTTATACTCTCTGCCATGCTGAAATGAACTGAATTCTTCATAAGTACTACAGGAAAGCTAAGGTTTTCTGGGCAGAATGAATTAGCTTTTGACAAAAGTCTTAAATATCAAATATCAACTTCTATTACTGCAATACTGAAGACATACAAATCTATACTGGAGTACTGAAGAAAGTTGACCTTCATTTTCTCTTTTGCTACCTGGGAACCAAGGCTGATTGACAGTGTGAAGGAAAACTCTTTTCCTCCAATCCTTTCTGTCAGAGGCCTTATATTTCCTTAACATAGCTGCTTCCTTACACACAGACACAGTGCTAATTTCTCCCTATGCTAACTTAACCAGAATTAGAAATACGAAATCAAGCAAATTAAGCTTTACAGGACAGAGTAGAAAGAGAACTAGACCATTCTTTGAGTTCTTCCTCCTGTGCTTACTGGCTTTGTGACTCTGAGCACTCCACTTGATGTATCTGAATCTTTCATTTCCTCACATGTAAAATGAGGATGATAAGAAGTGTTTTACTTTCCTTACACAGTTGTTCTGAAGAAAAACAGGGACTGGACCTTTGGTTGAATTAATATAGTAGTGAGTTGGAAGAGGGTTAGAGAAATAAAAAAAGAAATTGATCAAGAGGAATGATAGAGGCTGGGATTTGAACAGAGAGGGAAGCTATAACTGATAAACATGGTAAAAAAAATTTCCTCTAACAATGCACGTCTGTACTTTGTTTTTCTTGCAACATAAAATCTTATAGAGTTGCTTTGAGCAGAGGTGTCAAACAAGAAGCTTCCAGTGGCATTGCAACCCACAGGACTCTGGGAGTGTGTTAGAACTAGATTAAAATGTAATTGAGAACTATATAACAAAATAAAATACAATAGAACATAGATAATGTTAACATGTGGCTTTCTAACCTGATACCAGCCTGTAGGATTTAATGGCCCCATTCCTATTTGAGTTTGACACCAAAGGCCTAGAGAACTGAGATGTTAAGACATGTGCCCAGGGTTACTATGAGTCAGAGGTGGGACATCATCACCATCATCATCACCACCAAGATTACCACCACAAGATCAACTCACATTTATGTGGTACTTTAAGGTTTGTAAAGTGCTTTACAAATATTATCTCATTGTCTTCACAACAACCTGAAATAGGTGTTATTATCCCCATTTTATAGAATATGAGGAACTGAAGCAGAGGTTAAAGTGACTTGCTAGTAAATGTCTGAGGCTGGATTTGAACTCTGGTTATCTTCTTAACTCCAGGTTCAGTGCTCTATGCCCTGGGCCACCTAGTTGTCCTGAACCAAGAAAGGTTTTCTTGGCTTTGAGACTGCCTCTCTATTCACTGCTTCTTTTCTGTGAGGAAAGTACTCTGTAAACCACCAAGTGCTATAAAAAAAATTGATTTGTTATCATCATCATCATCATCATCATCACTATGATCATTGCCATCACTTGTGCATTTTCTCATTTCTATAGTAATATAGAATTCCTATATTCCTAACCCTGTTATTTTGCTTTAAATAAGTAGATCTCCCATATTCCTTACTAATATTTGAGATTAAAAGTTCTCTTTTGAAGGCTCTGTGATCTAGTTGATAAAGCATTCCTATAAAACTGATAGCAGTGACATAACCCACCCATACTGTATCTTCATGACCACTATGATCCTATAAATGTTCCACAAGGATTTCTCCAAATGTTACTGGTGTGGAGACTTTGGTTGAGGAAGCATCCTAAATGGATTTCATATTTCCACCACCACTCCATAGTTATTATTATTATTATTATTTATTATACTTCTGAATTTCATACAAACACTGAAAGGCTGTTTGGATCTCATATATATGGTAAAAAGCTTGGCTCCACCCACATACGTTTGGTTGTACTACAGAAAATGGTAATAGATACAGCTTTCTAAGACAAACTCTAAATCCTTAACCTGGAAGAATCATAGAATCACAGAGTTGAGGATGGAAACAGTATCTGAAGTAGAATTTCCAATAAAATCCTTATTCTCAGCTTCAGACATCACATAACATTAGCAAACTGTTAGAAATGTTATTTTGTACTTAACATGTACGGCTATTTTCTATCATTTTAGTAGTCCCAAACAGATTACCTAATCCAAGTATGAGTAGACAAAATGCATTTGGGCTGAATGTTTGCTACCTTCAGCACTTCTGGCTCATCTATAAACTTTAAAGAAAAGTGATTAACCATTATTGTTGCCTCAGGGTGAGAATTCATCTCATTCTCAGTTTTCAGAATGGCTTAAAATATTACCGGTATCTTTTAAGGGTATGGTTGGCAATATGTTCAAAAATGGTTTATCTATGTGACAGAAAGAATTAAAACAAATTATGTTATGTACAACTAATCTGTTTTTTTCCCCTTAATTATAATTTTTAGGGTATCTTTGGGTAGAAAATGGAATTTTCTTCTCATCATTCAGAATCCTCTTAGGAAGTAAGATTAGTTTTTTGTTTTTCTTTTCTTTTTGCTTTTCTTTTCTTTTCTTTTCTTTTCTTCTCTTTTCTTTTCCATTTTACTCTTTCACATGAATTATCCTAGAATGACTGTACTGGAAAGGGGCCTTAGAGATCACTTAGTTTGGGGTTGGGGAACCTGCAGCCTTGAGACCATGTGGCTTTCTAGCGTAGCCTTTTGACTGAATCCAAGTTTTAAAGAACAAATGCTTTCATTAAGGAGATTTGTTCTGTGAAGTTTGGATTTAGGCAAAGGGCCACCATTGAGGACCTAGAGGGCCACATGGATGTAGGACTAGGTCCTAGTCCAAACTTTTCATTTTATAGATGACAAAATTGAGCTCCAAAGAAGTCAAGTGGATTGTTCAAGGCGACACAATAGAGCCTCGATTAAAACACACATTTCCTGAATCTGAATCCAGTGTTTGTTTCAGAGTCAGTCAGTGAATAAGAATTTATTAGGTACTTATTATGTGCTGGTCAATGTGCTAAATTCTAGGAATACAAAAAAAGGCAAAAAAAGTGTTCCCTACCCTGAAGGACCTCCCATTCTAATAGGGAAGATAACATGCAACCAAAACTATGTACATACAAGATATCTACAGAGGACAGGGAAGGTAATCTAGAGAAGACACTTAGATGCTTGTACCTGTAATGGTTGTGGTTGTTGGCTTAATCATTACCACCCTCTCCTCCCAACCTTCTCTGTCTCTGAGGATTTAATAAGCCATACCATGTTACAATAATTGGCTTTTTTTTAAGCCAAAGGATAATAAGATAGCCACTCAAGTCCACGTGATCCCCTCCTCTGTTGCTTTATGGAGTCTGTGTTAAATGAAAAGTTAGAAGTACCATCATAATCAATCAGATCTCCAAATTAGGAAATTTCCCAACATTTAGGCAGAGGTTTTCTTTCTTTCTCTGCCCTAATTTGTATTTATATTTATCTACAGGAAACTTTCAGATAGAAAAATAAATAAAATACATTGAGAAGCTGGGAAGGGCAGACCTTTTCTTGGAATTTCCCTGAGTTTCTGAAGCAGTAAGTAGAGCAGATAGCTTTAGCCTGAGTTTTCTACTCCAAGATGCCTGTAGGGATGAGAGCCTCTTCAGTCTCTACATTTTGCTGTAGAGGAAAAAAGAATGATGATATTACTTTCTATTGATGCATAATGGTTATGTATAATCTTTTATCCTATATACAAAGCATTTGATGTGTGTGTATGTGTGTGTGTGTGTGTGTGTGTCAGAGACAGCTAGGTGGCACAGTAGATAGAACACTGGGACCCAGAGTCATGAAGACCTGAGTTCAAATTCAGTCTCAGGCACTTACTAGCTATGTGACCCTGAACAAATCACTTAACCTATTTGCCTTAATTTCCCCAACTGTAAAATAAGGATGAAATAAGACAGCATTTGTATCATTCTTAGTATAGTGTCTGGCACATAGTGCCATTAGGAAATGCTTGTTTTCTTTCTTCCCTCTCTCAGACTTAGGTAAAATAAGGTAAAATAAATCAAACTTCGGGTAATTCATATATGGCATGAAACAAAATATAAATTGTAGCATTCTGTGCTTCCCATCCAACAAGCCTGTGCATTTAGCAGTTCTAGAAAATGCAATGAACTAAATGATAAGCATCCATTTTAAATTGCATTGATTCTTTCATATGGATATTCAGCAGATACTCATTAAAGTATCACAATAATTCACATTCACAATTTAAGTAAGACCATCTATTAAAAACTTTGAACTTTGTAGAAGAGAGATGCTATAGAAACAAAAGTTTTTTGTGAAGACAAGTATGTTCTTGAATCAGAAAATTAGTTGATGCTTTTAAAAGAGATTTGGTTTCAAAATGGTAAGACTAATATATATATATATATATATATATATATAGCATGTGTATGTACATGTATATATATATGTACACACACATATATATAATATGTATGTGTGTGTATGTATTTATGTATGTACTTCAGAAGAAATCTCATTTATCTAATCTGAATGTGATTCAGTAAAATTAAGTCATGAAAGATTGATTCATTTCACATAGAGAACAACAATGCATCTCAGGCAGATGCTCTAATTCAGCCTAAGAATTCCCAGGCCTTGCCATTATTTGCTTCAAAGGACTAACAGTTCTTTGTAAAAATTTTGGCAAATGGTAAAATGAAATCTATTCCTATTGACATTGCAATATTGAGTTTTAGTTATATATGTTTTCAACATTTTTTCTATCTAGGCAATATTTTTTCTGACATAAAAACAATTATTCTGATATGCCATCTATACCTTGTTTTAGTTTTTCTAATATTTAAAATGAACAATTTCCTTTTCTACATGAAGATAATGCTTTAATTATTCTTCATAAAATGAATTTTTCAAGATGTAAAAGTTTTGATCTCTTGTGGTATATCCTCCAAAACCTCCTGAAAGCTCTTGAGGTTCCTTATGGAACAATAGGTTCTTAAGAGCTTCTCAAAAACCAGGTCTTTCACAGAAATTGAGAGTTGGAAAGGACCTCAGTAGCCATCTAATCTAACTCAGTGACAAAATGAAGGATCTTTACAATGATCACAAATGGCTGTCTGGTCACTCTAATTCAAAATCCATGATTTTTCCACTGTATCACAATAATAATAATACCTTATGTTTGTAGATAGCACTTTATAATTTACGATACACTTTCATGCACATTTTCACAATAACCCTGTAAGGTAGATGCAGGGTAGGTTATACTTAATCCTATTTATCAGAGGAAGATTGATGCTTAAAAATTTTAAGTCATGTGGTCAATCTTTCAAGGCAGCCAGGACCAGGAGGCAGGATGTCAAGCCAAGGAATTATTCTGCCACATCCCACTGTTGTAAATAAATGAAAGTACAATGGAGTAAAGTGTGATGCTAAAGACTGTACTGCCTCCATATATATATCACATAATTAAAATAGGAAGTATATTCCTAAATCTTTGTATATAAGTCAAAACTACATTTGGCTTTATTCACAAAATATTCTCTGATTTTCATAGATTAAATGAAGACAAAGTCAAAAGATGGCCATGCACTGGAGTTGTGAACTAGTCTAGCTATTCTGGAAAACCATTTGGAACCATTGCTCCAACCATCTTATCCTTTGAAACATTGTGCCACTATAGGAAGTGGTAGAATCTGGACCATTATATTTAATGAAAGAGGTCACAAAAGGTCAAGTGCAAAGAAGTAGAGAAAGCACAAAAAAGAGATCTAAAAATAAGGACAAAGAATAAAAGACAAGTGTTGGCTAATTGTTACCCCACCAGAGTTTATGTTTCATGCAAATCATCCCTTGTATTATTTGTCTATTAAGGACTAGAAAAGGTATGAAAGACAAGAGAAGACGGGACCCAGAGTCTACATAGCTATTCAAGAAGTTGTTTTCTGGGAAACTATCAGTCAGAATTCCTTTTACTAAAAAGTCTTTTCAATAAGATAGAAAGTAAAAAATAGATGAAATGAGCAGAATCAGTTTCTAGTTGAACTACTGTCTCTGGTACCATGTGTACAGGATTATTCCCAGAAAAAAATTCTCCACTTATTGTCATGGAGATGTGGATTAAAATGATAGATCCCTGAGAGCTCTTGTGAACAGGAGACACTCAATGAATATTACTGATCGGTCAGTCACAGGTAAAATGTGATTTTGGGAAGATTCTGATGTTCCCTTTGGTTGTGATTGCAGGGATCTCTTTACTGGTGCTGAAGCAGGATTCTCTTGCTTTGCCCATGTTTGGATCTGGGTCACAGTTCTGGGTGGCGGTCCTAGGGTGAGGAGGAGGTAGAGCTTTTAGTGGTGAGGATAAAACCCTCTTCACAGTTCTAAGGCAGAAAAGAGTGCTTGTAGTCACTCATAGACCACAGCACAGGCCAGGAAAGGAGTAAACACCTCGCCCCTTATCATACCACCTTGGAAGAGCTGAAAATTTATATTTCCCTAGAAGTATCTCTGAAAACAGCTGCACAAAGCCCTCAAAGCTTGGGACAATACATTCTCCACACTGGAAGCAGACCCCTACCTTAACAAAGAGTTTAAAACTCAAGTAATTGGCTGGGATTATGACCAAGCCTCACAAAAAAAAAGTCAGACCATAGAATCTTTCCTTGGTAACAAAGAGGATCGAAACATACAACCAGAAGAAGACAACAATATCAAAGATTCTACATCCAAAGCCTCCAAGAAAAATATGAATTAGTTCCAAGCCATGGAAGAGCTCAAAAAGGATTTTGAGAAGCAAGTAAGAGAAGCAGAGGAAAAACTGGGAAAAGAAATGAGAGTGATGCAAGAAAATCACGAAAAACAAGTCAATAGTGAAAATACTGAAGAAAATAACACCTTAAAAAATAGCCTAATCCAAATGGCAAAAGAGGTCAAAAAAGCCAATGTGGAAAAGAATGCCTTAAAAAACAGAATTGGCCTTAAAAAACAGAAAGGGAAGTCCAAAAACTTACTGAAGAAAATGCTTCCTTAAAAATTAGAATAGAGCAATTGGAAGTTAGTGACTTTATAAGACCCCAGCTTCTGGGATAAGAACTCACTCTTTGACAAAAACTGCCGGGAAAACTGGAAAAGTGTCTGGCAAAAACTAGGCATAGATCAAAACCTCACATCACATACCAAAATAAAGTCAAAATGAGTTCATGATTTAGATACAAAGTCTGATACTATAAGAAAATTGGGAGAGCAAGGAATAGCTTACCTATCAGATTTATGGAGAGCAGAAGAATTCGTGACCAAACAAGAGATACAGAACATTATGAAAAGCAAAATGGATAATTTTGATTACATTAAATTTAAAAGTTTTTGCACAAACAAAGCCAATGAAACCAAGATTAGAAGGAAAGTAGAAAATCGGGAAAGAATTTTTACAACCAGTGTCTCTGATAAGGGCCTCATTTCTAAAATATATAAAGAATTAAGTCAAAATTATAAGAATACAAGTCATTCCCCAATTGATAAATGGTCAAAGGATATAAACAGGCACTTCTCAGATGAAGAAATTAAAGCCATCTATAGTCATATGAAAAAATGCTCTAAATCACTATTAATTAGAGAAATGCAAATCAAAACAACTCTGAGCTACCACAGCACACCTACCAGATTAACCAACATGACATAGAAAAATGATAAATGTTGGAGAAGATGGAGAAGAAAATTGGAACACTAATGTATTGTTGGTGGAGTTGTGAAATGACCCAACCATTTTGGAGAGCAATTTGGAACTATGCCCAAAGGGCTATAAAAATGTGCATACCCTTTGACCCAGCAATAGCACTTCTAGGGCTATATCTCAGAGAGATCATACAAATAGGAAAAGGACCTACATGTACAAAAATATTTATAGCAGCTCTTTTTGTGGTGGCAAAGAATTGGAAATTAAGAAGATTCCCATCAATTGGAGAGTGGTTGAACAAGTTATGGTACATAATTGTGATGGAATACTATTGTGCTATAAGAAATGATGAATAGGCTGACTTCAGAAAAACCTGGAAAGACTTGTATGGTCCGATGCTGAGTGAAATGAGCAGAACCAGAAGAACATTGTACACAGTAACAGCCACATTGTGAGATGACTAATATTGATAAACTTAACCCTTCTCAGCAATACAAGGATCTAAGACATCTCCAAAGGCTTGTGATGGAAAATGTTATCCATAAAGAGGAAAGAACTATGGAGTTTGAATGCATATCAAAGCATACTATTTCCTTTTTTTTTCTTCTGTTGTGTTTTGTTTCCTCTTTCTGGTAGTTCCTCCTGTTGGTTCTAATTCTTACTTACAACATCACTAATGTGAAAATATATTTAATAGGAATGTATATGTATAGCCTCTTGGGGAAGGAGGTGGAGAGAGAGGGGGAGAAAAATTTTAAACTCAAAAGCATAAGGAAGTGATCGTTGATAAATCAAAATAAACTAATTAAAACAAAAGAGAACATTGAAGTTGGAAATGTATGTTTAAAACAAAGGAATTCATGACAAATCATTGACCTGCAAGAGAGTGATGGGGAGAACAAAGACAAGAGCATCCCTCAAACTGTGCCATGCAAGGATATGCTATAAAGACTGAAAAGCAGAGCAGGCATTTCCATCCAGAGTTAGAGAGGTCACCTACAGAGTAATCCCTACTCTGTCACTTTCCTAGTGTCAGGAAAAGAGGAGCAAGGAGAGGCTGATTGTGAAAATTGCCAAAAAACTAGGCCTTATTGGAACTCTTTGCTGCTTTTTAGAGATCACCCACCCAAACTTGTTTCTCATACACATGTGCTATCTTAGAAATGGCTAATCAAAATGTTATCTTTGCAGACCCTTGACATCAGGTCCCTTTTGACATATGACTGTTTGCCTAGGATTTGTCTTATCTCTATCCACAAGAAGTCAAGATACAGCCTCCTAAAATCAATCTCAAATCTGCTATCAGAAGATATAGCATCAGTGAACACAACAAGTAAAAATAACCACACACACACACACACACACACACACACACTCACACTCAAAAGATAGACAGCTCCATCTCTAGCCAGAGGGGCAGGATGCATGAGTCAGTAGTGCCGACCTTTGGTGACGACAGGGAGGCACATATTAAAAAGAATTGTCAAGATTAGGGGTCTTGCTTGGTTTCCAGCTTAGATGATTTAAGGATGACAGCCCGTCTTAGATCTGTATTACTTCAAAGCTCCAGGGTTTCCAAAAGAAGAAAAACACAGATTTGTCATTCGTGGTAGGCTTATGGGATCTTAGAGAGCTTTCTTACCTACACAACATCTCCCAAACCTACGTCTCCCAAGCATCTCACTAGAAATCAAATAGCCTTCAGTGTCAGAAACAAAAATGTCAAAGGAAGGAACACTGATGTTGGTTTCCATTTTAAACTAACTGGAAATTTCATATTGTGAAATCCTGTTTTGTTTTCTGAAGAAAACTTCTAAGTAAATAAAATATTAATGCATTGCACCTCCCTCTGCCTACTTCTCACCTAACTTCCAGAAAAAAAAAACTAAAGACAAAATAAAAATGAGGTAAGGTACTTAGGAAAAACAAATTACCTTCTTTATAGATCATGATCTTAATAACTGAAAATGAGGAGCATCACAGGTATAATAATTACAATGACTTTCACACCAAGGACCATCTAGACCATCCTATAAGTGACTCAGAGTTTATACCTTTATTATTCTATTTTACCTCCTTTGGCAACTTATCTCTCTGATCATCTCCCTTCTTTCCCTAATTTTCAATCTCTCATTACTGGGTTTCCTTTCTTGCTAAGAAAACATACCTAGATCTTCCCCAACCTTAAAAAAACAACAACGTAAAAAAAGAACCTTCACCATCCCCTCAAGCTGTCTTCCAAAATCTCTCCTCCCTGTCTTAGCCAAATACCTAGAAAAAAACTGTGTACACATGCCTCCATGTTCTCACCTCCCATTTAGATCTCAACACCTTTCAGTCTGGCTTCTAACCCCATCACGGAACTAAAATGGTTTTCTCCAAGATCACTACAGACCTCTTTATCACCAAATCAAATAGACTTTTCTCTGTTCTTTTCCTTTTTTGTCCTCTCAGTAATGATCAAAATTGCTGGCCACTCCATCTTCTTTGGCACAGTTTCCTCCATGGATTGTTGTGACACTTATCTTTTAATTCTTTTACCTGTATGACTTACTGTCTTATTGATTATGCCTCTGAAACATTGTTTAAATATCTCTCTGTTGACTAAGACCAAAATCATTCATATTTAGGCCTCATCACATCTCTCCTAGGTTATTCCTAAAGCACAAGTCTAACCTAACTATGCTAGTCTCCTGTTCAAGAAGCTTTAGTGGCTCCCTATTACCTCTAACATAATATAAATTGGATATGTATGATTACAGATCAAATATAGATTCCAGGAAAAACTTATGCATTCTTCCTCCTCATGCAATCATTGTTCCAAACAAAACTGTGAGTGATATTTTCTGTATATAACATTCCATTTCCCTTTTGTCTCCGAAATTTTGGATCCTCTCTCTTTTTACCACTTCTTAGAATCTCTTACTCCTTTCAAGGCTCAGCTTAAGTGCCACTTTTTACAGTAGGCCCCTTCCACTGACCTTCCATCTCCTGCTGCAGGTTTCTTCTGAAGGAAGAAGAAGAGGAAAGTTTCTTGGAGGACTTCCATCTCCTACTGCACAGTCTCCTGCCTAATCTCCATCCCTTCTTCCCATCTGACCATGTGCCTTCCATCTCCTGCCTGATCTCCAGCCTCTTCTGTGAAGCAGAGTGGTGCCTTTCACTCAGTGAATGAAGAACATTCTCACACTACACATCCTAGTGATCCTGAACCCCTGTAAGTCATCATCTAAACACTATTCCCCACTCCCATCTCCTGATTCCTTATTCTCATTTCCCCTCAACTCTCCTACTTCAAAGTCCTATTCTATTTCTACTGTGCTTCTTGAATGTTAGTTCCATAGGCAACAAACTTTCCTTCATCCAATTTTTTTCTTCCCCTTCTCTTTCCATCTTCTAGAATTCATGTAGACTTTGCATCCTGCTGATGACAGCCTCCCTGGCTACCCTTTCCAGTAGTACTTGTATTTTCATTCATTCCTGTGGGCTCACTGATTGAAGTGGGGGAGTTAAAATACTCCTTACTCCCCAATGCCACTTCCAGGGTCTTGCTCATCTTCATTACTTTTAGTAACTTCTCCTTTGATGTTCATATAATCCATATTTACTACCCAAACAAAATCTTGAGAACTGTTATTTACAGCCCTTCAAGTCACTCTCCTTCTTTCCTCAATGAATTCAATACATGGCTCATAATTTTCTCTCCTTAACTCTGGCCCTCATGCTCGGGACTTCAACATGAATATTAACTCTTTCTTTCTCGAATATCTTAATCACTCAGCTATACACAAAGATAGTAACACATTTGATCTTGCCATCACCTTCAACTGCAACATTTTCATGTTCAAGAATTCAAAATCTCCTTATCTAACCATAATCTACGGTTTTCCATCTCTCCCTCTGCCTTTCCTTACCAAACCCTACCCTTCATCCATATCATGGCCCCTGATCTCTCTAACCCTCAATTCTCTCCCAGTCCATCACTAGCCACTCTCTCTTTTTCAACAAATTCAATTTTACAGTGTCCTTTTCTCTTGAATCCTTATCATATCTTTAATTGCACCCTGCTAAGCATCAATTAGTTTTAGAACACCACCACATCACCTTTGTTTCTACACACATGTTGCTGAATGAAAGTAGAGAAAATCATACATTCATTCTGATTGATTCTGTTACAAATTTATATTAACACAACTTCAAATAGGATCTCAACACTGCTAGGCAACCTTTCTACACTTTCCTTATCAACTCACTACTAGCCCATTCTCCATAGTAGCTCTTCCAAACTTTTTTTATTCCTCCTCAAAATTCCCATGGATCTCCTTCCCCACACCCTGTCAGCCAAGAAACTTGCCTTATGTTTTACAGAAACAATTGAGGCCACTTTTGTGGACCCCCTCTTCTCTCCTCTTCCTCATCTTATATCATCACGTGCCTTCTGTCTCTAGCTCCCCCTTTACTACCGTCTCATACAAACAGATGGCCTTACTCTTTACCAAAACAAACCCCTCTACCTCCACCAGTGATACCATTCCATAACATCTCCTCCAATAAATTGTCTCCTCTGTCATTCTCATTATCACTCATTTGCAGTCTCTTCCTGTCTACTGGCTCCTTCCCTACAAATATGCTCCTTTCTCTCCATCTTCAAAAAACCCCTCACTTAATCCTTCAATTCTCAATAACTTTCTTTCTATATCTCTTCTCCCCTTCGTGGTTAACCTCCTTGAGAAGTCCATCTACAATAGGTTACAATAGGTGCCTCCACTTTCTCTTTTTTCATTCTCTTGTTATCCCTTAAAACTCTGCTTCTGACCTCATCATTCCACCAAAACCATTTTTTGCAAAATTACCAGTGATCTTTTAATTGCAAAATCCAACAGCCTTTCCTCAATCCTCATTCTTATTGACCTCTTTGCAGCTATTAACACTACTGATAACTCTCTCCTTGATACTCTCATCTCTTTAATTTTTTGGAATATCTTTGCCTCCTGGTTCTCCTACCTATCAGAACATTCCTCAGTCCCTTTGCTGTATTCTTGTCCAAGTCAAGTCCTCTGATTATAGGTTACACATAAGGCTCTCTCCTTTTCTCCCTCTATACTACTTCACTTGGTAATCTCATCAAGCTCCCATAGATTGAATTATCATCTTTATGCTGATGATTTTCAAAACTACTTACCCTATCCTACTCTCTTTGTTGACTTCCAGTCTCTCATTTCCAATTGCCTTTCAGAGATCTTGAACTGGGTTTCCAATAGCCGTCTTAAACTCAACATGTCCAAAACGGAACTTTCTCCCTAAGCCTTCCCCAACCAAGTTCACTGATATTGTCAAGGGCACTACCATATTCCCAGTCCCTCGAGTTGACAAGTTAGGTGTCATTCTCAAATACTCACTATCTCCCCCACCCCCATATCCAATCTGTTTCCAAGGTCTGTCAATTTCATCTGTTCAACATCTCTTGAATATTATTCCTCTTCTTTGATACTGTTACCCTGGTAGAGGCCCTTATCACTTCATGCTTTTACTATTGCAATAGCCTAGTAGTGAGTCTGCTTGCCTTAACTCTCTCCCTACACCACCTTCTATGCACCTGCCCAAATGAATTTCCTAAAGCACAAATCCAACCGTGTCACACATTTCCCTACTCAATAAACCCCAGTGGTTCCCTATCACCTCCAGGATCAAATATAAAATTATCTGTTTGGTGTACAAACTCCTTCATAACCCAGAATCCCTCCCTGCCCCTTTCCAGTTGGCTTACAATATTGACCTCCAGACTGCTCTGTGAACAAGATACTACATCTCTCCACAAGAGAGATTTTCTTTGCCTGTCCCCCATGCCTGAAATGCTCTCCTTCCCTGTCTCTGTCTCCTGGCTTCCTTGGTGTCCTTCAACTTCAAAGTAAAAAAACCATTGCCTACAGAAAGTCTTTGTCAATACCTCTTAACTCTGCTGCCTTTTCTCTCTTAATTATTTCCTATTTAGCTTGCATATGGCTTGTTTGTACATATTGATTTGCTTGTTGTCTTCTCCATTACAGCATGAACTGCTTGAGGTAAGAACTATCTTTCCCACTTTTTTTCTGGTTGATATTTCTCATAAGCTTTTTGTTTTTGTTTTTACTTTGTTTTGTTTTGGCTAGGCAATGGGGTTAAGTGACTTGCCCAAGGTCACACAACTAGTAAGTATTATTTGTCTGAGGCTGGATTTGAACTCAGGTCCTCCTGAATCCAGGGCCGGTGCTCTATCCACTGTGCCACCTAGCTGCCCATCTCATAAGGTTTTTTAAAAATAATTTTATTTTTAACTTATGGAATAAAACAAGCATTTGATAATGTAAAAAAGATGATTGCACATGAAACTGCAAATCTACTATGTACACCTTGCTTTCAAATATACAAAAAATTATCATACAAATTTATTTTTCTTCCCTTCCTGCTATCCTAAAGATAGCTACCATTAGACACAAATACATTTAGATATGTAAAACTATTCTATACATACTTCTATTTATCATTTATTTCTCTGGATACAGATATCACCTTTCTTCTTATGTCCTTTGTAGTAAAATTTTTCCCTCTTTAAAAATCCTCAGCACTAAACATGGTGCCTGGCACATAGTAGGTATTTAATAAATATTAATATCTGTAATACCTCCAATAATAACAATTACTTTTTATTTATTACACATTTATTTATCTCTGTACATTTTCCTTATTAAAGGAATGTAAGTTCTTTGAGGAACAAGTCTCTTTCATTTTTTGCCTTTATATAGAAAAGGGCTATAGTAGGTGCTTAATAAATGCTTATTAAATTAACCAAAATTTAATTCACTGGGAGACAACTTTCTCTATCCAACTAAAAATTTTTTTAAAAAATAGCTACACCTTTCTCATGTGACTTTTAGCAGGCAGTCTTATAGACTTATAAAATCATAGAACCTCCTATCTCAAAAGGGCCTCTAGAGTTATCTGGTTTGACTTATAGCTTAGTAGGTATCTTCACTAAAGCATCCCCAGAAGTCTAGATTATTTAGCTTTTGCTTGAGAACTTGCAGTGATAGGAAGTTCCCAGTCCCTTAATGTAGCACCTTCTACTTTTAGACAGATCCAAGCATTGGGAAGTTCTTAATATTATGCGTAAATATGTCTCTACAGATTTAGTTTATTACTTCAAGTTCTCCTAGTTTTGTTCTCTGTAGCCTAGGAGAACAAAAGTAATCCCTCTCCCATTTGACAGAGCTTCAAGTAATTGAATGTAATAATTATGTCTCCTTCCCAATTCATTTCATAGTATTAGGACTTAAGGAGATTCATACATACACAAAGAGGGAGGCAGGGAAAGAGGGAGGCAGAGAGAGAGAGAGACAGAGAGAGAGAGAGAGACAGAGAGAGAGAGACAGAGAGAGAGAGAGAGAGAGAGAGAGAGAGAGAGAGAGAGAGAGAGAGAGAGAGAGAGAGAGAGAGAGGAAGAGACAAAAGGAGAGAGGGAGGGAGACAGACAGACAGGCACTGTCCAATAATGCATAGATTGGTAGGTCTTATTCTGGGGTATACTAACTCATTCCAGGGAAGGTCCAAGGAGTAAAATAAGAAAACTAGGAGTATGGATAAGGGGGAATAGGGATAAGGGATTAGAGAGTTCGGCACAAGAGAAACATATACATTCAGACTCTTAAAAATGTTGAGGACAAGGTTATCAGGCATCAGCAAGAGGATGAGATTCAGCAATGGTCTTGCAAGAGGCTGCCTTTAGCCTTGGCTCATCTAGCTTCTATCAAGCTTTTGTCACTGTGCCTTATCAATGTATGGAATGCCTGTCCGCGACCTTTGTCAACACACTAGGGCAATATGTAGAGGGTCAGAAAGGTCATGATTTTTTTAGGGAAGGGGTAAGTTCTCACTTGTGGATATCTAATTGGATTACATATTATATGTTACTGATTTTGCTGTTAGGAAGCTGCTAATAATTGGCCAATGAGGTCTGAGCCTTGTGAGTAAAAGGGTATGGAAGTTTCTAGCCTGAGTTATACAACTTGTTATATACAAGCTATATAAGAAATGGTCAAGTGAAATAGGAGAAGGGGGTCAGTATACAACACAGGCAGACCACAGCAAATGATCCTAGACTTCCCAAACTGGAAACCTCTCTTTCCCTTAAGCCTTCTCTCTTGGCTAAATGATACTCTTATCATGTTGATCATCATCTTGTGAACACTGTACAGCATTCACTCTTTTCCAGTCTCATGGCATCTCTCTTATATTCCACAATCTTTCAGACATCAATGACACTGACTCAGCAATCACATCTGTCAGGTCTCTGAGTACCTGAGAATGTAGTTTATCTGGTCCAGGTGAGTTGAATTCTTAAAGAGCAACTATCATCTCACTTATCTTAGGAAATCAACTCTCTGTTAGTCATTTTTGTTCTGTGATTTCCAGGGCAAAGTTTCATTCTCCTTGGCAGACAAAACAGAAACAGAATGAGAATTGAACAGCTCTGCTTTCTCTCTCTGTTGTCAGTTATTATTGTCCAATCCTCCTTAAGCACCCCCCTTCTCTGGTTCTCCTCTTTTCCTCAATATAACTTGAAAAAATTATTGTTGGTTTTAGCTTTCCTTCATAAGTTCATATCACTCTAAGCTTTAGTACTGATGATGTAATTTTTGCACAACCCAATTACATTTCCTTGTTTTCATCTTTTATCCATCTTTTTTTTTTTAAATGACAGTAAGTTGGTGAGTTTCCTGGGCATCTACAGCAGTTTTTCTTTTTTCTTTTTCTTCAGACAACTCTCATTTTTTCCTCCTCCTCAGAATTCTTTCTCTGTGTGCCTTAGAATTTTATTCTTGAGAGTTTCTCATTGCTCCATCAAGCTTGTGATCTATTTCCCAAACTTCTCACGAATTTCTTCTAAGTGGCCTCCAGTATCCTTCAATGACAAAATCACTTCTGTTCCCTTCTCCATTGATCTTCACATGAATTCTTGCCTGCCTCAAAGTTGTGTCAGTGAAAAAGAGAGAGAGGAGAAAGGTAGTGTGAGAGATCTTGTGGACACAAAATCAATAGAATTTGGGGGCTGATTACTGATAAGAAGTTAGGAAGAAGAATGAAAGAATTTGAATCTTTCACGTACTACCTGTGTAAACTTGGTTATGGAAATCACTTAATTTCCCTGGATTCTAGGATTCTTATCTGTAAAGTGGGGGTACCATATTAGATGAATTTTAATGTCCTTTCCACCTCTAAATTTATTATTTCAGGATCCTGTGATAAACTCAAGGTTTTAAATGTAAGAAGCTGAATTAATGGTGATTTCACAGAGAAAAATAGTAAAGTCAAAAGGAGCAGATTTATGAAGAAAGATAACAAGGTTAGTTATGATCATGCTGAGTCTTAGATGTTAGTGGGATATTGAGATGGACATACACTATAGGCAATTGGAGGTGCTGGTCTAAAGCTCTGAAGAGAAATTAGGACTGGAGATGTATCTTTGAAAACATCAGCAAAGGGCTGGGAGTGAGATTGCCAGGTGAGAGAGTGTAGAGAGAGAAATGAAGTGGGATAAGGATAGAACCTTGAGCATGTAGTAAATCCTTGAAAAGAAGATGAGAACCCAGTGAAAGAAAATATCCTTAAAGTTCCTCCAACCTTAATATTCTATCATTTTACAATCAACTTGAGGTCATTTAGAAAGTGGTACACTGGAACTCAGGATCCAGACTTCAGATTTCAAATTCAGTGCTCTTTCCATAATGCCATTTAGAAATTCCTCTCCATCCCAGGCTACATCTCCTTGCATGAGTGTATACTACATAGTGTATCTCTATCCTGCCTGAAGGAAGCCCTCTAGGTCCTGTGTCACCATTGCTTCTTTCTTAAGGTAAATGAAATATAAATGAAGTCAATTTATTCCAATAGAAACCCAATGGTGAATAAAATAATCTTTGAAATTTAATATCATATTTTGAAGATTTTTCTAAGAAAGTAGCAAGTGCTCAGTATAGTACGTAACAAATAAGCTTACATTATTTGGTTTCCTTTACCAACACATGAGAATATAACACATTATTTTGACAGAAGTATTCAATAATATATTCTAAAGTATTTTCACTCACTTTCTCCTACCACTTTTGATATGCCTGTTTGTGGATTAGCCAGAAGGTAGGTGATTATGGGAGAGGCACAGATGGAATATCTTGATCTTAGATGAATGCTTCTCATTGTCATCTGCCCTTTCTATTTCTTTCCCTTTGCATAATTTTATTCTGTGATTTTGGAGAAGAATGGATAGTCTGCTATACACTCATAAAATCACCCTCTAGTGATTATACACCTGCTAGTTCCTTTAATCTTCCAAAGGCAGTTCATTTCCTTGATCATCTGTGTTCTTATTCTGCTACTTTTTGTGGCTATTCTTAAGCCATTTGTGTTTCCCTTTCCTCTGGCTGACATTATTTATCCTCCCCTGGGGTTTATATGGCCTTTCTGCCCCCCAGTTCTTTTTTTTAAATAAATCTATTTATTTATTTTTAATTTTCAACATTCACTTCTGTGGCAGCTAGGTGGTACAGTGACTAGAGCTCTGGCCTTGGAGTCAGGAGGCCCTGAGTTCAAATCCAGCCTCAGACACTTAACACTATCTGTGTGACCCTGAGGAAGTCACTTAACCCCAAATGCCTCACCAAAAAGCAAAAACAAAAAACCCAAACATTCACTTATATAAGGTTTTGAGTTCCAAATTTTTCTCCCCATCTTTCCCCTCCCCCACCCCAAGATGGCATGTAAATTGATATAGGCTCAACATATATGTACATATGTATATACATATATATACACACATATGTATGTGTGTATTCACATTAAATGTATTTTCACATTAGTCATGTTATAAAGAAGAATTAGAACCAATGGGAGAAACCAGGAGAAAGAAGAAACAAGAGAGAGAGAGAGAGAGAGAGAGAGAGAGAGAGAGAGAGAGAGAGAGAGAGAGAGAGAGAGAGAGAGAGCGCACAAATAATATGCTTCAATCTGCATTCAGACTCCATAGTTCTTTTTCTGGATGTGGACAGCATTTTCCATCATGAGTCTTTTGGAGTTCTCTTGGATCCTTGCAGTGCTAAGAAGAAATAAGTCTATCAAAGTTAGTCACTGCATAAAGTGACTTACTGTGTACAACGTTCTCTTGGTTCTGCTCACTTAACTCAGCATCAGTTCAGGTAAGTCTTTCCAGGTTTTTCTCAAGTCTGCCTGTTCGTCATTTCTTATAGTGCAATAGTATTCCATCACATTCATATACCGCAACTTGTTCAACCATTCCTTGGTTGATGGTCTTCCCCCAGCTCTTTATTGTTTTGGGATATGAGGACAAAAGAGCATTTCTATTTATTTATTTTTGCTCTGATCTTCATTCTGTTTGGAGCTGAACATTAGAGCCCCTTGATCTCTTCCTTCCTTGATTATCATGATGTGAGGTCTGCTGTTCCTCAGAGTTCTTGTTCCCTCAACTACTCACCCATGAACTTATTTTTCAGGAAGAGTTATGGTTGGACATGGAAAGGCAGCTTCACAAACATCAAATTTGTTGAAAGGAGATTAGTAAGCTTTCTTTGAAGAGGACATGGTCCCTCTCAATCCACCCTACAATGTCAGGTTTGTGGCCCATCTGTTGGATGACAGCAACTCTCTTGATTTGCTGCTCAATGTTGAAATGCACAAAATTTCCTTAGTTCCTTGCCCCATGTCCACTTTACTCCCTTCTCCTTCCTAGCAGCCTATCCTTGGGTTCCATCTCCATAATCTGGCACTGTCTGCCCAGAAAATCCAACTGTAGCACCTTATCTAGGCCTGCCCTTCTACAAAAGCTACAGCATACCCTCTCCCTTCCACATTATTACAATATATTTGCTCTGTGTCCAATTTTCCTCTCCTCATTCACTTATTCCATTAGAAAATTAGCCTACTTTGTATAAGGTCCTGTGTAAGATGAATAAGATACAGTCCCTGCCCTCAAGGAACTGATAGTCTAATAGGGAAGATAAAATGCGCAATGAATTAAATGCTCAAATAAACAAAATACAAAGCAGGGCACAATTCATCCATAAGAGAGGTTCAAGATACTATGAGAATTGAGAAGAGTGATTACACTTTCATTTGGGAGAAAAGAATCAGGGAAATGAGTATTTGAGCTGGGCATTTAAGGAAGAATAAGATTTCAATAGCAGAAGTTGGAAGTGTCCAGGGTTGGGGAATGTAACTTTCTAGGCATGAAGAACAAAGGTATGGATTGGGCTGGAATTCACCTTAAAGTCTTGTAAGGTTCTCTAGTTGGGTGGGGTAACAATTGCAAGAATTCATCTCATTATTTGCCCTGGCCTTCAGAGAACTAAGTTTTAACCTAATCTCCAAATGAGGAAGGGGAGAAATCCTGTGTCTCCCCAATATTTGGTTATTTAATAATCGTTTATCTCACACTGGACTTTGATGACTCTGGAAGAGAGAGTGAGGCTGATGACTTCATACAACTCTGAGTCACTTAAATCCAATTGACTGGGGCCCAAAGACCTTCATGATGTTGTTCCTCTTTGAAAACAGACAGAACAATAAGAATTGCCCACTCAAGTCAATGAGCATCTATTAAGTACCTACTATGTGCCAGCCTTTATGTTAAGCACTGGGGATAGAAAGAAAGACAACAATCCTTGCCATCAAAGAGTGTACATTATAATGGGAGAGAATATATGTATATAACTTGGTATATATAGGATACATACTGAGTACATGGAAGGTAGTATCACAGGGGAAGGAAGACAATGGCATTGAAGAAGGTAAGATTTGAGCTGAGGCTTTAAAGAAGCCAGAGAAATCAAAAATTGGAGATGAGGAGAGAGAGGCTCTAGGAGTAGGGGACAATTAGGGCCAAAATATGGAGGTAGGAGACAGAGTACCCTCTTCAAGAAACAGTAAGTAGATAAGAAAAGAAAAACAGATAACAAAGAGTTTTAAATGCCTATCCAAGGACTTTATTTTTGATTCTAAAGGAATTATGACTTTATTGAGTAGTTATGGTACCATGGTCCGACCTATGATGTAGAAAAATTATTTAGATAGTTAAGTAGAAGATGGAGTAAAAGAAGGAGAAGGAAGAAAGGAGAAACTTGAGGCATGGAGAACAATTAGAAGCTATTGCAATAGTCCAGGCAAATGATTCTAAGGGACTGAATGAGAGGTATGGCTGCATGAGTGGAGAACAGGAGACTCATACAAGAGATATTGGGAAGACAGAAATGACAAGTTTTGGCAATGGATTATACATGTTGCATGAGTGAGAGTGATAAGTGGATGATGACACAGGTTGGAAGCCTGGGTGACTGGGAGGATGATGGTGTCCTAGACAATACTGTAAAGTCAGCACTGCTTTTCTATTTTTTCCCATCAGTTATCTCACTAGACATGATATTGCAGAGACTCTTTCAGTGTTTTTAACATTAGATTAGATTTGTTTTTAGATTTCTCTAATGTTTTTTGGCTCTCTTAAATACATTAACAATGACTCTTACCCTTGAGTCACAATTTTAAAAGACTTTATAAAGCTTATATTCTGAAAGTGCTAGTGCATTTTTATGAGATATCTTTTCGAAGGTTAAGTTTAGCGACTATATATGAGAATGTGATTACAACTATCTTTAGCCTCTGGTGTTGTCTAAAAGGCTTACACTGAATAGTTTTCTTAATCTAAGCTACTAGAGTCTTTTAATGCTCACAGATTTATGTTTCAGAGGAATGAGTTCAGTTGACCCTGCACCTCATCTGTGAATAAGAGGAAGGATCAGAATGTTAGCTCTGCCCTGTGGTGAAGCTCTCGGTGGGTTTCTGAGTAATATGTGGGAGCAGGGTCACAAGGGTATGGTTATAGAAACTTTGTGAACTATTCCCATGGCAAACAAAATTGGATGGATGTCCTATCCCTATGGGCTACATAGGTCTATGGATCTAGTTAGGTACTTACAGTTTGCCACTGATTTCATCTTAATTGCATTCTTTAAAAACCTAAATATTAAATGATCCTTATACTCAAATTTTTACCCATTCCTATTTCCATCATTATGGAATTCTGATAGAATAAAGAAAGAATTGAGTTCAGAGTCACTAATTATTACCTTTGTGAACTTAGGCAAGAAATTTTGCATCTCTAGGCTTCAGTTTTCTTTTATGTAAAATAAAGTATTTGACCTGGTATTCTCTAATGTCCTTTTCAGCTCTAAATCCTATGATCTACTTCTGCTTTCCTCTTTGCTATTTATCCCTTATATCCCTTTTCTTCTGCCCATCTCTTCCTGCTGCCAAATCCTTCTTTTTCCCCGTCTTCAGCCCTCTCTCATATCCCACTAGATCAAAGTTCAATTGGTATTTAAAGATGAAGCAATGAATTGGAATCACTTAATGGCAAAATTAATGATCACTTCCATGAGAAAACAGTGAAATTGTGGAGTTTGAATCAATATAAAAATTAGCTTGGCCCTTGAAACGGACACTACTGAAAGACAGGATATTTTTATTAGAGAAAAAGCATTGCACATGAATTTTTTGCACTGATTTGAAATTTTGTTACAGCCTAGAGAAAACCGACTTCTGTGTACCTTTAGAGCTGTTTAAGGCAGTTCAGTTATGTAAAAGTGATGACAAGATTAAGCAGCTTATTCTTTAGTTGTTAAATATGTCTGACCTTAATAAAAGGTTTGAAAAAAAGAATTATAGCAATGAACACTAAATCAACATATAGTATTTAATAGTAGATTTTCCCTGAGTCTTTACATCATTATTAGGTTTGATTCTTTTCCTCTCCTCTTTAGGAAGGGAGAAGAGCCACCTTTTTTTGTGTTCACCCTCTTTCATTCATCAATTCAATAAGACTGCTGTGAGGTTGATGAGAGGTTTGCCCTGATACCACTTGTAGACAAAATCTGGTGGTACAGATTTTTGGAAGAAGAGTCCATAATCAAGCTGGCTAATATACCTGCAGCATTGTCATTTTCAGGCAACTTCATAGTTCATTGCCACTTTTCCTTGAAGATGAGAGTCCAAAGCAATGTATAACAAAAACAACAACAACTAACATTTACATAGTACTTACTATGTGCTAGGCACTGTGCCATTATTGTCTCATGTGGGCCTCACAACAATGCTGACAGGTAGATGATGTTATTATCCACATTTTACAGATGAGGAAACTGAGGCAAACAGAGATTAAGTGAATTGCTCATGTTCACACAGCCAGATTTGAACTCAGCTATTCCTAAGTCCAGACCAGCACTCTATCTATTATGCCACCCAGCAATTCACGAGCCTGGATGAAACATCCATGCAAAGAAGCAAGGGATCTTTATCTGAGAATCTATCTATAATTTTTTCCCTAATTTTCTACTTTCCTTCTGATCTTGGGTACACTTATTTGCAGAAAACTTTTTTAATTTAATGCAATCAAAATTATCAATTTTACATCTAACTTTGCTCTCTATCTCTTGCTTATTCATAAATTGTTCACCTATCCATAAATCCAATAGGTAACATATTCCATGTTCTTCAAATTTTCTTGTAATATCTCTCTTTATATCTAAGTCATATATCCATTTTGATCTTATCTTGGCAAGTGGTATAAGATATTGGTCTATGCCCAATTTTGCCAGACTGCTTTCCAGTTTTCCCAACAATTTTTACCGAATAATGAATTCGTATCCCAAAAACTTGTCTTTACACTTGTCAAATAGACAGTTACTATATTTATTTCCTGCTGTGAAGTGTGTCTACTCTGTTCCACTGATCTACCTTTCTATTTCTCAATCAGTACCAGGTAGTTTTGATAAATTATAGCCTTATAATATGATTTACGATCTGGTACTGCTAAACTTCCTTCCTTTACTTTTTTTTGTTAGTCCCTTTGATATTCTTGACTTTTTGCTCTTCCAAATGAACGTTATTTTTTTTCTAGCAGCTTAATACAAAGAAGCAAATTATTTCCCTGAGCCGTGGTAGATATGGTAAGTTGGAGTACATGATTGGAATAGGGCCCCAGGAGGGTAGGCCATGTCTACTAAAATTAATTTACAGCTTTAGTCATGACATGGATTGGCATGTGCACAGAATGCCTCTGGTGACATCTCCCTATGTGGAGAAAACTTGAGAGCCTGATTCCAGTTAAATTATGATGACATGTGGTAGAGGTACCTTGGAGAGAGTGCAGAGCGTGTCTACACATTCTGTGACTGTGGTCTGCTAAAAACATGATTGGGAGAGGATACTTTGATTGCCTACATGTGCCTTCAAAAGGCTCTGATTAACTTCGGCCATTTTCTTAGGCTGCTTTCTTTTTGTTTGACTCTTTTACTGATGATGTCTGCTAAGAGACAATGCTGTAAAGGAGGAGGCCTTGGGCTCTCCTCATAGAGGCTAATATTTGGTCCTATGAAACAGGCCTTGGTCCTTTAACTCTATGTTTAGTCTATGTTTTAGGAAGGGATTGGGGACCATGACTTGTGAGCTTCAAAATGTCAGGAAAGTGAGCTTCCAGGTTTCCTGATGCCTGGGATTAGTAAGTAGCAGGAGTCTATAACCTTTACGTGTGTTACAAATCCCTTTGGCCGTGTAGGGAAACCCATGGATGTCTTCTCAAAATAATATTTTTAAATAAAAAGAAATAAAATACTCAAAATTATCGAGGAAGGTAATTATATTGAAATACAGTTAAAAAGATTTTTTTTAAAAAAAACTAGGTCTAGCTTAAGAATCTTTGGCTTAGACTAACATCTTACACCATATATCATAACTCAAAATGAACGTGTGATCTGCATATTGAAGCTAATAGTATTTTTTTAATATTTTCTCAGTCTTTGATAATAAGATGACTCTTTTCTTCCTTGCTCAGGCCAGTGTGACTGGATCATGAAGTACTTCTCATGTATAATGAGGGGGTAGGAAGGGGGAATGGGAAGACAGCACTTTTTCTGGAAGAGTTCTGAGAGTTTTAATAAACTGCACATTCTAGATAAATGATATAACAGCTAAGAAAGTTAATGAAATTTGGAACTAAATTAAGAGAAGCTATCTTCCAGTAATAAGGCTAAGTTACTTATCTTCTTACTTATCCAGAGTAAGTTACATAACTTCTGTC
Organism: Phascolarctos cinereus; assembly: GCF_003287225.1. Classification (NCBI taxonomy): domain Eukaryota; kingdom Metazoa; phylum Chordata; class Mammalia; order Diprotodontia; family Phascolarctidae; genus Phascolarctos; species Phascolarctos cinereus. Next base: position 100,276,251 of record NW_027555958.1, on the reverse strand, counting down.
TGCCTCAGCATCTTCAACTATAAAATGGGAATAAGAATAGCACCACCTCCCAGGGTTGTTGGGAGAATCAAATGAAATAATAATTGTAAAGCACTTAATACAGTGCCTGGCACATAGTGGGTGCTTAATAAATTAAACGCTTGTTTTCTTCCTTCTTTCCATTTGGAAAGTGTTGGAGCCTTTCCAGTGGGCTAAAGCCTTCCTGGGTTTGTGCCCTGCTTGTATGGCCTTTGAGAGGACACAGTCATCATTTCCATGCCAAGATGAGACAGTGGAACAGGACTTTAGTGTAAAGTAACACCTAAAAAGATTAAATTATCCTGCAATTACCAGGAATGAGAAGAGATGATTAACCTAGAAATGACTCAGTTGAACTAGAGGAGATCATGGCATGAAATGACATCCTTCCATCAATCCTTCCTTCCATCATATTTTCCATTCTTCCTAATAGAGAAGAAAGAAAGAAAGAAAGAAAGAAAGAAAGAAAGAAAGAAAGAAAGAAAGAAAGAAAGAAAGAAAGAAAGAAAGAAAGAAAGAAAGAAAGAAAGAAGGGAAGGAAGGAAGGAAGAAAGAAAGGAGGGAAGGAAGGAAGGAAGGAGAGAGAGAGAGAGAGAGAGAGAGAGAGAGAGAGAGAGAGAGAGAGAGAGAGAGAGAGAGAGAGAGAGAGAGAAGCCTGGGAAGGTAGCAAGTTTCTCCTTACTGGTGGCCTTTAAATAATCTTAAGTGGAGACCAAGGCAATGGAATATAATGGAAAAAACATCAGAATGGAGGGTTGGGAAACCAAGATTCTAGCTGTTGTAATTCATTTCCTTAATGACTTTAGAGAAGTCACTTAATACCCCTAGGCTATTTCTTACCTGGAAAATGAGAGTGTTAGATCAGACTCACATGATCATAGTCAACTTAGAGGTAACCTACTCCAATTCCCTCATTCCATAGATGAGGAAACTGAGTTTCAGACAAGTTAAGTGACTTATCTAAGGTCATATAGATGATAAATGGCGGAACCGGTATTTGAACACAGGCTCTGTTTTCAAATCCAGAACTTCCAGTAAACCTCACTGCTATAAGGCTCCTTCTAGCTTCCTCAGTTTTGTTAATGATGCTAATTGATGCTCATTCTCAGGATCTTTGGGATTAGAGCTCTCCTGAATTTAGTCTGGAATACTGAGGGAAATCCTGGAATGGACCAAAGTTGATTTAAATACAAGTGATTTGTCCAGATGGGCCTGGCATTGCTCCTAAAGACATTAAAACAACCCTTTTTATCTAGTTTGCTTTTATGTTTCCTTTCTGGTCATTCAGTCTGAACTCCAAAAGTGAAATAGCATGCCTTGATTTGGGTGGACTCTGTTAAGGATTTTATGAGAAGAGGTAAATATGGACATAGCTGTTATAACTAGTCTATCTAACTATCTATCCAAATCTGTAAATTAGCTCTGCTTACATATACATAAAAGCAGCTCTGATCTCCAAATAAAACAAAACAATTTCTTTGAAAACAGCACCCAAAAGAAGCTTCTTTTGCCATCTTTAAATGGTAATACTTTGGATATTTATTTTACATATATAATATATGTACATATGCATATATGTATTTATGCAGTATAGCTTAGACTAGCAGATAGAGAGCCAGCCTGGGCTCATCATATCTCTGACTCATACTGACTCTAGAACACTGGGCAATAAATAACTAGGATTATGACTAGTACAGCAAGTGCCAGTCTATATTGGTAGAGGGACTTCTTCACCTGGAATTATCTACATCAATGAAATCATAGGTGAGGACCCAAACTAACCAAAACAAAAATGTATATATCACACATGTCCTCAAAGTATTAGCTTACAAATACTTCCATCATCAGAAAATAGGCTAAGAAATATTTTCACCCCCTAGGTATAATCCAAAAATTATCTTTACTTGAAAATGAGTAATCCTGTTAATGACACAATGCTCTAATAATTTCAATTGTATCTAACAATAATTTATTAAATGGTGACTATATACAATACCCTCAGAGAGGCACAAAAACTAATAAGACGCAGCCTCTAAGTCCTGGAGCTTACAATTTAGTAAGGGAAGGGAGGAAGGAAACCAGTATTTATTAAGCATCTATTATGTGCCAGGCACTGTTCTAAATGATCTGCGAATATCACTTCATTTGATCCTCACACCAATCCTGTGAAGTAGGTGCTCTTATTATCCCCATTTTATAGTTGAGGAAGCTGTGGCAGACAGAGGTTAATTGACTTGTCCAAGGTCACACAGCTAGTAAGTATCTGAGACGAATGTGAACTAAAGTCTTCCTGACCTGTTTTGGGAGGTTGATCATACAATATAAAAACATATTCAATGATCGCAAGACCGATATGTTGGTTGATACCGAAGGATAAAAGAGAAGAGAGTTTATCACTATTGAGTCAGGCTGCTGAAATTTGGAGTACTAGATTTGCTCAGATATCCATGTAAACCAAAAGAGCAAAATCATTAAATGTATTACAGGCCTATGAACAAGGATAGTTTCTCAAGGAATCCAATTTTATTGTCTCTCTATTCAGATTTCTGCAGTTCTCCTATGAGTAGGACCTTTTGAGTGAGCTCAGAGAAAAAAAATGCAGACACTAATTTGCAAAGGCTGGCTGTAAGCCAGGAGCAGACACTAAACAGGCTACTGTGCAGTGACATGAGTGATGTGCCTGTCATTTCATGCCATGATCTCTTCTAGTTCAACTGAGTCATTTCTAGGTCTATCATCTCTTCTCATCCCTGAGTAATTGCAGGGCAATTTAATATTTTTAGTGTGTCACCTTACACTAAAGTCCTGTTCCGATGTCTCATCTTGGCATGGAAGTGATGACCTTGGTTTCTCAAAGGTCATGCCAGCAGTGTACAAACACAGGCAGGTTTTAGCCTGGAAAGGCTCCAGCCCTGAGCCCATTCAAAATGTTCACTTACTAACTGTGTGACCTTAGGAAAGCCACTTAACCTCTGTGGGCCACAGTGTTTTCAACTTTAAAAGGAGGTGGACAGAATGGCCTCTAAAGTCCCTTTTAAGTCTGGAACTATGATCCTATGATCTACCAGAAAGTTGGTCAAAAGGTGATTTAAAAATTTAAAAACAAATTTTTTTCTTTTGCTCAGAAAAACTTGTTAAGAACCAACTACAAAGTGAAGGAAGGTTGCTTGTGTTGACAGTCAATAAGTAGGTCATCCATTAAGTACCTGCTATGTGCCATCACGTGTTAAGGATTCAGGATATACAGGAAAAAAAAAAAGGGCTGGTCTCAAGAATTCACAATCTAATGGGGAAGACAACATGCAGAGAACTATGTATAAGCAAGATATAGACAGGAAAAATTTGGGATAGTCTCAGAGGGACAGTACTAAGACTAAGAAGAACTGGAAAAGACTTTTTACAGAAGATAGAACTTCAGCTGAGACTTGAAGGAATTGAAGCTAGGAAGCAGGGATGAAGAGAGGGGAGTGGCCCAAGATTGAGAGATAGCTAGGAAAAATGCATTGAGTCCAGAGATAAAGTGTCTTATTCAAGGAAAAGCAAGGAGACCAGTATCACAGGATTGCAGAATATGTGGAGAGAAGGGGCAGAATAAGGCATATGCTGATTAGAAATGGAGGAATAGGCCAGCTTATAAAGGGCTTTAAAAGCCAAATCGAGAATTTTATATTTAATCTCAGAAATGAAGGAGAGCCTCTGGAGTTAACTGAATAGGGATAGAGTTGGGATGGTAGGGTCAGACTTTTGCTTTAAAAAGGCCAATATGACATCTGAGTGGAAGATAGGCTAGAGAAGGGAGAGATTTGAGGCATGGAGACCAACCAGAAGGCTACGGCAATAATCCAGGTATAAGGTGATGAGATCTTGCACCAGGGTGGTAACAGGAGAGGTCTGTGACACAGGGGAGGTAGCCTGTCCAGAGAGCACACACACATTGGCCTATGGCCACAGCAGCACAGTTTCAGGAGCTCTTAGTCCACAGACAGTAAGAGGGTCAGACAACTAGTCAAAAGAGATTACTGGAGACCTGTTGCTGGGACTGGGTACAGCTAGTACTGACTGGTAACTCTGATGCCCATGTGCAGTTCTGGGTTGCAGTCCTAAAATAAAATAGAGTGCTTATTGTTGGTCACAGGGGAGCAGGGGCCCTGGTCACAGTTCCAGGGACAAGAGGGCTTCTAATGCTTGTGGCTTCAGGGAAGCTGAGACCCTTTCTAGGTAAAGACCAGAGTGCAGATAAGGAAAGCAATGACCACACCTCTTCCAGCATAACACCACTGTGGAAGCACCAAAAACTTCCCAGAACTAGCTCTGAAAACAGTAACACAAAAAGGCATGAAGCTTGGGATAGTGCTTCCCCACTCCAGGTGAGCAGAGCTACAACTTTAACAAAAAGGTCAAAGTCAAGAAATAGGCTGGGGAAAAATGAGCAAACAACAACAAAAATAACATGGCCCTAAAAGGCTACTATGGTGGCAGTGAAGACCAAAACACAAATCCAGAAGACAACAATGTGAAACAGTTATAGCCAAAGCCTCAGAGAAAAAATGCTAATTGGACACAAGCCCAACAAGAATTCTAGAAGAGTTAAAGTGATAAAAATGGTAGAGGGAAAATTGAGAAAAGAAATTAACATAAAGCAAGAAAATTATAAAAAGACAATTAACAACTTGGTAAAAGAGGCACAAAATATACTGAAGAAAATATCACCTTAAAAAATAGAATTGACCAAATAGTAGAAGAGGTACAAAAATTAAAGAAAAGAACTCCTTATAAAATAGAATTGGCCAAATGTAAAAAAATAATCGCAAAAGCTCATTGAAAAAAATTATTTACTTTTTAAAAATTAGAATTGGGCAACTGGAAGCTAATTACCCCATGAAACATCAACAAACAATAAAAGAATGAAAATATAGAAGACAAGGTAAAATGGCTCATCAGAAAAAAAAAAGAATTGATCTGGAAAATGCATCCGAAAGAGATAATTTAAGAATTATTGGACCACCAGAAAGCCACGATTTCAAAAAGTACCTATACATCATATTTCAAGAAACTGTCAAGGAGAACTGTCCCGATATTACTTAGTTCCAGAGGGTAAAATAGAAATTGAAATAATTCACCAATCATCTCCTGAAGGAGATCCCAAAAGGAAAACTCCCAAAAATATTGTAACCAAATTCAGAGCTCCCAGATCAAAGAGAAAATATTGCAAGCAGTCAAAAAGAAACAATTCAAATATTGTGGCTTCCATGTTAAAGGAGCAGAGGGTTTGGAATATAATATCATAGAAAGAAAATGAACTAGGATTACAACCAAGAATAACCTACCCAGAAAAACTGAATATAATCCTTTGGGTGAAAAATGGATATTTAATGAAATAGAGGACTTTTAAACATTCCTGATGGGAAGACCAGAGCTAAATAGAAAAACTGACATTCAAACACAAGACTCAAGAGAAACATAAGAAGGTAAACATGAAAGAGGATTCAAAAGGTATTCAATAAGATTAAACTGTATATATTCCTATGTGGGAATATGATTCATGTAATTCTTAATAACTTTACCATTATTAGGGCTGTTAAAAGGAGTATATATAGACAGAGACATGGATGTGAGTCAAATATATTGGAATGATCTACAAAAAAAAATGGAGTGAGAAAGATGGATGCACTAGGAGAAGGGTCTGATGCTCTATCTAACTGCACCACCCAGTCCCTTCTATTTTAATGTGTTTTATGATTTTACAGACTTGATCACATGCTTTTGAGTTAAAATTGATGGAGATGTTTAACTTAACACCTTCTTGTTATGGAATATTCATCTACTATGCCAGCCCCCTTCTCCTATTGATGAGTTTCTTCCAGGGACCTCTAGGTTTGGAGACAGGATCATTAATCAAGCTTCATTCTGCTCCCTGCTGTACTTCTGATTCTCTGGATTTCCCCCATTCTTAAGCATGGGTACTTTCTAACACTCTCCACCTTTCAGCTCTTTTTTATGTATTTCCTTCCTCTATTAGACTATAAGTTCCTTTAAGGCAGACGCAGTCTTTCTTTTTGTTTGTATTTATACATCCAGTGCTTAGCACAGAAACTGGCATGAAGTAAGAACTTAATAAATGTTTATTTCCTGCTTTCTTGGTGAAGGGAAGACTTAGAGTGACTTTTTCAAGTATTTGAAAGGTTTTTACATAGAAGATGGATTACATATGTTCTGTTTGGCCAGAATACTTCCTTAAATTATAGCTAGTCAAAAGCAGATTGAGTAGCCTCAGAAAGTAATGGGTTCCCACTTCCCAGAGATCTTCAAGCACAGGCTGTTGGATACATTGTAGATGGAATCTGTGTTCAAGGATAAGTTGGAATGGATGGTCTCTGAGGTCCCTCTCAAATCTAAGATTTTGGTGACTTGATTATTCAGTGATGGTAACAAGGAGGCTGACAATCCTTAATTCCGATGTTCTTAGATATCATCCAATCCAACACTATCATTTTACAGATCAGGAAACTGAAGCCTAGAGGTGACGACTTATTAAAAGTCACAAATAGGAAAGCCAGAGCCAGGATTTGAACACAAGTCCTCTGACTCCAAAGCTGGAGTCTGCTTTCCACACTCATGGGGCCATTTTATTGGAAGGTTTTTTGGTCAGTCAACAAGTATTTATTAAGTTCCTAGAATATGCCTGGTACTGTGCTAAGTACTGTAGAAAAGGGAGTAGACTTGTTTTTCCTGAAGCCCATAGAGCAGGCCTAAAAGCATTGGGCAGAAATTGAAGAGATAAATTTCAACTTGGTTTAAAGAAATGCTTTCTGATAATTAGTGTTGTTTAGACATGGACATGGGCTGTGCCAGATGGGTGTTAGTTTTCTCTTACTAAAACAAAAGCTAAAATTTACATAATGCTTACTATGTGCCAGGCACTTTTACAAATATTATCTCATTTGATCTTCACAATAACCTGGAAGGTAGGTAATATTATCCCTAATTTACAGTTGAGGGAACTGAGACAAACAGGTTAAGTGACTTACCCAAGATCAATCAGCTAGTAATTATCTGAGGCTGGATTTGAACTCAGTTCTTCCTTACTCCAGGCCTGATGCTCTATCCACTGTACCAGCTAGCTAGGGGACTACTTGTTGGGATTGTTCCAGAGGGGATTCTTGTTTAGATAATGATTTGGAGTAGAAGAACCTATTGGAATTCTCTTTACTCTGTGATTCTGTGATTAAAAGTTCAAAACACTGTGCTAGGTGGGAGGGTACAAAGATGTACATATGATTCCTCCTTTTTTGGAACTTAGAATCTATCTAATGCATCAGAGAAAAAGAAGTAAACAAGTAAATGATAACAAGGGAAAGTGAAGCAAGCATGTAAGAAGCATTTGTTGAATGCTTACTATATGCCAGGGTAAAGGCAAAAGTGTTTTCTCTCTCTCTCTCTCTCTCTCTCTCTCTCTCTCTCTCTCTCTCTCTCTCTCTCTCTCTCTCTCTCTCTCTCTCTCTCTCTCTTTCCCTCCTTCCCTACCTCCCTCTCTCTCATTTGCATAATGGGCAGGGCACATAAATATTTAATAATTTTTCTGAGGTCACACAATCAATTATACTGCTTTCATATCTATTTTGATTCTGTACTGAACTAGATATAATTTGTGAAAATAGAATAATATAAAACATAGTTCCTGCATTCAGGGAGCTTACCGTTTAGACAAAATTTATTCCAGTGCAAAGTCACAACCAGAAACAGGCCAACAGATTCCCAATTGAGTGTTCTGTCTGTTTTATTTTTTCCTACAACAATATGGCTATTTTATCATCCAGAGTTCAAAAATCAAAAAAGCATCTAATACTTTCATTCAGGAATAATATTAACTCTTAGTCTATGTAAATATAGTGGGTCATTTTTTGTTATCAGAATTAATGGGAGACTATATAATTTTTGTACTTCAATTACAGATGATGCACTAACAGGTAACATGGCCTCCTATAATTGATTTGGGGCCAAAAAATTTGTAAGATTTAGAACTGATAGAGACATTAAGTTATCTAGTCTAATGCTTTCATTTGATACTGGGCATATTTGCAATAAGAATTTGTTTCAGTCCTTAAATTAAGAAGAAAGTCAAATCCTTAGCTGGCTAAATTTCATCCATTTATGAAATTATTGGTGGAATGTAGTCCTTTTTGCTGAATTCAATTTAATTATTATGGCAAGGAGAATTATTTTTACCATCTCTAAGTGATGGAATCATTTTATAGAGCATTCAGCTTGCAATCCTGAAATGGTAAGGTTCTCGGGGGGAAGGAAGGCTGATTCATACAAATCCAGATGTTTAAAATACATGGTTCATCTCCCCTAACAAATAAATAAGAATGGACTCCATATTCTATAATTATCTATTTTTTTCATCTATTTGCATGCCATGTTTCAATGAAATGGGCAGCTTGGTGGGTGAAGTGGATAGAGTGCCAGGAAGACTCATCTTCCTGAGCTGAAATCTAGCCTCAGACACTTACTAGCAATATGGCCCTAGGCAAGTCATTTAACCTTGCAGCCTCAGTTTCTAATCTGGAAAATCAGCTAAAGAAGAAAATGGCAAACCAGGATCTTTGCCAAGAAAATTTCAAATGGAGTCATGAAGAGTCAGACATGACTGAGACAAAAAATTTCAATAAAATAAAAAATTGCCATCCACTTTTCTTTGTACTTTCAACCAACAGCTTAGGTAGGACATTACAAAACTATTTATAGTTGGTTCTTTTGATCCTGTTATTTGATTCCTTGAATCATCTGCTGGTTCTATTAAACCCAATCTACAACTCATTGTCTACTCTTAAACTGATCTTCTTTTCCTGGACAAGAAATAAAACTGCTATATATTTCTTTCTCTAAAAAAAATAATATAGAAATGTCAAAATCAATCATAGATAAAACAGAGCTCTTGAACACACTATAGTATGATATTAAGACATCTAGAAATTCTATAAATCCTGTACACATAGACATTTCTTGCAGCTAATGCAAAATTGATTCTACAGCCACAGATGTTTTGGCCAGTAAGAGTAAGATTATAATCTTGTAAGCAATAAATAAAAGATTTAGTGATTTTGACAATGAATTCAATTCAATATAATTCAATTCAAACCAATCCAACAAATACATAAGCTCCTACCATGTGCAGGGCACTGGGGTTATGAAGATATATATATATCCTACTCTTCAGAAGTTTATAGTGTACTGAGGAAAGGGAAGACACGTATGCAAATAACTTTAAGAGAGAGTATGGTAAGTACCAAGGCAAGGTCCTTTCAAAATATTCTGTTATTTTTTTAATTGAAGAAAAATGGGAAATGGTACATTTCACATCCATCGACAGGGGGAGAATTCTCAATGAAATAAAGGATAGAAGAGATCACAAAAGATAAAGCATAGATTTTAAATTATATGAAATTTAAAAGTCTCTGCACAGACAAAATTAATGTAACTGAAGAACAAGAAGCTAAAGATAGGGAATAATTTTGCATCTACTATCTCTCTGAGGTTATGATATACAAGATACACAGGGAATTAATGAAAATATACAGGACCTGGGTTAATTTTTCAATATATAAGTGATTAAAGAATATGAACAGATAATTCTAATGACAATAATATGAAAAATTACTTCAAATAATTAATAAGAGAAATATAAATTAAAATATCTTTGAAGTTTTCCTTATGCCAGAAAATTGGCAAAAATAACAAAGGTTGGAGATTATAGTTGTTAGAGAAGCTGCAGGTAGACACACACATTTATTAATTGTTAATAGAGTTATGAATTAGTCCAACTATTCCGGAAGACAGGTTGGTATTATGGTGTGGGGGAGGCGATGGGGTAAAGGACTAAGAGACTAAAATTGTAGTTACAAAAAAAAGTAATGAAATAAGTGATCTGAAGATTCCTCTGTTAGGAATATACCCAAAGAAAGACAGAAATATATACATGCCAAAATGTTCATAGCACCACTATTTGTGGTACCAAAGAATTTGAAACAAAGTGGGTACCCACTGATTAAGGAATGTCTAGATAAATGGTGGTACATAAAAGTTATATAATATTATTGTGCCATAAGACATCATGAATGCTAGGGATTCAGAGAAACGTGAGAAGACTTGAATGAACTGATGCAAAGTGAAGTAAACAGAACTAGGAAAAATATATACAATAACTTCAAGAGCTGGCTGGTCTGATATCCCTCTTTAAATGGAGGCTATAGTAAAAGTTCTTTTATGATTGGATAATAAAAAGGTAGAAGGTACCGAAGAATGTGAGTACTAAAGCTGATGAAATGATGGTAAAAGGGAGCACGATGATGGTAGAGTAAAGGTCCAAGGAATACAACTGATAGGAAACGAAGAGTTGGGTGTTCTGGGATCCCTCTTTAAGTGGAGAATTGGGGAGGAGTTTTTCATTCTGCCTAGCCCTCCAATCAGAGGAACAAAGTATATTGAAGGTATGCAGATAGTCACATGCACAATCACACATGCACACATGTGTGCATACACACTGAGCAAAAACAAAATAAATTCAGATACAGTCATTATTTTTCACAAGAATATCACATATCACAAATTCATGGGGCTTTGAGATGGGGAGGTCAAATCTTACTAGTTTGGACCTTGGACATTTGTATTTTCATTGCTGTTCAGGAAACTCATCATGCTGTTAAGATTTTGTCATTTTGGGTTACTCACTCCTCATCAATACTTACTTATCTGCCAGGGACTTGCTAAGCACTGGGGATGCAAAAAAGAAAAGGAAACATGATCTCTGCCCTCAATGAGCTTGCAATCTAATGGCTGAAGACAACATACAAAAGGAAGGTGAAAAGGGACAGAGTGACAGAGGGTATAATGCAAGAGAGGAGGCAATGATAAAAATGATGGTGAAGTCGAAACCAAGCGGAAGAGCTGGTAGCAAATGAAGGGATGGCTGGAGTTTTGAGCCCTCTATCAAAAGAGGCTGTGGGAGGAGGTTTTTGCTCCTTTCTCCAGCCCTTCAATCAGAGAGGTTGAAGCAATTGAAGGTATTGATGAGATGTGAGAAGCAAAACTAAGCCAGTCTCCATGATGATGGTGGTGATGATGATGATGATAATGTTTTCTGGTGATGAGATTACCTGGTAATAACTTTATCCTAGATAGAGCACAATGGAGATGATTATAAGGGAGAACTCACTGGGTTAGGAAATGAAGAAGGGTTTATTCAGAAATTATTTATTTCAAAATAAAACCTATCAATGAGTCATGATATATTTGAAGAAGGAGAGGTCATTTTCACTTTAAGTGATCAGAGGAAGCTTCATGAAGGATATAGCACTTGAGTTGGGCCTTGAACAAAGGGAGAGATTTCAGGAGAAAAAAGATGGAAGGGACTTTAAGAGATAATGATAATTGACACTTCCAGGACATGATAATTTTACTTAAGGAGATCAAAAAGAAAAGTTTCCCTAATAAACTTTATCTTTGTCAAAAGCAAGGGAAAAGTTATTAAACTACCATAAGATCATCTCTTTACACAAATAGGACTATATTTACTGAGTCTACAAGAAGCGTGTACCAGGCAAGAGATATTTTGGTACCACAATAAACAAGTTTCATAAGGGTGGAAGCATACTTGGATAAACATTTACTGTGCTTACAAGTTGTTGAAGCAATCCAAGAAAAAAATCAAAAGGTCTGGGTGTAACATTTACAGACACTAAGAATTGATACTTAAATATAAGCAAGAATTCCCATTTGGGGATAGAGGGCTTGACACTGAGATGTGGACATTGCTTTCAGAATTTACACCAAACTTCCATGGGTAAGCCACTATGATTAGTTTACATTCATCAAAATCAGCTATTCACCTGAGCTATAAAAGAGTCCGGTGTTACAAGTCAAGCCTCTGTTCGCTATAATTACGGAGATTCATAAACAGACTGTCACTAGGGGATTCATAGATATTAGAAATCACATTTCAGTATTATAACTGTTTCATTTCAACTACAACTTTTCAAAGCCCAGAGGAGGAGTCTAACTCTACTATCATTATTGTTCTGATCTAAACAAGCCCTTTAACCTAATCAGATTGGCCTACTCTTTACACTGACCTTGTTACCTTTACTCTAAGCTCTTTCTTTGCCTTTGCTTGTGGCTCATCTTGGAAGCCAACACTTTCCTCTCTATCTCTTCGGATCATATGTAGCTTTTTAAGGTCTAATTTTGATCTTTTTGGAATTCTTCCAAGACTCTACCAGTTCTGACTTCTTATAGTATTTGTTTCTCTTCTTGGATACATTTATTAGGCATAATTTAGGATTGCTGTTACTTGGGGTTGAAATAATATGTAAATTAACTTTGTAAACCTTTAACTTCCCTCAGCCTTATTTTCCTCATCTCTAAAATGGGTATAATAAGAGCATCTACCTCACAGTGTTGAAATAATATGTAACTTGCTTTGTAAACCTTAAAGTGCTATATAAATGCCAGTTTTTGTCATTATCATCTGTGTCAAAGAAAGATAAGGTAGTACCAGGTTGAAAATAATGTACCAAATAAGTGACCTGGACAAATAAGTAGAAATTCAAAGGGTAGAGGAACACTGTCAAATATGACACACTTATTTGTCCCTTATTTTAGAGATGAGGAAAATAAGGCTGAGGGAAGTTAAATGACTTGTCCCGTATCAAACTGGTAGACACCTGAGGCAGGATATGAATTTGCATCTTCCAGACTTAAGTCTGGCTCTCTATCCACTGCACCACATAGCTGCCAGATAAATGGATAACTAGAGCATCTTTTAAGAACTTACTATGGTCTCTTTGATGAAGGGATCGCCGCTGCAGCCGCGTGGAGCCGGCAGTCGCTGCCTCTCCTCCTCGTGACTCACCCTGTTCGCTCTCACCGAGGAATAAGTTGGTCAGGAAGCCGCTCCACTGCCATGGCATTCAAAGACACTGGCAACACCCTCCGGCAAGACCCTCGTGGAGCCCGAAGTGGCCATTCACCGAATCCGGGTCACCCTCACCAGCCACAACATGAAATTCCTCGAGAAAGTGTGTGCTGACCTAATTAGAGGAGCCAAACAAAAGAACTTGAAAGTGAAGGGACCTGTTCGAATGCCCACTAAGACACTTCGAATCACAACTAGAAAAACTTCTTGCGGTGAAGGTTCAAAGACTTGGGATCGGTTCCGGATGAGAATCCACAAACGCCTTACTGATTTGCACAGTCCTTCTGAAATTGTTAAACAGATCACTTCTATCAGCATTGAACCAGGTGTAGAAGTTGAAGTCACCATTGCAGATGCCTAACCAATCATCTCGTTTAATAAATTGATTGCAACTATTAAATTTTCTTTGATATCTTTGGAGTCAACAACAAAAAAAGAACTTACTGTGTTTCAGGCACTGTATTAAGCCTTGGGGACGCAAATAAAGGAAGCGAGATGGTTCCCCGCCCCCAAGAAGCTTACGACATTCTAGTAAGGAAGCAAACATGTAAAGGGAAGCAGAAGGGATGCACGGTACAGTAGCAAGGCATAGAGATGATTGGGAAGTGATGTAGTCTGGGTGAGATACAGCAAAAGATCACCTATCAGAGCTTGGAATCCCCAAGGCAGAGTCCAGGTGACAGTGAGATCAGAATAAGGATGAAGACTGGAGAACAGGCAACATAGTATGGAGATATCTCATCTCCCCTAGCCTGTGAGTTATTTCGGGGTACAAATTATGTATTATGCTTTTTTGTATCCCTCACAGGAGGGCTAAACACACAGTAGGCATTCAACAAATGTTTATTTGATCATAGTTGTTGAAATATTTTCTTTTTTCAGTCACAGATGGCATGGGAATCTTTTGAATGCCACATGGAGGGTCTCCCCTTCCCCCAGCCAATAGGTGCTAAACCCAAAGAGCATCCTTTGACTCAGTAGAACACTAAAAAAAAAAAAAGAAAGGTCATTGCCAATATTCCTTTAATTCTCTGAAGAATAAATTGAATACAAATCACAGATTCCAACTGGAAACTGAGGAACTGTCTTAGGACCTTTACTTGCTGAAGCTTAATTTTGCTTAGTTATTCTTTTAAAAAAACAATTAAAAGCATAGCATATGGTTTCCATCCTTCATTTAAAATAAGTGAACCTCCTAGTTATTGTTTGTATGTCCAGTTGGTTTTTATTTTCATTTGAGTTTTTCCTTTCTGATTTCTGTGGTTTTTATCAAAAGCATTGTGCCAGGTAGCTGTGTATACCCTGTGGAAAAGAAAAGAATGCTGTGTTTGTGAAATTGTGTTCCTGTGTTCATGGTCCTACCCACAAGAATGTTAGGGTCAGAGCACTGAAAGGAAGCTTTGAATTTCTTTCTTTTTCTTTTTTTTCTTTCTTTCTTTCTTTTTTTTTTTTACTTCAAAACTCATTTCTAGTCATTAGGGCAGCCAGAATTTTCTTCCTAGCCATTTCAGGGACAATTATGGACTCTTTGTTATTGTTTACCTGCTTTTCAAACTACAAAAACTTGTATGGGAGGAGACAAGTCTCTCTCTCATCAAAACCCACCTCCACATTCTGTGAGGGAAATGGTCAAGATTCTTCCTGGAAGTTCTGAGCTGTCATTTGGCCTGCCAAAGATGTGGGATTCTGGTAATCTAAACCTCCAGGAGCCACCAAATGCAATTAAAACAATTCTGACAAGGCTAGTCACAAAGGCCTGGGATGTGTGACATTTGCTGGTCATGTTATTATCTAGGCCAAAAGAAAAAAATAATAGAATAAGTTGGAGACTTTAATCAGACACAGATAAAATTACCAGATTAATCAAGGTTGGTCTCCTTACTGTCTAAGCTGCCTCTTTTCCTGGCCCCGCATATGTCTTGCTCATGATACAGCCTCTACGTTTGCTTTTATTGTTCTCCTCTCTCCATACTACATGATTGGAGAGAAAGAGAGCCTTCTACTTTCCATTTCTTCAAATCCAACCTATTTTTCAAGTCCTGGTTTGGGTCAAGTCTCTCTGTCCATTCTAAGCTCCATTTACCTCACTGTACCTTCTCTAAGTCCTGTGTACACCATTCCACATAATTCAGTGCTCAAATATCTATTGCATTATATTGTTCCTAATTATTTCAGGTACACATACATCTTCTTTCCATAGCTAAGGGTTCTTGAGAGACATTCTCACATTTTATTAACATCCTCCATTTAATTCAATTTGATTGAATTCAATACAACAGGTATTATTAAGCATCCAGTACTTTCAGGGCACTGAGCTAGGTACTGAGGAACTAAACTTTTTCTTCTTATTGTTGTTGTTGTAAATAGTTCTTTCCCTCAAGGATATAGGTGTAGTACTTCACTCTGGGATTTCATGAGATAATAGATTTGGAACTGGAAGGGACCTTTGATGTCATCTTGCCCAGCCTCAGTTTATAGGTGAAGAAACTAAAGCTCAGAGTGGTTAAATGATATGCCTAAGGGTCATATAGGTAGCAAATGGCAGATTCAGGATTTGAGCTCCAAATGCAGCCCCCCCTCTCCTCAATACTATGCTGCCTGTCCTTGAAGGGATTTGAGTAGATAGAAAAGTATAAGGAGTTTGCCCCAGGAACAGGGGATAACCTGTGTGAATGCATTAGGCAGGGGAGGGGGAAAACTTCAGTAAATAGCTTAGTAGGTCAGTTACATAAGACCATCAGTTCCAAATTATGATGTGTGGACTTGTGGGGGTACTCAAAAACCTTTTAGGGGTTCTACAGGGCAAAAACTTTTACAACACTAAAATGTTTTAATTTTTAATATGGTTAATATAAATAAATAAAACCCACACAAACAAAAGCTCTTTGTGGGGTCCTGATTAATTTTTGAGCATAAAGGAGTCCTGAGATCAAAAGGCTTGAGAACTGGTAAGCTAGAATTTGGGGAATATGAAGGGAGATAGAATGAAATAAAGCTTAATGAGTGAGTGAGAGATTGTACAGTGTTTTGAATGTTAGGCTAAGTAGTTTATTATTTTATCTTGTAGAAAATAGAAAGCAACTGAAGGTGTTTTAGTAGCAAAGTGACAGGGTAAGACCTATGCTGTCAGATTATTTTGGCAGATATATGGAAGATGGATTGGAGAAGGAAGATAAGAGGTCAAGTAAGTGGTAAGGAGGTTCTGAGCCCCAACTCATACTCATGCTGAATGGTAGTATGAGTGGAAAGGAATGGACTCATTTGAAAGATACTGTGGCAGGGGCAGCTAGGTAGGGCAGTTAATAGAGGACCATCCCTGGAGTCCAGAGGACCTGAATTCAAATACAGCCTCAGACACTTGACACTTACTAGCTGTGTGACACTGGGTAAGTCACTTAACCCTGCTTGCCTCACCAAAAAAAAAAAGGATATTGTGGAGATAGAGCATCAAGACACGGCAAGTGGTTGAATGAATAGCTAAGGGAAAGAGAAGAATCAAAAGCAGACTGTAAGTAAAAGAAGGCTGAGTGTTTAGAAGGATAGTGATGTCATTATAAAGGCATAAAAACTCATAAATCAATATAAAAAGTAGACATATTTAAAGAACATTTACAATACAATTGTAGTCAATAAAAACATAACATAAAACATGATAACACAATAAAATTGTAATCAATAAAGGACAAATGAGAAAGAATTCAAAGAATTCATAATCTCAAATAGCAAATAACTAATCCTAAAGAACCTGTGAGTCAAGAACGAGTCAAAGAACAACTCAAAGAAACAAAAAAGATAATTTCACCAAAAAAAAGTAATGAAACAACATAAACAAAACTTTTAGAATTCAAAGTAGTGAAATATTGAAAAGTTACATATCTAAACACACTTTCACCAACAGAAAAGAGAAGGAATAACTCAATGAATTCAGCATGTAGGTCTAAAAAAAAAATTGACAAGCAACAAATGAAAAAACTAAAACCAAAAATAAGTATTCTTGAAAATCAAAGAAACAACACAGAAAATGTGAAATAACAGCTACCAAAAAGAAACAATAATAATACAGAAACAATAACATAATAGATCATTATTAAAACAAAAATGAATGTGATTACATCAATAGAATATAAGCTATTATATATAATCTAATTGTATAAGAGATATAACTTTTGACAAATTAAAAATCTATTTATGTAAAGAACATAAAAAAGCATAGAAATAAATTATTATGCTAAATAATATCTACCAAGAACTAGAATTACTCATAATGGACTATCATTACTAAAGGTCTGTCCAATCAAATTAGAGATGAAACAAGGATTTCTATTGTCAAATATATTTTATAATGTCAAAAATATTTTATATTTTTCTAGAAATGTTAGCTGTAGCAATAAGACCAGAAAAATAAATTGAGGGAACAAACATAAGCAAAGAAGAAACAAATAAACTGGTTTAGAGAACCCTAGAGTTTCAACAATAAAAATTAATTGAAATAATTCCTTCAGCAAAGTAACAGAATATAAAGTAAACCCACAAAATAATTACTCTTTCTGTACGTTACCAACAAGATTCATAGAAAAGACAGTAAAATCAATTACATTTAAAAACTACAAAATGTACATAATACCTGCAAGATCATGTACTAAGACACATATAGGAATTACATGAATACAATTACTAAACAGTCTTTATAGAAATAATAGGAAATGTAAATATTTAGAGTTATATTAATTGTTCATTGTCTAATTTTAGTAATATAAGAAAGTAACAATATTACTTAAATTAATTTACAGATTCACTGTCATACTGATAAAACTACCAAAAAGTTATTTTATAGAACTATTTAAAATTACAAAATTAATTTGGAAGAGCAAAACTTAAGGAATCTCAAAGAAAATAATGAAAGGAAAGCATCTTAGCAGTATCAAATCTCAATTTATACTGCAATTCAGTAATAATCAAAATTATATAGTACTGATTAGAAAATAGGACAGTTGATCAACATAACAGATTAGGTAAGGAGATAGATAAGACTTAAAAGCAATTGACTACCATAGCACAGTGTTTGATAAACCCCTAACCTTACTGAGATTCAACAAAAATTATTCAATAAATTTTAGTTTTGGAGAAATTAGGTTTAGACCAATACCTGACACTATGTGCTATAATAAACTCCAGATGGATATATGACCTAGATATTTAGAATCATATCATAAACAAATTAGAGAAGGGAAGGAGATACTTTTCATAGCTATAGATAGAAGAGTTTTTGACCAGCAAAAATTAGAAATGATAATAAAAGATAAAATGGATAATTTTGATTACGTAAAATTTTAAAACTTTTGCAAAAGATCAGTGCAGTTAGCATTATATAATTAATGTGACCAAAACAAACTTTGCAAAAAAAGTATATAATAAAGGCTTTATAGCCATTAGAGAGAACAGATAGAAATAATCAAGCAAAGAGCCCTTTCCCAATAGAGAAATGATCAAATGATAGGAGTAAGAAGTTGTTGTTGTTTTTTTTTTGGGGGGGTAGGCAATGGGGTTAAGTGACTTGCCCAGGATCACACAGCTAGTAAGTGTTATTGTGTGTCTGAGGCCAGATTTGAACTCAGGTCCTCCTGAATCCAGGGCTGGTGCTCTATCCACTGTGCCACCTAGCTGCCCCAGGAGTAAGAAGTTATTAAAAGAAGAAATGCAAGCTATCAAAAATCATGGGGAAATACTCCAACTTCTTTTTAAGAGGAAGAAAATTTCAAAATAGCTTCACCCATTAGATTGCTAAAGATGACAAAATAGGGAAATTGCTATTGTTGGAGGAGATATGGGAGTATAGACACCCTAATTCACTGTTGGTGGAGCTATGAAATAATCCAACCATTCTGAAAAGCAATTTGTAACTATACTCAAAAAGTCACTAAACTGTATGTATCCTTTGACCTTGCAATACCACTATTAGGTATGTACCCAAAAGAGATTAAGGACAAAGCGAAAAGATCCGTAAGTTCAAAATATTTATAATGACTTTTTTTTATTTTTGGGTAGCAAAGAGCTGGAAATAAAACAGATGTCATTCAATTGGAAAATGGTCATATAGCTTGAACATATTGGAAAATTATTGCTCCATAAGATATAACAAAAGGGATAGCTTCAGAGAAAAGTAGGAAGATATGTGTGAACTGATAAAGAGTTAAGTGAACAATAGCCAGGAGAACAATTTAAACAATGATTAAATTAATATGAAGGAAAACAACTTAGATTTAAAGACTCTAATCAATACAATCATCTACTATAATTTCAAAAGACTAATTAAACAGCATGCTTCTCACCTCTTGGCAGAGAGGTGATGAAATAGAAGCTCAGAATGACATGATAAATATGTGAATTTATTTGCTTCACTATATTAATTTGTTACAAAGTAGGGATTTATTTTATTTTTGATGGGAGCATTGGGGGAGAAATGAGGGAAGAGTAATAGTGATACAAAAAAAATAAAGGAAAAATATCAATGAAATATTTAAAAATACACAAAAGAAGGTAGAAGGAAGTGCAGAGGAGACAGAGAGAAACATGGAAGAATTGTTACTGTCACACTAAATTTAGCAAATTAGATAAAATGGAGATTTACAATTTCCTATATAATCATTTTTTTCTGCTCTTTGTATATAGGGATGTTCATGTCTGTTGAGTTCATTTTACCAAGGAAATAAAAAAATATAAATACACTAAGCAATTAGATTTGAGGGAGAAAGCTATTCATGTGAAAAAGGCCTAGGGTTTGTCTTTACACTGGATGTGAGTTAACATTATAATGTAGCAGCCAAAGGAGTTAATATGGTGTTCTTCAAGGTTTAAGTATTTCAAG
This sequence comes from Phascolarctos cinereus, assembly GCF_003287225.1. Lineage (NCBI taxonomy): Eukaryota > Metazoa > Chordata > Mammalia > Diprotodontia > Phascolarctidae > Phascolarctos > Phascolarctos cinereus. Next base: position 100,256,395 of record NW_027555958.1, on the reverse strand, counting down.
GATGTATAATTTCTTCTACATGATTAATTCATTTAATCTCACAGGTCAGTTTTCCTAATCTGTAAAACTGGGGAAATAATATTTGCATTACTATAGTGCTACCTGTGAGGAAAGCACTTTGCAAAGCTTGAAACACCATAGTATGGTGCTCTAGACCTTTAGATTATTCTTTTAGATTAATAATGTTGGGATAGGTGGGCTATAGTTTGTATTTGATGGACGCAACCTATCAATCAGCACCAACTGAGATTGTCATCATCATCATTGCTAGCATTTATATAATGCCTGCTACGGGCCAAGCCTCCAGCATTATACAAATATTATCCCATTTGATCCTTACAATCACCCTGGAAGGTGGGCACTATTATTTTTTTCTTTCTTTTTTTTATTAATTTTTTTTTTCCATATGCTTTTGAGTTTAAAATTTTTCTCCCTTTTCCTCCCCTCCACCCTCCCCAAGACGGCGCACAATCTGATACAGGCGTTACATTTACATACCCATTAAACATATTTTCACGTTAGTGAAGTTGTAAGTAAAAATTAAAACCAATAGGAGGAACCATCAGAAAGATGAAACAAAACTCAACAGAAGGTAAAAATAAGTGATAGCGATTCAACTTCCATAGTTCTTTCTTTGAATGTGAACAGCATTATCCATCCCGAGGCCTCTGGAAATGTCTTAGATCCTCATAATGCTGAGAAAGGTTCAGTTTAACAATCTTAGTCATTGCATAACGTGGCTGTTATTGTGTACAAAGTCCTCTTGGTTCTGCTTACTTCACTCAGCATCAGACCATACAAGTCTTTCCAGGTTTTTCTGAAGTCAGCTTGTTCATCATTTCTTACAGCACAATAGTATTCCATTACATTCATATACCACAACTTGCTCAGCCATACCCCAATTGATGGGCATCCTCTGTTTCCAATTCTTTGCCACCACGGAAAGAGCTGCTATGTATATTTTTGTACATATGGGTCCTGTTCCCATTTGATCTCTTTGGGATATAGCCCTAGAAGTGCTATTGCTGGATCAAAGGGTATGCACATTTTTGTATAGTTGGGCATAGTTCCAAAACTGTTCTCCAAGGTAGGCACTATTATTAACCCTGTTTTACAGGTGAGGAAATAATGTGGCAAGGCCTGGTTAGCTGCTAAGTATACAAAGATAAAAATAAGTATACACAACATACTGAAGACAAGAAAATGTCAACAGGAGAAGATAGTAGGAGCTGGGTGGTCTTGACCAGGAATGGCATCATTTAGAAAGTGGAATTTGAGTCATGAAGGAAGCCAGAGATTCTAAGAGGTACAGGTGAAAGGGGAGTATGTCCCAGGCATAGAGGACAGCCTTTGTAAAGGCATGGAACTGGGGAGATGAGAGATAGATAGATGTGTGAGAAGAAGTCCAGTTTGGCTGAACCCGAGAAATGCATGAAGTTAGTAATATGTTAAATAAGGCTGGAAAGGTAGACTGCATTCACTGACCCCTTTATTTTAACGGGAAAAAACCCAAAATCTTCCACAAGTATGAAATAATTCTCTTAAAATATATAGTGTTTAAATCCTCAAGCATCTCTCAATCTATAATGATATTCAGGCATTTTTCTTGGGCCTGGAAAACAGTCAAAATACAGCTACTGTTCTATTTCAAACGTAGCAGCAATTTCCAACAATTACAGAACATGCTGGGCATTGTCAAGTGTGTTGTTATCTCCTGAAGCTCAATTCAATTAGTAAGCCTTAGTTTGATTACTGGCTAGTGCATGTTACCTTAACTGCTCTGTTTCAGTTTGAAGATTCAATTTGATTTTACTATAGTCATGTTAATATGTTTTAGATAATACCTCAAATATTCTCGTGTGTTCTCTGTCAGTTTACATTACAAATGCCAACCTGAACAGTATTAGTAACTTGGGTGTCAGTGAATATTTCTTAGTTTAAGCATTGTATTGTGAAATATAGACTCAGGAATATTAAATGTATCATTGTCCCACATAAGAATGTAAACATTTTAACTTTGTTGAATCCCTTACGACTCTTCTTTCACATGTATCTTTTCAACGCTTCTTTCAAGTCTTGTATTTCAAAATCACATTTTTTACTTAGCTCTGGTCTTTTCATCAGGAATGCTTGAAAGTCCTTTTTTCATTAAATATCTATTTTTCCTCCTGAAGGATCATATTCAGTTTTGCTGGGTAAGTTATTCTTAGTTGTAATCCTCCCTAGCTCCTTGACCTTCTAGAATATCATATTCTAAGGCCTTTGGTCCATTAATATAGAAGCACCTAAATCTTGTGTGATCCTGCCTGCAACTCTGTGATATTTAAATTGTTTCTTTCCTGCTGCTTGCAATATTTTCTCCTTGAACTGGAAGTTCTGGAATTTTGCTGTAATATTCCTGGGAATTTTCAGTTTGGGATCTCTTTCAGGAGGTGATCAATGGATTTTTTCAATTTCTGTTTTACCCTATGATTCTGGGATATCAGGGAAATTTTCCTTGATAATTTCTTGAAATATGAAGTCTAGGTTCTTTTTTTTATTGTGGGTTTCATATTTTCACATTAGTCATGATGTATGGAAGAATCGGAACTAATGGGAGGTACCACAAGAAAGGAGAAATCAAGCAAAGCAATGAAAGAAAAGGACAGCAAATAGTACGCTCCCATCTGAATTCAGATTCTGTGGTTCTTTTTCTGGATGTGGATAGCATTTTCCATCATGAGTCTTTTGGAGTTGTCTTAGATCCTTGCATTGCTGAGAAGAGCTAAGTCTGTCAAAATCAGTCATCACACAATGTGGCTGTTACTGTGTGCAGTGTTCTCCTGTTTCTGCTCATTTCATTCAGCATCAGTTCATATAAGTCTTTCCAGGTTTTTCTGAAGCCTACTTGCTCATCATTTCTTAAAGCACAATAGTATTCCATTACATTCATATACCACAACTTGTTCAGTCATTCCCCAATCGATGGGCAGCCTCTCAATTTCCAATTCTTTGCCACTACAAAAAGAACAGATATAAATATTTTTGTACATGTGGGTCCTTTCCCCATTTTCATGATCTCTTTGGGATACAGACATAGAAGTGGCATTGCTGGGTTGGGTCAGTTGCTTTTACAATGAGATATTTCATATTGTCTTCTATTTTTTTTTTCATTCTTTTGACTTCATTTTGTTGTTTCATGATGTCTCATGGAGTCATTAGTTTCCACTTGCCCAATTCTAATTTTTAAGGAATTATTTTCTTCAGTGAGCTTTTGTATCTTTTTTTTCCATTTAGCCAATACTGCTTTTTAAGGAGTTCTACTCTTTAGTGGATTTTTGTGTCTCTTTTACAATTCGATTGATTTTGGTTTTTATATTGTTTTCTTCAGTATTTTTTATGCTTTTTTTTATCAAATTGTTAAGGGTCTTTTCATAATTTTCTTGCATCACTCTAATTTATTTGCCATTTTTTCCTCTACTTCTCTTATTTGATTTTTAAAATCTTTTTGAGTTCTTCCAGGAATTCCTTTTAGACTTGTGTCCAATTCAGTTTTCTTTGAGGATTTTCTTGCAGCTGTTTTGACATCATTGTCTTCTTCTGAGTTTGGGTCTTGATCTTTCCTGTAACCATAGTAACTATTTTTTATAGTCAGGTTCTTATTTTATTGTTTGCTCATTTTCTCAGCCTCACTTTATGCAGCTCTCCCTCTAACACACACACACACACACACACACACACACACACACACACACACAATGTACAAAATACTGGGGATAACAGCAGAAAAGGTAAAACAGTGTTCCATTCATATTCCTAATGCATCTGTCCATATCTTCTGTGTCAGAGTATAAACTCTGACAGGGCATGATGGTCAGTTTGCTCTGGTCAAGTGAGGATTGAAGATCACTTTCTGTTAATGCTTATCATCATTTTTATTTTCTTTTACAAGAAATCTGCCTGTTCTCATAGTCCAGCAACGCTAAAAGAAATGCATTTTAAGAGATAATCTTTATGGTATACATAAAAAAGGGCAAAAGGGAAGGGAATATGGATTTTATAGGGCATGCTACATGCCAGGCACTGTGCTAAGCACTTTTACAAACACGGTTTCTTTTAAGTGACACCTACCCAGAGGAAGATTTCTATACTCAGAAGACTTCAGCCAGCCCTATTCAAAGCAGTAGAGGGAGGCAATCTGAATTGGTAGAAAGACTACTAGAAATACAGTTAGGAGAAACTGGTTTCTAATTCTGCCTCCGGAATATGCTAGTTATATGGCCATGGAAAACGTTGTTTAATCTCTCTGAGCATCAGTTTCTTAATCTGCAAAATGAGGATAACTTACTTGCAGTCAGGTCTCAGAGTACTTACCTTATAAAGAGGTTTTGGTAATCAAACAAGATAAAAAGTGCAAAACATTTACAATTCATCAAATACTATGAAAGCAACAGTTGTTTTTAAGAGAATCAAAATTGCTTTGAATCTAAGAAACACCAGAACAGTGATTTCCTAATAATTTGCACTAAAGATTAAAGTATCTTTTAAAGAACAAATCTATTCTGGGCCAAGGGGTGGAGTTTTTAGTTTTGTTGGGATTTTTTGCTCTTGGTGCGTCTTGAGCAGAAAAGAAATTATTCTGTTCCTGACCGTAACTGTGGCAGTATGGTACACTGTTGTATATCTCAACAACGTAACATTTTCTCTCTTCAGAACAGCTTTTGCCTGAGGAACAGATGCATTAAAAACAGAAGGCTCAGGCTAATAAAAAATTCTAATACTTAGTTCTTGCTAGAACAATTTTCTATGTACTGAGATTATCATTTTTTCCGTTCTAGGGCCACCCCCTCCACTTTTCCCATGGCCTCTTACATGTTACCAGTAGCAACAGCTTTCCATTTATCATGGGCCCCAATATGAACAATTTGACTCCCAAATAAAAATACAGCCAAAGGTGCAGTGAAGAGGTTTACCATTTGGTACTTAATTTTTTACTCTCTTCATACAATAGAAACCCATTGTTTATACTTCATGTAGAGTCCATAATAGTAGCCACAGCCCTGAAGATACAAATCTAGGAAAGTCCCATTATCACCCTGGTACCTATCTGCTTCATCCCACTAAGTGGAAGTACTGAGGAATTACATAATTCTCTGTGGTTCTCAGAGAGTGGCTAGCCTTCTACCTGCCAGGCTCTACCTCTCTTTGGATGACCTTGTCCATCTAGGGTGTTGACTAGTGAGATTTATGTAATCAAAATAAGCTCTGAGCCACCTCTTTCCTGTCCCATTCTCCTGGAAACCTTGAATATGAACACTTATTGCATAATAAAGTTGCTCCTATGGTAACTGTTAGTTGTATATAGTGTTTTACTTATTGCATAAGAACAGTAAAAACAATAAACAATGCATAGTGTACTGCCTCTATTGCAAGCTATATGACTAAAGATTTTCCTGGATGAAAGCAGTCCCCAATTAGTGCACATGTTGCTCGAAATCCAGAATTTTTTACTGGAAAAGGTACATTTTGGTTTGTTTAGGTTCCAACCATCACTCCAGGAAGTAGTCGGGGGAGGGGTGGAGAGGAGTATGAGATACAATACAGCTGCCAGATGATATCCAGATCAAGCCATTTAGTCAGTGAGTCAATAAACACTTTTTAAGTGCCTACTACAGGCCAGGCAGTATGCTGAGATTAGAGCATAAAAAAAGTAATTTCTTTATAGGGAAAGAAAAAGAGAAGACTCCTTGCCCTCAAGGAGTTAACAATCGAATTGGAGTGATAATAAATTGTACAAACAAGCTAGATACAGGAAAGGCAGGAAGTAATTTAATGAGGGAAGGCACTAGAATTTAGAGAGGTTGGGGAAGCTTTGTGGTAGAAGATGGGATTTTAGTTGACACTTAAAGGAAGCCACAGAAGCTGGTAGGCAGAGATGAGAAAGGAGAGCATTCCAGGCATAATAATCATTCAAGAAATATTTGATTAATTGAATTCTTTAATATGATCTAGACTGAAGTCTTTCAAAAGATTAATGCAGTCAAAAACCCCCACAAAACTCTAAAAAAGGAACAGTCAAATTCACAATATATCGAAACATCACATTTGATGGAGGGTGATCATTGAACAGATTAGATTTGTTTTTTTTATTTTCTTCCTATAACACACTAATAAAGATTATCAGTACTTTCTGAACTTGTTATTTGCGGAGCCAGAGGTGAAGAAATAGTCTTACAGAATTCCCAGAATTTAAAAAAAAATCCCTAGAAAAAAATCACAAAAAAAGGTTTACTCATCACTGTTGACCTTCATATCTTCACAAACATTTTCCTTGGAGTGAAAATATTCCCTTCCTGTCCTTTCTTTTCTCTTTGTCTAAATTTAGACTGTTAGTTCAATGGGCCAAGAAGAATGGAAAGAGAGGAAATGTATTTAACTTGAACCATGAAAAATTGGGTTAGACATAAAGAACTCTGTACTTGTAAGACATGAGAAACAGTACAAATTTCTGGGTAAATGTGAAAACTTTGTTTAAAAAATCTTTTAAATTGTGTCTCATAGTCAAAATGAAGGTGATCATAGAGGCAGTTATTTGGATATCTGAAGATCAAAAACACAATTGCTGAGGAAAGAGAAAATTTGGATGAATGATCAGAATTGGCAAATATATTCACTCATTTGATGTCATTTGATTTATTGTTAAGAGAAAAATAGACAAGGGCCTTTATAGCTTAGAAGATGGTGTTGGGCTTTTGGAGGACAATACAAATCAATTCTTCCACTGCTGAAAACAGAATAATTTACTTATCTCTCATTCAGAGCACTTCTTGGACACCTGGGCAAAGATTAAAGAAAAGAGTGAAAGAACAAAATCATTCTACTATCTCTTTTGCATCACTACTTGCCTAGTGCATATTTCAAATCGGATGCCCTGTGTAATCTCAAACTCAACATGTCCAAAGCAGAACCCATTATCTTCCCCTCTAAAGCTCACCTCTTGTTTGAACTATCAAGTGTACCATCATCCTTCCAGTCACCCACATTTGTAACTTCAGGGTGCCCTTGACTTTTCATTGTCTCACTTCATCTGTAGCACAATCATCAAATCATTCTGTTTCTGCCTCCATGAATTCTTGTATCCATCCTCTTCACCATGATCACATAGCCACCACCCTAGCCTCATCACTTCATGCCTTAGTCAAGGCATGAAATAGTCATTTCAATAGTTTCCTAATTGCTCTCTCTGCCTAAAGACCCTCTCCATTCCAATTCATTCTCTGTAGACTTGCCAAGGCGATTTCCCTAATACCAATCTGATTATTTCACTCACCTGATCAACAAACTCCAATGCATCCCTCTCACCTTCAGGACTCTCTGTTTATCTTTAAAACCTTTTACAACCTGGCCAAAACATGCCTTCTCAATCTAATTATACATTACTCCACTGTCTTTCTTCCAGGTCCAGACCTCCTCATCATTCTTCACACAGCTCCATCTCCCATCTCCATGCCTTTATATAGAATAGAATCTCTTTCCACCTCTTTCTCTTAAACTCCCTAATTTTCTTCATGAATTAGCCCAGATTCCACCTTCTCCATGAGTTCTTTCTTCTTCCTCCTCTTTGAAATTACCTGATTTCTATTTTGTGTCATATATATAGAAATATATGCACACATATACATACATGTATATGTGTATGCATGTATACATATGTGTATTTATATATAAATATGTGTGTATATATGACACATACATACACAGATATACAGATATACATACACACACACATACATACTTGTCTCTCCTAGTAGAATGTAAGCTCCTTGAGGGTAGGAACTATTTTGCTTTTGTCTTTGTATTATCCCCAGTACCTAGCACAGTGTCTGGCACATCGTAAGTATTTAATAAATGCTCGCTGATTTATTGACTGATTGATACTCTACAGAGGTCCATCACTCTGTAGAATAGATGTGTGCCAGCAAAATTGGAGGCATATTTCCATAGAAAAGAACTTCCACCAGTATATGGAATCAAAAACTCGTAATGAGAAGGGGAAGACATAGAAGCCAGTCATATAAAATGCTGGGCCTTCTAGGTTTTAGTCCAGGCTATACCACTAACTATAATATAACTACTCTTCCTTCTCCTTCAATATACATATGCTGAACATCAAATTGAACTCGAAGTGAGTATCACATTAAATGGAAGTGCCGCTATCTACTCCAATTGAAGAGTGTATTATTTTCTCCATTTTACAGATAAGGACACTGAATCAGACAAATTAAGATTTCCTTAATGTCATACTACTAGAATCAGAGTTTGAACTCTAGCCTAGATACTCTAATTCAACTTTAGCACCTTTCCACTATTCTTCAGGTTTTATAAAATGAAGTTACCTCCTAATTTATCAATTTTGTTAATGCAAAATACTAAACACGGCAATGCTTAGAAAAATGGTTGCCTGTGAGGGAATCACATGTCAGGGAATCTTTCAAGTGGCTTCGCAATTTGCTGTAAATTCAAATAACCACCCAGGTTTCATTCTTATTTAAAAGCTAAGGAAACTTTTCAGAAGTGGACAGCATACAAAAGCAGGCATGCTCTACACAACTTGGAAGCAGCTGTCTTATTGCATAACATGTTATAAGCTACTTGAATGTGCAGTAGATGAAAGCAGACCTTTTGTCACTGCTTCATCCTGTTCATGGAATCCCTTAATTAATGTCAGATGATATCACAGGAGCAAGGCAATTACTATCATTACATGTTACTTAATGTTTCAGGAGTCCAATTCAATCTGTCCTGTGCTTTCTGTTCCTTTCCCACCATCAGTTTTCTTTTTATTATTAGAAAGTGGCTTTAAAGCATTCATAAAGAAATAATGTTTTATTTTTGCAATCAGAACTTTCTCAAAAAAATTTCTAAACAGAATAGAATATCAGTGAAAAACTACAAAATAGGCTAGTAAGTAAAAGTGGTGAAGTCCATGCTTTTGAAGTCTAGAAACACTAAAATTGAACTATAGAAAGAATACAAACAATTTAACAGATAATCTAAGGAATGTGATGTCATTTACTCATTAGGTCTTGGGCCTGGATCTTCCAAATCATTGGGCATTTATTTTGTACATGGAACCCCTCTTTAAGTATGTTCAGTTAGCCTCCTCTGATTATCTGTGGAATATGGTAGCCTCCTCTAATTGACTGCCTGCATCCAGAAGGCAGCCAGAAAAATGGTGAAAAGAGAGAACTATGACTCAGGCTCACCAGTTTTAAAGGCACTGGCAACCAATCAAAGGACACTACCCCACCCATGTGGCAGGGGACACATTGGGCTCCCTATTAGGTAAACTGAACATGCTCAAAATGAGGTATTTAATCATCTGTCAATACATTGCCTCCCATAAGTAAAATACAAGTTCTTTGGAGACAGGGACTGTCTCCCTTTTGTGTTGTTATCCCCAGAAATCAGCACAGTACCTGATACATAGGAGGCTCTATTAATACATGCTTGTTGATTAGGCATTGCCACTACTGAAATAAAGACACAATGCCTGCTTTTGTGGGGCTTAGAAGTTATGCCATGTATGAAAATGACTGTAATGCAGGGTGGGATATAATGAGTTCAAAGGCTAGATACCAGGAGCTCAAGAAAAATCTAGGCAGGGGAGAACCTGAAGATCAGGTCAGAAAAGAGGGATCACCCAGACAGGCTACACAAAAGCACAGAGGCTGGAGGTAACAAATATAGTTTGAGGAAGACCTCTTTCTTAGTCCTGTCTAGCTGAAAAATAATTGTATAAAACTAGTTAATCAAACTGCTGCTGGTGGGCCTTAAGTCTCCCCTCATCCAATCTGTCCTCCAAAATGCTAAAGGATGTCACCCCTCCTACTCAGTGGCTCCCTATCACCTCCAGGATAAATACTGTCAACCAGAAAGCACAATTTTATGAGACATAACTGCAAATGGATCTAACAAAACAAAACTATCTGTTTGATATTGGTAGCCTATCATAACATAGACCCTTCCTGCTTTTGCAGTCTTCTTACATCTTACTCTCCCACAAGTACTCTTGGATGCAGCAATATTGTCCTCCTGGCTGTTCCAGGAATGAGACACTTTCTCTCAGGGCTCTTCCAATTTTCTCTGGCTGTCCCCTGTGTCTGGAACATTCTCCTCCTCCTCTCCAAACTGCTGACTTCCCAGATTTCCTTCAAGTTCCAACTAAAATTCCTTCTTCTACAAGAGGCCTTCCCCAACTCCTCTTAATCCCAGTGCCTTTCCTTTCTTAATCACCTCCTGTTTATCTAATAAATACTTGTTTTTATATATTATTTGCATGTTGCCTTCCCCATTAGATTGCAAATTCCTTGAGACCAGGGACTGCTTTTTGACTCTTTTTATTCTCTGTGCATAGTACAATGCCTGGCACACAGTAGGCTCTTATTAAATCTTTGATTGATTGAAAATCATTGGCATGGTTTCTTTAGGGCAGCTGATTTCATTATTTATTTGAAATTGCACACATAGCACAATTTTAAATAATGAAATCAAATAATTCCCCTAAAACCATGCCAAAAAAAAAATAGTAAACAATTATGAGAGGTAGTGTGGCCTAGTAAATAGAGAAGAGTCAATAAACTGCACAGAAGATTCAGGCCTGCACTGGTAGAGTGCATTCCCTCACTTTGAAGCTCCCTTTGTAGATGAACTCACAGGTTCAATCCTTAGCCTAAAAGAGATTCCTCTTTTTGATATAAAAACTTTCACCGACTTATGATCAATTACGAATTATTGTCTTGTGTATCTTTCAGTAAAGTAGCCTTAAAACTTGGCTAGCTACATCAGATAAACTGAATATTTACTTGTAATTATTTGTATATAAAGTACATTTGCACAGATAAGAGAAATAAAATATTTATCATCAAATATATTTCCTTGTGGGCAGCTAGGTGGACAGTGGAGGGAGTGCTGGGCCTGGAGTTAGGAAGACCTAAGTTCAAATCCAGCCTCAGACAGTTACTAGCTGTATTTAATCCTGTTTGCCTTAATTTTCTCATCTGGAAAACAAACTGAAGAAAGAAATAAAAAAAAACACTCCAATATCTTTGCCAAGGAAACCCTAAATGGGGCCATGAAGAGTTGGACATGACTGAAATGCTTCAGTATTTCCTTATTTAGGAATCATGCTTTGCATACTTTTTGTTGTGTATTTGCCACAAATAGGTTTGGGTTTTTTAGTTTGTTTTTGCAAATGAAGCATACAGCTACGGTCTTGTCGCAGCACCTGATAGTGTCACAAGCCTGGCACATTGACATCTTCATCTTCAACCGTGGTTGCTCTAACCTGTCAGTTGGTCATCTCTAGTTAGCTCCTTATTCACCTTTTGGATACGTTCTTAGTGGCTAATATTAGTAGCCAATAAACATTTTTAAGTGCCTACAATGTACCAGGAACTATGCCAAGTTTTGGGGTCCACAAAGAAAGACAGGCTCTGCCCTCAAGTAGCTTATAGTCAACTGGGGGAATACACAAAAGGAAGTTGAAAAGGGAGGGAGGCAAAGGCAGGGGACATGAAACTGCAAATTATGTATAACTTGCTGTTCCCTTTAAATATATAAAATTATTGGGGGCAGCTAGGTGGCACAGTGTTTAGGGCACCAGCCCTGGATTCAGGAGGACCCTAGTTCAAATCTGACCTCAGATACTTGACATTTACTAGCTATGTGACCCTGGGCAAGTCACTTAACCCCATTGCCTAGCCAAAAAATATATATATATATTGTGATATAAATTTATTTTTTTCCTTTTTCTTCTTCCCCTCCCCCACCCTAGAGACGGTTTCTATTAGACATAAATATGTGTGTATATACAAACACATACATGTACAAATACATACATGTATAAAATCATTCTATACATGCTTCTATTTATCAGTTCTTTCTCAGGATACAGAAAGCATCTTACTGCATGTGTTCTTTGTGTTCATTTAGATATTTATAACAGTCATATTCCATTTTCCCTTCAGCAGGAGTGGAGTAACGAACCCCAGGGGAAGGCAAAGTAAGGCAGTGTAATAGCTTGTCTCCATTTTCTATGAGGGTTCTTTTCATAGTCTACCATCTTTAGCACTCATCTCCTTTCAGGATCTCCCTTTAGCCCTTCACGTTGTTTAATTGTTTTTTAGCTGTGTCCAACTCTTTGTGACCCCTTTTGGGTTTGGTTTTGTTGTTGCTGTTGGTAAAGATACTAAAATGGTTTGCCATTTCCTTCTCCAGCTCATTCTACAGGTAAGGAAACTGAGGCAAACAGGATTAAGTGATTTGCCCCAGGTCACACAGCTAATAAGTGTCTGAGGCCAGATTCGAACTCATGAAGATGAGTCTTCTTGACTTCAGGCCTGGCACTCTCTCCACTGCAGCACCTAGCTGCCCTTAGCCCTTCATACATTTGAGATAAATGAGAACTAACTGGGTGACACCTATTGGAGATTCACTTTATTTCCAAATTGACCAAGACATTAAATACAATATTCTTTTTTCTCTTTTTTTCCCTCCATTATTGAAATTTTCACTGACAGGTTAGTGCTGATAATTCATTCAAATGCTTAAGAGTTTACAAAATATTTTCCTCATTACAACCATGGGTTAGTGCAGATGGGAAAACTAGAGCTCAGAGCAATGAATGATTTACCATTGGACACAAAGATTTGGACCCAAGAATAGCTTTAACATTCAGTACTTATAAACCTAGGGAAAGTCACTTAATATTCCTCTGCCTCAGTTCCATCATCTATAGAACTAGAGAATTAGATAGATGGCCTCTGAAATCCTTTCCAGATCTAAACTTATGAACCTATGATCCTATGTTATCATTTCCATCTTATTGTTTTCTGATATGAAAAGTTATGTCTGGTCAAGTTGATAATTGGATGGACTGCTCTCGAATTCATTGAATACAACCTTTGTTAAACAGCAGTTTCCTGTGTACAAATGACTTGGAAATTGGAAATTATTCAGGAAATTGCTAAAAAATGACAGAGTGGCTGAGTTTTTTAATGTTATATAGCTAAAATAATTGTACTGGAGACACACAGAACCCAGAGGTCAGTTCTCAGTCTCACAATTGAGTTGTACACCCTGGGATCTAAATGTTATTTTCCTATTAGGAGACTGGAAGTAGCACTAGGAAATTTCATAAAGAAAAGAAAGATAAAAGGAAGCTTAGCCCACCCAAAACACTTGTTTAGAGAAATTCTTAGTTCTGTAAGAGAAAGCAAACATCTTATCAGATCTCAAATCTTTAAGGTTCTATCTTCAGGGCAAATTTTGAAGGGATAAAGGGCTAACTAAGTCCTTGGTGAAAACCAGAGTCTATAGACAGACTAGTGAGAGGTCAAAGTTGCTTTTCCATAAATAAGCACAGAAACTCAAGAAAGTTCAGGAGAACCATGGCTATTGAAGCTAAGAAAGGATGGATTTTTTTTTTTACTTCTTTGTGTTTTTCTTCCTTTAAAGTAATCAAATATATATTGAACTGCCTAAACAGGGAAACTTGGAGAGGGCCAAGGCAGTCATTTGAATTGAGGGAAAATTTTCTGCAAAGGAAGAAGGTCCATAGAATTTATGAATTATAGAGCTTTGGGGATATTTTCCTCATCCATTTAGAAAAGACCTAAGCACTAAAATGGGCTTTTGATTAACCATAATCAATCAATCATCTAGAAGCATTCATTAATACAAGGACTTAGGAATATCTCAAATGATCCAATGGTATTAATTAATGCAGTGCAAATAATAATAATGATGATGATAAATAACATTTAGATAATGTTTACTATGCACCAGGAACTATGTGAAGCACTTTATAAATATTATCTTACTTGATCCTCACAACAACCCTAGGAGGTTCAGTGTCTAGCCCAAGGTCACACAGCTAGTGGATGCCAAATTTGAACTCAGGTCTTCATGGCTCTAGGCCAGTGCTCTATCTACCAAGTCATCACAGTAATAAAGGCAAATTTTTTTCCAATGTCAAATTATAATAATTTATGTCACAATTTGATGTGCCTTATTCTTTTATTATTTAGCAATTACCAACTTCCAAGGACTACACTAGGCTCTGGGGATACCATAATAAACATGAAATAGTCCCTGCCTTCCCAAAGCTTACTTATCAGGAAAAAATTGCAAAAATGTGTTCAGATATAAGTTGAACAGAAGGACTCAGAGGAGATAGTAAAAGGGAAGGTAGTTCAGAGAATGAATTAATGGATGGGGTGAATGAGGAACTATGTGATATGTTAAATACTATGCTAAGTCCCGGGGATACCAAAAGAAAAGCACAACTCAAGGAGCTCACACATTCTAATGGTGAAGACAACGCATAAAAGAGGTTTATCAGCAAGTCACATAGAAAGGCTCTGAAGTCCTTGCATACAGCAGCAAGGCAGATGGTAATGCATCTTATTTAATATCATTGCCATTGATCAATGATGTTGAACCATTTTACAATGCCAAAGGGAAGAGGTCAATGTGATCTTAGCCTGGATTTCACTTACCTGCAGTATAAAGGGGAGAGTTTATCACCATTGCATGAGAAAGGTGACTGAAGAAACTTGCAGCCCTCCTTCATGTTAGAAAGGTTCACTTACTGCAAAATCCCTGAGGAATAACAAACAGAGCATTAGGTGACACTGAAAATATCTGGATACCTAAAAACCAATAGGGACAGTTACACAATACCAAAGGACAAGCAGTGAACAGGCCTATCAGAGAGCAACACAATGACACTAGGCAGTGCTGATGGGTTACACCTGACCATATTTAGCCTTATCATACTCTTGGGTTAGAGAATAAATCCCTTATTCTCCTTGAGTCTCTATTTCTTCTATAAAATGAGAAACTCAGATTATATGGCCTCTGAAGTCCCTTCCAATTTTAGATCTATGATTCTATGATGAATTTTAACCGTGGCCATTTTCCAACCTGTCACTATTGCCACTACAATTTCTTATCAGATCACTAGACCATATATAGCAGGAGCTTTGAAACTCCTGCCCTGGTTGTTACAGGAAAAAATAAACATTTCTAGGAATTGTGATTTTATCTGCGGCCTCCAATGATGCAATTTAAAAAAAAAAAATTTAAATTTTTATTTTTAGGCAAGTGACTTGCCCAGGGTCACACAGGTAGGAAGTGTCAAGTGTTTGGTCTGAGGTTGGATTTGAACTCAAGGCCTCCTGACCAAGGCCAATGCTCTATCCATTGTACCACCTAGCTGCCCTGCCCAATGATGCAATTTGAAATCTCTTTATGATTAGTAAACAATCTTTGAATGTTTATGAGATAACAAAAATTCATTACCCTGATAATGACTTGGTTATAAACTTCTTCCTATTTTACTAGGCTGGTTCTCAAATGACAGGCATATGGTCTATCCCTGGAGCATTCCAGTTTTGCAGAGCTCTCTGGAACTTACCTTCCACTGACATAGTCTTCAAATATCCAGTCACCTCTATATTATCATGAGGTACCAGAACAAGACTTTGGTGCACTGTTACAAATTTAGAGGATTAATCTGAAATTATGTTGTATTACATTTATAACACGCCTTTTATGTAGACTCCTACTTACACTATTAAGGGAATAGGCCTTAATGACAAATATTTTTGAGACAGAAGAACAGCTTCAAGTCTGATCTCTAATACTGACTTGCAAAAACCACATTGGTGAAGTTGTGAGCTAGTACAACCATTTTGGAAAGCAATTTGGAATTATGTAAATAAAGTGACTAAGAAGTTCTTATTCTTTGAACTAGAGACTCCATTAGTGGGATTATATCCCAAGGAAGATATTGACATGAAGAAAGTTTCCATATACACCAAAATATTTTTAGCAGTATTTTTCATGATAGGAAAGAATTAGAAACAAAATAGATGCCCATTGATTGGGAAATGGCTAGACAAATTGTAGTACACAAATGTAATGACATATTATTGTGCTATAAGCAATGATGTATGTGATGAATATAGAGAAGCAGATAAAGATCTAGATGAACTGATGCAAAGTGAAGTAAGTAGAGCCAAGAAAACAATACATGCAATAGTAATGATAGTAGAAATAGAAAGAACCCCACACTAAAAAAATCAGAAGTAAATGTAACAAAACTATAACGATCAAGAACCACTCAAATTAAGAGATTTGAGATTTGACCCACTCCTTTATAAAGGTGAGAGGTGCACAGGTGTTACATGTTAAATGGATCTTGGGACTTTTTCAATGTATCAGCATATTACACTGTTTTTTTTTCCTTTGTTAAAAAAATACCATTTGGTATAAGGAATAGCTGTTTGGGAGGAGAAAGGGGAAGAATAGTAGGTATAACTATGTTGATGTAAGGTAGAGCTGTCAAACATGTGGCCTATGGGTGAGATTTGCCATGATAGAATTCAGTTTTTCTATTCTACCTGTTATTTTTGCTGTGCATGCTGTGAGTTCCATTCTCATCTCTTCTGAACCATTCAGGTATAATGTATTGTGACTATGTTCTCTTCATCTTCCACAAACCTCACCTTCCACAAGGTCTTCTGTCTCATCCAGTGTTGGACCATTTTCTTTTATTTTGTAGTATTTATCCATAGATACTTGAATTAATTTACTAGATCTAGAGGCCATATTTCTTTCTGTTCTTGGTGTTTTTCTTATTGTTTTATCTGATTATGTTCAAAGTCTTTGAGTTTTTTCTTCCTGAAATGTTTGGTAATTTCAGCTTTTTTTCTCTCTTATTTTCCCCTGTTGCTCACTTTCTGACTCCCTGTCCTCTGATGGTGGTTTCCTTGGGTCTGGGATCTCAATTAAGCCTAGGTCTCTGCCCCCAAATGACTTTTGGAGGTGTAGAACTTGCCCCAGTTGGATTCTGAGCTCTTTCTTTCAGGCTTAGTGGAGTGCCATACCACCCCTCCTCCCCTCTCCATACACAAACATAAAGCAACCTTTTCCAGTGACCTGTTCCATTGTCTCAGATCTTTGGCCTGACACCAGAAGTTCAGAGAACTGCAGTATTGGTGCTACAGGGTTGAATTCTGTAGTTTAGGTCTCTGAGGCTCTGAGAAGAGTGTAGGATAAGGTGTTAAGCTCTATTTCAAGTGCAAACAGGAATCCCACACTTTCCTCTCTATTCCTGGCTCTCCTGAAGAGACTTTTTTGCAACATAGACTATACTCCCCTTGCTTTAGGCAGCCAGGTGTACAGTGAATAGAGAGCTATAAGCCTGGACTCAGGAAGACATTTCAATTCCAGCCTTGGCATTTACTAACTGTGTGACTTTGAGCAAGTCACTTAACTTCTCTTTACTTCAGTTTCTTCATCTGTAGACTGAGTGTTTAGCACCTATCTGCCAGGGTTGTTTGAGGTTAAGTTGAGATAATATTTGTAAAACATTTTGCAGGCCTTAAAGAGATATATAAGTGGTAGCTCTTGTTATTAAAATACTATTGAAAATTTGATAAGGAGGAATATCACATAAAACTTTGAAAGTAAAACTACATAACCATGAAAAAGTTTGACCCTTTATTTTAGTTTTGCCTCAAACAGCCAGCTATCTTGAAGATAATTTTCATAGATAGTTTTGTCATTTCAATGTTAGCTTGGGGCAGCAATAACAACAACAACAAAACTCTGATGTTTAGCAAAGGAAAGGCCTCCAGAGACACTGAAAAAAGAGGGAAGATAATTATAAGCAATGTTTTTCCTTAAAGATACAGCAGTTATTTTGCTCTGCTGCTTAACATTAAAATGGGAGAAAGAAAGAATTAAGTGAATTTCCTAGCAGAGACAAGACCTTCTAGCAGAAACCTTTCCCCCCTAGTCTGTCATGGTTCTCTGAAAGCAATTATTGCCTTGTTTTGCCTGGAGATCCTTTCCCTTTAGTTAGGTTCAGCTAACCTTTTGTGCCAACCCTAGAGACTCCACCTCTAATCATTTCACATTGTCTTTGCACTCAGTACCTCTCTGTCACTGGACTATGCTATCTTTAAGTATCTAGACTAAAATGGTATGAACAGAATAAAAAGTACCTTAACACATCCATGAGGATATTCCCTCTTGGGGCTTCACTTGAAATTTCTAAGTTTCAGAATAAAAAAATTTCTAATCTTTCTTTTTCTTTATGCAATCAATTCCCATGGGAAAGGATGGTGCTTTTATCTAAATTATTTTTCTGGTTAAAAAAAATGTAGTCAGTTAAACCTTCTCAGATATTGCTCATCAATTTATTCTGTGACTTTTAAAATGTAGAACTTGCTAATGCCTCAAATATGTTATTGGTAACAAAAATTTGTGCCATTATATGAAAAGTAGACTTTTACTGATAAATTTCTAATTTTCATTTATAAATATTTGGAACTTTTTTTTTCAATTTTAATGTATGCCATTTCCCCAAAAAAAGGCTTGTCTTCATGAACCTATGAGAAAACTAATCAATCAAAATGCAGGTTATTGAGTTTCTAAATTTCCCAAGGTGAAATTGGATCCAAATTTTGAAAAACCTCTATCCCAAACAAGAAGGTTCCTCAACACAATCAGACAGTTAGTAGCAGTTTAGCACTATCATGCTCTATTATGTGTATTCATCATTAATAATGGAAACTTTTAAGTGATACTGTACAAAGAGAAGCAAAATGATATACTTCTTAAATAGAGAAAATTAGTGACAGTTGGCACTGGAGAGGTAAAGCTATAGTGAAACAATTAGAGAGACAAGATATACCTTGCATATTTTGTCCCTTCTGGTTAGATACCTACCAAACTTGTTTTGATACCTAAGGAGTGTGCCCCAATAATAAAGGTAAGAAATAAGTGAAGGCCCACTTTTGTTTGCAGAAATACTATACTCAGAATGAAATGTTGTTTCTCTTTTGTGCAATGTGGAAGATCAGGCAGAGGTTTTTTCCAATGAGCAAGAATATTGCTTTTCCTTAATTATTTTTAAAAATCCTGTCTAATATTTTAATAATGAAGGGATTTCTCACTTACTTAATAGATATATGTGAAGTACTGAATCACCAAAGGATACAAATCACATTTGCCACTGGCTTAAATTTGCTTTAACAATTTTATAAAGGTCAGTTTCTCTAATTCCATGGAAACTCCCCCCCCAACAAATCTCCATTTTAATTACAAATGCAATTATGTGTTATATTTGCAGTTAAATTGTCAGTGTACTGAGAACAGTGATTTTGTCACTGACAGAATTTCAGAACAAAAAAAATGTTATTAATTCTACGTTGCTCTCTCCCAAACCTTCAAATTATCTGAATGAAAATGTGATAGTGATTTGGATAGGCTCAGTTAAGAACGACAGGAATTATGGACATTTAAACAAAACTTTTCACTCTGATTTGAAGAACAGACTGAAATCAAAAGGGGAAACTGAAGGAGAAAAAAATTCAAAAGACAATTACTAAGATCTTCTTTGGCTGACTGGATGACTACATCCAGGGAGCTGAATCAAAAAAGGCTGAAATAAACTAGGGGCTAAGAAGATTGAAGAACTGGAGAGATCATTCCCCTGTGAGGAAAAGGCCATGAAGCAGCTGAAATCCAGAAAATAAGCAATAGATGTCAGCCATGGACACCCAAAGCACCAAGCATTTATTAAGCATGTAAAAGTCACTGTGCTAGATGCTAGAGACACAAAAGAGAAATGAAAAACAGACCCTGACATGAGGTACTTTATATTTTACTGGGAGGATATAAAACTTAAACTGCTAAGTACATACATAAGATTATTTGAGAAAAGGGAAGAGCACTAACAACTAGGTGTTCAGAAAAGGCTTGCTATAGGATGGTGACCACGTGGTCAAGAGAAGAACAGGGATGAGAAATGTGTTGTGCAGGAAGAATTTCCAAAACTGATTGGATTTGAGAGGGTAAAAGATGTATAAAAGATGATTCGGAAGTTGCAAAATTGTGTAACTGGAAAGGTGGTAGTATATTCTATAGAAAAGGAAATTTTGGAGAAGAGGCAAGTTTAGAAGAGAAAATACTAAATTCCCTTTTAGACATGCCAAATTGAAAAGTAGGCGATGGAGTAAGAGGAAACTCATAAGGTATGGCATCTGTATTTTGAGTCAAATAGGAGGTGAGGTTTTCCGCTGAGAGGCAGAAAGGTGTGGTAATTAAGGAGATTTGAGGAGAGAAGAAAAGGTTTGGATCATCTATTGTGGGAAGTGCAAGGGAGAATCAATTAGGGGAAAAGAAAAGGACAGCCATGGAGGAGCAAGGATCTAATTGAGATTACATAACATGAACATACAGGGAAGCCATTTGTTGATCATGTGACCAACAAGACGTAAGATTAGCTATTTTCTTTGATCCTCCCAACTTCTCAAACTTCTCCAAAATAGGAACAGGTTTTTGTTGTTGTTGCTGTTGTTATGCTCCCCCTCCCCCCAACTAAGGGGTTTAGGGAAAATGGAAGAACAACACTAAAAGAAGGAAGAGGAATAGACAGAAAATTAGGGTCATGATGGTAGAGGGGAATTCTTGCTCTTACAAGACCTACAGGTCTTCTGGCTCCCAAGGTCACTTTTCCTTTTCCTACTTTTTTCTAATACATACACAATACTGCTTCTCTTAGACAATCTTTATCTTCTAGGAACTCAGTCTTTCCTCTCTGCACTTTCTATACTGTCCATGGACACTGTTTACCCATAACACCCTTTCCCACTGTAATTCCCAGTTCCCTCATTTTTCTCCATTCTTCCTCATATCAATATTTGCTCCCAGTTAAAGGCTTTTTATCGTTTATATCTTGGTGAAATTTAAATCTATCATTTCCATTTAGAGTGATATTGACATTTTAATCCCCACCTTTTATCGTAAAATGAAATGTTTTGTCAAATTTCCTTCTTAAAGGATCAGATTTAGTATATTTTCGGAAGAACCAAAATTTCTTCCTGGCATCCCTAAAATTGTACAACGTAAGAAGGGATTTGTTCTGCCTAACACTAAGACCAGCCCATTGTTATGACACTTTCATTTTTAGATAGAGCATTTATGAAATAATTATTATGTGGCAGGCACTCTGTTAAGTGCTGAAAATACAAAACAGGCAAGTAGTATAGTCCCTGTTGTCAGGAAATAATACATAAAAGGGAGCTAAAAATCTAGGAGTATGAGGGCTCCACATGCCTGTTGTGAAGGAGGTTCCCCACTTCCCTAGCCATATCATGACTGGAATGGAGGCAGCATGCTTCCATGGATGGTCAGGAATGGAAATGGGAAGGGAACAAATGTGTATTAAGCACCTATTATGTGCTAGGCATTGTGCTATTACTGTTATAAATATCAACTTATTTAATCCTCACAACAATCATGGGAAGTAGGTGCTATTATCATCCTGATTTTAGAGGCAGAGAGTAAATGTCTGAAGCCAGATTTAAAGTCTAGTCCTCCTGACCTGATAAAGCCCAGTGCTCTAGCCACTGAGCAACCTGGCTGCAAAATGAGATGGAGTCTTGATTTTAGGAAAGATAATATGACAGCCCACCTATCAGAGCTCAAGATGGTTTCTCTGTGATTCTTTTCTGTTTGGATCATGAGAAAGGCCATCCATCATCTGTCATTTGTGACCACATTTCAGCAGAGATTTCATTTCTAATATCTATAATGTCTCAACTATGTGAATATATTTAGTGTCTATAAGTCAATTTCCATTTTTAAAAATCTCAGAGGAAACACAGTTTCCCCTGGGCATAGCTTTATCCCCTTTCTCATCCTCACCATCATTCATTTAGTTATTCGACTGGTAAATGTTTCAGGGATCAAATGCTGCCACAGAAATAACATGGCCAGCTTTTCATCATGCGTGCGGGTTGTCAATGAGAATCAGGCAACAAGGAGGACAATTGAGTGTGAAAACTTATAGTACTTTGTGAGATGAATTCCAAAGCAGTGTAAGATAGAATTATCAGCTAGTAATGAAAAAGAATAGGAGAAATATGTATCTGTAGCTGCTGTTCAGAGACTTGAAAATCTAATCATCATACTCTAAGTGAAGCAAATATACCTTGATGGGGAGTTTAAATTCCTCTAGAGATCCCAGTACATAAATATTTGAAGGGAAATACCTTCAAGTTTTTCTACATTTGCTTTTGTCCTTTGCCTAAATTGAAATATAATGAAATACTACAATATGAATTCATACCCTATTAATACAACACACCCATTGGTCTGGCAGCTGGTCAGTGTCTGTTGATGGTGTCTGTTATATTATAAGCTTCTAGAGGATGGGGATTGTTCCTTGTACATGGCCTAGAATGTAGATAGTGATGATGGCAATGCTAGGTAGCATATTGCCTGCTGGACTTGCTGTCACAAAGACCTGAGTTCAAATCCTGCTTCAGGTACTTTATTAGCTCTGTGACCCTAGGCAAGTCTCTTAATCTTTCTTAGACCCAGTCGTCTTATCTATAAGATGGCAGTAATAAGTAGTACCCACCTCACAAGGTTGTTATAAGGATGAAATAGGAAAATATGTGTAAGGAGCTTTGTAAACTTTAAAGCACTATAAAAATGGATAATAACAATGAAATCAGTGAATTCTTTGAAATTTAATTTCATACCTCTTCCTCCCCACCCAGGTAGTTAGGTTGCTCAGGGATAGAATGTTGAGCCTAGAGTGAGGCGGATCTGAGTTCAAATTTGACCTCAGAAATTTATTAGTTGTGTGACCTTGGACAAATGATTTATCTTCTCCCTGCTTCAATTTCCTCAACTATGAAATGGAAATAATAAAAGTACTTATCTCCCAGTGTTGTTCTCAGGATAAAATGAGATAATATTTTTAAAGCCCTTTATATAGTGCCTGACACATAGTAGACATTTAATAAACGCTTATTTAGCACAGTGCTTATAACATACTAGGTGCCATATAAATGCTAGCTATTATTATTATGAACTAGTTATTTTTCAGAAATATGTTCTTGTTCTTATTATCTATTGCATGGCTAGGAAATTTTATTTTCTAGATGTGAAATAAAAATGTACTTATTTAAAATCTGTAACTGGAAGCTATTAGCTAGAGTTGTTTTGAAAAATTGATCCAGATTTCTGAAACCCAGAAATCTTTTTGAAAACATCCTATCACACAAAAATACTTTAATTCTGCCTTATATTATATGTTGGCACAATATATAGAAGGGGTTTTTTTTTTTAGTAATTTAAACTGTTCAGAAATGAAATGTATTGTTTACAAGGGTGTTCTTGGATGTGTGCAGACAGATTGGATAAGCATTTGTTAGAAAGGTTGGAGGAAGCTCCAATAGGAAATAGAAATAATGACCTCACATTCTTAGCTTGGATTCTCCCTGCTCGCCATTGCTATGAAGTGCCTAGAACATGACCAAAAATGTACATTATATTGCTTGTGTTGCTTAGTAGCTGGCCTCAGAAGCAAGAAAATCTGGGTCCAAATCCTATCTCTGAATCATACTGACCGTGTGACCCTGGGCAAATCACCTAACCTCTCAGTGATCTAAAGGTGATCTAGATCACTGATCTCAAAGACTTTAAGTTGTAGAAAACATCTGCACTGGTAGTGGGCATTTTTATCACCCCTCTATATTGGACTAGTCTAGGGGTCCTTCTTTTTTTTGCGAGAGGAGTTCCTTTGGTAGCCTATTCAAACCTATGGACTCCTATCAGAATAATGATTTTAAATGCATAAAATAAAATGCAGAAAGATTACAAAGGAAATCAACTTATATGGTTATCAAAATTTTTTTCTAAACAAGTTCACCAACTCCAGGAAAAGAATTTTTGTTCTAGTCCCTATCCTTATTCCTATTTGTATATGAATATGCAGAATAATACTGTATATTCTAAAAAGATACTATACATGTCTCTCCTGATAGAATGCAAGCTCTTTGAGAATAAGAATATTTGTACCCCAGGGCCCATTATAGTGCCTGGCACTTAACTAGTGATCAACAAATGCTTGCTGATTGACTGTTTGAACACATGAAAGGCATGTGGACCAATAGGGAACACGTCCATTTCTAAGCGTGATTACTTCTAGTGACTTTTTTTTTCCGTGTGTGACTATCGTGATGTTTAAAAAGTTTGAGAGACATAATTTCTGAGTAATTAGGCATTTTGTTAATAATGCTAGCATTTTAATAAAAGAGGACAGTGACACTCTCAAATGCCAAAGACAATCATGGCAGCAGGCTAAAGGCTTATACGCCCTTGGAAAAACCAATGTTCCAGAGGGTGATAATCAACTCTGACTGGTGAACAAGTAATGAGAGGGAATGAATATTATGATGAGGGGCTAGACTTATTCTAATGAACTTTGTCATGTGATTTACTTGTAAATTACCCCTAGCCTTCAGAAATTCAATCAAAGGATTCACTTCCCCCCCCCCAAAACCTGAGTAGAACACAATGGAATTAAATTCCTTTTAATGTTAGGTGGGGTCTGACCAAGATTGAGGAAAGCTAATTCAATCTTATTATCAGTAATGTCCTTCAAGAGGCAGAACTTTGAAATGAGGACCATAGAAAAAGGGAAAACTCTAGATCTCCCCAAATCATTTGCTATTAATAATAATTTCTCTTGGTGTCTAAACAGGGACAAGTGCTAAGATGTATTAATAATTATATATTATTAATTCTATACTAATATTAATTACATATTATATAATACGTCAATAATAATATATTTATAAATAATACCATTTCATGTTTGAAAAAGAGTATTTCCAGAAATTCTGTAATAACTTTTAGTGAACCTACACTAATTTTACATCTGAATGAAATGGAGAAAATATACTTGATTTTCCAATTCTGCCCTTTTAGCAGTAAAATTTCAAGTAAGGCTAGTAGCACAAATTAGTAGTGGGCTCAGTTAAGTAGAGACTCATGCCTTGCTTCAGCCATTCTTGGTAACCCAGGAGTGTGAATGCAACTCAACAAAAATTTGCTAAATATTGACCATGTGAATGGCAGAGAAGCAGTATGCTGTAGAATGAAGGGACAGCCTTGGAAACAAGATGTAGTTCAAATCTGCATGACCACGGGCAAGTTGACTTCTCAGCACTCTCAGATAATTCTCTCGAACTATAAGTTATAGATGACATTCCTGTGTACATTGGCAGAGGAAGTCTCCACACTAGAAGTTTCCTATGTCCCCAGTGAGTGTGGACCCCTTCTCCTCCCTCTAAACAAACCAAAAAAAAAATGTGCAAAGATCTGTACTAGGAAGATACAAAGACCCCACTTTGAGGTTGACTTAATGGTTGATGAGAACAGCTATATCATGAGAAAGCTCTGGTTCCTCTGGCTCACCTTCCTGCCTATTCTACCTCTATAGTGGATTCCTGGCCCACAAGGGAGTAGTTTCCATCCCTACTCTCTTCCTTCCTTCCTAGTCTTCCAATTTCTTTTTGTGTTTTGTCTTCCTCTATTAGAATGCAAGTTCTCTGAGAGAAGGAACCATCTTTTCTTGTTTTTATACACTTAGTGTTTAGCATAGTGTCTGACATATAGTAAGCACTTAATAAATGTTCTATCATGTCAACATGACATACTCCCTGCCCTCAAGTAGCTTACATTCTGCTAGAATAGAGAATCAAAGAATCAGAGTTGAAAGGGACCTTGTTGTTCAGTCACATCTGACTCTTCATGACCCCATTTGGGGTTTTCTTGGAAAAGATACTAGCATGGTTTTCCATTTCCTTCTCCAAACTCATTTTACAGATAAAGAAACTGAGGCAAATAGGGTTAAGTGACTTGCCCAGAGTCACACAGCTAGTAAGTGTCTGAGACTAGATTTGAACTTGGGAAAATGAGTCTTCCTGACTCCAATCCCAGCACTCTGTGTACTATTGCACCATCTAGCTGCCCTGAAAGGGACTTTAGAGGCCGTTTAGTCCAACTGAGGCTTAAACAATAATCCCTTCTAGGAGATACCCAACAAATC
The DNA here is from genome assembly GCF_003287225.1 of Phascolarctos cinereus. Classification (NCBI taxonomy): domain Eukaryota; kingdom Metazoa; phylum Chordata; class Mammalia; order Diprotodontia; family Phascolarctidae; genus Phascolarctos; species Phascolarctos cinereus. Next base: position 100,230,429 of record NW_027555958.1, on the reverse strand, counting down.
TAGCCTATGTTTATAGCCCTCTAAGGAAAAGGAATCCTTCCTCCCATGGCTACCCATTCTTCTTTTAGGAACCTCTAATTGTTAGGATGTTTTCTTCTTATGCCCACCCAAAAGTCATCTCTGCATATATGAATCCCAGTGGATAGCTAGCATACTTCTTTCTGTAATGAGAAGCTAAGAGATACCATGAAACAGTAATTTTCAATCCTAATCAAATTAGACATAGTGATCTATTGTCATTTCATTTCTATATTTTCCTTTCTAGTCGGATTTCGAAAAATGTTTGTAAGGGGGAGTTTGTAGGTAACATCGTAGTTAGCCCTTAATCTAGGGTCAGGAAGACCCAAGTTCAAATCTGACCAGAAACACTTACTTGTTATTAGAAGTCTTAACTTCTTCCTTAGTTTCCTCAAATATAAAATGGGGATAATACCAATGCCTACCTGGTGTTGGAGAATAAAATTAAGATATTTGTAAAGTACTTACCACAGAGCCTAGTGTACAGTCAGCTTTTAATAAATGTTTGTTTGCATCCTTCCTTCAAATGTGGAGTCACACAGGGATAATTCAGTTTAATACAATTCAAACATGCCTATAACCAAGATTTCCTGTCACATTCTAGGACCTAACAATCATGTTTTAAAGGGGGATAGTCTAGGATAGGAATTGGGCAGTTTCTAACATGTGTTAGCCCTGAAAACAGTGTCATCACAGTTACTCCTGAAAAGTGCTAAGTGTGCAACACTCCAGGGCAACATCTCAACTACAGCAAAGACAGAAACTAATCTATGAAGGTCAGTGAACCAGAAATCGCTAATACATATAAAGAAGAACAGATATATGCTTTGGATTCTCACCACCTAAGTCCGATCTGCTGCCCTTGAGCCTACACCTATTGCTCTGTTCTTTGGGATGTGCAGGGAGCACAGGGGGACTGGCACCTCTTATGTGAGGGCTTGCTGAGCCCTCTTCAGGGCTGTTCATCCTCCTTTGGTGTCTACCTGGCATTCAACTCTCACCTGTGACTCCAAGAACTTGCAGCCACACCCCAGAAAAACCTTGTTGGCAGGCTGTCTAAACCAAGCTGATGGTAACCAATGGGCCTCAAACCTGCAGGTGAGTTAGAGAGATATCTACCCCAAGCATGTGAAGACTTCCCCTAGTGGAGTGGGCAGATAAGAACAATTTGTTCCAACAACTATGAAGGCGGCTGAAGCAGACACTGTGGAACGCTTAGAGCAGGGGTGGGGAACCTGTAATCTTGAGGCCACTTGTGGCCTTCTAGATCCTTAAGTTCAGCCTTTTGACAGAAGAGATTCAATCTGACATGTAGACAAAATTTTAGTCTGAACCCCTTCCCTCAAAAGGCTGCACTTAAGGATTTAGAAGGCCACATGTGGCGTCAAGGTCACAAGACATCAAAGAAGCCAAGGTAATACACTTTGTCTTGCCACTGGACTTAGATGAGTTTGGAAGAGAGAGTGAGGCTGACAACTTTTTGTAATTCTGACTCACTTAAATCCAATTCAAGGCAAGTCAAGATATCATCCCGAGACATCACTGGTCCTCTTCAAAAGTGTTAACAACAACAAAAACAACAATTGCAACAACAAGAGCTCTGCTCTCCAGAATGGTGGGATTCTTGTTTACAAATACCAGCTGCAGAAGTCCAAGCTTTGAATAAATGCACTTGGCTTCAGTTGGAGCTGGATTTTAGAAAGGAGGCTGGTGAATTCCCCAGGGTGGCTGATTTCTGCTGTCCCTCCTTGCCCATGTGGTTCAGCCACACTGCCTCTCTTGTTATGCTAACATCAACAGGTGTCCCTGTGCTGGAACCAGCATATAGTAAAACTGCTTGGGTTCTGGGTAGTGAAATTTGGTGCTGAATCTAATAGTACCTGTCAATGAAGAAGGCCAAAACAAGAACCAAGCAAAGGTGTAGGCTTTGTCCTTGGTGTTCATAAGAACTGAGAACTAGAAGAGAACTCACAAGCCTATTTGACAGGAAATTGAGGTGTTCCTACCTTAAGAGTGATTGAAGTTAAGCTGAAGGCAAGAGTAAGGATATTGGGTTCTCAAAGTCCTCTGTGCATCTTGCATGTTAAATCTTGGATTCTTTAAAATTATAAAGTAACATGAGACAACAAAAGGCTTACTTTGTAAATCATGACGTATTCATGGAGCTTTTAGGATGAATAGTGATCTTAGGGAAATTAGTGCCTACCTAGGTTAATAGTAAAAGATAGATGGAACCCAGATATCATGTCACATGACTAAAAGGACTAACATCTAATGAGTCCTTCATGAAAAGTAGATGAAGGATGAGGATTAGCTAAGATGTGGAGTTACTGGAAAAGAAGGCAGAGCAAAGTAAGCCTTTAGTTTCAGTGTATGTATGCATATATATATACAGACAGAGAGGTATCTGTTTTAAAACTTTACTACTTTGGGCATTTTTGATCATGTGTGTGAATATGGTTGAACATAGAAATGTGTCAACATGACACATCAATGAAGATCATCTGTTGGTTTTGCCGAAAGCCTCTGTTCATAGGTGCTTTCTGCTATTTGTGATTGGGTCTTCACTTTATGGGTTTCCTAATGCCATAGCTTCAAAGGAAACATTTTCTTCAGTGATTTCACAAGTTCACCAGCTTAATTTTTTAAGGTAGTTATTAGTGTACAAACTGGTGGGAGGGGAATGGAAAATAGAATCCCTCTCCTCTGCACAGCAGCCAAAGTGATTTTTCTTAAGCATAGGTCTATGTCACATCCCTACTCAATAAATTCTAGTGACTCCCTATTACTTCTAGGATCTTCTTTTTGACATTTTGACCCCTTTATAATCTGTTCCACAGATCTTTCTAATTTTATTCTATTACTCCCCTTCACTCACTGTATAGCCCAAACTATCCTTCTTCTGTTCCTCACCTATGTCATTCTGTCTCTTATTTTCTTCACTCTACATAGGTTGTTTCTCATATCTGGACTTCACTTCGTTCCCACTTCTGCCTCCCTATAATGTTTATTGTCCTTCAAAACTAAGTTTAAATGTCACCTTCTATACTAGCCCTCTCCTGCCCCCAAAATAGTAGTTCATCCTCTACCCTCCCCCATCAATTTATATTTATTTTACATACACTTATATATGTATATACTGTCTTCCTTGACAGAATATAAGCCCCTCAAGTGCAGGGACTACATCACTCTTGTCTCCACATCACTGGAACCTAATACTGTCTTGCACACAGTAGGTGCTTCATAAATATTTGTTGATTTAAAGATTGAATTGGAGAGCATCTAGAAAAGCCATCTCATCATACAAACAATGAGATGAGGTGAAGAGGAGTTGTAAATTACCCAAGGTCACACAAGTAGGAAGTAGCAGGGCCAGTATTTAAGCCTAGGTCCTTTGACCCTAAATTCAGCATGTTTGTTTATAAAATATAAATGTTTTCTAGGATGGCAAAATTTAGTGTCAATTAATTTTTTAAGGGGATCAGCAAAACCCCAAAATGAAAGCAGAGGTAACTTAGATTCCCTGGGAAGACTCCTATAGACCAAGAAATAATGTGATCCATTTATTTGGGGTGGGAGAGAGGAAGAGAGAAATTACTAAAAATATTTTCCACCCTTGGGCATAGAAGTTCTGGAGACATAAAGAATTTTCTATCACACTGAGGCCATGTTTTTTGCTTTGGGGTGTGTGTGTGTGTGTGTGTGTGCTCTTTGTGGCTAAATTGAAAGGGTTTCAGTGTGCATTAAAGAGAAGGGAATGCACAGTGCAGATCATTGTAGTAATTAATTTGCCATCTCTGCTCTATACCAAGAATACAAGTGCAAAAAGAGAAGCTGAGACATAATTGCTGACAAATATGCTATGTGTATTGAGAAACAGAAAATTTGCAGCTGCCACCCAGACTCCCCCATTGTGCAAAGTTACAATGAGCCACACAAAGGACATGAGGTAAATGCAGGGTATATGCCACAAACCACTTTGATGAAATATCTGGAGGACAATTTAATATGAAATATCAGCTGGTAAGAGAGACCAGCTGCCTATTAAGAAGGATGACTCAAGCAAAAAAAAAAAAACCACAAACCCTTTAGCTCTTGCTTACAATGAGGGTATGTTGAAATAAACATTTTGGGGGGAAATGTTGAATTCAGATATTTAATGGTAAGGCATATGAGCCTCCAAAGGTCTAACGACTTTATCATATTTGAAAGAGTCTAAAGAATTCAAAGTTTGTTCAATCAAAAGTAGAAAAATAGGGAGTCTGAGGGAGTGGATAAAATGCCAGATTCAGAGGCAAGAAGACCTGGATTGGAATCCTGACTTAGATACCTAGCAGCTGTGTGCCCCTTGTCAAGTCACTTAACCTGTCTGAGCCTCAGTTTCCTCATTAGTAAAGTGGAGATAATAATATCTGTAGTACCTACAGCACCTGTTATTATAAAGGTCAAGTGACATAACACATGTAAAATGTATCACAAGCTTTAAAGGGATAGATCAGAGGTTCTCACTCTTATTTTGTGTTATGGATCTCTTGGCAATCCAATGAAAACTACAGATCCTTCTCAGAGTAATGTTTTGCTTCTTGCATTCATAATTAAGGAAATGCTAAATTTCAGCTAGAGGTTAGTGAAAATAAAGAAAAAAATGTTTCCATCCAATGCTATGGAGCTCCTGAAATCTATCAATGGACTCTTATAAACGGTACCTCATCAGTGCCCTCTACTTTTCTTATTAGAGAGAAGAGGAAAAAACTTCCTTCCAAAGCCTCCTTTTAAAGAGGGCTCTCAGACTAGCCATTTCTTCACTGCCGACCTAGTTATATTCCTTTGGACTAGATTCCATTATGTACTATGTATCTTTTCCTTCCCACCTTTCAATTTGTGTTTCAGTGTGTGGTCTTTCCCCATTGGACTATGAACTCCTTGAGGGAAGTGACTATCTTTCTTTTTTGTATTCAGAGTAGGAACTAAATATTTACATAGCATTTACTATGTTCCAGGTACTGTGCTAAGTAATTTTCTACAAATCTCTTATTTACTCCTCACAACAAACCTGAGAAGCTATTATTACATTTTACAGTTAAGGAAACTGAGTAAAATAGAGGCCAAATGATTTGCCCAAGGTCATACATACAGTAAGTATCTGAAGTCAGATATAGACTCAGGTCTTCCTCACTCCACATCCAATGCTCTATTCATGGAACTGTCAGCTGCTTTGCCTCTATTTTATCCTCAGGGCTTAGTAGGTACTTAATTAATGTTGATTGACAGACTGATTCTAAGGGAGAAAGAACTCAGGTTAACAATTTCTAGGTTATATAAATGCCAGTTATTTTCATATTCATTTGTGTATTTTCTTATGGTATGTTTGTTATAAAATGACTCATTGTGTTCATACATTGTATGTCAGCCTTAAATTGATCTTTAGATGAATTATCTCATCTAAACCAGCAAATGAACAGCAATATGTTACCCTAAGTCACTGATCCCCTCCCAGCTGGAGGATGATAAACTCTTTTATTAACCTACCAGATTCCTTGCCTCTGTAATCTTTTGTTTACTGTTCAATATCATTGTGAAAACCAAAGTCTCCCTTGTACCTATGATGATAGATATTAAACTCTTGGATGCATCTTTATCATTTCATAAAATCGATTCAATGAAATTACATTAGTAAGCACCTACTATGTGCAAGGCACAAAAGGATACAAAGACAATACAAAAACAAGTTTATGTTCTATTGAGGGGGGAGAGAAAGGATACAACATTTAAGCAAATAAATAAATGCAATATAATTAAAAAGGAAGAGAAGAGGGCCCATAGGTGGTGAAACAACTGGACAACATTTTGAAGGGAACAAAGTTAACTTTTAATTCCCTCCCACATCCCCTTTTTGCATTCCTTTCCCAACCATGTAGCTATCCTCCTCTTCCCTCCCCTCTTCTTTATCCTGTCCTCTTGTCACTCCCTGACTGTCCTAGATTCTACCTCGCTGTCAGTGCTCCTCCTAGGACTATGTCCACCTTCTAGATTTTTCTTCATTCTCATCTCATCGAAAGGTATATGTGCTTGGTACTATTCCTTCCCAGCTCTCAGCTATTCTGATGCTAGAAAAGATTTAATTGACTGATTCACACTTAATGATTTCAATAGCTAATAATTTTCTCAGTAAATTATTCTGTCCAAGTGTATTTGTATGGCCATCTCTTCATTATCAGTCAGAACTATTCAGTTGGCCTAAAAGATCTCAAATTCCAAAATTTCTTTTCAGACCATGAGCATCCTCCCACCTCTCCCAATAATTCACTCCCAAAGAGTAAAAAAAAATCACTTATCTTCTTCTTTATTCCATTCTGTCTCAGACAGTGAAAATTGGTCTACCTCCATACCATGACCAACCTCTCCAACAATATCTTTGAACATACTCTTCTAGCTGCTTTTTCTGCTCATCATAGACCTTTGGCCATATATGTTCCAAGTCTATCAGTAGATGACATTCTAGCATCATTTGCTTTCATAGCCATCCTAAATTCCATGATGAGTAATGCTCTTGATAGTACTCTAGAATCCTTCAATCCCTTGTCCATATCCACCTTTATTCCCAAGCTTAGGGTAGCCCCTATCACTCTCTTTCTTTATTATTACCTGACTGCAAGAGATTTCTAGGGCATTGGGGAGGGGGTAAGGATCATGAAATTGTGTTGATTAGGTCCATAGCAGATTCATGCTAAGTAACTTCAGCTGAGCCTTCACCAATGATTAGCATTCCTTTTATAGATCATTGTTGTTCAATAGCGTCTGACTCTTTGTGACCCCATTTTGGAACTTTCGTGGCAAAGATACTGGAGTGGTTTGTCCTTTCCTTCTTTAATTGATTTTATAAATGAGGAAACTGAAGCAAATAGGGTTAAATGACTTGCTCAGGGTCACACAGCTGGTAAGTGCCTTAGGCCAGATTAGAACTCAGGAAAATGAGGCTTCCTGACTTCAGGCTTAGCACTCCATCCATTTTAACCACTAGCTGCTCTCTTTTATAGATTCCTTACTTCCTATTACATTGCCGGTGGTTATTCCCATCTTTTCTCCTGCCCATCAGTAATGCAGTCCCTCCTCCTAAGCAAATGGCTTTAGCTCCTACTTGATTGGAAAGATTAAGGCTCTCCAACCTGAAAGCCCTCAATTCTCTTTCTCCAAACCTCAAAAGCCCATTGTATCTATACTCATCCTCTTCTTTATTCCATTGTCTCAGAGTGAAAATTGGCCTACCTCTGTGCCATGATTAACCTCTCCAACAGTATCTTTGAACATACTCTTCTAGCTTTATATAATGTTCCTCTCATGAACTCTATACAATCTAGCAAAACTATTCTTCACAAACAATCCTCCATCTCCTGTCTCTAACTTTTTCCCAGCCTGCACCCTCACTCCCCAAGCCTGAAATTCATTCTCTCTTCATCTCTACCTCTTAGAATCTCCAGATTATTTAGGACTCCACTTTCATCCATGCCACCTTCAACATGAGATCCTCCTTGGCCCCCTTAGTTCCTAAGGATTCCCCTTATATTATCTTATATTTTGCAATACTTGCATGCACACACACACTGTCCCCTCTGATAGAATATAAAGTCCTTGAGGGCAGGCACTGTTTCATCTTTCCTTCTTGTCTCCCCAGAGCCTGGTAAAATTGCTGGCACATAGTAGACATTTGACAAATTTTTGATTGATTAATTCATTGATCTCCTTCTACCTCCTCCTATCAACTAGCTGCTAAGCACTTATTAAAGACCCCTACATACCAGGCACTATGCCAGGCATGAGGAATACAAAGCTATATGTGAAACAATTTCTTAAAGTTTACATTCCAAAAGACTTTCTTCTGGCAATCATCCCCTGTCCTTTGCATTTTTATCCATTAATTTCCTCTAGCTTATTAACTTTTTTCTATAAATTGACTTTATTCCCCTTTTCTTTTTTTATCCCATTTTACTCAAAACTAATATGCAAATGACTTGGGACAAAACAACAAAAGAAGAAATAGCATTTTGTTATTCATCTACAACACTGGGTATCACTATGGAGCTCCAGCAGCAGCAGCACCACCACCACCACCCACCCTCTTTAGTAAGCAAAGCACCTGAATTACACAGCAAAACCAAAGGTTAGGCTTAAAGTCTGACCAGGCAGACTGAAAGGCCTAGGTCTTTGTTCATTCTGCCCTTGTAAGTTTAGTTACAGTATGTCTTGTGATTATCTGAGGGAGAAGGACAAGAAGAAGAAAAAGTGGAAGAGACTTTAACAATGGGCTCTAGTGAGGATCCCTACCCTGAATTAGGAAACATCTTTATCTGTCCTGCATTGTTCCCAGAACTGTCCCTATACCTTCACGCCTAGAACTAATGGACACAAGGAAATACACGTGCCTGGGCTGACCGCAGGAGCTGATGAGGAGATAACACAATTATATGAGAAAGTACAGAAATAGGCCTAGAAATAGGTACCACTTGCACCCAGTGGAATGGGTGAGGTGTGATCAGCCACTATAGTACCTCCTTTGCTGTTCCTCCTTATTTTTCCCTCCTTTTTTGGTGACCTGAGGGGGTGAAGAGAAGCTAGACAGTAGTGGAAAGAGTCCCAGGTCTGAAGTCAGGAAGACTCATTTTCCTAAGATCAAATCTGACCTTAGACACTTACTAGCTATGTAAACCTGGACAATCACTTAATCCTGTTTGCCTCAGTTTCCTCATCTGTAAAATAAGCTGGAAAAGGAAAGTTGCAAACCACTCCAGTATCTTTGCCAAGAAAGTTCCAAATAGGATTATGATGAGTTGGACACAATTCAAAAATGACTGAACAACAAACAGGGAAGGGAAATGTTAATATCTGGCTGCTGTTCATTCTGCTATTCCAGCTCCCCTACTCTATAGCCACCTTTACTACTTCTTCCTCCTGTCTGATTCTCCAAGTTGCCCAGAGGCAGTACATCACCTTCTCTCCATATGTTTATTCTTTGCCTTTTCTGGGCTCTTTTCTAGACCTGCTCCCATCAGCATACCAGAAGATATTTACTTATATCAAGAGATGAACACACTTACAAAAAAATCCAAATCCCAGAAGTCTTTAATGTGGGTTTGGACCATAGTTTCTGCTGAGAAATTATGCACCATAAAAAAGATCACAGATTTAGTTTAGTCAACTCTCCTTATTTTATAATTGAGGAAACAGAAACCTGGAGAGATTGATGTTTTTTGTATACAAACAGTAATTGGCAAGTTGTGATTCAAACCCAGGTCGTCTCTTCATTAATTCTCTGCAAAGATTTAGACTTCAATTTAAAATAAATTCATTTCATCACTGACTGCATTTGACTTAGAAGAACCCATTCAACCTAGCACCCTCCCATTCACTTTTAATCCAATTTATTGTAGCAATTGCCATTCTCTACGTTTAACATTGCTATCTACTTCAGCTCATTATTTCTCTACCTTGCAAGGCAAATCATTTACTCAAAGTGGCAGTAAATAGACTTGTGATAGAGACAACTGCATTTGGATCCTATGTTCTACACTTACCAGCAATGAATATTATCAAGTTGCTTACCCTCTCTAGCCTCAGTTTCTTCATATGTAAAGTGAAATAATGCATGAAAAGTGCTTCACAAACCTTAAGGACTACACGAACATTAGTTACATGCCATACCTAAGGAAAGAAGGATATTTTTGCATAAAATATTTTGCATAAAAGATGGATAAAGCTAAAAATCATAAGGCAATTTACCTTTGCTGGCATCTGTCCAAATTAGCGGCAACATACGCTTTCCAGGGCTGGATGTTTCTGCCCGGCTGCTAAGGACCACTCCAGTTACCATTATTCGTTGAAATAGCCAAATACATGTGAAAGCATTCAAAAGTTAGTCAATAAGCTTCTATTAAGTAACCACTGTGTACTAGTTCACTCTGCTAAGTGATAGGGATACAAAAAGAGGCAAAAGACTATTGCCCTCACAGAGCCCATGATCCAATGATACAAAGTGCTGTGTGTGTGAGGGATTGCCATTTTAAAGAAACCAGTAAGAAATATCACCATGTCAGGAATGTTTTTGAACTGCAGTTCCTGTCAAGTCTCTTAGGTCTTGTCCAGCTGGAGGCTGCCTGCCCAGTTCTTATGTAAGTCTGTCTTGAGCTTGATTAAGCTTCTTATCTCAATGATTACATAGCATTTGTCTGTATTCATTTTGCTTTATAATATTTGGCACTTGTTGAAAGGTTATTTTGCAATTATTCTTAAGTCACTTAGTATATTTTTACATGTTTATTTTCATACTATCACTGATGATATTATACAGCAGTAAATTCCCTATCTTTTTACATAACTGTGATTTTATCAGTGTGGAAAACTCCTTCCACTAATGAAGACTAGCAACTCATTTATAACTTATAACAACTGGCTGATAGGGGTTAAATCCATCAGCAGTCTCCTTTTGCACAGACCCAAACCCAGGTCAGAATTTGCAGAGCTCAGAGCGAGGGGACAGCAATCAAATTTTGCCCTGAAGCAGACCACTTTGGAAGCACCCAAAACCTGCAGGTCGCCAGGTTGTCAGATCCTAAAATAACACAACATTCAATAACACTCCCCTCTCCAAACAACAACAGGACCAGTCTAGAACTTCCCTCCAGAGGTATTGCAAAGCCTTAAAAACATAAAAGATACAAAACTTTGCCCAAGCAAAAAATTTTCTGAAAATTAGAATGGACCAAGTAGAAGCCAATTGGGGCAACAAAAAATATTGAAACAAACAAATGACTGAAATAAATACAATATGTAAGGTATCTCACAGCAAAAACAACTGAGTTGGAAAATAGATCAAGGAAAAAAGTTAAGAATCATTGGACTCCTAAAAAGAACCCATATTTCAAGAAATTCTAAAATAAAACTACCCAGATCTCTTCAACTAGAAAGAAAAAGAATCCATTGGTCACCTCTTGAAAAAAACCCTGAAGTGAAAATTTCTGGGAGATCTAGAATTTCCAGGTCAAAGAAAAAAAATGCTGCAACCAGCCAGAAAGAAAAGAATTCAAGTACCAAGAAGTCATAGTTAAGATCACTCACGTTTTATCAGCCACCATTATACAAGTCCAGAGAATATGGAGTAGGATATCCCAGAAGGCAAAGGATATGGGTTTATAGAAAAGAATATTTATCCAGCAAAACTCAATACAATTCTACAGCGGGAAAAATGGACCTTTAATTAAATAGAGGCCTTCCAAGCCTTCCTGGTGAAAATGTCAGAGCTGGAGACAAACTTTGAAGTTCAAATGTAGAAGTGAAGAGAAACATAGCAAGCTAAGCATAAATGCACAATGAGAAGGGGCTAAGCTGCTTACATTCAAATATGAGGAGAAAATGCACATGTCCCCTCTGAACTCTAACATCATCAGGATTCATTGAAGGAGTACAATTAAACACAGCCTGGAAATTTTTCTTTTGTGTCATGATGATCTGAAGAATTAAGAGAGAGGGGAAAGAAGGGAAGGAGGAGAGAAAAGGAATAAGTCTTTATATAGCACAAACTTTCTGCCAAACGCTGCACTAAGCACTTATTACAAATATTACCTCATTTGATCCTCAAAACAACCCTGGAAGGTAAATGCTATAGTTACCTCCATTTTACATTTGAGGAAACTGAGGCAAACAGGTTAAATGATTTGCCCAGGGTCATACAGCTAGTAAGTTATCTGAATGCAGATTTGAACTCAGGTCTTCCTCCTTCCAGGTCTAGCACTCTATCCATTGTGCCGCCTTGCTAATGAGAGTAGGAGGGAAGAAGGGGAAGTAAAATTAGGGAAATTGATCTCACATAATCAGGGTGCACAAGTACACATCTATATAGACAAAGAAGAGGGGTAAAAGGGAGCAGCTAACACTCAAACCTCATTCTCAGTTGAACTGGTCAAAGGAAGGAAACTGGATGCAGAGATACACACAAAGTTAGGTACAGAAATACATTTCACTCAACAGGGAGACAGGGAAATGGGAGAAGGTGTGGTGGGAATTAGAGGGAGGGTAGATCAAGGAAAAGATTAACATTAGGCAAAACAAATTCTAAGGATCTACAAAATATTTATAACTCTTTTTGAGGTGGCAAAGGATGCAATCTGAGAGAGTATCAATAAATTGGGCCTTAGTAAGTTATATGTGTGTGTGTGTGTGTGTGTGTGTGTGTGTGTGTGTGTGTGTGTGTATAAAGTAAGCTACGGTATATAAACGTATAAATAGTACATAAACATTTTTTGGACACATCCAATGTGGAAATTTATATGATTATACGTGTTTGTAATGGGTTTTGTTTTTCTTTTGTTCTCCATTAGAAGAGTTATGTTTTGAAGTAGATGGTCATTAAAGTCTCTTCTAACTGAAAAATTCTCTTGGATAGATACGTAGATAAGTACATTTATTAGCATTTACTATGTGCAAGGCATTGTGCTAAGCGTTGGGGATATGAATACAAGCGAGATAGTACCCACCCTCTAAGAGATTATTTTCTAATGGGAAAACTCAATGTATAAAAGGAGGGGAACAGGAAAGCAGTGCCCAGAGCAACATGGCATGGAGTGGGTAAGTGGTTGAGAGGCCTCAGTCTCAACAAATTATACACTGCCAAATTCCAGTTATAAGTCCTAGGTCTTAGTGATACCTCTGCGATATTGAATTTATCTCCGGAATAAATATCTCTGGGTCGTCTGATTTATGAGTCATACTCTTCACTTATGGATAGAGACCTGAGATCACAATGTTCCTCCTACTGACGTATGAATTACAAATTACTGTTCTTCCCTGACATTCCTCTTAGGTTGTGCCTGCTCTACACTGTGTCATCTGGCTTGGTGGATGTTTGAGGCATTCTCTTTCTTTAGTCTCCATTTTCAGCTCAAAATCCTCTTATTCAAATCTTCAAAAGTCTCCAGTCCTGGTCCATGTTTGATGAACAAGATGTTTACCTGAGAAATCATCATTCCTATAATTTCATCCACAGTCCAGAAATTTATCAAATCACTTATCAAATAATCTGCTCTCTTCTGAAAAGCCTACCTTCAATCAGCAGCTAAAAAAAAAAAGTCTCCATTTGTCTCTTAGTTTATTGGCCAGTACGTTATAATTCCAAAAGTGCTTTCTAGCTTTCCTCTGCCACTTGTCTCCACTTGAATGGTGGTCAGTAGTCTTAACAAGTCTCAAGAAGTGTCGTGTCAGGGGGCAGCTAGGTGGCGCAGTGAATAGAGCTCTGGCCTTGGAGTCAGGGAAGACCTGAGTTCAAATCCAGCCTCAGACACTTAACACTTACTAGATATGTGACCTTGGGCAAGTCACTTAACCCTGATTGCTTCACCAAAAAACAAAAAGTGTCATGTCCCAGCTACATGCTCTAGGAAGTCAAAATAACTATTATTCATGTCCACTGGACACACAACTGCCCCAGTAACTCTCTAGAAGGAATCATAAGCCATCATGTCTCAGGTCTTTCCAGTACTGAATAGTTAAGTCTCCTGTTGTTATGTATAGATACTCATCTACATTCCAACCCATCCCCAAATAGTTGGAAAGTCTCAGACATAAGCTCCAAAGGTTCAGCAGTTCCTTTCTTCTTTCTCTGACACATTTTTTTTATCCTCCAATCTGATGAAGTAGACTGAAATTCCTGTCTACTTTTTTAGATTCTTTTTCCTCTTTGTTCTCCCATTGAAGCTTTTTTTCATTTTGTCCAGAAATTATCCCTAATAGTACAGGACAGTACAGGGACATTCCTTCTACCATTTCATTTTTTCACTAGTGAATGCACCACTTGCATTTTGGGACGTATAGTTAGTTGTTCCTTGATACTGGCAAAAACACAATGATAGTGCAATGTCTATAGGTTTTTTGTTATTTTATTTACTGTAGTAACCCTAGTTAAATTATTCAGAGACTGGATCAGGAGCACAAAATGCATCTTGCTGGGAATCAAAGAGATTGGACTAGTAGCAGACAACATATCCAGACAGGAGCGGAGGTGCACACCAAAGACAGACAGACGTGAAAAAAAAATGTTGCCCAATGGGGCAGCTAGGTGATGCAGAGGATAGAGCTCCAGCCTTGGAATCAGGAGGATCTGAGTTCAAATACAGCCTCAAACACATAACACTTGCCAGCTGTGTGACCCTGGGCAAGTCACTTAACCCCATTGCCTAACCAAACAAACAAACAAATGAACAAAACAAAAAACAAAAAGTCACCCAGAGAGGAAGGTAGCTTCAAGGAATATACCCCTCTTGCACCAGACGAGAAGGTTGACTTTGGACTAAACAAAGAACTTACTAGGGGCAGCTAGGTGGCTCAGTGGATATAGCACCGGCCCTGAATTCAGAAGGACCTGAGTTCAAATCCGGCCTCAGACATAACACTTACTAGCTGTGTGACCCTGGGCAAGTCACTTAACCCCATTGCCTAGCCAACAAAAACAAAAAGAAAGAACTTACTGACCACAAAGAGTTATGAGTTACCCCTTTAATACATATCTGTGTGTGTGTTGTGTGTGTATATACACACATACATATATATACATATATATATGTACATACACACACATACATACACACACATATATACATATACATATACCTCATACATAGGTCTCCTGGAGATTCTCTATTGGAATTTACATGTGGTCATCACCAGGCCCTGGTCAACTCTTACTTGAGAGTGTGGGCTTAACTCTGAAAACCACCTTCACCTGAGCAAGTCAGTTTGACCTGTAGGAACTTTGACCTCTTCTAGCACCTGTGATGTCAGATCTTTTGTTCAGTAGTTTCACTTGTGTCTGACTCTTCATGACCCCATTTGGGGTGTTTTTGGCAAAGACACTGGAGTGGTTTGCCATTTCCTTTTCCAGTTCCATTTTACAGATGAGGAAACTAAGGCAAACAGGGTTAAATTACTTGCCCAGGGTTACATGACTAGTAAGGGTCTGAGGCTATGTTTGAACTCAGGCTTCCTGACTCCAAGCCAAGCACTCTATCTAGTGTATCACCTAGCTGCCCCTAGATGAAATATATTTATTTCATGTAGGAGTCTTGTCCCCTGTATTTATTTCAGTCGAGTAACCACCCCACATGCTAATCCATTCCTATATGCTTAAACAGATTTGCTTGTGAGACCTATACCCAGGAGACCCAACTAAACTTAACATAAGAATCTGGAGTGGAAAATAACAGTTACCACTGTGGAGTCTTAACCTGTAAGTGCTAGTTAGAGTTAGTGAGTGAGCACTAGAGGAGGAGTTATACCTCATTTAAGCCTTACAAGAAACCCCTGAGTTAGGTAGGCTAGATTTTACTATTGTATTCTTAAAGATGAGGAAACTGAGGCTTAGAGAGGTTGTTATTTTTCCAAAGTCATACAAATAGTAGGAGATAGCACTCAGCCCCTTTCCTCTAAATCCAAATTCATTGCTCTTATTCACTACCTACACAACCTCCTGCATAATCTACCTGTAGGGAGCTCTATAGTCAGAAAGGACATTGGTCCAGCATTTCCACGTGCACACAAAAGGAGACAAAAAGGTGAATGTCTTGAATTTTATGCCTGTCTTTGAAGTGTTCAAAATATTACACATATATGATATAATTGATTCTCACAACATTTGGGGGCAGAAACTTTGAGCATCTGACTTTTGCTTCCATTTATATAAATAGGGATTTTGTTTTAGAGAGGTTAAGTGTCCTAGAGATGCTGGAATTAGAACTCAGGTCTTTTAGCTTTGAGCCTACTACGTGCTATTTATGATGTGTTGAAAGATAAGCCATCTCTCAGATTATGCCTAGGTGGGTAAACCACTTTGTATATCTGTTCAAACATTGTTCTATACTATTCATTTGTCTTTTCACATATTCAAAGAGAAAGGGGGGGAAAAAAAGACCTTCTGGCAATTCTGTCTCAGTATTGAAATTTGTTGTTGTTCAGTCATTTCAGTCATGTCTAATTCTTTGTGACCCATTTGGGGTGTTCTTGACCAAGATACTGGAGTGGTTTGCCATTTCCTTATCCAGCTCATTTTATAGGTGAGAAAACTGAGAAAAACAGGATTAAGTGACTTGCCCAGGGTCACATAGCTAGTAAGCATCTGAGGCCAGATTTGAACTTATGAAGATGAGTCTTCCTGACTCCAGACTCAGCACTCTATCCACTGTGCCACTTACCTTCCCCCAACTTAAAATTGAAATTATTCTTTAAAATTGAAATTCTTCATTGTCAAACCAGGATAGGAGAAGGGAACTGAGAGAAGTGAAACTAGTAGCTTATGGAACCCCAACATAATAACTATTATTATCTGTAGGTAAAATAGTATTCTTGCTGTTTTTCTTTAGACATTAAACAAGTAAACATCAAAGGAAAAGTAGAGGAGGAAACTTATTTCAAACACAGCAGCTCTTCAAATGGAAAGAAAATCCTGAAATAAAATAGATTATTCCTAAACATGCTCTAACCTGGAAAACTAACCTTTCTTTTAACAGATAGCTTAATCTTTAGTTCTAGTCAGCAGAACACTAGATAGAATATCTGCTAAGGAGGTCATCAGACCCTCCCATCTCATCAACCCCCCAAGGCTGAACCTGATACCCTTGTGATGTAAACTTTGCCTTTGGGAAGTTAGTCATAAATTTTCAGGAGGACATATATTTTTGTTAATATAATCTTACATGCTGCCCTGTACTTTAACACAATAATTCTTTGGACTTCTTTGCCTCCTTCCCTGGTTTAGATCTTCCTATTTTATTTTCTCTGCTTACTTTATCAAAATAAATGATGCAAAGAGAATTCTACAATGGACCAGCTGCTCTATAATACTGTGATTCGTGGGAATTCCCCCAGAAATGAAAATGTCATGATGCTATGTGGCCTGCATTATTACCTTGCTGAAAAGTAATTACAGTAACTAAGCATAAACAGGACTTGGTAGCAATAAAAAGCACGTACTGTACTGGAAAGTTTCCATCTTGAAAACTCTGATTTATTAATGAAAATGAAATCACTTATGTCTTTGAGGATTAGGGTAGGGGAAGATCATGGAAAGCTTGATGATTTTGGTTTCATTCTGTGGATAGATCAAGTTTCTGAGCTCTTTTGGGTTTTAGGATTCTATTTTTTTTCTATACTCAAGGATTCCCAAACCCATGCAACTTTCTTCTCTAAAGTGAGAGTTATAAAGATCTTTTATTTTCGCATACTGATTTCTAGAATGCAAGTGGGAAAAGAGTCCTCCTGTGATCTCAGATTTCTTGGGGTTATTTTATTGAGGATTTTATATTCCATTCCAAAGCTCTTTCTGTTATATCTATATGTATAGATTAGATAGATAGATAGATAGATAGATAGATAGATAGATAGATAGATAGATTAGATAGATTAGATTAGATAGATAGATAGATCCCTCTCATCTCTCCTCACCCCCAGCTCTTTATACTGCCTTCTGACTTAATAAATTTCCTCATAGTTAACTTTCACCAGGACTAATCTGTCTCATGCTCCAGGGTTGCCCTTTCCTCCTTCTCTTTATCATGACTTCAAAATTCCATTTTCTTATCTATTTATTATTGAAAGTGATATGATTCAATTAATTTACATGAAGGTATCACAATCTCTGACCTTATGGAACTTAACAGTCTAATCAATCAATACAAACTGAATTCAAATTTATTGAACCATAAACCAAACCAGACCCCATTTCTGCCTGAAGGCACCATCATCCTTCCATTTCCCAGACTGCCACTTCCGAATCATCTCAATCCCTCATTCTCACTCACCCCACATATTTAATCAGCTGCCAAGCCTGGTTAATTCTATTTCCGCAACATCCCTCACAACTAACACTTTAATTTAGGGCCTTATCACCTCTCCTAAATTATTGCAATAGCGTCCTAATTGTTCTCACTACCTCAAGTCCCTCCCCTCTCACACAATTGCCAAAGTGATTTTCCTAAAACACAGATCTAACTATGGATATTTCCCTGTTCAATAAACTCTGTAGCTCCATATTAGTTACATGGTTCAAATAGAAAATCCCACTTAGCATTTAAATCCATATACAACCTAGCTCTAACCTAAGTTTCCAGCCTTATTAATCTCCTTTACACACTACAGAGTCCAGCCAAACTAGCCTGAAACGCATTCTCTTCTCACCTTTACCTCTGGGAATCCCTAATTTGCTTTAAAGCATAGCTCAAACAGTATTTTTTTCCTCTCCATCCCCTTCCTGAATCCCAGTTGCTTGTGCTTCTTTCTTCACATTTATTTTATACACACACTCATGTGTGTGTATATATACATATACATACATGCATACACATGCATGCATATATACGTGTGTGTGTGTGTGTGTGTGTGTGTGTGTGTGTGTGTGTGTGTGTGTCCTTCACTGGAATCTAATCTCCTTGTCCTTGTGGCCAGGGCCATTCATTTTTACCTTTGTACTCCCAATGGCTAGCATAATGCCTTGGACATAGTAGGTGCTTAAAAATTGATTGATTAAATATTGTTACAAAACATTTGATGAATAAAATAAACAAATTGAATGGAAACAAAACTACGTTCTTTCTAAATCCTAAACTTGGCATAAAAAAAAAACTCAACCAATTGAATGAGTACAGAATGGCAGAGAAGTAGCTTGATAGCAGTTCATATGATAAGATCTGGGTGTGAACAGTCAACTTAACATGAGCAAAAATATGCTATGGAAACCAACAACAACAACAGCAAAAAACTAATTTGATCTTAGGGGAAATTTAGAAAAGTATAGTATCTGGAACAAAACAAATGATGATACCTCTGTACTCTGCCCTGGTCAGACCCTGTCATGCTTAGTCACAAGTGCCAAATTTTTAGGGAGATATGAGAGAGAAGGTTAGAATGCTTCCTGAAGACAATGATAAGTCAGTCAATTAACATTTATTCAACACCTACTATGTGTGAGACTCTGTGCCAAGTGCTGGGACACAAAGAAAGGCAAAAAAAAAAAGACTCCTACCCCCAAAGAGCTCACAGCTTAATATGGAAGACAACATGCAAACAGCAATGTATAGAAACAAGCCATGTAAGAATCATGTGAAGGACCTGAAGATATATAGCCTGAAGAAAGAATGGCTCAGGAAGGATGAGATAGCCACTTTGAAAAACTTGAAGTGTTAGTGGATACATCTTGTAATAAATGGATTCTATACATATTGTTGACCCCACAGGGCAGAACAAGGAGCAAACAAGCAGAGGGTGTGTGTGTGGGGAGGTGTGTGTGTGTGTGTGTGTGTGTGTGTGTGTGTGTGTGTGTGTGTGTGTGTGTGTGTATGTACAATATTGCTCTCCTTCTCTGCCAAAAAAAAAATGGAGCACATCTTGATGTGGTGCTACCTACTTCTAGAGGTATTCAAGCAAAAGCAGGATGAGTGCTAGTTTCAAATAGTTAGGAAATCCATACTCCTTTCTCATAGGGACTAGACAAAATTCCTTAAGGTTCTTGCCAACTCTCAAATTCTACAGTACAATGAGACATCTTGTCGTGTGAGCCTTTCACCACAACTCACAAGAGTTGCACCTACATGTAAATTAAGCATGCACCTATTCCACTCTAATAAATTTTTAAATGTCTAAATATTCATTAACACCACATGAAGAGGAAATTAGATATGCACAAAACCTTTCTCTTTTATGTCAAGTTCCTATCCTGCCCAGGTCAGGGTCACCTGAAAAAGGGAAAATCTGATAATAAGAGTTTCGTTGTTTCTAGGAGCCAGCTTAGCATTCAAGTTCTGACTATGCTGGCAACTATAAATGCTGATTTTAAAAACATCTTTGCTACTTGAAGTTTCTTTTCCTCTGTCGATGTACTGTTGAGCATAGGCCTTACTGTTCTTTCTGTACCTCAAGTACCTCTCTTCTGATTATATTAAAAAATACAGTCGGGTTTGAATTATATTTATACAAAGTGCCCCTGAATCTATTAAAAGCTTAAAATATTCAATAAGCTATTGAAACTTGAGGTTTCACTAAGACTTTAGGAGTGCCCTATAGTCATACTTATTTAGCGTTCCTATTGAATTGTAACCACTTTGAGGGCAGCGACTCAGCTTTATTCATCTTTGTATTCTCTCTAGGGCCTTGCCCATAGAAGGTGCTCAATCATTGAGGCTGGTGACTCTGCACAGCCCTCCCTCACTTAAATCCAATTCACTTGCATGTCATGGCATCACCTCCCTGATGTCATGGTCCTCTTCAAGAACAAAGGACAAACAACAACACCATTCATAGATTTGTAATGAATTGGACTCACTTTTCATTCGCCATTTACTATTCATGGTTCCGAGTTACTAGTGGTGGCTTATTGCACTGGTTAGCAATTGAATGGTATCATGAGGAAAAGGGAGAAAGAGGACAGAAGGAAACATACTACCATTCTTATGGATCAAAAGAAGTTACTGCTACTACACAGGTGTGCTTCTGGGCCTGAAACAACCATAGCATTGACAATACTTTTCCCAACACTCAGACATGACAGTCTTTTGGTTTGCGGCTGCTACTATTGACCTCATAGTCTGCTACTGTAATAAGCCTATGTCTAAAATTTATAGTTAACCTCCATGATTTTGAGCAGAAGTCCTATTGATCTTAGAAAATATAAATTTCTCATTCTGACATTTAAAGCCCTCCAACAATCCAGCTCCCATCTACCTTATGAGTCTCATTTTATATTGTTCCCTTTCACCCATTAACTATTCTAGTCAAACTAGCCTAAATTACATTCTATCTCTTGCCTTCATCCCTTTAAACATGCGCAATGGATTCTTTACTCACTTCCTCTTCTAGAATGCATATATTCCTTCCAGGTCATCTTAAGTGGCTTCTTTTACTATATGTTAAGATGCACACATGTTGTATTCCCTTCCCCCCCCCCCCGTGTATCTATTGGCAGGACAAGTCTTCAGAATAAAACTAGTTACTTTTCTACTCTAAGGGTATCCCAGAAGACTAGAAGGTAGTGGGCTTTTTAAAAAATATATTATAACTCATGAGCCCCTACTGGTGTACTTCTTCCCATGATTATCAATTTATCAGATTATTATTGAAATACTGATTATTGAAATTTTTCCAGTTTTGCTCTGACACCACTTAACCCCCCCAACTATAAATTCCATCTTTCCACCCCTTTTAATTCCAGAGTCTCCTTCCCATCTTCTCATGATGATTTTTTTTTTATGTAGTAAAGGTATTGTTTCTCTCCTCCACTCCTCTTCCTTCTCTCCACCTTTTTCCTCCATCCATCTCCGGCGGTTCATATTTACTAAAGACAAATTTGCTTATTAAATATTTTTCTTGTATTTTATTTTATGGTGCTTTCCAGTGTTGCCTTGGGTCTTTTAGCATGCCCACAATGCATACTCTTCCCCCTCAACTCCTCTGGCTTTACCTCCTTCCTAACAACACTTGATGTCCAAGGATGATTCTCCCCTACTCGTGAGAATAGGGGAATGAAGGAGAGTTACTAAATGGAGTGGGGAAGGAAAGTCCTTCCTACTTTGCCTTCTCTTCCCTCAAGCTGTAGTCCTAGAAATCCTAGTTTTCCCACAGTGGACCATTTTGTCAAAATATATCTGTATTTGGGTTATATAAATTTACTTATATAATTAATAACTTAGTTTCCATTAAAAATTACTTTAGCCTCCCCCTGCCCCATTGAGTCATGCAGATTTAATTAGCTATAGTTACTAAAGTACCTCAGTAAAAAAAAAAATTGGTACAAAACAACCCCTCTGACCCAAGTCTATGATACTCTCTTCCCCCGATATATACGGAGTCCATGGGAAACTAGATAGAAGTTTAGCTTAGATGTGGCACAGGGGGTAACTTACAGCTCCTGGAATTCTTTTATTGGAGTCCTCAAGATATTCAATGGTATGATGTAACTTCTGCTGGGATCCTTGTACAGTTCTAAGGCAGCCTTTTCTTAGCATGTCTAATTTGTCTGCGTCTCCAGGGCAGGCACTGCCACCAGTTACTGCTATTTTAGGAATGCTTCTAGGACCTAGGACACCAATGAGAAGTTCCAAATCCTCCGACCCTCCAAAGTCCAAAAGTTTCTCCTCTGGTCAAAGAGAAATAGAGACCAAGGCCCCTATTCCCAAGAGTTTTCTTCATAGGGGGTTGGCAAGAAGGCTTCTAGCACTAAGCTGCCAGATGTTCAAATATGCAATTCCAAACTAGCTTTCTGGTTTTAAACAAACCTCACAGGAGGTGACCAAGTCTCCTCAACCAATCTGAATATACTTTTTGAATCACACTACTCCATTTCATCCAGTGGCTTTCAAGGACTTCTAAATTGAACAAGGACTTTTCATGTTTAGTCTAAAGCCTTTTATTGATTGATTCAATAGAAGTGTTCTCACCTGGTTAAGGTATCTGAGCATAGCATCTTGTTAGTTACTTAAGACAGGTGGAATAATTGTGTGGTTGAATGACTCACTCTTACATTTATATTCTTAGAACCAATTACTGTTCAAAGCCTTGCACATAGCAGACTACATATTTGTTGAGCTGAAATGAATTGAAAAGAGTCACCTCATTCTAAACTGCTGTCTGGCATTATTATGAATAATGGCTCACATTTTATAGTGATAATCCTTGTCTTTAACAGTTACAAAACATTTTACACACAATATTGAATCTGAGTCTCATAATAGCTCACACAAAGAACTTTATTCCTCACTGTGGTTTGGAAATGATTCTGGGTTTTTTGCTAGTAGACCATAAACTCTGGAAGGTTCCACCATGTGTGAAAGATTTACAAGGAAGAAGAGTGGTAGAGAAATTCTATGAAGAACTTGGTGAAAACCAAATTAAATAAACATATACTTTGAGAGTTCAATGAAAAGTGGGCCTAAGGAAGGAAAAGGAAAATACATTAAATGATATGGTTCAGAAATAAAAGATGACAGAGGCCAAAAAATATGGTTCAGAAGTAAGGGAAGTACTATCTGTGTTACTCTAGGTAAGTCACTTAACCCCATTGCCTAGAAAAAATGAAACAAAACAAAACAAAAAAACCCAGAAGTAAGAAATAAGAGAGGTCAAAGGCCAATGATTGACTATACAGAAACCTCACAACTCTACCTTATGAATGTTTTCTTTGAGGAAAAAAAGCACCAAATACCAAGCACCAAATAGCATAGCAAAAGTAAAATTGGTCTTATTTAAAAGGAAATGACATAGTGGGAGTGATTTCTGACTCACCTTTGTACAACCAGAGCACTGACTTCTTAGAAAAAAAAATTTAAATTATTACAAAGAAGGAATATGAATTAGAAAAATATACAGTATACAATGAAAATAGTTATAATCTGATCTATTTAAATGAATTATTGACAACACTTCTTTTTCTCTGTGAGCAGTAATATAGTAGATATTGTAATAACTCCACTCCTTAGCTCAGAAACCAACCCTGCCTATTATTTGAATTTAATTCACTGTAACTCCAAGTAACATTTATTGAGTGATCTTGGGGTGGATATTGCTGCACTAGACAGTTGTATGACTACTCAGTAAAGCTCCATATCTAGTGAAGAAGAGAAAAATTTCTGTTTGAAGGGAAGAAAAGAGAGAGAGAGAGAGAGAGAGAGAGAGAGAGAGAGAGAGAGAGAGAGAAAGAAAGAAAGAAAGAAAGAAAGAAGAAAGAAAGAAGAAAGAAAGAAAGAAAGAAAGACTGACATACATCAGCAAAATTCCTAAAGATCAAATGAAATAATATTTGTAAGGTATCTAGCATAGTGCCAGGACATAGTAGGTATTTAACAAATATCTGTTTCCTTCCTTTATTATGCCATAATATGGTCTATCATTTCATTTGTTCCTTTCCCCACCTTGGTTCACCTAAACTTAGCCATTTAATTTTTTTTTATTATCACTTTTTACATACAGTTTCATAAGATTATTATTAGCTAAGGGCTTGACATTTTTAAAAAACTGTTTCCCTTGCATAAAAGTCCTAAACAGGAAAAATATATTTCCAAGAGTTTATGACCATTTCAAAATGAGTCAAATTTTATATTCACAACTGGTGCATTTGCAACGTAAAGAGGGAAATGTTTATCTCTTAGGGGAAAAACAGATCCTTTTGGTCTTAAGAAAGCTTGCTTTAAATGGCTCAAAAAGCATCTTGGACATTAAATATCATCTTACAGAACAACATTCTAATGTTGTAAATATAGGTAACTCAAAATGGTGGGAAGAATAGAAGCCTTTAGAGTACAATTGTTGCTAATGACTAAATGTGAAATGGCTGGTCAAATGAATGTCAGGTTTAGTCAACAATACTTGGGAATGTTATAACAATACTTCTTTGTAACAATACTTTAGAGATATTAACAATAGCTAATAACAGATAACAAGCAGTTACACATGCACATATATACTTAAAGCTAAAGAATATAACACGAAGAACAATGTGGAGGTGCCAAAAGTCATAGGTCCAGACAATTTTAAAGCTATTACAGATCAGAGACAGAGAGACAGAAATTGGAGGGAGGAGGAAGAGGAGAGAAAGAAAGGGGAGAGAGACAGACAGAAACAGAGAGACAGAGAGAAAGAGAATGAAAGAGAGAGAGAGAGAGAGAGAGAGAGAGAGAGAGAGAGAGAGAGAGAGAGAGAGAGAGAGAGAGAGAGAGAGAGAGAATTCACACGTGAAATATAAATGAATAAAAAAGCATTTGTCAAGCACTTACTGTGTGTAAAGAGTTGGGTTCTCCTATGTGGTCAATTGCCCAGTGGGACAATCTGATGCCTGTTAGAGAGATTGATATCCAGGTAGGTTGACTCAATTCTGTGACAACTTTAAACTCTCTTCAGCCTCATCATTCCTTAGTGTTGGAATGGCTCTACAAAGTAGCTGATAAACCTTTTCACCTGCTTCTAGTCATTGAATGGGCATGGCCTCAGACAAACTGAGACTTGGGAAAGACCTTCACTTAGAAAGGCTAAGGTCACCCACTGCATCCTGGGCCATCCCCAATCATCTTGACCACTGGTCTTGCCACTGCACTTTGATGACTCCAGAGGAGAGAGTGAGGTTGATACCTTTGTGCAGTTCTGCTTCACTTAAATGTAATTCATGTGTAAGTCAAGGCATCACTTTTGTGATGTCATTGGTCCTCTTCAAGAAGTAAGGATGAACAGCAAGACTATGCTGATCAGTAGATGCTGTGTACCTTTTCCCCCCTGTGGAGCAATAATGTAGTAAAATTGTAATAATTTCCCTGCTTAGCTCAGAAACCAACTTTGCCTGTTATATCAATGTAATTCACTGTAATTTGATGTAACATTTATTGAGTGTTTTGAGGGTGCATATTGCTGCACTTGGCAGTTGTATAGCTGCTCAGTGATGCTTCAGTTCTACTGAAGAACAGAAAAGATTCTGTTTGAAAGGAGGAAAAGAGAGAAAGAAAGAAACAAATAAACAAATACTGGCAGACATGAGCAAAATCCCCAAGTGGGGAATGGCTAAATAAATGTCAGTACATGGGTGTACTGGAATATTACTGGGATGAATGATATGTAAAGAAATAATAAATGTGATGAATATAGAGAAACATGGAAAGATCTACATGACTGATGCAGAGTAAAGTAAGCAGATCCAAAAAAATATACAAAGTAACTACAATAATATAAATGGAAAAAAAACAATCACACACATAAAGATTTTTTTAAAAGTGAATGTAGTAAAATTACAAAGAGATCAATTATGACTCAAATATGAAAGGACACCCCCAACCCAACCCTTAGTGGAGGTTGGAAATCAAACAGTATTACATACTACACACGTTTTGGATTTTTTTCAATATATTGATCAGTTCTGTTCATATGTCTTCCTTTAAAAAGAAACTATTTTTTATTATAAGGAATGACTCTCTGGGAGATGAAGGAAAATAGGATGTAAAAAACAAAAGATAACAACAAAAACATATTTAACAAAAAAAAGTACATTCAGCACATATTTGAGCATTCTGCAATTATAAAGGGTCATCTTCATTCTGTTTTGTGTTAAGATTTTTTAAAATGTTACTCCATGAAGTAGTAAGAACATTATCTCAGGCCAGCCTAATCTTAGGCCATTAAGACTTGTTAAACAGCTTGGAACACTTGATTGTGTTACAGCTCCCTCTGGTGACTATGAGACTGCCTTGGGAAGTCACTTCATTTCTTATTGTTTTAGGCAGCCTAAGAATATACAAATTACAGAACAGTTGCCCATACACATCAGTAAATCAGTAGAGCATTCTCTCTCTCTGTCTCTCTGTCTCTCTCTGTCTCTGTCTCTGTCTCTGTCTCTCTCTCTCTCTCCCTCCCTCTCTCTTTTTTTTTTCTCTCTCCCTCCCTTCTCCTTCTTACCTCTCTTTGACCCCAGCTCTGAGGAATGTATCTGGTGGTACTCGTTCCCCAGTTTTGGGTGCCAGAGATGATCCTCATGGGACATTGAGTCTTGTAGGCAGGGTGGTACATCAAACTACTCAAGCATTGAAGCCACGGTGCCTGGGACTTGGGCCAAAGAGGGGTTTGGTACTTGGAACTGGGACTGTACTGTATGGGACCAGAGCTAAGATATGAGCTCCCCAGAGGCTGAGGTGATGCAAGGGGAGAAGATGATCATGCCTTCCACATCTTGGGGGAAGAAAGATTGTATGTTTGTAATTTTACAATTTAGAAATACATATTTCTTTGCAAAAGTTATTGTGTTATGTATGTACATACACACGCATACATATACATAAATGTGTATGTATATGTAACATATACATATATTCAGCGTACATAGTGTCTCCCCTGATAGAATCTAAATAAGCTTCATGAGGGTTGAGATGGTTTCATTCCAACCTCATCATTCCACTGAACTGAACTCTCCAAAGAGATTGTTCTCTCCAAAGTTACTGATGATCTCTGATAAATCCAGTGACCTCTCCTCAATCCTCTTGACCTCTCTGCAGCCTTTGACACCTGATATATATAATACTTCTCTCTTTTCGCCAGGTTTTGGGATAGCATTCTCTCTGAGTTCTCTTCCTACATACATGACTGCTCTCCTCAGTCTCCTTTGGTAGATCCTCATTCAGATCATCCCCTGTCACTGTAGGTGTCCCACAGACTTCTGTCCTGGGTCTTCTTTTCTTCTCTTTCTACACTACTTCACTTGATGTCTCATCTGTTCCCATAGTTTTAATTACTATCTCTATGCTGATGATTCTCAAATCTAGCTATCCTGCCCTACCTCTGCTGACTTCCAATCTTGCATCTCCAAATGCCTCTTGGATATCTTGAACTAAATGTCCAATAAGTATCTAAAACCAAACTCATTATTTTCTGCCTAAACTCTACCCACCTTCTACCCTCCCTGTTGCTATAGGGGGCAACACCATCCTCCCAATCCCTCAGGCTCACAACATTAATTCCTCACTTTCTCTCACCTCCCTATCCAATCTGTCACCAAGTCCTGTAGATATCACTTTTGTAACATCTCTCAAATATCCCCATTCTCTCCTCTGACACTGCCACCACTCTGGTACAGGGTCTCATCAACTCATGCCTGGATTTTTACAATAGCCTATTGGGAGGTCTGCCTGCCACACATCTCTCCTTACTCTAATTGATCCTCCATTCGGTTATTAAAGTGTTTTTTTTTAAGTGCTGGTTCAATCATGTTATTTCCTTACTAAGTAAACTTCAGTGGCTCCCTTTCATCTCAAGGATCAAATACAAAACACTGCGGCATTCAAAACCCTTCATAACCTATGCCCCTTTTACCTGAACAGTATTCTTACACTTTACATACTCTTCAATCTAGTGAGCCTGCTCTGCTTGCCATTCCATGAACAAGATATGCCATTTCTCAACTCTGGACATTTTCTTTGGATTGAGCTGTCTTCCATCCCTGGAATTCTCTTCCTCCTCATTTCTGCCTACCGGCTTCCCTGGTTTTCTTTAAATCTCAACTAAAATCCCATTTTCTACAGGAAGCCTTTCCCAACCTCTCCTTATTCTAGTGTCTTCCTTCTGTAATTTATTTCCTAGATATCATGCACATGCGTTGTTTGTACATATTTGTTTTCTGCCATTAGACTGTAAGCTCCTAGAGGGCAGTGGCTTTCTTTTGCCTGTTTTTGTGTATCCCCAGTGCTTAGCACAGAGATTGGCATATAATACCCACTTTATAAATGTTTGTTGAATGAATGATTCATTTTTGTCTTTGTATCCTCAGTACTTTAGTGTTCAGTATATAGTAGATGCTTAATATGTACTACCCAGCCCCCCAGCTGCTAATGCCTTCATCTATGAAGTTATCTTCTTTTTATTCTGTACCTTTCTTATGTGTGATGATTGATCTTTTTCTTTTCTCACCAATTAGAATATAAGCTCCTTAAAAGCAGGAATTGTTTTTTCTTTTTCTTTTCATCCCCAGCCCTTACTATTGTATCTGGTATATAATAACCACTTAATAAATGCTTGTTGGTTGGCTAACTGTTTCTCTCCTTGGTATGGTTTTAAATATTCAGCCTCTTGATCTGGACATCAGCAATTTTTCTGAGCCCAAACACCACTCAGTACAACTCACACAAAATAAGGGCAAATTTCTGAAATGACTGTAGACAACACATTTTTGTTCGAAATCCATAAAGAATATCTTGGAATATAGACACAAAGTCTATAAGAAAAAGTGAAAGGAAGTCAAAATAAAGAAAAAATAGAGTCAAGAAAGAAAGTCTGGAACAAAGTAATTCATGAATTCATTCAATAAACACTTACTAAACACCTTGTCAATGCCAACAAATTATGGGCAATTTGTTGTAGCAGATTGATCTGAGCTTGGATACGGAAGAACTGGATTCAAGTCCTAATTCTTTGGCCAACTACCTGGGTACCTTGGTTAAGTCACTTAACCTTGCTGAGTCTCAATTTCCTCATCTGTAAAATGAGAATAACAATACTTGCACTAAGTAACTTCCTCACAGGATCATCAGGAGAAAAGCGCTTTGTAAAGCTGTTTATGAATGTCAAGTACGATGATGATGATTACAACTACTAATATTAAGTGATACTAGGTTTTTTTTTTCTGAAACTTAAGGAGAAACAGTATTTGCTCTCTGGAAGAGAGCTGATAATTGCACAAGTAGGAATACAATGAATATTTACTATATGGATAAATAAATAAGACACTTCTGGTACATGATATGTAACAATGTGGTCCATCCAACAAACTACAACAAGGTCCAGATATTTGAGAAGCATCCAAGGAACCTATCATCATAACAGGTTGAACACTGGTTAATGAATTCTTTGACCATGGCAACTCATAAAATAGAAAGAAGTACAAAATGGTTTAGATCAGTGGATGATTTGAGCAAGGTTAAAATAAACAGGAAATAAGAAGAAATGATTGAGATGAGAACACTCTGTGTTCTATTATACCAGGTCCAACCCAATATTAGATACTGAGTTTTTATAATCCAAATGGAGGGTTTCTATCACAAATATAATGGGAATAGATCTCCATAGAAATGGTGAAACATAAAAACAATTGCCCTTTCTAAAATACCTAAATTGTCTGATTATATGTTAAAATAGTATCTAACCAAATACACATTTCTTTATTATCAGCTGCATTTTAAAGGCTTCAATGATTACCTCTATGTCCTTTGATACAGATAATACCAATTTTTTTTTGTAAGCCAACTTCTCTACCAATTTCTAATCCAGAATATCCAGCTACACTAGGAGATCTCACCATTTCTTCTCAAAAACCAGTTTACTTCTTCCCCTCTCCAATTTTCCACCAATATTTTAGAAACTCAATTCATTTTTCCAATGAAAATTAACCAACAAATGATTGTTTTACTTCATACTATAGAAGAGTTATCATGTTTGAATTAATCCTGGTATCAATTTACCCAACAGCTTCTTCATGCTGATGATATCATATTTATGGTATAAATATAGCAGTAAGAAATGAAATAGGGGCAGCTAGGTGGTGCAGTGGATAGAGCACCAGCCCTGGATTCAGGAGGACCTGAGTTCAAATCCGGCCTCAGACACATAACACTTACTAGCTGTGTGACCCTGGGCAAGTCACTTAACCCCATTGCCTAACCAAACCACACACACACACACACACACACACACACACACACACACACACACAAAGAAATGAAACAGCAGGGAAATTGAATTTCTATTGCTATCAACTCAGGCCTAAAGATGATGATATTTCTTCATGAATGGATGATTAATTTGAAAAGGAGAACAATATGGGAAAAGAAAGTAATTAATTATTTGGATGAAGGCATAGAATAGAACTCCTTTTTTAAATTCTCAAAAGAAACTAGCTTTCAACAAAACAGCAATTTAGGTAGAGCAAAAAATAAAAATAGAACAACAAAGCACTTGTTTGTATGGAGGAAAATTGTTGTATCAGTACCTGAATGCTTTATAGTACAGCTTTCCAGTGTGAATAGATTTTAAAGATTCATTCAGATACCTAAGTACGTCATTAATAAGAGATGAATTGCCTAATAGTAGAACACATCTGTTGGCTATGAGATACAATGCAATGAGATAATTTAATAAACTTCAACTAATTATCTGGTCAAGTGAATCAATCAACTGTTCAATAGAAATCACTTTATTCCACTGCAGCATTTGCTCATGGGGTACATATATCCTACACAGACTCTTCAAGTGCCACTTTAGAGATGTGGGAAGAATTTTAGGTGAATTTGTTAAAGACTGCCATAATATTTGAGTTCAGCAGCTGGAGACCACAGAGCAAGTAAAAATCCCAGAATTTTCAAGATCAAAGATACTCAATTAATCTGAAATATCTTTTATCAGAGATGTATATTCCCTCAAAGGGATCCCGTGGAGAAATTATATGTGTTATGGTATGAGCTCGTAGCAAATGAACTAATCTGAAGCAATGGCAGAAAATATCTGGATTGTGCGAGGTGTATGGATTAAGGTTTTCATACTACATATATGTCTTTGAAAATCTGTGGGATCTTTAAATATTCTAAAGACTTCAATTCATTTTTTAATATTAACACTTAGAGACCTCAGTCTGGTATATGTGTGTGTTGGGGGTGAGAAGTGGGAGATCAATCTTCAATTAATGACCATTTTTTAAGGAAGTACATTTTTCCACAAAGGCCAATAGATTCTCCTAGAAGAATTAAAATATTTGGACTTATTAATGGTGGGTTCAGAAATTAATTTTTATAAAATCCCTTTGCTTTCAAAGTTTAATCTTGATATTGTAGATTTGATGTGCTCTTTATTATGTATACATAGAAAAATACTGGAAATAAATGTAAGATTGTTGAGAGAAGGGATTATTTTGTTCTTGCATCTCTAGCATCTATCATGGTGCCTGGTATGTATAAGGTGCTTAATAAATGCTGAATTGAAAAGATTTGTTACTTGAAATAAAAATACTGAATCCATACTAGATTTTTACTTCTTTTTATTCCTTTTTTAAAGCATAGAGTTTTTATTCCTTGCTTAGTTCCAAGTTCTCTCCCTCTCCCACCCAATTAGAAGGTAAGATAAGTAAAACCTATTAGAAATATATAAAACCATGCAAAACAAATTGCTTCGTTAGCCATGTCCCCCCCCAAAAAAAAAGAAAGAAAAAAAATGCTTCAATCCATACTTTGAGTCTGTATTGTAAATTAATTTATGGAATTATTGTTAGTGCAAAAGCTTTTTAATTTTATGTAATCAAATTTGTTCATTTTACCTCCCTGAACCTTTCTGTCTCTAGTTTCTTTGTTAACTTTTCCCCTATCTGTAGATCTAACAGATAATTTCTTCCTTTCTCCACTAATTTGTTTATGATATCACATTTTATGTCTAAATCATGCACCCATTTTTGCCCATCTTGGTATAAAGTGTGAGATGTTGGTCTATGCCTAGTTTCTGCCACACTACTTTTTGGTTTTCCCAGTAGTTTTTGTCAGATAATGAGTTCTTGCTCCAATTGCTAATATCTTCAGGTTTATCAAACACTAAGTTATTGTGCTCATTTGCTTCTGTATATTGGTGCACCTAGCATATTCTATTGATGAGCCACTCTGTTTCTTATCCAATAGGAAATTGTTTTGAAGATTAGTTTTTTACTGTAGTTTACTATAGTAGTACCTTTACTATAGAGGTGCTGCGAGACCTCCTTCCTTCCCCCTTTTTTTTCCATTGATCTTCTCAGTAATCTTGACTTTTTGTTCCTTCAGATGAATTTTGTTATTATTTTTCTACCTCTATAAAGTAATTATTTGATACTTTGATTGGTATGGCAATGAATAAATTAATTAATTTAGCTAATATTGGCATTTTATTATATTGTCTTGTCCAAACCATGAGAAACTAATATTTCTCCAATTATTTATATCTGTCTGTATGAAAAGTGTTTCATAATTGTGTTCTTATAGTTCCTGTGTCTTGGCAGATAGACTCCCAAGTACTTTACACCCTCTGTAGTTATTTTAAATGTCTTTTTTTTTGTCTATTCCTGCTGGATTTTGTTGATAATATCTAGAAATAATGATGATTTGTGTTTATTTTATGTCCTACAACTTTTTTGAAGTTGTCAATTGTATTGATTATTTTTTTAGTTGACTCTTTAAAAGGGTTGTCTAGGTAAAATATCATGTCATCTGCAAACATTGATAGTTTCAATTCTTCTTTACCTATGCTTATTCCTTCGATCTCTTTTTCTTGTCTTATTGATAAAGCTAGCATTTCTTATACAATATTGAATAATAATGGTGGTTATGGACATCCTTGCTTCACTCCTAGAAAGGCTTCTAGCTTATTCCCGTTACAGATAGTGCTTGTTCTTTGTTTTAGATAGATATTATTTATCAGTTTAAGGAAAGTTCCTTAACTGTGCTTTGTAGTGTTGTTTTTTTTTTAGTCAGGAATAAGCATTGTATTTTGTCAAAAGCTTTTCCTGAATCCCTTGAAATAATCATATGATTTTTGTTGGTTTTGTATTGATATGATCAGTCATACTTATGGTATTCCTAACATTCACAAGGTTTTTATGAAGATCAAATGATACAATATTCATAAAGTCAACTCTTAAAAAACCCTCACTTACCTCATCCTTACTTACTATATCCTACTTTTATTAATTAAATATTTTATGTCAATTTTGTTCACCTCTCCTTTGATTTTACAGGATTTTTATTTTTGTGTTTAGTTGGGCATTTTTATTTTGATGTTTTCAAATTTTTTTAATTGTATACCTAATTCATTGACCTACTCTCTCTTTTGTTGATGAAAGTGTTTAAATAAAATTGCCTCTAAGTACTGCTAAGACTGAATCCCCAACATTTTGTTAGGTTGTCTCATTGTTGACATTATCTTTAATGAAATTATTGATTGTTTTCTCTGATTTTGGTCCACCCACTTTTTTTTGGATTAAGTTATTTAGTTTCAAGTTAATGTTTAATCTCTGCTTCACACGCTTTGAATTGAATACAATTTATTACATTATGGTCAGCAAAAGATGCATTCAATATTTCTGCCTTTGTTTTTATCTCCTAATATCTGGTCAATTTTTGTGAAGGTGTCACACACAGCTAACAAATATGTATTACTACTTTCTATTCTAATTATCCTCCAGAGGTCTTTCTTTTCTAACTTTTCTATAATTATATTTAGATCCTTCATTTTTTAAAATAGTTTAGGTGTGAGAGAGGCAAAGTGAGGCTTCCTACTGTTATATTTTACTGTCTACTTCTGCCTACAATCCCCTTTACTTTTCCATTGAGAAGTTAGTTGAGAAGCTATGCCATTTGGTGCCTGTATGTACTGATAGTAATTAATTATTGATGTTCCTTTAAAAAAAAAAAGGTTGTTTCCCTGTTTCTCTCTTTTAAATAGGTCTGTTTTGTTATTGCTTTGTCTGAGATAATTGCTACCGCTACCTTTTTTTTTTTACTTCAACTAAAGTGTAATAGATTTTTTGGCTCCAGCCATTTATTTTAACTCTATGTGTATTGTTCTTTTTCAAGTATGTTGTTTATAAATGACATATCGTTGGATTCTAGTTTTTAATCCGTTCTGTCCTCCTCTCCTATTTTATTAGTGAGTTAATTCCATTCACATTCACACTTATGACTGCTAATTTTATATTTCTCTCTAGCTTTCCAGGGCTAAGGCCCAGCAAGCAAGCTGTGTCCTGAGTATGGAATTAACAACAATCGTTTGCGATCACCTTCTGGATGAACTCTGCTATGTGAAACTGGCTCCGAAACAGCCGCAAGTGCTCCCTGAGCTTGGGAAAGCACCTACCGGAACCACATCTCAGTCATGAATGTCTGCTATAAATAAACTTTTTGTTACTTTTTGTTACTAGACAAACTTGGCATTGCTACCGTTACAACCCATTGCTTGATTCTTTGTTTCTCCACATGTAAATGTATCAAGGTTTAGACTCACTTCCTTGGGTCTCCTTGGTCATAGACCCAGCACATGTGTTTAGTTTTTTCTCCTCCCATGGAATAAAGAAGGCTTCTTTGCCTATAACCTCTGTGAACTCTTTGGTGCTTTATTTTTTCAGGGTTGATGACTTTACCTTCTCTTTGTTTCCTGTCACTTTTAAGAGTTTGTTTTGCTTATGACTAATCCCTTCCTTAAATTATTCTCCCTCCTATTTTCCTTTCCCTTAATTCCTTACCTTCCTATTTCCCTACTAGGTGAAATATCTTGATTTACCCAACTTTAACCAGTTCAGATGAGAGTGGGGTTCAAGTGTTGCCCTTTCCCCTCAACTCCCACCTATCCTATTCCAAGTTCCCCATTCCTTTATGTAACTGCTAAATCACATGTGATCTTGACTGTGGTTCCTCAATCCTGAATTCTTTCTTCTTAGAAATTCGCAGTATTTTCTTTTTTTAATCTGACCTGGGAACTCTGGATTTTGTCTGAGAGTTTTCATTTTGGAATTTCTATCAGGAAGACACTGGTGGATTCTTTTTATTTCTATTTTGCCTCCTGATTTTAGTAGACTTAGATAATTTTCTTCTATATATATTTTTTGAAATGTGTTGTTTAAGCTCTTTTTTTGGTCATGGCTTTCAGGTAGTTCAATTATTCTTATAGTGACTCTCTTCCACCTAATTTTCAGTTCAGTTTCTAGTTTTGGTTTTATTTTTTTCTATGAAATACTTTAAATTTTCTTCTGTCTTTCAGTCTTCTTACTTTATTTTAATATTTCTTGATGGATCATGGAATCATTATTTTCTATTTGGCCAATTCTGATTTAAGGGAGTTTTGTCCTTAGGTTAGGTTTTGTACCTCTTTTTTCAAGCTTGATTCTTGGTATCCAAGTATGTAGGATCTTTGACAAATCCTCTGTGGAAGATTTATGGAAAGACATGGACATAAATCATTTGAACAGAGAATGCATTGGAAGAACAAAGCTGATAATGACATACTTTCATAATCCATTGAAGATTGGAAGAACTTCCTTGATCACTTCTTTAGAACCTGTCATTTCCACTGATTCAAAGCCAATTTGCTTCCCAAGGGAAAGAGAGGTTTGATATTATTAAGCACTAAAACAATTATTAAATAACTGAATAGTTTTAAAATAAAATCATATACTGGCTCCATATAACTATAGACTTGATCAGTTGAGTGAAACAGTCTCCTAATTTCCTAGGTCCTCTCTACATATTCCTTATTGTCTTTAATATCTGCTCTCATGCCAAAGAGGGATAACTGTGGTTACTTTTTCTTAGTGGAGACATGATATGGAGAATAAAGAACCATAGGATATTTGGGGGCAGGAAAGTACAGGATGATTTAGAATGGTACTTGATTTAAAAAGTTTGAGACTCACTGACCTTGGTTGTCTGCTATGAGGGGCACAAGAGAAAATGGCAGCTTTATATTTGCTTCTATTTCTTTTTTTACTCTTTTAACTTTAATAGTTCTTGGTGGCTCATTTTCTTAGCTATGCAGGAAAATTTCAAAGCATTTAGGAATACTGCCATAAGGAAAAGTGTTAAGAATGAGAAGTAACATTTGGCTCCATACCCAAGCTTCCATTGTCAGTTTCCTTTCCATTCTACCAGTATTGCTCCAAGTATTTTAACACAGCATTAAATGTCTAGTGACTTGGCTTCCAGTTTTGAATGCATCACTTCCTTAATGGTATGTACACAATTTACTCAAGATAACTCCTTTTCCCAATCCTAGCCTGTACTTTCCTATTTGTTTCAGCAAATAATGTGTTTGATCAATTTGCCCTATCAGACTAAATGTTTCTTTCCTCTTGTATTGTTTGGTCCTCTGACAAGTCCAATTTCAAAGCATTTCATTTCTGCTATTGCCTTTATACATATGTTAATGACAATGGAAAAATTTTCAACACAGGGTATACTTACAGTGTAAAATTTGGAGCTGATCAAGCCCTTATCAAATACTTACTGTGTTCTTAATACTGTACTTGGTGCTCTACAAATAAAAAATATAGAGAAACCCTAAATTAGAAAGTAGTATGGTATAGTAGAAAGAGTCTTGGAGTCAGAAAATCTGCATTTTTGACCTGATGCCCCCTTTATGTGATATTTGAAAAGTCACTTAACCCTCTTGTCTTCAGTGTCCCTAAATGTTAAATGAAAGAGTTTGACAAGTTAATGTCTATGGCCCCTTTCAATTCAAATAAGCTTTTGGATCTATATTCAAGATGCAAGTGATTGGGTTAAAAAAGAAGATAACAGAGATGTGAATTGACATTTAAAACTTGCCTCTCCATAGTTTGATGAAAATAAGTCGTTTTTAATCAACATACATTTGAGTAACAGTTATGAGCCCTGTTCTCATTTACCCTACCTCCCACCTTGCTCCCATCCCTTATGAAGGCTTAGATTTAATATCTAGCTTTGGTTAAATGATGAAGATGGTAGTATACATGCAACTGACAATGAAATATTATACAATTAGCATAAAGGAATATAGAAGTCGATTGAAGGGTGATCTGCATGATGAGAGGTTAATTATAAGGGGAGAGCAGAGGTGCAGATATTTGAAGAAGGTTTCTTGGCCTGACAGAATACAGTATATTTATGTGACATCTTTGTAAAGCTCTATAGCTCTGGGAGCAAAAGCTACAATTATCATCATCAGTTATCACATTCTGAGTCAAGAAGTTTCCTCTCTGTTATATCATTTCACAGTCAAACATTGTTTTCTGTGGAAGCCAACCAAGTAGTAACACTGATGTTATCACCTGTGTGTACAAAGCAGAGCTGCCAAGATTGAGCAATAGTTCTTTTCTGCCTGAAAGTAGATGGTGCCTATTTTTCTTTTAACCACATCTCTTAGGAACATGTGAAAGTTTAAGGAAAATGGCATGCTGCACATAAGGAAGAGGCAGTCATAAACTGAGACCTGGCCTGATTGCCTCTCTTTCCCAATAATTAAGGTTTTGAATTATTCTTCAGTATGAATTTCTTAAGAGGATAAATGGCAAAAGCTTCCCCAAAGGTTCATGCAAAGGCACAATAACAGAGTTCCCTCAAGTAAAAGCTTGATATCAGTTAGGTTAAGTTACCTCAAGATGTCCTTGGACATGACAGAGCTTACAGCACTCCACAAACTCAAAAATGGTGACCCTCTGAGGAAAAGAGGAAATATCCTCTTTGTGGAGAGAAAACAGTGGAACCACAAGGCCTTATGTACTGAAATT
The DNA here is from genome assembly GCF_003287225.1 of Phascolarctos cinereus. Lineage (NCBI taxonomy): Eukaryota > Metazoa > Chordata > Mammalia > Diprotodontia > Phascolarctidae > Phascolarctos > Phascolarctos cinereus. The sequence goes on along the minus strand of NW_027555958.1, from coordinate 100,192,604 downwards.
CAGTAGAATTGTATTAGGGTCCAATTCTATGGTGTGGTTACTCTCTTGAAAATAAGCCAAGGCCACCTGATCCCTTCATCCATAACCCAGCTGCAATGGATCTGATTCAGAAAGCCACCCCTTGAAAGAACCCTAGGCCATCTGTGCATTCTAATAATAGACTGCCCTCCTAGTTCTGAACCTTCATTTCATAACCTCAACTCTCTACTGAACCTTTGATTGAGACTAGGAAACGCAGCTATTTCATAGAACAATTTGAATCTCTCGGTGGGGGACCTGGGAAATCTCTGGACAGGACTTCTTAAAAGTCACCTTTGCTTCCCACTTGAGTTTGGACCCCAAAAAGAACATCTACTTGGAGAATTTTAGTCCTGCAATTGTAGCTGCTATTTCATTTTGGCAACAATTTTCAGCAGCATTTGAAAGATGTTGAAATGAAGAGCACACTAAGAAAGGAGAAATTTTAAAGGATATTTATGTTAAAAGGGAGAGAATGACATTAATAGATGCTGGAAGCCCACAACTTAAGAAGCACTGATTACAAGATTTCTTTCAGAAATCCTACTGCAGGGACTGGCAAAACTAGCAGTGGGCATGGTAAACAAGATATAGAAATGTGAATGTGCTACACTGAGAAAAAACATACCTGACTGTCAAATTTAAGGGAAGTCATAAAATAGGTAAAAGGAGGGAGATGGGAACTCTATTTATTAGATCATAGGATTTAGAGCTAGAAGGATCCTTAGCTAGACTGGGCTAGAGTGTAGAACTGACCTAGGGCATGAGTTATTAACCTTTTTCTATGTCATAGACCCCTCCTTTTTAAATGCATAAAATAAAATCCAAAGAATTACAATGAAAACCAGTTATATTGAAATAAAGATATACACACATGAAAAGGAGTCACTACTATAACACATCTAACAAGTGGGCATCCAGCCTCTGCTTGGAGACCTCCAATGAGGGGAAACCTATTCTCTGATAAGGAAGCTTTTTTCCACTTTGGGATAGTTCCAGCTGTTGGGAATTTTCCCCTGACATCAAGCCTAAATTTGTCTCTTTCCCACTTCCACCCATTGCACTTGCCCTCTGAAGCCAAAAAGAAAAAGTCTAATTCGCCTTTCATGTAACAGCTTTAAATATTTCAACGCAGCTCCCATGACCCACAAGTCTTCTCCTTTCTTAGCTAAATATTACATTTCTTTCATCAGTCCTTCCTTATTTGACATGGAGTCAAGACCCTTCACCATACTGGTTACCTTCCTCTGTTCACCCTCCAGTTTACCAGTTTGTCTTCCCTAAATGGTGGTACATAGACCTGAAAATAATTCTCAAGGTACAGTCTCACCAGGACAGAGTCTAGAGGACTACCATTTCCTCAGTCCCTCTGGTTAGACTGTTCTAAGTAACAAAAGTCACTTTTTTTTTTGGCTTCCATATCACACTACTGACTCATATTGGACTTGCAGTCCACTGAAGCCATCAAATTTTTCCCAGGCAAATGACTAACAATGCTGTCCCCTGTTATACTTTAAAAATTGATTTTTCAAACCCAAATGTAAAATTTAGCAGTGATCTTTACAGAATTAAATTTACTCCAATTCTTTACACTATGTGTATTTTTTAGATGCCTGGCATCTTCTGGGAAGACTTATATGAACTGATACAAAGTGAAGTAAGCAGAACCAGGAAGACATTGTACATTGTAACAGTAATATTCTACCATGATTAGCTGAGAATGACTAAACTATTCTCCGCAATATATTGATCTAAGACTATTCTGAAGGTCTTAGGGGAAAAATGCTATCCTCATCCAGAGAAAGAACTGATGGAGTCTGAGTTGCAGGTTGAAACATACCCTTTTTTTTTGCCTTCTTTATTTTTTCTTTGAGTTTTTTTTTTGGGGGGGAATCTATATTTTCTGTTACAATGTGACTAATATAAAAATATGTTTACTTGACTGCACATGTATAACCTATATCAAAGTACTTGCCTTCTCAATGAGGCCAGAGGGGAGAGAGGGAGATAATTTGGAACTCAATTTTTTTTTAAATGAATATAAAATTGTTTCTATATGTAATTGGAAAAATAAAATATTAAATAAAGTCTACATGACTCTACCTTTCACACTAGAATGAGATATTTTACCTAATGTTTTGTTAAAATTAGTCAATTATTTCTACAGATTTCATATGGTATATATGTAGATATAGGCTACTTCAAATTGGTTGAATATTAAATCAAAAATTACTTGTTTTAAAATTGTTTGGAGGGGAATTTGGGAGAGCTCAGGTGAGTCCCTGCCTTTATTCCACCATTTTGGGTCCACCCTCCCCATTCTATTTATTGTCTGACACAATAAAATTTTTTTTTTAATTTGGTAGAACAAAATGCCATTTTAAAGACTCCACTCCACAGAAAGTGTTTTCCATGCATTGGTTAAAATTTTATAAGATTCCTGGAAAGATATAACTACATTGATAAACTTATTCAGTGACTCTGTGATCATTTATATTTAATAAGGCATACAAAAGAAAGACATGCTCACCAAAGTTATTCACCATTGTCATGAAGGAAATCCAACAGATTCCAAGACAAAGGGGATTCCCTGTAGATGATAAGGTTCTCCAGATGATCCTGTTTATTGATGATAATGTGAAACTTACATAAATTCCCAGAACATTGCAGAGCCCCCATAAATAAGATCCATAATCATTTAAGAGTTTGCTCTAACTATCCCTGTAGAAAAAAAAATGAGAAGATGAAGAATGTCAATTGTCAATTCATACGTGGGTGACAGTGTAGTCATGTGGGCTGTGCAGAGGCCCCAGACAATTTTTGTTGTTGTTGTTGGGCACCTGTCTATATAAATAACTCAATTACAAATATATTATAGAATTCATGGTCCCATCTGAGGTCTTCTGATTTATTAATGAAAATTTAGAATACTTTGTTTACAACATTCACCATTTCACAGGAAGTATTATAATTTAAAACACCAAACTATATATAACTGAATGTCTAAATTTGGGTTAATATTGCAGCCCACATAATCACTCACCTGACAAATCTATGCAGCATGTAAAACCACTGCTGGTTAAAAAGTGAATCCCCCCAATCTACCTTCTTTGCTATTTGAGACAATATTCTTCAGATATTTCAGAAAAATAGTTCACATTGGTTCACCTCACTCCTATACTGCCTGCAATCCTTCAACATGCAAAAATATTCACAGCTTCATTTTCAGAAAGTGTCTTCAAGACCATTTAATACCTGATACTTGGAAGTTAAAATACCTCTAATAACTAGCAATTATACTACAATAATACACTTCCAAGAAAAACTTAAAATGTTGCTTTTTTTTGCAACAGTGTGTATCAAAGAATAAGATACAGTTAAAAAATTGTTAGTAGATCAAAATTCTGTTTTGGCAGTTTTCACATAAAAAAGGCCCTTCATGGAAGAACCTGATCATGATGTTCATTTTCATAGAATAAAAATTTTAAAGATAATGTTTTGCCTTACATTAAAATTTCAATTGTTATTTAAAAATATTATTTGTTGTGTTAGCAGTACAAATAAGCCAGAGAAGGGAATATTAATTCTGTCTTTATATTTGAGAGAATATTTTTGAAACTCCAGATATGATAATAAAATTTTTCACAAAATTGAAATAATCATTTCGTATTAATGATATAAAATACATCAAAATTATAATTTTAGAAAATGAAATTAAGTGACATATTTCAATTTTTGGTATAAACTTATTTTTAAAATTATTTATTGTATTTATAGTCATAAAATTAATGATTATGTTATATTTTAAGCAAATTTGAAGAAATCATGGTTTATTTTGTGAATTATTAAGAATTTAGATAAGCCAACCAGAATTTTTAAGTAACCAGAGCAGGACATGTTAGAAATTATAAGGAGCAAATATAGGACATCAAAAACTCAGAAAATAGGGATCATGTTACTAATATCAATATCTAAAGATTAATATTCTTAAGCCCTAATGAAATATGTTTTCATGTCATAAACCTGAAATGTAGGAGGTGTCAAAAGAAGCTCCTTAAATTCAACAACAATGTTTTGATACTGACTTCAGGTCATAAATTGAAATATTACTGTCAATGTTTTCCAGATTTCAAGTTTTCTATTGTAACTGACTTCTAACTTAGCATCATTAATCACAATTCATTTCTCAAATTTCTAGTTACATGCATAAGGTTCTTCTACATATGTCATTGTTGGATATGTTAATAAGCATTTATGTTATCATTAAACTTGTCATCCACAGCAATGTATTTAGGGAACAATATACATTGTACTTTCAAGTGACTGATCACAGCTAACAATGAGTAATAAATCTATAAACTCGCAAGTGATTTGGTGAAAACACGGGGCAAATACAACACATTTGGTGAATGTAGAACAAGTTCTGGGAGTCTTTGCTACACAGATTTGGGGCTATGTAAATCTGGAACTATTCAATTTAACCCAGAACAATTGGCTGGCTTAATTTAGGTGTATTCAGATGTTGTATAGTCCATACAATATATCCCATACAAATAAGGTAACACTCACTTGATTGTGAGGTATTCATAATCATTTTGTTTCATTCAGCTTACTTCATTTTTATCTTAATAACTTTTGTGCCTATAATGAGCAGTGCCTTTCAAGTCCAAGTCCCTCAGAGATGTGGGGCTGAGGGCAGGGGCCTCATTTACTCAAATCTGAGGGCAGTATGGGCTATTAAATGAAACTTAATATAAATCTTGGATAGACATTATAAGCAGGGAGGAACAGAAGGAGTTGAGATTGCCTTTGAGAAATAAAAAAGTTCTTTTAAAACTCCAAGCTTGTACCTGAAACCAAGTCCTATCTTTTTAATATTTCCAGTGATGTTTTATGAATGCAAATCAGTCAAAATGTCAGTCCCTGATGTAAGATGAAGATCACACAAGAGAGCACAAAGAAATACACAATATGCATGGGCAAGCTGCAGAACATTACAAAGAAAGGATTGCACATAAGTGATGTAAAGGATGTTATAAAAGAAATACATGCTCAAAATGATGAGCTGGTCACACTGTGAAAGTGAGGTATAAGCAGTTGATAGCCCATACACTCCACTGGCATCTTCATCATGTCAATAGAGTATAAGAAGGCTCTTAATACATTGGACAGAATCATAACTTATGGAAGAACAAAAACATTTTTATCACTGCCCCTCTCAATTTCTCATGATTATTTGTGAAAGTACCACCACACACACACACACACACACACACACACACACTGCCATATTGGGAAGATAACTGCATTGCTAGTCAGATTTCAGTGCTGTTCAAAAACAAACAGACCCCTGCCCTGATAAATATCTAGTTCTTAGGAAAGTTTCTTAGTCAACTCCCTGTCCCAAAATCTCAATATATTAAAAGAACTCATTGGAGTTACAGTAACCTCACTCTGAGTCATTTTCTTTGAGACAATCACAATTCTTTGGATCAACCCACGAACAAATTTCTCCAGTTCCTACCCTCTATGCCATATTTTTATTTAAATGAATCATCTTGCTCTTACTCATTCACCTAAGCTGAACAGTGATATAAGAGATGCAGCATGCTCTAGTAGAACGATGGTATAATAAAGAGCTGAGTTCAAATCCCTCCTTTGAGGCTTACTAGCTCTGTGATCTTGGATGTTGCATAGCCTTCCTGAGCTTCAGTTACCGCATCTATTCATTTTATTGAGGATTTGATTCTGAGGTCCTTTCCAAGTCTAGAGTTATAATTCTATTTTATAAACTATCAGGGTTTTGAAATGATAAAATTTCTTCTAGCAATTAAGGCAACTGATGAAGGATTCCGATCCAGTACCCAGCTTTTACATTATATTAGTTTGTCAAAAATGCCTAGGCACCAGAATAAATCCCTATGTGCTTCTCTCTCTTTGGGTATCCATCTTCCTAGGTCACCCCAGTGTTTCTTGGGATGAGACACCAGAATTGTTATGTGGTAGCAATAGAACTGGATTGATCCAGGAGATTCAAGTTCAAGTCCTTCCTCGGTCACATATTAGTGATGGGCCCTTGGTTGAGTCACCTTATCTCTTTGGGCTTATTTTATCATCTTTAAAATGATAAGTCCTATCATCTTTAACACCTATGAAACTTTAACACCATAATTACCTGAAAGTGCCAACTATTGCTAAATAGGGAACTCTTATCTTTGACCTGAGCAGTTTGGGTGAGAAATCCTCTGAAGGTTAAACTTTTGCAGACTTCTTGTATACCCCAAGTTATATGGCAAGGGCTTTACTGGCTGGACCCTCTTCAATCCTCCTCAGAATAGAATTCACTGAGAGATACCCTATCAGTATTCTCATAGTTACTTATATATGGGTTCCTGTAAGAGCCCAACCCTATGCAATAGCCCTTCAACTTCCAAAATGACTGTTGAGCAAATGAATAAGTATTTCAGTGGCAGATATTTTCCTGTTCAAACCTTTGCAAACAAACCCTTTGGTCACGATAACAGAAACTTGGCCAAAGTTAGCATCTGGACCTAGATATCATTGAACTTTAGGGAACTTTGGAGTTCTGTAGAAAACTGTAGAAAACTTGGAGTAGGTTTTTGCTGTCTAATTTGCTTGGGACTAACACCATCCTGTTTTGTATGTAAGCAGTGAAAGATATGCATCCACATGGTTTATCAAATCAAATGTAGTTTTCCTGTGACATAATTGATCTAATGAGCATGTAATTTCATCTAGAATTCTAAGAAAGGGCAAAAGGATGATTAATTGGAAATTGATTGGGAAAGAAATTGTAGCCACCAAATACATTTAGGCCTCTGCCACTCAAGCTTAAGAGCCAAATGAAACATCTTGTTTCCACTTCCTAAAGTTATCTCCTTTTAATTAACATTTTAGTCTTCATCACCAATCCATCTTGCCCTTTCTGATATTCCTACTGCCCATTAACTTGCATAGACATGGCTTACCTGACCTTGCAAAAGAAAAGCTTGATGAGTATACTGAAAAGTTTAGTGATGCTTACTATCTTGGAATAAAATTATGAAGAATAAATGATTCTATATAATTTTCTACATTCATTTTCTTTCTTTTCATCCCCATGTCTAAAAACTATATAAAATTACCGAGGCATTTTTTAGGATTGTCCAGAATGTCATGAGACTATTGATTAAGGTCTAGAATGGACCTTAAAGGATATTCAACCCAATCCATTCCCTTTACAGATTTAGATTTAGTGAAAGTAAGTAACTTGCTCTTGGTCATAAATCTAGGGTCAGCAGTCAGACCTCAACTCAAGTATTCCTGATGCTCAGTCCATCACTTTATCTACTCCACCATGCTGCTCACTCAAACTATGAACAACTACAAATGTAAGGCATTCTAAGCATTTATTCTAGACATCTATCTACACGGTGGATATATCAGAAAAGGAAAGATGGATTAATGATGAAATTTAAAATGCTAACTGAGAGAAGATAGCTTTAAAGAAATAGGGGTAAAATATGTCATTTGGCAGTCTAGCTTGAGGGGAAAAAGCCTATTCATATTTGATGGCTTCAATTTTTTTCCCAGACAATTGCCAAGTAATCACCCTCTTACCTTTTTTTAGAATTTTAAATGAAGTCACATACTCAGTAAATCAATGGGATTCCTTACATCCAAAGAGGTAAGATTTGATGGACTGAATAATAATAATAATAATAATAATAATAATACAGCTCACATTTATATTTTGTCTGCTATGTGCCAGACACTGTGCTAAGCACTTCACAAATACTATTTCATTTGATCCTCAAAACAACTATTGGAGGTAGTTACTATTATCAATGCCATTTTACAGATGAGGAAATTGAGGCAAACAAAAGTTAAGTGACTTGCCTAAGGTCACATAGATGGTACGTGTCTGAGGTCAGATTTGAACTGAGGTCTTTTTGATTCCAGGCCCAGCATTCCAATGCACTATGCCACTTATTTGCCTCCATAAAGTTGCTTTACTATTGTAGCGTCAACCAATGTAGACATAGCAAACCAAAGTTTCTGAGACTCAGAGAATCTATGCGATAAACCATCACTTAAATACACATTACTGTAACATGGAGAATCCTCTGAGGAAAGCATCATTATTAACATTTGAAATTTAAAAGCAAACAGAAAAGTAGCATGTGCCCTGGTAGGTGACACTAAGTGGTACATTGTGAGTCTTCTCCTAGGTTTTGGCTCTCACTGTGAATCCCAGGGCAGTCCTTTGCAAGAGGCAGGCTGCTGAAATATGATAATATTCTCTCTCTTGGGCTCCACTGAATCTTTACACTAGATGCTGAATTTGTCCCATAAGGACTGAATTTTGTTCCAAGAATATCATATTAAGGGTATTGAAAAAACAGTGAAAGAGATGACAAGTTCATTCCAAACCATAGGAAGTTTCATTTCTACAATATTAGTTTTGAAAACTATTATAGATACTGAAGGAAAAAATTATGGCTATACACTGAAAATTAGCACAGTATATTACTATACATTTACTCTGACCTAAACCTTCCTAATGACGCAAGTTGTACATTCTTGGTGATGGTATTCATAAGGATGTCAGCACAAGCTCTTTGTACTAAGGGCAGCAATGCCAGCAAACCTCATTTTCATCATCTTTTTTTCATGTTAAATGGCTACTGCACACACAGTAAATCTAGCCAGCCAATATAGATCTAAATTATTTGCATTTAATGTTTTTTTCTCTCATTCCTTGTTTCTCAGAAATACTCTGTTTTTGAAAGTGAAAAAAAATGAATATTATCAATTTCACATCTTCTTATTCTTTCGTTCTGTCCCAGGTTCAAGTAACCTAGAAAGTTATTTCCTCATCTTATTTTGAAACTTCTCCCAGGACCCACTGTTTCTACAAAGCCTTTCAAAACTCATCACATTGCACCTTCAATTAATGAAACAGAGCAAATGTATACAAACAAGAAAATTAGCAAATCTATGTTGTAACTAAATTTTTCATATCATCATAAGACTCAATCAAATTCTTTATTTCCCTTTGATTATATGCTACTGGTCTAGCCCATATGCCATAAATCCATATAAAATGAAATTTGGAATTTTATAGAGACAGAGGCACTCTAGTCATACCTTAAATATCAGTAAGGAGGTCAGTAAAAATAACTCACATTTGTAAGTGGTAATGCTCTGTCCCTCCTTTCAAATTAAATTGAATTTATTTATCTATTTGAATGCTCTATTTAAGCTATTAGTAGAATGTATGCTTCTTGAAGACAGGGAATATGTTTTCCTTTTTGTTTATATGTAATCATTATCTCAAACATAGTTTTGCGCTTATAGTCACTGACTGGTTTGAGTTGAGTTTCCATGTATTTACAAAGCATTTTCCTCCAAAGATAACCCTGTGAGGAAGGTACAAAATTATTCTTACTCCATTCTAGCAGAAGTCATGACTTGCCCATGGTTACCCAAGTACTCAGAGTCAGAGTACGATGGAAGTATGTGGACCTTAAGAGACTAGAAATAGTATATAGGCAGCTTATTGTGTAGTGAGAGGTAAGAATACTAGAGAGCGAAACTAGAAGAATAATAAATATTAAGTATGATTCTTCTCTACCCTCTAGGAAAAGATTTAAGAAACAAAGAATGGATCAATAAAAAGAAGCAGTCAGAGAAGGAGGAATTTCTACTCCTTGTCAAATTTGCATAGCCATAATAGAATGTTGTTGTTCAGTCATGTCCAACTCTTTGTAACCTCATTTAGGGTTTTCTTGGCAAAGATACTGGAGTGCTTTGTCATTTCCTTCTCATTTTACAGGTGAGGAACTGAGGCTAACAATGTTAAATAACTTGCCCAAGGTCACAAGGCTAGCAAGTGTCTGAGGCCAGATTTGAATTCAGGAAAATGTGTCTTCCTGACTTCAGGCCAGACACTCTATCTACTGTGCCACCTAGCTGCCCAAGAGGTAATTGAATATAGCAAACAAAAAAGGACTTTCCTTAATGAATAATTGACGATATATATAATGATGGATGCAATGCATCTATGAAATCCCATATTTTTTTCCCTAGTAAAAGGTAAGATTATTTAGGTAACAGAATAACAAACACAAAAATCAAAAATTTATTAAACGTGAAAAAGCAAATGACGGTGGAGTGAAATTTGAGCATCAGTATCTTACTCTATCACTAATTGTCCATTTCAGGAACTTAATGGGAAATGAGTCAAGGTGCAGAAACCAATCTAGGCCAACAGAAGTTCTGTGATCCACAAAGGTAAACTGAAGAGGAAAATCAGTCATCCAAGGGATTTCTGACCAATTGAAAAGAGACTGGGTAGGCAGTACAGAACTTCACATAATGGTTATTTTTGATCCGCTGAGAACTGACCATAGATGTAGAGAGTTTGCATTGTCATGATTTCTTCCATCTCACAAATTCTAAAGATTTCTAGGTCATCACGTACCCTGTTTCATCAATGGAACTTTAACGTGTCATGGAGCTATGCAATTTATTTTTCAGTAAAAGTTAATCAGGAGGTCTTTGAACACTAAGTTGACCTTGACCCGATTGTATTCATTTTCTGTAACCTGTTGAGGGAGGAAACTATTTCAGTCTAAGCTGCCTTAAAAATCACAGAGGGTACATTTACCCAACAAATTTTATACTTGATGGGGGCAAAAATAGCCATTTTCAAGTGGCTTTTCTTTCCTGCATTTTATTTCTCTCATTATTTGTTGACTTTTAAGCTGGGCAATATTTAGAAAGACAAACAAAAAAAAGTACAAAAAATGGCATGTCCCAATCATCTATGGTCTCAATGAGAAAGAAAAATACTATAAAAGGATGAGATAAAATTAATGCCTCTAGTTTTGGTGTATCTACTATGGTCAATCAAAACTGAAATATATATATATATATATATATATATATATATGTATATATATATACATATGTGTGTATATATATATATGTATATATATATGTGTATATATATATGTGTATATATATATATATATTTAAGAAGAAGAAGAAAGATGACCTTCCCATTTTATCAGCTTGCATGAAAAATTCAAAAAACAAGAAAAGAAACTTTCCAGTCAACAGTATACTTCAATATCTAAGGAAGCCATTGACTCATACAATGTGACACATAAAGATTAATGACCTAAAAAGTAAATTCACTTATTTTACCATTATTTATGCTTTATTAATTATACTATATTAAACTACATAGTATAAGATTGATAATATTTAGATTGAACTCATTTAGGCAAACTACCATGTGTTCTGTTGCCATTATTCATGAACTCATTTATCTTGGTTTGTGGTTAGCTTCCTAAAATAAAAATTAACTAATCCCACCTAGGCATGCTCAGACACAATTGTTCAATCACTTATGACTTAATTATACCTTGAGGGTTTTTTTTAATTAGGGAGGAAAAAAGAAACATTCTCAGGGGAAAATTAATGACTTCAAAGTATCTGCTTCAAAATTTGGTTTGAATTGTTTACAGCAAGAAGAAATATAATTTTAAGAAGTGTTAAGTGCAAAAAAATTTCATACTCTATTACCAATTTCTAATTTAAAACTGGCTAGACAGATGAATTAAAATAATTCAGAAGAAACTAAGACAAATTGCAGGTTAAGAGATGTAAAATAACAATTTGCAAGATAATTCCTCACAAAATCACATGCAAGTAAAAGCAAGGTTTTATAAGAGAAGTGACTACACAATATGAAACGCATCATGGTGTATTGGATAGGGTGATGAACTTTGGAGTCAACAAGACCTGGGCTCAAACCCTGCCTCTGATATTTACTCCTGAATGGCTTTGTTGAAGTTACTTAATGTCTCAGAGCCTCACTTGTAAAACAGGAATGATCATACCTGTAGTACCTACAGCACCTACTACACAGAGCTGTTGTAAGGTTCAAATGAGATAATGTATATGAGTATTTTTATAAGCTTTAAAATACTCTACAAATATAAATTGTTATTATTACTCCTTGTGTGACTCTAGGCAAGCCATTTAAGCAAATATGACATCAAATTTCTAAAATTCCACTATAATATTATAAAGAATTTTTGCCTGCAACTGAGCCAAATTTATAAAAATAAGAGCCATTACCTGGTTGATAAATGGCCAAAGGACATGAACTGACAGTTTTCAGAAAAAGAAATGAAAGCTATCTACAGTCATATGATAACATACTACTGATCAGAGAAATGCATATTAAAACAACTCTGAGATACCACCTCACACCTAACAGATTAGCTAACATGACAGAAAAAGAAAATGAAAAATGCTGAAGGGGGTGTGGAAATATAGGTACATTAATGTACTGTTGGTGGAGTTGTGAACTGGTCCATCCATTCTAGAGAACAATTTGGAACTATACCCAGAAGGCTATAAAACTGCATGCCCTTTGATCCAGCAATAAGGTTTGTATCCCAAAAAGATCAAAGAAAATAGAAAAGAATATATTTGTACAAAAATATTTGTCATAGATCTTTTGTGGTGGCAAGTAATTGGAAATTGAGAGGATGTCCATCAATTGGCAAATGGCTGAAGAAGTTGTGGTATATAATTGTGATGGAATACTACTGTATTACAAGAAATGACAAGGGGGATAGTTTCAGAAAAACCTGGGAAGACATGATATAAAGTGAACTGATGTAAAGCGAAGCGAGCTGAACCAAGGGAACATTGTACACAGTAACAGCAATATTAAATGATAATCAGCTGTGAAAGATTTACCTACTCTGATCAATACAACAATCTAAGACAATCCCAAAGGACCCAAGATGAAAAATGCTATCCATCTCCAGAGTGAGAATGGATGAACTCTGAGTACAGATTAAAGTATACTTTTTTCACTTTCTATGTTTCTTTTCATTTTTTTTTACAACATGGCTAATATGGAAATATGTTTTGCATGTGTAATTGATATATTGCTTGCCTTCTCAGTAGGGGGAAGGGCAGGAGAAAGAGAGAATTTGTAATTCAAAAATTTGTTTAAAAGAAAGTTAGAAGTAAATAATTTAAACAAAAAAAAAAGAAACTAAGGGAGTGAAACAGAGCAAAGAGTAATGTTTTGGCTGTCAATGTACTCATTATCACCTTTAAAGAAGTTTTTGGATTATGTAGTTGGCTTTCTTGTGATGACACTATGATGATATAGAAACAAAAGTCCATTTTGCATTTTTTCAACTAAAACACTCTTAAAGTTTGTTGTCAGTGTATCTAATAAAGTCAGATTTCCTCTTTAAAAAAAATTTTTTTTTAGGCAATTGGGGTTAAGTGACTTGCCTGGGGTCACACACCTAATAAGTATCAAGTGTTTGTTCTGAGGCCAGGTTTGAACTCAGGTCCTGACTTCAGGAGCAGTGTTCTATTCACTGTGCCACCTAGCTGCCCCCCTCTTTAAAAATTTTAAGAGAGATGCAGAGAATATATATAAAGATACATACATACATACATACATATATATATATATATGTGTGTGTGTGTGTGTGTGTGTGTATGTGTATATATATGTATATATGTGTATATGTGTATATATATATATGTATATAGTGTGTGTGTGTGTATGTGTGTACATAGTTCTTATATCTACCTACAGATATACTACAGATATAGTTGTATATATTGTACATATGTACATCTATGTGTGTGAGGAAAAAAATAGAGCTTTCTTTGTAATGGAGATATTGACATGTTACCTCATTCTAGTAGAACAACTCAGTGGAATTATCAAAGCTAGAATTCTAACTATTTTTGATTATGGAAAAAGCTGATTGAGGCTAGGTATTTAGACCCTACTTATGGTAAATGCTAGATAGGAGTCATATGTTAGATATTAGGTAAACACTTTAACAGAATGTGCGTATGGAGTAGAGAGGTCTTTTTATAGTCATTTTTTAAGAGATTGTACATTTTCTTCAACCTAATCTTATCCAGCCTACAGAATGCATTGGATGGCTGTTGCTTTAAATTAAATGACAGGTACTGTGGATGTACATGAATTATGCCCAGACTTAGAGAAGAGTGGCATGAACAATGTTTCTGAAATTAATTTTTTTAAGGATCCCAAGTTGCTCCCCATTGTTATTTTTTAAACACAAGTGATCTCCCCAAGACACTACAATCTTTAAAGGTTCTAAATTGTGAGTAGCTCAAGGGGATAGAGAGTATGAAGGGGAAGGAGAGGGGCATAAGTATTTCTATAGCACCTACTCTTTGGCATGCACTAGGTAGATTATGTCCATTGTACAGTCAAAAAAACTGAAGCAAAAAGAGGTTAAATGACTTGCCCATAGTCACCCAGCAAGTAAGTGTCTAAAGACAACTTTTATTTCAGGTACTCCTGACTCTAGTCCCAGCAGTCTATCTACTGTGCCACCAGCTGTCTCTGTAGGCATAAGAGTGTTTCCAATGATTAACCATGCCCAAGAAGTATATAGAAGGGGTATTACTAAGGAAATGTACATTCTGAAAAAGAGATGAGCCATATACAATAGTGAGGACTAATACTATTGTAGTGTAAGAAATGATGAGCAGGATGATTTCAAAAAAAACCAGGGAAGACTCATGTGAACTGATGCAAAAAGAAATGAGCAGAACCAAAGAACACTGTACATAGTAATAGCAATATTGTATGATGACCAATTGTGAATGAATGATTTAGCTATTCTCAGCTATACAATATTTCTGCAGGACTTATGGTGAAAAATGCTATCCACCTCCAGGGAAATAACTGCTGGAGTCTGAATGTGGAGTCTGAATGCAGATTAAAGCATACTTTTTTAAAAAAAAATTTCTTTATCATTCTTAGTTTTTTTTCGGTCTGCATTTTCTTTTGCAACCTGGCTAATATGAAAATGTTTTGTGTGACTGCACTTGTATAATTTATATCAAATTGCTTGCCTTCTTAAGGAGGGGGAAAAGAATGGAGGGAAAGAATTTGGAACTAAAAATTTTTTTAAATGAATGTTTAAAATTTTTGGTTATATGTAATTGAAAAAAATGACAAAGAGAATAAAAGTTAAGAGATGGACAACCAGAATGATCCCCTGATATCCACAAATTATAAAAGGACCTAGAAGAAGGCTACTAGCAAGCACTCAGAGTGGATCCTCTGTGGAAGACCTATGAAAGAATATAGACTAGAATCACTCAGGATGAGAAGGCATAAATGGAATATGTAAGTGAAGAGAATACCTAAATGGATCAGGTCACAGACCCACTGAAACACTGAAGAATCCTCTTTCCTTTTAGCTCATACAATAAAAAGTTAATAGCTTTATAAATTTTACAAGATGATCTTGTTTTTCAGCAAATATGATTTCAACAAAAAAAAAATTAGTCAAATAAAGAACACGAGATGGAGCAAACTATTGAACCAAATGTTCAACTTCCAGTTGATCCTCATTGTTTTTATTCTTTATCAGTCATTTTTCAGTTGTGTCTGACTCTGTGACCCCATTTGTTTTTTTGTTTTGTTTTGTTTTATTTCTGGCAAAGATACCTGAGTGGTTTGCTGTGTCCTTCTCCAGCTCAATTTACAGATAAGGAAACTGAGACAAACAGGGTTAAGTGACTTGCCCAGGGTCACAGAGTTAATAATCTGAGGCCAGGTTTGAACTCAGAAAGATGAGTCTTCCTGACTTTATCTAGCTACAATGAAGTACATGTTATTAGAATTTGGGGCTCTATCAACTAAAGAAATTATTTAGTATATTAAACTTCAAAGGGCATCTTGTTAGTTTTTGTTTGATAAAGTTTTTTTAATTAATTTTAAAATGTTCAAAGTTGAGTCCTTCAGGAAAGATTAATAAAGTTTAAAAAAATCATTCAGGGAAACATGCAGTAGAAAGTAATGAAAATTATTTTCAAAATTACAAAAAAGGGTGAATTGTTTAAAAACATGAATTCTGAAATGTGTTCTTAATTAATGACTGATTTTTTCTAAGTCTGCTTGTTTTGTAGGCCCAATTAGAAATATTGAAATTTAATATTAAAAATTAATTTTATTTAATTTTAATAATAATTAGTTATAACAATTATTCATTTATTGTTTTATTATTGAATATCAATTATTAATGAACATATGATAGATCAATAATAATTTAGTTTAATATTGAAAGATTACTGAAAATTTAGTATAAATCTTGATATTTTAATATCAACTGTATTTAGACAACCATACCAACTTCCTCTTGTGAGTAAAAACTACAATTTAAATTTTGCTTTTCTAGGCCCTCCAATAATTTGTTACTTTTCTGCAAATTCCTTTTCTTCTTCTCTAGAGGTAAGTCTGATTTATCACATATCTATTAACTTCTTTCTCTTCTCTAGATATTCTTAAAACTTGGCCTTAAAGACTAGAATAGGAATAGGATTGGGATTTCTATTCCGAGTAGAATAGGAAAACTTGTGCTTTAGCTTGAGGATAAGAGATGGAGAAGAAGTTGTTAATTTACTAAAAAATTGTGATATCTTACCAATTGCTTTCTGTTTAAAATGATAATTCTGGCCTAGATCATTATCCTTTCAATTCAATCAACCTTTATTAAGCACCTACATGTATCTTGGGTAAATTCTCTATCAAATTTTCAAAACAATTTTATTAGTACCTTTTTTATTTGATATCACCTACCTACCTAGTCTTATGTACTTGTGTTAGGTTACTATATTTATATTCAATATTAGGCCCTTATCAGAGGTATTTGATGCAAAGATTTCCCCCCAATCAACAATTTCTCTTCTTATTCTAGTTGTATTAATTTCATTAGTGCAAAACCTTTTCAAATTCTTGTAATTGAAATTATCTGTTTTATATCTTGTCTGCAGCTAGAAGCAACTAGTGGTGGAGTAGATAGATCAGAGTCTAGAGTCAGAAAGGCCTGAGTTCAGATTCAGCCTTAGACATGCACTCTGTCATCCTGGGGCAAGTCACTTAACCTCTGTCCCAGTTTCCTCAACGATTAAATGAGTATAATAATTGTATCTACCTTTCAGAGTTTTTGTAAGGCTCAAATGAAATATTTGTAAAAAGCATTTAGCATAGTGCCTGGCATGTAATACACAGTAGAAAAATGCTTATTCCTTTCTCTTCCCCTTTTTTAACCCATGCTTGGTTAAGAGCACTTTCTCTGACTTGTGAGTTACTTATTAAACTGTTTTTCATTTGTTTGTTTTTATGATACAACCTTTAATTTTAAGGTTATGCAATCCTTTCAATTTATTGTGATATATGATTTAAAATATCCTAGAGATAGTATGTTATATAGGAGGAAAAAAACTGTATTTGTTCTTGAAGGACCTGGGTTCAAATCCTGACTCGGCCACTTAATACCTGTATGATTTAAAGTAACCCATTTTGCTTTGATTTCACCTACAATTCCAAACATATCCTACCCCTGTTCACTATCTGGAAAGCTATCCTTTAATATTTTTAGGCCTCCTTAATTCCTCATCTATAAAATGAAGGGATTAGACTAGAAAGCCTTGAATTCCCTTCTGGCTCTAAATTAATGATTATATATTGTTCCAAAACTAATGTGTTCAAAGTTACTTTCCATTTTATCAGAATTCTTGCCAAATAAGGAACTTCTTCCCAACCAATCTATGTCTTAGGCTTAATGGACACTGGGTTGTAGAATCCAATATTCAGAATCTGAAATTTGATTCTTATCTATTCTGTTTCAGTGACTTATTATTTTTATCAACACTAAATAGCTTTGATGATTATTGCTTCATAGTAGAATTTCAAGCTTGCAAGTATTATTCTTCCTTCATTCCTTCTTTTATTTTTCATTATTTCCCTGGAAATTCTAGGTCTTTTATTCCACCCAATGAATTCTGTTACTATCTCCTATAACTCTATAAAGTATTACCTTGGTTGTTTGGGTTAGCACTAAATCTATAAATTAGTTTTGATATCATCTTGTTTTTTATGTTAGCATGGCCCAACCATGAGCCATGAATATGTCTTCAAACATTTGTCACTACTTATTTCTTTAACAAATGTTTTGCAGTGGTAGCTATACAGGTCTTGAGTGTGCCTCTGCTGACTGACTCCCAAATATCTTTATGCATTGAGAGAAATTAATATTATACTATTATAGTAATAATTAATTATTATTCTGATCCACCTTTTTACTTTTATTTCTATTAAGTCTCAACTCCTGCAAAGGTTAGTCATGACTGGTCATGACTGAATGATGAGATTACTCCTAGCCCCCAAGGAACATGCCATTAATTAGGTTGGATGGACCCCACCCAACAGAGAAACCTCATTTCTGTTCAGAGTATAAACAGAATCCTCTCTAGTGGAGACTTTGTCTGGAGGGAGAACCCCTTGTCCTTGATCCCCTCCATTAGAGTACAGGGTCATCCAGCTCATGAAGAAGAAAACTAGGTAGAGAGCTCTGGATGGACATGACTTCCCCTGCCCAGAGGGCTTGAGGCTGCTGAATCTCCCTCCTGAAGACTTTGTCTACTTTCTCATTAAACGTTCACCAACAAGAGCCTCATTTTGTTGAGCTTCATTCATCAGGAAAGTTCCCTTTCAGAAGGGATTTAAGGTGATTCAGAGCCTTCCTTTACATCTTTGGTTACTGAGAGAAACCACTGACCATCAATTTATTGATTACGGGCTAGCCTAATTAATAAATTGATTGTTAATTACCCAGAAACTCTGTCTCTCAGGAGTTTTCATTAATTACAGCATTATGTAGTAGTAGTTGCTATTGTTTTTAAATTAGACTTCCCTTTCTATTATTTCTTCCTGGAATTTTGTTATTGCTATTTAGAAATGCTATTGGCTTTGTGAATTTACTTTGCATTCTGTTACTTTACTCAAACTACCATCTCATTCTTACAAATTTAAAGAAAACTTATGGGATGACACAGACAAAAATCATACAGATTGAAAACGTATGGAGAGGTTGTGATTGGTACCAGTGAAAGGAGCAGCCACATGAATGAAAAGGTAGATTTGTCAAATATACCATATACAAAACACTAAAGCAGGGATGAAGATGCAAAGATCAATAGGATGCAATCCCTATGATCTTTGTTCTGCTTACAGTTTAGTCATTTGACTACAGTCTTCTTTTGTTTCAGTTAGGCAGAGAATCTTCTTTCATGTAGCTGTAACAAGTATTTGCAGCATCTCACAATTTAAATTACTTAAGGTTTGCATCCTTCTATAATTTAGGTAGACAGTGTTGGTACAACGGAGAACACATTGAACCTAAAATCAGAAAGACTTGGATTCAATACCACTTCTAACACTTACTGGCTGTGAGACTGTGGGCAAGTTACTTAGTCACTGAAATTGTCTCATCATCTTTAAAAAAATGTAACAATAATGTTTGTAATACCTACCTCTCAGAGTTATTGGGAGTCTTAAATGAAACCAACATTAAGTGTTTTACTAACCTAAAAGGCACTATAACAATCAATCTCAGTTATTTAGCTATAATAAGTTATTTGTCTCTTTAGACAGTTTTTAATTGGGGCAGTCAAATAAGAGCTCTTTTAAAATGATGGACCTGTTTTTCTACCCCTAAGGAGTTAATATTTTAAATTTCTCCACTGTTGACCAAACAGAAGTAGTCAAGACTATTAAACCAAAAGCAAAATAAAGACCCCTATCTAGTCCCAGGTCATCCGCTCAGTCATTGCATGACCTTAGTCAAACCATTTAACATCCCCAATCTTTGGTTCTTTAAAATTCTTTCCAACTCCAGAGTCCTGTGAAACATTGGGCAAGGCACTTAATACATTTGAATCTCAGTTTTCTCATATTTAAAATTGGGGGTTGGCACTCCTAGGTTTATATCCCAAAAACATCCAAAAAAAGGAGGGGAGGATCTGTTTGCGCAAAAATATTTATAGCAGCTCTTTTTGTGGTGGCTAAGAATTGGGAATCAAAAGGCTACCCATCAATCAGGGAATGGCTAAACAAGCTGTGGAATATGATTGTGATAGAATATTATTGTGCTATAAGAAATGAGAAGCAGGATGATTTCAGAAAAAACTAGAAAGACTTAAATTCATTGATGCAAAGTAGCGTGAACAGTACCAGAAGAACACTGTACACAGTAACAGCAATATTGTAAGGTGAAAAACTGTGAATGACAACTATTCTCAGAAATACAATGATCCAAGATAATCTCAAAGGACTAATGATGAAGAATACTATCCACCTCCAGGAAAAGAACTGATAATTATTGAATACAGACTGAAGCACGCCATTTTCCACTATCTTTCTTTCATTCTTTTCCTTTTATTCAAGTCATTACACAAAATGACTAATACGGAAATGTTTTACATGATTGCATATGTATAACCTTTATCTAATGGTTTAGAAGGGGGAGGGGAGGGGAGGGAGGAGGGCTAAAATTTGGAACTCAAAACTTTTTTTAAATGTTAAAAATTGTTTTAACATGTAATTGAGGAAAAAATAAAATTTTTTTCAAGTTAGGGGGTTGGGCTTCTAATATTCTTTTTAGAAGTATGATTTTATGATCTCCCTACAAATTTGAGAGAAGAAAATCTCAGGTTATGAGATGTGAATCAGCAAGGTCTCAATTAGTGCAAATAAAGAATCCCTTGAAGTATTGCTATATATATGAATTTGCACTATTCAAAGCTATAATTATGTAAAATATGATATTTATAATTCCTCTAGATTAGGTTATCCTTTCCATTGCCCTCCTTTGCCTTTTGTTTGTAGTATTTGTAGTCCATAGTATTAGTAAATAATTGTTTACCTGAACACATAGCCTCTATATATGAAAGAGCCCCTCAGACATCCCCTAAATACAGTAGCAGATTACCCTGAAGAGTTACTTTTGCAGACTATAGAGTCCTTTGTGTCTGTTATATAATAGTAATGCCAGATTGACATGTGTGTAGTAGCATTAGGGGTGCTGCTATAGAGATCTGCAGCACCATTATGGGTCCAGGTAGAAGTATATGTCCTAGATGTCATCCCTGTGTGGTTATATGTGAAATGTGAGAGCTTAATTGTTAGATTTCCTTAAGGCATCAGGGACAATGCTAAAGGAAGGCAAATAGGGGAGGATGCTTAGTCTTTAAATATACCTCTGCCCTCACTATCCCCATAGAGCATGTTAGAGTTTGCTAAAAATTCTGTGACTTGGCATTCCTCTGCCTTTTGACACCTTTGCATCTCTCAGGCCCCTCTTGCTACCACAAAATTAGTTGCTTCTTTTTTTAATGCCAAGTTTTCATATCAGTATTTCCTGACCAGCTTTTGTAGTAAGATGGTCATATCTTAACACTCACCACCTAGTCAAAGTTTCAGGAAAAGACAAAAGAATCTGCCAGTACCAATTTCCTCTCATCCTTTCTACCAGGTACACCCCAGCTGGGCTTGGGCCAAGGTCAGGTTCTGTTCGCTTTCTGTTTTTCCTTTACTCAACTCTGTGGTAGTGTGGTGTTTTGTTTTGTTTTGTTTTGTTTTGTTTGTTTTGTTTTAACAGGATTTTATTTTTAAATAAAGATTCTTTAGAAGAAAGTTCTTCAATTATACCCCTGCATTACAGTCATTATTACATTGCAGAGCTATCTGTCCTTTGTGTAATAGCATTGACAATGTGTCTGTCATGGGGAATGTATGAAGATGGCTGTTCTTTGTCTGGAATTTGCTCCTTCTTGATCTCGACTGTGGCCTTTTCTTCACTTGAGCTTCTTGCCTTAATCTCTGCAGTCTTGCCACCTGGAGAGGTGAACAAAATGCAACACTTAGCGTTTTTTATATATAAAACAGTATTTTTATTTAGAGTCTGAATATTGTAATCCCTCAAAAAATATGGTAATTGATTCTAGCTCAATGGAACTATGCCATGTGAATTAAAATAATTCAACCCTTTCATGGGACTCATTATTCACACTCATCTGAGTCCTGGATAGATCTATTCAGCCCTTGTGCCTCTATTCCTCCAGTTTGCTGCCACTAAAGTATTCTAAAGATATTGTATACAAATGATATTGTCAATCAATCTTTGGCAAAATTTAGATTCAGTTGAAATAAAATTGCAGCTAAACCTAGTCTTATGTGTTAATTCCATCATTCACCTTTATTAGTCCATTTTCCTTGTATTTCATTGATTGCTATGTTACAACTGAGGTGGATAGTTCCTTCTTGCTGGCTTCCGTTAATCATGCTAAATGATAATCCTTCATCTCGTTTAGTGCTATTAATGCTATATCATTATAAGTTCCTTGGGGACAGACACTACACCTTCTTTATAATCCCTGGAGTGTCTAGCCCAGTGTTTGTACACAGGAGGTACTCAAGAAATTACTTGACTATTTGATTGATTCTCATCACTATTTTATAAACTGGGAAGCTGAAGACTAAAGAGGTCATGTAACTTGTCCAAAGTCCCACAGTGAATGAATCAATGGCAGAAACTAGGACTATAACTCAGGTCCTCCTAGCCCTCCCTGCTCTTTCCATGAAAGCACCCTGCCACCTCAGTCAATTCTGGATTAACAGTCAGGAAAGAATCCACTGGAGTAGAACAGCCAAGAAAATAGAGGTACAGCAGCTACTACCACTGCTCATGAGAACTTATTTTATCTACTCTACTAGGAGGCAAAAAAAAAAAACTTCTGCTGCTTCTCCATTGCTAGAGGAATCACTTCTTAGGGACATAGTAAAAAAGATTCTTTGTTAGGTGTGGGATGTGTTTTTTTATTCTTTGCGCAACCAAAAAAGGAAGTGTTTGGATAACTTATTGTTCACAAAAAAGCAAGGGGGACCCATTTTGAAACTTTACTTTGGGGACCCAGTATTGGTAGTAATGATTCCTTGCCAAGAAGTACCATTGGTGGCTTGTAGAACACTCTACCTGAGCAGTCGCCCATTTAGGAATTTGCCCATGTAGGAAACAGAAGATATATGGCACCAAGCAGATTGGATGAGTTAGCAAGGAATTAGTCTGGGAATACACTGGCTTTTAGATTTACACAGATGATTGGGAACTGATATAACTTGCCCTGTGTTTTCATGAATCTTCCATATTTCTAATTAAGTTCCTCTTATGTACCCACATTCTTCAAGTACCCACATTGCATTGCTTATGACCTAAAACTTACAAGTGTTTAGTAATATTTAAATGCACCTCTCTCTTTTTGGTTTCTAGATAAGAGAGTTAGAGGCAGAGCGCTGCATACATTGCTAGACTTATTCCATTTATTTACTGGCAAAACCATTTTTCTTTTTTTCCAAAGGAGGGCTCAGATTGAGGAGGAGGGCAGATATATCCAGAAATGTTGTGATATTAATATAAATTTTTAAATATTAAAATGAAAGATTAATTTTTAAGATTAGTCCATGGCCCAGCATTCAGAGCTTATACAAACCAGTTTGGGGAACTACTTAAATAATTTTCTCTTTGGTTCGTTATGCCCTCACATACAGTTCCCTCTCAGAAACCTCCCAATACAGGATTTAATATAGTTTATGTCTACGTCTCCCCAGATAAGAGTAAAAGGGACTCAAGATAAATGTGTGTGTGTGTGTGTGTGTGTGTGTGTGTGCATGTGTGTGTGTGTGATCTGTTGGGGACAGACCTTATTACACCCCACAGAAAATATAAAAGCTGATACATAAGTTTATAAACAATAAATATAATCAACACCCTCTTTCTACTGAGTTCTAAAGTGTTCCAGACTCATAGTGCCACCCCATGGTTTGGATTCCCCTTGAAATGGAAATAAATCCTGATGAATTCTCTTTTGTGCCAAAGAAGCATCAGGCCTAGTGTTACTACTCTAAGGATTTGAAATTCCATAGAAGCAGTCAGTGGAGCCAAGATAGTGGAAAGAAGCCAGGAAGTTGCCCGAGCTCTCACCAAATTCTCTCAGAAATAATGTTAAATCAAGCCTCTAAACAGATTCTGAAGTGACAGAACCCACAAAAAGAGAGAGTGAAACAATTTTCCAACTAAAAAGACTTAGAAGGACTTCAGGAAAGGTCTGTCTCACTTGAGTAAAAGGGAAGTGCTACCCAACACAGTGTATGGGCAAGACAGCAGAAGGCTCTTAGCCACAGCCCAGATCAGCAACCAAGGTCCCTTGGACCTTGCTCAGCAGGCTAATGACAAAGTAAGTCAGTTGTGAGACTGCTACAAGCACCCAAAGCCCTGGTGGGGAAAGCCAGTGACCAAGACCCTGGTACCCAGCACAGAATGCTTGGGACAATGCCCCCTGTGCCCCAGGAACAAAGCTCAACTTTAAAAAATGAACCAAAAAAAAAAGAGCCTTGACCATAGAAAGTTACTATGGCAACAGGGAAGATGAAAACACCAACTCAGAAGAGGACAATAATGTCAAAATGCCTATGTGTGAAGCCTCAAAGGAGAATATCAATTGGCTTCAAGTCCAAAAATAATCTTTTAGGAGCTCAAAAAGGATTTTAAAAATCAAGTAAGAGAGGTAGAAGAAACATTAGGAAAAGAAATGAGAGTTATGTGGGAGAATTATGAAAAAAATAGTCAACAACTTGGAAAAGGAAATACAAAAATTGACTTACAAAAACAACTCTTTAAAAAATAGAATTGGCCAAATGGGAAAAAAATAATCCACCATAAAGAACAACTCCTTTAAAAGTAGAATTGACCAAATAGGAAAGAAGATACAGAAGCTAACTGAAGAAAATAATTCCTTAAAAATTAGGATTGGGCAAATGGAAGCTAATGGCTTTATGAGACATTAAGAATATGTCCAACAAAATGAAAAGAATGGGAAAAATAGAAGAAAATGTAAAATACTACATTGGAAAAACCACTGACCTGGAAAAGAGATCCAGGAAAGATAATTTAAGAATTATTGGACTACCTGAAAGCCATGATCCAAAAAAGAACCTGGACAGCATCTTTCAAAAAATTATCAAGGCAAACTGCTAACTTAGATATTCTAGAACCAGAGGGTAAAATAGTCATTGAAAGAATCCACTGATCACCTCCTGAAAGAGATCCCAAAATGGAAACTCCAAGGAATATTGTAGCCAAGTTTCAGAATTATCAGGTCAAGGAGAAAATACTGCAAGCAGCCAGAAAGAAATAATTCAAATATTAAGGAGCGACAGTCAGGATTACACAGAATTTAGCAGATTCTATGTTAAAGGATCAGAGGGCTTGAAATAGGATATTCCAGAAAGCAAAAGAGCTTGGATTACAACCAAGAATCAACTGTCCAGCAAAAGTGAGAATAATCTTTCAGGGGGGGAAAATGGACATTCAATGATATAAGGGAATTCCAAATTCTCCTGATGAAAAGACCAGAGCTAAACAGAAAATTCGATCTTCAAATACAAGATTCAAAAGTAGAATAAAAAGGTAAACAGGAAAGAAGAAAAAATGTGTTATTCAATAAAATTAAACTGTTTATATCCCTACACAGAAAGATGATACTTTTAACTCATGGAGAACTATATTGCTATTAGGGTAATTAGAAGGAATATACATAGACAGAAAGTATGGCTATAAGTTGACTTTGATATGGTGTTATAAAAATTATATATGATGATATAAAAATTAAAGAGTGAAACAAAGGATTGTACTGGGAGAAGAGAAAAGGGGGTGATAAAATAGGGTAAATTATGTCACTGGAAGAGGTACAAAAGACCTATTACAGTACAGAGAAAGAAGAGAGGGGGTGAGCATTGTTTGAACCTTACTATCATCAGATTTGGCTCAAAGAGGGAATAACATATACACTCAGTTGGGCATCAAAATTTATCTTAACTTACAGGGAAATAGGAGGGGAAATGGGAAAGAAAAGGGAACAGAGGTGCTGATAAAAGAGAAGGCAGAAGGGAGAGCAGAAGTAGGAGGTGAAAGTAGAAAGAAAAGGTGTGGCTGACAGAAGGCAGGGCAGATTGAGGGAGGTAATGGTCAGAAGCAACATACTGGTGAGGAGGGACAGGGTGAAAGGAAAGAAAAAAGTATTAATGGGAAAAATAGGATGGAGAGAAATACACAGTAATCATGACTGGATTTGAATGGGATGAACTCCCACATAAAACAGAAGTGGATAGCAGAGTGGATTAAAAAACAGTATCCTATATGTTGTTCACATGAAACACATTTGAACCAGAGAGATACACATGGAGTAAAGGTAAAAGGCAGAAGCAGAATATATTATGCTACAGCTAAAGTAAAAAAAGCAGGGATAGCAATCCTGATCTCAGACAAAGAAAAGCAAAAATAGATCTACCTAAAAGAAATAAGGAAGGAAACTATATCTTGCTATAAGGTACCATAGACAATGAAGTGATGTGAATACTAAACACATATGCATCAAGTGGTATAGCCTCCAAATTCTTAGAGGAGATATTAAGTAAGTTACAGGAAGAAATAGACAGCAAAACTATACTATCAACCTCCTCCCTCTCAGAACTAGATAAATTTAACCACAAAATAAACAAGAAAGAAGTTAAGGACGTGAATAGAATTTTAGCAAAATCAGATAGCATAGACCTCTGAAGAAAATTGAATGGGGACAGAAGGGACTATCCCTTTTTCTCAGTGGTACATGGCACCTATACAAAAATTGACCTTGTATTAGGGCATAAAAACTTCATGATAAAATACAAAAAAGGTAGAAATATTAAATGCATCCTTTTCAGATCACGATGCAATAAAAATTATGTGTAACAAAAGGCCATGGAAAGAGAGACTAAAAACTAATTGGAAACTAAATAATCTAATCTTAAAGAATGAGTGTGTCAAACATCAAATCATAGAAACAATCAATAATTTCATCAAAGAGCAAGACAATAATGAGACAATATAACAAGACTTATGGGATACAAAGCAATTCTTAGGGGAAATTTTATATCTTTAAATGATTTCATGAATAAAATAGAGAACAAGGAGATCAATGAATTGAGCGTGCAACTATAAAAGCTAAAAAAAGAACAAATTAAAAATTTCCAATACCAAATTAGAAATTATGCAAATCAAAGGAGAGATTAATAAAATTGAAAGTAAGAAAACTATTGAACTAATAAATAAAACCAGGAGCTAGTTTTATGAAAAAAATAAAATAAAATAAACCATTGGTCAATTTGATTTTTTAAAAAAGGAGGAAATGAAATTATCAATATCAAAAATGAAAAGGGTAAATTCACCACCAATGAAGAGGAAATTAAAGCAATTATTGGGAGCTATTTTGCCCAAATACATGCCAATAAATTTAACAAACTAAGTGAAAAATATAATATGCCCAGATTAACTGAAGAAATAGAATATTTAAATAACCCTATCATAGAAAAAGAAATTGAACAAGCCATAAATGAGCTCTACTACAAGAATTCAAGTCTCTCTCAAGTCCATTCCATTCTTATTCCTGGCCCCTATTCTTCTCTCTGATTATTTCTTCTGCTTTTATTGTTCCATTATCAGCCAATAAGGTATATGGGGTGTTCAAGGAGGATTAACACCTGTGGCATGAGGGCTTGCTAAGCACTTTTCAGGGCTGCTCATCCACCTTCAGTGTTCACTTTCACCCAACTCTCACGTGTGGTTCCAAGAAGCTGTAGCATTCACAGCAGCCATACCCCAGTAAAATAGGCTAAACCAGATTGAGGGTAACCTACAGGCCTCAGATCTGTAGGTGACTTAGAGGGATGCCTATCCCAAACATGTGAACACTTTCCCTGGAAGAATGGGCAGATGAGAACAATTTGTTCCAATGGCCATGAAGGTAGCTGAAGCAGGAGCTGTGGTTAAAGTCTCTTCAGACATAGAAGATGCCAAAGTCATACATTGCATCTTAGGCTGTCATCAGTCATCCTGACTCTTGTCTTATCATTGAACTTTGATGAATCTGGAAGAGAGAGTGACTTTGTGCAACTGTGCCTCACTTAAATCCAATTCATGTGAAAGTCAAGACATCACCCTATGAAGTCATTGGTCTTCTTTGAAACCAGGGACAAACATCAGCCAAATGTGTTAAGGACAAGATCTAGAATCAGAGAAGAATTTTTGGGACTTGCTAGCTAAATGATTTGCTCATGAAGTTATACACCTTCTTTTGAAAGGATTTGCAAGTATTAGTCAATTTAATGGAAGCTGAGGGAAAAAAATGGAAGCTGAGGGAAAAGAGGCATGCAAGTAAGTAAAATAATCATTTTCACATTACATAAACATTAAGCCAGAAAAGATATCAGAAGTCAGCTATCCTACTCTCCCCATTTTCCGGATGAGAAAAATGAGGCCTAGAGTGATTTGCCCAAGGTCAAACAGGTAGTAAGTAGCACAGCTGGGATGTGAACCAGGTCCTCTGCCTCCAAATCCACCAATCTTCCCACCACAGCCTTGATATTTCAGCCTTTTAAAGAGAAATAGATCCTAATCTGTTGGCCCGTTTAACCAGACTATTATAAAAATCAGTCTCTAAGCTTGAATAGTAGAACAATGTAAACACCAGAGTCTACTTTAACCATTTTAGAGTGCAGTCTTCTTAGTTCTATAAAGGAATTAGTAGTGAGGATTTCATTAGCAAGAGTAAGACCATTTCTCAACTAGTGAGAAATAAATATCAACCTAGATGCAAGTCCCATGCTGATTTATTGTTACACTCTTTGGCAGTGTGCACTCCTTTAGCAACACTAAGTTTCCAGATTTATAAAGTAAGTGATTAAAATGCAATAGATCACAATAATTACCCTCAAGTGATACAGAAGTATTCTAAGTACACTTTGCTCAGTTGAAATTATCCAAAATAGGTGGATGTGTAAGAGGAAGACATATAGCTCTAAATAAAAGTTGGGCACCAAAAAAAAAGCCTAAATAAGACTTATACACTGTCAGAATGTCTCCTTAGCCAACCTCCTCATTTTATAAAGGAGGAAACTGAGGCTTATCAAAGAAAAGTAACATACCCAAGGTCACGCTGCATCATTAGTGGAGTTGAAACCAAAACTCTTGTTTCTCAATTCCTATTGCAGTACTCTTTGTCAAGACATCCCATTGTTGGCAAATGTAGAATTTAACTACTGACATTTATAAGGTCTACCTTAGGGTATCAAATTGGTAGTGAATGCTATGAGAAAAAATAACATGAGTGTATTTTGCATGTAACCAAGTTAGATTTTGAGAGAAAAAAGTTTTTAATGACATCTTTTAAAACAGTAAATTTAATTTAAATTTAATTCAATTTAATTTTAAAATATTTCCTAATTCTATGGCTAAATTCCAAGTTTCAGGAAAAAAATAAATCAAAATGAATGAGATGTATTATAAATCTCACCCAAAAGAGCTGTATGGCCTTAGGCAAGTCATTATCTAGTTCTAGGCCTCAATTCCCTTATCTGTAAAGCAAACAGTTGAAAATGAGCTAGGTGATCTCCAAGGTCTCATATAGCTCTAATGTTTTATGATTCTCATTCTAAATAAATGTGTAGTTTCCATTGCCCTATGCATAAAATGAAAATAAATTACAAATTTTGCCATGATCCTAAATAACACTCATAAAAAGATATAACCTTCTCTGACTTCCATAGTGCTTGATGCTACAGTAATCAAATGGTCTTTAAATGTGCAATGATGGACTTCAGGACAGCCTCCACATTTAGAACAATGGAACCAAAGAATATCAAACTTATAGAATTCTAACATGGGATAGCAAAAAGAGTAGGTTTCTACTTGGGTGAGCTAGATTTAAATCTATGATCTTGAGTAAGTAACTTTCTCTGGGACTTACTTTTCTCATCTGTAAAATAAGATGCAGGGGGACTAGATCAATCAATTGACAAGTATTTATTAAGTGTCTAGTGTGTGCCAGGTCTCTCAATTCTAAATCTATAGTCCTGTGATCTATTGTCCCTAGTGCCCTATTTTACAGATGAAGAATTTAACACTCCGGGAAGGGAATTGACTTACCAAGGGTCACAATCAATTGTGGAAAAGTCAGTACTAGAATTCAAACCTCTTGACAAACAGTATCATCAGTGTTCATTGGATTCAACCATACTACCAACAAAATATTTAACCAAGTGGAATAGGTGAAGAAAGTTAGAGTGACATAATAGATAAAGCACTGGTCTTGGAGTCGGTAAGTCCTATGTTGAAATCCTTTCCTTTAACTGTGTAACCCTAGGCAAGTCACTTAACCCCTATCTGCATCAGTTTCCTCATTTAAAATGAGGTGGTTGTATATGATGGCCTCTGAAGAAGATCCTTTCCAAATCAGCATCTACAATTCCACACCATCAACACAATTTGGAAAGTAGGGCTTTGCAAAAATAAATGTATGTACACTAAATAAAGTATAATTTTACTTCATCTTGTTACCTCAAATCCCTTAAGAACTTACAGCCCTCCAAAATCTGTCTTCAATCTATCTAAAGTATAAAAATATATGATTAAAGGGATGGAGAATGAACTTCCAAAAAGAGAAGCAGTCATCACAAAGAACCAGAATGAGTCCATCAAAAATAGGTCATGTCAGACTAATATATTTTCCTATTTTTGGCAGGGTTACTAGATCAGAAAAATACTGCAGATTTTGGCAAAACATCTGAAAAAAGTCCCTCTTCAATTTCTTCAGAAATATTGGAGATATGTGGGCTAAACAATAATTTAATTAGATGGATTCAGAGCTTGGTGAGTAACCATACCCAAGGGGTAATCATAAAAAGGTTGGATGTTGTCTTGAAAGGATTTCCCCACTGGAATGTCCTAGAATTTTGTGCTTTATATTGTCTTAGTTAACAGTTTTATTAATATTTGGGATAAAAATGTAGGTAGCATGCTATCAAATCTGTAGATGACACAAGACTGATATGGATAGTTAATCAACTAAATCAGCATTTAAAAAAAAGTTGTCAGGTTTTAAAAATTGTGCTAACTAGGGGTATGCTAGAGTCAGCTCTCATAGAGAATCCATTATTAACCTTTCAGGACAGGGGCAGCTGGGTTGCATAGTGGATAGAGCACCGGCCCCAGAGTCAGGAGGACCTGAGTTCAAATCCAGCCTCAGACACTTGACATATACTAGCTGTGTGACCATGGATAAGTCACTTAACCCCATTGCCTAGCAAAAATTAAGCAAATAAATGTAAAAAAAATTTTACAGGATGAACATTTACCCCTCAGAATCTGTCAAATGCTACAGATCAGGGACTGATTTATTGTTTCCTTGATTGTCTACACTTAAATGATGGAGAAAATGTTAATAATGCAGGATTAAACTTAAAGGTGTGTTACACATACATTTTTTTCCCAGAGAGCTAGTTGGTAAATATTTAAAAAGATATTGCTGGCTCACTGATAACATGAAAACAAATACATAAAGTCTTACAGTGGTGCTCAAAAAATTGCCTTCAGAAGTATAAGATGGGAGAGGCATAGCTAGATTGCATTTTGTCTGCAAAAGATTTGAGGGTTTTGTTGTACTGCAGGCTCAGTATGAGTTAATAGTATGTTAAGATGGCTAAGAAAACTAATGAGATCTTAGGCTTCAGAGAAGATGCATAATGTCCTGAAGTAAGAAATCAAGAGTCCCCCAGTACTATTGTGGCTAATTCTGGGGAGCACATCTTAAGGAGGACTTGATGAGTATTCAAAGGGTAAGTCAGTCAGGATGGTAAAAGTCCTACCTAGAATGTATGTCACACTAGTCAACTATGACTAGGTGAGGAAACTAAAGAAGAAAACACATAAGGTATCAAGGTAGTTGTGTTTGAGTATTTGAAGGGTGAAAAAAAATGATTATTTTTCTCTTATATTAATAACCAATTATAGAATTAGGATTGGTTTTTTTCTTTTTTTCCATTTTGTCATTCAGAAATCAGCCCATCTAGGTTATTCAGGCAGCCTTTGAAATGCAGGGCTGGTAATGAGAGGGAAAACTTGGACATGATCAAAAGGTAAAGAAATTTTAGTTTAGGTGACTTGATGGCTTCTGGCCCATTGTATTTTAGTCACATAGGTCATGGTGGAAGTGGATTTTTTCTTTTGTCTAGATTAACCTAGATGGGATGGTGTGGGTATAGTGACAAAGACTGAGTGATCAGAGTCACATTTCCCAGACCCTCATTAGAATAAGCCCACTTCTCATTATAATATTCA
This sequence comes from Phascolarctos cinereus, assembly GCF_003287225.1. Classification (NCBI taxonomy): domain Eukaryota; kingdom Metazoa; phylum Chordata; class Mammalia; order Diprotodontia; family Phascolarctidae; genus Phascolarctos; species Phascolarctos cinereus. The sequence continues at coordinate 100,160,436 of NW_027555958.1, read as the reverse complement.
TTCTCTCATTAATTGTTAACCAATTGGAAGTGATTGCCACCTGTCAAAGACACTTGTTTTCCAAGGGCATATAATTGTTGAAAGGCTTCCAAGAGGGTTCTTTGGTTCACAAGAAATGGCCAAATGACCAATCCTTTTTATTAATTACTCACTAGCATAATTAATAAAATGATTAACTACTCAGAAACTATGTCTCTCTAACTTTGTATATGTTACAAGGGTTATGATGTGGGAAAGGGACTAGGGTCTTTCTACTTGACCTCAAAGGACAAAAGTAGGAATAATGGGCAAAAGTTTCCCAAAGGAAAATGGGCTTGGTGTCAGGAAAAACTTCCTAACAATAAAATGAAAGTAGAATGGATGGCCTCAGAAACTAGCAGGCTTCCGCTTTTGGTGGCTTTTCAAGGAGAAGCAGGATGAGCACTTGTCACCTGTACTTTAGTGGGGACATTCTGTGACTTTGCCTTTCTGGACACATTTCATATTACTGGTTTTTACCCAGTCTATTTTCCAGTCAAACTGTCCTATCAGCTCTTCCCTACATGACATTCCTTTTCCATTTCCTAGCCCATGTGGAGGACTTCCCTGGTGCCAAAAAAGGTGCTTTCTCCTCATATCCACCACTTAGAATTCCTAGTAGTTTCTTTCAAGGTTCAGCTGAAGTACCACAATCTAGTCATACCCTTCCTCCTCCTCCAAGTTGCTGATGCTGTTTCCTTCCTCAAACTGTCTGGTTTTGACTTACATGTCTACAGACTAGTGTAGTAGAGTGCTAGAGTCATTCTAGTCAGTCGGTGTTAATAAACATTTATTATCTACTATGTGCCAGGCACTGTGCCAAGCATTGGGAATACAAAGGAAAAAGACAGTGCTTGCATTCGTGGGGCTCACAGTCTCAGGAGAGAAACAACATGTAAACAACTATGTACAAACAAGATCGATATATACAAGATAAATCAGAAATAATCAACAGAGGACAGGCACTAAAGTTCAGAAGGTGTTGCATCTTCAAAATGTAGGTAACAATCCCTGTACTGCATACTGCATCACATTGTAACATGTTCCACATTGTACAATGGAAAGAATGTCGAATTTGGAGTCAGAGGACCTGGGTTCAAATCCTAGCTTAGCTTCTTATTATGTGTTACCTTGAGCAAACCACTCAACACTATTCCTTCAGTTTCTTAATCTGTAAAACGAGTGATGTGTACTAGAAGATTTCTTCGTCCCTTCTAGTTCTAAATCTATGGTCATAACTTTGCAAAAATTAAAACTCTCTGTATGTCATATATTTTGTCAGCCCCTTGAGGGTAGAGACTGTTGGGTTTTTTTTTTAATCTTTATATCACTAACACCCAACACTAGGCCTGGCATATAGTGGATATTTAATAAATGTTTGTTGGGCTGAATTTTTTATTTGAATTCCACCATTTCAAATAATTTGCTTTTCTGTAGCACCATGAGGTTTATAAAGCACTTTCTTCACAAGAATTTGTGAAGTAGGTAGTGCATATTTTCCAATTTTATAGATTATAGATTAGAAAACTGAGGTTTAGAGAGATGCCTACCATGAATAATGATAGACCTGATAATACTAAAATGGGGAAGCATCTTGTTACAGATTGTTGGCCATGATCTCATGGCTCAAAGATAAGAGCTGGGACTTTAACCTATGTATCCTAATTCTAAGTCTGAAGCTAAGGCTCTGTGTATCAGGTTAGATGCCTCATATCGCATATCTCTCTTTTTGAAGTCACAGAGAAAAAGGTTCCATTCTGTATTCATTCCCAAATCAATATCTCTGCCCTCAACTTTTATGAAGAAATGTCCATGATAGTAGAAGCACATTGTTCTTCTAAAGTAAAAATAATTACTATTCATATGGCACTTGAAGGCTTGAAAAGTGCATTCCTTACATTAGCATTTATGTGATATGTAGATAGTGAGGAGGGTTTGACTATCCATATTTCACAAATGAGGTAACTGAGGCCCAGGGAAGTGTCATGATTTGTCCATAGTCACATAGCTGGTAAGAGTCAGGGACACAATTCAAATCCAGGTCTTCTTCATTCAGGTTCAGATGCCAAACTTTGTGAAGTCATATATCATGGGATTATAGATTTAAAACTGGAAGGGACTTCAAGGGCCATTTACTCTAACTCACTCATTTAAGAGATGAGTAAACCGAAGCCCAGAGAGGTGAACTCTATAGTCAGTGCTCTCATCACTGTTCCATTTTACTGGCTACTCTGTGTATGTCTTCTCAGTATATGTGACTCAAATCTCCAGTACTTAGTAGACAAAGATCTAACATTATCAACTGCTAAGCTAATTATTTTCCTTTCCTTTCCTTTTTTCTTGTGAAGTCTAAATGAAAAAAGAGAGAAGGATATTAGGGGACAAGTGAAGACCAGTGGTGAAGAGAGAGCTGTTTTATTTTGATCTTTTCCCCTTTTTATCAGTAATTTGAAGAAAGAAAGAAAAAAAATCAGAAACCTCCAAAGGTCTGTGTTCTGTTCTTCATTGCACCAGGGAAGCAAAAGACACATTGAAGAAAAGAAAGGGGGTGACTGGGGATCTGGCCCAGACTGAGGAGTATATCCAGATTCTCAGAGTAGTCTCCTTAATGAACTTCAAGACATACTCTTCGGGATTTGGTTTGTACAGAGAATCAAAGTTACTAATAGTTCATGGATTAAAAATAGATGATCTCTTGAACCTTGATGACTACAAGCCCTGAGGTAATTTTGCTGGTAGGATGATGATAATCTCAGAAATTGGTTTCATACCAAAATAACATTTACGCTTGACTACAGGCACTAGTGAAGTCAGAAAATTAGCTGGTTGATCAGGAACCCTACAGGAACTTTTTGACAAAACAAGAAAACAGTGTAAAACCTGAGTCTGACATTTACTCAGAAAGCTGTGAAGCAGCCGGGCCTGGAGGGCCCCAGGCAGCAAGAGGAAATGCCACTCTTGTATAATGATGAGACACTGATGGAGTCAATGGATGCCCAAAAGACTCTTATGGTTCTCTCTTATTTTATCTATCAGCCCCTGGTCTCTGACTCATTGCGCTAACAGAAGAATTTTGGTATTTTTTCCCCTTGATAACAATAGTTGAGGACTCAACAATGATTTGCTACTTATATATGACTTAGACCTCCTAGCTTACTAGTCTAATCCTTACATATGATCATATGGGAGGACGTAAGATGTTACAGAAAGGACACAGGAGATTCTGGTTAACATATAGCCCTGATCCTTGACATTACTAACCAGGTAACAGCAGGAAAATCATTTTATCTTCCTAAGCCTCAGCTCTTTCATCTGTAAGATATGGGAAATGATATCAACTCACTGGTCTTTTATTAGCAAAGCCCTTTATAAACTACAAAAATCTTCAATTTAACAGTTATTAGGTATCTATCAAGTATTGAGAAGTTTAGAAACTGTTAAATATGCATTCTCATTTCATCCTCACAATAGCCCTCTGAAATACTATCTGAATTTGACAAATAAAGGAATTAAAACTCATATAAGAGAAGACATAGGAAGGCATGGGGGAATATTATAGTCATCTTCAATATTTGGAAGATAGATATATAGATGTGGTGGAATGGATAGAATGCTGGATTTGGAGTCAAGAAGACATGAATTCAAATCCTTCCTCTGATACTTCATAGCTGTGAGACCACGAGCAAGTTACTTAAATTGTTATACTCAGGGTGGCTAAAATGCTGGATTTGGAGTCAGAAACACCTGTGTTCAAATCCTACTACCGACACTTGCTATCAGTGTGACTATGATTAAATCACTTCTCTGAGCCTTGGTTTCTACATCTGCAAAATGAAGACAAATAATTTCTTTAATACTTATGCAATGGGGTTGTTATGAAATTCAAATAAGACAACACTTACAAAGTATTTTGCAAACTGTAAGGCACTATATAAATGTTAACTATCCTAATAAAAAGTTAATTATTTTAAAATGCTGTATTAAATTTAATATCTTACTAGCATTTTGTCTATCCTTGTACAAAATTGTAAATATACAATAACTTCAAAAATGCCTCATAGAGAGAGGCAGAGTCAAGATGGCAGAGTAAAGAGAGGTACTCACCTGAGCTCTCCCCCAAACCCTTTCAAGTACCTTTAAAAATGACTCTAAACAAATTCTAGAGCAGCATAACCCACAAAAAGACAGAAGGAAACAGATTTCAAGCTGAAGACAACTTGGAAAGTTGGTGGGAAAGGTCTGTTGCACCAGGTTAAGAGATGGGGGCAGTCCACCACAAGCTGCATCAGCATAGTCCCAGCCACAGCAAACCAGGAGCAGGCCTTGAGAGCCACTAAATCAGCAGTAACAGGAGCTGCTCATGGAGCTCTCTGCCCACAGATGGTAAGGGGATTTAACAACTGGTTAGAAGGAGATTATAGAGGTCTTTTTGCTAGCACTGAGGCATGACTCTGTTGCTTTGCCCATACTTGCATCTGGGTCACAGTCTTGTGTGGCAGTTCTGGGGTGAGGAGGAGCACTGGCACAGTAAAGCTTATGGCAGCAGTGCAGAGAGAACCCTCCTCACAGTTCCAGGGCAGAATAGAGTGCTTCAGGTCATTCAGAGACCAGAGCACAGGCCACAAGAAGAGTAAAATCTCTCCTTAGATCATATCACCTCAGAAGAACTGAAAACTTACAGGTCTCTAGAAGTATCTCTGAAAACAGCTGCACAGAGTCCCTGAAGCTTGAGACAGTACACCCTCAACACTGGAATTGGAGCCCTACCTTAACAAAGAGTTAAAAGTCAAGTAATAGGCGGGGAAAATTAGTGAACAACAGGAAAAACTCTGACTGTTGAAACTTACTATGGTGACAAGGAAGATCAAAACACACACTCAGAAGAAGATAACAAAATCAGAGCTTCTACATCCAAAGTTTCCAACAAAAATATGAATTTGTCTCAGGCCATGGAAGAGCTCAAAAAGGATTTTGAAAATCAAGTAAGAAAAGTACAGGAAAAATTGGGAAAATACATGAGAGTGATGCAAGAAAATCATGAAAAACAAGTCAATAGGTTGATAAAGGAGACACAAAAAAATGCTGAAGAAAATGACACTTTAAAAAACAAACTAGGCCAAATGGTAAGAGAGGTTGAAAAAGCTAATGAGGAGAAGAACGCCTTAAAAAGCAAAATTTACCAAATGGAAAAGGAGGTCCAAAAACTCACTGAAGAAAATCATTCCTTAAAATTAGGATGGAACAAATGGAAGCTAATGATTTTATAAGAAATCAAGAGACAATGAAACAAAACCAAAAGAATGAAAAAATAGAAGACAATGTAAAATATCTCACTGGAAAAACAAGTAATCTGGAAAATAGATCCAGGAGAGATCATTTTAAAATTATTGGACTACCTGAAAACCATGATCAAAAAAAGAACATAGACATTATCATTCAAGAGAACCAGAGGGTAAAATAGAAATTGAAAGAATCCATATCACCCTTGAAAGACATCCCAAAATGAAAACTACTAGGAATATTGTAGCCAAATTCCAGACCTCTCAGATCAAGGAGAAACTACTGCAAGTAACCGGAAAGAAATAATTCAAGTATCATGGAGCCACAGTCAAGATAACACAAGATTTAGCAGCTCCTACATTAAAGGATCAGAGGGCTTTGAATATGATATTCTGGGGGTCAAAAGAGCTAGCACTACAACCAAGAATCACCTACCCAGCAAAACTGCATATAATCCTTTACGGGAAAAAGGGACATTCAATGAGAGAGAGGACTTTCAAACATTCTTGATGAAAAGACCAGAGCTGAATAGAACATTTGACCTTCAAATACAAGACTCAAGAGAAGCATAAAAAGGTAAACAGGAAAGAGAAATCATAAGAGACTTAATCAGACTAAACTGTTTACATTCCTACACGAGAAGATGATATTTGTAACTCATAAGACCTTTCTCACTATACATCAGGGTAGTTAGAAAGAATATATAAAACTAGAGGGCACAGGTGTGAGTTGACTATGAAGGGATGATATCTAAAAAATAAAATTAAGGGGTGAGAAAGGAATGTACTGGGAGAAAGAGAAAGGGAGAGGTAGAATAGGGTAAATTATTTCACATAAAAGAGGCAAGAAAAAGCTTTTACAGTAGAGGAAAGGAAGGTAGGGAGAAGTGAGGGGGGGTAAGTGAACCTTATTCCCATCAGAACTAGCTCAAAGAGGGAATGACGTACACACTCAATTGGGTTTAGAAATCTATCTTACCCTACAAGAAAGTAGGAGGAAGGGGATAAGAGAAGGTGGGAGTAATAGAGAGGAGTCCATTTTGGGAGAGGTGATAGTGAGAAGCAAAACACTTTTGAGGAGGAATAGGGTGAAAGGAGAGAGAGAATAGAATAAATGGTGGGAATAGATTGGGAGGGGCAATACAGTTAGCAATTGTAACTGTGAAAAAATTTTTGAAGCAAGTTTCTTTGATAAAGACCTCATTTCTCAAACATATAAAAAATTGAGACAAATTTATAATGAAAAAAAAAAGCCATTCCCCAGTTGACAAATGATCAAAAGATATGTTTTCAGATGAAGGAATCAAAGCTATCTAAAGGCATATAAAAATACTCTAATTTACTATTGATTGGAGAAATGCAAATTAAAACAATTCTAAGGTACTGTCTCATACCTGTCAGATTGGCTAATAGGACAGAAAAGGTAAAAGACAAATGCTGGAGGGAATGTGGAAAAATTAGACATTACTGCACCATTGGTGGAGTTGTGAACTGATTCTACCATTCTATAGAGCAATGTGGAACTATGCCCAATAAAACCATGGATACCCTGTGCCTGAGCAATATCACTACTAGTTCTATATCCCAAAAGAGATTTTTAAAAATAAAGGAGAAGGAACTATATGTACAAAAATACTTGTAGCTGCTCTTTTTTTAAAAAAAATTTAATTTTTAATTACAACTGTATAACAGACCACTTTATTCTTGCATCTTTTCAATGGTTTCTTCTTTATATTTGCCCTTCTCCTTTCCAACTTGTCGGGATTTGGCTTTATGTTCAAGAATCCTTTTGCAATCTTTATCCAGTTTTAGTCTGGTGATAACTACCTTACTAGGGTGAATGCCCACATGGACAGTTGTGCCATTAGCTTTTTCATGCTGCACACACTCAATGTAGATGACGTATTTCTTTCTGTAAACCTGTACTACCTTGCCAATTTGCTGACCTTTGTAGTGTCCACGAACCACCTGGACCTCGTCGTCCTTCCAGATGGTCATTGAGTGGACATTGTACTTCTGCCTCAGCTCCTTGGAGAGTGGGGACAACATAATCTTGTGCTGGATTTGCAAGGGCATATTGAAGCGTCTCTTGAGATTCTTGCTTTGGTCTGAGGTCACGGATGGATTGAACTTCATTTTGGCAAGTTGGACCACCTGAAAAAACATAGCTGCTCTTTTCTGGGGGCAAAGAATTAGAAATTGAGAGGATGCCCATCAATTGGGAAATGGCTGAACAAATTGTAGTATATGATTATGATGGAATACTATTGCACTATAAGAAATGATGAGCAGGATGCTCTAGAAAGAAACCTAAAAACCTAGACAGATTTGCATGGGCTGATACAAAGTGAAGTATACTGTGTACAAAGTAACAGCAATGTTGTAAGTTGATCAGCTATGAATGACTTAGCTATTCTCAGCAATACAATGATCTGAGACAATTTTGAAAGGCTTATGATAAAGAATATTATCCATTCCCAGAGAAAGAACTAGTGGTGTCTAAATACAGATTGAAGCATACTTCTTTTTATTTTCTTTATTTTTCTTGAGTTTTTTTGTCTCTGTTTTCTTTCACAACATAACTATTGTGGATATGCATGACTACACGTGTAAAACCTATATCAAATTGCTTCTCATTGTGGGGGTGGGGGAGAAGGGTGAGAATTTGGAATTCAAAGCTTTAAAAAATAAATGTTAAAAATTGTTTTTACATGTAACTGGGGGAAAATGAAATACTAAATTTTAAAAATGCCTCACAGAAGCCATGTACCCTCTTCCCAGCAGGGATAAAATGTGTTGCAATTAGAACAAAATGGCTTGGTATGACCATGTAACCTATATGGAAATGACAAAGGCCAGATGCATGACTCCAAATGCCACCTTGGGGGAACAAATAAGTGTCTCCAGGATTGTAATGGAAATCATGAAGATGAATTCCAACCCTCTTCAGCACCTGCTAGGAAGAACTCCATTTTTGCCGCCAAAAAGGGTTAAGTACTAGATGCAAAAGAAATAGCTTTCTGTCTGGTCTTCTTAGCTGACAGGACAAGGGAAAATAGTATGGAAAATCAGTAGAGTGACATTTCATTGACAGTTGGGGAGGGGGGTTAAATATCTCAAATTATTAACTTTAAAATGTAAACAGTTTTTAAACAAATGTAACTTAAAATAATATTTCAGATGATCAGTTATAACATCACATATAATGTATCTCAGATAAAGACAGATCCCTTATACTTACAAAAATGTCCCAATTGTAAGCACTTAATAAACCCTGATGAAGAAGGAAAGGAAGAGGAGGAGGAAAAGGAGGTGAAGGAGACAATGAAATGGTTTGGCTGTAAATAACAATTATATACTATTGTGTTAGGCACATAGGTCCTTAAATATTTGCTGATTGACATCATTTCCCTTAGCATGATTTCTGATTCAGAAATACAATCATAGACAGATTGGGAAAATGGAATATTTGCTTATCTAGTTTTCCTATTAAGAATGTGGTGCAGTGAACAAATATACTGGATTTAGAGACAGATATGGTTGTTTAATCATTTTCAGTCATTGTACAACTCTTTGTGATCCCATTTGGCATTATCTTGGCAAAAGTTCTAGAGTGGTTTGCCATTTCATTCTCATATTACAAATGAAGAAACTGAAGCAAACAGGGTTAAGTGACTTGCCCAGGTCACACAGTTAGTGTCTGAGGCCAGATTTGAACTTAGGAAGATAAGCCTTCCTGACTCCAGGCTTGGTGCTCTATCCCCTGCACCACCCAGCTTCAAGTCCTAACTCTACTACTTGCTACTTGGTCGATTTGGGTCAAGTTAGTTAACCTCTTTGAGCCTCAGTTTCCTCATCTTTAATATTAGGGGAGGTATCCTCTGAGGATATACAGTTCAAAATCTGTGATCAAAAGTTTCTTTTCCTTTTTGCATATTTTACCACCCCATAAAGAGGTGGCGGGAAATTTTTTAAGCAATAACTGCCCACTTTAAAAATCTGTGATTTTGGGGCAGCTAGGTGGAGCAGTGGATAGAGCACTGGCCCTGGAGTCAGGAGGACCTGAATTCAAATCCAGCCTCAGACACATAATACATCCTAGCTGTGTGACTCTGGGCAAGTCACTTAATCCCAATTGCCTCACTTAAAAAAAAGAAAAAAGAAAAAAAACCTGTGATTTCACTGCTTTAATTATTTCCGTCACTGGTAAAAATCACAACCTTTACATGCATTTAGTAGACTGTTTAGTGAATTGCTATGGCCAAAAAAACTCATTCCAAGTCTTTTGGTGAAAGATCTCCATAAATTTGCCAAGCTCTAAACAGAAGTACTTAATCTTTTCTATGTCATAGACTCTTTTCAGTACAGTAAAACCTATGGAGCCCTTCTTAGAATAATTTTAAAATACATAGAACATAATACATAAGAAACTAATTATATTGATGTATAGTTATAAAAATTTATTTCTAAAAAAATTCACAGATTCCAAGTCAAGAACCCTAGAGTATAGTTACTAGATAATTGACTCATGCTTTGACTGTTGCAATATCTTGCTGGTTGTTCTCCCTGTCTCTAGTCTCTCACCACTCCATTCAGCTATCAAACTGATCTTCCTAAAGTACATGTGTGACCACATCATCCCTCTATTCAATAAATCCTAGAGTCAGTCAGTAAACATTTATTAAATACCTACTACGTGCAAAGAACCAAGCTAAGTGCTATTTGTGGATGCAAGATAGGTAAAAGACAGTACCTGCTTTCAAGTTCACAATGTAATGGAAGAGACAACATGCAAACAATTATGTATAAACAAGATAAACTGGAACTAATTAACAAAGAGATAGCACTAGAATTAAGAAGGATCTAGAAAAATTTCCTATAGAAGATGAGATTTTGTCTGAGACTTGAAGAAAGCCAGGGAAGCCAGGAGAGCATTCTAGGTATAGGGCAGCAAATGAAAATGCCCTGAGGTGGGAGATGGTGTGTTGTGAATTACAAGTATAAGGGATATAATTCTGGGTTGAACCCAATCTCATCATTAGCCCTGTCCTGCAGAGGCTGCCTTGACCTAGTAACTGACTGAGGAAAAAGAAAGAGAAAAAAAAATTAGATTCCCTCTAATATGAATTGGTTAACAATCATTTCTCTCAAGAGTCTTGTTTGAAGAACAGAAAAGAAAACAACATCACTGAATCTTAGAGTATATGGGTTGTAATAAAGCATGAGAAAACAGGAAAGGTGGGGTGGGGATGGGGGCCAAGTTGTGAATAGTTTTTGGATGCCAAGCAGGATTTTACATTTGATACTGGAGGTGACAGGGAGTCACTACAGTTTATTGAATAGGGGGATAAAATGATCAGACTTTTAGGAAAATTAATTTGAAAGCTGAGTAGAGGATAGAATGGAATGGGGAGAGACTCGAGGCAGAGAGACCAAGCACCAGACTATTGCAGTAGTCCTGGTGTAAGGTGATCAAGGTTGGCACAAGGGTGGTGGCACTGTCCAAGGAGAGAAGGAGGCATATAAGACAGATGTTACAAAAGTAAATATGGCAAAATTTGCCAATGGATTAGACATAAGGGAAAGAAGAAGGTAAAAGAATGGGGGGAATTGAAGATGACCTCTAAGTTTTGAGCCTGGGAGACTGAGAAGATGGTGGTGTCTTTGACAATGATAGAGAAGTTTGGAAGGGGAGAAGGTTTTGGGGAAAAGAGGAGTTCAGTTTTCGACATTTTGAGTTTAAGATGTCCATAGGATATTCATCTGAGTTGTTTAGTATATAGTTAGAGACATAAACTAGAGGTCAGCAGAGAAGTTAGGGCTGGATAAGTTAATTTGAAAATCATCTGCATAGGTTAATAATTGAATCCATAAAAGTTGATGAGATCACCAAGTAACATGGAATAGAGAAAAAGGAGAAGAAGACCCAGGGCAGAACCCTCTGGAACTCGCATGCTTAGTAGGCATAACCTGGATGAACATCTAGCAAAGGAGACTGAAAAGGAGTAATCAGACTGTAATCAGACAGACCCAGATGGCTCCAGAGGAGAAAGCTAGGCTGGTGACTCTGAAAAGCCCTCCTTCACCCTACTACATACTAGACAGCTCAAATGGATGCACAGCCCTCCCTCACTCAAATCCAATTCACTTGCAAGTCATGGCAATATCTTCCCTATGCCATGGTCCTCTTTGAGAATGAAGGACAAACAACCAGTAACCACAGAGAGAGCAGTTGAATGATGAAACCAGAAGACAGATGGTTGAGAATTAAAAGAAAGGGAAAAGAAAGGAAGTAGAGTTTAGCCACAAGAGAAAGGAAAGATATGGGATTAGAGTTTAAAGGGACCTTAGAGGTCATCCATAAAAATGCCTGTGTTAAAAGATACAGAGTTCAGAGAAGTTCAAATAGAGAGAAAATATGAGTGGAGAGTAGAGAACTTTCAAAAGAGAGTAATTTCTTGGAATGAGAATGCTGTGGGAAAGCAATGGAGCCATGCTCTATGTGTGTTGTGGTAGTTGGGAGGGGGGCAGGGAAAGGATAGAGAATTGTGGGCAGGGGAATGATAGGTAAGAGATGAAAGCAAGACAAACAATAACTCTTCCTACAGAATCTCTCACTCCTGAAATGGCATACTGCCACCAGTTCACAAGTTAAGCCATGGCTAAGTTAGAAAGGTTTCTGAAAAAACAAACCAAGTCTGGGACTGCTTCCTCCTGCCCCAAATCCAACATTTCCTTGGAACCTGAAGAATTTTCTAGGAGACAGGCCTCCTCTGCTGGATTTTACATCCATGTTCCCCAGCCTGGCTATAGTTTTCCTTCTTTAGCTTCTCCCTTTCATTTACATGTGAATATGGCCCTTACCCATGCGCATTCCTGGAAACTTAAATATTCCCCACTACATTGAACAGTCTAAAAACCCATAAAATAAAGGTCAAAGCAATTCATACAAGAAGTATCATGCAAATAAAACCCACCACATACATTCAAACCATAAAACAGGCAGAGAACACAACAGCTAGACAAATTGTATGCACTTGCTTCAAAGTAGAATTTATTCATGAAAATAAATCAGGACTTTTTAAAAACCATGAAAACTGAGAAGCTGTTCTTATCTCAAGCCACAAAAGTCTCCTACTCTACATTTTGGATAGTGATTCTAGAATCACATGTGTTTATTTAGTGGGGTAGCAACTGTTATCATCCTCACTAACACTTTCATTGTCTTGAATGCAGATGAAACTGCCAAAACTACTAACAGCATTTCCAGGTAAATTTTGTTAGAATGTTGTTGTTCAGTTATGTCCAACTCATTGTGACCCCCATTTGGGGTTTTCTTAGCAAAGGTACTGGAGTGGTTTTCCATTTTCTTCTCCAACTCATTTTCTTTTATTTATTTTAATTTATCAACAATCACTTCCATATGCTTTTGAGTTGAAAATTTTTCTTCCCCTTCCTCCCCCCCACCCTCCCCAAGACAGTGCACAATATGATATAGGCTTTACATTTACATTCCTATTAAACATATTTTCACACTAGTGAAGTTGTGAGTAAAAATTAAAACCAATAGGAGGAATCATCAGAAAGAGGAAACAAAACTCAACAGAAGATAAAAATAAGTGATAGCGATTCGACTTCCATAGTTCTTTCTTTGGATGTGGACAGCATTTTCCATCCTGAAGCCTCTGGAGATGTCTTAGATCCTTGTAATGCTGAGAAGGGTTCAGTTTAACAATATTAGTCATCGTATAACATGGCTGTTATTGCATACAAAGTCCTCTTGGTTCTGCTCACTTCACTCAGCATCAGACCATATAAGTCTTTCCAGGTTTTCTTAAGTCAGCCTGTTCATCATTTCTTATAGCACAATAGTATTCCATTACATTCATATACCACAACTTGCTCAGCCATTCCCCAATTGATGGGCATCCTCTCAATTTCCAATTCTTTGCCACCATAAAAAGAGCTGCTATGAATGTTTTTTGTACATGTGGGTCCTTTTCCCATTTGTTTGATCTCTTTGGGATATAGCCCTAGAAGTGCTATTGCTTCTTTGGCTCATTTTACAGATGAGGACTGAGGTAAACAGGGTTAAGTGACTTGCCCAGGGTCACATAGCTAATAAGTGTCTGAGACCAGGTTTGAATTCAAGAAAATGCATCTTCCTGGTTTCCAGTCCAGTGCCCCACCCACTGCACAATCTTACCATGTAAATTTTACTTGCCATTAAAGCTAGTCTTATGGGCATAAAACAAAATGGTTTCTTGCTTGCTTTATTAATAGAATGTGTGTGAGGGGGAGAGGAAGAGAAGCAATTTCATGGCATTTTTCTTTCTGCTTACATTGATTGCATCTAAAACCATGTCACCCTTTCTCTCCCACTTCTCTGACATCAGTAGCTCTTTTTAGTTTTTGTCCTTTCTACATAATTCTGATCTGAGAAGCACTCGCTCACTTGAATTAGAGAAAGGCTAATCTCCAGAGAATGTAGAAAGTTGATCACAATGTCTCAGGAAGAAAACTTCATTCCCCCATCATCTGTTCAATTTGTATCTTGCTGGTGTCATCATTAATCTCCAAATTAATTGAGCTTCTTGGTGGAATGTTATTAATCAAGGTATCCCCATCACTTCCTGGATTCAGCACTTTTCCTTTGGTGATCTAACCAAAGTCACCTAGAAGGAACACAGGAGGTGGAGAGAGAGAAAGGCAAGATGGCCATTTAGTCTGTTATCTCAAGGCAAAATGAAGGCACGAAATGTAGCAATAAGTCTGTTCAACTAAGGAACAAGTGGTCAAATCGTTTCACCATGCTCAATATAAAGTACAACATTACATAAAAGACTATAATTTCCTCTGTAATTAGAGCCTCTGTAGTCACTATTATAATTACTTTTCTTTTTGTTTTCACATGTCTTCATTTAAAAAAGAAAAATTCTTGGTTAGATTCTCAAAAGCAAGAACTGGCCAAGAACTATACTGATATTCAATTATCTTCAGCATTCACCATATTTTGGTTTAATTACCTCATTAAGTCAACTAACCTTATCCTCCTTGACCCACTTTTCCTTATATATCCCTATTTCCCTCTCATTTTTATTTAAAAGTCTAAGAAATTCCTGGCTATTCTGGCTCATTAAGGATGTTGACACGGAGAATTCATTCTCTCACTGCTCTTTCATAAACAGCTTTATTTTGGGGTTAGTATCAGAAGGCAATATCATTCAAAAGACATTCAGGGCATCTTGATATTGAATTCATGGCAATGCTGGGGTAATAACCATCCCATTATCAGAAGAAGTCCAAGTTGCCTATAATTCTGTCTGAATCTTCAAAGCAGTTGATTAGCAATCACTTCTTAACTCTGCTCTCTACAGGGTATGTACCCAGGTTTTAATGACCATCTAGATGTATGCCTGTGTCCATCAATCATTTGATTGGGTGAACTCCAATCAAATCTCCCACCTCCATCTCCCACTTACTTAACTAAAACTCCCATTATGCCCCCAAACCTGTATGTCATTTAATTACCTTAAGGCATTTTAGAATGCATTTAAGCAAACTGATATTTTTTAAAAGCATAAGCACCATAATAGCCAAGCAATCATGCATACATCCCTAACCACAACCCTCAATCAGTCTCCTTTCTGACCTGATCCCACCTCATTCCCAAAATAGCCAGCAGTAGAAAACCTGGAAATTTAGTCCTTACCAATTACCAGTCAAGACCAAAGCAAAGGCAAGTCATCCACAAATAGGGACACTGTCACACCACATTAATGAATACAGAAACTATAGACACCCTGACTCTGTGTTGGTCATCTACTTTGCTTGAGATCATGCACATACATTGAGCTATGCTTCTGATTGAATAGTGTCAGGACAAAGTCTATCAAGTTTCCACACAGGGAGATAGAATTATCTGATCCCCACATCCTTCCAAAGGCAATCAGCAGAAGAGAGATAAACCAGGTGGCTGCCATCCATCCACCACTGTTGAAACTCACTCTCAGCATCCTGTTTCGATCACCTCAGCCCTCTATTGCTCATCGACCTCACTGGATAGTTCTGTGGCTAGGCCTTTCTGTCACTGTTTAGAGGGTAAAAAAAACCTTCATACTTTACTAGGGTAGCTGTTCTGATGCAGGGCATTTGGGGACTATTCCTCTCAGAAAAAAGTAGGTGATAAAGTAATCAAAGGGTAGAAGAGAGCTTGGGGATAATTTATACCACAGAGAGGTTAAGTGATTGACCTAGGAGCTCACATCTGGTCAGTGGAAGAGGAAGGATTCAAACACAAGGTCTCTGACTCCAAATCCCATGTACTTCCCAGGAATCCATATTACATCCCATTTGCAAAGAGAATCTCTCTGTTAGAGTGGCATTTCATGAGGTTTTTTTCCTCTCAAAATTCAGCGGTGAAACATTAGAATCCATAGTTGTTCCCAGAATAACATGTGTAATAATGTACCAAGAGTTGTATTATTCAGAAAGTATCAATAAGGTAGTGTTCTAATAGGAAACAAAAACTTAACAGATAAAATTAAATATTTGTATAATATATGTGAGACCTGAGAAAAGATGAAAATAACTTATTTTACAGATATTAAACTTCTGAGGCTCAATGTCTGAAAGCAGTACTCTGCAGGGACTAATCAGTAATCCCTGAGTGTCCAAATGATCCTGAAGCTGTTCTGAAAGTCTCATCACATTTCATAAATCTCACTAAAAAAGACAGAGAAATTGTAATAATACGAATGAAATACAAATAATTGAAGTACAAACAACATTGTTTCCCATTACAATAACAATAAGCAATTATATGTAGTTAACTTTTCATAAGATTTCATGAGATTACACAAAGACACACAGAGCTCCCAAATGATTCTGTTACTTTGATTCACAAGATGATCTTATTTTGAATTCCTTTGAAACTTTTTCAGAAAAATACCTCTCTTGTGAAACTTTGCTTTCCATTAAAAGCCACTTAAATAAATACTATCTTACTAATTCCACATTCATTTAGAGAAAAACAAAAACTATTTCCTACCAAGAATGGGCCTGTTGGTTTTTTACATAAGTTGGGTTGTTCCCTGTACCTTACATCTTGAACTTATTTACCATAAGCTGATACAAATCATTCATAATAAGAACATTGTGTGTTCTTCATGGATTACCTAGGATCTTCCACCTCATAAAGTAAGGAAATCATCCATTCATCTCCGGGGAGAGTAACAATTGTGACATCTATCACCATACCTATGTGTTTGTTTTGTCCCATGTGAAAACCCTATAAAAAGGAGGGTGTTTCAAATGCTGGTCAGATTACAGTGAAGAGATTGACTCAGCTCAGGAGTTAGGAAGAGCAGTCCCTGTATCCAAGCTTAAGATCTTCAGTGAATGGTAAGGTCTTTTGTGGCTTCACAGGAATTCTCTGCATAGGAAGATTCTGAATATTAACCAGTATCATTGAGAGAGGAGCACACCTCATAACAGAGAGCGCATTGCAGGTCAGAGTGAATAGAAACTCGACTTGTATTTATCTTTTCCCTGGAACTTCCCACTGCTTATACAAAATGTTCTCTCTGTAGCAGTAAGTTTTCCATGTGTGTGTTTTTTTTTCTTTACAACACATCAATAACAAAAACCAAGTTTCTCAGGTAATACTGTGAAATAGGAAAGCTTATCTTATATAGGTTGCTTTTGTTTACTCTATTGATGTCTCATCTGCTTTCTTCTTCATTCAGTTTAAATTACTATTGCACAATTTCTCTTGTTTTAAGACTGACTTCTTTCTGTCTTACAGATGAAAATTCCTTAATCAGTAGTTGTGACAAGATTTTAGCTTGTGTCTTGTTCAAGCACTGAAGTTTTCATTTTATGCTCAACTGCTTCGTTATGAGAGTAATTAAGTCTTCACTTTTTGCAGTTTTAAATATTTTGTTTTGTTAATCCTCTTATAGAAGAACTTCAAATCCTGGGGGTTTTTTAGAAACTTATGTTAAGAGAAAGGATATAAATACCTTTTACTTCCTCCATACACGTTCTCTTTTCTAAAGGAATAAATACTTGAATAATAATATACTCATCAATGGGAACTTGGCATTATTTTATGCTATTAATAGGTTTTAAGGTATCTGCAGGAGCAAGGGAAGAGGATTCTAGAGTAATCTTTTTCTGTTTCAACAACTCTGAATACGTGTCTCTCCTAACTTTCTCCTCTTTACCAGATAATTAAAATAGAATTAGAGGAGACATCAATTATTCATTGGTCCCTTTTTTGAAACTCATTCCTTTAGTTAGAAGGATTTCAAGTTGACTGCTCACTTATGCCTCTGTTCAAAAGGGAGTTAGTGTCCCTTGAGTTCATATGGGTTTCTTTGAAAAATCAGCATATAGTATATAAATGTGAGAAATCCATATGTAATGTGCTACATATAGCTGGAGACTATTTTATATTCAAAGTGATGGAGCAAAATGGCAGAAATTCTATAGCTTGAATCTGTAACCATGGTAAAGTTTTATCTCTTTTGATAGAAAGACCGCCACTTGTTTTGAACTTGGCAAAAACTTGGTGTGTTTCTATGTGATGTGCTGGACTGTTTTGTAGATGACATCTGTGGCCCTTGAAGGTGATTTAAATGTTTGTTTTTCACTTATTTCAGATATTCAAAGATGGAAGCCAGAAGTAGCTCCCAGCTCCTGGTATCACTGATGCTTCTTAATATCTTCTGCTCACAAACACTGGCATTACCTCTTGGAACATATTCTGCCATGAGGTAAGGTGTCTTTTATCTTGAGAAGTTGCCATCTCTCTCCCAACTCTCCTGTGAAGTAGGATGAGGGGCCATATCCTGCTGACCACTTAAAGTTGGAGCTATTTGAAAATGAGTCTTTTTTACTTGGTGATCTTCAATGATATGATATTCTTATTCATTTTATTCCCCAATCAATTCCAGACTATAACATCAATGATTATAAAGGTGCCCTGAAATTCACTTCTCTAGCATCAGCTAGAGCAGTAGGATGTAGGACATGGGTAGGTCAGAACACATCCCCAAATAATCCAAAGGTAGGCTTTTTTTCTTTTCTTTCTTTATTAGAGTCTCATTAGTACAAAATATTTTTAAACCATCATTAACTTGGTGTACTTTCTCAGGTAACATCAATTATCTGCATGGTATTTTCATTTCAGTTACTTTCTTCTGGAATCCATTAGATAAAATTTTCAGGAAATATTACAGATATCAATATTGGTGTTTTTTCTTCCAAAAATTTTCTCTTTTAGCACTTGGGCCATGTTGTGATATTGTATATTACAGCCAACAAAGAAAAGATCTTTTTGGAGGTATAAATAACCTGACTCAAAGCTCTGAATCATAGATATTGACAGAATTAATTCAATATGAGGGGTTTTTTTTAAAGGAAATCATACATAGTATAAAACATTTGTAATATGATTTGATTTTTATCCCCATGTATTTAGTTATTCCATCTTCTATGATGGATGCCACATTTCAGAGCTTTAAAAAAAATTCTATACTAATTGAGTGGAGGTCAAGCAAATATTGTATCTTTCAGGTTTTCACATAAAGGAAATTTATGTTAAATCTCAAAAAGGAAAAAAAAAACTTGCCAGTCTGAATCTCTCCTTCTGGTTTCATAGATAAAATCCTTTGCCAGTCTGTATAACCCTTCCTTATTACTTAATAGTCAGACTTTTATCCAGCTGAGTAAAAAATGTTCTATTGTCAGGAAAACTCAATCTCTAAGGCAATCAATCAAAACAGGTTACTGTACGTCTCTGAAAGATGCCCAGAAAGCAGTCACTTCTGAGACAGAACAATGGCAGCACCAACAGATTATTCTGGAGTGTAAGACACAGAGTTATGGGTGGCCATCCACCTTCTTGGCCCAGGTTGCAGTCCTGAACAACATTACTTGCTGAGGGGTACATTCCCATATAGGATGCTACACCACTGCATATTTTAAGAACTCTGAGAAGATTGACACTTTCCTTAAGCACTCTGCTTTGAATAGGCTAACGTACTTAAATTGGCTCATTTCATGTATGTGGTTTTATTTTTCAAACCAACTTCCTAATTTCATTCTTAGAAACACAGTTTTATTTTTTAATTTGGAATATAACATGTTCATTTTTCATATGCATAGCTTCCCCATCTGCCAATTGTATAATGGTTTCTACCTGTAGTAAACGTGCTCCCATTCACAAATATAGAGGGCAGCTACCTGCCACATGCAGTGATTCCAAGAAACTACACTGGAGCTTATTAATCTTCACAGGAATGCTATTGGCTCATTTAAGAATGTGCATAGCTAGTCACAAATATCTAGGATGACATAGGCAGAGTCTATCTTTTCCAGGAAAGCTTAGGAAACAAGCTATAAGGAAAGCTCCTCTCTTGCTCTTCTCATTTTTATCCTGTTTTCAATCCAAGCAAATGGAAGAATAAGCTCTTGGTTTCTGGCAGAAGACTTTTGTTAGACACACGCCAAATACTCACCAACTACTGTTACACATAGGGCAAAGTTACCATATCCAGACAGTTCCACTTCTGCCTTAGGCAAGTCCCAGATGAAATCTCTTTGAGGAGTACAAGTTTTAGGAAATATAATAGCAGAAACAGGCTATGCATTGACCCATTTATAAGTATAGATTGCAACAAGCATATTGCTGTCGTGTAACGAGAATCTAAGGATCATTTTCTTGACTTAGTACATGCAATGAATGTCTTTCTTCAGGGAAAAAAAGTGTAAGTCAAATTCATATATCCAACTTACTCTTCCTCTTATTTTCCTAACACCCATAATGCAAATACACCCAATCTATATATTTGTCATTGAGCATATAAATACATTAGCATTACGTATGTTTTTCTGTGTATGTCTATATCTATATACATGTGACACACACACACACAAATGTGGCATATATAAGCAGGAAGAGATGAAGCAGGATAAAGTAGAAAGATTGGTGAACTAGAAGTCAGGAGACCTGGGTTTACATCTTAGCTTTGACACAGACTTCTAACTATATGATCAGAGGCAAGTCATTTAACTTCTGCCTGCCTCTTTTTCTTATTAGTAAGATAAAGGTAATAACATTGACACTATGCACATCAGTGGGTTGTTATGGGGAAAAAGAAGATGGGGTAAGGGAATAAGCATTTATATAGCGCTTCCTACATACCAGTCCCTGTGCTCAGTGCCTTACAAATGTTATCTCATTTGTTCTTTACAACAACCCTGTGTGCAGTAAGTGCTATTATTATCATTTGACAGTTGAGGAAAATGAAGCAAATAGAGATCAAGTGTGTTGCCCAGGGTCACACAGCTAAGTGTCTGAGTCTGGATTTGAATTGAAGTCTTCCTGACTCCAGGGCCAGCACTCTACCCACTGTGCCACCTGCTGCACTTTGTGAAACTTCAAAAGCTGTAATAAGATTTCCTCCTTATCTGTGTTAACAAACATAAATTCCTCCCATATCCTTATTCTTCCTGCTTTTTCCTTCTTTGCATATCTTTCCATCTTCTCTTTTTCCTTCCTATGTTTGACTACCTTTTCTGTCTTCCTCAGAACTTAATGCCCTTCTCCCTCAAATCTGCCCAAAACAAGGCATTCTCATCTTTTGTATTTCATTGTTTTTTCACACTCTTCCTTACCTTTTTCTTTTTTTAATGGTATTAATTTCTGACTCTCTTTTTATTTTCTCATTTTACCCCATGATAAGAATAGATCCTTCTGGCCTTGCTTGGTATTTTTTCAATTTGTACAATCTATATTGCAGAAACACAAACACACATACACACACACACACACACACACACACACACACACATGCAAATGCATGCACATCATGGGACAGCAAAGAATTATCTGTATTTATTACCTGTTCACTATTAATAGAGACTTCTTTTTTAGAGTACATCTGTAAGTGTCTTGCTTTGAATGGCTTTTAATGTTTCTAGAAATGTTTTGTCATGTGGTAGTTTATAGCAAGCTCATGGTGTTTTCCCTTCCAGCAATGGTATGCTGTTTGACGGCCCTAGTGAACCTAACCAAAATCCAGGTTTATTAAAGGTGGAAAATGATCATCTGGAAAGTTCATTACCTGAAAATGACTTGTCTTTTGGGGATGCTCCCAGAGCATTGATCAGGTAAGGTCATTTATACTCAGTTTTTTATCTGAGAATTTTAGATAGAATTCTGGTGCTGGAGTCAGGAAGACCAAAGATCAAATCTGTGGTAAGATACTCACTAGCATTCTCAACCTAGGTAGATCACAACCTCTGCTGCCTCAGTTTCCTCTCTGTAAACATATAATGTTGTTCTTAAGTTGCTTAGTTATATCTGACTCTTCATGACCTCATTTTTATGGTATTTTCTTGGCAAAGATACTGGAGT
Source organism: Phascolarctos cinereus (assembly GCF_003287225.1). NCBI lineage: Eukaryota > Metazoa > Chordata > Mammalia > Diprotodontia > Phascolarctidae > Phascolarctos > Phascolarctos cinereus. The sequence goes on along the minus strand of NW_027555958.1, from coordinate 100,138,713 downwards.
GGTTTACCATTTCCTGCTCCAGGGTTCCCATTCTACACTAAGGAAATTGAGGCAAACAGGTTAAGTGACTTGGCCAGGATCACACAGTTGCAAGTGTCTGATGCTGGCATGAACTCAGGTCCTCCTGTCTCCAGGCTCAGTACTCTATCCACCATATCACCTAGCTGGGTTGTGATAATGATAAGAAATCATATTTGTAAACTGTTTGCAAACCTTAAAATGCTATCTAAATGCTGGTTATTGTTATTATCATTATAATCATCATCATCATCATTATTAATACATTAAGATGCTGTATACTGCACTACTGAAGGCCACATGCCAGTACTGTGTATACCATAAAATTGGTCAATCTAGCTCATCACAGCTCATTCATATATCAGTATTTCTATATCTCCTACGGTTATGGGTTTGCTAGATACATTATGATGGGTCAGGTTGATCAAATTTTTCAATAGCACCCAGTTCTACAATACTCATAATGTTTTAGTCTGTGCCATCCACTAAGAACATTAAATGTTCAAGGGCTACATTGGAGTTGCTCTCCGTGTAGCCAAGAGATCTTAGCTCTTTCCAAAGAACCTTCAAAAACTATAGGTAGACTAAAAATTGAACTTGCTGTGTTGAAAAGTAGCGAGTTTCAGGGGTAGCTAGGTGGTGCAGTGGATAGAGTAGCAGCCCTGAAGTCAGCAGGACCTGAGTTCGAATCTGGCCTCAGACCAAACACTTGACACTTACTATCTGTGTGACCCTGGGCCAGTCACTTAACCCCAATTACCCCCCCAAAAAAAAACAGGAAAAGAAAAGAAAATTAGTGAGTTCCTCTTCCCTAGAAATATTTGTATTTGGATGATCATTTGTTGAGAATGGGAAAGCAATAGACTTGTTACTCATATTGGACTAGACTTGAATGTCTATTTTCATTCCATTATTCTATGACTGCAATTGTATTTTGTTCCACTCTCTTTAACACAATTAACTAATTAATTAAACAGTCAATAAGAAGTAAAGACAATGAATGCAATCATGTTAGAGAATGTGCTTAATCAGGTATGGATCCCTTCGAAAAAAGCAGAACACAAAGCTATATTTTTAACCATAGCTAGGTTCCTGCTATTTTCCAAAATATTTTAAAGCTCTAATTGGATATATGAGAACTTTGACAAGCAGAAGGCATTATCATAAAATTTGGATAAGAGTCATTTTGCATTTAAGGTGATGACTGGAATGAGAATTGTCATTTAAATCACTAAAATAATTTGTTAGCAATGTATTCCAAATAATTTTCTTCTTAGTATTGAAAGGTAATTCTTATTTCCTATTATGTTTCATGCAATTATAAATATCTTAACATTTAAATGACCTTTTCCTCAATTTTAGGAATAGGAGACAATTTGAAGAGGAATTAAAGAATCTCTTACAAGATGATGTTTTTAGACAATTAATTACAAATATTCTTCATGAATTAAATAAGTGAGTTATTTATTTTAACCAACTGCATTTTAAACTACTAGTCAAGAATTTATTGTTCATTAACTATGATATTTGATTTTTGTGTAACAAATTGATATTATTTTAAATGTGTGTATGTATGTGTATATATGCATGTTTGTGTGTGTATTTATGTGTATGTATGTATGTCTATATGAATGAGTGTTTGTGTGTGTGTATGTGTGTGTGTGTGTGTGTGTGTGTGTGTGAGTAAATGGACAAAGTACAAATACAAGATTTTATACTACATCTACTCATTGTAATGTAGGGACCTAACCCCAAGAGCACCATCTTCTCATGTTGGCTCATTGCTCTCACCTCTAGGGGTCACTCTAACTATACTCAGCATACTGCTCACATCTGGGTTACCCCAAATGTAGGTAAAGGAAGCCTCAACCTTCAGTACAATTAGTTGTGGCTGTCTAAGAATCTCAAAATGCATTTTTCCCTGGTCTCCCACAGTAAACAAAATGAACCCAAATGAGAACCCTGAAAGTGATGCTCAAGAAGCAGAGCTGAACTTCCCAACAGTAAGTCTTAAACATTAATCATTCTGTTCTAGGGACAATCACCTCACCCTCTAAGTCTAGAGCAAGGATGCACAGTGGACAAAGTACTGGGCCTGAAGGCAGGACAACCTGAGTTAAAATCTAGTCCCAGACATTTACTAGCTGTGTGACCCTCAGCAAGTCACATAACTTTTGTTTGTTTTATTTTCCTCAACTAAAATGAGGATAACATTATTGACCTCCCAAGTTTGTTGTGAAGATCAAATGAATAATATTTGAAAAGTACTTAGCGTAGTGCCTGGTATGTAGCAGACACTATATGAATTACTATTCTCTTCTCCCCCCTTCGATATCCAAGAGTCATTTTGCATGAACATGCTTCTTTCTTAGTGAAAATATCTCATAAGATTGGGGAACTTCATGGACCACTTCAGGCTATACAGTTCTGGTTTCTGTTGATGTAGAACTCAATCCAATAATCAGCTTAGAATAACTCATTTTGTTTTCTTAGTATCAGTTGTATCAACAGTTAAAAGTAAGCAGTTTGGTATTCTAAATGGTGCCCTGATTTCATTTTTCCCCTTCCTGCTCCCCCCCCCCATTTTTCTTGTGCTGAGATGTGGACCAGAAATTGAATTTCCTTTTTTTTTTTTTGGTGAGACAATTGGGGTTAAGTGACTTGCCCAGGGTCACTCAGCTAGTTAGTATTATGTGTCTAAGGCTAGATTTGAACTCAGGTCCTCCTCACTTCAAGGGCCAGTGCTCTATCAACTATGCCACCTAGCTGCCCCCTCAAAATTGAATTTCCTTTTCAGAACAAAATCATGATTTTTAAAAAAGTTTTTTAATTTTCTTTCTTAATCTAAAGTACTTCCTTACTCTTTCTCTCTGATTAGATATCTTCTTAATATATATGAATTTTTCTGAGGTAGAATACTAATGCTTCATTGTATAGAAGTGGCTAATATTTAATGCTATACCTGCCAGGCCTCTAATACTTCATTTCCTTGTGTCACGGTCACACTCTTTCAAAAGTAGACCCTTTGTGAGCTAGCATGATTGCTCACAGTGTGTTGATTAATCTTAAGATCTTTATTATAAAAATGAAACTAAGATTTTTAAATAAAATGAGATTTGTTCTTAAAATTATTTTTTTATTTTTCAGAGTTCTTGAAAGAAATCTATGATGAACAAATTGACTAGTTTTTTAGTTCTGCATAAATCTATCAAAAAGCATTCAATATCAAATGAAAACAAGTATATGCTGAAATGACAGTTGTGATTTATTTGCTTCTCATGTAATTAAAGTGGTGCTTACACTGTAAATACCATTTTAGAGATTTTTGGCTAAATATTTTCTTCAAATCAGGAAAACCCATAGCCTCATATGCTATGTATCCTTTCTTTTAATAAATGCATTGAAAAAAGCAGCACATGTTGGCATTCAATATTCCATGGTCCCTAACTTTTGTGAAGCATGGAAAGAGAAAAAAATATTATAAAAAACTGTGCTTTGAGGATCCATTTATAGACCATAATTCATGAACATAACTAAGACTGCCATCCAAAAAGCAAACTAATGTATTCTTTCATGTTCATATAACCTTGTTTTTTTTTAATCCAACTCTAAAAGACAGCCTTTGTTAAGGCATCATTAGAAACTATTCACTTCCCCAATTGATAAATGGTCAAAGGATATGAACATACAGTTCCCAGATGAAGAAATTAAAGCCATCTATAGTCATATGAAAAAATGCTCTAAATCATTATTGATTAGAGAAATGCAAATCAAAACACCTCTGAGTTACCACATCACACCTATTAGATTGGCCAACATGACAAAACAGGAAAATGATAAATGTTGGAGAAGATGTGGGAAAATTGGTACACTAATGCATTGTTGGTGGAGTTGTGAAATGATCCCACCATTTTGGAGAACGATTTGGAACTATGCCCAAAGGGCTATAAAAATGTGAATACCCTTTGATCCAGCAATAGCACTTCTAGGGCTATAATCCAAAGAGATCATACAAATGGGAAAAGGACCCACATGTACAAAAATATTCATAGCAGCTCTTTTTGTGGTGGCAAAGAATTGGAAACTGAGAGGATGTCCATCAATTGGGCAATGGCTGAGCAAGTTGTGGTATATGAATGTAATGGAATACTATTGTGCTATTAGAAATGATGAACAGGCTGACTTCAGAAAAACCTGGAAAGACTTGTATGGTCTTATGCTAAGTGAGCCGAACCAACAGAACGTTGTACACAATAACAGCCATGTTGTGCGGATGACTAGTATTGATAAACTTAACCCTTCTGAGCAATACAAGTATCTATGACATCTCCAGAGGCCTCGTGATGGAAAATGCTATCCACATCCAAAGACAGAACTATGGAATTTGAATCACTATTATTTTTTTTCTCTTCTGTTGAGTTTTGTTTCCTCTTTCTGATGGTTCCTCCTATTGGTTTTAATTTTTACTTACAACTTCACTAATATGAAAATACGTTTAATAGGAATGTAGATGTATAGCCTATAGCAGATTGTGTGCCACCTTGGGGAGGGTGGTGGGGAGGAAGGAGGAAAAAAATTTTAAACTCAAAAGCAAATGGAAGTGATTGTTGATAAATCAAAATAAATTAACAAATTTTTTTTAAAAAAGGAAAAAAAAGAATCTATTCACTTTTGGCTTTACAGTTTCCAAAGCATGCACATACACTGAAATAGATTCACTTTTGATTTAGGAGACTGACTTTATGGATATAGCTCCAGGGTATGTAACTCTCACTGGATTCTGGGTTTGGGGAGGTGTGCAATAACATTGGCATAGACGGGTGTGTTGCTTTACAGGAGAAAAGCTTTTCTCCATGGGCACTCATTATAAATCTCCAATATCATTAGCACTCTCATAGAAAAGGTAGACCCACAGAAAAAAAAACTATTTTTTTTCAAAATGAATGTAACTAATTAAATGTACACAATAAAAACATTTGATTTTCACTGCCAATATTTTTTATGTGTTTTATTCAACGAATCAGTTTAGAGGTTCATAGCCATCTATGAAAAGGACATTCAGAAAAATGTAGCTACTTAGAGAACTGACTAAAAAGTCATGACTCATAGACTGGCATTTACATGGAAAAAGCAAAGTCAAACAAAAATCTACATTTTGGGTTAATTCAAGTGTAGCCACCATAACCAATATAAAGGAATTCAAAAGTAAAGGCTAAATCACAAATACCAGATTCTGCCACTGGACTCACTATATCCTTTGCTTGCATTAGATCTGATTATGGCTACCCCATGAATATTTTCTATTGAGCACCAATTATGTGGAAGGCCTCATGCTAAGGATATTAAAAAAAAATAAAAAAGGATGAAGTGACATTCATGCCTTCAAGTAACATCCCAGTTGTGGATCTAAAAAATATGTACATGAAATATAATGAGGCCATAAAGCTACCAGAACCTACCAGAGGCTACAAGTGAGGAGGGAGAGATCACTATGGGCTAAGTGGCCAAGGGAGACTTTGCAGAAGAAATTGAGATCTGAATTGTCCTTGAAAGCATAGGTATAATAGTTTCATAGGTGGAGAGGATGAGAAGGTGAGAAAATGGAATAACAAATGGAAAGAATCACAGGGGATTCTTGAAGTATATTTGTTGGAGGAGCTGGACCAATTTGATAGAAATAGAATGTGTCCATCTAGAATATTAGTGTAAGATGAATTTGGAAAGTAGGGAGGTTGGGACATGATTGTAGAGGACCAAAATACCTGAATAAGTGGTTAGGACTTTAGTCTGTAGACAAGATATGAAGAAGCCATTTGACATCTTTTGAGCAATGAAATTGGTGCTTTAGGATCAAAATCTAGAAGTAGTGTGAAGAAATGAATCAGAAAGGGGAAATGACTTGAATCATCAAGACTAATATGAATGCTACTGCAATAGTGTAAATGTAAGAGCATGTGCATCTGGATTTCTGTAGTAACAGCTGAATGCAAAGGAAGAACAATAGATTTGAGAGGTAGAAAAAAAAAAGACTAGGACCTGATAGCTCACTGGATATTGGGGGTCATGGAAACACAACTATAAATAGATTCTTAAGAAACAGGAGATATTTCTACTCCTTTTTTTTCTTCTTTCACTCGTTCCAACATCCAGTACCACATGATTGGGAAAATACCATGCTTCCTGCGAGAGAAACCAAGGATCCAGCCCACTGTGGAACTAGGATAAAGTAGGCCATGGCACGGGACAGACACAGTAATCTTATGAAAAGACACTCCCAGAAAGGTACAATGCCAAGGAGCATAACCAAAATGGCAGAGTAAAGGCAAGGCCTCAACTGAACTCTTCCCTAAACCTCTTCAAAATATCTTTAAAAATTACTCTAAACAAATTCTAGAGCAGCAGAAACCACAAAAATATGAAGTCAAACAATTTTTCAGCCCAAGACAATGTGGAAGGGGTGCAGGAAAGGTCTGTTACACCTGGGTGAGAGTGGAGCACAGTCCAGCATAGGCCATTCTAGCATAGCCCCATTCTTAGCAAACCAGAAGCAGGCCTTGGAAGTGACTGAAAGAGCAGTGGTAGTGGCAGTCACAGCAGCTGCTTCTGATGCTCTCAGCCCATAGACGATAAGGAGGTCAAACAACAAATTAGAAGGAGATTACAGGGGTCTTTTTGCTAACATTGAGGCAGGATTCTTTTGCTTTACATATACTTAGATCTGAGTCACAGTCCTGGGTGGCTTTTCTGGGGTGTGAAGGAGAACTGGCATAGCAAAGTTTGTGGCAGCAGTAAAGAAGGAATCCTCCTCAGAGTTCCAGAGCAGAATAGAGTGCTTTAGGTCATTCAGAGACTAAAGCACAGGCCAGAAGAGGAGTAAGCACCTCTCCTTAGATCATACCACCTTGGAAGAACTGAAAACTTACAGGTCTCTAGAAGTATCTCTGAAAATAACTGCAAAAAATCCCTTGAGCTTGGGACAGTATACCCTCCACACTGGATGTAGATCCCTGCTTTAACAAAGAGTTAAAAGTCAAGTAGTAGGCTGGGAAAATGAGTGAACAACCAGAATAATCTCTGACTGTTGAAACTTGCTCTGGTGACAAGAAAGATCAAAATACACACTCAGAAGAAGACAATAAAGTTAAAGCTCCTACATCCAAAGCCTTCAAGTAAAATATGAATTGGTCTCAGGTCACTGAAGAGTTCAAAAGGATTTTGAAAATCAAGTAAGAAAGGTAGAGGAAAAATTGGGAAAACACATGAGAGTGATGCAAGAAAATCATGAAAAACAAGTCAATAGCTTGGTAAAGGAGACACAAAAAAATACTGAAGAAAATAACACCTTAATAAACAAAATGGACCAAAAAGTAAAAGAGGTTCAAAAAGCTAATGAGGAGAAGAATGATTTAAAAAAGCAAAATTGACCAAATGGAAAAGGAGGTCTAAAAACTCACTGAAGAAAATCATTCCTTAAAAATTAGAATGGAACAAATGGAAGCTAATGATTTCATAAGAAATCAAGAGACAATGAAACAAAACCAAAAGAATGAAAAAAAAGAAAACAATGTGAAATATCTCATTCCAAACACAAATGACCTAGAAAATAGATCAAGGAGAGATCATTTTAAAATTATTGGGCTACCTGAAAACCATGACCAAAAAAAGAGCATAGACATCATCTTTCAAGAAATTATCAAGGAAAACTGCCCTGATATTCTAGAACCAGAGGGTAAAACAAAAATTGAAAGAATCCACATCACTCCTTAAAAGAGATCTCAAAATGAAAACTGCCAGGAATATTGTAGCCAAATTCCAGACCTCTCAGATCAAGGAGAAAATACTGCAAGGAACTAGATAGAAATAATTCAAGTATCATGGAGCCACAGTCAAGATAACACAAGATTTAGCAGCTCCTACATTAAAGGATCATAAGGCTTTGAATATGAGATTCTGGAGGGCAGAAGAGGTAGCACTACAACCAGGAATCACCTACTCAGCAGAACTGCATATAATCCTTCAGGGGGAAAAGGGTACATTCAATGAGAGAGAGGACTTTCAAACATTCTTGATGAAAAGACCAGAGCTGAATAGAATATTTGACCTTCAAATACAAGACTCAAGAGAAGCTTATGAAGGTAAACAGAAAAGGTAAATCATAAGAGACTTAATCAGACTAAACTGTTTACATTCCAACATAGGAAGATAATATATGTAACTCATAAGACCTTTCTCAGTACACATCAGGGTAGTTAGAAAGAATATATAAAGCTAGAGGGCACAGGTGTGAGTTGACTATGAAGGGCTGCTATTTAAAAATAAAATTTAGGGGTGAGAGATGAATGTACTGGGAGGAAGAGAAAAAGAGAGGTAGAATGGGGCAAATTATTTCACATAAAAGAGGCAAGAAAAAGCTTTTACAGTGGAGGAAAGGAAGATAGGGAGAAGTGAGGGGGGGTAAGTGAACCTCATTCCCATCAGAACTAGCTTGAAGAGGGAATAACATACACACTCAATTGGGTATAGAAATCTATCTTAACCTACAAGGAAGTAGGAAGGGAAGGGATTAGAGAAGGTGGGGTGGTTGATAAAGGGGAGGGCAGATTGGGGGAGGTGACAGTGAGAAGCAAAACACTTTTGAGGAGGAATAGAGTGAAAGGAGAGAGAATAGAATAAATGGTGGGAATAGATTGGGAGGGGCAATACAGTTAGCAATTGTAACTGTGAAAAAACTTTTGAAGCAAGTTTCTCTGATAAAGTCCTCATTTCTCAAACATATAAAGAATTGAGTCAAATTTATAGAAAAAAAGCCATTCCCCAGTTGACAAATGATCAAAAGATATGTTTTCAGATGAAGTAATCAGAGATATCTACAGGCATATTTAAAAAATACACTAATTCACTATCGATTGGAGAAATGCAAATTAAAACATTCTAAGGCACTGCCTCATGCCTATTAGATCGGCTAATAGGACAGAAAAGGTAAATGACAAATGTTGGAGGGGATGTGGAAAAAATCAGACATTACTGTGCCATTGGTGGAGTTGTGAACTGATTCAACCATTCTACAGAGCAATGTGGAACTATGCCCAATAAAATCATGGATACCATTTGACCTAGAAATATCACTACTAGGTCTATGTCCCAAAAGATATTTTAAAAAATAAAGGAGAAGGAACTAACTATATAAACAAAAATACTTGTAGCTGCTCTTTTTGAGGGGCAAAGAATTACAAAGTGAGAGGATGCCCATAGATTGGGAAATGGCTGAACAAGTTGTCATATGTGATTATGATGGAATACTATTGTACTCTAAGAAATGATGAGCATGATGCTCTCAGAAAACCCTAGAAAGATTTGCATGAGCTGATGGAAGGTGAAATATACTGTATACAAAGTAACAGCAATATTGTAAGATGATCAGCTATGAATGACTTAGCTATTCTCAGCAATACAATGATCTGAGACAATTTTGAAGGGCTTATGATAAAGAAAATTATCTGTTCCCAGAGAAAGAACTCGTGGTGTCTAAATACAGATTGAAGCATACTTCTTTTTATTTTCTTTATTTTTCTTGGGGGTTTTTTGTCTCTGTTTTCTTTCACAACATGACTATTGTGGATATGCATGGCTACACATGTAAAACCTATATCAAATTGCTTGCCTTCTCAATGTGAGGGGGGCGGGAAGAAGGGTGAGAATTTGGAATTCAAAGTTCCAAAAACTAGATGTAAAAATTTTTCTTACATGTAACTGGGGGAAAATAAAATACTAAATTTTTAAAATGCCTCACAGAAGCCATGTACCCTCTTCCCAGAGGGGTTAAAATGGGTTGCAATTAGAATAAAATTGCTTGGTATGGCCAAGCAACCTATATGGAAATGACAAAGGCCAGATGCATGACTCCAAATGCCATCTTGGGGGAACAAATAAGTGTCTCCAGAATTGTAACAGAAATCATGTAGATGAAGTCCAACCCTGTTAATGACTATTAATGACCCTCTTCAGCACCTGCTAGGAAGAACTCCATTTTTGCCGCCAAAAAGGGTTAAGTACTAGATGCAAAAGAAATTGCTTTCTGTCTGGTCTTCTTAGCTGACAGGACAAGGGAAAATAGTATGGAAAATCAGTAGAGTGACATTTCATTGACAGTTGGGGAGGGGGGTTAAATATCTCAAATTATTAACTTTAAAATGTAAACATTTTTAAACAAATGTAACTTAAAATAATATTTCAGATGATCAGTTATAACATCACATATAATGTATCTCAGATAAAGACAGATCCCTTATACTTACAAAAATGTCCCAATTGTAAGCACTTAATAAACCCTGATGAAGAAGGAAAGGAAGAGGAGGAGGAAAAGGAGGTGAAGGAGACAATGAAATGACTTGGCTGTAAATAACAATTATATACTATTGTGTTAGGCATATAGGTCCTTAAATATTTGCTGATTGATATAATTTCCCTTAGCAGGATTTCTGATTCAGACTCACATGATACAGTCATCGACAGATTGGGAAAATGGAATATTTGCTTATCTAGTGTTCTTATTAAGAATGTGGTGCAGTGAACAAATATACTGGATTTGGAGACAGATGTGGTTGTTTAGTTATTTTCAGTCATTGCACAACTCTTTGTGATCCCATTTGGCATGATCTTGGCAAAAGTTCTAGAGTGGTTTGCCATTTCATTCTCATATTGCAAATGAGGAAACTGAAGCAAACAGGGTTAAGTGACTTGCCCAGGTCACACACTTGGTGTCTGAGGCCAGATTTGAACTTAGGAAGATAAGTCTTCCTGACTCCAAGCTCAGTGCTCTATCCACTTCACCACCTAGCTTCAAATCCTAGCTGTACTACTTGCTACTTGGTCGATTTGGGTCAAGTTAGTTAACCTCTTTGAGCCTCAGTTTCCTCATCTTTGATATGAGAGGAAATATTCTCTGAGGCCCCTTCCAGTTCAAAATCTGTGATCCTATGTTTCCTTTTCCTTTTTGCATGTTTCACCATCCCATCAAGGGGGAGGAAATTTTTTTAAGCAATAACTGCACACTTTAAAAATCTGTGATTTCACTGCTTCAATTATTTCCCTCACTGGTAAAAGTCACAACCCATAAGTGTATTTAGTAGACTGTTTTAGTGAGTTGCTATGGCCAAAAAAATTCATTCCAAGCCTTTTGGTGAATGATCTCCTGCAAAACTCTAAACAGAAGTGCTTAATCTTTTCTTTGTCATAGACTCTTTTCAGTATGGTGAAACCTATGGGGCCCTTCTTAGAATAATTTTTTTTAAATACATAAAACATAATACATAAGAAACTAATTATATCAATATACAGTTATAAAATTTATTTCTAAAAAATTCACAGACTCCAGTTTAAGAACCCTAGAGTCTAGTTGCTAGATAATTGACTCATGCTTGGACTGTTGAAATATCCTGCTGGTTGTTCTCCCCCGTCTCTAGTCTCTCACCACTCCATTCAGTTATCAAACTGATCTTCCTAGAGTACACGTGTGACCACGTCAGCCCTCTATTCAATAAATCCTAGAGTGGATCAGTAAACATTTGTTAAGTACCTGCTATGTGTAGAGAACCATGCTAAGTGCTATTTGTGGATACAAGACAGGTAAAAGACAGGACCTGCTTTCAAGTTCACAAACTAATGGAGGAGGCAACATGTAAACAATTATGTATAAACCAGATAAACTGGAACTAATTAACAAAGAGATGGCATTAGAATTAAGAAGGATATAGAAAAATTTCCTGTAGAAGATGGGATTTTGTCTGAGACTTGAAGAAAGCCAGGGAAGCCAGGAGAGCATTCTGGGTATAGGAGCAGCTAATGAAAATGCCCTGAGCTGGAAGATGGTGTATAGTGAATTAAAAATATAAGAGACCTAATTCTGGGTTGAATTCAATCTCATCATCAGCCCTATCCTGCAGAAGCTGCCTTGACCTAGTAACTGACTGAGGAAAGAGAAAGAGAGAAAAAAAATCTAGATTCCCTCCAATATTAATAGGTTAACAACATTTCTCTCAAGAGTCCTGTTTGAAGAACAGAAAAGAAAACAATATCACTGAATCTTGAAGTACATGGGTTGTAATAAGCATGAGAAAACAGGAAAGGGGGGGTGGGGTTGGGGGTCAAGTTGTAAACAGCTTTGGATGTCAAGCAGGATTTTACATTTCATGATGGAGGTGACAGGGAGTACCTGCAGTATATTGAATATGAAGATAAAATTTTTAGACTTTTAGGGAGATTAATTTGAAAGCTGAGTAGAGGATAGAATGGAATGGGGAGAGACTTTAGGCAGGGAAACCAAGCACCAGGCTATTGCAGTAGTCCTGGTGTAAGGTGATCAAGGTTTGCACAAGGGTGGTGGCACTGTCCAAGGAGAGAAGGAGGCATATAAGACAGATGTTACAAAAGTAAATATGGCAAAATTTACCAATGAATTACACATAAGGTAAAACATTAGAACCTATAGTTGTACATAGAATGATATATGTAATAATGTACCAAGAGTTACATTATTCAGAAAGCATCAAAAAAGGCAGTGTTCTAATAAGAAATGAAAACTTAACAGATAAAATCAAATATACATATAACATGTGTGAGACTTGAGAAAAGATGAAAATAACTTATTTTACAGATATTAAACTTCTGAGGCTCAATGTCTGAAAGCAGTACTCTGCAGGGACTAATCAGTAATCCGAGTGTTCAAATGATCCTCACGCTGTTCTAAAAGTCCCATCACATTTCATAAATCTCACTAAAAAAGACAGAGAAATTGTAATAATAGGAATGAAATACAAACAATTAAAGTACAAACAACATTGTTTTCCCATTACAATAACAATAAGCAATTATATGTAGTTAACTTTTCATAAGATTTCATGAGATTACATAGACAAAGACACACAGAACTCCCAAACGATTCCATTATTTTGATTCACAAGATGATCTTATTTTGAATTCCTTTGAAGCTTTTTCAGGAAAAACCCCTCTTGTGAAACATTGCTTCATAACCAGTAAAAGCCATTTAAATAAATACTATCTTACTATATTCACATTCATTTAGAGAAAAACAAAAACTGTTTCCTACCAAGAATGGGCGTGTTGGTTATTTACATAAGTTGAGTTGTTCCCTGTACCTTACATCTTGAACTTATTCACCATAAGCTGATACAAATCATTCATAATAACAACATTGCGTGTTCTTCATGGATTACCTAGGATCTTCCACCTCATAAAGTAAGGAAATCATCCATTCATCTCCGGGGAGAGTAACAATTGTGACATCTATCACCATACCTATGAGTTTGTTTTGTCCCATGTGAAAACCCTATAAAAAGGAGGGTGTTTCAAATGCTGGTCAGATTATAGTGAAGAGATTGACTCAGCTCAGGAGTTAGGAAGAGCAGTCCCTGTACCCAAGCTTAAGATCTTCAGTGAATGGTAAGGTCTTTTGTGGCTTCACAGGAATTCTCTGCATAGGAAGATTCTGAATATTAACCAGTATCATTGAGAGAGGAGCACACCTCATAACAGAGAGGGCATTGCAGGTCAGAGTGAATAGAAACTCGACTTGTATTTATCTTTTCCCTGGAACTTCCCACTGCTTATACAAAATGTTCTCTCTGTAGCAGTAAGTTTTCCATGTGTGTGTTTTTTTTTCTTTACAACACATCAATAACAAAAACCAAGTTTCTCAGGTAATACTGTGAAATAGGAAAGCTTATCTTATATAGGTTGCTTTTGTTTACTCTATTGATGTCTCATCTGCTTTCTTCTTCATTCAGTTTAAATTACTATTGCACAATTTCTCTTGTTTTAAGACTGACTTCTTTCTGTCTTACAGATGAAAATTCCTTAATCAGTAGTTGTGACAAGATTTTAGCTTGTGTCTTGTTCAAGCACTGAAGTTTTCATTTTATGCTCAACTGCTTCGTTATGAGAGTAATTAAGTCTTCACTTTTTGCAGTTTTAAATATTTTGTTTTGTTAATCCTCTTATAGAAGAACTTCAAATCCTGGGGGTTTTTTAGAAACTTATGTTAAGAGAAAGGATATAAATACCTTTTACTTCCTCCATACACGTTCTCTTTTCTAAAGGAATAAATGCTTGAATAATAATATACTCATCAATGGGAACTTGGCATTATTTTATGCTATTAATAGGTTTTAAGGTATCTGCAGGAGCAAGGGAAGAGGGTTCTAGAGTAATCTTTTTCTGTTTCAACAACTCTGAATACGTGTCTCTCCTAACTTTCTCCTCTTTACCAGATAATTAAAATAGAATTAGAGGAGACATCAATTATTCATTGGTCCCTTTTTTGAAACTCATTCCTTTAGTTAGAAGGATTTCAAGTTGACTGCTCACTTATGCCTCTGTTCAAAAGGGAGTTAGTGTCCCTTGAGTTCATATGGGTTTCTTTGAAAAATCAGCATATAGTATATAAATGTGAGAAATCCATATGTAATGTGCTACATATAGCTGGAGACTATTTTATATTCAAAGTGATGGAGCAAAATGGCAGAAATTCTATAGCTTGAATCTGTAACCATGGTAAAGTTTTATCTCTTTTGATAGAAAGACCGCCACTTGTTTTGAACTTGGCAAAAACTTGGTGTGTTTCTATGTGATGTGCTGGACTGTTTTGTAGATGACATCTGTGGCCCTTGAAGGTGATTTAAATGTTTGTTTTTCACTTATTTCAGATATTCAAAGATGGAAGCCAGAAGTAGCTCCCAGCTCCTGGTATCACTGATGCTTCTTAATATCTTCTGCTCACAAACACTGGCATTACCTCTTGGAACATATTCTGCCATGAGGTAAGGTGTCTTTTATCTTGAGAAGTTGCCATCTCTCTCCCAACTCTCCTGTGAAGTAGGATGAGGGGCCATATCCTGCTGACCACTTAAAGTTGGAGCTATTTGAAAATGAGTCTTTTTTACTTGGTGATCTTCAATGATATGATATTCTTATTCATTTTATTCCCCAATCAATTCCAGACTATAACATCAATGATTATAAAGGTGCCCTGAAATTCACTTCTCTAGCATCAGCTAGAGCAGTAGGATGTAGGACATGGGTAGGTCAGAACACATCCCCAAATAATCCAAAGGTAGGCTTTTTTTCTTTTCTTTCTTTATTAGAGTCTCATTAGTACAAAATATTTTTAAACCATCATTAACTTGGTGTACTTTCTCAGGTAACATCAATTATCTGCATGGTATTTTCATTTCAGTTACTTTCTTCTGGAATCCATTAGATAAAATTTTCAGGAAATATTACAGATATCAATATTGGTGTTTTTTCTTCCAAAAATTTTCTCTTTTAGCACTTGGGCCATGTTGTGATATTGTATATTACAGCCAACAAAGAAAAGATCTTTTTGGAGGTATAAATAACCTGACTCAAAGCTCTAAATCATAGATATTGACAGAATTAATTCAATATGAGAGGTTTTTTGAAAGGAAATCATACATAGTATAAAACATTTGTAATATGATTTGATTTTTATCCCCACGTATTTAGTTATTCCATCTTCTATGATGGATGCCACATTTCAGAGCTTTAAAAAAAATTCTATACTAATTGAGTGGAGGTCAAGCAAATATTGTATCTTTCAGGTTTTCACATAAAGGAAATTTATGTTAAATCTCAAAAAGGAAAAAAAAAACTTGCCAGTCTGAATCTCTCCTTCTGGTTTCATAGATAAAATCCTTTGCCAGTCTGTATAACCCTTCCTTATTACTTAATAGTCAGACTTTTATCCAGCTGAGTAAAAAATGTTCTATTGTCAGGAAAACTCAATCTCTAAGGCAATCAATCAAAACAGGTTACTGTACGTCTCTGAAAGATGCCCAGAAAGCAGTCACTTCTGAGACAGAACAATGGCAGCACCAACAGATTATTCTGGAGTGTAAGACACAGAGTTATGGGTGGCCATCCACCTTCTTGGCCCAGGTTGCAGTCCTGAACAACATTACTTGCTGAGGGGTACATTCCCATATAGGATGCTACACCACTGCATATTTTAAGAACTCTGAGAAGATTGACACTTTCCTTAAGCACTCTGCTTTGAATAGGCTAACGTACTTAAATTGGCTCATTTCATATATGTGGTTTTATTTTTCAAACCAACTTCCTAATTTCATTCTTAGAAACACAGTTTTATTTTTTAATTTGGAATATAACATGTTCATTTTTCATATGCATAGCTTCCCCATCTGCCAATTGTATAATGGTTTCTACCTGTAGTAAACGTACTCCCATTCACAAATATAGAGGGCAGCTACCTGCCACATGCAGTGATTCCAAGAAACTACACTGGAGCTTATTAATCTTCACAGGAATGCTAAGAGATGATGTCTCATTTCATGCTATTGGCTCATTTAAGAATGTGCATAGCCAGTCACAAATATCTAGGATGACATAGGCAGAGTCTATCTTTTCCAGGAAAGCTTAGGAAACAAGCTATAAGGAGAGCTCCTCTCTTGCTCTTCTCATTTTTATCCTGTTTTCAATCCAAGTAAATGGAAGAATAAGCTCTTGGTTTCTGGCAGAAGACTTTTGTTAGACACACGCCAAATTCTCACCAACTACTGTTACACATAGGGCAAAGTTACCATATCCAGACAGTTCCACTTCTGCCTTAGGCAAGTCCCAGATGAAATCTCTTTGAGGAGTACAAGTTTTAGGAAATATAATAGCAGAAACAGGCTATGCATTGACCCATTTATAAGTATAGATTGCAACAAGCATATTGCTGTCGTGTAACGAGAATCTAAGGATCATTTTCTTGACTTAGTACATGCAATGAATGTCTTTCTTCAGGGAAAAAAGTATAAGTCAAATTCATATATCCAACTTACTCTTCCTCTTATTTTCCTAACACCCATAATGCAAATACACCCAATCTATATATTTGTCATTGAGCATATAAATACATTAGCATTACATATGTTTTTCTGTGTATGTCTATATCTATATACATGTGACACACACACACACAAATGTGGCATATATAAGCAGGAAGAGATGAAGCAGGATAAAGTAGAAAGATTGGTGAACTAGAAGTCAGGAGACCTGGGTTTACATCTTAGCTTTGACACAGACTTCTAACTATATGATCAGAGGCAAGTCATTTAACTTCTGCCTGCCTCTTTTTCTTATTAGTTAAGATAAAGGTAATAACACTGACACTATGCACATCAGTGGGTTGTTATGGGGAAAAAGAAGATGGGGTAAGGGAATAAGCATTTATATAGCGCTTCCTACATACCAGTCCCTGTGCTCAGTGCCTTACAAATGTTATCTCATTTGTTCTTTACAACAACCCTGTGTGCAGTAAGTGCTATTATTATCATTTGACAGTTGAGGAAAATGAAGCAAATAGAGATCAAGTGTGTTGCCCAGGGTCACACAGCTAAGTGTCTGAGTCTGGATTTGAATTGAAGTCTTCCTGACTCCAGGGCCAGCACTCTACCCACTGTGCCACCTGCTGCACTTTGTGAAACTTCAAAAGCTGTAATAAGATTTCCTCCTTATCTGTGTTAACAAACATAAATTCCTCCCATATCCTTATTCTTCCTGCTTTTTCCTTCTTTGCATATCTTTCCATCTTCTCTTTTTCCTTCCTATGTTTGACTACCTTTTCTGTCTTCCTCAGAACTTAATACCCTTCTCCTCAAATCTGCCCAAAACAAGGCATTCTCATCTTTTGTATTTCATTGTTTTTTCACACTCTTCCTTACCTTTTTCTTTTTTTAATGGTATTAATTTCTGACTCTCTTTTTATTTTCTCATTTTACCCCATGATAAGAATAGATCCTTCTGGCCTTGCTTGGTATTTTTTCAATTTGTACAATCTATATTGCACAAACACATACACACACACACACACACACACATACATGCAAATGCATGCACACCATGGGATAGAAAAGAATTGTCTGTATTTATTATCTGTTCACTATTAATATAGAATTGTTTTTTAGGGTACATCTGTAATTTCTTGCTTTGAATGGCTTTCAATGTTTCTAGAGATGTTTTTGTCATGTGGTAGTTTATAGCAAGCTCATGGTGTTTTCCCTTCCAGCAATGGTATGCTGTTTGATGGCCCTAGTGAACCTAACCAAAATCCAGGTTTATTAAAGGTGGAAAATGATCATCTGGAAAGTTCATTACCTGAAAATGACTTGTCTTTTGGGGATGCTCCCAGAGCGTTGATCAGGTGAGGTCATTTATACTCAGTTTTTTATCTGAGAATTTTAGATAGAATTCTGGTGCTGGAGTCAGGAAGACCAAAGATCAAATCTGTGGTAAGATACTCACTAGCATTCTCAACCTAGGTAGATCACAACCTCTGCTGCCTCAGTTTCCTCTCTGTAAACATATAATGTTGTTCTTAAGTTGCTTAGTTATATCCGACTTTTCATGACCTCATTTTTATGGTATTTTCTTGGCAAAGATACTGGAGTGGTTTACCATTTCCTGCTCCAGGGTTCCCATTCTACACTAAGGAAATTGAGGCAAACAGGTTAAGTGACTTGGCCAGGATCACACAGTTGCAAGTGTCTGATGCTGGCATGAACTCAGGTCCTCCTGTCTCCAGGCTCAGTACTCTATCCACCATATCACCTAGCTGGGTTGTGATAATGATAAGAAATCATATTTGTAAACTGTTTGCAAACCTTAAAATGCTATCTAAATGCTGGTTATTGTTATTATCATTATAATCATCATCATCATCATTATTAATACATTAAGATGCTGTATACTGCACTACTGAAGGCCACATGCCAGTACTGTGTATACCATAAAATTGGTCAATCTAGCTCATCACAGCTCATTCATATATCAGTATTTCTATATCTCCTACGGTTATGGGTTTGCTAGATACATTATGATGGGTCAGGTTGATCAAATTTTTCAATAGCACCCAGTTCTACAATACTCATAATGTTTTAGTCTGTGCCATCCACTAAGAACATTAAATGTTCAAGGGCTACATTGGAGTTGCTCTCGTGTAGCCAAGAGATCTTAGCTCTTTCCAAAGAACCTTCAAAAACTATAGGTAGACTAAAAATTGAACTTGCTGTGTTGAAAAGTAGCGAGTTTCAGGGGTAGCTAGGTGGTGCAGTGGATAGAGTAGCAGCCCTGAAGTCAGCAGGACCTGAGTTCGAATCTGGCCTCAGACCAAACACTTGACACTTACTATCTGTGTGACCCTGGGCCAGTCACTTAACCCCAATTACCCCCCCAAAAAAAAACAGGAAAAGAAAAGAAAATTAGTGAGTTCCTCTTCCCTAGAAATATTTGTATTTGGATGATCATTTGTTGAGAATGGGAAAGCAATAGACTTGTTACTCATATTGGACTAGACTTGAATGTCTATTTTCATTCCATTATTCTATGACTGCAATTGTATTTTGTTCCACTCTCTTTAACACAATTAACTAATTAATTAAACAGTCAATAAGAAGTAAAGACAATGAATGCAATCATGTTAGAGAATGTGCTTAATCAGGTATGGATCCCTTCAAAAAAAGCACAATACAAAGCTATATTTTTAACTTTAACTAGGTTCCTGCTATTTTCCAAAATATTTTAAAGCTCTAATTGGATATATGAGAACTTTAACAATAAGAAGGCTTTGTCATAAAATTTGGATAACAATCATTTTGCATTTAAGGCGATGACTAGAATGAGAATTGTTATTTAAATCACAAAATAATGTGTTAAAATAGTGTTCCAAATACTTTTCTTTGTAGTATTGAAGGGCAACACTTATTTCCTTTTATGTTTCAAGCAAAATATAAGTATCTTAATCTCTAAATGATCTTTCCCCCACTCTTAGAAATAGCAGACAAGTTGATGCGGCATTCACAAGTGTATTACGTAAACTCCAGCAAGACCATGCTCTTAGAGAGTTAATAAAAAAACTTCTTCAAGAAGTAAAAGCGTGAGTTATTTAATTTTACTAACTGCATTTTAAACTACTAGTCAAGAATTTATTTTTCACTAACAATGATATTTGATTTTTGAGTAACAAACTGATATTATTTTAAATATGTGTATGTAGGTGCATATATATGTATGTGTGTGTGCATATATGTGTATCTATGTCTATATAAATGCATGTGCTTGTGTGTGTGTGTGTGTATGTCTGTGTGTGTAAATGGACAAAGTACAAATACAAGATTTTATACTACATCTACATTGTAATGTAGGGACCTAACCCCAAGAGCACCATCTTCTCATGTTGGCTCATTGCTCTCACCTCTAGGGTCACTCTAACTATACTCAGCATACTGCTCACATCTGGGTTACCCCAAATGTAGGTAAAGGAAGCCTCAACCTTCAGTACAATTAGTTGTGGCTGTCTAAGAATCTCAAAATGCATTTTTCCCTGGTCTCCCACAGTAAACAAAATGAACCCAAATGAGAACCCTGAAAGTGATGCTCAAGAAGCAGAGCTGAACTTCCCAACAGTAAGTCTTAAACATTAATCATTCTGTTCTAGGGACAATCACCTCACCCTCTAAGTCTAGAGCAAGGATGCACAGTGGACAAAGTACTGGGCCTGAAGGCAGGACAACCTGAGTTAAAATCTAGTCCCAGACATTTACTAGCTGTGTGACCCTCAGCAAGTCACATAACTTTTGTTTGTTTTATTTTCCTCAACTAAAATGAGGATAACATTATTGACCTCCCAAGTTTGTTGTGAAGATCAAATGAATAATATATGAAAAGTACTCAGCATAGTGCTGGTATGTAGCAGACACTATATGAATTGCTATTCTCTTCTCCTCTTTCTATATCCAAGAGTCATTTTGCATGAACATGCTTTTTCCTTAAGGGAAATATCTTCTCATAAGATTAAGGAACTTCATATTAGTGGACCACTTCAGGCTATACAGTTCTGGTTTCTGTTGATGTAGAACTCAATCCAATAATCAGCTTAGAATAACTCATTTTGTTTTCTTAGTATCAGTTGTATCAACAGTTAAAAGTAAGCAGTTTGGTATTCTAAATGGTGCCCTGATTTCATTTTTCCCCTTCCTGCTCCCCCCCCCCATTTTTCTTGTGCCGAGATGTGGACCAGAAATTGAATTTCCTTTTTTTTTTTTGGTGAGACAATTGGGGTTAAGTGACTTGCCCAGGGTCACTCTGCTAGTGAGTGTTATATGTCTAAAGCTAGATTTGAACTCAGGTCCTCCAGACATCAAAGGCCAGTGCTCTATCAACTGTGCTACCTAGCTGCCCCCTAGAAATTGAATTTCCTTTTCAGAACCAAGTCACAATTTTTTTTCTTAATGTAAGGTCCATCCTTACTCTTTCTCTATGATTAGATATCTTCTTAATATATATGATTTTTTCTGAGGTAGAATACTTATGCCTTATTGTATAGAAGTGGCTAATATTTAATGCTATACCTGCTAGGCCTCTAATACTTCATTTCCTTGTGTCACGGTCACACTCTTTCAAAAGTAGACCCTTTGTGAGCTAGCATGATTACTTATAGTGTGTTGATTAATCTTAAGATCTTTATTATAAAAATGAAACTAAGATTTTTAAATAAAATGAGATTTGTTCTTAAAATTATTTCTTTATTTTTCAGAATTCTTGAAAATCTATGATGAACAAATTGACTATTTTTTGATATCTACATAAATTTATCAAAAAACATTCAATATCAAATCAAAACAAGTATATGTTGTAATGAAAGTTGTGATTTGCTTCTCATGTAATTAAAGTGGTGTTTACACTGTAAATACCATTTTAGAGATTTTTGCCTAAATCTTGTCTTCAGGAAAACCATATTGCTTCATATGTTATGTAACTTTTCTTTTAATAAATGCATTGAAAAAGAAGCACACCCTGGCATTCAATATTCCATGGTCCCTGACTTTTGTGAAGCATGGAAAGAGAAAAAAATATTATAAAAAACTGTGCTGTGAGGATCCATTTATAGACCATAATTCATGAACATAACCAAGACTATACCATCTAAAAAGAAAACTAATGTATTCTTTCATTTTCAAATAACCTTGTGTTTTTTTGTTTTTTATTCCAACTCTAAAAGACAGCCTTTGTTAAGGTATCATTAGAAACTACTCACTTTTGGCTTTACAGTTTCCAAAGCACGTATATGCAATAGCATAGATTCACTTTTGATTTAGGAGATTGACTCTACAGATGTAGCTCCAGGGTATGTAACTCTCACTGGATTCTGGGTTTGGGGAGGTGTGCAATGACATTGGCATAGACAGGTGTGTTGCTTTACAGGAGAAAAGCTTTTCTCCATGGGCATTCATTATAAATCTCCAATATCATTAGCACTCTCATAGAAAAGGTAGACCCACAGAAAAAAAAACTATTTTTTTTCAAAATGAATGTAACTAATTAAATGTACACAATAAAAACATTTGATTTTCACTGCCAATATTTTTTATGTGTTTTATTCAACGAATCAGTTTAGAGGTTCATAGCCATCTATGAAAAGGACATTCAGAAAAATGTAGCTACTTAGAGAACTGACTAAAAAGTCATGACTCATAGACTGGCATTTACATGGAAAAAGCAAAGTCAAACAAAAATCTACATTTTGGGTTAATGCAAGTGTAGCCACCATAACCAATATAAAGGAATTCAAAAGTAGAGGCTAAATCACAAATACCAGATTCTGCCACTGAATGAGTAGTTTCACCAGCAATAGTGAATTGGACTCACTATATCCTTTGCTTGCATTAGATCTGATTATGGCTACCCCATGAATATTTTCTATTGAGCACCAATTATGTGGAAGGCCTCATGCTAAGGATATTAAAAAAAAATAAAAAAGGATGAAGTGACATTCATGCCTTCAAGTAACATCCCAGTTGTGGATCTAAAAAATATGTACATGAAATATAATGAGGCCATAAAGCTACCAGAACCTACCAGAGGCTACAAGTGAGGAGGGAGAGATCACTATGGGCTAAGTGGCCAAGGGAGACTTTGCAGAAGAAATTGAGATCTGAATTGCCCTTGAAAGTATAGGTATAATAGTTTCATAGGTGGAGAGGATGAGAAGGTGGGAAAACTGAAAAACAAATGGCAAGAATCACAGGGAATACTTGAAGTATATTTTTTGGAGGAGCTGGACCAATTTGATAGAAACAGAATGCGTCCATCTAGAATATTAGTGCAAGATGAATTTGGAAAGTAGGGAGGTTGCGATATGATTGTAGAGGACCTAAATACCTGAATAAGGTTAGGACTTTAGTCTGTAGACAGGATATGGAGAAGCACACTTGACATCTTTTGAGCAATGAAACTGCTTTAGGTGCTTTAGGATCATAATCTAAGAGCAAGGTGAAGAAATGAATCAGAAAGGGGAAATGACTTGAATTATCAAGACCAATAAGGATCCTATGGCGATACTGTAAATGTAAGAGCATGTGCTCTTCCTGTGGTGGATTTCTGTGGTGACAACCGAATGGAAAGGAAGAACAGTAGACTTGAGGTAGAAGAAGAAAGAGTAGGACTTGGTGACTGATTGGATATTGGAGGTCATGGAAACACAACTGTAAATAAATTCTTAAGAAGTAGGAAATATTTCTACCCTTTCTTTTCTTCTTTCAGTCTTTCTAATACCCAATACTACATGATTGGGAAAATGCCATGCTTTATACAAGAAAAGTCAAGGATCTGGCCCATTGTGGGACTAGGATAAAGTTAGCCATGGCACAGATCAGACACAGTCAATGATGTTATAAAAAGACTCCCTGAAAGGTTCAATGCCAAAAACAATCAACAGACTGAAAAAAAAGTAGTAATTTCTAAAAATGTTGTCTCCCAATGAGTTCTATGTTCAATGAACCATTTAATTCAATTTTCACGTTTAAGTTTTCCCTAAAATTGAAGCCACACAGACTGCTGATGGCTCAGTGGATAGAGCACTGGGCCTGGAGTCAATCAGGAAGAACTGAGTTCAAATTCATCCTCATACACCTTTTAGTTGTGAGATCCTGGGCAAGTCACTTAACCTCTGCCTGACTGATAAAAGGATCCACTGAATTCACTGGAGAGGAAAATGGCAAATCACTCCATATCTTTGCAAAGAAAACTCAATGGACAGCTATGGTCCATGAGGTCATGGAGAGTCAGATATAACTGTGCAACAACAAAAATTGAAGCCTGCTGCTTTTTGTCTGATCTGCTCTGGAGATATGAATCATAGCATATTCCATCCAATGAATATTATGTGCTTAATTAAAGCTCATATTTACAAAATACCTTAAGGTTTACATAGAATGGTGCATATATGATCTCTTTTGAGACTCAGAAAAGCATCTCAGGTGCAAACTACAGATATTTGTCTCCCCATTTTACAAATGGGGAATCAGAGGTTCAGAGAAGGTAAACAATTTGCCCTTCTTTACACAGGTAAGTACAACCCAGGTCTTCTTAACCAATGTGCTATCACCTGTATGTTAAGTTACCTTTCTAATTATAGTTATTAAATTGCTATGAAATTGACTTTTGGAGATTACAAGGACCTCAGAAATTTTCTAATCCAAATTCCTTTATTTTATAGATGAACATGGAGCTCAGAGTGGTGAAATGATTTCCCCAAAGTTATACAGATAGTAAATGTCAGAGGAAGGATAATGCATTGATGGATTTGTAATAAGAAGGTCTCCATTCAAATGTCAGCTAAGATATTCACTACTTGTGTGATCTTGGACAAGTCCCTTATCCTCTTAGTAACATTGAAGATTCAGGACCTAGCTAAAGCTTGGGTATGGGTGAGCACAGGGGCTGCTTGGCAGAAAGGGCAGAACTCACAGCTCATACTCAATGACATTCTTCATGCCTCATAAAGTTCAGGAATAAGTGTTATGCTAAATTATAGTCTATCATGGAGTTAATGGGTTTTTTTAGCTTACTTTATTAATTTATTTTGACTTATCAACAATTGCTTCCATAAGCTTTTGAGTTTTATATCTGATATAGGTTATACATACACATTCCGATTAAACATATTTTCACATTAGTGATGTTGTAAGAATTAGAACCAATAGGAGGAACCACCAGAAAGAGGAAACAAAACACAACAGAGGTGGATAGAGCACTGGCCCTGGATTCAGGATGACCTGAGTTCAAATCTGTCCTCAGACACATAATACTTACTAGCTGTGCAACCCTGGGCAAGTCACTAAACCCCACTGCCTAACTCCCCTCCCCCCAAAAAAAAGAATGATTGGCCAACAGGACAAGACAGGAAAATAATAAATGTTGGAGATGTGGGAAAATTAGAACACTGAAGCATTGTTGGTGGAGTTGTGAAATGATCCAACCATTTTGGAGAGCAATTTGGAACTATGCTTAAAGGGCTATAAAAGTGTGCATACCCTTTGACCCAGCAATAGCACTTCTAGGGCTGTATCCCAAAGAGATCATACAAATGGGAAAAGGACCCACATGTACAAAAATATTTATAGCAGCTCTTTTTGTGGTGGCAAAGAATTGGAAATTGAGAGATGCCCATCCATTGGGAATGGCTGAACAAGTTGTGGTATGTGAATGTAATGGAATACTATTGCGCTGTAAGAAATGATAAACAGGCAGACTCCAGAAAAACCTGGAAGGACTTCTATGGTCTAATGCTGAGTGAAGTGAGCAGAACCAGGAGAACATCGTACACAGTAACAGACAGGTTATACGATGACTAATATTGATAGATTAACCCTTCTCAGCAATACAAGGATCTAAGACATCTCCAAAGGCCTCATGATGGAAAATGCTATCCACATCCAGAGAAAAATATCATGGAGTTTGAATGCAGATCAATGCATACTATTCGCTATTTTTTTCTCAGAGTTGTTTTAATTTGCATTTCTCTAATCAATAGTGATTTAGAACATTTTTTCATATGACTAGTGAAGGCTTTAATTTCATCATCTGAAAACTGCCTGTTCATACCCTATGACCATTTATCAATTGGGGAATGACTTGTATTCTTATAAATTTGACTTAATTCTCTACATATTTTAGAAATGAGGCCCTTATCAGAGAGACTGGCTATAAAAATTCTTTCCCATTTTTCTACTTTCCTTCTAATCTTTGCATTGGCTTTGTTTGTATAAAAACTTTTCAATTTAATATAATAAGTTATATATTTTGTATTTCTTAATGTTCTCTATCTCCTGTTTGGTCATGAATTCTTCTGTTCTCCATAAATCTGATCGGTAAACTATTCCTTGCTTTCCCAGTTTGCTTTCAATATCAGACTTCATATCTAAATCATGAATCCATTTTGATTTTATTTTGGTATATGGTGTGAGATTTTGGTCTATGCCTAGTTGTTTCTTCTTCCTTTTTCCTCCTTCTTCTCCTTTTTTTTTTTTTGACTAAAGAGGCCATTCTTTGCCTCATTTGTTACTTGACTAGCCTTAATCACTGAATGGGTGTTGCCTCAGATAAATTGAGACTTGAGAAAGACCTTAGCTTAAAAAGGCCAAGGTCTCCCACTGCATCTGGGGTCATCTCTAGACATCCTGATATATATATTCAGTCCCTTGTATAATCTTCATAATTTGTTTTTAATTGGAAAAGCTATGATAGTTACCCTGAAGAAAGTAAAGCAAAGGGAATATGATAAGTCTGGAGCATGGATCAATTTGCTGCCTATGGACATTTTTTTCCCTTTTAGTCACAATCTACAAATATAATATTCCAGAATATAGTCTGGGAGACAATTCCAGTAATAATTTGTGGAAATTACCTCAAAAGATGTCAGAACTCAGTTTTCAGATCAAGAAATTAAAACTATCTATAGTCTTATGAGAAAATGCTTCAAATTACTATTGATTAAAGAAATGAAGTAGCCAATATTTAACTCTATATCTGCTCTAATTTAGGAACATAATCTAGGCCTCTAATACTTCATTTCCTTGTGTAAGAGTCACACTTTTTGAAAAGTAGACTCCCTATGAGCCAACAAGATTATCTACAGTATGTTGATTAACCTTAAGATCTTTATTATAAAAATTAAACTAAAATTTTTAAATAAAATGAGGCTGGTTCTTAATTTTTTTTTAATTTTTCTGAAGTCTTGAAAGAAATCTATGATGAACAAATTGACTATTTTTTGAGTTCTACATAAATCTATCAAAGAAACATCTTCAATATTAAAACCAAAACACATATGTGTTGTAGTGAAAGTTGTAATTTATTTGTTTCTCATGTAGCAAAAGTGGTATTTAACCAAAAAAATGGTATTTACAGTGTAAATATCATTTTATAGACTTTGACCTAAGTCTGGTCTTCAAATCAGAAAAACCCCATGGCTTCATATGCTATGTATCCTTTCTCTTGATAAATGCATCGAAAAAAGAAATGCCCCCTGGCATTTAATATTCCATGGTCCCTGACTTTTGTGAAGCATGGAAAGAGAAAAAAAATATTATAAAAAGCTGTGCTGTGAGGATCCATTTATACTATACCATCCAAAAAGAAAACTAATGTATTCTTTCATGTTCGTATAACCTTGTGTGGTTTTTTTTATTCCAACTCTAAAAGACAGCCTTTGTTAAGGCATCATTAGAAACTACTCACTTTTGGCTTCACTGTTTCCAAAGCATGCATATGCACTGTAATAGATTCACTTTTGATTTAGGAGATTGACTCCATAGATGTAGCTCTGGTGTATGTAACTCTCACTGGATTCTGGGTTTGGGGAGGTGTGCAATGACATTGGGATAGATGGGTGTGTTGCTTTACAGGAGCAAAGCTTTTCTCCATGGGCACTCCTTATAAATCTCCAATATCATTAACAGTGTCATAGAGAAAGTAGATCCAGAGACAACTGTTTTTTTTTTCCAAATGAATGTAACTAATGAAATGTAGACAACAAAGACATTTGGCAAACTCTTGACACTTACTAGCTGCACGATCCTGGGCAAGTCACTTAATCCCAATTGCCTTATAAAAAAAAAAAAGACATTTGGCTTCCACTGTAAATAGTTTTTATGTGTTTGATTCAATGAATCAATTTATCTGTGAGTCTCTAGGATCTAAGATATCAGTGCCACTGCCATCTATGAAAAGCACATTCAGAAAATGTAGATACTTAGAGAACTGACTAAAAAGTAATGACTCATAGATTGGCATTTACATGAAAAAATCAAATTCAAACATAAGTCTACCTTTTGGATAAATTCAAGTTTAGCCACCATGATCAATCTACATGGATTTAAAAATAGAGGCTAAATCACAAATACCAGATTCTACTGCTGAATGGATAGTTCCACCAGCATTAGTGAATTGGACCCACTATATCCTTTACTTGCTTTGGATCTGATTATGGGTACCCTGTGAATATTTTCCATTGAGTGCCAATTATGTGCAAGGCATCATGCTAGGGATACAAAAAGAAGGAAGAAATGCCATTCATGCCTTCAAGTAACATCTAATCATGGATCTAAGAAATATATACATAAAAAAAAAATGAGACCATAAAGCTACCAGAACTTACCAGAGGCTACAGGTGAGGATGGAGAGACCACTACGGGCTAGGTAGAGACTTTGCAGAAGAAATTAAGACTTGAATTGGACCTTGAAATTTTGGGTAGAATTATAGAATTACAGGCAGAATTAGTAGGTAGAATTATAGGCAGAATCACATATAGAGAGGAGGCAAAAGTAGGGAAAGTCCGAATAACAAATATCAGGAATCAGAGAGGATGCTTGAAGCATATTTGTTTGATGAACCAGACCAATTTAACAGAAACAGGATGTGTCCATCTAGAATATTAGAGCAACATGAATTTGGAGAGGTAGGGAGGTTGGTACATGATTGTAAAGGACCTAAATACCTGAATAAGGCATTAGGACTTTAGTCTGTAGACAAGATATGAAGAAGCCATTTGACATCTTTTGAGCAATGAAACTGGTGCTTTAGGATCATAATCTAGGAGCAATGTGAAGAAATGAATCAGAAAGGGGAAATGACTGGAATCATCAAGACTAATATGGATGCTATTGCAATAGTGTAAATGTAAGAACATGCATATCTGGATTTCTGTGGTGACAACTGAATAGAAAGTAAGAACAATAGACTTGAGAGGTAGAAGAAGAAAGAGTAGGACCTGATAACTCATTGGATGTTGGGAGTAATGGTAAAAACAACTGTAAAAAAATTCTTAAGAAGGAAGAAATACTTCTACTCCCTTTTTTTTTCTTCTTTCACTCTTTCTAATACCCAGTACTACATGATTAGTAAAATGCCATGCTTTATGCAAGAGAAGCCAAGGATCCAGCCCACCATGGAACTAGGATAAAGTTGGCCATGGCACAGAACAGACACAGTCAGTGATCTTATGAAAAGATTCTCCCTGAAAGGTACAAAGCCAAGGAGGCATAACCATGATGGCAGAGTAAAGGAGGGACTCAACTGAACTCTTTCCTAAACCTCTCCAAAATACCTTTTTAAAAAATGACTCTAAATAAATTCTAGAGCAGCAGAAACCACAAAAAGATGAAGTCAAACAATTTTCCAGCCCAAGACAACTTGGAAGGTGTGTAGGAAAGGTCTGTTGCACCTGGATGAGAGTGGAACACAGTCCAGCATTGGCCATGCCAGCATAGCCCCATTCATAGCAAACCAAGAACAGGCCTTGGGAGTGACTGAATGAGCAGTAGTAGTGGCAGTGGCAGCAGCTGCTTCTGACGCTCTCAGCCCACAGGTGGTAACGAGGTCAAACAACAAATTAGAAGATTACATGGGTCTTTTTGCCAACACTGAGGCAGGACTCTGTTGCTTTACCTATACTCAGATCTGGGTCACAGTCCTGGGTGGCAGTCCTGGGACTAGGAAGAACATTAGGGTAGCAAAGCTTATGGTCACAGCAAAGGAGGGGACCTTCCTTACAGTTCCAGGGAAGAAAAGAATGCTTGTGGTCACTCAGAGACCAGAGCACCTTGGAAGAACTGAAAACTTGCAGGTCCATAGAAGTACCTCTAAAAACAGCTGCAGTGTATAGAGCTCCAGCCTTGGAGTCAGGAGGACCTGAGTTCAAATCCAGCCTCAGACACTTGACACTTACTAGCTGTATGACCCTGGGCAAGTCACTTAACCCTGATTGCCTCACCAATAAAAAGGTAAAAAATTTTAAAAAAGATAAATCAAAATAAATTAATTTCAAAAAAGAACTAAGTCTGTTATCAATAAATTCTATATTTATTTTTTTTAAAAAACTGCTGCACAAAATCTCTGAAGCTTGGGACAGTACACCCTCCACCCTGAAAGCTCTACTTTAACGAAAAGTTAAAAGCCAAGTAATAGGCTGGGGAAATGAGCAAAAACTCTGACTATAGAAAGTTATTATAGTGACAAGGAAGATCAAAACACACACTCAGAAGACCACAAAGTCAAAACTCCTACATCCAAAGCCTCCAAGAAATGTATGAATTGGTCTCCAGCCAAGGAAGAGCTTAAATCAAGTAAGTGAGGTAGAGGAAAAACTGGGAAGAGAAATGAGAGTGATGCAAGAAAATCATGAAAAAGAGTCAACAGCTTGGTAAAGGAGATCTAAAAATATGTTGAAGAAAATAATGCCTTGAAAAATGGACTAGGCCAAATAATAAAAGAGGCCCAAAAAGCCAATGGAGAGAAAAATGCCTTTAAAAGCAGAACTGGCCAAAAAGGAAGTCCAAAAGCTCACTGAAGAATTCCTTAAAAGTTAGAATGGAGCAAATGAAAGCTGATGACTCCATGAGAAATCAAGACATTGCAAAACAAAACCAAAAGAATGAAAAAATAGAAGACAATGTGAAATATCTCATTCCAAAAACAACTGACCTGGAAAATAGATCCAGAAGAGATCATTTAAAAATTATTAGACTACCTGAAAACCATAATCCAAAAAAGAGCATAGACATCATCTTTCAATAAATTATTAAGGAAAACTGACCTGATATTTTAGAACTAGAGGGTAAAACAGACATTGTAAGAATCCACCAATCACCTCCTGAAAGAGATTCCCAAAGGAAAACTCCTAGGAATATTATAGCCAAATTCCAAAGTTCACAGGTCAAGAAGAAAATATTGCAAACAGCTGGAAAGAAACAATTCATGTATTGTGGAAACACACTCAGGACAACACAAGATTTAGCAGCTTCTATATTAAGGGATCAGAGGGCTTAGAATATGATAGTATGGGGGCAGCTAGGTGGCGCAGTGGGTAGAGTTCCAGCTTTGGAGTCAGGAGGACCTGGGTTCAAATTCAACCTCAGACACTTGACACTAGCTGCATGACCTTGGGAAAGTCACTTAACCCCGATTGCCTCACCAAAAAAAAAGAGAATATGATAGTATGGAGATCAAAGAAACTAGGAGTAAAACCAAAAATCACCTACCCAGCAAAACTGAGTGTAATCAATGAGGGGGGGGGGGAGAATTGGTATTCAATAACATAGAGGAAATATATTCTTGAGAAAAAAATAGAGCTAAATAGAAAATTTGACTTTCAAATACAAGACTCAAAAGAAGCATGAAAAGGTAAACAGGAAAGAGAAATCATAAGGGACTTATTAAAGCAGAACTGCTTACATTCCTACATGGAAAGATATTTGTAACTCATGAGACCTTTCTTATTATTAGGGTATTTGGAGGGAATATATATAGACAGAGGGCACAGGATGAGTTAAATATGAAAGGATGATATCTAAAAAATAAAATTAAGGGGTGAGAGAAGAATGTGCTGGGAGAAAAAGAAAGTGAGAGGTAGAATGGGGTAAATTACCTCACATAAAAGAGGCAAGAAAAATCTTTTACAGTGGAAGGGAGGAGAGGTGAGAGGGAATGAGTGAACCTTGCTCTCAACAGATTTGGTTTGAGAAGGGAATAACATACACACTCAACTGGGTATGGAAATCTATCTTACCCTACGAGAAAGTAGGAGGAAAAGATAAGGGGGGGGGAATGATAGAAAGAAGGGCAGATTGGGGAAGGGGTAATCAGAAGGAAATATTTTCAGGAGGGACAGGGTCAGAGGAGAGAATAGAATAAGTAGGGGGCAGAATAGGATGGAGGGAAATATAGTTATTCTTTTACAACATGACTATTATGGAAGTGTTTTGCATGACTAAACATGTATAGATAGCCAGTATCAAATTGCTTGATTTCTCAATGAAATTGGGTAGGGAGGGAGGAAGGGAGAGAATTTAGAACTCAGAGTTTTTAAAACGAATGTTAAAAATTGTTTTTGCATGTAACTGGGAAATGAGATACACAGGCAATGGGTATAGAAATCTATCTTACTCTACAGGAAAATAGAAGGAAAAAAGGATAAGAGAAGGGGGGAAGAGTGTGATAGAAGGGAGAGCAGATTGGGGGAAGGGGTGATCAGAATGCATGCCATCTTGGGGTGGGGGAGGGAAAAGATGAGGAGAACATTTGGAACTAAAAATCTTGTGGTAGTGAATGTTGAAAACCAAAAATAAATAAATTTTGAAAGAAAAAAAATTGTTTTTACATGTAACTGGGAAAAAATAAAATACTAAATTTTAAAAAAAGGTACAATTCCAAAAACAATCATCAGATTAAAAAAATACAGTATCTAAAAAAGGCATGTCCAAATGAGTTCTATGTTCAATGAACCATTTAATTCAATTTTCATGTTTAAGTTTTCCCTAAAATTGAAGTCACCCGGACTGCTAATGGCTCAGTGTATAGAGCACTGGGCCTGGAGTCAATCAGGAAGAACTGAGTTCAAATTCATCCTCAGACACCTTTTAGCTGTGTGATCCTGGGCAAGTCACTTAACCTAAGTTTGACTGATAAAGGATACACTGAATCCACTGGAGAAAGAAATGGCAAATTACTTAATTATCTTTGCCAAGAAAATCCAATAGACAGCTCTGGTCATGAAGAGTCAGACATGATTATACAACAAAAAAAAATTGAAGCCTGCTGCCTTTTGTCTGATCTGCTCTGGAAATGCGAATCATAGCATATTCTGTCCAATGAATATTACGTACTTAATTAAAGCTGATATCTATAAAATGCCTTAAGGTTTGCAAAGAATGTTGCATACATGATCTTTTTGAGACTCAGAAAAACATCTCAGGTATACACTACAGGTATTTGTTTCCCCATTTTACAGATAGGGAGTCAGAGGTTCAGAGAAATTAAGCAATTTGCCCTTCTTTACATAGTTAGGTGTAACCCAGGTCTTCTTGACCAATGCGCTATCACTTATGTTATGCTATCTCTCTAATTATAGTTACTGAATTGCGATGAAATTGACTATTGGAGATTACAAGGACCTCAGAAATTTTCTAATCTAAATTTCTTTATTTTATGGATAAATATGAAACTCAGAGTAGAGAAATAATTTGCCCAAAGTTATACAGATAGGAAGTAGCTGAGGGAGGATAATGTATTGGTGGATTTGTAATATGAAATTATCTGTTCAAATATCAGTTAAGATATTCACTCCTTGTGTTGCTTATCCTTTTAGTAACATTGAAGATTCAGGACCTAACTAAAAATTGGGTATGGGTGAGCACAAGCACTAATTGGCAGGAAGGGCAGAACTCAGAGCTCATACTCAATAACATTCTTCATGTCTTATAAAAGTTTAGGAATAAGTGTTAAACTAAATTAGAGTCTATCATGGAATTAATTTTTAACCAAAAAAAAAAATATAGATATATATATATAGATATATATAGATATATATATAGATATATATAGATATATATATATAGATATAGATATATATATATATATATTCCTAAAAGTTCTTTCTATTGCATAAGATATGGATTTCAGTATAGTCAGTTTAGAGGGATATATCTTGGCTGAACACATTGAAAGTAACACTGTCAACCTCAATCGCTTTCCCTCAGAATACGTCTTTTTCCCCCCAATAATCACTTTCCCTCAGAATACCTCTTTACCTCACAGCAAAGGTAAGAAGAACACAGTATTAAAGTTTGTTCTGAATATATTTATTGCTACCTAGAAACACTAGGGCCAAAGATAGAAAGAAACTTTCTAAAATACAAATAAATTAATTGAAGAAGCAGATTTAGGGGAAGTCTTATAGGGCACAAAACTTAGGTCCCAACAATGCTCTTCTTTATTTTCTCCCTTCCTCCTCTCAGAGATTAGACTCTAAAACTTAAATCATTCTGGCTCTCATTGATTGGCCAACGATAGGTCCTAGCCCAAGCCCTACCTGGAACTTATTTGTGTCCTGGTGGCTCAGAATGAGTGTAAATAGCAATTGTTTCTGTTTTGGCCAGAAAGCCTAAGGGCGTTCCCCTCCCTGATTGTTCCTTTTTTTTTTTTTTTTTTTGGCTTTTTTTGACTAGGTAAAAGAGGCCAGTCTTTGACTCATTCCTTACCCAGCCTTAATCACTAAATGGGTGTTGCCTCAGACTGAGACCTGGGAAAGTGTAGAGGGCTGGCTTTGGGGAGTTGAAGGGCTTAGGCCAGCCTGGGTCTTATCTGTAGATTGTACTAAGCTGTGAAACTCAGGACTGTTCTGTCTCTTGAGAACAGGATGCAGGAAGGGAGGAAATGGAAAGGGTACAGGACAGGACGCAGGAAAGACAAGGTACAAGGAAGTAAGGAAATCACTTAATTAGGTTTGTGCTTTTCACGGAAAATATTGTTACTATTGCTTGATCGAGTACTATATAAGCCTGAGCCCCCAGATCAATAAACGAAGTTTGTTCTTCACATCTTCCACCTGGCCTGTGATTCTCTCTCTTCACACTCTGCCGGCATCAGACCACAGCCGTGGACACAGGCGCTTGAGGCAGGAAAGACCTTAGCTTAAAAAAGCCAAGGTCTCCCACTGCATCTGGGGCCATCTCCAGTCATCTTGATCTATATGTTGCCATTGGACTCAGATGGCTCCAGGGGAGAAAGTAAGGCTGGTAACTTTGCCCAGCCCTCTCTCACTTAAACCAATTCACTTGCAATCATGGTATCATCTTCCTGATGTCATGGTCCTCTTCAAGAATGAAGGACAAACAACAACTTATTAGCAACATAGCCCACTATGTGGGCATGAATTGGAAACTGTTGAGGGCCGATCTTAAGAGTCTGATAAGGGTTTAAGATCCAAGGCAGAGTTTGACCTCTGCTCAGGCTTTCACCCCAAAGGGCTCAAAGGATTAAGTGGTACGGGTCCCCAAATTCCTTCCTGGTAAAGAAGTCACTGAGATATCCCTTCTCTCTCTTTGAACCTTAGGTTTACATATTTACTCCTCTATGCAGGTGGCGCCTAAGCGCCTGGGAAAACCTTGGAATCTACAGCCCAATCTAGGAACCCTGATAAGGAGGAAATTCATGATTGTTACATCCTCAGCAGATGTTCTGGGGAATATCTCACGGGGAGGACTCTTTGAAGTTAGGCTACATTTTCCCTATATATTCTGTGCCCTCAGATGAATAAACTGAGTCAGTAATTCTACTCCGCCTGGCCCATGTCATAAGTTATTTCACGCCTCTCCGTTCGGTGTACAATCTGGTTGCGGGCAACAGGAAACAATTCTAATGTGCTTCCCTGAGAGAAAACAAAGAAAATAGTACAAATGGTATGCCAGATAATGGTCTATGGCTACTAGGTTTAAATGTAAACTGAATAAAAACTCATATAGGACTTTGTTATCTCAATAAGATGAGCTTTTCTGAATTTTTGATCCTATAAAATACAGGATAAAATTTTTCAGTACTATTAAATTCCTGTAGAATTCCTTTGATACTATATGTTTTTTTCATTGTCTGGAGTCTTTAAAAAATAAAATAAATTCCAATGCTGAAGTAATAGATAAACAACATAGAAAAGTTGAAAATATATTGGAGTTCTTAAGAGTTCTTCTAAATGTGTCCAGAAGAAGATAAAGAAGAAGATGAGTGGTTCAAAAATCATGTCATACAAAGATAGTCTGAAGGAACTGGGGATGTTCAGTTTGGTGAAGAGAAGACTTAGGTAGATATATCTGATCCTTGTTTTCAAGTATTTGAAGACTTGTCAGCTGGAAGGCCTGTCATCAGGAAATCAATCCATTCTACTTTGCCCAAAAGTCAGAACTAGATGCATGGTACTTTTAAGAAAGCGGATTATGATTCAGTGTTAGAATGATGACAATCAGAGCTGTCCAGAAATGGAACAGGTTGGACAACACTGCGAGTTGACTGGTCACTGGAGGTATTCAAACAGATGTATGTTGTAGAAGGGATTAATGCTTCAAGCAAGGGTTGGATTTGATGACCTTTCAAATACAAGATTCTATGAGTCTATGATTTGGAGAGTCTGGGGTCAGCTAGATAAAGACAAATATAGAGATATGGCGTCTAATCACAGGTTCCAAGTAGAGAGAGACAGAGAACTTGCCTAATCATAGTTTATTGATATTAAAAAAATACAGAGTGAGTACATTCCTTTATACTCTAAAGTATACCTGCCACTCAGGTATAGTTACAAATGCACCAATCAGAGTAAAGCAATTCCATGCACACAAAAATATAACGACTAGAAATAAACCAGATGCATACCTTTGGTGCTTGGGGTTTGCATCTTATGATTCGCCAGTTACTCTGATTGTTTAGAGTTGACTTTCTACAAATACATATATACATAAAAACATACTCTTCCCCAATTTGGCCTATTAACATCTTTGCTTGTAATGTAAGAGATTAATCAAGCAAGTAGAATCACTCTAAATCTCCAGATAAACTGAACTTCATAACACGGTTATTATCTAATGACTATTACATGCATCCCATAAAATAACATGTGCTTTCAAAAGACATACATGTTTGTGATTTGCAGGAAACAAAAGATATGGCAAGAGGAACATTATACTTGCCAAGCCTTTTAGGAAAAATTTTGTGATTCACTGATGAATAGTAACATAATCAGAGTAAGTACAGTGAGGATGCAGTTAATAAGGTCAGAGAGCAGTAATTCAGATCAAAATCTTCTTTATCTCAGCAAGTTAAAATAGATTTCTCTGAAGCTTTTATTTTATTCATATAAAAGGTATTACTGCTGAAGGACCAGAAGAATATATTTAATGAGCAATAGCCAGTTAGCACATTTTTGTACTATATTTGAAGTGCAATAGCCATAAAAAAATAATATTCATAAAGCCTCTACACAAAGGCTTAATTTTTTAGAAACTGTGAAATGTAGATCACAACTCCTGACTTCTGAGCAGAGAGGTATATTTTGTTTCACTTAATATATGATATTGCTGAAGTCAAATAGACAGTGAAGATTGTACAAAGGCTCCCAATACAATAAAAGATACATCAAATAGCATGAATATGCCATTCACACAGACTCAACTATTCTTTCCCTCTCCCCCACCTCTCAGTATTGTTCCCTTCCAACAGCGATCCAGTTACAATAGATTTTGAGTAGATGCAGTGGTTGAGGTATGTATGAAAACCCCTTTCTAAGAATATAGATGGAATTTCCAAAACAGGATTGTAGGCTAAATAGTGTCTTCAGTTCTTTCTTTGACATCACAGTGCAAATTCAAAGAGGACTAACTTTTTGATAGAATGAATTAAAAGTTGTACCCATTCAGAATTCCAATGAAGTCCTGAACTAGTGTGGTGGTAGTAGGGGCAGCTAGGTGGCACCATAGTGCATAGAGTGTTGGGCCTGAAGTCAGAAGACTCATCTTCCTGAGTCCAAATCTGGCCTCAGACACTTACTTGCTATGTGATTCTGGACAAGCCACTTAGCCCTGTTCCTCAATTTCGTCATCTCTAAAATGAAACGGAGAAGAAAATGACAAGTGACTTCAGTATTTTTACCAAGAAAACCCCAAATGGGGTTACAGAAAGTTGGACATGCCTGAAAATGACTGAACATTAATAAAAACAAAGGGCAAATTGAGAGAAGGAGGTGGATATGAGAGAAGTTGTGTAGTTAGAGCTGACAAGACAACAACTAATTAGATACGATGTATTGGGGTGAGGGGAGAGAAATCAAGAAGGATTCTAAGTTCATGAACCTGAGTGACTGCAAGGAACTCCTGTGTGATGCTTTCAAGGAAATTTGAAATTTGTTGAGCTCAGAAGGGAACTTAATCCTGTAATTCTAATCCTCTCCTTTTGTAGAGGAGGAAATTGAAGAGAAACAGGATTTAAGGTCAAAGAGGCCAGCATCTGTAGCGATAGACTCAGGTCTTATGTCCAAGTTCAGCATTCTGTGATAACATCTCTACTATTTTTTTTAACTTATAAAATTTTCTTTCCACAAATATACACACACACACACACACACACAAACACATATATACACACGCACACACACACATGCATTATTTCTCATGAAATTCAAGAATTCATCTCAGACTCCCAGTTGACTTACATTGCTAGTAGATGAAGTATGCTTAAGGAACAATAAGAAAGCCAAATCCTAAAGTAAAGTGTAAGAAGATGGCAAAGGTAAGAAAGGGCCAGGTTGTGAAAGGCCCTAAAAGCCGTAAGATTTTATATTGGATCCTGGAGGTAATAGGGAGCTACTGGAATTTATCAACTGGGGTGCTGACATGGTTGGAGCTGTCATTTTAGATCACTTTGACAACAGATGGGAGGATGGACTGAAGTGAGAAGAGACTTGAGGCAGGAAGACCAACCAGAAGGCTATAAAGACTTGGCCTTGGAGTCAGGAAGAACTTGGTTCAAGTCTTATCTTTGACACATACTGAGTGATTCCTAACAAGTCATTGAAAGTCTCAGTTTTCCCCAGGAAATTCTCTAAGACTTTAAGCTACAGAGTAGGTGGCAATTTGAACTGGCAGCAGGAGTTTCCTCATCAAGAATTCCCTGTATCAATGAAATTACAGTTCTAGTCCTCCCAAAAATTAAGTCAACAAGGTTTGCTTCTAATTTTAGGAACTTATAGTTAGCTGCTAGGTGGTGAAGTAAATAGAATGCTCAGCCTAGAGTCAGGAAGTCCTGAGTTAAAATCTGGCCTCAGACAATTTCTAGTTGTATGACCCTGGACAAGTCAGTTAACCTGTTTGCCTGGGTTTCCTCATCTGTAAAGTGAGGCTAATAACAGCACCAACCTCCCGGGGTTGTAGTGAGGATTAAATGGGATAATAGATGTAAAGTGCTTAGCACAGTTCCTATCACATAGTAAGTATTATATAAAAGGTATTATTATGTGTTACATACACAATTATTATACAATATTATTATTATTATCATTATTATTATTATTATTATTATATTATTATTATTATTATTAGGAAATCCAAGAGATTTCTGGAAAGCAAAAGTTACCTAGTCTCAGTTACCTAGAGCTATCTCTTCCCCTTCCCTTAAAATCTGTTCCTATAGAAATTTTGTTCTTGTTTCTTCTATATATTTGGCTTGACTGCTTCCTGAAACATAAGTGCCTGCCACTGGTTGTGGCATTAAGAATCCATGCTTCCAGATGCTTGTTGGGCAACATGGAGCCAAAAAAAAAAGTGGTAAGATTTAATTAAGGCCTATATCCTCCTTGGAATATTGGAAAATGAGATTTCCTGCTATTCAAATCTTGTTAGTTTCATTTAGATTACACTTTTTTGTTGTTGTTGATCAGCTTTTACATTAGCTTGGATTTTTACAAACAGTGTTCTCAAAAAATTAAACAAAGATGATTTTAGTTACTCTTGGATTGACTGTTCTGTTCTCTAAATCCTTGACATTACTCAACTTCATTCAAAAGCTAAAGGCAGGATGATTCTCATTGTAATAGCACCCTCTTCTTATGCAGCCTCAGGCTGCTGGATCAAGCAATGCTAGGTTCTCCTAGTTTTTAGTTGTTTTTCAGTCATATCCGACTCTTCATGACCCTA
The DNA here is from genome assembly GCF_003287225.1 of Phascolarctos cinereus. Lineage (NCBI taxonomy): Eukaryota > Metazoa > Chordata > Mammalia > Diprotodontia > Phascolarctidae > Phascolarctos > Phascolarctos cinereus. The sequence goes on along the minus strand of NW_027555958.1, from coordinate 100,098,810 downwards.
TTTGGGATTTGCTTGGCCAAGTTACTGGAGTGGTTTTCCATTTCCTTCTCTAGCTCATTTTACAGATGAGGAAACTGACACCACCAGGGCTAAGTGACTTACCAGGCATAGCTAGTAAATGTCTGAGGCAGTATTTGAACTCAGAGAGATGAGTCTTCCTGATTGCAGGCCCAGCACTCTACCCACTGTGCCACCTAGCTGCCCAATGCTCTCTTAGATCTCAGCCCAAATTGCTTATAAAATTTCTCCTAGCTGAATAATGGTAATGGTCCTTTCATAGGAATTCCATGTACTAGAAGGCCTGTGGGAAAAGGGACACACAAATGCATTCTGTGACTTGATCTAACCATTTCAAAAAGCAATTTGAAATTTGAATACAGAAATCCCTAAGCTGTACATGCCTCAGAGGCAATATGGTGTGATAGGAGCAAAAAATAAGGAGTCAGAGGACTTAGCTTCAAATTCTTCACTTGGTTGAACCTCAGCAATTTTGGAAGTAGACAACTAGGTGGCCTAGCAGATAAAGTGATGAGTCAGGAAGACTCATCTTCATGCGTTCAAATCCAGTCTCAGACACTTACTATGTGACTCTAGGCAAGTCACTTACTCCTGTCTGCCTCAGTTTCACCATTTGTAAAATGAGCAGGAGAAACAAGGAAGTGGCAAACTACAAAAGTATCTCTGCCAAAAAACAAAAACAAACAACAACAACAACAACAAAACCACAAATGGGGTTATGAAGAGTGGCACATGACTGAAAACAACCAAACAGTAATAATGAAAACCCACCACTTAACCAGTGTTTGGCACAAAGTAGGCACTTAATAAATTCTAGTTGAATGACTAACTATCCCATCATCTTCCATGATTGACTTTTTTTGTGATTCTAAATTTCTACACAATTCAACTATCTGAGATGTTCCTTTCTATTACCTTGAATTCTGGTCTAGATATTTCATTTGTGTATATTTTTGTCTCTTCAGGTAGATTTAATTAAATGCTACCATCTTAGAAGGCCTTTCTATTACCCCCTATTGATAGTGCCTTCCCCTCTAAAGCTACCAGCCATCTACTCTGAATTTATCTTGTACATACCTGCTTATGTATACATCTCCTGCCATTAGAATGTAAGCTCCTTGAGGACAGGAATTAGTTTTGCTTTCTCTTTGTATCTCTAGTGCTTAGCACAATGCCTGAGCACCTAGTAAAAGTGAGTCTCCTAACAAAAGTTTGTATCTTCCCAACCATCTAGTACAATGATTTGCATTTACAAAGCACTTAGTAAATACTTATTGAAACGTTTATTTGAAAATCCCAAAACTTTCACCAGTGGCTCGGCAGGGCGTTCTGATTAGTCAGATGTTCCAAGAAAACCAAAACAAGATGTTGCTCAGCTAACCTAGGTTTTATCACCGTAAAGGGCCCTTTAGCACGTTAAGGTCTCCTGTGTCATTTCAGATTCTGATTCTGAGAGTGGTAAATTGAGTTTCCTCTCTACTCCTCAAACCATAAAGACCAAATTATAGATTATTATTAAAATATAAGTGGTAACAAAAATCATGAGTGAATAAATCAGTAAGAACCCAAATTGGTTCATGGATTTCTGAATCAGAGCTGTAATTCCACAATTAAAGAGCTGAAAAGAACCTTAGAAGTCATCTTCTAAGTCCAATCACTTTGTTTTACAAATGAGCAAGCTGAAGCCTAGAGGAAGTGACTCATCTGAAGTGATACAGTTGTGAATATAGCAGAGAAGCTCTGTGTTCTTTCTGCTACAATCTGCTAGAAATTTTATCTTCCAAGTTTAAGGGATTTATTTTTTTCTTCCATGTCATAAGCTTCCTTCCATTCTGACCATGTATGGATTAGAAATAATGGTTTTCTCCACCTTAGCCAATAATTGTGCTTTTTATTTTTTTCTATTTTTATCCTTTTAATTTTATTGATATTTTGTTTTTACCATTTTCAAATTCTTACATCATTATATATTCTATTCCTGTAACAAGGTCTGTGATGATGGTGTCTCTGCTTTCCAGTGGTCTACCAACCAACCAAAACCTGGGAGATGATTAAGTGTTCCCTACAGTTTCATGATATAGTATAATATAGTATAAAAATATATAGTATATATAGTACATATGACAATATATACTGTACATATGCTATTATTTCGTAGTATTATAATATATAGTGTAGTTGTATTATATAGTATAGAATATATTATATATAGTATATATTACTACTATAGTATATTGTTCTATGTAATAACATATAGTATAAAAATATAGTATTACCTCATGATATAGTATAAAAATACTGAACTAGGAATCAGTAAAGTCTAAAATTGAAATCTTGTTTCCGATATTTGCTAGCTATAAGACAATAGACAAGTACTCAGCCTGTTGGAATCTCCATTTTCTCACCTGTAAAATAGTGATATTATTTCCTTCTTCAGAGCTGAGAATGTAACGAAATAATGGATTCCAATATTTTATAAACCTTGATGCCTATATAAACATCAGTGGTTACTACTATTATTATTACCTCAAGTCCTACACTATATTATCCTATATATTTTCTTTCCCTAAATATAATTACAGTTATGCCTTCCAAATTGTGGGGGTTAGAAACACAGCGCCCCTACGATCTAGAAAATCCACATAAGATTTTTGGCCCTGCCTTCATACCACAAGCACCTTATTGTAAAATTTGGGTTGATAGTATACAATACTTCTCTGAACTAGATAAATCTAACCACAAAATAAACAAGAAAGAAGGAGGTAAATAGAATATTAGAAAAGTTAGGTATGATAGACCTATGGTGAAAATTTAATGGGGATAGAAAGGAATATACTTTTTTCTCAGTGGTACATGGCACATACACAAAAATTGACCATGTACAAGGGCATAAAAACCTCACAATCTAGTGTAGAAAGGCAGAAATATTAAATGCATCCTTTTCAGATCATGGTGCAATAAAAATTATATGTAATAAAGGGCCATGGAAAGATAGACTAAAAAATAATTGGAAACTAAGTAATCTAATCCTAAAAAATGAATGGGTCAAACAACAAATCATAGAAACAATCAATAACTTTTTTCATTCAAGAGAATGATGATAATGAGACAACATACCAAAACTTATGGGATGCAGAAAAAGCAGTTCTTAGGGGAAGTTTTATATCTCTAAATGCTTACATGAATAAAATAGAGAAAGAGGAGATCAATGAATTGGGCATACAACTAAAAAAATAACTAGAAAATGAACAAATTAAAAATCCTCAATTAAACACCAAATTAGAAATATTGAAAACCAAAGGAGAAATTAAGAAAATTGAAATTAAGAAAACTATTGAACTAATAAATAAAACTAAAAGCTGGTTTTATGAAGAAAACCAATAAAATAGATAAACCTTTGACAAATTTAATTTAAAAAAAGAAAGAAGAAAACCAAATTACCAGTATCAAAAATGAAAAGGGTGAAGCCACCACCAAGAAAGAGGAAATTAAAACAATAATTAGGAACTATTTTGCCCAATTGTATGCCAATAAATTTGACAATCTTAGTGAAATGGATGAATATTTTTTAAAAATTTAAATTGCCCAGATTAACAGAAGAGAAAGTAGAATACTTAAATAACCCTATCTCAGAAAAAGAAATTAAACAAGCCATTGATGAACTCCCTAGGAAAAAACCTCCAGGGCCAGATGGATTTACAAGCGAATTCTATCAAACATTTAAAGAACAATTAATTCCAATACCACATAGACTATTTGGGAAAATAGGCAAAGAAGGAGTCTTACCAAATTCTTTTTATGATTCAAATATGGTGCTGATACCTAAATGAAGAAGAGTCAAAACAGGGAAAGAAAATTATAGACCAATTTCCCTAATGAATATAGATGCAAAAATTTTAAGTAAAATATTAGCAAATATTATACAGCAATTTAATAAGAATAATACACTATGACCAGGTAGGATTTATATCAGGAATGAGGGCTGGTTCAGTATTAGGAAAACTATCAGCATAATTGATCATATCAACAACAAAACTAACAGAAACCACATAATCATCTCAATAGATGCAGGAAAAGCTTTTGACAAAATGTAACACCCATTTCTATTAAAAACACTAAAGAGCACAGGAATAAATGGAGGCTTCCTTAAAATAATAAGTAGCATCTACCTAAAACTTTCAGCAACGTCATATGTAATGAGGAGAAGCTAGAAGCATTTCCAATAAGATCAGGGGTGAAACAAGGATGTCCATTATCACCATGTACACATTTTATGTATTCCAGGGTTTCTAAACGTATTCTGCGTCATCTGCAGGCCTTCACATGTCATCTGTAGCTTCCACAAAACTTCTCCAAAATTCCCATTTAATTTTTTATGCTGACCCATGATGTATCAAAACCACAATGGGGAAGGTCAAAATGTGGAAGGTATAACTGTATTATCAGTATGATGCCATGTTGATCTGAACATTGTCATTTTCCTTATTCTTATTTCAGCATATCTTCATGTTCAAATTTAGCTTTCTTTAGGCACCAGATAAAAATTAAAAGGATTCTACTTTAATTTATTCTTCACGAGAGGAAATATAAGATGCTTCATTAAAAAAAAAAACACTTCATTGGCAGCTTGTTCAAGATCTTTGGGTCTTAGTTATATGTATGTGTGTGTCTATGTATACATACACCCACGCATTTATGTGGAGGACAGAAAATATGTTTTATCAGGAACAATTTAGGTTAGAGGGGGAAAAATTTGTAGATGTCATAGGTTATATAGTAGTAACATAAGGGTTCAGATATCAAGAGATAGTTATCTGGATATACTGAAATATTCCACAGACAATCATCTGTCTGGGATGTTAAGTACTTGGATAAGAACAGATGGAATAAGTAACTTCACAAGCCTCCAGTCAACCATTTCTTTTATGGAGGGATTGGATTCACATAACGTCCATTCATGAATAGCAATTTGACACAGACTGAAAAACACCAAAGAAAGAAGCGAATAGCATATTTAGATGTCCCAAATCTCCTGGTAACTTAGGGCAATGGTGTCCAGTTAAAGTAGAAACATGTGCCACTGAACCATACATAAGGATCTCTGTGGGCTGCCTATTGACTTAGAAAATATATCCACCTTATCTATGTTCTATTGTATTTTTATTTATTTTGTTAAATATTTCCCAATTGCATTTTAATCTTGATTTAGCAGGTCTTAGGACTGAAGCCAATAGTCCCATATTTGACACCTCTGCCTTAGAGTACCAAACATTTTTACTTGTGTAGACAATTCAGTATGCTCTCAATTGGACATCAATTTGTTTGCATAGGCCATCCCATATTTATAAATATGTGACTTTCAAAAAATCAGTGCACATGGACAGTTAATACTATCCTGCTCTCCTGATAATGAAGCCCTTCCTACACTCAAAATTCTTCAGCTCCCAGTTTCCTCAGGGAAAAATACAAAGTTCTCAACTTGAACTTGAAACTCTTCCCAATCTGGCTCTAGCCTGTCTTGACAAACTTTCATATCACTGAAGAATGATATGAAGTTCAAGTTCAAGAGTGAAGTGCAAGAGTGAAGAAGTTCAAACATTCTAGCCATGCTGGCCTGATTGTTATTAACTGTCTAAACTTGACAGTCTATTGCCTGCTCTGTTTCTATGAATGCTCACGCGCTCGCTCTCTCTCTCTCTCTCTCTCTCTCTCTCATCCATTTGTTTGCATGTTATTTCACCGAGTTGACTATAAGCTCCCTGAGGACAGAGATGTTTTTTTCTTATAAGTCACTGTATCCCCAGCATCTAGCTTGGTGCCTTACACATGTTATGCATTTAATTAATAATTGTTGTACTTTGTTTTGTTCAGTTGAACTAGCAATTGTCAGAACTGGGTTTCAGAGAGCCTGGCTTCTAGTTCTGACTATAGCATAATACCTACCACAATCTGCTGCCAAAATACCCGCCCTTCCCAGTTTATCTCACGAGAAACTTCCTTTTTTTTTTTGTCAGACCTACAAACCTACAAACTTAATCCCATATGCTAGTATTTGTATTTTCTGCTTTCTTGAAGAAAATTTCTTGAAAGAAATGAAGAATATCTGGTCATATCCTTTATTCTCTCATCTGAAGACTGAAGTCTCTAGCCTTTTTCTTCAGCCTAAATAATTCCAATTACCTTAATAATTCCCCTTCTTTTTTGGGGGGGGGGACTTACACCACAATCTTTTAATCACCTCTGTATCTGATTCTTCTCAAAATTCTCTCCAAATTTTATACATCTTTCTGCACTTAGGAGCTTAGAAATGGCTCTGAAACATTAGTAATGCTTTGACCCTTAAGAGATATATATCCCTTATTAAATATGTACATATATGTGTGTGTGTTTTGTGTGTGTGTATAATTGAAAAGGGAAGTAGAAATAAGTAACAGCAATTTAATTCAATCAGTTAGTTATCGAGCATATATTAAGTGCTATGTGCCAGGCATTGTGCTAAGTGCTTGAGTTAGTAAGAAAGAGAGACATAATCCATGCCCACAAATAATTTTCATTCTAATGGAGGAAGACAGCATAAAAAATAATTCTATACATAGGCTAAATATAATGGAAATGGAGGATACTCTCCAAGAGAAGGCATTAAATGTGGGTGGTGAGAGAATTAGGAAAACTCCCGCAGAAGACAAGATTTGAACTTAGTCATGAAAGAAGCCAGGATTCTTCTCTGATTTCCTAATCAAAAAAGTTTTTTTATCTATAACACACATGGAACATCACCCTACCATGATGGATCTGTGATCTCTTTGGTTTGAGGACTCCTCCAATAATGCTGATAGAAACACATTCATACCTGCCTATCCTATGCGACGCTTATCCACATCCCTCTATAAATAGAACACAAGGGGTTCACCCAACATACTTGAGGTCTGTTCTCTTAATATTGTTTGGATATCAGTTAAGTTTGAAAGTTGTCCATTCATCATCCCTCATCCTCATTATGTGAGCCATCCATATTTTTCCTTCAGTCATACATTGAATACATGGAACAACATCAAATTATACATGTAGTAATAGCATAATTGCTAACATTTAGATAGCACTCCAAGGGTTGCAAAGCTCTTTATATATGTTATCTCATTTATATTTTTTATCTTTCAACAATTCTCATTTTTATGATTTTTGGAAAAAATGAAGACATGTTTTTAGAGCTTTTAAAACCAAAGCTAAATTATATATATATATATATATATATATATATATATATATATATATATATATATATATATTTAAAATGTGAGTAATCATAAGCAAATATTTTCCTCAAATACTAATTGGCAATTAATCCTTTTTGTGCTTCCTACATTGTCATCAGTTTCAACAACATTACATTCAATTTGTTAAATGGCACAGGACATCTGGACAGCACAAATCCAATCAAAGGCATTTTGACATTGTGAAGCTCTTCCCTTCTTCCCAGACCCACATACTCATTCAGGTTCACTCCTTTAAAACAAACAAGCAAAAAAAAAAACAAGAGAGAACTTAGGGTTGCTTTGTGAATGATGGTTAGAAAATTCTTAATTCAGTGTACATGGGCATTTCATTTTAAAGACAGTTAAGTATGTAAACTTACAATAGGGAGGCACCTGATATTATTCATATTTAGTCTTTTGTTCAAATGGATCATTTGAAGAGAGGTACAAGATTTCCAAGAACAGTGGCCCGTTCATAGTAGCATCTTGTCAAAAATGAAGTCTCCTTTCTTTTTCTTTTTCTTTTTTGTTAGTATCCTTTCTCCCAGCTCTATCTTTTAGCAAACATTTCTTCATCAATAATTCAAAGATTTATGGATAGAAAATTTGCAAAACAACTATGAAGAAAGCACTGGGCCATGCACACTATGGGCGAAATGAAATAAAAGCAGCAGATATAGGAAAAACATGCTAGGGATACCATTTTAAAGAAAATGGTGTATTTTGCTTCTGCTTTCTAATCATATTTTGCTTTATTCTCTGAAGTATTTTTAAAGGTAAAATTTCCCTGAAAAACCTTCTATACCCTCATCTACCACTCCTCCCTGCCCCCTTTTATTTTGGGTGAGGCGATGGGGGTTAAGTGACTTGCCCAGGGTCACACAGCTAGTAAGTGCCACTTCCTTCTTAAGACCTTGAAATCTGATTTTCCTTTCCATGGTAACCAATGACCTATTCACTAAGTCCAATGATCTTTTCTCACTCCACATCTCCCACCACCCAATATGGATATTTGACCCCACTGAGCACCTTCTTTCTGAATATTTTCCCAACCTTCTTTAGGTTTCCATGCCATTGCTCTCAATTACTTTTCTTTTATCTCCAACAGCTCCTTCTGACTCCTTTGCAGGCTCTTTTTAGCATCTTATTCACTAAGTATAAATATTGACCAAGGTTTTGTCCTGAGCCATCTTCTCTTCTTTCTCTGCCTCTCATGGCAATGTTATCTACTCCCACAACTTCAATTCTCACATCTATGAGAATGATTCTCAAACTTGTATCTCCAGCCCCAACTTCTCCTTCTCAAGTTTCAGGCCAACATTTCTAAATTCCAGCTATATGCCTCCATATGTATGTATGTCACTGAAATCCCAAACTCAGCTGATCCTAAACTGAACTCATCATTTTCAAAAAACAAATGCATCAAAATCCATTTGTTCTTCCTCTAGACTTCCCTCTTTCTGTTAATGGAACTAGGTTTGATGTGTGGATGTTATCTCTGATTCTGCTATCTACTTTATCCCTTACATCCAGTTACCAAATCCTGCAGATTCTATATTGATAATTTCTCTTGTGTCAGTCCTCTCTTCCATTCCCACCAGAAATGTAACTAGGGCAGAGTGACCAGGGCTTAACTCAGGGTGCCAAAATTCAGAGAGCACTAACAGAACTCATGTTCCTCTGGCATGTAGGAATAATTGACCCTAGCATGTAGTTTAACAAGAATACTGAAAATGGGGAGCTACCAAATGACATCTTCCCCATTAGTCCTACTCTAAACAAGCTCCTCCCTAGATCTACCTTACCTTATTTCACTCCTCTAGTGGTATGCTCCTTAGCCATGGCCTTACAGTATCTTGGGGTCTCCATCTGCCTTCCATAGGGCCTAGGATCTATAGGTAATAAGGCTTTTTTCTGAGGTCTTTTCCATTCTACATCCCTATGGATCAAGTTTTTCTTTCTCTATGCTATTTCATGGCAATCTTACCTACTCTCATAACTTCAATTCACACTTCTATAAGAATGATTCCCAAACTTGTATCTCCAACCCCAACCTTTCCTTCTCAAGCTTCAGGCCAATATTTCTAACTTTTTGCCCATCCCCCCCCCAGTGTCCGAATTGCTAATTCCATTTCTAATGACTGCTTCCAACCTCATTCTCACCTTCATTATGTCTCACTCGGACTACTACATAACCTTATAACTGGTCTCCTCAGGACCAGTTACACCTCTCCATACCAGTTCATCCTAAAAATGTATCATGAAAACCTAGGGAGAAGAAAGTTTCAAGGAGAAGAAAATACCCTACTATGTCAAAGACTGCATAGAAGTCAAGAAGGATGAAGATTGAGAAAAGTCCATTAGATTTGGTGATGAAGACCTATTTGGTAACTTTAGAGAAAGCAATTTTTGTTGAATGATAAGATTAGAAGCCAGACTAGAGAGGTTAAGAAGAGAGTGTGGGGGGGAAGTAGAGGCACCTATTGTAAAAGGCCTTTCTAAAGAGTGTAATCCACAAAAGAGAAGCCTAATATGGAATGATAACTAGAAGGGATGGTTGCATCAAGTGAGGGTTTTTTGAGGATGGATGGTTTTTGTTTTTATTCATTTGTGTCCAACTTTTTGTGATCCCATGGATCATAGCACACCAGGCCCTTCTATCTATCATCTACTATCTCTCAAAGATCGTGTTCATTACTTCCATGATGCTCTCCATCTTGTCTTCTGCTGTCCCTTTCTCCTTTTGCCTTCAATCTTTCCCAACATCAGGTTCTTTTCTGATGAGTCCTGACTTCTCATGTGGCTAAAGTTTTTAAGCTTCAGGTCCAGTATTTGACCTTCCAATGAATAATCTGAATTAATTTCTTTAAGTATTAACTGATTTGATCTCCTAACCATCCAAGAGACTCTCAAAAGTTTTCTCCAATAGCACAGTTTGAAACTGTCCATTCTGGTTAAAGATGGTAAGGTCTATGCAGAATGACAACTCACCGGAATTACTGGATCCTTCAGAGCTCAGGCCGCGTACCATTCCTATCAAGTCCTATGAAGGACTCCTAAAGAAGAGTCCTTTCTTTATTCTTTATTCCATCAATCAGTAGTCCTCTTCCTACATCCCACCTCTCCCTCTAAATTTCTTCCTATTTACTTTGTACACAAATACTGTATTTACTCATCTGTGTATTTAAAGGATCCTCCCACCCCCAGTAGAATGTAAGCTCTTTGGGTCAAGGACATCTTTGGTTTTATCTTTGAATTCCCAGTGCCTGCCATTCACTGACTTTATGTTTTTTTTTTGACCTAAGATTTCATTGGAATAGGCACTTAAAAAATGCTTGTTGAATTGAAAAAAAAAGGTTGCTGTTGACATTACATTTAAGAAAAAAGGGGAAAAAAAAATACAAAACCCCCCAGAAATCAATTATTCTGAGTTGGAGTTATAGGAAGGAGGCAATGATGGTTGAATATTTGGAAAAGTCGGCATAATTAAGCATGTTTGAAACAAAAAACATAGAAAACTACATAGTTATCTTAACAGATATAGAAAAAGCCTTTGACAAAGTACAACACTCTCCTAAGCTTAAAACAACAACAACAACAACAACAATAAAAGTACAAAATATGGGCATGGAGGGATTTTTTAAAAATTGATCATAAAATATCTCTCCAAAATCAAAAGCATCGTATGCAATGGGAATGTACTAGGTTCCCCCCTCCCCCCCCAAAAAAAAGAGGCATAAATCAAAGATGCCTTCTTTCCTTGTGATTATTTGCTATGGCTCTAGACATGCTAGAAATAGCAATAAAACAAGAGAAGAATTTCAACTCAAAGATAGGCAAAGAGGAGACAAAACTATCCTTGTGCTAGTAACAGCAGTTTACTGAGAAAATACTAGGGAATTAGCTAAGAAACTAATGGTGATAATTAATATTTTCAACAAGTTGCTAGCTACAAAATAAACTCACAAAATCAATAACATATAATAAGAAAAAAACTTTGAAAAGTCTTTTCAAGGCTGATATAATGATGAGGATGGGAGCTAGACCCCAAGAGGAAAAACCCTGGACTTTCCCACTTGGTCAAATCTCTGGCATTTGCCCCTACACCCAATCTCCCAATTCTGTTACCCTTAATTTAGCCCATCCCTCCATTGTCTTACCTTCCTATGGCCCCTGGCCATTTCCCACCTTTAATCCTAGCTACTCTCCATTGTCCCTTGGACACTTGGTCCAGATCCCAGGAATTTTGTTCACCCCAGTTTACCGGCCACTCCCATCCAGATCTCCTTAGACTCCTCCTCCAGTCACCTCAAACTACTTGGCCACTCCTGGATCCCACCCACAGTCTTTCTGTGTATATATAAGGTTCATCTTGTCACCATTAAGGTGCTCAGATTCTTAGAATCTAGTCACTGATCATAGATGCTCAGATTCCTTAAGAGTCTGGCTAATATGGCAGATCTTTAATAAACCTTGTCTTTGACTGAAAGAAAGCTTGGGTCAAATTCTTTCAAGCATGATCCACGTGTCATAATTTTGGGGTCCCAGTACCCCTGAACTTCTAGATCTCATCAATACTAGCTTATTTCTTTCATTAGAAACATTTTTTGCCTGAATTCATTCTACCAGCTACCCTTTTTGAATACCCATTTATTAAACAGTAGGAAAACATAAACCTCATGCTTTTTTAAATATCTGTTTTGAAATGTTTTGAAAACATTTAAACAAAAAAAATTGCTTTAAGCCTGATTCATAGAGTCAATATTAATATTACATTAAAACTGATTCATAGACCTTTGGAGTTGCAAGGGCCCAGAGCTCACAAGATGAATCAGTACTAATATATTTAGGCATCCTTTAATTCCCTCACTTTAAAAAAAAAACTTTTAGAAAAAGATGTTTTCACAGTTCAGAAACTTAGGAAATACAGGTCTAAGTTAACAATTCTATAGTTCAGTCATTAAAAGTTATTACTTGAAAGAAAAACAAAGATTAAACTCTTTTAAAAATATATACTCAGCTTTAAGCTAAGCCCAAACATAGATTTTCAACCAAAAAGAGAAATAGAAGGTGATGGCCAATGCATATGAACATGCTTTTGAAGGCCTCCACTTCAGAGGGGTATAGTTTCCTCCTAGGCACTCACTGCGTGTAAAATATTGGTAGCTGCTACTGAGTGAAGTTTGACTGTAGCAACACGGCCAACCAGTTAATAAAAATATAATTATTTATTAAAATAACAAACATAACTTTTTAAGAAAGTGAAAGTATGATGTACTAGAAAAAACACTAGAACTGGATCCAAGAAAATTGAGGTCTAATTCTAGGTTTGGTAAGTACCAACTGTGTAAACATAGGTAGACCTCTTGATGTCTCTGATCCTGTTTCCTCATCAGTAAAGTTTGGGAAACAACATATTTATTCACTATTATATAAGTTGATTGCCAGAAATGTGTTTCATAAACCTTAAAGCCCTATCACAAATCAAAAATGTTTTAACTGAAATTTAGTTGGTTGCCATGCAGGCATGACTTGGGCAAGGCTAGGACTGGAAGTGTAGACAAAGCCACAATGTCACATGGAAGCCAAAGGACTTCTTGTTAAAGAAATCCAGAAATAAAAGACAGGAGACCAAGTAAGTTGTTATTCACATGGTGATGTGAGATTAGAAGACTGATTAGTCCAAGATAAAAGGCAACATATTAATACTGTTCTTAAGATATAAGGAGAATCCAAGAACCAGGGTTTTGTTTCAAGCAAGGGGAAGGCAGATAATTGGCCTCATAATAGATAATAAATAATCAACAGAGTTCCAGAGAGGAAAGAGATAAAGGGAAGAGGGAAGGTAATAGGAATGGGACAGGAAGTTGGCAACTATAAGTAGACTGGAGGGCTAGAGTTTAATCAATCATAAATGTTTATTAAGTATCTACTATACTCCAGGTTTAGAAACAGAAAAGCCAGTTACTGGGAGGGAGTCATTGTTCAGTAATTTTTTCAGTTATGTGTGACTCTTCGTGATCCCATGTGAGGTTTTCTTGGCAAAGATATTGGAAGGGAATTTTCTTCTCCTGTTCATTTTATAGATGAGGAAACTGAAGCAAACAAGGTTAAATGACTTGCCCAGAGTCATACAGGTAGTAAATGTCTGAGGCTGGATTTGAACTCATGAAGAGGAGTTCTTCCTGATTCCAAGCCCAGTGCTCTATTCTACTATGCCACCTCATTGCCCTACAGGGAGAAAGACTAAGATCTAAAGGAAGTATCCAATTTGAGATGAAACTGAAATACTAAGAAATCAGTAGGGGCAGCTAAGTGGTACAATGGATAGAGCACTGGCCCTGGAGTCAGGAGGACCTGAGTTCAAATCCGGCCTCAGGCACCTTATTAGCTGCGTGACTATGGGCAAGTCACTTAACCCCATTGCCTAGCCAAAAATAACAAACAAACAAAAAAGAAAGAAAGAAAAGAAAAGAAATCAATCACTAAAGGCAGTCAGGTCTTGGTCAGAGAAGGACCAACAGCATGACAAAAATCAATGCAGAGTTAGTGAGCTTCTAACATCAAGTTCCCTATATTCCCTCTGTCTAAGGCCAATATTAAGTCCTAAGTTTAGAAAAGGTTGAATCAACCGAACTTATATAAATAACTAAGCTTCAAGGATTATAGGTTTAGGAAGCCAGGAGGCTGATTATAATACATCATTTATGTTGTGCTTTCAGTTGGTAAAATATTTTCTTCACAACAATCCTATGAAATAAGGTATTAAAATTCACAGGATCATATATCTAGAGAAGGAAATAACTTCAGCCATCTAGGCCAAGTCCCTCATTTTACAAATGAAAAAACTAAACCCTTGGGGAAGGAGGGCAGAGGGGTAGAGACCTCAGTGACTTAGTGGGATTTGAACTCAAGTTCTCTGACTCTCCAGTGAATGCCCTTTCTTTTGTACTAGGCAGCCCCTATCATTGTCTCTGGAAATTGAAGCTAATGAGGAAATTAAGGCTGACTTGTCTGTGGTTACACAACTAGTAGATTGTAGAGTTCATTGCATTACACCATGCTTCTTTTCCATAAACAAAGTGAGATTCAATTTAGATAAGCTATAAAGAAATGTAAAAAATAAACAAGGACAAAGAGGTATATGCTCAAAATCTCTGATTATTAGAAATCATTTACTGAGTAATCTGATTCATTTACCAACAGAGACCTCAGAGACCACCTTATTCAAGACATTTGAAAGAGAACCATCTACCCTAGAAGTGGTGATATAGCTTTGAAAAGTAGGGAAGGAGAATTCAAGGCAACCTATTCCATTTTGGATAGTCTACTAGGAAGCTTTCCCTTCCATCTTCCGTATGTGTGGTGACTACACATGTTCCCTCCGTAGGTCCTCCATGCATGCCGTGACCATATGTTCCTTACATATATACTTCCATTCATGATCCTTATGTGTGTCTGCTCTTCTCACTGACAGTATGTATATTAGTGGGAGAGAACACCCAGGTTTATGAGGTCAGTGGTCACTTGTTACTTTTATTACTATATTATCACTGTGTTTGCTTTCACTCCAAAAAGACCATTAAAAAAATCTCGTCCAGATGCATTCTTGGAAAAGTGCGATGGTGGGAGAAGTAACAAAAGTGACAGAGAACAGATCAATTAGTTAAGTGTTAATTAAAGCCTGAACTTCATTGGAAGAAAACCCTATGTGGAGGATTTATTTGAGGAACAAGAGTCACTTAGGTTGAGGAAACGTGGATGGGCTGTGATCTGCATCTTTAGAAGGAATGTCCACATTGATCAGATTCAATGAAGTATATGGCATACATATTGCAGAATATACCAAGATCTGAATCTCTATACATTTGCAGATATAATTTTTAATGCTATTTAAGTTTAACCAGAAATATACCTAGATGAAAAGAATATATAAAATAAATTCAATATTTAATTTTTTAAAATTAACTACACAGTGGAAAAAGTACCAGGCTTGGAGTCAGGAAGACTCATCTTTGTGAGTTCAAATCTGACCTCAGACACTTAGTAGCTATGTGACCCTGGGCAAGTCACTTAACCCATTTGCCTCAGTTTGCTCATCTGTAAAAATGAATTGGAAAAGGAAATGGAAGACCACTCCAAAATCTTGCCAAGAAAATCCCAACTGTGGTCATGAAGAGTCAGACACAACTGAAAACAACTGAACAACAACAACCCTGTAAAATAGTACTCAGACTTGCAACAAAGTTGGATTCATTAACTTATTAATATGTTATGTTAGCCCTGATGTGAAATCAGGGCTGATTTTTTAACTGATGTTGTTCATATTGTATTCAGTACAGATCATAATGCTCTCCTGCTTTCCTCTGTCTGCCTGAATAAACCTGTCACTTTTAATAACAAATTCAATATTGCAATTAGTTTGAGCAACTTGTGTCTTGCCCTGAAAAAGATATTAAATCAACACCATTATTCTACAAAAAAATCATATTAAACCCAATTTAAAGTAACTGTATAATAAATGGCATGATTGTTGAACCTAACCTATGAAATACACCTCAGTTTAATCGTTTTAAAAACTGAAATAGAAAAAATAAATTCAATCACTTCCCCCTCAAAATCTAGGTAAAACTACAATTCATCAATCCATCAGACGTTTGTTAAGTTCCTATTGTGCTGGGACTTTGTGGAATGCTGAGCATATAAATCCCTTTCCTTGAGGAACTTACCTCAGACATGGGAAGATTTCCATGTGTAAATATATACAAAATAAAGGTGGAGGAAAGAGGGGAGAGACACTAGGAGCTGCAGGAATCAGAAAGGTCCTCAAGTAAATTTGCTGGATTTCAAACTGAGCTTTAAAGGAAAGTGGGGTTTCTAAGGATTCTAAAGTAATTGCCTCCCTCCTCCATTCCCTTTCACTTTTCAGCTCCCTTTTATGTGCTGTTTTCCCCCAATAGAATGTAAGCCCACTGAAGGCAGGAACTTTCTTTTTACTTGTATAAATGCTTGTTGACTTGGCCTCTAAGAAGTGGAGGTAAGACAGAATAGTATTCCAAGTATGGGAGGTTATGGATGGAAATGGGAGGAGGAGAAGCCTGTGCATAGACATAGAGAAAGGAGATAGAGCACCACAAGTCCACTTTGGATGAGTACTTGGAGGGAATAGTGTAAGAAAAAGATAGGTTAGAGCCATGTTGTGAAGGGCAGAGTTTATATTTGATTCTAAAGGCAATAGGGAGCCATTGAAGATTATGGGAGTGGAGTAGGAAGGGGAGTAAGGAGTGGCAAGCGTGAGGCAAGGAAACCAGTTGGCAGATTAATAACAATAGTTCAGGCCACAGATTTGAGCCTGAACTAGCGCTTGAGTCTAAGCTAGAATGGTTTCGGTGTAAGCGAAGGAGTGAGTGATGGTGTGAAGGTAGGCAAGGCTTAGCAACTGGTTAATTTCCTCTGTCAGAAGAAAAAAAAATCTGAAATACTTTTTACTCTATAATAAATGGTATCTCTCTTGGGGGTTCTCTTGCAGTGTTACTTTAAAAAAAATTACTAGTTATATTGAAACTCAACACGGCTAAAATAGAACTCATATTTTACCCAAACCTAGTTTTCATAAACTTGCCCATTTCTGTAGGAAGTACCACTATCCTTCTAGTCACACAGGTTGGCAGCCTCAGGGTCATACTACCTCAACTTTTCAGACTCTCACACCAAAAAAATTAACCAGGTTTCACAATTGCCATGCTTTAAATCTATTTTACAAAAGGCATTTTAGGTAAAGGACTCTGAGGACTGTAGTTTTGAATTAGAAATAAGATTAACAACACTACTGGTCCCTTGTATTACACACAGTACTTCTTTGAAGGATTTTAGAGCACCCTAAAGATGTTTTCTTATCATTCAACCTAAGATTTCATATACGTCTATTTTACTGGTATCTCATCCCATAGGAATCTAGCTTTTCACTTCTGACTGGCAATAGAATCTCCAGTAAGGGAGGAAAAAGGAACCAAGTTTCTGCCTTTACCTGACCAGAAGACTTGACTTTTCTGGTACGTGAGGTAAACAGTGCCCTATATATGATGTTATTATAAGGCACAAAGAAGGATTTTCTGAAAACCTCTTCCCCATCTACTTTTTGTCACCTAAAATTTCTTTCATTTGTATCATAGCAGATACATCCTTTTATTTCATAATTAGAGACAAAGCCTAAAAGACCCCTGCTAGAGAGACTTTGTTTGTTAGAATTCAAAGAAAAGGTATAAATGACTAACCAGGTATAAAAACAAATACTAAAGTCTTCCCAGAGAATAGGTTTTTAGTAGTGAATAAGGATGAAAAACACAGTGAGCTCTTCAAGCCTGAGTATAAGGGAGAGAAAACAGACAAGGAAAAGGACATAAAGAAGACCAGGGGCCCTAAATACAAATTATGTCAAGTTCATATATTTGGTGATCACAGATTTTACCTCTATTCTATCTTATGGCCTTTCTCTCTTCCTCTATCCCCTCTATCCTCTTTATGAGGCTAAATTCTTCTAAGAACATAATAGCACATATGGAGTAGTCCTGTACGTGCATAAGCACCAAGAGCTCTAGAATAACCCAGCAGAAAACTGTTTTCCTGCTAGAAGAATATTTTCCGTTGGGTGGGATCTTTTCCTTGACACTGTTATTCAAGGGCAACGGTATCTTAATGATTTTGCTTTTACTATTTGCAAAAATGATTTTGTATTCATAGATCTAGAACTAGGAGAGACTTTAGAAGTCGTCCAATCTAACCTTCTCATTTTTTGGATGAGGAAATTGAGGACCAGACGGATGAACTGATTTGCCCAGAGTCATAAAGGCAGTAAGAGCCTAGATCTGAACCTGGATCATTTGATTCCAGACCAGACCCAGGATTCTTTCTGTTGTCAGAATAGTTAAGGGGAGAGAGTCCCTGAATAGCTAACACAAACCTTCCCCTCTACTTAAACGCAGCCGATATGAAGGAAGGTGTGTAAGATATAGCTTGATAATATAATTTATTAACAACATCCTTTTCCATATTTTTACCAAGCAATCCTCTGATCTTAAATTCATTTTCTAAATAGACCATAGGAGCTTAGATTTGACTTTCAGAATAGGAAGGGAATGCACTGAGCTAGCATCATATCAGTGAGTATTCTGGTCTGCTTGACAGTTATATTCCCCAATGTAAATAAATACAATTTTATTTTGGTTTAGTCTTTTGTGAATTTGTTTGGTGTGACTCAGTCCCCAAGAACATCATCACTCCTAGGTGAACTAATAAAATGGAACATGAAAAGCTGAAGGTTTCTGACCTCATAATAGTACCAGTATTTGAATGAATGAATGTTACCACCTTTTTTTTCTGCCCAAAGACCAAAAAAAAAATTCATAAAACACATTACAAAGTCCACAAGGGGGCAAGACAAAAAGAACTATTTCAATTCATCTTCTCTCCCCCTACTTGAAGATTCAACTCCAGGTAACTCTGGGAAGTATCCAAAGTTTGAGGTTTGCTTAGGGTTTTTTTCACCCCACCCATCCTCTTCTGCAAAGTTGGTGGGTGCTACTCAGGTTCCTAGTGCTCTCTTCACCTCCTCTTTTCTTTTCACCTCCTCTCTTCTATCACAATAGGGAAGTATATGGTTTATGCATGCTGATTAGCCGATTAAGTAATGACTGGCCTTTCTGCCCTGAAATCCCTTAGTCCCTAAAATTGAGGTCACTTAGCCCTGTCCTAGCCCCTGGGATTAATATGGTCTTTAGAAAGGGCACATAAAGAGCTCTAGGAAGCCAGTATTTGGCAGCTCAGCATGGTCAGCATTGCTGGCTGTGGTTTTAATAACCAAACTCTTGCCTTTACTTTTCCTTGTGAACTCTCCCTCACTTTCCAAAAACTCCTTTTCCCTTGACAACTACACACACACACACACACACACACACACTCTTATCTTTGGTTTCTTAACCTGCAAAATGAGGAGACTGAACTAATTAGGTTCCCTGTGGCTCTAAATCCTATGAACAAGTTCCTATGTACTTTAGACCCAAGGTAGTGGTCTCTGGCACTGTTTGGGAGCTGCTGCTTCTGCTGCCTATTGAGATCAACCCAATGTCTCTGGGATTAGAACCATGGTCAAGGCTCCCTAGCTCTGAAAAGTGAAATCCTGCCCTGGGACCCCATTCTTGGGTCTGGGTTCTAGATACTATCTGCCAGATCTTGCACCAACCACTGACCAGAGCCAAAGTAGCCCAAACTGCACCTGGGGCAAATTCTGTTGGCTGAGAAATTAGGACAATGGGCAGTCTTGCTCTTGATGCAGACAAACTACCAGTCCTCCCACTCCCTCCCCACCAGTCTTGGTAATTACCTTGAAAGGGATTGGAGGAATATGAGAGCAAGCTGGTGGAGTGGGGTGGCACAATAGCAGAGCTGTGGGGTTGGATACACCCTCAGCAGTGTAAGATATGATTCATTAGGACCCTCCTCTATTCCAATCAGTCTTAATCAGTTTGATATGATTCCATAGAGGTTGTGATTATAAATTCTGTATATTAGGCACCACAGCTGTGAATTGCAGATTATAAATTCACCTGCTTAATCATAGGAAGCTAATGAGAGGCCCTCCACTCTTATTTTTCCTTGTTATGGTGACCAAGCCCAAAGTGGCAGAGAAGAAGCAACTACATGGAAAGTCCCCCAATTTATTTTTGTGCCTCTGGACCATTTTCTCTTACCCAACATGAGCAGGTGCCCATTTTATGACCACTTAGTCAGTAGAGATGCCCCATGCTTCGCCCAACCTTAGACACCCCCTGCTGGCTTACCTTTCTAGATGATGCACCATTTTTAGTGCAAAGTCTTTCAACTAACAGGACTCTATATTTTGTGTAGCCCCTCTAGAATGTTCAAGCATTAAATCTAGTATCAAGTCTTATAAAAATAAGGCCCTGAAAGAAGTGGGTATCTCAGGCAGTGAGGAAGGTCTAGGATTCATTTCATTAGAAAGGATTATGGACCCTTTAATAAAATGCCATTGGCTCAGAGCTCTGCCTCAGTGGCTTTTCTTGCTTATTGGGCAATTACAATCCCCATAGCAGGATATAATTGCTTCTCAACCCCCAATATTGGGACCCTAAGTCAGAGCCTTCCTTTAGCCCACGCTACTTAGAAATTTGTCACTAATTAAGCTGTCTGCAGAAACCTCTGGCTATAGTTTGCTACTTCACTCACCTATATCACGTATAAGGACAAAGCCCAGAATGGGGTCCCCTTCAATTTTCCATGATGAGCCAAGGGAATTACAAAGCAAGATCGACTTCCCAGACACTTTTCTTGACTGGTTCAAAAGGACAAATGTTTTAACTAATCTTCCCTTTGTCTCTCTCAGATAAGTATATAATCTTTTCTACCCACCCCATTCAGTTCTGAATCTTGTTCACCTGAGGAATACCTTGATGGTGTCAACAATTGCAGAAGTTTGGCTCCCCTCTAACTCTGTCTTGAGTTAACCAAAAGAAAATTGGCAACTCTCAGGAAGGCTTATGAAAGGGAGTCTTCTGAAGCCAAAGGACCTGATATTCAAGCTTGTATCACATCACTGATCTTGGCATTCTCTCTGTCCTTAATACAAGCTCATCCCTCACATCTGTGTCTTGTTTAAATATCAAATTAGTCTTCATTTGATGTTTTCTTTTGAAGTGTCTGAAATTGTGGCAATCTGGAAGTTAAACCTTGTTCACTTTTGAAAGCCAGGATATGTACCATGAAACAAGGGCCACTGTCTATATTTCTCTCTGCACGTACAGGATGCTCTCATAGCTGGATCTAACCAAATACCAAACAAATCCAACTTTCATTTTGGGAGCAAACAGGATTTTCTGTCTCATTGTATATGAAGGAAGGGTTGGGGGGTCAGGGGATGAAGTGTAAAAGGGATGGAGGGGTAAGGCAGGGGGTCAGATTCTAATTCCTAAAACTGAAATGAGTTATGAAGTAAAGTCTCCCTTCCTTTTTCTATGAAGAAAACAACATGCTTTTTGTTCTTATCTTATAGTATACCTCTCATCCTAGTAATAAAAATCCCCTACCAAACTATTTCAGTTGCCTACTGAAACTATTCTGGGTGAACAGAAAAGGTGAATGAATATTCTGGGTGAATAGGAAAAATAAATGGTTTGCTCTAGGTAAAAGTAATTTGTTAACTTCCATAGTTAATTTGTCAAAGGGCAATAAAAGACTGAGTCCAAATTAGCTCTTTAATTAACTGCAGTAGTATGAAAATAAAGCACTTCCTTGCTTCTACTTTCCCCAAGCCTCAACTTAGTGTTCTGTTCTCAAGGCCCCCATCCTAGTTATTACCCTTATATTTTCTTCTGGGTCTTTTCAGAAGAACCTTGAACCATTTCCCTCTATTATCCCTTGCCAACACTCTCCCTAGCATTCCAAGTCTTCTGCTACTGTCATCTTACCCCTCTTCAAAGTTATAGCTTCATTATCATACTGGCCAGAAGCACCTTGTATTATTATGGAGTTTACTTCCTAATGCATTGATTGAAAATGAATGTGAGATCCTTAAAGGAAGGGACTGTCTTGCATTTGTCATTACATCACCATTATACCTGAGCATATTAGGCATTTAATGAATGCTTAATGATGGATTCATTGATATGTTGTTGTTTTGTTTTGGGTTTTTTTTTCAACTAGAATATTATCTCCTTGCAGGCAAGGACTATTTTGGTTTTTGAGCTTGTATCCTGGGTATCTTGCTAGTGCCGTGGCTTAGATATTAATAAATGCTAGTTGAATTTAGTTGCACTGGATCTCCTTCCTTCTGATCATTCTCTCTATCTCTACAGCAATCTTCCTACTGCTACCCCATTCTTTAAAACCCACTGATATCTTTGGTTTTACTGATTTATTTCCAAAATACCCCTCCAACTCTTTTGTTTTTCTGTCCTGGCATATAGTAGATGATTAATAATTGCTTGTTCTTTCTTTCTCAGTCACATATTTTCTCAGTGTTAAACTATATATCTTTTCTCTCTTACATTTCTATTTGCCTATCATTCATTCAACCAGAATGTAATTATTTCTTCTGGATCTTTCTAGTTTTCATCATTTCCTTACCTCCAACTAACATCATTTTAAACTCTTTCAACTTTTATACTAGGACCTCTTTTCCCTCTCTCCCTCTTAAAACCTTCTTCTTTACCAGATCCAGGGTTAACTCAGACAAATTCCCACGATGCGAACTAAAATGATAGATTTTACAAGACTCCTAGAGGTGGGATTTGTAGGGTAGGTAATATCACCATGTGATATTTAAAGGTCAGAACTAGAGGAGGGCTGGCAAGAAACCTACTACTATTACTTTCCTTTATCTCTAGATTAGAAAAATGTTCTGTGAACCACCAGGAAATGGCTGAGTGCCTCTTAGGATGATATCACCTAGACCAGATCTCCATCTACCTTCTCCCAAATCCTGACTATTATAACCTGCCCTTCAATTTCACTTGGAGAGTTTGGAAATAAACTAAATTCAAAGAATGTGTTCATGTATGTCTCAGGAACCTATAATTGAATAAATTCAGTAATCAGTAATAAGACCACATTATCCCCAATAACTGCATCAGGAGACTAACCTGCTGTAAACACTAAAGAATCCAAAGTTGTGGGTGGAAAAAGTCATTACTAAAGAAAAGGCTTATGTTTAGAGACTGAGACTCCCTAGTTCCCAAATTCAATATGATAGTTGCTGTATAATTAGACTCAGTGCTCTTTTGTAGTTTTTACTTGAGTAAAACAGAAACTAACAGGAGAAACACAGCAAACATTTGCAATACAATAACACACAGTACAATTGCTTTAATTACAGACATTAAGAGGAGACACATAGAAAGAACTTCTTGAACTTCTAAAACTTTAATTTATAGTTATATTCCTGTTTAAATTTCTATAGTTTCCCCCCCCTGCATAAACCACTAGCATTTTTCTCCAAAGAATTTGACAGGTAATTCTGATGTTTGCTTAACTGAAATAAGGTTGAATTGGCTAGGCACAACCTTTCACATTATGATTATGTCTTCAGAGGCTTAGTACTTGTAATCCATGATAATTGACAGTACTAGCTTTCTTTCTATATCAAAAATTCAGTCTTCATATCTCCCTATAATTAGTGACAAGGGTCCTAATCAACATACAATATGACCTGGATTTATCCTTTGGGATCTGAGTAACATTAACACAACTTTTGGCTTAAAATAGTTAAATTCTCAAAGGGTGCTTTGAATGTCCAGGAGGTCTGAAAAAGTGAGCTAAAAAGGGGTAAAGCCAGATATCAGATTAGAGGCAGTAACCCAGCCAAAGTCTCTCAACAGACCCCTCCAAATGACTCTAAAATAATGCCCCAAGTGGGATTTTGGAATGACAAAGACAACAACGGGTCATGGTGAGACATTTTGCCAGCCTAAGATATTGTAGGAGGTTGGTAGAAGAGGTCTGTGACACAGTAGTAAGGGCTGGCCAAGACCACAGTTGGCAATACCAGTGGTGGGCCTTGGAGGTGGCTCTGACAATGGCAGCAGTAGCTTTGGGAGCTCTCAGACCAGAGACATTCTGAGTCACGGTTCCAGGGCTGAGAGGGACACTTATAGGGGGTCACATGGAATCTGAGGTCCTGGTCACAGTTCCAAAGCAGAGAGGAGCATTAATGTTTGTGGTTGCAGGACAGCAGGGGACCTGTTCATAGTTCCATATTCATGGGGAATGCCAGTGCTTGTGGTTGCAGGGGCCCTTCCTATATATAGACTAGAGCACAGAGCAGGAGAACAATGACCACACCTCTTCCCAGATAACACCACCTTGGAAGCATCAAAAAACTTGCAGACTCCCAGAACTAGCTCTGAAAACAGTAGCACAAGAAAGCCTGAAGCTTGGCGGAGTGCCTCTTCACCCAGGTAAGCAGAGCCTAACTTTAACATAAAGTTCAAAGTCAAGAAATAGGCTGGAAAAACAAACAACAAAAAAGAACAGGACTATAAAAAGGTACTATGGTGGCAGGGAAGACCAAGACACAAATTCAGAAGACAACAATGAGAAAACCACTATAACAAAAGCCTCAAAGAAAAATGCTAACTGGACTCAAGCCCAATAAGAATTCTTGGAAATGTTAAAGAAAGAGATAAGAGTAGTAGAGGAAAAATTGGGAAAATAAATGAGTTATACAAAAAAAAAAGAAGTGATTTAATAAATGAGGCACAAAAATACTGAAGAAAATAACATCTTAAAAAAAAAAAGCCCAGACTGTCTCTGGGCTGAGAGCTCCCAAAACTATGCTACCATTATTACAGCCACCTCCAAGGCCCACCACAAAAATTCACTGAAGAAAAGACTGGAGAGCTTAGAATATGATATCCCAGAAGGAAAAGGATCTAGGATTACAACCAAGAATAATCTACTCTGCAAAACTGTATGCAAAACTATACAAAACATCTTGGCTGGGGCGGGGGGTGGGAAGGAGCAGGGCATGTAATGAAATACAGGACTTCCAAGCATTCCTGATGAAAAGACCAGAGCTGAACAGAATTTTATCTATACCCCAAAACATCAAAGGAAAAGGAAAAGGACCTACATGTACAAAAATAGCAACTCTTTTTTATGGTGGCAAAGAATTGGAAATTGAGGGGATACCAATCAATTTAGGAATGCCTAAACATGTTGTGGTATATGATTGTGATGGAGTACTGTTGTGCTATAAGAAATGACAAGAAGGATGGTTTTAGAAAAACATAGGAGGACTCATATGAACTGCTTAAAGTGAAGTGAGCAGAACCAGGAGAGCACTGTATACACTAACAGCAATATTGTAATGATGATCAACTAAGAAAGACATAGGTGCTCTGGTTAATACAATGATCCAAGAAAATTCCAAAGAATTCATAATGAAAAATGCTACCTCCAGAAAAAGAACTGATGAACTCTGAATGCAAATTGAAGTCTAGTTTTCTCACTTTATTTATTTTTCTTGCTTTTCTTGCACATGATATGGCTAATATGAAAATATGTTTTGCGTTATTTCACATGTACAATTGATATCGTATTGCTTACCATTGGGGTGGGGGCAGGGGAGAGGGAGAAAGAGAATTTGAACTCAAATTTTAAAAAAAGTTTAAAAAATGTTAAATATAAAACAAAAAACTAAAAAAAAATAGTGAGCCAAAGATAGGCAAAAAGAAAAACATGAGCCATGGCTACAGTTATGAAAGTCAGCATGAAATATCAGTACAAGTATTGGAGTCACATCCTGCCTTTAACACTTTGGTCATATAATCATAGGCAAGTCACGTAATCTGTCTGAGACTTGGTTTCTTCAGATTTCTTCAATGCAGCATCTGGAGCCCCAGGTTCAAAGGACTTTATGGGTATCATCTCAAAATCATACCTCTTGAGCCCCTACCATCATATTTTTTTTACTAGACCAATCAGAAGATGTTAGTTATAAACACAAAATTTATTCAATCAGCAGAGCATAATAAATGACAGAACAGATACCCTTATATATAAAGGCACACTTTTCTACAGTCTGCCAACTCAACAGTGCAGCTAGAGACAAATGTAGAGATCATATGTATCCAGGAAACACATATGGAAAGGCAAACATTAGGAATACACATGGCTAGAAAGCTAGGATACTTTTACGGAATGTGTATTACCAGGAATATGTGTAAAGGGATATACATATAGAGAATATTTTTTACCAAGTCCCATGCATGGTAGGGAAAACTCTAAGTTGTAATGTTGCAGAGCCATTGATATCCTCTGATCCTATCATAAAATTAATTGCTTTCTCTATTAAGTTTTGATCTTGTACTGTTCTGTGCACACTGGATTTCTTTTCTGCTATTCTATGCTACCATCTTCTGGCTTGGGGCTGCTGTGTGGCTTCTCACCTACAAGGTTAGCAGAGAAAGCTCTGCTTTCCACCTCAGACTGTCTTTTGAACTCTTTTTCTCTCCTAGGGCACTAAAAATCCCTAAATCCAAACTATTATATGAGTAATGGTCCACAATCCCTTTTGACTACTATCCATCCCTAGGTTAATAATCTGGGTACCTTTCAAATCATCCCAGGGACTCCAGTTAGCAAAACAGCAATGGAGGTGGATGGAACGTGGGTGAAGAGATTCTATTCAACTCCACCCCATGATATCAGGCAAATCAATTCAGAAACTAGATTCAAAAGGGCCAGGTGGAACTGGTGCAGCTGTCTACCTTTGCCCTATCATTAACCAAAACTGCTATTCTCCCTACAGTAAATTGAATGCAATAATGCATACACAATCTATGTCAGGTGGTAGTTGGGAGGAAAGCCTTTGTAAATTGTAAAGCTTGATGGAAAAGTACTATTATTGAGGGAAGTGAAAGCATGTTGTGAAGGATGACAACAGAGATGAAAATGTAGATGGAGTGATAGATATAAATGGTATCAACTTCAAAGAAGGAGGAATTATTGAATGAGAGTAGATTGTGGCCTGGAAATAGCACTGGGGATCAAGGAGTAAATGTACCACTCTTAGAGCATTTCAGTGAATCAGCGGCAGCAGAAAAAAACATTCATCTTCTAATAGACAGGGTTGATAATGCAGCAGCGCTATCTTGGGAAAAGTAGGTTTCAATGAGGAAGTAGAATGAGTACTTGAGAAAAATGTCAAGGATATAGGGAAGTTTGCTTACAGTAGAAGAGTTCCATGGAATATAATTGAAGGAGCTAGTCAGAAAGGGAGGAGTGACATTGCAAAGTGATTCAGCTGAACTAAAGAAGAATAGAATGGGGTTGGGGATGGGGACAAGGGTTGGTGAGAGAAACTGGGGAGTGAGGGAGTTTAGCCAAGGGTAATTAGTGTAGCAAATGCATATCAGGAGGAGCAGTTTGGGGGTAGGGCTAGAATTACATGTTAATACTAGGGGAGGAAGAAGGGTTGGGATGTGATCTGGTATGTTCATCAGTTTTATTTAACAAATATTTAGTGACTACTATAGAAGCAGCTAATTAAAAACACTGGATTTAGAGTCCAGAAGATTGTCTCAGACACTAGTCATGTGACCCTGGGCAAGTCACTTAATCTTTCTCCACCTCAGTTTCTTCATCTTTAAAATGGGGGAATAAGTATAGCATGTACTTCCTAGAACTGTTGTGGGGATTAAATGAGATAACATGGGTAAAGTGCTTTTATTAATTTAAAGTGCTATATAAATTATCATCATTATTATTAGTGTGCTCACTGTCGGGAGTGTTTAGAAGTTTAACCTGTTTGCTGCTGATTAGAATTTTGGGGAATTTCCCATTGGGTGAACTGGAATTCCCTTTCTCTTCACTCTCCGTATTTTGTGATATGTGTTCTCCTATGTATACTTTCTCTGATTTCTGTTTTTGTTATAAACTTGAATAAATGGAATGATTTACTATTTGCTATGTATGGTCATTGCAGAACTGGGATTTGGTGGAAAGGAGTCGTTTTGTATATGAAGTTTGAGGGCATCCTTTCCTGTTAAGGGATGGCTATCAAGAGTGCAGCTTAAACCTAAATATTACTTCCCTTAGACTAACAGTATTTAAAAGAGCAGACAGATAGATATAATTTCTAGCCCAATACCTCCTCTCACTTAGAAGGGCAGAGTGGTCAACCTCTGGCCTCAACCTCCTATTTTCCCTCTTGGCAGGAATCAAAGTCTTCCTTGGAGAAGGGTGGGAGGAGGAGATGATAGAAATATCTTTTTTGTCTCCCTGCAAGGCACATCTAGACAGCACAATGAGGGTACCCAAAAGAGCACACATACCCACTCCTTACCATATTATAAATGTAACAATAAATATAAACTAGAAAACTCTATTTCAGTCAGAGTGGCTGCATCTAGCACATCTTATATATAGTATTTTCTTAAGAAATATCTGCTGAATAAAATAATGCTTGTAGGATTATAGATCTAGAACTAGAAGGGAACTTAGAAGTCATTTAGTCCAACCCCTGAATTTTATAGACGAGGACACTGAGACCAAGAGAGGGGAAGTGACTTGTACAAGGGCATATGCTAAATACACAGCAGAGCTGGACTTTAAACCCAGATTCTCTGAATTTAAGGTCAGTATTCTTTCCACTAAACCAAGATGCTAAACCACCTTGCTTCCTGGACTAATGAGAGAAAACAGGATCCCCAGCTCATCCTTACTCACCTCTGACTTGATGTTGTTCCCAAAATCCAATTTCTATCAGGAAGCTCCACTCTCAGTCTCAGACAAGGGTCTCCTCAATGCATCCTGGCTGCATAGCAGACACTGCCAATGCCACAAGAAGCCTGGAAACTCCTTGATAGAAGGCTTATCAGGGTACTTTCCTTCTTTCTTATCCTTCAGCGGGTCAATAAACAAGTGCCTCTTTTATACAAGACACTAGGGATTTAAAGATAAATAAGTCAATACCTTCTTTCAAGGAGGAGATAAGAACCATAAATACAAATCAGAAATAACAACAATACAAAATATAAGAATAAATGCATAATAGAGGAACAAATAAGGAGATATGAGAAGAGCTACAGGATGGAGAGATCTTGGATTGTAAAGGTAGGGATGGAGATCAGAGAAACCTTCATGGTGGAGGTGGCCTTTGGCCTTGATCCCTTAAGGATGTGCAGTGTTTTAACAGAGTGGTTGAAAACAGGAGTACTTCTTAGGCATAGGGAACTGCATGAGCAAAGTGGACAGCAAGTATTGAAAAGATCTGAGACACAGTAAGCTATGCAGCTTGGCTAGGTCATAGCACGTAGAAAAGGAAAGGTTATGAGATATTGGTGGATGGGTATGTGCCAAATAGGCACTGTGTTTTCCAGCCCCTGCCATTAGTGGACACTTGAGGCTCAGCTCCAGTGCCCAGATCCATAGGGTTGGTCAGCTAGGCTGGTACAAAACAACTGCTCAAGGGGAAAAAAAAAACAGAAGAGCCAAGGTGAAGACTAAACAGGCAAAAGGATAGAAGTGGGAGAGAAAGAAGAACTTTCATCTCACTAGGGGTAAGCTATGCTTGGTGTCCCACCCTGCTAGAATGTTCTAATTATTGATACTTTCATCCTGTCGCTATGCTAAACTTGGGACTCCAATGTCATCACAAGCTGGTACCGTTCTGCATCGGGAAAGTTCCAGTTCTGAGCCTCCAGAGAGAGCCTATGTTGCCCAGGACTAAGTCAGTCAGCCAACAATAATTTAGCAAGTGTCTATTATGTGCCGGACACTGAGCAGCTCTGGGGACACAAAGTAAGGCATAGTCCTTAGGGCCTTGTAGCTCTAGACTTATGATTCTTTGATACAATTTCCAGGAGATACAGTAAATTGGCCCTCTCAGAAAAAGTGCCAAGATGTTTTTTGTTTTCTTTTTTTTGCTAGGCAATGAGGTTAAGTGACTTGCCCAGGGTCACACAGCTAGGTAAGTGTTATGTGTCTGAGGTCAGATTTGAATTCAGGTCCTCCTGAACCCAGGGCCAGTGCTCTACCCACTGCGCCACCTAGCTGCCCCTTCAAGATGTTTTAAATTACTTTTCTCTTCTTTGGACTGATAGGAGGTGAAAGGGTGACAACATGGCAAAACTGTAAGAATATTGTACTTAGAGTCTATACACCTACTTAATACTTGTGCAGCTTTGTGGGACTTAGGAAAATAGTTTTAGAAACTTTCCATTGCACCAAGTGCTTATTGTATTTGTTCTAATAGTAGTTATTTGTGTGTCACGTTCCCCTATTGGATTGCAAGCTTCATGAGGGAAGAGATGATTTTTGTGAAATTTTTATCTCCCCCAGTGCCTATGAGATAATGCTTTACAAAGTAGGTGTTTGATGATTTTTTTAAATTTGAATTCATGTTATATGACAAGATAAGGGCATTACCAATAGTACAAATTATTTACTGTCAGAGACAAAATAAACGCAATTAAGAAATCAAGAAATAGCATAAGGATAGAATAACATGGATCCGCTGCCTAAAAAGCACAGTTTAAGGCAATAATCATCTAAATTTTTCTTTTAAAGAGCTCCTTCAATATGAGTAAATTTTGAAATGCTCTCAGTCATTTTAAAAAAGACTTCCAACTCAGCCTCTTTTATAATTTTATAATAAAATAAATACATAAATAGTAAACTGTTTTTAGAACCAAGTATATAACTTTTTTTTGCTAAGTAAAGTTTATTTTTGCTTGAATTAATTAGAGAAAAAATGAGAATAAGAAATCAATGCTTAAGTCTTTTTCAGGTAAATATGGGGAAAAAAGCGATAGAGCCCTTTTGGGCACTTTACTTTTTCTGTTATAGAGCTCTCTCTAGTGTTTCTAAGCTTTACTATGCTGACTTCTTTATTCATAAGCCTACATATGCTAGGTATGAGATATTGTCAGGATGTCAGACAATAATCCCGAAGAATTCACAAATTGAGAGGGGGGGAAAAAAAGCATTACTTGTGTTTGATTTTCAAAGAGCTAGAAAGGAACTAAAAATAAATTAATTTAAAAAAAGAAAAGAATGGATTTGTGCTTAACAATAATGAGAAAATTTTAAAAAAGGAAAAAAGAAAGAAATTTCCAACAGAAATTGAGGGGATGCCCATCAATTGAGGAATGAAAGGCTGAACAAGTTGTGGTACATGAATGTAATGGAATACTATTGT
This sequence comes from Phascolarctos cinereus, assembly GCF_003287225.1. Taxonomy (NCBI): domain Eukaryota; kingdom Metazoa; phylum Chordata; class Mammalia; order Diprotodontia; family Phascolarctidae; genus Phascolarctos; species Phascolarctos cinereus. The sequence goes on along the minus strand of NW_027555958.1, from coordinate 100,067,826 downwards.
GCTATAAGAAATGATGAGCAGGCAGATTTCAGAAAAACCTGGAAAGACTTACATGAATTGCTGCAAAGTGAAGTGAGCAGAACCAGGAAAACATTGTACACAGTAACAGCCTCACTGTGCTATGATCAAGTTTGATGAGTAAGATCCAGCTCTTCTCAGCAATGCAATGATCTCAGACAATTCTAAAAGACTCATGATGAAAGAGGCTATGTACGTCCAAAGAAAGAACTACGGAGTCTGAATGCAGATTGAAGCATGCTGTTTCCTCTCTCTCTCTTTCTTTTTTGTTTCTTGTTTTTTCTTCCTCATGGTTTTTCCCCTTTGTTCTGATTCTTCTTTCACAACATGACTAAATGTGGAAATATGTTTAACATGACTGTACATGTATAGCCTATATCAGATTGCTTGCTCTCTTGGGGAAGTGGGAGGGGAGGGAGAGAGAAAAAAAAATTGGAACTTAAAATCTTATAAAAGTGAATGTTGAAAACTATCTTTACATGTAATTAGAAAAAATAATATACTATTAAGTGTAGGGGAAGGGAGGGAAGAACTAGAAAGAACCTTAATGTTTAGAATTCTAAACTTAAAGTCACAGGATGTTTTTCAGTCATGTTTGACTCTTTGTGACCCCATTTGGGGTTTTCTTGGCAAAGATACTGGACTGGTTTGTCATTTCCTTCTCCAGCACACTTTATAGATGAGGAAACTGAAGCAAAAGGGGTTAAATGACTTGCCCAGGGTCACACAGCTAGTAAGTGTCTGAGGCCAGACTTGAACTTAGGAAGATGAGTCTTCTACTGTGCCACCTACCTATCTGGAGTCATGGGACCAGAATTCAAATTCTGGTTCTGCCATTTACTACTTGTGTGACCCTGGGCAAGTTATTTAACTGCTGTGCCCCTTTCTTCATTTGAGAAATGAGGGGGTAGACAAGATGACCATACGTGATATATTTATTAAGTTTAAAGAGCATTGAAAAATTATATCTGTGCACATACAGAATTGTATCTTGGCATACATACATACACACACACACACACACACACATATACATATAGAGATCTTTATATACATATATATGGATCTCTATCCTGACTGATGTATTTCCTCCAAAGATGCAGATGACAGCCCATCCATGGTTTATCTTCTCCCATTGTAGTTTATACCATGCTTCTTCTTGAGTTCAGATTTGTTTAGTAATGGCTTCAAAGCCATTTAAGTGATAGAAGGGCTACTGGATGATTTGAGGGGTCAACAGGTGGGGTACAGTAGAAGCAGTATCCCTTTTACATAGACCAAGCCTTTAAGAGGGCAAAGAAGCCATTGTCAGAATTTGGTTTGTTTGGAAGACTAAGGCTTAAATCACTGTGTGTCTCCCTTGTTACCTGAGGTGTAAAGAGCCAAACTTATGGGGAATCAGGGCTCCTGAGGTTTGCTATAATTCTCGATGTTCTGAGGCATGTTTTTCTGTCGCAGGGTTACTGCTCTGGTGAGTTAGGAAGCAAAGGAATGCAGTATTTATTTTAACAATTTCTTTTCTTTAAATCTTATTGTGAGAAAATCTATTTTTATTGAATTTTGTGTTCCAGAAGCAGTTCATTGTATTTCAATCCTGAGCCTGAATCACTGTGCTGGCCTAAGCTATGCCTCTCTTATAACATAGGTCAAAAACAAAAAAGATAGGTCTCATATACAGCAAATATTCATAGCTAAACATCTTGTGGTAGCAAAAAACTTGAAACAAAGTAGATGCCCATCTTTTGAGTAGTGGTTAAAATGAATGGTAATGCATGTATGTGATTGTAAGTTATTGCTCTGTAAGAGATGATGAATGTGAAAAATTCAGAGAGGAATGGAAGGACTTGTGAACTGATGCAAGTATGTAGAAACAGGAAAATGAAATATACAAATATAAATGGAAAGAACAAAAAAATTAAACTAACTCCTATAAAATTATAAAGACCACGCTTGTGGGGTGGGGGGGGCAGCTATAGGTGTGGATACACTGTCATACACATTTGCTATGTGGGTTAATTTTATTGAATAGCTTTTCTTTCCTCTTCCTTTTTCATTCTTTTCTCTTTTCTTTCTTCTTTATTACTAGGGATAGTTTATCAGGTAAGAGATGAGGGACAAATATATTTAAAAATGAAAGAGATATAAAAACAAAGATATTAATAAAAATTTAAAAATTAAACACAAACAACAAAAAAAGAAAATACATGTGAAAATAGGTTACTCACTGGGCCACTGGTTATTACAGTCCTTAGAATTATCCACCCAAAAACATAATAGTTCTGCTTACATGCTCAAAAAAAAAAATAGAGGCAACTCTCTTAAACAGTAAGTTTCCAGAGCAGGTGATTATTTGCATTGGTAGCAGGAATTTCTTTTCCTTTTCTTTATATCAATAAAATCAGAAGTCTGGTTCTTTCTTCCCCATTCCAAAAAAAAAAACAAAAACAAATTAAGTGTCTACATCAAATACAAGTCATTTTAGCATGAAATAATCTAAAAAATATATATTGATAATAATATGATATGCAAATTTTATCAAGGCAGCCAATGCTACTACTTATTACAACAAAAAAAGGTGATATTCATTAACTCATTCATGATTATAGAATCATTATATTATAATGGAAACAACTATCTTAGGGAAATTTTTTTTTAACAAATAGACATATATGTAGAAATAATACTAAATAGCATTTATATAGCACTTTGAAGTTTTCAAAGCACTTTAAAAATGCTAACTCATATATAAATACTTGAAGTGAATATTTTTATCTCTGGTTGGTGGAAAGTGTTTTTATTTCCCTAGAGAGTTCTTTGCCCTTTGGTACACTGGAAAGGCTTATAACCCCAAATGGGAAATCTGTCACAGAGGATCATAAGAGTTTCATAAATTTAGATTTGGGCAGATTTTTTTCTCATTCTTGGATCGAAGATTCATTTTGGTGAATCACAAGGAGAGCATGAGACCAATACTGACAATAAAACACCTTCTATCTATGTAAGACCATAAATATTACAAAATTATTTTCTCCATACAGGTAACCTTCGCACAAATTATCCAGTAAATCGGGATATGTTAGGTAAAGCTGTCTTACTAAACCTGGTCCTAAAGGATAAAAGTCATTGAAAAGTAAAAGGCATATCCTCTAAATCACTTCATCTAAGTTTTTGAAGTACTTTACAAATAGTGAAAGAAGATGTTTGTATACTTAGAATCTTGGAGACTACCAGTCAGTGCTTCTAATGTATCTGAATTATTCCATGTAAGTACCAAATGGAACTGATTTTGAAAGACAAAGTTGAGAAATGGTTGTCTAATCCCATCAAAAAATGATACGTAATGAGAGGGGAAGAAGGATCCTAATTATGAAGATCATTTAAGATGTCATTGTTCATGTAGAAGTAAAGTAAATTGTCAGGTCATATGGATGCTTAGAACCAGACCCCAGGATACTCCCCACCCCATCAAAGCCCTTTCTAACTACTATTTCCTATGTGGCACTTTTTTTTAAAGCCTAAACACTATATCTATGTAGCCCAGGCTTATCTGGCATGCCTAATTTTAGGTGCCTTGAAGGCCTTTTAGAGTATGTCCAGTTTAGGGGCAGCTAGGTGGTGCAGTGGATAGAGCACTGGCCCTGAAGTCAAGAGGACCCTAAGTTCAAATCCGGCCTCAGACCAAATACTTAATACTTACTAGCTATGTGACCCTGGGCAAGTCACTTAACCCCAATTGCCAGAAAATTTTTAAAAAAAGAGTATGTCCAGATTGCCTTTGGGACGTAAATATTTTTGTGCAAAAGTGCATCTCTCAGTGGTTAAATGGGACTGGGGTATAAGGGAACCTCCCCTCCCCCAAAGTTGGGTAAACATCATTGGTAGGGACTGGAATCATTGGCAAAGAACCTAGATTATTCCTCAGTGACCTTAAGGGTACTGGAGAATATACTGTGCTATAGTTCAATAAATTATAAGCCAAAACTGTCCAAATCTATTAAAATCAGAAGGCAAAGTAAAGATAGAAAGAATCCATTCATCACTTCCTGAGAGAAATCCCAAAAAGAAAAATTCCAGAAATGTCACAGCCAAAATCCAAAATTCCTATATCAAAGGAAAAGTACTACACACATCTAGAAAGAAGTAGTTCAAGTATCAAGTAACCACAGTCAGACTCACAGAAAATCTGGAAGCTTCTACTATAAACTAGAGGAGATCTTGGAACACAATATTCCAAAGGCAAAAAAGAAAAGCTGGCAACCAAGAATAATTTATCCTGCAAAACGGATTATAATCCTATGGGGGTGGGGTAGAATGAACCTTTAATTTAATACAGGATAAAAGGACTAGATGAAAAAGACTAGAACTGAATAGGAATTTTGAAGTACAAATACAAATCAAAAGAAAACTAGAAAGGTAAATTTATTTAAGCTATTGAAAAAATCTGTATGATGATATAGTATTAACAGGGAATGGAGAAACAAGTTTCCCTTTAGAACCTTAATGTCTTTAAAGGGTATTGAGGGAGTTAAATATGAAAAGGGGCATGACCCCTGGATGAGTTCATTTTGCTCGACTGTGCTTACTGGCTATAAGGGTTTTTTTTTGTTTCACTTTTAAATTTGGGGAGAAGGGAGGAAGGGGAGGAGATAGTGATGAAAAAAGGCGTTGAAACTTTTTTTAGTGCACAATAAAGAACCAACATGCAGAAGGAAATAGACAAGCAAGGACAATTTTGGAAGTAATGTGTGGAATTATTATACATTTTATTTAAATCAAGTAGTATAAAATGAAAATTTCATATGTAATGGCTCAAATGCAATGGTTTTGTCTTCTACGTGTATAAAAATGCTCCTTTTTGATATTTAAATTCAAATTTTTTTTAAAAAAATGGAATAAGGAACACCTGGGAGATCTCCTAATCAATAAGGAATCCCTTTTTCATTTGGAATCTTCATTGAACATCCTCTAGCAATGGCAATTTCTCCTTAGGAATGAATAAGCATGATTTGCCCCTATTTTAACAATCTTATTTTTAAAAAAAGTCTAACATTTTGTATTTCTGAATAAGGTCATGTTGATGACTTTTCCACTGCTCTTTATAATAGTGTAATAGAGGCCCTTTCTGTTCCTATTAGATTGTCAATATAGATTAGCACAAGGGCAACCTCCTCAGATATTTAATGACTCCTTACCCTATAGAAATTATAGAGATGAACCTTAGCCAGCACTTTTCTTTGCCAGTCTCTCATACATTATCATATATTCCGTGTATGTTTCTTATGTTAAAGAACAGTGGATTGAAGCTCAACTTTCTATCCTACTCCTTGGTAGTACAGTGCTCTGTATACAGTAGGTATTTAATAAATGTTTCTTGAATGAAATTATTGCTTTAGTGAGCTTTACCTCAAGGTTTATTCTAACCTTGTAATTATAAAGAAAATTGAAATTATCACCAATAAAAATCCCTCCATGACCTTAATTATTCAGCTATCTCAAGTAGAAGTTTTAGAAGGGGTGAGGAGGGGATATTGATCTCTATTATTTGGAAAATCGGGTTGTAAATATCTCTGTCTCGTGAAATTTTCCATTGAACTTGGAGTCATGGGAACTGAGTTCAAGTTCCAAGTCTACCATTACTACCCATGGGTCCTGGGCAAGCGAAATCTTTGGGTCTCAGTTAGTTCACTATAAAATGAGGGGGTAGGATGAGATGACTTCTGAAGGCCTTTTGAGATCCCGATCTATGGTCCCATGATCCTCATATACCCCAGATAATTTGCATATGTAAATAGACCACTAAGAAGATATTAGCAAGGCAATACTTCACTACAAAAAAAAGCCCTGCATTTCTGCCATCATCAGCTTTGATATTTGGCAAATCATTTCCCTTTTCAGAGCCTCAGTTTGTTTAGTTACAAGGAAGGGATAATACCATTTTTGTGACCTACCTTCCAGGATTGTTGAGAGGTTCAAATGAGATTACTAGCACAAAACAAAACAGCTATATAAGTGGAAGGATAGATAAGCAATGTCAAAATATTTTGGAGATACCCTGTTTCCTAGAGCAAAGGCCCAGCAAGCAGTCTATACCCTGAGCTTGAAATAACAATAATCCTTTGCACTCTGGATGATATCACCCTCCGGCAAAGTGTATGGCTTGAACCAGCACCAAGTATTCATTGAGGAATTTAGCTCCCCTTATTTCCCAGGGCCATCCATCACATGTTCACAATCCCTGGCCCTTGTAACTGCCATGTATTGCATTGCTGTTCTTGTCACAGAACTTTGGTTCTGTATCTTGCAAAGTAATCATGACCTCTAAGACTTGAGACAATGACTAATCCCATGGAACCCAAAAATGTATTGTCCCAGGAAATGCCAGCCATGAGAATTGCCCCAAGACCTAAGAATGATTTTTTTTGTGGTCCAATCTCTTTCATGTATATAAGTGGCTCTAGGATCAGCAGTGTTTAATTTAGCCCTCTTTCTTGGGGGGGGAGGTCCTTTTGCAAAAGCCATTTTCCTTACTCTGAAATTAATTAAGCTTCTGTTTGTGTTCTGACTTTCCTGTCTGTAGTCTGCTTTGTGCAGCTCTGGCCACCCATAGGTCAGAGGTTGGTTCTGATCCCAGTTGACAGCAATAAAACACAAGAAATCGAATTCCTTCCTCCTAAATATTTCTTCTTGTCAATTACATAGTTGCAGTTTCACCAATACAACACTATCTAATACAATTCGATGAAAATAAGAAAGGATAAACACATACTAATATAGCCCTAACATTAGTGACTGGGTTATATGTAGGAATCAAACACGTAATAGGTAGCATTTACATAGCAGTTTAAGGTTTGTGAAAAGCTTTACAAATATGTCATTTTATCCTTACAATAACCCTGGGAGTTAAGTGCTATAATAATAATTCACTTTACAGATGAGAAAATTGAGCAGACAGCAGCTAAGTGACTTGCCCAGCGTCATTAGGAAATGTCTGACATGGGATTTGAACTCAAATCTTCCTGACTCCAGGTCCAGTGTTCTATCCACTATGCCACGTAACTGACTGACTGAATGAATGAACAAATGAATGGAAAATATGACTGTGCTAAGAGTTGGGGATATAAATTTGAAAAGCAAAGATAGTGCCTGCCTTCAAGAAGCTTACATTCTAGTAAGGGAGATAATATAATAAGAAAACTGCTTTTTAAATGTAATGCTTATCATACCATACTTCTAAATATTCTTAAAGATAGCCAGGGAGTCTGAAAAGTTAATGGAATAGGAAGACACCTAACAGTATGTTGACACAACTCTTCTAGGAACCATCGCTGAGTTGATTTGGTTATGGTTTCAGAAGTGGAGAGATTGAGGGTGGAAGGAAAAGGAAGAGGATAAGACTGATGGCAAAGTTTTCAAGATGCCCAGGGTGGAGGGAGTGGTACATTTCACCAGAAGTCTTCTTCATCTAGCACTATGGATTTCCTCCATCTTCCTGTTCAATACATACACACAAAAGAACCTTTAAAATCAAGTACCTATTTTTCATCTTTGGTTATTTGGTTAGAAATATGGGAAATTAATTATAAATTTCACTAGTGACAATGTGAGAGCAATAATTATGATAATTCACATTTGAATCTATCAGTGAGCATATAATTAAATGTCTTCTATGTACATGGCATGGGGATTGTATTTATAATATTAAATTTTATTTATGCATTTATAAAAATATATGTAATATTAAGTTCTGTCATTTATACACAACTTTTAAGTTTACAAAATTTACAAATTATTTCCTCACATTAATCCTGTGAGGTAGATTGCAATGCAAGTATTATTGCATCTATTTTACATTTGAGGAAACTGAGAATCAGAGGTTAAGTGAGATAAGCTTTTTGAGGATAGGGACTGTCTTTTGAGGATAGAGACAAAATTTATTAAATTCCTACTATGTGCCAGGCATTGTGACAAGTCAGACATGCATAATTTGGCAGTAAGTAGGGACCAAAATTAAAATAGGCTAAGCTTCTTTGGGCCACAGATAGGTTTTTAGAACTTCACTTTCCAAGTAGAGGTATAGTTATTGATTAAACTATTTCTCAAAAACACTTCTTTCATCTGGACATAATCCAGCAACTTCAATCAGCAAACACCTCTTTATGAAGTCACCTTTAGTTAAAGACTTCCCAGCACCAGCAATTTCTTTAGAAATCTGAAAAATAACCTTAGTAGCCGCCTCATTTGCTGAGTTTACTTTCTTGATAAACCCTTGTTCCCCCCCTGGGATTTTTAAACAATTTGGATGCTTTAATTTGTTTTTCATTGGTGTCCAATTTGCTTAAGTAAGGATGTTTTGATTCAAAATGGCAACGAAGATTGTACTCCTTCAGAAAGGCTATTACTTCTCAGCAAACATGGCACAATATTTTGTCCCTTGTATCTATTTGTCCACTCTGGATTAAAGACTCTAAGTTCTGATTCGATCTTCCGTTTCTTATCATTCATTTTACAGTCACCCCCAAAACTTTAATGTTAGAACCAAAAATCTCCATAGCAACTGCTCACATACAAAGAAATATTGAGCTTGAGCATCTGACCTTGGATAGAGGGCCAGACACTCATGTAACCTGGAGGGTGGCCACGCAGTGAGGGAAGGAAGAAGACCCTGTGTTGCTCCCACTCATCACATAGCCAGCATCAGCTGCATTGGTGCATGCTGCACTCACTTTGTCCTTGTTCAACACCAGTAATGACTGAAAACACAGCAAAAAGATAGAACTCACTCCTCTCAGACTAGAGACAGACTGACAATGATTGGTTGTTGCGGGTCATGTGACCAACAGGAGCGAGTGCGCAATGGCAACCCACCTGCCAAGTTACACGGTGGCTAGTGGAAGGTGGGTTAAGTGGGGATATGGACAAAGCGTTTGTTTCATCTTTACTTCTTTTACATCCTCTACATCTTTTGTGAGCCACCTGAAATCCTTTGGTGAGCCTCAAGAGGCCCACGGGCTGTACGTTGCGCAGACCGGTGCTGAGTAGTAATTCCTCAGTGCTTGGTAAATGAATGAATGAGTGATTTGCTCATGGTCGCACAACTAGTAAGTACTTTCCCTAGTCTACCTTCACCAGCTGAAAACTTTCAGAAGTGAGCATCTGAACTGAGCATCAGCTATGAAATGTATCTTTATCTCTCTAGTCATCAAATAGCTCTCCATTTATGAAGCAAACACTATTCCTTCCCTTTTAGTGGTTCCAACCGTAGTACTTGACCCAGAGAATTGATTAATTTCCCTAAACTTGTACTTAATTCCAAGTCAGGTACAGAGTTTAAGGGGCTCAACAAGCCCCATCAGGATGTTGCTATTGTAACTACTTTATTTGAGAGTAGAGCATTATTGTTATGAAAGAAACCTTTAATGTTTTCTAGCCTCTGGTGAAAATAGGGAAAACAGAGAAATTGCACTTGTCAAGAGACAAAACCATTTGATGGAGACAGAATAGTATAATGATACAAAGATGAGAAAAACATAGCCACTTATCTAAAGAGGGAAGTGGGTCAAATACAAAACTCTTGAGCCATGTATACACACAGAGTGGTATAATGGGATGAATCCTGGGGGACAGAGAATAAATAAATAAAAGATAATCGATTTATTTGATTAATCAAGCATTTATTAAGCAACAATCACCTGTCAGGTACTGTTTTAGGCACTAGGGAAAGACAAAAAAATTCAAGGATATCTGGCAATTTATAAGGGGAGACCAAATACACATGTATAACTACATACACAATCAGTGCAAAATACACGTAAGGTATTTAAATACATTATGGGGGGAAGAGGTTCAATTTGCATCCTCTGATCATTTTATTTTTCTCCAGCCCAGCTGATTAAATGACAGAAGGCAGGGGATGTGAAAAGAAAACAGTGAGGTATTAATGTATCAAATGATGTGCAAAGTAGTGCCTACACTTTTTTCCCCTTGTAGGAGATATGAAGTTTTTCAACCAGTTAGGATTTTGTTTGTTTGTCTTCTGTAAATTTATAGACAGTGCTTTGTCTCTTCAGTTATTTTTACTTAATCTATTTTAAGTCAACCTTATTCTCACAGGCCTTCTTCTCTTCATCCTTAACTTTCCTTCCCATGTGTCACCCATTTTCCTAGTTTCACTTAACATTAATTTTTCTTTCTTCTTTTTATCTAATTTTCCCCCTTTTTATTTCTCATTTACATAATCAATTAAAATGACCATTCCTATTACCCTTCAACTTCTTTTGTTAATAATTTTAAAATTTTCTGCATTTTTCTTGATTTTTTTTTCTTTCACTCATTCTCTTCATCATTTCCCTTTCTATTACATTGATTCCAGAGTTTCATACTTGGATTACTGGTCTTTATTTTTTTTTCTTCCTTTGTATCCAAGATATACAAATAACTATGATAAGTTTTTTTTTTATTAAGTCCACAATAAAAAAAATTTGAAGAACAGACAAAAGTTATATTTTAAAAAAGAAAACGAATAGTGGAGTGCTCAGAATCACAGATTTTTAGATTTGAAAGGAACCTAAATGGAGTGCTAGCCCATTTCATATATAAAAAGAATCCTCTCTAAAATATACCCAACAAATAGGCATCTAAATTTTGCTTGAAGACTTCCAGGGCACAGAAATCTATTACTTCTTAAGGTGGTCCATTTCATTTTTGGATATTGCTCATTGTTAAACTGTTACATAAAACTTGTTTATCTATCACATCTAGCTTTCCCCTCTGGGTCCAGATAGAATGAGTCATTTCTCTCCCAAGCAATAGCCCTCCAAAGATGTAAATACAACTCTCACATTCCCATTTAGATTTTCTTCCCTTGCATGAATCTGAGGCCTTTTTTAATGAGGTCCCTCAAAAGAGATTGGCAGAGCAATCCACATCATAGTAAAAAAGCAAGTGGATAAAGAATGCATATTAGCCAGATGTGATGGTACACACCTCTAATCCTTCCAATTCAGGAGACTGAGGCTGGTGGATTAATTGAACTTCAAAGTTCTTAGCCCAGATACTTAGTGTTCTAGTCCAGAGAGCAGGAAGCAACTAGGCTGCACAACAAGGGGCAAACCAGCCCAGGTTGGAAACAGGTCAAAAATCCCATGCTTTTGATCATCACTGAGATTGGGGCCATGGGTGGCCACTACTGTATTTCTGGTTGAGATAGGGACCATCAGAAAAGGAAGGAAGGAAGGATGGAAGGAAGTAAAAGAGAAAACATTACTCAGGTTAGGAAGTTTAATTGGATATGCAGTCCATTGATAGAATACTTTCAGTACATATATTTTGGATACTACAGGTGGACTCAATAGAAAAGGAGAGCAGACTGGATTATATTTGGGATGTTGTGCAATGCTTTTGCCAATTCCAAATTTCTCTTGACACAAAACCTTATCTTTTTAATAATAATATATGCTCTTGTGATATTTTATGATAGCAAAATGAGAACCACTACAATCTCTGTGAAGAATCAAAATTACGAGTTATCTAAAGAGCCATAGAGCAATCCATCCTGGATGTAAGTAGGCTGTGGAATATTATCATCAATAACTTGCATGAAAAAAGTTACATAAAATATATTAAGGAAATGAATGATTGGAAAAGGATATGGACAGTTCATGTTTCCACAGCAAGTGAGGGGGAAAAATAGAAAGCCCAGAGCTATCCTATTTACCCAGAAATATAACAAGATCAAGAAGGCTTCAAGCATGGTGAGGAGGATCCTCTATGAACATTTTATGGGAGGACATAAATAAGAATTGTACAGAGAAGGCAAAAATGCATTGTGATTTGTAGAGGTTGAGGTAGTAACTCAAATGGATGAAATTACGGAGCCAATAAGGAAGAAAGCTGGGGATACTAACACTTGTCCTGCCCTACTTCAGAGTTGTTAAGGTAGTGGTGTTTAGAGTGAAATGTCAAAAGTACAATTTATATTGGGGGGAAAAACAAAATTATGTCAAATCTCTCCATCATTATAGTGTATGACTAATTTGAATTAGTCCAAACTTTTTTCAGGGAATATGAAGTACCTTTTAGAGGAGTAGCTAACATTAACCTTCAAAGATCACATTTTATAGTGATTACCTGAATTTCCAGGCTACTGACATTGTTCTCTCAGCTGGAGTACATGGCTGTGGCGTGTTGTTAAAGCAAATTATTATAGTGCTGGGCTGGTTGGTGTTGCACACTCTTCTGAGAATTCCAGTTTTTACACTCTCAACAAAAATTAACTCTTGGCATTCTGAATATTTGATCCAAATGGGCGACATCTAGTGGAGGAACATAACCATATCTACTGAGCTGCTAAAGTGGTTTTTCTAAAACAAAGGTCTATTTTTTGCCCAAACCAATGCCATTCCCACCAAATTAACTAGTTACTGTGCCCTCTAGTGGAAACAGGGAAAAGAAAACAGAAATTGTACTTGTCAGGAGACAAAATCATTGATCTATCTGATGGAGGTAGAATAGTGGCATTGTGCAATGAAACAAAGAGTTGAAAATACATCCACTTATCTAAAGAGAGAAGTAGGTCAAATATAAGCATGGAGTAAGAGCCATATATACACAGAGTGGTATAAGTGAATCCTGGGGGCCAGAAAATAAATAATCAATAAACAAGTATTTATTAAGCATCAACTATGTATCAGGTACTGTTCTAGGCACTAGGGAAAGATAAAAAATTCAAGGATATCTGTTAAGTTTATCAGGGGAGACAAAATATACACGTACAACTACATAATCAATACAAAACAATCTGTACCAGTGCTGTCCCTATCAAAAAAAAAAAATCTTTAACAAAATCCAGTGGCTTTCTGTTACCTGTAGGACTGAATATAAACTTACGTTTGGCATTTAAAGCTCTTCACAACCTGGCCCTTCTGATTCCATTAGTACTCATCCATTAGTAATCAATCTAACATCAAGCATTTATTAAGCACCTACGTGCCAGGCTCACCTACAATATTAAACTTTCAAGTCCCATATAAATGGAAACTATGAAAGGAGAGCACTGGACTAAGTGATCTCTGTGGATTGCTTCTAGCTCTTATATTTAATAATTCTAGCTGATGTGGTCTTTGAGATTATACCTTGCATATATTTGTACATGGACAGTACTTAAGTTCTGAATAAAAAGATGCCCCATATCTAGTTAAGTACTTCTATACTAAAAGAATTGTCTTTTATTTGTTATGGAAAAGAACATTTTGATTGGGGACAATGAGTTGTGGATAGCATAAAATGTGCTCATTTTATTAGCACTAGGTAGTTTTTTCCTCCCTAGTTATTAACCTCCGTTTTCATTCTATTTATCATGTTTTTTATCTCTGCACATTTTTGAAACATACAGTCTATGCCATTCACAGAGACACAGACCTTCCCTATCACGTGTTTAATATAACAAAGAAACATTACCTAGTCAATTATCTTCTCAAAAAAAACATTCATTCTAGCCTGACCATGTACTTTTGATCAATAAAATAAAATGTCATTGTGTAAGAGAAAAATAAAACTACTGAGTTCACTCCTTAAGTGTCACAAGAGCACCACCTTGTGGCTCTGTATAACTTGAAGAGTTTATGGGTTTTAGGATCTAAATTTAGTACAAATAAGGAACTACAGCAAACAACCACAAGGAATCTCTAAATTTGTGAAAGGGTAAAGGCACAATATTTTTGTTTATATAATTAACAGACTTCTACTTCTTTAAGGGTAGTGGCAGTTAATCATTTCTCACATTCAAGTTTTTAGTAGTAATCCATTCTTAATGACCCCCTTCTATACTACCAGCCAATCCTCATCTTTTACCAATGCGTCACATTCACAATAGAGCTGATTAGAGATACAAGGGAAATTTTTGGTCCCTGAACAAAGCTAAGCTATTTAACCCATACAGCGATTTTATTTTATCAGCACTAAGTATAGTTGGGGAAATTTTTGATATATATTAGTAAATAGAAAAAAATCATACTTTGCAATAATTAAGCAATTAATGTTGATAGTGACAATTCAGAGTCTGCCACAAAAAAAAGATTTTTTATAGAACATTTAAAAGTAGTACTGATGAGAGGGTAGATGTGTTAGTGTTATACAAAGAGCATAGTTTCCATTATTCAGTTTAAGTATTTACAAAATAAACAACCAAACTATATTTAAATGGAACATTTAATTTTTATTATACAAGCACATATAAAATATGGAAAAAATATATAACAAATGTACAAAAGTTTTAAAAACAGATTTTAGAGAAGAAAATAAGACATCACAGTAACAGACATTCCTCCTCTTCATTTGGAAATAACTTGTAGGGAATTTCAGACTCACAGACATTGAAAAAGGACAAAAACAATCATATAGACAGATTCCTGATACTGCAATTGTAGTTACTTTTACTTGGAAGCCAAATAAAAGTGCCTCAAAAAATAGAGGGGGCATGAGGATATAAAATACATTTTTAAACTTAGGAATTATATTAAAATAACTGGAGAAAATGAATAGCATGTTTAAAGAGTTTAGCTAAACTGCATTCTTTTGATATGAATCTCCAAAGTACACTTATGAAGATATTCTAGATAAAGCTCTTTTTGACTGTAACCTATTCCAATCTTAACTGGCCATTTCCTCTGCCTTTTAAAAATGTAATCCAGAATGTTTGTATTGGAATTCTCATTTGGTAATAAATGCAGTAGAATTAAAAAAAAAATGCCAAAGCTACCAAGTTCCAAAAATTCACTGAAGTTTTTTTTAAATTGATTTTCACACAAATTGAAAAAATAACATTTTTTTTTTAAATTTAAAATAAAGACTTCTGGGCAGAACCACATTATGGTGACCTAATGCAACATTTCCAATACAACTTTTACAGTCTGCTAGTTGCAACTGATATAACAAAAAATCATAACCTCCGCAAATTCTTTTTGCTCTTCTTACTACCAGGAAGAGGTCCCACTGTAGAGTTTGCTTTTAGGGGCTTTTCATTTGAACAGTCTTTGGTGATATGATAGTTGCAAAAACATTTTGTACAAAAATCAAAGCCACAGCTTTCTCGGTTGCACGTCGCCCTCTGCAAGTAGGGATCATATTTTGCAGGTGAGTTGCAATGGATACAGGCTCTTAGGCTTTCATTCTTTTTCAAGGTCTTGGCAACCTATAAAGAAAAATTCACATGTTAAAAAATCAACACAGGAATTTTTTAAAATAGCATAGCTATACAGAATAAGCCATTATAAGTCCTTTAAAAGAAGAAAAAAAGTTTTCATTTTTTTCCCTTTGTATTGCCAGAGTGGGCACTTTAAAAATGCTTGTGGAAGCTGTGTGTGGCAGCATAGGACTATAATGCCTGCTGCTGGGAGAGGCTGAAGATGGTGGGTTGAGTTTGGGAGTACTGGGCTACAATAATTTGGGGAAGGCTTGCCTAAGGACAGACAAATCAACGCAAACTGGAAAAACAGAGAAGGTTAAAATTTCCATGGCAATCAGTATTGAGAATGGGATTTTGAGTGGTTGTTACACTTCCAAGCTGAGTGAGGTAGGACCCAGTCGTGAAAAAACAAAGCAATTTGTTGACTGAATTCTATCAACACTGTATCTTGGATAGGCAATGAACTGGCCCTTAAAATGAAAAAGGCAAAGTGGATTTCACCTCGGAAAAAGCACAGGATTGATTTCATATTGCTTATTGCCTCTCCAACCATTTGTTTAACATCAATATTCTCCCAGTGATACTAATAGCCTTGAATCATGAAAAACCATCCTCCAAAGAATTAAAATAAACAACCTAAAATGCAATGGAAAATACCTAGGAGTGGACATAAGATGTTACATCACATGGTATAGCACAATTTTCTACAAAGAATGCTAGATATGGAAACAAGAACATTAGCCAAGTCACTTACTCCAATTTTCTCTTAAGAAACTGGGGGCCAGCGATTACACTGACTTACAGATAGGACTAAATGCCTTTAAGTTCTCTTCTGGCTCTAAATATGATACTTGGCACCCTGAGATACATTCCAAACACTAAAAGACTCCAGGGATTTTGGTAAATCCCATTGGAGAATTTAGGGAAAAACACATAAGAAATGCATCTGATGAAAAGGCAGAGCAGAGGGGCTGTGACTCGTAAAAGCAGAGACTGTAATCACATCATGAAATAAGCATAGATCCACTAATATACCATAAACTCATTTTCTAAATAGGTGGCTGCTAATAACTAATTGCTAGTGGTAATAGCTACCTTTGGGTTTCAGTATGGATTTGTACTTTCAGACTCTCTATTTTAGTAATAAATCACCTATAAAAACAAGAAATCATGACAGCCAATATTTTTGAAGCAA
The DNA here is from genome assembly GCF_003287225.1 of Phascolarctos cinereus. NCBI lineage: Eukaryota > Metazoa > Chordata > Mammalia > Diprotodontia > Phascolarctidae > Phascolarctos > Phascolarctos cinereus. Next base: position 100,051,432 of record NW_027555958.1, on the reverse strand, counting down.
AATTTGGCCTAAAAGTTGAATATAGATTTTAGAATGCATGTGTTGTATTTTCATACTATTAACACATCAATTAAAAAAAGAATTACCTCAGAAAACTCAGTGTGTCGGCTGTACGTAGAAACTCCTTGATCAGATAATCTGGGCTGAGCCTTTTTTGCATGCATTAGGAACCTGGGCTGTTGATTTCTGAACAGAAGCTAATGCTGCCCTGACTAGAACATATTCTCTAGTTGCAGCATAAGCTGAAAATTTGGTAGTATTTTCCTATGAGAAATAGTTAGAAAAAAGAGTGAAACAGCATATATACCTTCCCACCGAGAAAATGATATACTTAGCCAGAGGCAATAAAGATTTCTCAAAATTAACCTAGGATATTATTCAAATACACCAACTATACAAATACACCAACTATTTCAAAATTAGCAAGCAAATATTACACAAATAACTTTTCTCTCTAATCCTTTTTATTTGCTTCCTGCTCAAATCTCGGATGTAGACAGGGCAGAAGTACTAGCCAATCCATCCTTCTTAAGCGATCCTTCATTATGGCTTTGACAACCCAAGATGGCTACCAGCTAGGGAATAATTTAATGGCCTATAGGATCTTACCCAGGGAATGTATCTTTTGTTCCAAATTTTCTATCTTTAAAAAGCTAAGCAATCCAATTAAAGTCAACCAAAAGGCTTAGGCTGCAATCAATCACCTCAAATTTTCATCATAAAAATGCAGTTATATAATCAAACTTATATTATTGGCAGAAATGGCTTAACAAGTTTTTATTATGTAGCTGCCTTGAATACATTGATAATGCTTTATTGAATATAGGATATGTAATCCTTTTGAGGGATTACTGTCAACTCTCAAGCATGTGTTAGGATCATAGGTCACATAATACATTCCCCCCAGTGGTATGTAAATTCCATGAAACTCTACTTGCTTCTAACATAGTATTTGACACATAGTAGAAACCTAATAAAAATTATTATTGACTTTTAGATTTTCAGGGACTTAAGAAGTTTAAGGGACCTTATAAGTCATCCAACCCCTACATTTCACAGATTAAGAAACTGAGGCTTAGACTTATCACTCAAGGTCACATAGGTGGTAAAGTGACTGAGGCAGGATTTCAACCCAATTCCTATATCTCTAAAGCCTTTCCTCCACTGTCTCTAAGATTAACTAGTCCAAAGGTTATGAAACCTGTTTTTTATTTTTCCCTCCTGCTTCCTCATTTCAGTCATTCCAATTGATAACTATAAGAAAAGCATTAGGAATTAAATTTCATCAACCTTTACATTGGTAAAAAGGTTTGGAAGAATAAATATAGGCTGAAGAATTTCAAGATTATTTAGGATTTCTAATTATCTATGACATCACTTTTCTATTTACAATAATCTTGAGGAATAGGCAATATAAACAAAAATGAAATAATTAAATGTAAAAACTTACTGTAGCTTTTTTCATTGCTGCACTATATAAGTGGAAAGCTCCTTTATTGTCTTTCAGAATCTTCTTCCATGTCGCACTCACTCTGGCCACACTAATAAATATATAAATTTCAATAGTTATATTCATAAGAGCTAGCAAAACAATGACACTAAAAAGTTAATCCCACTTTTACAAATAGTTTTCATTTTTCTGAATATCTATATACTTTGCAATTAACTGCTAGGTACTTGGACTAAATATGTCCAAATCCCCAGCTCAAGTCCCACTCTACAGGAAGTGAGCATAAAAGCTATGCCAGTGATGCACAAGCTGTGCCAGATTCTACTAATCTGGAAAGACATTCATGTTCTGTAAATGTGATAAGAAGCTCAACTTAGTTACGTTTTGAGAGGCTCACTACCAGAAGATTGAAAACCAGATGTCAAATTCTTTTTTGGCCATAGCAATTCATAAAGGCTATAAGCTAAAGTGTAGGAACCACAATCTGTATCTGTGAAAGGAATACTTATGCCAATGAAATCAGATTTTTAAAAGAATTTTCATAAAAGCTAATACCGAAATAATAAAACAACTGGTAAGAGTTTAGCTTCATGAGACTTTAAATAATAGTCACAGAGATCTTAGACCAAATCTATCTTGGAGTTTGTATAAGGCTCTATAACTAAAAAAATAAGAGGGTACCCTACAGTCTATATGGTTTCTTCTGGAAGAGACGTCCTCAGACATGATCTAAGGCCTACTGGTGAAGCCCTCTTTCTTTCCCTTCTCCAAAATATCAGAAACATGGATCCAGATTAAGCTCCAGAATGACACGAGCTAAAACAATCATTCCAAAGTTCCACTCTTGGCTGCAGCCAAGACAGAGCACATATGAGATGTCTTTGCAAAAGGATACTTACTTGATCAAGTCCATCTCACTGAGGCATTTTAGAATATTTGCCAAGATATGTTTAAGTCCCCTCTGGAAGAGTTCACTGAGAATATCCAGTCTGTCTAAGCCCATTTTTCTACCGATTACATTATGTAGTCCAAAATCTCCATTGGCAACTACTCTTTCTACTGTTTCCCAATCTACTTTAGGATTTCTTTTGGCATTCTTTTTTAAAGTTGAACAAACCACTTCCTCAAAATGAAGGATTGGCAACAAGTTTTTATTTGGAAACTGTTCTGTGCTTTCGTTCTGTAGATGGCAGGGTTTGGGGCTGACAATGAAATTCCCAGACGATAGAAGGCTGTTATATTCCTGTTCACCAGGACTGCTTTGATGAGAGAATGAAGAGTAGCCACTGTCCTCATAAAGTCTACTGCTCTCCAGTTCTTCAGATTCACTTGAAGCATCAAGCCTCTGCAGTGCTTGATTTTCCTTGTTGTGCACTGGTCTGTTTTCAGTTTTCAGTTCTACAATCCTGGGACTAACATTCTGAGGTCCAGTGGAGGATAGATTTTTATCGTCTTTAATACAGTCTTTACAAAAATCTTCCAAATATTCAGGAGTTCCAGATTCCAGTTTTTTGCTAATTTCAGGCTTTGCAAATGTAGGCTCAGAATTAACATGGTTACAGTTAAAATCACATTTCATTTTAACAGAATAGTAAGGATTGTTGTCTTTATCCTCTTGTTTGTATCCTACAAAAAAAACATAAAACATTAGATCAAACTACTTCATAAACAAAAAATACAGTTAGATTCCATTGGCATTTATTTATACTCTGTACTATTAGCTACATAGACCCTCTGTGCCTCAGTTTCCTCAATCTGTAAAATGAAAAGGTTGGCTTTTATGTATTTGTGTGTATGTATGTATCCATGCAAATGCCATCTGCATGATGCACAAGAAGTATAACTTGTAAGGAAATGACAATGATCACAAGTTACTGACTATAACTATTTTCATTACCTTAATTACACCTTTTACACGTCATGTCGCCTACAAGCTCCTTAATGGTAGGGACCTCTACTATTCTGCAAGCTTATTAAGCAGTCCTTGCTTTTAGCCATAGGGTGTCTGAAAACCATATCTTCAATTAGACTGTTACAAGGCAAACTTCTAACTCAGATACAATGCCACCATCATTTCTTCAGTGGTTAGCTGATAAAATGAATAAAAATGAAAATATTTATAAGTATACTTATTAAAGTTATCACAATCTGGTACTAGCCTTACCTTTCCAGGCTTACTGTACATTAGTCTCCTAACTCTATTATACAGTCAAATTGGTTTACTTTGCCTAGAATGTGCTTCTTTTCACCTGTTATCATGTAATTCCTGGCTTCTTTCAGGGCTCAATCAACTCAGGTACCACTTCCTGGTGAATGTCTATTGCTGGCATCTATCTTCCCCACAGACACTGCTTTGTGTATAAAGAACCCCGAGCAGGGCAGTGAAGGTAGAATGGTGGCTCAGTGGTGGAAAGACCAACTTACAAATGAGCTACAATTCAAGCTGGGCTTTAGTTTAGAAGAATGCTCTGACGACAGTTTGCAAGGAAGAAGTACCTGTTTCCTTACAATTTCAGTCTTGTTAGGAGCACTCTAATAGAAAGATCTTCCCCCCAAAATTCAATTGAATCAAATGACATTAGAAAAGACCTTAGTGAACATCTGGCTCCAACCAATCACTGTGTATTCCCCAGGCCTAGCACAGTGTTGGGCACAAAACAGGTGCTGAATAAATCTTGTTGTTAGAAAAAGCAAAGGTTCTAACTTAAACCACAAAACCATTCATTCAGAAGATGAGGGTCAGAACTAATCCATGGATTCCAGAGTATCACTATCTCCTCCAGAGAATGCTAGACAAGGGATTTCCCATTCTTAATCTCTTAATTTTAAAAAATAAACTTAGCTCAAAATAGGTGACCAATACATAGTTTACTAATTAGCCTTTGTAGAACAGTTATGTATTGAACATATGGAGACTATCATAATATATTGACAACTATGCCAAACAGTCTCTCATAATTAGATGTCTTCAGAAATAACACTTGGAACTTAATGATCTTTATTTCAAAGAATTCTGACTTGTGTTTTCCTTCTAAATAATCAATGCAGATTTCGCAAAATAAAGCTCATTTCTTTTTATTATATGTCAAGAACGTATAATATACAGTGAAAATAACACTGATTCTATAGTTAGAAGACCTGGGTACAAATCTTGCTTTTCATGCTTACCACCAGGGTGACTGTGAGCAGTCATTTAACCTCCTAGAGACTGTTTCTTCACTTGTAAAATTCCTGGGTTCCAGGATGGTCTCTTAAGTCCTTTCTAACTCTAGATCCAGGATATAGTGATATTATGCTAACCAACTCCATTTAAAGAGTTGATTTTTAAAGCCCTTTAGGATCTGTCCCTTACTTAGCATTCACTCTCACCAGACCTCTTCTAGGATCTACTACTGCCTGAATACATTCTGAACTTGTAGATTTCAGCAAGTTGGATCATGAGAGAGCATCTTTGCTGCTAGTTGAAAATTGAATCAGTTTGCTCAATCTTATTACTTGTACTTTCACAATTTATATCCCAAGTTTCTCTACTCCTATACCTAACCCTAGGTGATGGGGAAGGGATCTGGACCCCAAAAAGGAAAATTCCTGGACTTTCCCAAATCTCTGGCATTTGCCTGAGGCTGCATCCATTTAACTGGCTTTTCACTGTGGCAACACCCAATCTCCCCATGTTACTTCCCACCCTTAATCCTATCCAGACTCCATTCTCCCTCGGCCACGTGGTCCAGGTTCTCAGCATCTTGTTCAACCCAGCTTACTGCCCCTTCCCATCCAGATCCTCCATAGATCCCTCCTCCAGTCACCCTAAACTACTTGGCCACTCCCTAGATCCCTCCCACAGTCTTTTCTGTATGTAAGGTCCAACTTGTCTCCATTAAGAAGCTCAGATTCTTATAATCTAGACAATAGCTCATAAATGTTCCAATTCCTTAAAAGTCTGGCCAACATGGTGGATCTTTAATAAACCTTGTCTTTGGCTGGTAGAGGGGTTGGGTCAAATTCATTGGGGCAGGACCCACATGTCATGATTTTGGGGTCCCAGCACTTCTAAACCTCAACATAGGTACTATCTATGTATACTAGGTAGTATACTAGAAGTATCATTCAGTGAGATTTCTTCCCATCCTACCAACTGGGGCAGAGAGAATTCAACTTGAGGCACTCTCTAAAGTAGATAGTGAATTAAGTAAGAAGTATTAGGAACTCAGGTTTCAACTCCTTTTTTCCTTCTTCAAATTCTTTTGTTCTGGTTGGGTGTGATTCAAGATACAGGAAGTAGAGGTAAGGACAACAGAACAAAAGAGCTACTAGCAAGGGGTTGGATACCTGGGCAGTACTTGAATAATCAAACCAAATTACTATGATAGCCTCAGGTGTTCTAGCCCTCAACCACAGTTTTGAATTTGTACAGTAAATTAGCAAATCAGTTCTTTAAACATCACAAAACCAATCTACTGGGACAGAGTTCAATGGATTTGTAATCCCATAGACATAGATACTTCCTCCACAAATATAGACAGAAAATAACCCATGACTGAATATCCTATAGGACTTGAATGTTCTCTCATAAAGGGTTCACTTATGTGTTAGGTGCCTTCCTTTCCTTTTGTCAGTGATTAAAAATCTTTACTGGCTCTCTATACTGCCTCAAGTATAATTCTAATAATAACTCTGATGGACACTGAAGACCTTCCACAAATTTGGCCTTATCTCTTAACTAATAAGGTCTCTTTAACTTTCATTATGTGTCTAATTAAACATAGGGGTACAGAAAGAAAGGCCTCTTAAAGAGTTGAGATTTGAGCTAAGTACTCAAGGAAAGCCAGAAGGAGGTGTGGAATGAGAGCATTCCAGGTATAGGGGATAGCAAATGAATTAAGAGTACTATTGAGAAGGATTTAAAAAGCCAAACAGAGGATTTTAAATGCTACCTACTGCATAGGGGGATAACTATACTCCCTCTTCCATATATTCCACACTCTAAACAAACAGTACTACAGCTAGGTCTTGATTAGTGCAAATAACATCCCCAATGTAGTGGTACCATTATTCAAATTTTCACTGCATATTTCCTTTGGGCAGAAATCAACAAACCACTTTTATATACAATTATGACTTAGAATAGGGTGAATTTCAAAAAAATAGCACCGCTTTAGAGATTCATTATCAGAACTAATCAGGACCCAGTTGTACTTTGTGTCAACAACATATAACTCACTTTCCTATGCCTTTTCTCTTTTCACTCAAATAGTTCCCATTTCCTAGAATCCTCCTCCCCGCCGCCATTTGCATTCTTATATATATTTTAAAACTCAATTCAAATGCCATTCCTTCCAGAAGGCCTTCCCAGATCATCCAGCACAGGTAATGAAAGACCTTTCATTTAGTGGAACTCAAGCAGCTCTTTTTTACACAGCCTTGTTATTTTTATATGGTCAACTGTGTATCTCATTCTTCAGTTTGACTGTAAGCTCCATGGAGGCAACAACTGAAGTGTCCAAAACAGAATTCATCACCTTTCCTGCTAAACTCTCCCCTACCACTTCTCATCTTTCTCATTACTGGCAAGGGCTTTCTTGTCCACCCTCTCAGTCCCTCAGTCTTCCAACCCAGATGTTATCCTCACAACTCTTTACTGTTTCTAATCCCCATATCCAAGCTGTTGCCAAAGCCTGTCAATCTTACCTTTACAAGACTTCTTGAATATGCCTCTTTCTATTCTTTAACACTACCACCACTCTGGTGGCAGGCCTTCATTATCTCACACCTGGACAATTACAATAACCTGCTGGTAGGTCTGCTTGCTTTAAGTCTTGTCAATCCATCCTACCAATTTTCCTAAAGCTCAAATCTGACCCTATCACTCCCTTAACTCAATAAACTCCAGTAGCTCCCAATTGCCTCCAGGATCAAATACAAAATGCTATTTGGTGTTCAAGTTCCTAGCTCCCTCCTACCTTTCCAGTTTTCTTACATCTTACTCCCCACCATGTACTCTTTGATTCATTGACAGTGGCCTCCTAACCTTTTCACAAACAAGACACTACACTCTTGGCACCAAGCATGGTCTCTAGCTGCTCCTCATGCCTGGAATGGTCTCCTCATCTCTGCCTTTCTTTAAGTCTCAGCTAAAATCCCATCCTCCTAACCTCTCTTAATCCTAGTGCCTTCCTTATCCTAATTATTTCCTACTTAGCCTGAATATAGTCTGTTTGTACATATTTGTTTGCTTGTTGTTTCCCCTAGTACAGAGTGATATCCTTGAGGACATCTGGCCTTGTCTTTTGCTTTTCTGTATCCCCAGTGCTTAGTACAGAACAAGTGCCCAATAAATTATGACTGACTACATAGACCCTAGGAATACAAAGAAAAAAGACAGTACCCCTCCCAGGGAGCTAACTTACAAGAAGCTTATAATGTGGGAAGGAGTTGGGGGAAATGTATAAAACATGTACACAAGTAAATAAAAGTACACACAAAGAAACTTCAAGAAGTAGAAATGTTAAGAACTGGGAGATCAGGAAAGATCTGTTTAGTAGGTGGCACTTGAGTTTGGGGATGACATGGCCAGACTTGCTTTATGAATATTAATTTGGCAATGGTATGGATGATGGACTGGATAAAGGGGAGACTGGAGGCAGGGAGAGCAATTAGGAGGTCATCATAATGGTCCAGGTAGGAGGTGTAAACATAAAGGAGAGATGTGACAAACTAGAAATGGAGATAGAGAAAGAGGAAAAGGGGGAGTGAGTGAAGGGTAGGAGAGAGGGAGAGGGGGAGGGAGAAAGAGAGAGAATGAGAATCTCTAGGGGTTGTTAAGTAGTGGAGAGTGAAGAGTGGTGGATGACTCAGAAGTTGCTAATCTGGATGACAGTAAGGATGGCAGTGCCCTGTACAGAAATGGGGAAGCTTGAAGGATGTATTTTTCACTTAAGATGTATTCTCCGGAAATTAAAGTAATTGAATATGGTAGTCTTATAAAGGCAGGAGCTGGGACATTTCTCTTTCTGATCAAACATATCCAAAAAGGGGGTAAAGAGCAGTATTGACTAATCCTACCCTATCTATACTATTTCCTGGCATCTGATTTTAAAATGTATAGTACAGGAATACACTTCAATATTCATTTCCTTAGTTCTGTGACACTTGACTCCTATAACTCAGTTAAGTTTTGCTTAAATTCAGATTGGTCAAAATTAAATATTACATCTTAATCTCATATTAATACTTGCACATGATACTTTACTGAACATAAAATGTTACTTATTTCAAAGCACTTTGATGTATTACCATTTTTTTCCCCAAAAATTGTCCCTTAAAATAAGTAGACCTGTTATTTTGTGGACAGAAAACTGAAGTTCAGAGATATAAAGTAAAAAGTACTGAGAATTAGAAGATCTGGGTTCTACCCTGGCACAGCAACAAACTCAATGTGCCACCTTAGGCAAGTTATTTCACTCACCTCAGTTTCCTAATCTGTAAATAGATAGAATAAATGCTTTTATAGGTCTCTTCTAGCTCATAAGACTGAATGATTTGTCCAAGGTCACAAGGCTAGTAAGTAGCTGAGCTGAGAATATGTTTAGCACTAGCCTTTTAGAGGAGCTCTATTAGACCGCCTTACATATAAAACCAAGTGTCCTTAATATTTCCCTATTGGTATAGTTAATCTTACTTTTTGCAAAAGAAGAGAAAATAACAGCCTGCTTCAGACTTTAGGTGCAGCATAAACAGTCTGCTTTATATGTATGTCAAACCTCCGCCCCCTACTGGATTATGAGAAGCAAAAGCATTCCAAAAAAAAAAAAAGAGAGAGAGAGAGAGAGAGAGAGAGAGAGAAAGCCAACTCTGCCTCCAGTGGTCTAATCATTTTCTTCACCTTTTTCTTGCGGTCACTTTTAAAGAACTAGCCTGCATATTTTATACATAATTTCTACCATTCACCATCATTAACCAATGTATCCAATAAAACTGTGGTTCCCCACCTAAGAAACCTTAAAAGTCAAAAGGACCCTCACATAATAGTTCTATTATCAGTAATAATAGTGTATAATGGAATAAAAGTGTATAATGGAAATACTTGGCACCTAATAGATGTTGGGGAATTACTACCTTAAAAAAACATTTAATAGTATCAAAAATGTGTCATACAGCAATAAGCATTTCAGTAACTCCCTTCTCATTCTCATTTTATTAAACCTTTCACTGGTGCTCTATGTTAGATCTGACACTGAGCTTATACGCTAAAACTGTGAAAAATATTCTCTCTTTACCAAATTCAAACACCAGTCTACAAAAAAATCTAGACCCCTGAGGAATGCTCTCAGGTTTTACATTTCTTAAAATTTCTTTAGATAACCACCACGTGACTGGCTATGAGCATGGTCTTTCCATGACTCAGGGGTCTAGCTGCCAGTAGCTGCCATATCATCCATGATCGAAGTCACAAGGCCCCCCTACTTGCTCCACTTTCAAAACCATTTCCAGGTTAAAAAAACAAACCCCTCCAAAAAAACCCCAACAACAACAAAACAACCCAACTACCCTCTAAAAAAACCCACTCTATGTTTTCTGTCCTTGCCAACCTCAACTGCCAATCAACCTATCAATACAGACTCATATTAAGTGCCTACTGTGTTTCAGGCCTCATCTTCTGTAAAACAGTGATAAGTAAGAAAGGTAATAATATCCATCCTCAAACTAACTATTCAGTCTCTGAATCACACAGGGACAGTATTGATTCCCTCCTTGAAATTTAATTTTAAATACAAGTGTACTGTCATTTTCCTCCTTCAGAGGACTAGCCTCCTTTTGGGGAAAAGTCGTCACAGAATATTGATTACTGCATTATCATAACCATTCACTTTTCCCTTTGGTTATTTCTGAAGTAAAATGGTTAAAATTTAAAAAACCAAAAGGATAGAGATATCCCCCAATAAGGGAAGAGCAACAAAGGGGTAAGAAATAGCATTTATTCTAGTGCTTTCAGGCTGAGGCCAACCCAGTTTGGGATTAGGAGGGAAACCTGACTCTTCCACCTTCACACACGCTTGCAGAGATAAAGCATTTCCCTCCCATGGAAAAGGCTAAACAGTGATAAAGGTGGGAGGAATTAAGAATAGAAGTTTCACTTAATTTTTATAAAACCCCTCACTTGACTTTACTAGGGGAAGGGGGGAGGGGGAGGAATTTAACTCTTTCCTCAGGCCCCTGCCCCGAACGCCGGGAGCATTTGGCGGGAGAGGGAAGTGAGGCCCAAGAATCCTGAGGGGCGGACAGGACCCGGCCTGACGGGCCCGCAGGGATGGCCCCGAGTGGGGCGAGAGGCGGGAGAAGGTCGGGAAGCGGGTCCAATCTCCCGCGCCCTGGCTGTGGGGAGCTGCCCTGGGTCGGAAGGGAAGACATCTCGGGGAGCTCTGGGGGACCGAGGGTCTCGGGGTCCCTGGATCCCCCATGGGCCGGCTTCAGGTCCGAGGTGTCCGCCCCGTCGGGGTGAGGAGGCCCCGGGAGGGGGAAGGGAGATGGGGTATTTGGCGCCTCTTCCAGGGGCGAGTCTTGCCATCCCGCCGGAGGGAAAACAGACACCGAGGCTCCTCTTTTTCCCTAGGGAAGCGAGGCTGCCTAGTTTGGAGGGGGTAGAAGCCCGCTATCTTTCCTTGGGTCTCTCAGGTCTCATTCCCCCCAACCCCATTCGATCCTCTCTCAAGCCCCGGCTCCCTTTCTCCCCCTCCTCCCCCACCCAGTTCCACAGCCCAGAAACTCCCTTGGATGTCAACCACCCCAAGCCCGGCTCGCGGCCTGGTCCCTGGGAAGAGGGGGTCGTCCCCATCCATCCCTCCCCCACCCTGAGGGGACCGCGCGCCCCGAATCGCGCCCTCTTTCCTGAGATACTCACTGTCAGTCGGGCGCGGGGACTCTGCGGCCGTAACGGCGCCCGGGCTACTGCAGCAGGAGGAGGATGTAGTCGAAAGAGGTGAGGAGCAGTAAGAGCAGCGGCTGCGGTGGCGGCTCATGCCCAGACCTAGGCGCTGGGAGTGGAACAACGCTCAGGTAGAAGAGACTCCTCCAGCAGGAACCAGTTGAAACACCGGCTCCACCAGAGTAGTACCTTCCAAAAGGCGCCAGCTGGTACTTTTAAAATCTTTGAATTTGGTGCCCAAATCCATGAGACCCAATGGAGGCAGGCGGTCTGACCAGCCTGCCAATAGGGAGGCGGAAGGAGGTGAAGCCTCCATCGCCGGCCAATAAATAGGCGGCGGCCACCGGCAAGAGGCGGGGCCTAGGGCGACAGCGCCCCGCCTCTCTCCATCTCTTGAGCACTGTTACCGCAGCGCCGGAAAGATGCAGGAACCAAGCGCCCAGGGGGAGGGGCTTATAAGAGGCGGGCGGCTCTACCACACGTGGCGCGCAGCCCAAACAGCACGCGCGCCCCTCCGCTAGGATCGACTTGGAGTTCATGGCATCAGGCGTCTTTGCATGCTTCTGCCCCAGTCTGCGGGTGGCATCGGCTCCAGCTCCAGAATTCATAGTGGGTAGGCAGAGGGTTTCTCCTTATGCAGGTGGTAACTCCGGTGAGCGGCAGAGCGGGGTTTCCGGTCAATCTTTTTTGAGTCTGGTTCTCTGCGAAACTCGCACACCTCCCCTCCTCCTTTCCCTTCTCCCCTCCCCGCCCCCCTCCGTCCATCTCCCTCTCCTTTTCCTCCTACCTCTCCCATTCTCTCCGCCCCTTCCCCACACCAACCCCCACCACGCAGGCGCCAGGTGTCTTGCGAGTTGGCGGGTTGGCGCGTGCGCATTGGGTCCCCCGCGCTTCTTCTGGTGGGAGGAGGAGGCAGCGCGGGGCGGTTCCCAATCTCACCAGGTTGGCCCCCGCCCTAGGAGTCCCGCGCAGTCAACCCCGCCAAACTAGAGGGCGGGGATCCCGCCTAGAGTTGGACTCGGGCCCAAAGAGCCTGGGGCTCCTCCCCACGCCTGCCTTTGCGGGTGGCGGGCCCAGGGTTCCTACATCTGACGGGGTGGGGGGCGGGGCCAGCCTGGGTGTATTTGGAGGGAAACGGAAACTAATTAAAGTTTTGAGTCTCTTTTTCTGCTGTTGTGTGGATTTCTATGCAAAATCGTAATGGACTCTACAAAGAACCTCTTTGATTTTATTTCTTTAATAGGCTGTTTCTTTAACTCCAAATTTGTACACTGCAGGGGCGTCTTTTCAAAACCAATTAGGAAGATGGGACCGTGGAAAATCGTGGACCATTTTACTGGTGAAAGTGGATCCACCCCATTTTGAAAACTACTGTACTCTTATCCATGATTTTGTGTTCTCAGTGCTAATAATAATAATAATAATAGCTACCATATATAGTGCTTACTATGTGCCAGGCACGGTGCTAAGCATTCTACTCATATCTTATTTGGTCATAACAACCCTGGGAGGTAGATGCTGTTATTATCCCCATTTCATAGTTGAAGAAATTGAGCCATTTACTTGCCCAGGTCACACAGGTGCTAAATATTTGAACTCCAGTATTCCTTGACTTCAGGTCTATTGCTTGCTCTGTCCACTGCTCAAATTAGCTGCTTCTAGGTCACCTTACTTTAGTGTATGCCATTTCCTTGGTCACTGAGGGTATGGACAATGTACATTGTTGGAGTGGAAGGATGCAGAGGCCCTTGGAGGTTAATACTGTTCCCAGGATCACACTGCTAGTTAAGTAGTAAAGCCAGGATTCAAATCTTTAATATGAGATCCAATGTTCTTTCCACCATATGCTTAGTAGATGGAAGTAAATTAGTTTTATGGCTGTGAGAGAGCTTAGGAAGGCTTAGGGTAGGGGGTAGCAAGGTCATTTTTGTTGGAATGGAGGTAAGATGTGTAGAGCAGAAGGGGACAGGGAGACTAACTGATAGACTTTTCCTAGCATGTAGAGAATGTAACCTAATTCAGTCTCGCTACAGATGAGGATATCATGTAATCCATCTTCAGGGAATGAGAAAAGAGACCCAGATGTCAACTTGCCTAAGATGATATAGCTAGTAAAAAAAAGTACCAGAGCCAAAATACAACCTGGTTGCCAGCCCCTAGGTCTTGGGATAGGTTATAAGACCTAGATGGAGGGGCCCAATTTTCTGAGCATCATTGGGTTTTTTGCACTTTTTTATTTTTTTAATTTTGAGCCAGAAGCCTGGAAGAAAATTTATCTGGTACAGGAATGTTGAGTGCCAGCCATTTTCTCCTGCCCTAAACTCTGGTGGCTGACAGGTTTTTAGTTGCTATTCCTGCAATGAGAGGCAGCATGGTTGTAGTTAGTAGAGAGCTGATCTCTGAACTAGGAAGGCATGGATTCAGGTCCTGCCTCTGACATACTGGTTGTGTGACCCTGGGCAAGTTACCTAGCCCCTCTTTGTGCTAGACAGTTCTAAGACTCCAAGTTGTAAAGAAGGTAGAGGGAGTTTCTTCATCCTGGAATTCCCCATAACACTGAAAGCACAAGTCTACTCTGTAACCTATTCCTGCAGGCAGAGCCCATTGAAATCTCCTAGGAGTCCACAAGCGTATATTAAGTGCTTACTATGTGCCAGGCATTGTGCTGAGCTCTGGAGATGCAAAGAAAGGCAAAAGACAGTCCCTGCCCTCAAGGAGCTCACATCCAAATGGGTGAAACAACATTCAAACAACTATATAAATACAGGCTACATTCAGGGTCTGTTGGAGGTAATCTCAGAAGGAAGGCCCTAGCATTAAGGGAGGACCTGGAAAGGTTTCTTTGGGAAGATGGGATTTATCTGAGCAACGAGGAGTGCTTTTTAGCTGTCTTTCCTAGGCTGTTATTTCTTTATCAGTTAGTTGACCAGGAGCTCTAAAAGAATGTAAACTCCATAAAGATGGGGGTACTTTATTTTTATCTTTGTTCTCAGCTCCTGTTCTGTTGCCTAGGACAATAGTAGGCACTTAAGAAGTACTTTTGATTGAATGGATTAATTAAACCCTCTATGCAGAGCTCTTTGCTGGAAGGTAGGAGATAAGACAGGAGAAATAGAAAACATGGCTCCTTGACTTGAGAAATTTAAAGTTTATGAACACAGGACACATACTCAAAACAACTTGAGAATTGGTTTATGTGCTTAAGCATTTTTTTTATGAGGCAGTTGGGGTTAAGTGACTTGCCCAGAGTCACACCGCTAGTGAGTGTTATGTGTCTAAGGCCTGATTTGAACTCAAGTCCTCCTGACTCCAGGGCCAGTGTTCTATCATTGTGCCACCTAGCTGCCCCCAATTAAGCATTTATTAAGTGCCTACTATGTATAGGTCACTGGAGAGACAATGACTAAAATGAAAAATATGTAAATATTGAAAGTACAAAGTAGTTTAGGAAGGGAGGGTACTAGCAGTTGGTAGAAATCATTGGATCAAAGTTCTGGAACTGGGAGGAATATCAGAATCCATCTAGTCCACTTATTTTCCAGAGGAGGAAACAGAGGCCAGAGAAATTAAATAATTTGCCCCAGGTCACACAAGTAATAAGATCAGAGTCAAGATTTCAAACCTGATTCTTAGGAACGTTTCATAGAATTAGATTTGGAAAGAACACTTGAAGTCATCTGGTTTAATCATGTCATTTTGCAGATTAGGAACCTCAGGTCTAGAGGTATAAATTAATTTGTCCAGTGTCACATAAGTAATAAGTAAAAGAGCCAGGATTCAAACCCAGACCCTCTGGCTCCAAATCTGGCACTCTTAATGCTGCACCATGCTGCCTTCTCTGGTATATGAACTATAATAGGCACAATATAGGAATGCTGAATGAAGGTGGAATAAAAGAGTAATGAACCCAAGGATTAATCAGTAAAAGCATCCTAAGCATCCTAAAGGGGCTGTTTGTTTTAAGTTGTTTTAAAGGGGAAAAAAGATGTTTCTCTCTCAGGGAAAGAGAAACTAGGAAGAGGCTGCATTCCAAGTTGGGAAATGGCCAAGTAAGAGCTAGGAAATTGGTTATCTAGAGTGGCCAGAGACTTCAATCAGATTAATTTGACTGGGGTGCACATAGTGATAAGAGATGAGATCTGGAGACTGGGAGGGAACTGTTCAAATATTAGGCTAGAGCCAGTATTGTATAGTGATTAAATGAATGAAAGAAAAGAAGTATTTTAATAAGTGCTTGCTGTGTGTCATTCAGTCCATAAGCATTTTCTAAGTCCTCTTTATTTCCCTCGGCAGTTGGGTGTCCTAGTGGATGGAGTGCTGGGCCTGGAGTCAGGAAGGCCTAAATTCAAATGTGGTCTCAGACACTTACTACTATGTGACCCTGTCACTTAACCCTGTTTGCCTCTGTTTCCTCATCTGTAAAATGAGCTGGAGAAAGAAATGGCCCACCTCTCCAGTACCTTTGCCAAGAAAACCCCAAATGGGGTCTTGAAGAGTTGGACACAACTGAACAACAACTTTATGTGCTAGGCATTGTGCCAAGCAAGGAGAATACAAACACAGAGAAAGATGATTCCTGCCCTTTAGGAACATACATTCTAATGGGGGAAGGTAACACATAAAAGTAAGTTGAAAAGAGCATAGGAGGAGAGGAAGAAGATATTGGGCACTGGGGTGTGATGGAGC
Source organism: Phascolarctos cinereus (assembly GCF_003287225.1). NCBI lineage: Eukaryota > Metazoa > Chordata > Mammalia > Diprotodontia > Phascolarctidae > Phascolarctos > Phascolarctos cinereus. Next base: position 100,035,374 of record NW_027555958.1, on the reverse strand, counting down.
AGTCTAGAGAAAAATGAAGGGAAGGCTGGCCTGGGTGCCTTAAATGGAGGTTCTGGGAGGAACCATCCAATTCCTTTGACAGTTGTAGAGTTATTAGTTGAGCCTTTCCCAGGCACCCCCACCCCACTGTCCCTGCTGTTACCTGGGATTTATTTTACTAGTTTTGATAATGTCCTAGCTTTAATTATGATAGGCAGCACTTAGTTCAGTGGAATGACAACCTCAGTGAGAGGTTGGACTAGATAGGTCCTCATCTGTAGAGGCTGGATTGTGACATTCTCTACATGTACAGAAAAATGCTAGAAAAAGTCTTTATTAGTTTGTCCCACTGTACCTGTCTGTTCTAGATACTTCACTTCCATTCCAGCCAAACTCTCCTTGCTCTAAGACTTGTCCCTACTTTAAGGCTTTCCAGAGCTGTCACACATCCATAAAACATTTACTTCCATCTACTGTGTGCATGGTAGAAAGAATAGTGGATCTGAAGTTAAAAGACTTTTGTCAGTGGACCTCCCAGTTAAGAGTTCCTGTTCTACATGAAAAATAATCTTTTTATAGATTGTCAAAAGTAAATATGACTAAAATCAATATAAATGGACTAAATGTGCCCACTTCTACAAAAATACTTATCCGTTTTGTACAAAATTCAACCACTATGGTTAAGTTGGAAAGCTTCTTAGAACAAAACATTGCATGGATGAAAACAGAGATAACTATCTTTGTTTAATATTGCTAGTTAGAAGTGAATTGGAAGAATTTTATGGATTCACTATACTGTGGTGTGTCCCAGACATACTGTGAAATACACAGGAGACTCCTGACTGCCGAATTAAGAGCTGAATGGTTGTGATATTGTAACTGATGCTTATGTAGCAATTTAAAGTATGTCATTTGTTGGAGGCCAGCACCTGGTAGTGGGCCCCTAACCCCGTGAGAACACCACACCCCCAAGCAGCTTGTTCCGGGACACTGTACCATAACGTGTTCCGACAAGATGTTGCCACACCGCCCCTGGAAAGTCCCGGAGGCCTATTTTCCTCTTTTGCCCCTCCCCGCTTTGCCCTATATAAGCTTGTAATGCTCAAAAATAAAATTAGACCTTGCCTACCATCCTTTTGGTCTCACTCCTCCTTTTCACCCATTCCCTTCAGCCAGGGTCCTCCTCGACCCCCCACGTATACTGGCCCTGCAGGTCGGGGCAGTCATTTGAGCCTCACAACAGCCTTATGCAGGAGGTACTTATCCTCATTTCATGTGTGAGAAACCTGAGGCTCACAGACATTAGGTGACTTGCCTGTAATCAATTTTGGGCCATCCTGCTTCCAAGTCTAGTTCTCTTGTCTATTTGACCACACTGCCATCCCCTGGGAAATTGTGGAAATGAGTTTTCAGTGATTCCTGCCTAGAATTTACATTTACAAATTCGCTGTTATGTGACATCCCTCTGTCACAATGTCCACTATAATACAGAACTTCAAGTCCACCATTTTAAAGTGCAATCTGATTCAATTCAACAAGCATTTATTAAACATACAGTGCCTTTCCTTAAGGTATGAATGATAGTAGACATACTACAGGAGTGCTGAAAAGAAATGATGAGCGTACGGATTAATCAGTAAAGGCACCCAAAAGGGGCTGTATATGTAAGTACTGTGCTGTTTGCACAAACTGTTTTCACGGTATTGCAATGAAACGTTAGCACAAACTACACGTAGAATAAATAATTAGACAGGTATATGAATCCAGATTATTTGGCTTAAAGCCTAGACTTCTCTTGCTGCAACTCCTAGATGGCATTAGATGAGATAATGTACTTAAAGCATGTTGCAAACCTTACAGTGCTATCTTAACTTTCAACTAGTTAAAGGCCAACTCTTCACTAACCTTGTGATTAACTCCCCTTTACAGTTCATCCTTCTTAATCCCCTAAATCAAAGCTGAACCATTTTTTTCCAGTTCCCTTAAGAAAGTCCACTTCATGGTTTCATGTTAAACTGGTTTTTATAACCCTAAGAACCCAGATTCAACTGCACCTTTCAAATTGATGTGCTTATCAGATTGGCAGTTGACACAAATTTGGGAGGGAGGGATAGCTAACATTGGGTGAGAATCGGCATCTGATCTCAAAATATCTCAGACTAGAATATCAGCCTGAATTCAATAAAATGAAACTTCTAAACCGTCAATTGGTGTTCAGTTCTGGGCATCACATTTTAGGAAGGCCATTTGATAAGCTGTAGATCTTTCCAAGAAGAGATAACAGGATCACAGATTTATAGTCGGAAACCTTAGAAGCCATCTAGTACAGTCGCCTCATTTTCTAGTACATTCACTCCAAATCTAGCGTACCCCTCTCAAATCAGTCCATGGTGATCCCTCTAAATGGTTTAATTTTAAACTGACTTGTTTACCTCTAGAGTCTAGAGGTTTGTCTCCTTAAGGGATATACGAGATTATGACTTAACTAAAATCATTCAACTTTTATGATAATGAAGGTAACATAGAATTATAATTTATAATACTCATGGCCACAGGATACTTGTTTCCTTAGTTTAAATTCCCTGATTTATAGCCATTAATGCTTACTACAATTGATTTGGCAGAGACCGCAGAGAATAGGATGCAGTTGAGGATAGATAGCAATATAGATCTCATTATGGTACTTCACCATGATAATGAAGGATTGTGCAATCAGTTATTTGTGCTGAGTCATTTTGGGTAATTGAGATTACCTTCCACTTAAACCATAGGTATCTTGCATGTACAGAGTTATTTGCACACTGTCACCCCATTTCGAATGTGAGTTTGAGGGAAGGCACTGTTTTTGCCTTTAATTTTTTTTAAAATTCCTATAACCTGGCACATAGTAAGTGCTTAATAAATGCACTGGCTGCATTAACTGACCCAGAAGGTTTGAAGGAGGAAGGTACAAAGGTCCAATATAATACTGGTATATTTAAGATAAGAAAAGTTGTTCCCAAGAGCAGGCCCCTTGTACCTACTCCCTGGGCAGAAATGGTATCTAAAAATGTACTGTTAAAATCATATTTAAGGACGATTTGTATTAGCACATAATTTTTCTCACTTTTATAAACTAGGGTTATTTTTTACATTTTTACACTGCATGATAACATCCTACAAATAAAACAGGTGGTTTATACCAGAAAGGTTTACATGTTAACTTGATTACAATGAAGGGAAAAAAATAACAGGAAAGAAAACAATATTAAACCAGCTGTCTATTTAATACTGTCACATAGTAAGCATTTAACATCTGTTGATTTGAATCGAAAAGAAAATAATTTATTAGGACAACAAATAAATTTACAACCATATGCATAATGCATTTTTTGAGAAGTAGGATGTGAGAAGCCTGGAAAAGTATCTATCTTTTGACAACATAACTAACAAGAAGAACAATTTAAGAACCCTGGAACACAAATTACTCTGGCTTCCATTACTGTTCAAATACATATTTATAAATGAATAAATGATTATAGTGTTCAAATAGGCATTTTAAAAAGGATTAGCCATACACTAAAGATGGCATAACAGAAATTGATTCTGCTAAGCTACAATACAGATTTTTGGGGGCAAATTAACATTTTTCTGAAATAACTTCTGTTATAGATTCATAATCAGCATATTCCTTTAATGACTGTACAAGTTCATCTAGTAGACATTCTCCTAGCATGAAACTTTGGATGTCATACAGTGATTTGCGTATTCTGTGATCTGTAACCCGATTTTGTGGAAAATGGTATGTTCTTATTTTTTCTGATCTTCCTTTGGTTCCAATCTACAAAACAAAAGGTAAGTTTACAAGAAATAAATAAAATACAATTTAACTTAATCATATCTGATTCCTTGGGCTGCAACATAAACTAGATTAAAATATTTAATGCCTGTAACAGTATTTAGATAGCATGATGTGGTGGATCAGAGGCTTCTAATATATGCTAGATATGTGGCTCCACGCAGTCACTTCTTAGTACCATAGACACTTCTGTAAGATTATAAATTGCAGGCAGATGCTGAACTAATTAAATAACCAGTCTGCACAACTCGTTCCTCCCTTCCTTCCTCCCATATATACACACACAAACAAAAAAAAAAACCTGAGTACTTCAAAATATCTATGCATTCATTGATGTATGGGTACTTTTTTTTTTTTTACCAATGGAGTTGTAGCCAAAAATCATCATCATCTAGCAACCAATCTCAACTTCATTGGTCCTTGGATACTAGTTTGTCACCTGACCAATCTAAATTTGAAGAATTACTAGCTTGGTAAAAACAAAGAACTTGTGATCAAGGCTTTGGTACCTTGATGAGGCACTGAGGTGGTGGGGCCTTAAGAGGAATACCTGTGTTACATTATTAAAAAAATAAATTTGGGAGAGATATAAAATTTAGGAGCTATATCTACTAAGAAAGATTCTTTGTGTACTTATTTATTAATCTAGTAGTACTATTATATTATCTACAGTACTATATTTGCTTGTCATTACAACCTGTTCAGTTATTTTCATTCGTGTCCAACTCTTCATGACCCATTTAGAGTTTTCTTGGCAAAGATACTGGTTTGCCATTTCCTTCTGCAGATCATTTTATAGATGAGGAAACTGAAGCAAACAGGGTTAAGTGACTTGCCCAAGGTCACACAGCTAGTAAGTGTCTGAGGCCAGATTTGAACTCATGAAGATGAATCTTCCTGACTGCAGGCCTGGCACTCTATCCACTGTGCCACCTAGCTGCCCTATCACACATCCTACTAGACTGTAAACTACTTGTAGTTTTAGAACTGCTTTATCTAAACCTTTTCTCTCCCTTAGAACCCAGCATGACAATGAGTGCTAAAGATACGTATATTCAGTTGCACTAAAAAATGCCCTTAGGAAGGATGTAAAAAACTTTCTAGTCCTTTGTTTAACTATAACTTTCATACTCTGAAGATATAAATTAAACACATTAGCAGTTTGAAATGGAGTTAATATACCTTTTTTATTGCTTTTAAGTTTTCATTTTTTATGTTTTAGTATCTCATTAAATAAATTTTACCTGAATCTTTCTAGCATTGTATCGTTTGTTGGTCTCTTCTTCCAGCTGCATGCTATATAGTTTTGCCCGTAACTTTTTCATGGCAATTTCTTTATTTTTTATTTGAGACCTCTCTTGCTGACATTCAGTAGCAACACCTGAATAGTGTCATGAGAATGAAAGTTTTAACAGGAAATCTTCTTCATGTTTTATGCTCCTTTTTCCCTTCTCTTCCTTTTTCTATTTCATAAGAAAAAAAAGAGGGCCCTAGTAAAAAATGAAACTACAAAACCATGAGTTTTTCAAAGGCTCACAAAGCACCTTTTAAGTTCCAATCACAGAATAAATGTTCCCGTTTTAGATATTTATCAAACAATAAGCATAAATCATTTAACACAAGATATGTATTTTCCCCCAATCTTCTTTTGGAGGTCCATCTTTCAAAACTTTGTTGCGTTGTTCAGTATTAACAATGAATCTCAAAAGTAAGGGGTACTAGGTCTACTTCCATGGATACATGATCTCATCAAAATGGATAATTTCCTTCCAGAGGTATAGATTGCTATCCATTCACATTGATTTCCTCCCCAAAAAGTCTTCGTAGTAAGGTCAGTCAGTGAACAAGCTTCATTAAGCACATACAATTTGTTAGGCAAAGTGTTAACCCCTGGGGATACAAAGAAAGGAAAAAGCAGTTCCTGCTTTCTAGTGGGTCAGTTTAATCCTGAAGACTTCCTGCAAACAGCTATGTGAAAAAGGGACTCCAGAGGGTAAACTGGATATGATCCCTAGGGAAGGAAGGAGAACTGAGAAAGGCTTCTCGATAAAGATGTAAGCCAGGGAAGTTAGGAGGTGGAGATGAGGGATAGAGTTCCAGGGATGGGAGACAGCCAGAAAAAATGCCTGGAGTTATTTGATGAGGAGCCTGTTCAAAGAATAGCAAAGTGCTGTTCGTTTTCCCAAATTCAATCTAGCCCACTTTGTTCTTTCTTAATTCTGGGCCCAACTCACTGCCCATTTGCACTATTTTCCCTAGATAAGTATAATATTAGAGACATGCCCCGCCAACTGCATATTACAATTTGGACATGAGATAACCTTGCTATTTTTGTGTAAATAGGCTGAATTCTTGAATGATTTTTAATAGTATTTTAAAGACTCTGCAAAGTTCTTTGGTTTGGCACAAACAACACAAGACCGCAATCAGTACAATCTTAAAATAAGCATCTGAAGGAACTCACCCTTTATGAGGAATTTCTCTTCAGTTGGGACTTGTGCTGTACCTTCTCCATAAAGTGACAGACACCTTTGGTAATCATTTGTCTTCCCATTCTAGGTCTAATCTGATATTAATAATCATTGCGTTGTCATTTATCTCTGTTTATCAAAACATTTTGTATGACCTACATGTGCATGGGAGACACTGTTAGAAGTGAGCCTCTAAGACTGCAATGTATTGTATTGAATCAAATGCAGTTTTAGAATCAAAGATTAAGGACAATGGGATCTTGTATACTCTGCACTTTTCAAATATTTGACCATAAAGGTGTTTTCTACCCCACCAAAAGTAGACACTGGCTATCCAATTACCTGGGCTTATAAATAGGCAAGTTGGGTTGCAGCTTTTGTGTCATATACAGCTAAAACTGAGAGGGAAAGTAATCAAAAAGTGTTACTGCTTCCTCAAACCCCATGGGGGGGCAGTGAGCACTATCCTGAAGCAGTAGTAAGGTTCTTTCCTAAATTTCTCATATTCCGCCACTGCTAGAAGATTTGAAAAATTAACTTTATAAAGCATTTGTTTGTTTGTTTGTTTTTTTCCTTAGGAGGGTCATAACTAATATGTTTAATAGGACTAATAAGTTTAATAGTTTTCAGTTAAATTTACAAGCTTAATAGTTTAATTAATCAAATATAGGATTTGATTTGGGTACAATCGGCGTGAAGGAAATATTAGAACAATTAAACATTGGTTCAAAATGTACCTTGCATTTATTTTACATATAATTGCATATGTACACGTTGCCACCCCCAGTAGAATATAAGGTCCTTGAGGCAGGGAATACTTTTAATTTTTTTCTTTGTATCCTTAGCACCTAGTCCTTAACAAGTACTTCTTGATTGCCTGACTTATTTATGTCAGTTGGACTCCTAAGCAAAGTTGGTCCGGGGTTGGGGGGGGGGGAGCACCTGAGTTCATGTTCCTTTTTCAACATCTGACCTAGCCAAATTAAAGAGAAATTGGGCAGCTACTCGGGGGACCCCACCAAATTCATAGAAGGATTCTGATCCATTTCCTTACAATTTGGGGCAACATCAATCTTATTATATCTACCTCTTGTTCCATCAAGGAAAAGAGGATAATTTGGGACTATGCACAGAAATATGGTGATGATCCAGCCAGGTCCACAGCTATTAGCCTGCCCCCCACCCCCAGCCCCTCCCATTATCCACCCAGGGCAGTTGCCATCCCTCTAGGGATTATCTTGACGATGTGGATCAGGAGAGAAGGGACCATATGATCACCTGCCTCCTATAAGGCGTGAGCTATGATAAATTAAAAGAAATTACACAAGCACCAGATGAGACCTCCTGCCCTCAGGAATAGGCTGGGAGAGGCTCTAGAAAATATACTGACTTGGATCCTGAATCTCCTATAGGAACCACAGTTTTAAATATGCATTTTATTTCTCAGTTGGCTCCAGACATCTGCCGAAAGCTTCAGAAACTAGTTCAGGGCCCTCAAACCCCATTAAAAGAGATCATGGAGACTGAATTTAAGGTCTTTTATAACAGGGATAAGGCATTTGGAGATGAGCAATCCCCTAAACTCAGCTATCTATGGTACTGACCCTAAGCGTTTCTGTCATCAGAACAAGTTTCAAAGCCAAGTGATATACAGTATGTCTGTCTTATATGTTCACATGTTCTTTAATTATTCAAAGGCTCTTCAATAAATTTTTTATACCAATAACTAGAGATCTACTTAATCATTAGGGAAAATTACTATATTATGACACTCAGTTCAGCTTTTATAGGTCCCTTCAACTTCTATGTTAGAAAATCAAGAAATACCTGTTGGGAGATGAACTATTCGGACAGCACTGTCAGTAGTGTTTACATGCTGACCCCCAGCTCCACTAGCTCGCTTAGTTTCAATTCGTAAATCTTTACGATTGATTACCAGGTTAATCTACATGAGAAAAAAAATAGAATTAAAAATCATTTCACACACATATACATACATATGTTTATGTATGATTATTTGCATAAAGCTGAAAGTGATATCAACCTGTAATGCATCCGACAACTTCTTATAGGTGTCAAGAGGACAGATACTTATTTGGATCAAAAAGAGGTAACAAAGAATGCCATTCAGAATTTTGTCCACATTTTTTTTTATCCTCAAAATATCGATTCCTTGGAAATCAGCAAGGATCTACTTCAGGATAGGAGATTAAATTGAACTTATCGGCTAAAATAATTTTTATGGAATATCTCAGAATTCAACATATGACATGAATAAGGATTGAACTGGTTGAATTCTTGAGGCTTGTCTGGGATCCAATTTCTAACCTATAAAATGACAGGGCTGGACTACACCAGAAGTGTCAAACATGCAGTCCACAACACTCCCAAGTGTAGCCTTCACCAGATTAAAATGTAACTGGAAAATATTTAACAAGAAAATAAAAACAATAAAACAATGTTAATGTATTATTTTCTAAGTCAATTTATGCAGCCCACAGGGATCCTTCTGTATGGTTTAGTGGAACTCATTTCTATTTGAGTTTGATACCACTGGCCTAAATGGCCTCTGAGGTCCCTTTCAGCACTTAAGTCTGTGATCACTGTTTAGTAACCTATACTATATCCCCTCTTAGAAACACTCCTCAACTAATTTGTTATTTTCAGGAAATACAGTCCAACCTGTGAACAATAAAAAAAAAGCATGTATTTGTTCTGGGCCTTCAGGATTAGGTTTTTATTTTAATGGGTTTTAGACATATTGTGAAAATTTTAACGTGTTAAAGTAGCATTCCATCTATATAGTTAATATGCTAGAATTGGTCATAGTATACTTGCAATAGAGCAGAATCCACTACAAAGGCTAGGTTACCTTGGACCCCATGGAAGGTAGTTTAGTAAAAGTGGTGCTACACACCGTCTTGGGGAGGGTGGGAAGAAGGTCGAGAAAAATTTTAAACCCAAAAGCATATGGAAGTGATTGTTGATAAATCAAAATAAATTAATAAAATTTTTTTTAAAAAGTGGTGCTACAACAAGGATCTCAGGAAAAGTACGTGTATAATTCACAAATTATATAAGGATAAGAGGTGCACAAGTAAATTATCATTTCCCCTTCCCTACAACCCAAAGTGAAATCATGGGTTCTCAAAACCAATTAAATCTATGATAAGAAAAGGAACTACAGAATGATTCCAAGAATAACTGGAAATATTGCTGCTTACTTCAGTAGGCTGGGGCAATACTGCTACAGTCATTGTGCTGGTGTGCATCCGGCCTTGCTTTTCAGTCTTTGGCACTCGTTGTACTCGATGTACACCCCCTTCAAACTTCATGTGCCTATAAGCTTCTGGTCCCCCAATGCTGGCAGATGCATGTCTTAGGCCACCTTATAAAACAGAGGAAGCACAATTTGTATTCATTACTGCCATTTACAAAGACTACTATAACTTCTACCACCTTGAAATATAATTTACATGGTAACAAAAAGAAAGTAAGCATTCAAATTTTGTAGATACTATTAGTTTATAATCTGTTTGCTCGGCTAACCAGTAATATTATTTCAACATGTCCTAAATACAAGAATCATGTTTCATCAGACATAATGACTGTTAAGTTATTTTGTTCAATGCACCATATTAGGTGGGGGGGGGTGTGGAGGAAGGGGGGAAGGGAGGGGTGGGTGCGAGCGCTGGACATAAAAACATAAATAACATGCTCCCTGTCTTTTTTTGAGGGGGGAGGTGGGAGTGACCTGTGTTTTATCATTGTGCTGCATATTGATAATTTTTCTGTAATTTATAAACAGCGAATAATCTGTGTGTACATTTTTGTTCCTTCTCTCCAAAATCCTTTAAGAAAAAATTCTCATTTTTAAAGCACTTTAAACAAAGGACCCTCCTCACAACTCTGTGAAGTAGGTATAAGTATTACTCTTATTCTAAAGGTGAACAAACAGGCGCAGGAGAAGAGAGATTCGCCACTCTCACAGCTAGTTTCAGAGACAGGATTTGAACCCCAAAATAGCTCCAAGTCATGTTCTTTACTAGGCCAATGAAATCATCCTACTAAATTCCAAGTGAATGATATGGTATTACTGACCTATTTCACTGGGAAAATATTCCAGTATTTCAAAATGCCATTTTTTATATGTAGCATATCGCTGGTACATATCAAACATCTCTGCAGTAAACAACATGGCTTCCTGACCCCCAACTCCAGAAGTTAATTCCAAGATTAGGTCATTTTCATCTGTTTCTTCTGAGGGAATCAAGAGTAAGATTATCTGTAAAAACAAAAATGCCAACCCTTATATTCAAGATAGATATTTTTAAAATTGGCAGACAGGAACAATTTAAGTGTTAAAATTTACCAGTGCTGTTCCAGATATGTATCTCGATATGATTAACAATACAGCATGACTCGTAACAATTAAAATGATCTATTACTAATGTGTTGATGTTAAAAATGTAATATCTAATAAAAATAGGTACTTATGTTATTTCTGTATGTTCAAACTCCTTTTCCATTCAGTCGACAAGCATTTATTAAGTATTTTTTGTGGAGAAAGCATTACATTTTGTACAAAAGAAATAAAAACCATAGCCCGTGTTCTAAATTTTTATTGAGAAAAACACACACACACACACACACACAGATTTAAGGATGTTAAACAACTGCAAATTATTACAGAATCACTGAGAAGCAGTATGGCATAGGAGAAAGAGCACTTGATTTGATGCCAGAGGACTTAGTTCTATGTTCTAGGGACAGTAGTCTGCTATTCCCAGGGCTCTTAGGTTTAGGGTTCTGAGCTCCTTTGCAGGGTTAAGGGTTCACTGGGTGTGGAACACTGCATCTCTTTTCAGATTTTTAAAAATGTGCTAGTTTTGCAGATTTTCTTTTCCTTCTTTTTAATACTAATAAAAATTTATTTAAAAAAAATGTCTATTGTCCAGACTATAATATACAGTTGGACAGCCCAGAGCTAATGCATTAGTACACACACCTTGGAGGATCATTGCAGTTACACAGTAAATTGGACCCAAAATTGAAAAGAAGAAGAAAGGGGGATGAATTACCATTGGCAAACTGTACAGTGGTTTCATTAATACCCAAATTCCTCCATGAAATAAAGGCCCATCTTTGTAACACCAATATTTTTCTGGTGATGCTATATGGCTAAGAGTCAGAGAATACAGTCTCTAAAGAATTAAATTTGTGAGTCAACCAAAGGGCAAGAGAAGCACATGGTGGGTGAGAACAAGTTGCAATATGTATAAACACATGGATTATAAAGGAAAACCAGTGTAATAGTCTTAGTTATAAAAGTGAAAGGCAGGTGAATAGGTTATGCAGTGAAAATGTTTCCTTCAAGTCCTATCTTCTGCAAAAAAAAAGAAACCTCCCCTGGTCCTCCTTAATATTAGTGCCTTCCCTCTAAGACTGTCTTATGTATAGCCTTATCTTGTATATAACTTATTTGTGTAGTTGTCTCCTCTATTAGGACTTGAGCTCCTTGAGAGTAGACAGTTTGCTTTTTGTCTTTCTTTGTATACCCAATGCTTAAATATTTGTTAGCTTCATTTAAAGCTTGTACATCTGCTTCACTGGTATCTATGCAATGTCAAGAGACATAACGGAAATCCCCCCAAATGGGTGGAACCTCTCTGTAGGATTCACAAGAGATGGGCAAGAGTCTCACAGGATAAGACAGGGATAGGATGTAATTCCCACTATTAAAGGTACTTCCTCAACATTGATATAACCACAGATTCCTCTAAATATCTCCGAAACTTCAGGAAAGAGTTATAAAGCAGAATCACTAACAATATTTAATCCATGTGATTCATATGGTTATGAAACTTCCTTTCTAGGACAGGCAGTGAAAAAAGTGTTTTTTGCTACTTCATCACTTACTTTTCAAAAGTACAATACCTTTTGCTTCAATTTAGTTAATTCTTTCTGACAAGAAAGTATTTCCTTTTCTGCAAGTTTCCTTAGGTCTTCATTCTCATCTAGGAAAGCAAAGATTTGAATTTACATAGTTAATTCTAAGTAATAAGTTTCAAGAAAATAGTTGAAACTTTGTGTAGGAAAAATGTACATTTTTTATTAATTTTTCTTTTCCAGCAGATAACAAAGTAACTTTCTAATATACTTGTACAGATATTCAAGCTTAGGGAATCTATATTAGAGAACATTGATTAAATATTAGCAACCTCTACAGGTAATCCCCTCAAAAATCATGCCTAGCTGCTTTTATTATTTAAAAACACCCTTCAAAGTGTGATTTTATTTTCATTGCTGAATTCTCTAGGCAATAGAAGAGTTGGAATGAAACTAAAATTTACAGATAATCTGAGATCTGCTTTACCTGACAACTTAAAACAGTGTATCAAGCCATACTTCCTTTTAAAAAAAAAGTATTTTTACTTATTTCATTAAATATTTTCCACCTACATGTACATTTTAACATTCATTTTTAAAAAATTTTTGAGTTTCAAATTCTCTCCACTTTCACATCCATTGAGAAGGTAAGGAAGTATATTGACTATACCTGCAAAAAAATTCCTATATTAGCCATTTTGCAAAAGTAAACACACACAAAAACCCCAAGAAAAATAAAGTAAAAAAAGTATGAAGCTACACTTCTTAAATACTTCTTCAGAGGAAAAGTCAAAATTTTTCACGGTACCAGTAATTGCACTGATTTCATTTGTTGTACATCTGTTAACAAATTTGTTTTCTCTAGGGATAGGGAACTGGTAGTGGTCAGTTGGAAAGATGACAAGAGTCTGGTGACCCTCATTTTGCAAAATGAAAAGCAATGGTAAAGCAAAAGTAAGACATACATAGCAAAACTCTGCCCTCTAGGTTTATAACATACTATTGTGTATTACAGTTACAAGCTATAAGCTCGATGGTGCTAAAGAAGTTCAGAGGAAAAAGAAAATGTGTCTGGCTCCAGGTAAAAAGCTCACAGCAGGGGAAGCATTTCAATTACGCATCTTATAGGTTTCTAGTATTTTGATAGGCAGAGGTGGTGATGGAATTCTAAGAGAGAAGAATGACATGGGTAATGTCTAGAATGAGAAAATGTTCAGGGAAGGGCCAGAGTATGGATCAGGGTCAGCATAGTTCGGTGGAAAGACTATGTAAGGAAGCTTTAGTTCTAATTTCGGCTTTGTTACGAACTATCTGTGAGACCCTGAGCAAGTGACAACCTTCCTGAGCTTCAGTGTCTTCTTCTATAAAATGAAGGGGCGGGGTGGCGGGGGAGGGGCTACTATTCTGAAATACGATATATGACGGCAGACGCTATCATCTTGTCTAACGTTTTGCTTAATTAGTTCTTCCTTGCCCCAAGGGAGGGTTCAATACGAATAAGGCTAAAATTACTATGATGTAATGGTAATAGGCACTAGTAAATGTATTTTTAAATAAAATGAAGGACTTGTAAACGAAGAACTTTAAGATGCCACTGACAAGTGTAAATGAAAGGGAGGAGGGGAATCTACGACACAGATAAAGGATTTTAACCTCTAGTTCGCGCCAACAATGAGCCATAAGGCATCCCCAATCTTCCAAGTCACCAGAACAAGCAGTTTCAAGCCAGGTCGAAGGAGGTAACAAAGATGATCCCCCTAGAAACCTTTCTGGGGCCCCAGGCCGGCCCTCCCCCGCCGCCGTGCCGCTCCTGTCTTCCCGCGCCCTCACCCTCCAGCAGCCGCTCCGTCTCCCGCAGTTCCTGCTCCTTCTCCCTCAGCCTCTGGGCCGCCATGGCCAACTCCGGCCCCTGAACCCCGGGTCCCGCCAGGCGTTCCAGGAAACTCCTCATGGCCCCGCCGCTGGCGAAGAGCTCCTCCAGCTGAGGGCTGCCAGAGCTCACGGGCCGGCTGGGGGGCCTAAGGAGGGCTCCACGTGCCCACAGGTAGCGAACAGCTCGGAGCATCAGCGACGACCTCATAACTACTGACAGCGGCACCGGAAACAGAATCTTCTACACAGAAACCCCGGGGCATTAGTTGACTCTCGCGAGAAGAGGCGGAGCTCCGGGGCCTGCTAAACGTGCTGGCGGAGTTCTGACCCGGGCACCGCAGCGCCATGTGGTTTAAAGGGCTGTTTTCATCCCTCCCTGCCTTGAGCCGAGAAGGATCCTGTCAAGAAGTTGGGATGATTCGATTGGCAGTCTCTTGCAAACGGGGCGTGGTCAAAAGTTGCAGCTGATTTTGACAGAGGGCGTGTTTAAGCAACACGTGGAAGCGTGTCTGGTCTCAGTTAACAGCTGGGCACTAGAAACTGAGGGACCGCCTCCAAAGCGTGTGCTCTTTTGTGCAGACTGTGGACCAACCCTGGGCGGCAGGCAGCAGCATTTAAAGATCTCTTGGACTGGCTGCAGGAAAAGACTAGCCCTACATTGCCGGAGGAGGGCGTTGAAACAAAGGGAGCGGTAGGACAATAAAACTGCTTCTTTCCCAAGCTCTGTGTTTGAGCCAGTCCCAGAACCTCTTACGGGCTTGATTTCGTGCGGGGCAGTTACTACTTTATTCCCCATAGATTTGCGGGGCAGGCATGTCCCTAATAACTATTATTTCTAACCGTAATCCTTGCTGCGGAGTCCTCATTACAATTTCCACCTTTCTTCCTTCTCTAACAACGGTATTTTTTTCTTGTTTCATTCTTTGTCCTTTCGGGATGTGTGAAGATGCAATCTATGTGGAAAACTGATGGGGAAGGTATTCTTATTCATTATATCTTATAAAAACAACTATGAAAGTGCTTTTGTGACATCTAGTTCCTTCAAAATTATCTTCCAATCCAACTTCAGTTCCTCTCACCCCCCTAGCTCCACCCTCATCCTTACCCTCAGGTTGCATCTTCCACCTATCACAGATTTCCCACCAACTTTCTCTCTCTTTCTCTCTCTCTCTCTCTCTCTCTCTCTCTCTCTCTCTCTCTCTCTCTCTCTCTCTCTCTCTCTCTCTCTCTCTCTCTCTCTCTCTCTCTCTCGATCTCCTCGATCTCTCTCCCCCCCTCCCTCCCTCCCCTCCTCTCTCTCCCTCTCTCCCTCTCTCTCAACAGAGTTGATGCTGTTAACAATTCAAGTGTGGCGACAGACACCGACACACGTTCACGGTTTTAATAAATTTTGCTTTCTTAGTCATCCTTTCTCTGTTTTTCTGTTCCTGAACAAATACATGCACGTGCGCGCGCACACACACACCCACACACACTCTTGAGGATTTCAGTAATGTTCCAAGTAAGCTCAGAATCACGGGATCAGTAAGACACAAAATGTTCTTGGGGCACTAGAGTTAGGCATCGTTGAAGACTCCTACCACTACCCAACTATCAGTCGGTCAGTTGAGCCCTACTCATGAGAACTAAGTGACCTGTGCTCAGGATGCTGCATATTTGATACTTCAAAACAATATATATAAATAATAAAAATAAATAAAAATCGCATGTAAGATATATAAGGTTCAAAGGAATCTTAACTATCAAAACCATTCTGGAGAATGAATGTTTGGTTCATTTCAGATAATTCCTGAGAGATGCCACAATCTTTATTCTGCCCCCCTTCCCCCATTTCACTCTACAAAATGCAATGGAAAATCCAGACCAGATAATTCCAGCCTGTTATCCAGTTGATTAATGCAAATAGTTTTTTGATGGTTGAATTATTCACCTAATTACTTAAAAGTTTTTATATTGTACGGACAGTTTTTTTATGTCATGAAGTCTTTGCATTTTAAGGTGGTATATGAAACCCACCTTCTCTTTTTTTTTTTTAGGGGGGAGGGCTCAGGAAAACTGGAAATTTTCTCCTTAGTAACCTGTCATATATCCCATAGGTCTATTATAGATAGTTTAGATGTCCAGCTCTAATCTTTGGGTTGTCTTTGATCATAACATCTGTATTGGTGATCATGATTTTAACTACACATGATAAGACTCTCAGCTGAACTCTCAAAACATAAGTCATTTAAAGAATATACTTTATTATATTATAAAAGGTGCAAAATTGTAGTAAGCAATAACCTTATAATACAGCCATGGAAAAGAATCCAATCAGAGTCATTCCTTCCCCCCCCCCTTAGATGCATATAGTAATTAAGTAACAATTCATTAAGTGTACTTTTTACTACTAAATTGCAACACCAATGAGAAAATGGTAAATTCTCCAAGGATACATTATCAAATTCCTTATCATTTCAAAACTTTTTAATAAAATCAATGTAATGCATATGCATTTTACAATATCATCTATGTTTCCACAATATAGTCAAAAAGGAAAACATTGGTAGAATTGTTTTTCACTTTGAAAACTCAAAGGAAAATAGTTTTTGAACAAGATTTAGAATTTTTCACATTAATGTCATGCTCAAATTCTATTACATTAAAAAAAATCTGTTCAGTATAGAGTCCCTACAGTTCATCTGGCCTTGCAAAAGAGCCTAGAGTGCTGCCTATTAAATTGTATTCATGCATTCAAAACTTCTTAATGGTCCACCTACTGCCAGTGAAATTCATCGAAATATAGACAGATAATGAGAATTGTATTTTTTGAAATTACACAAATGTTAAATATTATTAATTTTGCAAGACTATATGCTTTGGAGTTTTCATTAACATTTGTTAAAATTGATCAGATAGCCTAAAATTATACATAAGTAACTTTAAAATTGTGACAAGAGAGTAAAAGCCACAACAATTGAAAATTAAAACATACGTGAATTTCAGTGTTCAGTGAACGGCAAAATACAACACCATTCAACAAAAAGGGTATTATCAACTTTAATTCCATAGAAATGAACTAATGCCTAGGAGAATTCTAAAATATAAGGGTTGAGTCCAGGTAATTACTACCTAAATAAAGTGGAAAATGAAGATAATTATTCAGACAATTAGTGCAACAACAAAAACACTCACATCAATTATCTGAACATTCATGGTGAAACTTTATTTTAGGCATCAGTTATATATTTCACTTTGTAAGATCTCACTCTGAAATCCATTTACCATATTGTGTTCATTCTTTAAACATCAACTTTAGCATGTTGTGTTCCTTTTAACATATTGTGTTCATTCTTTAAACATCAATTTGTGAATATTGTGATAAAGAATTTAGATATTTTCCAACATTTATCACAAGTTACTACTAAATATCTTAAGTGATCATTCCTCCACTATTGCCCTTTGGATAATTTTCTAATAATATATACAACTATCAAAGTCCATAAAGTTCCAACTTTAAAATGCTTTGTTTTAACCAAGTTATTCTCTGAGTTAAAATCCTGGATGATTACCTTTTCCTATTTAGATTATGATTTTTGTATCAATCAATAAGTATTTATTAAGTGCTTTCTATACTCCAGGCGTTGGGCTTTATGGAAAGGATTTTAAACTAGTTTCTCCTTTTGCCTTTTAAAAGAAAATTATGCATTTTACTTTGTGCCACTTTCTAGCTCCATAGCAAATATTTCTATTACCTTTATACCTCCTTCTAAGTCTCTAATAGGCTGATCCATGAAATAAAAAATATTTCCATGAATTATGAGTTTTGTGCCTTATCATAGACTGAACACACAG
Source organism: Phascolarctos cinereus (assembly GCF_003287225.1). Lineage (NCBI taxonomy): Eukaryota > Metazoa > Chordata > Mammalia > Diprotodontia > Phascolarctidae > Phascolarctos > Phascolarctos cinereus. The sequence goes on along the minus strand of NW_027555958.1, from coordinate 100,017,491 downwards.
ATTTAAACAAGAGTAGTCATGGGAAAGCCATATTGATATATTTTGAAATAAGCACCTTTTTTTTTGCCATACGTTTTAAATGCAGGTGATTTTTTTTAAAAAATTCATACTTCATTTGAGAAGACGGTAAACTGTTCCCCTTTTTGAAAAATGAAAGTCCAGTGTATCTTTCTGGCTTTCTTTTTTGTACTTTCACATTCTGCCTTGCATTATATATTGATTTGCAAAAGTCTAATAACCCCTACTAGACTCTCTAGGGTCAGGAACATGGTTGTCTTATTCATCTTTTTATCTCCTGGTGCCTAGCAGAATGTCTTGCATTTATTAGGTAATCAATAAATATTTGCAGAATGAATGTGGTTTATTTGTTTTAGAGTAAGAATACCCTGTCAGAAGTCAGTTTTAGGTTAACAGTTTAAATATACAGATATTGGAGCACAAAGAGTAATGTGTAAGAAAAAGTAGTGAGGAAAGGAGCATAGTTAATGCGCCGGAGAACTGTTCCTACATAACTGATTACTTTTTGTGTCTACCTTGAATGTCTTTTACTTTTACTTATTGTCTCTTTAAGAGCTTTTTTTTTTTTTATTAAGAGCTCTAGTCTTTTGAAGCCTGGATAGAGTAAGTACGTTCTTTTAGGATGGACCAGAGGATACCTTTTTAACTTCCTTTATTCCCCCGCTATTGTCACAGCCAAAGTTCTAAAAAGCTTTAAGATTTATATTTGTTGTAATATGTGACATTGTATTGTATTTTATCAGTATTCACTGTTGCAGCAATTAAGACAAGAAATATCAAACTTTTTTTACAGACTTGCTCACTGAAACAAGCATTTGGTTGGGAAAAAGTGGTGGCCTGATAGAGGGTTCTCAAAAAAAAAAAACCACCACAAAGAGAAACAAAAATTATTTTCTTGACAAATTCTAACTGGGCAATTAATATGAGCTAGTTGCACTTTTTGAGAATTTTCTTACTCCCAAACTCTATCTGGTATTGAACACACTGGGGGAAATAGCTCAATTGTTTCTTGAAGGAGTTCTAAAGTTCCTTGAAAATGTTAGGAGGCATTTTCAAAAGGAGTCTTTTTATCTTCACACTTAGGGGGTAAAAATCTTGCCTATTTTTTCTAGCCTTCACAGTGGCCAAAACTACTTTATATTTTGTAGTGCAGTAGGAAAAAAAACAAAACAAAACACTGGATTTGGAATCAGAGAACCTGGTTGGTTCAAATCCAATCTCTGCTAATTATTACCTGTGCAATCCTAGGCAAGTCACTTAACATCTCTAGCCCCCAGTTTCCTCATTTGTAAAATGATAGGGTTGGAATGAATAAGCTCTAAAGTTCCTCTAGCTCCAAATCTATGATCCTCTGATATTTTGCAGATTGTTACAGTCATAATGCTACTTGCCTTTATAGAAAGTTGTCATTTTAGAAAGACAAAATTGTATAGTTCAAACCCCAGAACCAGGTATCAGTTAAAATTCAGTCCCAGGGTGAATATGAGTTTAATTTTTGTTCTCAATAAATGTGCATTATTTACCTGCTCCTATTACCCTTCTGAAATACTGAATTATCAGGAAAATACACATTAATATGTTTCATTCCACAAGTAAATACTTAGGCAGTATTAAAGGATACTAATAAACAGTCCCCCTACCCACCATGCACTCTAAACAATTTTCAAAATTGATTATCTTCATTATTTACAATTTTTAAAAGGCAGCCAAAAGAAAAAAAAAAGACCACATTGTGGTCTTGGCTCTTGTCCATACTGATTTTGAGATCAAAATTGTTCTTAGCTCTTGTTACAAGTACATACAAATGTGCCCATAATGCTTCAATTTGCATGTACCATCGCTGGAATTTGCACCGGATTCAGGATTCACTCTACTCATATAAGTCTGACAAAACAACTACCCTACACGTTTGTAAATTTTAAAAAAAAGTCTGTTTATCCAGACCCTCTCAAAGTATAAAAAGCCATGGAGTAAATCTGTCTACTTAGGATAAATAAAGTGGAGAGATAAGTAATAATCCTGTTACTGTTATCTGTAAGCAGATAGGCATTCTGGAAAATTCTGACAATCAAAGTCCCTTTTCTCAATGTCAGGGCATTTTGTCTGAACTATCCAGAGGATGATCTCTTCTTCACTTTCCAACGTAGACACAGCTCATTCTGGGCACTGTAAGTGCAGTAAACACTTTCAGACCACTGTAGTTAGTGTACTATAGCAGCATGCAAAAAAAACCCACCTTGGTGGCCTAAAATATATTTTTGCACCTTCCAAGGGGCCTCATTTTTCCTTAAAAACAATGTATACATTAGGAGAATGTAGAATACTAAAACAGATGTTGTGCTATTGAAATGGTAGTATAGACACCACTTAAATTGTTGGGCTTTTCTTTTTTGTTTCTTGCTTTTGTTTCCTGTTTTATTTATAGAGCAAACATAATATAAAGCAGATTTTTTTTCTTTAAACTTGATAGAGCACAAAATATACAGACACCACTTCTAGGAAGAAACTTCAGGGTTCTGTGGTTAAATCTTAAACCCCTGAAAATAGGAGTTTATTATGGAAATGTTCACACAGTTGTAAAAAAAAAAATTAATGTGTAAACTTATTCCAGTTTCCTCCACAAGACAACTACCTAAACAATTCCAAAAGGATGCACCTATTTCAAAATATATACTTTATGAACTCCAATATTAGAGATCAATATTGTTTTTTATAAGGGCCCTTATGTTTAGATTTGGTAAAATGGTAAAAGTATTGTCAAACAGACAATCATCTAATGGTCCCAAGTATCTTATAAAGATAGCTTCTGACTGTCAGGTCACCATCAAATAGTAACATCAAGAATATAAAGTCTACTTTTTAAAAGATTTATACATGCAATATTTGTAATAGTATTTTACATGTTTTTTAGTTCTATGCACCAATGCTAGTGTGCCTCCACATCGTAACAAGTATGAAAATACACCATATCATATGTGTGTATGAATACACAGTAGTAGTATAACCAATGTAATACTAATTCAGAAAAAAAAATTTAAATCATTTCAGGAACAGAACTTCACAGTAGAAGTGGTGATTCTTTCCAGTTTTTTCTTCATTCGTCAGGAAAAGATATGAATTATCTATTGTTGTAAACATATTCATAGCTATGAGTCTATTAGTATAATACTAAAAACTTTTATTCATATGGTAAATAACTAACCAACATGAATAAAGTATGTCATAACACAGTAACATTTTCAGACAAAACAGGCATTTATTAAAAGAAATGTTTGTTATAAATATTTTATGTCTTGCATTTTAACTACATTTTCATAAATAACAATGTATTTAAAAGTGCTGAATATGGTAGGATAGTCAGCAACGCCAGTGTAAACAGAATATTTTGTTTTTTATTCTGGATTTTTTTAATCCCATTTTGTCAAACACTTACAACAGTTAAAATATTTGCATAGGGAGTAGAGAATAGCCCTTTAAATAGCTCCTGAATTCTATATTAATTACAAAATCAAATTCACTTAAAAACAGTTTTAAAATGTTTTAGGTTCATGGACACAAAAACTTGTAATGTCAGACTTCAAGTAAAATAAGTTGTAAAATAAAACTCCAAAACTGCTCTTTTGATAAATTAAAAATAAATGAGAGGTAGTAAAAGAAAATGAAAAAGAAAACCTAAGATTTTAATATCATCCCTAGTATAAGGCCAGTGTTCTCAAGTGGTTATAACTATTTTTCAACTTTCATTCCAAGTCACATAGTTATTTTCACCAAGTTTACAATTAAAAAAATAGCCTCCAGGGGATATTAACATTTACAACATAACACTTTGATATAAATATGAAGCTGATGGTGTTTTGTACGTTACAGGATATTGTTTTCTTGAATGTCAAAAGTGCATACCCACGTCAGGCAAGATCTTTCTTTTTCCTTTCTTTCTTTCATTCTTTTCTCTATTTTCTTTCTTCCTTCCTTTCTTCCTTCCCTCCTTCCTTCCTTCCTTCTTTCCTTCCTTTCTTCATACCTGCAGAAGAATCTGAGCAGCAAAAACCTTTAAGTGCTGCACTGTCTTTTGATTTTCCCATTGAGAATTTATTTGGTATTTAACAGTTCTTATTTTTGGAAACTTCTTGTTCTTGAGGAACTATTTCAAAATTCACTATGTCTGAAGCAGCTATATGTTTTCTTCAAAACCCTTGATTAAAAACAGCTTTTCATGGGATTTGTCTTCAAGAAAAATATGCCACAGGACAGATGCTATTCATCAAAATGTTTTAAAATGCTACATGTAGGCAATCTTTTATTAAATCTTTCATATTCCAAAACTAAAGTATCAACCTATTTTTTTCCCTTGCTGAAGTACATAACATTACACAACAGTGTTATAACTGGATAGCCAGTCTTTAATAAATCAATTACAGTATCTGACATCTGAAATGTACACAGGTTCTGTTTCCTTATAACAAAAACAGAATCAGCGCATAGATTTTGTCATTGAAACATGATCCCTCCTAATGGTTTGTGCTTTTTTTTTTTGACATTGCAAACTCTTCTGTAACGAAAATGCCACAGTTTTGGCAGTGAACAACCAGAGGAAGTCCCCGTGATGTTTTTTTTTTTTTAAATAAACAGCGATAAATAGCTCTTTTTTTTTTTACAGAAATATTGGCTTCAAAATCAGTGTATTGAATGCAGTATAGCATATTGAATCCCATTGTTACACTTTAAAAATTGGCTTTTTCGGTAGTAGTTTATACTAAAAAAAATGCAAACTCCCAGCTGATTTGCCGCAATTATTTCTATGTAAGACCATATTGCACAAAATGTCCTTAAATACAGAGATAAGTTATGTTATTGGATTAAATATTACAACAACTAAGTGGCAAATGAAGCAGCTTTACCTTGCACATGCAATGTGAGAATACACAAGAAGACTGTTCATAGGACTACAAATACATCTTGCTTGCAATTAAAGTGAATGGTGTGTAAAATACATGTCATTTGGCAACTCCATTGTCGGTTTTTCCCCAAAAAACTTAACCATGAATGACCTTGGTAAAAATGGAGACAAAGACCAGAATATGTTGTATTTTTTTCACAGTAGCCTGAGTAGTGCTAAACTGTAGTTCTCCAGGAACTCAGCTTCTGATGTTACGTAACTACTTGAATTTCCCACCCCAGCCCTCCAAAATGATTCCCTCCCACCCCTACCCACCCAAAAAAAATGATAACTAAGATTCAGAAGTAGAGCCAGCAGTACTTTCAACAAGAGACTTATAAATCTGAGAGTTCAAAAACCTTGGAAAAGAGTCTCTGTGCATTAAAGTGTATATTTGAAGTTGGGCATCTTCATACATGTGAGGATTAGGGTCCAAGAGATTTCTATTGATCACCTCTCTCACTCGAGAATCAAGACTGACCTGTGAGGAATAGAAACTGACATGTCAAATGATGTTTTTGTTGGGGGGGAAATGAAATGAAATTAGTACAGATATGCTATTTAGATAAACATTTAAGATTAAATTGATGCCTTAAATCCTTGATAATTAACTTTTAAAAGTGCTACCCCCATCACTGTCACTTGCCTCTTCTCAGTTCTCTACCTGTTGATATTCTTCCCTTTCTTCAGATTCCAACTTAGATGGAACTTCATTTTCTATGCTGCCTTAACTAACAACCTCTCTGGCAGGTCAAGTGGGCTTCTGCACTTTGCCTGGTCCTCTCCTTTGCACTTGTCTCACTATTCTGTGTATGACAGTTCATATACATATGCTCTCTGTCTTTTTGAGAACAGGATAATAACAGCTAGCATTCATATAGTGCTTTAAGGTTTACAAAGTGCTTTACATGCATTTGCTCATTTGATCCTCACAATAACCCTATAAGGTAGGCAGACTGAGAGGATAAGTAACTTGCCCAGGGTCACACAATCAGTAAAGGTCCGAGGCACGGTTTGAATTCAAGTGTTCCTAACAACTCCAGAACTCTGGACATCTATCTTGGATATCTATCACAAAGCCTTACAAATAGTATGCACTTAGTAAATCTTTGTTGAGTTAATACCATGAATGTTGAAATGTTTATTTTTTCCTTGAAAAACCAAGTTTAAGAAGTTAAATAAAAATTAGAAAAATTAACTCATCAGATATTTCAGTATATCAGTCAGGCAACACATTTATCTTATTTTTTCAGAGGTAATCCAGATTAAGTGACTTGCTCAGGGTCGCACAGCAAGTATCTGAGACCAGATTTGAACTCAGGGCCTCCTGACTCAAGAGCTGATACTCACTGTGCCACCTAACTGCTGCTAGTCAACACATATTAACGGCCAAATACTATACTGTGTATTAGGGGTAAAATTACAAAAATTGAAACAGTCTCTGTCTGCCTTCAAAGATCTTACATTCCATTGAGGGAAATATGTGTGTAAATAAGTGTATGTGAAGCGTATAACATATATAAAAGGTAAATTTATGGTGAAGGGGGGCACTAGCAACCAGGGATATCAAGAAAGGCTTCATGTAGAAAGTGTTGCCTGAGCAAGAGTTTTGAAGAAAACAAAAGATTATAAGAGACATATGAAATGGAAGGTGTAATTCAGGCATGGGGGACAGCTAGTGCAAAGGCTTGGAAATGAGAGATGGCTGTCTTGTGTGAATAACAGCAAAAAGTCTAGTTCAACTGGACTTTAAAATTCAGGAAAGGGAGGAGTGTATAATGAAGTTGGAAAGGTAGGTTAGGACCATGTTGTTGAGGGACTTTAAAAGTGGATCTTATATTTGGTCCTAGAGGCAACAGGGAACCAATGGACTTTATTGAGTAGGGTAATATCATGGTTAGATCTACATTTTAAGAAAATCACCTTGGCAGATGTGTCAAGAATGGGAAGAAGGAGAAAGAGTTGAAGCAAGAAGATCAAATAAAAGGCTATTGGAATTGCCCATGTTGGAGGTGATGAAGATCTGAACTTATATGGTTGCCGCATAAAATTGATAAGATTCGGTAAAAGATTGGCTATATGGGCTGAGGTAGAAGGATACCATTGGGTGACTGGAAGGATGGTGGTGCCCTCAACAAAAACAAGGGTCAATTTGGAGGGAAAGATAAAAAAAAATGTAAGTTGTATATAATTTGACTTCTCTCATAATGAGAAGAAGAGGCAGTTTATGGAGTGAGAGCAAAGGATAATGGGTGGACAGCTCAAAAACTGCACACGTCATCGTAGAAGATTTGGAAGAAGGACCTGAGCAAGTCAAGTGGCTTCTTATGGAGGATTTATGAGAGTATATGGAAAAGAATCACATAGGTTGAGAAGGCACGGCTATGGTGTGATCTATGCCATTATTATCCCAGATTCATTTACATATTGAAACATGTACATTTCCTCAGGAAGTTTAAAGCATTTCATACATTGACAATACAGTAAAAGATTTCCTGATTCTAAAACAAATCCATCTCCATCTATTTGCATTTGGTTTAGGCTTTCTGGGCTGATAGTGCTGGGTCTGGAGTTAGGAAGACTCATCTTCCTGAGTTCAGATCAGGTCTCAGACTCTTACTAGCTTTGTGACCCTGGGCAAGTCACTTACCCCTGTTTGCCTCAGTTTCTTCATCTGTAAAATGAGCTGGAGAAGGAAATGGCAAACCACTCCAGGATCTCTGCCGAGAAAACCCCAAATGGGATCACAAAGAGCCAGACACAACAAAACAGAACAACATTAGGCTTTCTGCTGGGGGGGTTCTCTAAATGGTGAAACAGAGATCCTGAAAAAGAGACATTCTTTTATATAAGATGCTTACATCTTTACTGAGGTCTTGGACTCACACCTTTACCAATCAATCGACATTTATTCAGTGGCTACCATGAGCCAAGCATTGTTCTAAGCACTGGGGATTTATTAAAAAAAGGGGAGGGGGTGCAAAAAGAGTACCTGCCTTCAACAAACTATATATATACATATACATATATATATACACACACACACACACACACACACACACATATATAGGATACATAGGAAATAAATAATAGAGGGAAGGCACTAGAATTTAGAAAGGTTGAGAAAAGCTTCCTATAAAAAGATGGGATTTTAGCTGGGGCTTTTCAGAAGCCAGGAAAGTCAGTAGGAGGAGTTGAGTAAAAAGAACATTCCAGCTCTGGGGGACAGCCAGAGAAAATGCCTGGAGTAGATAGATGGAGTGTCTTGTTAGAAGAATAACCAGGAGGTCAGTGTTAACTGGATGAAGTCAAATACAAATTTATATACCTGCCTCCCAATAGGACGGTAGAATTTTATTTTTCTTTTAGTAGCAACAGAAAGGTCTTAAGTATATATAAGAAGGCCCTTCAGATCAGGTACCATTCAAAAGTTTTCTTCATGTAGTGAGAGCAAGGGATAAGAGGTGGACAGCTCAAAAACTGCAGCCATGTCATAGTAGAAGATTTGGAAGAAGGACCTGAATTCTACCTTGAGAGGGATGTGTAATACCTTCATCCTGTTATTTATGATCAGAATCAACCCTAAATAATAACTCAATCAACCAATTACCAAATATTTATTAAACATTTTACTATGTTACAGGCACTGTGTTAAGTATTGGGGACCCAAAGAAAAGGAAAGGATTGTCACTTTCCTCAAGAAACTCACAGAGTAACTCATATTTGTGTTAGTTCTTTTATCTTTACAAGGTACTTTGGTACAACATATGAGTTAAATATGTAGTGTAAGTGCTGTGATCTCTGTTTTGCAGAGGAGGACTCAAAGGCTCACAAAGGTTAAAGCATTTGTCCAAGGTCAAGAAGCTAGTAAGTATCACAGCAAGGACCTGAACGGTGGTCTTCCAGGTTATGAAGTAATAAATTATGGAGAATTGTTATTGTTATTCCGTTGGAAAACAAGGGCTAGCATTAGTGATTTGAAAGGTTGTTTGATTTGTTGATTGTGTTCAAGTCTTATCTTGTTTATTCAAAATCCTATATTTGGGTTTAAATTTATGCCATGCCCGGAGAGTTCACTCACTTTGGTCAAAGTATCTTGGAGAATCCCTATCGGCTCTGACTTTCTTCCTTTTCTCTCACTTGCCTCCTAAAGGGCCTAGCAAGCTTCTAGAGTAGGCCTCAGCTCTGGTTCAGGTCACAGTGATATAATCCCAGGATTTATCCCAGTTTCCCCATGTCTACAGATGATACAATATTGATTTATACACTCTGGCTGAAATTTTCTAGGGCAAGGGTTCTTAATGTGGGGTTTGTGAACTTGTTTCAAAAAATATTTTGACAATTATATTTCAACATATTTAGTTTTCCTTGTAATTCTATGTATTTTATTTTATTCAGTTAAATATTTATTCTGAGAAAGGTTCCAAAGAGTTTACTGGACTGCCAAAGAGGTCCATGATGCAAATAAATAAATGAATGAATGAGTGAAGAAAATTAACCACTCTTGGTCTAGGGCTTACTGATTCAGAACAAAATTCTGAGGTTCACTCATTAAAAGGTAATTTGGGTATGTAGCCAATAGCTCTTTGCCATCCTACATTCTTGTCTTTCTTATAAATCCCCCCAAAAAAGAAAACTCTAGAAACGAGTCACTATAAATATACTTCACTTTCAGTTGCAAAGCTGTATGACACTCCTTTTGTTAAATAAACTCTCCAGTACAGTCAGTATCTTTTTATTAACTTTTTCCCCCCTTTTCTTTAAGGTATCCTTTGGGTTTCTGCTCAGTGGACATTTAAATTTTTGATCTTAACCTGATTCAGCTTATTTTCAACTGTAGAGTTATGGCAAGATGAAGATTTTCTAAATCCACTCCAATGTTTAGGTGAACAAGGATACAGACATACAGAGATGGTACAAAACAGTTCTCAATTTCAAACTTAAGAGAAATCTTAATTATCACAGAAGACTTAAGTCTCATTAATTATGAAGAAAGATTCTTAAGAATCAAAAAATGTAGAAAAGTTTAAAGCTGCTAGCTTATAGAAATATGAGTTTCAAACTACTATTCAAACCATATAAGCTTTCTTAAGGCAGAGGAAAAGGATAGTTCAATTCCAAGAAACAAAAGTAACTCATGTCCACATTCTTCTGTGCTCAAGAACCATAAGGAAATTAATGATTAACAATGTTTGGCACAACAGTAAATTGAAAAAAAATTACAAACTTAGTAACTAGTGGCTAAAATATACTTTTTTAAAATTACAGGCATTCGATTTTTTTTAAATAAATACATACCTTAATAGCTTACTGCTTGTTTGAGAAATATTTCTGTATTAGTCAGGGGTACTCGGCAAAGGCAAGATACAAATATAAACCCTGAGAAGTCTACCATAGTAACAGGAGATTGATTCAGATTATGGCATCCTTGTCTTCAGCAGGAACTCTGTTATTAGATTGAATCACAGGCTCACTGGAGAAAACTAGATTTAGAGTCAGAGGAACTGGGGGTCGAGTCTCCTGACTCTGCCAATTACTAAAGCTATGTAACTCTGAGGGTTTCTTAATGTCTCTGAGCTTCAATTTATTTATCTGTAAAAATTGTAAATATGATGTTTTGCTGGGTCCAGCTGCTCTGAAGCTTTTTATGCTGTGAAGTTAATGACAAAAATATCAAAAAGGGAAAATAAATATTCAATTAATCCTATCTACTCATCTACCCATGGCTTACTAGTCTATAAGCTATCCAAATGGCCCAATAGAAAATAGATATGATCAAATGAACTCATCAAATTGATTAGCATTTATTAAACATCCACTTTGTGTTACACATTGTACTAGGAATTTGGGATACAAATATATATATATATATATATATATATATGTATATATATACATGTATATATATGTATATATATATATACATGTATATATATACATATGTATATATGTATATATATACATGTATATATATATATAAAAAGAAGAGTTCCTTCCCCCAAGGATCTTCTGTTTAACTTTGGGGACATGATATGGCTACAAATCAGTAAATTAAAATATATACAAAGTAAATACAAAGTGATGGATAGGGGTGTCACTACCCACTGGAGTAATCAATGCCTTGAAGTGAGCTAGGGATTCCAAGAGGTAGAAGGGGAGTGTTTTTCAGGGGGGGAGGTAGGAGGCAGCTCGAACAAAGTCACAGAGATGGGAGACGGAATGTAATGCAAAGGAACAGCGAGTGGAATATGGAATGTCTGAGACCAAGAAGTTACCTGGAAAGATAGGCTGGAGTCAGATTGTAAAAGACTTGAAGCAATAGGGGGCCAAGTGAAGCTTCTTGATGAAGAGAGCAATACGGCCAGACCAGCACGTTAGGACTATCAATTTAGCAGCCGTACAGAGGATGAATTTTAGAGGGGGAAGACTAGAGGTGAGGAAGCTAATAAATAGTTTAATTTAACAATTAGTGGAGATGATGAAATCGCATAATTTTTACATTTTGAAATTGCCTTGAAATTATTCTTAATTAGTCCTCAAATTCTCAGTATTTTTATTGTTTAATGGCAATTAGGAATATCGGTTACAATCTGAGGTAATCATTGCCCTGTAAGGATAAGAAATTAATAGAACTAGAGAAGATTACTGGTAGAAGGGATCTGAGAGATCTAGTCTGTCTCATTTTATAGATGAAAAAAAGTCTGGAGAGCTGAAGTGACTTATCCAAGATTGCGGACGGAGAGTGAGAGATCTGCTAAAAATCAGCTAATGCCACCGTGGAGTAGACCTGTGTATACAACTAGATAAGCCGAATTCTTTCTTATCTAGGTAAGATTTGTGTTTAGAGAATCATTTAAAAATTACTTCTTTCAAGATCTTGGTTACTTTTTATAGCTGCTAATGCCTTCCTTCTTTTTTTTTCAGGCAATTGGGGGTTAAGTGACTTGCCTAGGGTCACACAGCTAGTAAATGTCAGGTGTTTGGTCTGAGGCTGGATTTGAACTCAGGTCCTCCTGACTTCAGGGCTGGTGCTCTATCCACTGCACCACCTAGCTGCCCCCTTTCCTTCTTTTTTTTTTTTAAACATTTTGTAGGCCTTTTATTGCTATATTTCATTTTATTGGACCTAAATTTCCAGTGCTTAATAGACACAAGTTGACACTAGGATCTGTTCTATCTGCTAATGAATGTTCCTATTATTTGTAAATTCTTCTTTATTATTTTAATTTGCTTTTCCCTTTAGGCAATCTTAGAAAGTGTTAATTTACTCTTGGAAGTAATCCTATTTTATTATTTAACTTGTTAGCAACTTTTTACTTAAATTTTTTATCTTCTTTTCTCTTTAATATATTTTATCACACAAGAAAAGACAATATAATATCTCCTGGGTACCAACTGAGTTGATTTTATAACAAAGGTGAAAGAAAACCCTGTGTCATGTCAGCTTAAGTACTGTACCTATGAAAAAAGAGCCACATGGGCATATACAATTTAAGTTGTCCATATTTTCTACATAATTATTAAAATGCAATAAATTTAAACTGAAAGCCAAGAAAAAACAAAATGCAATTTTAGTAGTCATGACCAAGATCATAACATTCTGAAGCTTCCTGGTTATCATCCTTTAATGGACTACTCAGCTGTGTTTTTTGTAAAATTCTGAGTGCTTGCAGTCTTAGTTATTGAATCAGAGATGGAAGGAATATTGAAAATTCTTCAGTCTAACACCCTTATTTTATAGTTAAGGAATTCGAGGCCCTGAAAGGTTCAGCAGCCTATCCATGGTCATGCAGTTGGCAACGCCAAAACTAGAAACCAGGACTCAGGATTCCTAGTCCAGTACTTTTTTTCTCTTATAGTACTATATCCTATTGTAAAATGTTCCTTTTCAATAATGTCAGAAACTGTAAATTTAAAACAGAGACTCATAATCCTTAAAGTGCCATTCCTCATTGTGTTGTGGGAATGACCTTGGGTTCTCAAAGGTTTTGTCAACAGAGCACCGGCTCTGGCAAGCTTTACCAAGCAAGAAAGGCTTTGGACACTAGCCCAGCAATTGACTCTTGTTGAGAGGACTATCCTGCTAAGTTTGGAGTGGTTTATCACTGTAAGTCCAAATATTATATGATGAATTTTTTTGGCCACAGCCACTCATAAACCTGACTACCAAGGCATAAAGGGGCTCTGAACTTCATTTGCGGAGAGGGGTACCAATACTACTGTTGAGATCACAGTTTTTTTGTTTTTTGCAATATTGAAGTAACTCAACATCAACGGAAGTGTTTTTTAAAATATTTGTGGATTATGTGTTAGTGAGTGAATTCTTGCTAACTAAAAATTAGGTCAAAACCTATCGCCCTCAGCAGTAAATGAGATTCAGGGTAAGGAACAAAGGACTTTGTGCTAAACCAGAGAGACACCAATATCCACATAGTATGAACAGCACTATCCAAGCATAATTATAAAGCAGAGTAAGTCTTTTGCATGCCTTTTCACCTCTTTTTTCTGCACTCCTTCACTTCCTTTCAGTTAATTTCCTACAATTCATCATAGGCATGCCCACTAGCTGAATCCAGATTTGCCAGTTAGCTTCTACCTGAATTTGGCCATCCTGGGTTTATCATCCTTTCTTCACTGAAACTTGCCTGTCCCATATAAAGAGGAAAAGAACCATATTTATCTCTTTTATCTCCTTCTTCCATTGCCTAGGGCAGTGATCTGCATGCAGCTAATACTTAATAAATGTCTACTTAATACAATGAAAGATGAATGAATAAGTGAGTGGGTTATTTTCAGAGCCAAAGCTACCTAACCCCCAACCAAATGAAGCTCTCCAACTTATCTGGGCCACGTGTAACCTGTACCTAATGAGAATCAGTCCCAGGTTAGATCCCGTTGATGACAAGAAGCATGACTGCGTGTTTTCCCAGATTTTTACCTCTTTGGGTGACAGTATAGAAATATAATCTTCATATATAAGCCTGGCTTTTTCTTCAACAACTTTCTTGTTCTGCTCCTTTTTTAGGTCTTCACATGCAAGCCAGAAAAGTAGGTTCTCTTCACTGTATTCTGTTCGAAGAAATTCCCTGAAGAGATTTCTCCCCGCTGGCGTCTTCATCATCTTGTCAAAATTTTGAGACCAGGACATAATTTCATCTGGGGTGGGATTTTGGCTATAGAAAAAAGAATAGGGCCATTACAATAGGAAGATGAAAAAAAGTTTTGTGAAGTTAGTGCTTCCTGAGATCCCTGAAATGACTTCAGAACTAGCATGTTCAGTCACTATAGGTCCTAGGTTGGCATCATGCCTCAGTGGAGTAGACGGCATATGTAGTATGATTTAATACTACCATTAATTATTAATAGTATCATCACAGACATGAATATATGGATGTTCCATGTGTGCCTGGGTACATGTTAAGTTTTTTAACGTAGATTTGCATTTTAATTTAATTTCTTGAGAATGTTCTTTTAGTTTTAAGGTATGGATTCTTGTTTCCATGTGTATTGTTCTTAAGTTTAGTTAAATTTAATTTCTTTAGTAGGAATGAATATTCAGGAAATGTTTGCCTTAAAGTAAATAAAAACAAAATTCCTTAGATGTGCACCCTAATATGCAATGTATACCCATGAGTATCATTTGAGGGACTCCAAGAAAACACCATCCTTCACCCTACCCCCCTCCATATGCCCTATAACTAATATTAGAAATGCCACTGTAAGAAATTCAAGTCTTCAAGCTTAACATTAACTTAGAAGATTGTTCCCTATGAAAATGTCATTACTCCATGGACATTTAATACATCGATCTAGTGTCAGTCATTTATTTTTTAGTATAAAGTAACTTATCAGTTCTTTTCCAACATGACAATTAGTAGGTGGGTTTTAATGGTGAGGAGGCTAGTAGAGAGAAACCTTAATGCCTAAGTTCTGCTGTGATGTAAGCTAATACCAGGCTATTCAGGTCAGCCTGGGATGAGCTCTATGAACCTTGGCCAAATCATTTTACTTCTCAGACCAGTTTCCACATTGATAAAGTGGTCTCTTTAATTCATTATAGCTCAGAAATTTATTCTGCAAGTCTGTGGGTAAAGCTGTGCCAAGAGAATGCTCCTTATATTAGGAAACACATAACGATTATTCAAAAGAACATGGATTACTTATTTTGTGGTAGCTTATCTCTCTTTTTAATGGCTATCTTTACAGTATTTAGTGTTTCAATAAGAATCAAGAATTAAGAAATGTGGAATGCAAAAGCAGCTTAAGCATAAAACTGAATAAAAATACTTCACACATCACACCTGACTTCTTACCCATTCATCCCTGCACTGATCTCACAAATAAATATCAGGAATAGATCAGCTAGGTTCTAACTAGGGTTGCATGTAGGAATTTTGCACTAGAGGCTCTTCAGAAATCATGATGCGTCTCAGAAAAATTCAGAAGGAAGGATGCTGTTTTTGCATCTTTTCCCCCCAATGTTACTGGCTGGCTATGCTGCCAGTATTCAAGGTTTCGGAGGGTTGTTATACCGTTATTGACTGGCTTGATGCTGACCTGCACAGCTGACCAGTAATGGTACATTTGGAGCGCCCTACTCCTTTCCTTCCTCTTTACTGATTCAATCCAAAAAGAAAGTCTTAGACAGAAATTAGTATATAAATTGTGTGCTGTTTCTTGGTAAATGCTGCACACTACTCCCTTGCCACTGATTTATGTATGAGGTAGTTGTGATTCTGCTTCTGACTTAGTCAAACATTCACAGGGAGACAGTCTGTGTGGAAGGAAGCTCAACGTTTAACAAACAAGAAGGTACAACCAATACAGTCTTCAGAAAATCCTTGTTCGATTTAAAAACTTTTGAAAGCTAATAACTCAGGTTGTAGGTATGGTAAGAATCATGAGCCAAACACACTTAAGGGTCAATTGAATTTTCTTCTTATAGCTCATATAGATTTCAATTCTCTTTGCCCCAAGATAGAGTTTATCTTCTTATCAATGGTACTGATCACAGGCTCTGAAATAAAAATGCACAGTATAATTGTGTGATGTTGCTGTTCTTAACTTTAATTAATTTGCTTTCAAATATTCTTTACAGATTATTTCTAAAAGAGCTACAGTCCAAATTATTGCAATTTGAATATGCATATAGGCTTTATAAAAATCCTGAAAAAAAAAAAAAGAAAAATTCTGAATACATTGGCAGGTTGAGAAGACAAAAGGGGTGAATGTAGGAATTTACCAACTTTATCAGAACAGACTTGTCTGAGCAGCCAGGATCTGTAAAAATCACTGGTTCTGGTACTATTCTTTTATATGTTATCTTCTCTCTACTAACTTTTCCTCTGAAGATTCTACAAGGTAAAACTTACCTGAGTTTACTTTCAATTTAAATGATTTGTATAACATCTTGCTGTTTTAAATTATATTGGTCAAGGAATTATTCATAAGAAAGATAACTTCTATTATATCCTTTCTATTATGTGTTTTAAATAACCTTGTTACTATTCTCTTATGCCCAAACTTCCTGTTTTACTCACTTTAAAAGATATGTGAGCAAGAAAATTATTATCAAGTACCATTATTAAAACTTCTCCATAAGAAGTAGTGAAGATTGTACCGTTTATCATTATACAGAGAATTTACTTATATGCAGTTTTCCTTTCCTTTGCTAGATCTCAAATTAGATCTTTTGATTCATTTTAGACCTAACATTTTTGCTAAAGTATGATCTAGTGGAGAGACAACTGATAGCTGAAGTATTGGGAAAGTAGTCCTGGATTTCAAGTGAGAAGTCCTAGGTCTGAGTACCAGCTTTGCTGTATACTATCTGTGTGACTTTGGGAAGACTTCACCCTTTGGATCTTTGTTTCCTCATCTGTAAAACTGGATTAATACTCACACTACTGATCTCACTGTTATAGTGAAGATTAAGTGAGATAATGTATTTAAGCTACTTGGCAAACCATAAAATATTATATGTATGTGCATATTACACATCCATGTCTATAGATATATTATGTTTCTATGTATATATTTTAGTTGTTGTTCAGTTGATTTTCAGTTGTATCTGAGTTCATGACCCTTTTTGGGGTCTTCTTAGCAAAGATACTGGAGTGGTTTGCCTTTCCTTCTCTGGCTCTTTTTAGAGATGAGGAAACTGAGGCAAATAAAGTTAAGTGACTTGCCCAGGGTCACACAGCTAATAAGTATCTGAGATCAGATCTGAACTCAGTAAGGAGTCTTCCTGACTCCAGGGCTGGCATTCTATCCACTGCACCATCTAGTTGCCATCTGTATTTGTATATAGATATTGATGTATAACGTATCTCTGTATGTGTGTGTGTTTGTGTGTGTGGTTTTGACCCTTACACATAAATACAAACTATAACTAGCATGAGTCAGTTTGGCTCTTTCTGGGGTTTTCTTTATTATTCCTATTTGTAATGGAGACTAAAACATGAGAAACTGATTTTCCTCATGTTTCAGTTTCCATTACAAATAAGAACAATAAAGGTAACCTCAGAAATGAGAAGTGATGAATTAGGGTAATTTTATGGATAACTCAGGTAATTATCTTGGTTTTGCATTATTCAGAGAGATGGGGCTAACAGGCTATGGAATTGGGTAACTTTCTAGCACCATTTTTTTTCCAGGTTTTTTTTTTTAAGTTTTTAGGCAATTGGGGATAAGTGACTTGCTCAGGGTCACACAGCTAGTAAGTGACAAGTGTTTGGTCTGAGGTCGGATTTGAACTGAGGTCCTCCCGACTTCAGGGCCGGCGCCACCTAGCTGCCCCCTCTAGCACCACTTATAATAACATAATTGTATCTTTAGAAATATCTGATGAAAAAAGCACACTGCAGGGGAAAAATCTGGTTGAATACATTTGGCTGTAACCCAAGCTATGAAGGTGTTTGGTGTATATGTTAGAGTCTGAAAAAAAACAAAAAGTGAAAAACCTAATAGTCACTCAGTACAGATGCCATATAAATGCAAGATATAATTATCAATATAGCATCTAAACTTACCATTCTTCTACTGCCTGGATGCTTTCCATTTTTGTTGTATGTGTTGGCCTTCCCGCATTGTCACCTCTATCTTCATTCCTAACAGTGAGGCTGTAATGTAGCACAACACTTTATTTTGTCTAGAGAAAGTCAATTATTTTAAATAAATGAATGAGTTTATCAATACAATATTACATAGGAAAAATGTATATAGCTAAATGGCTAACTATGCTAAAATGCTCAAAGCAGAACAAGACCTAACATTTAAAAAAATCATATATATGTATATGTATACATATATACAATTAGATATTATGCCTTTTTATAATCATTAATAACACTTGACAAAAACACAAACCAAAACTTTTAAAATCTTGTTTGAATATAGTTATATCCCGTGACATCCTCCTTCCAGAATCTGATTTTCTTAAAATTTCCTGAAACAATTAGATAATTACATATTTCAATATTTCATATCTATCTTTAATGTACCAATACTTGATTACTTGATACTTTGATACTGCCTAAATAGAAATTCATTTTTTCATTTGAAGCAGTATAATTATTCCATTTCAGGCTCTTTTTATGCTCATAAAGGTTTTTATTTTTTTCTTAATATATGTAAATCTAATACATAGTGTCTTATTTACCTATCATCCCTCCTCCTCAAACCATCTCCTTATCTGCTCTCCCCATCCCATGTTTAAAACCCCAGATTCATCCTTACCTGTCCTCTCTCTTCCATAACACCCAGTCAATCATCAAGTTTTTGGAAATTCTTCCACTGCCATATATCCTACAAATGCCCCTTCTTCATGTCCATTGTTAGCACCCTATTCTCCACTTTGCATCTGCTGCCCTGCTTGGTTTTTTCAGCTCCACTATGCAAGATGGCCTTCCAAGGTTAAACACCTCATTTCTAATCTCATCATCAGGCTGCTAACTCAAGCCTTGACTGATACCACCTCCCTCAGCCCCCTCTCTCCTCTGACTGGAGGGTGAGAAGGTGGAGTGACTAACTCCTCCTCATGACTTCCTTTATTTAGAGCAGAAACTGGAGTTTGGGGCTTGCTCCATTCCACATCTGCTGCCCTGCATGTTTTTTCAACTCCATAGAATAAGATGCCCTTGAACTGGGCATTCTCTGGTGTCCCATTCACTATCCTTCTCCCAACCCTCCACTTTTCTGCCTCTTTTTGTGTGTTGTCTCCCCCCTCCTCCCCCATTAGATTGTGGGCAGGGACTGTCTTTTAAAAAAATTAATTGTATTCCTAGAAACTGAGCCAAATTTATAAAAATAAGAGCCATTCCCCAGTTAATAAATGGTCAAAGGATATGAACAGATAGACATTTTTCAGAAGAAATCAAAGCTATCAATAGTCACATGGAAAAAATTTTCTAAATCACTATGGATTCGAGAAATACTAATTAAAATAACTGAGATACCACCTAACACATATTAGATTGTGTAACATGACAGAAAAGGAAAATCACAAATGGTGGAGGGGATATGGAAAAATTGGGACACTAATGCACTGTTGGTGGACTTGTGAACTAGTCCAGCCATTCTGTAGAGCGATTTAGAACT
This sequence comes from Phascolarctos cinereus, assembly GCF_003287225.1. Classification (NCBI taxonomy): domain Eukaryota; kingdom Metazoa; phylum Chordata; class Mammalia; order Diprotodontia; family Phascolarctidae; genus Phascolarctos; species Phascolarctos cinereus. The sequence goes on along the minus strand of NW_027555958.1, from coordinate 99,997,939 downwards.
ATGCCCAAAGAGCTATAAAACTGTGCATACCCTTCTACCTAGCAATGCCAGAGGAAAGGACCCATTTGTACAAAAATATTTATAGCAGTTCTTTTTGTAGTGGCAAAGAATTGGAAATTGAGGGGATGCCCATCAATTGGGGAATGGCTGAACAAGTTGTGGTACATAATTGTGATAGAATGCTATTGTGGTATAAGAAATGATGAGCAGGATGGTTTCAGAAAAACCTGGGAAGACTTATATGAACTGATACAAAGTGAAGTGAGCAGAACCAGGAGATCACTGTACACAGTAACAGCTATATTTTTAGGATGCTCAACTATGAAAGACTTAGCTACTCTGATCAAGACAATGATCTAAGACAATGCCAGAGGACCCATGATGAAAAATGCTATCTACCTCCAGAGAGAGAACTGGTGAGTTCTGAATGCAGATTGAAGCATGCTTCATTACCCTTGTCTGCAATTTCTACTCTCTTCCTAATGTCCTTACCTAAGACATTTTCCTCCCCAAACCCCTGGCTCATGTCCTACTTCTGCCACAGGGCCTTCTAGAATTAGCAGGGTAATAACACCTTCCTCTGAATTTTAATGGAAATAATAACAATGGCAGCAACAGTAACAACAATAATAATAGCTAGCATTTATACAGCACTTTGAGATTTGCAAAGCACTTTACAATTATTATCTCTCATTTGATTCTTACAATAATCCTGGGAGGTGGGTGCTACTATTAACTCAATTTTACAGATGAAGAAAGTGAGGCTTTGGAGCTTAAGTTATTTGCATAGGGTCACATAGCAAGGAAATGTCTGAGGTAGTATTTGAACTCAGGTCTTTTTGACTCCAAGGCCAGCTTTCTGTCAACTACTCCATGCTGCTTTTCTCTATACAGGAGAGAATTTTAAAAAATCAAGTGCTTACTATATGCAAAGTACTCTACTAAGAACTGAAGGTGTGAAAAGCAAAGATGTTTCCTGATCTCAGAAAGCTTCCTTTCTGATGCAGGAAAAAACACATTTAGGAAATTTCAACTGTAAATTAAAAAGAAAGGTCCCATGGTGCTTAATGTACACTGGTAAGATAGAAAGTAAGACATCTTGAACAAATAGTACAAATTGACAATGAGTCAGTCCCAGAATTGAAAAGGGAGAATCAGAATAAGTTAGATCACCTTTTGAAGCTGATTAGTTCTTCTAATGTGGGCAGTTGGGTGGCACAGGAGTGAGTGCTAGACCTAGAGTCAGGAAGACTCCTTTCTGAGTTCAAATCAGATACTTACTACCTGTGTGAGTCTGGGCAAGTCACTTAGACCCATTTGCCTCAGTTTCTTTATTTATAAAATGAATTGGAAACGGAAATGGTAAATCAATCCAGTATCTCTACCAAGAAAATCCTAAACGGGATCACAAAAACTTGGACATAAAGGAATAACAACTGTTTATTTAATAACCCCAAACTTCTCCATGAAACAAAGGTGCATTTTAAAAACAGCAATATTTTACCAGTATTGCATGTGGCTGAAAGTCATCTCACATCAAAATCTCTGCAGAAGGTAAGATGAATATTACTCAAAGGGCAATGGAGAGATGCATGCCAAGTGTAAGCAGGATATAACACATTACAAACTAGGATTTATGAAGAAGTCGAGTAAAAAATGTCCTAATAAAGAAATGTATGAGCAAGAACTAACCACATGGTAAGAGTGAAGGCTAATGGATGGAGTTTGTATGTTCCATTAGTATCTTTAAAATACTAAGAGAAAGTGAAGAAGGCCCCCAGAACATTGAATGGGTTTACTGTGCTTAACGTATAAGTAACCATAGAGAAGAGTAAGACGGGATGAACAGATATGGATGGTACAGTATCTGTATCATTGTAAGGAATCCCACATTAATGAGATTGCAGGTTCATTTGAGTGTGTCTAAGATCCAAATGAAGCCCTTCATAACAAGGAAGTTCAGACCATATGATTCTTGGTCCAATCATTTTAGAAAGCAATTTAGAATTATACTAAGAAGGTAAGTAAAATGCCTACACTGTTTGACCTACCGATATCACTACTAGGTACGCACCCCAAGGAGGACAAAGAAGAAAGAAGAAAAAAAAGGTCCTGATTACGTCAAAATATTTGTAATATTCTTTTTTTTTTTCTCCCTGTGGTAGCAAGGGACTAGAAACAAAAACATATGTATGCTGGGGATTGGCTAATTTTTTAAAAAAATGATACGTGAATATAAGTGTAAAAATAATGAATATAAAGAATCCAGAGAAACATGGGAAGATATATATGAACTGATACAGAGTGAAATTAGTAGAACCAGGAAAGTAATAGACACAAACAACAATACCAATAGAAACAACAACATGAAATTGAACACTGTAATTGTCATGATCAAACTTGAACCCAAAGAAGGAGGAAATTTATCTCCTGTCTTCTTTGCATTGGTGGTGATTTTGAAGGAGGCAGCCTAGGGGTATGCCATATTATATGTGCCGTCAGAGTTAATGGATGTACTGGTTAATTTTATTGAACTACTCCTCCATTCCTTCTTTTTTTCTTTATTATTATTTGTTACAAAGGATGACTCTGAATGGAGTAGAGGGAAGGTATATATTTGGAAATGAAGTAATATAGAAACAAAGGGCAACAATATAATTTTAAAACAAAATGTAAGTGATAACATAATTCTAATGTGGTATTTTCTAATGTATAATCACAACAACCTTATTTGAAGGTAAAATAGCTAAAGATGTTAAGATGATCAGAAAAAGACCACTTTTTTTCCACCAATTCTAAAATGGAAGTATGTGTGTGTATTCCAGTCTATTAGTGTTGTTGTTTACACATGTAATGATCAACCTATAATTGGGAACAAAATTAAAAAAAAAATTCAACAGAAAAGAGTAAATCGACCTGTGCCATATTTTATAAGTGATATTATATGCCTAGGAAGATTGATTTTTTTTCCTTTTTAAGAAGGCTGTTCTTGGGAAATTATACTAAATTACATTACAGTTACCATTCATATTTATACGAATTCAGCTCTGGTCAATTGCTTTGTGAATAACTGAGAATATAAATTGTACTTAAATTGTTTCAAAGAACTGTAATATGGTAGAAAGTGAATTGAGAGTTCTAATATCACCTCTGATAACTTATTTGATATGTGACTTGTCTGTATCTCAATCCTCATCTGTAAAATGTGGATAACACTACTGATGCTACCTGCCTCAGAGGGTTGTGGGAAACGTGCTTTGGAAATCTTAAAGTGCTCTGTGAGGGTAAGTTATTTATTTTTCTATAATAGAAGGCCATAAACAAAAATCATAGCACAGCATGAGGTATGGATATGTATCCACATTGATAAGATCATGGCTCCTTTGAAATTTCTGTTGATGATAATGGTGATGGAAAAGCAGGATGAGATAGAAGATGGAGATTAGAGTTCAAATCAGGAAGACCTGGGTGCAAATCCCACCTCTGACATTGAGCTGTGTGACAATGGGCACATCACTGAACTTCTTGGAGCTTCAATATCCTCACCTGTAAAATGGGTATCATACCGAGAGAACTGACCTGACCAGGTGATCATGAAGTTCTACTGAATGTAAAACACTGTAAGTTTTAGAGCACCACACAAATGCTAGTTGTTGTTATTATCTGTTGTTCATAAATAACAGGCAATGGATGAACAGGACTGCAACAAGACTAAAATGTGCTAGTAAGGAACTGTGCTATAAATCAGCACAGCATCAACTAGGGAAACTCAAAAAGCACAAAATACCAAGAAATTCAAAAAGAATAACAGCACTATGTTGAATCACAATGCTCCCTGGCACATGTGCCTAATACCTTAGCTCACATACATTTCTAAGGGGCAAAAGAGTACCATTTTGTCCAGGCTAGTTAGTATGGAAATATGAGGTGACTTTACTTCAGCATTTGAAGTGGCAGGAGAAGTGTGACTGCTTCCTTCACTTTGTGGCTGGAGTGTCCTCAGGAGGGGCAGCTAAATAACTGACGCCAGAGGCCAGGATCAAAGAAAATGTTTCTAAAGGTTTTGATGTCAAGTCCCTCTAGGAATTATTCCTCCATAGCTCATCATGTCATATCTTACAGTCTCAGCCGGATACAGGACTTTGCATGACAAGCCTCAGGGCCTCAATTAGAGTCCCAGGAGTCCACCTTCACTCAGCTCCAAAGTCCTTGGCAAAGACCCATTCTTATAGCAAAAATGAATGAAAAGCAGCATCCAAGTTACATTTCTATGAAAGCCATCTGTTAAGACAGTAGGACAGATTCCTGATGCAGAATATGAAACAACATGCAAAGAGATGAAAAGTGTCTTGTTGGACAGCTCTCCCATCAATCTCCTTTCGGCTTGACTGATTTCTTGATTTTAGTGAGGTGTGATGATGAGAACTCAGGCAATTCTGTTGTCTTATTGGTCTGGAAAATTGTTTCACCCCATCCTTTTGAGGGTTCTGCCTCTCCAGAATTCACTTTGAGGTGTTATTTATAGTTCTTTGGAGAGAAAATTGGGAGAGTTCAGGCAAGTGCCTGCCCTTTCTCTGCCATATTGGCCTGACAATACTATTGTCAACAAATTCCTTGAATTTAACAGAGGTAAAGGTGAACTTATTGCCCAAATGAGTAAGCATACTAACTGGTACAGGGCTGTGATTGTTACAAAAAGTATAGAGTATAGAGGGAACTTAGAACACTTTGAGCCATTTTGAGAAACAATTTGCCTCAGTAAACAAGTTTTTTATTTAAATGATCTTTCAAAATCAGTTTGGCTTATTCCTTGATAAGTAAATGGTCAAATGATATGAACAGGCAGTTTTCAGAGGAAGAAATCTAAGCTGTCAACAAACATGAAAAAAAGTGCTCCAAATCGCTAGTAATTACAGAAATGAAACTTAGTGATTTTGAGCTTCTACTTCCCAGCCATCAGACTGGCAAAGTGGCCAAAAAAAAAAAAAGCAAAATAACAAATGTTGAAGGACCTGTGGGAAAACTGGCATGAGCTATGAATTAGTCCAGCCATTCTAGAAAATAACTTGAAACTGTGCCTCCAAATTCACTAAGCTGTGTCCACAGTAACCCAGTCATATCTCTAGTAGGCTTATATACTAAGGACATAAGCAAAAGAGGAAAGGTTTAATGTGCAAAATTAATTATAGCAAGTGGAAACTAAATGTAAATCCATCTCTTGAGGAATGGCAAAAGAAATTATGGCATACAAATGTAATGGAATAGTATTGTGCTGTAAATGATGAAGTGAATGGTTACAGGGAAAATAGCAAGATCTGTATGAACTGATGCAGAGTGAAGTGAACAGAACCAGGAGAATAACTTTCAAAGACCATTATAAAGAAAAACGACTTTGAAAACCTGAAAAGTCTGATCAATGCAATGACCTTTTGATTCTAGAGGACTGATGATAAAGTGTACTACCAGCCTCTTTAGAGAAGTGAGAAATTTAAGTTGTAGCCTAAGACATTTATTTTCAGACATGATCAGTGTATGTGCTGGGGAGGGGGGAATAAAATCCATATGGTTTGACAAGAGTCTTTCCATGGAAAAACCTTTGGTTGGTTATGGCCAAGTATTTTGGCATGTGCCATACTGTTTTACAATTTAAGAAATAGCAGTACCAGACCACCGGATACATCCTTTAGCCAATGATATTTTTCATATAAAAAATGTGATATTTCCTGAACCTTGTCATATGTAAGGTGATGTGATAATTATTTTTCGGATTGGTACCTTGAATTTCCAATTAATTTATATTGACATTAATGTAAGTTAATTCATGTTATTGGAATGTGAATAGCTTGAATTCCTCAAGAAGTTTCTTTATAGGTTCTTCCTTCTATACTCAGTTCTACCAGGGTCCAATAACCTTGGAAGTAGGCATGCCTAACATGATAGGGAAGGAGTCAGAAAACGCTATTATTAAGTGCCTCCAATACCTTACATTTTACTCCACAAGGCACTATAAACACATGGACAATGCACCCCTCTCCCCCTCCCTAGCCAAAAAAAAGAAAAAAAGAGCTGCATTGCTTTGCCATGAAAAGGTCTCAACTGGCTGTCTTGCCCTTCCCTGACCTGTCAACATAGGTAACTCTGAAAAATAAGAACTGGTTTAAGAAACACTGGTTTACATGCATGCCCTTTGACCTAGCAATACCACTATTAGGTCTGTATCCTAAAAGAGATAAAAAACAAAAAGGAGGACTTATATGTGCAAAAATATTTATAACAGCTCTTTTCTGGGGACAAAGAATTAGAAGTTAAGGGGACACCCATCAATTGGGTAATAGCTGAACAAACAGTGGTAAGTGATTATGATGGAATACTATTGTACTATAAGAAATGATGAGCAGGATGCTCTCAGACTTGCATGGGCTGATGCAAAGTGAAATGTACTGTGTACAAAGTGACAGCAATATTGTAAGATGATTAGCTGTGAATGACTTAGCTATTCTCTGAAGTACAACAAATCCAAGACAACTCTAAGGGACTTATGAGGAAAAAAGCTATCCATCCCCAGGGAAAGAACTAATGGTGTCTGAATATAGATTGAAGCATACTTTTTTTAAACTTTATTTTTCTTGAGGTTTTTTTTCCCCTTGTCCATGTTTTCTTTTATTTTTTTTAGGCAATTAGGGTTAAGTGACTTGCCCAGGGTCACACAGCTAGTAAGTGTCAAGTGTTTGGTCTGAGGTCAGATTTGAACCCGCGTCTTCCTGACTTTAGGGCCGGTGCTCTATCATATACCACCATTTGTTCAGTCATTCCACAATTGATGGACATCTTCTCAATTTCAAATTCCTTGATAACAGAAAAACAGTTGCTATATTATTGTACACATAGGTTCTTATTTTTTTTTTCTTCAATGTCTTTGTGAAACAAATCTAGTAGGGGTATTGCTGGGTCAAAGGGTATGCATAGTTTCGTAGCACTTAGAGTTTCTAATTGTTTTCCAGAAAGGTTGGATCAGTCCAAAACTCCAACAGTGCATTAGTGTCCCAATTTTTCCACATCTCCTCCAACATTTGTCATTTTCCTGTTCTATCATTTTAGCCAATCTGACAGCGGTGAAGTGATATCTCAGAGCTGTTTTAATATGCATTTCTCTAATCAGTAGTGATTTAGAACATTTTATATGATTATAGATAGCTTTAATTTCTTTTTCCTGAAAACTGCCTCTTGTATTCTTTGAGCCTTTGTCAACTGGGGAATCACTCATATTTTTATCAATTTTTTTAAAGGCAATTGGGGTTAAGTGACTTGCCCAGGGTCACACAGCTAGTATCAAGTGGTTGGTCTGAGGCCGGATTTGAACTCAGGTCCTCCTAACTTCAGGGCCAGTGCTTTATCCACTGTGTCACCTAGTTGCCCCTTGTTTTTTTAATCATTTTGACTAAGTTCTCAACATATTTGAGAAATGAGGTCTTTATCAAAGAAATTTACTGTAAATTTTTTTTCCCACAGTTTCCTGCTTTCCTTCTAATCTTGGCTGCATTGAGTTTGTATAAACTCTTAAATTGGATGTAATAAAAATTATCCATTTTACTTCCCTTGATTCTATCTCATTTGGTCATCAATTCTTCCCTCATCTATAGATCTGACATGCAAAATTGTCCATGCTCCCCTAATTTGCTTATGGTATTACTCCTAATGACTAAATCATGTACCCTTTTTGACCATATCTTGGTACACAGTGTGAGATATTTGTCTGTTCCTAGTTTCTGCCAAACTGCTTTCCAGTTTTCCCAGAAATTTTTTTGTCAAATAGTGAGTTCTTGTCCTAAAAACTTGTAATTTTTAGTTTACCAAACTATATTATTGTGTCATTTACTGTTGTGTATTATGCACCTAATCTATTTCACTGATCCACCACTCTATTTCTTAGCCAGTAAGAGACGGTTTTGATGATTACCACTTTGTAAAGCAGTTTGAATCTGGTACTTCTAGACCACCTTCCTTGATATTTTTTTCATTTATTCTCTTGATATTCTTGCCCTTTTGTTCTTCCAGATTAATTTTGTTATTATTTTTTCTTATTATTGTTGTTCAGTTCTCTCAGGCATGTTCAACTCTTCATGAACCCATTTGGGGTCTTCTTGGCAAAGATACTAAAATAGTTTGCATTTCCTTCTTGAGCTTATTTGACAGATGAGGAAACTGAGGCAAACAGAGTTAAGTGACTTGCCCAGGGTCACATAGATATTAAGTGACTGAGGCCAGATTTGAACTCAGGTCTTCCTGACTCCAGTCCCAGCACTCTATCTACTGTGCCACCTACCTGTCCTTATTTTTTCTAGCTCTATAAAATGTTTTTTGGTAATCTGATTGTTATGGCACCAAATAAGTAAATTAATTTAGGTAGAATTGTCATTTTTATTATATTGGCTCAGCCTACCCATAATTATATGGAGTGAATGGGAGTGAAACATCAACGATGACACTGAAGTTGTGAGCCTGGAGACTGGGTCAGTGGTGTCATTAAGAGTAACAGGGAGGTCAGGAAGAGGGCAAGGTTTTGAGGGAAAGATATGATTTCTGTTCTCAACATGTTGAATTTAAGATGTCTAGAGTACACTTTGAGAGTTGTCAATAGGCAGTTGCTGATTTGAGACTAGAAGTAAGGAGAGAGGTTAGGGCTGGATAGATGGATCTGAGAATCATAGTATGAAGATAATTGAACCCATGGGAGATGACACAGAGTAAAAAGAAGAGGCCCAGGACAGATGCCCATGATTAGTCAGAATTGCTATAATTTTCATGTGTGTATATGCATTTTTTCTTACGTTTTGGTGTTTACTTTATCTTAAAATAGTGTGCATAGACATCTGATTCCGTAATGGCTGTCTGTATCTAGTTATTTCTTATCTGTTAAATAAGCGTATGTGTACATAATCAATTTCATTTTAAAAAATGACATTTGGTGCTCACCATATCCAGTGCCTTCTGATACCTTCTCCTTTAAAAAATATCATACTTGATGATGGAAAGGTATCATGCTTTTGAGTAGTCTACAAGTTATTTTTTTTAAATGTTCATCTATTAATCTCAAACTATACCTTTCACAGTTGATTATAATAAAAGTTCGTTGGACTGGTTTTCTTCTGATAGATTTTGATTCATGTATTCTTTCAAAGTGCCCTTTTCTGAGAACGTGCTCTTTATTACCTTGAATCAATAAGCAGGGTTTTTGTGTGAAGTACCATAGCCTATGCAGGGGTTATCTAGTACAAAGCAATCTGCAGATATTGTGGCACACACATTTCCTGTTTTCTACTGAGCATGCTGGTAAGAGTTCTCTGCCTTTATATAGATGTTGATATTACAGTAGTGTGAGAATTATTCAGAATAATCAATAATTTTTATGTGGTTTTATTTTGTGAAATCAACGGTCATGTATAAGTGATTCTACTGGGCTTATTCCAAATCTGACTGTGACCAGATGAAACAAATTCCCTCACCTTTAATTAATTCTTTGTCAATTCGGCGCTAAATTCCATGCCGCATATGTGTTGCTTTGCTCTCTCTCTCTCTCTCTCTCTCTCTCTCTCTCTCTTTGTATTCTAAATTCTGTGATTCATAAAAATGGATATTATTGTAAGGAAACATTAAAAGTTATATCTTTTAAAGAACACACCTCAATGACTGTTAGAGATGTTGTAGTGACTGTTGGTGTAGAGAAATCAGGAGTTTCAAGCCCACAATGGACCAGGATCAGTTGAATTGAAGTTCAAAGGAAATGAGATGAAAAATGAAAAATACTTCAAGAACTGACAAACTGTTGTTGTAAAACAGCCTAATTCATCTTCAGGATCAAGCAAAAAACCTTCAGAGGAATATGGCAGCTGGAGGGATTGTTACTGATTCCTCTTCTATATAGCACAGGCTTTTTGAAGTTGGGAGAACAGTGAGAAGATGAATAGAAGAAAATAGCTGCTAACCTTTGCTATGAAGAAAAAAACACTTGCCAGTGCCTAGAATATATAAAGATTTTTGTATAGAAGATTGGAAAAAGGTAATTGTTACTGAGGAGGCAGACTTTTTCATTTAAGGCTACACTAAAATTATTATAAAAATACCAGGTAAACCTATAAGATCTAGATGTTTTCATCATACTATAAAACATGCACCAAAAGAAATAATTGCTAGAGGATTAGAAAAAAAATCATTAGGTCTGGATACCTTGTCGCCATTGAAGGAATAGAAATCCCAATAATAATAACATGAGAATAATAAAATAAGAATGTAGTAACAGTTAGAATTTATATAGTATTTTTAGGTTTGCAAAGTTCTTTACATATGTTATCTCCTTTGATCCTCACAACAACCCTGTGAGGTACACACTACGATTATCCCCAGTTTGTAGATGTGGAAACTGAAACAGAGAGAGGTTAAGTTACTTGCCCAGGGTGACACAACTAGAAAGTGTCTGAAACAGGATTTGAACTGTTACTAACTCCAAATCTAACACTCTATTCACTCTATTATCTAGCTGCCTGAGAAACATATTGATATTTTGAAAAGAAGAGAAAATTTCAAAATTTTCAAATTGAGATAGAATGCAGAAACATGGCTTTTACATCTCAAAGAGCTAAGACATTTATTCAGAAGGTGGTAAATAGGCTTCAGTGGCCTAGGGACTCATTTGCTTTAATCTTCATTGAAAAACTAAGGACAATAACCACATCTGGAACTGAAAAAGTAGATTGTTTATTAAAGGTACTCAGTATCCCATGGGATAGGTGGTTTCATGATGAAGAACTAATGTCAAGAATAAATGTCAAAATCTTTTGAACTCAATGTCAAAAGCAAGTGACTGCAATAAATCGAAGACATATTGAATGTTAAATGTTTTTAAATTTGTAAGATTTATGTCAGTAAATTTATTTTACTTTGTCCCAGGTAATTTGCACACCACAGTAGAGAACATTGATAGTGGAGGTTATTGCCTTAATAGCAGTGACATATTGGTGTATCTTTGGATAGAGTTTTGTCTTTGACCATTATATATGTTAAATTTGGTTGGTCAAGAGATGTTTTTGAAGAACTTCTTTATAAACTCCCCTTTTAAAGTTATTTTAAAACATGGTATCTAAGAATGCCCAAACTGGCAATATTGAGACATATGGCAGAATTCAGTAATATATATGCAGCAATGCCCTCAGTAGTCTGCTTAAAGCTGTGAATAACAGTAAGAAGTGTGTTTAAATTTTAATTCTTCTTCTACTTCCCTCCCTTTTCCCCTTCTCTCCCCTCTCTAATGCAGATATCATTAACTATTTTATCATTTAAGGTCTTAGCTGCCTGGCTCAGTATCACCCAGTCAGTATGTGTTAGAGGTGGTACTTGAATCCTAGTCTTCCTTACTCTGAAATCAGCTCTCACCACTGTGCCATGCTGCATTAGTGCTTTTTAAAATTCCATAAACTCCTCAAATATTTTAGTTTGAAATGAAACAGGGGCAATGAATGATCTCATGGTAAAAGTTCCCATATGGTAAATGGTTCCATAGATTTTCAGGAGTTAACTTCCTCCCCACCCCCTTCCCAAGATAGAAGGAAATTCTTATATAGGAATCCCAGGAATTGGGCTGACCAATTTCAAATTCCCTAAAGAGTCCTTAAAAAGTCTCCTAGGCAAAAGCTATATTCAGTTCTTTATTAGAATACTTCAGCAAGGACTAGTTATCTATTTTTAGCACTTATCCATCCTCTTTAGCAGAATAAGTCAAGTGATTAGGATCAATAACAATCCAGGGATGAATAGGTAGGTATTCAACATAGCTTTATACACATAAAAACTTCTGGAAGTTAATTCATTAACTATGCTACCTCAAAAGGTACAAAATATTAATTCACCTCAGAGGAATTCCATATCTCTACTGTGCCCCAATATTAACATACCTATATAAATGACATCTCAAATATATGGCAAATTCTTTTACAACTGGGATAATGTCCTCTATTTCTCAAATTTCATAGCACTTAGCACAATGTTGGACACAGAATGAAAGCTCAATAAGTATTTATTAAATGGTTATAGTTCACTCTTTGGCTATGAGTAGTCTTAAAGATGTTAGCTAAATATGTGCCAACTGGAGTTCTAAGGGAATTTGAAATTAATTCTTAAAAAAAAATGCAATTCCCATTCCCTTTTAGGACCTATAAAATATTTCTCTCATAAGATGTAAGATAATTTAATGAAACAAATTCAGTTTTTCCAACTATATAATATATTCCTTGCAGACAAAGATCTACCTTTTCTATTTCATTCTTATCTCCATAGTATACTACTCTACACATAGTGACCCTAGGTATAGCCCACTCTGTAACAGTCTCATGAAAAATTTTATAACCACTTTTTAAAAAATACTGAATCATTTTAACTCAACTATTACAGAATTATAACATTTTATAGCAAAAAGATATAATCTAGATTACAGTAGATCTGAGACTACAACTGGGAGTTTCTGACTTATAGCTAACTGTTCTTCTTACTGTACCTTGGCTATATTAGGGGAGCTAGCAACTTAATGGAATTCTATTATAAATCCTTTTGTAAAGTGGATAATTATCCCCCTAATTTATTTTTATGTGAATACAGATTTTCATAAATCAGTTATGTATATTTCCATAAGTGTATGGGCATATTTTGGCAAATGACACACATACACACAAACCAGAACAAGAAATAATAATAATAACAACAATAACTAGCATTTATGTGATACCTACTGTGTATCAGGAGCTATGCTAAGCACTTTACAAATATTACCTCATTTGAACCTTGCAACTCTGAGAAGTAGGTGCTATTATTATACAGTACCATATGCATACAAACAACAAGCAAATAATGTAGTAAAAACTGTATACTTCAGTGCTGGGGACACACAGTGATTAGAATCTGGTGGGATAAACCAAGGAAGGCATTAAAGAGTTGAATTTTGTATGGTGTTTTGAAAGAAACATAAGAAACTTAGGCAAATCACTTAATGTCTCTGAGCTTCCATTTCTTTTACTAAAAAGAACAAACAAAAAAAACCATGGCTATTTATGATGGGCAGAAAGGCAGTGGGAGGGAATGCCAGTTTGGAGAAATGCAATGTGAAAAGATGAGGTGACAGCAGCAATCAAAGTGATCTCCAAGGCATGAGAGCACATTTCCTTGTTTTTAGCAGAGTCCTTGTTGGGAAGTAGTAAAAATATGTTTGACAAAGAAAGGGGAAGAATTTACACAACAGCTGATAGTGATTGGCCTTGATGCTGAGGCTAAAGAGTCGGGTTATGCTAAAAGGATTAGTCAGCAGGTGTAGGATCTTAAATAAGGATAACTAGTAGTATTTTAAAAAGATTATGGTTGGGACCTCATTGTGCCCTCTCAATAGATACAAAGAATTTACAAGTCACTGGAAATGACTCACATAGATTTCGGAACATGAATTCTGGCAAATGTATCTGTTTTTGTAATATTTACAAACATGCCAAATGCCACCATATTGGTATGATGCTTATGAAATATTGGGTTGTGCTCATATTCCCAGCTTTGCAGATGGTGGAATATGGACACACGTTTGTGCTAAAACCATACACAGTAGACACTCAGTAAATGCTTGTTAACTAACTATTCATTCTTCTCTGTCTGTGGATTATGCCTGTCACAGCATAGGGTCTAGCATTACATGAATCCTTGACCTGTGGAAAAAAACTAAAATTTATCAGTCTCAAGGTGATATTTCAGTAAATTGTCTTTTAGTATTTCTCTTAGAAAAATGTCAGATAAGGTCTGGGTTCTAAATGAATTGTGGCTATATGCAACCCTTTAAGAAAGGCTATTACAACATTTGTAGGTCATAAGGGATAAAAAAAATAAATAAAAATGAAAAATGCTGGTACCTCTAAAATTCACCAAGCACTTACTGATTGCTAACTATGTTTAATATGCTTTTTAAAAAGGTGTTGTTAGGGACTCAAAGGTCAATAAGACATAGTCACACAGAGAATTATAAGTGTAGAGCTACAAGGGACCTTGCACACCATTAGCATAACCCTCTCATTGAACAGATGAGAAAATACAATCAAAGAGATATAAGTGACTTTCTGAAGGAGCTAGACTGGAAATTTAAATTCAGGTCCTTTGATTTTAAATCTAGGACTCTCTCCACTATTCCCTGTGGCCTCCCTCCTTATAGTCAGGAACTTGTATTTTAGAAGAAGTAAATACAGCTCTGTCATTTTTATAACAAAACTTATAGACAACGTTTTTGGTTGGTACCTTATTTCACTCCCAATATGGTAACACTACTAATGCAAACCAGTGATTCCACTTAGAGAAATGTCTGGAGTTTACTGATAGCTGAAGTATCTTTCTTGCTCATGGCTACATAGCTAGTTAAGTGCAAAACTGACTCCAAGGCAAGGCCATCCCTCCCTTCTTCCATGCTGCCTCTTGAATAAATAAGTATATTAGAAAATAAGGGGTCAAAGAGCTATTAATAACAATTTATTTGGTGCTTTCAAGTTTACAAAATACCTTATATCTATTATTTCATCTTGATCATCATAACAACCCTGTGAGGCAGAGTCTATAATCATCATCATCATCATCATTCCCCTTTTACACATGAGGAAACTGATTAAGATTTAATCAGTCTTCCATTAGTTAATATGTGATTCAGGGCTTGAATTCAGCTCTTCCTGACTCCACATTCAGCATTTTATCTATTATGCCAATATTATGATAGCTTACAGGAGGTAGCTGTATGTTTTGACTAATGAAAAGTTTGTCACTCATTTAATTTTACCCTTTCTCTGTCACATTTTAAAATAAAGGCAAGTTTGTAAAAGTACTGAAAATATTTGATCTACATGTGGATATTATTTAAGTGTCTACTCTAGTAGGTACTCCATGGTTCCTGATCAGAGGCTAAGTATTTTATTTTGGATAATAACTCAATTAAACCCAGGGAACAAGTGAAAACTTCCTCATTCTTGCTTTTGTGTGTGTATGTATGTGCGTGTGTGTGTGCGTGTGTGTGTGTGTGTGTGTGCGTGTGTGTGTGCGTGCGCGCACACATGTGCGTGCACACACACATACAAGAGATTTTGGAAAGAAGTAGTTGGGCGGGTGGAGTACCAGATGTCTGCTCCTGGAAACTATGGCTTGACATAGTGGTATTTGCTTGCCCTTCATTTGGAAGCAATTCAATCTTGGAAGAACTGGTTTCCACTGAAGAAAATGTTGCAAGGAAAAAGTAAACTTTTCGGTAGCCATGGTTACCCTGGGACAGAGTCCGATTACAAACCCACATATATTAACACAGAACTCAGTTATGGTAGCAATAGGATGCTAAAATTTAATACACATCTGACTTTAAGGCTTGGAGAAAGAACCACTATACTCAATTGAGATAGATATCACCCAGTATCATTTTAGTCATCTCAGTTTGTAAAATCAATTCACATATTTTTATTCTTTTTAAAAATTAATTTCCTCTTCAAGCTGCCTAGTAGATTGGTAGTATATGAAATGAGATTGTCATTCTTTCATATTTACTTGAGTTAGATAATACACAGGCATTTTGTATACAATATAGGTAAAGCAAAGATTGCAGACTATATTCAATTTTTTATAACTATTTATGAATGTTATATATTCATATATTTACAAAGTGTTATATATGCCATTTCTGCTGTGTGTAGCACACTGTGCTAGGTAAGTAGAGTACAGAGACCAAAAACAGACAAAACTCTGTCCTCAAGGAACTTATTCTTCGTTGAGGAGAAACAATATCAGTCATTCAGTCAATAAATATTTATTAAACTCCTATTCTGCTCCAGGCCCTGTGCTAAGCCCTGAGGATACAAAAAAAGGCAAAAGATAGTCTTTGCCTTAAGGAGCTTTTATGGTAGTGGGAGAGACAAGCAAACAAATATGTGCAAACAAGCTATATAAAGGATAAATAAGAAATAATTAACAGAAGGAAGGTATTAGAATTAAGAGAGGTTAGAAAAGACTTCCTGTAGAAGATGGGATTTTAGTTGAGCTTTAAAGAAAGCCATAGAAGTCAATTGGGAGTTGAGGTGGGAGAACATTCCAGGTACTGGGAACAGTCAGAGAAAATGCCTGGAATGGAGATGGAGTGTCTTGTTTGTGAAACAGCCAAGAGGCCATTGTCACTGGACTAGAAAGTACATGGAACGGAATAAGAGGTAAGAAGATTGGAAAGGTATGAGAGAGCTAGGTTATGAAGGACTTATGCAGTAAGGTCAACAAATGCAAAATATATACAAAGTACAAATTAATCTGGAAGGGTGAGGGTAAGGAAGAAATCACTAACAACTACAGGGTTGGGGAGAGAATTAGGATAGGTCTTACATAGAAATTGGCACCTGAACGAAGCCTTCAGAAGCTCACAGTGAGAGGTAGGTAGGCTTTAAAGTGGGTAAGAATACTTTACTCATAATCAGGAAGATCTTGAGTTCAAATCCAGCCTTAGGAACTTACTAGCTATGTGTTCCTGGGCAAGTCACTTTACCTTTCTCAGCTTCAGTTTCTTCATCTGTACAAAGTATATAACAATAGCACCTACCTTGCAGGTCATGAAGATCAAATGAGAACATAATATAGCTCTTTGCACACCTTACAGTACCATAAAGATGCTGGTTATAATCATCATCATCATCGTCATTATTAGTAAAGGGAGCTAAGGATTCCAATAGGCAAAATTGAGGAAATATTCATAAAAAATGCTTAGTTTGTCATGGGTCTTTAAGGTCACTTCCAGTTATGTGATTCAGGAAGCACACACACATACAGACACACAGACAATATGGACACACACACACACACACACACACACACACACACACATAGACAGACACACACACCCCAAAGGAAACTCTGATGTCTTAAATATATCATCTCCATTCCAACATATCCCAGAGGCAGGTGGTGGTACCATGGATAGAGTGCTAGACTTGGAGTCAAGAAGCCTTGACTTCAGATTACACCTTGGACATTTACCAGGTGTGTGACTATGGGCAAATCACTTTATCTCTTTCAACCTCAGTTTCCAAATCTGTAAAATGAGTGAGTTTGATTTGATGACCTCTAAGATCTTTTCTACACCTAAATTTATGACCCCACAGACAAATGTTTTCTGTAGAATGGTCCCTTTATGCATCACCCTCTTTCATTGCTCTGGAGTCTGTATTGGATGACTGCAACATTTAGTATTCTTGATCACCATTGTCTTTTTGGTACTCTCCATTCCCTTGGCCCCTGAAACACAGCTCTCTCCTAGTTCTTCTGATAATTCTCTAGCTGTTCCTTCTCTTTCACCACCTCCTAAATTATAACAATTTCCAAGGCACAATTTGTCCTCAATCCTCTCTCAACGTTCTCTTCCATGCAACCTTATTATTTTCCATCCCTAAATGAGACAATTCTTAGACTTGCTATTCATCTCTAGTACATATCTTTTCCAAACTCCAGAACCACATTTCACAACTGATTTTTAGAAATCTCTGTCTGCATGTCCATCTGACTTCTCATGACCAACATATCCAAAATTGAACTCATTGTCTTCTATCTATTCTAAACTTACTCCTCAACTTTCATTGCATATCTTATAATTGCTTTTTCATCTTTTCCTTTTTAACTGCCACAACTCAAAGGTCAGATTCTCATTACTTCTCATCAGTACCAATGCTATAATCTCCTAAATGGTCTCCCTATCTCCAATCTCTCACTTCTCCACTTGATCCTTCATATTGCTACAAAAGTTTTCCTAGAGAAAAACTTTAATCCCAATGTTCTTTTTTTTCTTAACAACCTCCTATTGCCTTTTACCTCAATTAATAAATTGCATTCATTTTCTCTCCCCCAAAAACCTGGAAAAAAAAACCTTTTAAGAAATACACCAACTCAAGCAAGACAAAATTCCATTTTAGCAATGTAAAAAAAAGTATTTCATTCTGCATATTTAGTCTATCTTTTCTTTGTTAAGATGGGTAGCATTCTTCATCACTAGTATTCTGGAATCATGATTAATCATTATATTGTCTTCTAAATTAAATTAAATTGAGTTCGCAATTCAGTTGCTTGGGGCCAAGAACTTGTCCCCAAACTACCTTTCCAACCTTTCCCTATTATTTTTAAATATACATATGTAGTAAAATAAGCTAAATTTGCCCTCTTATAAAATAGTATTGGGTAGCTAGATGGTGCAATGGATACAGTGCCAGGTTTCAAGTTAGAAAAACTCATTTTCATGAGATCACATCTAGCCTCAGATATTAGATGTGTGACCCTAGGCAAGTCACTTAACCTGTTTGCCTCAATTTCCTCATTTGTAAAATGAGCTGGAGAAGGAAATGGCAAACCACTCCAGTATCTTTGCCATGAAAACTCCAAATGGGGTCACAAAGGGTCAGACACGACTGAAAAATGACTGAACAAAAAATAAATTAGTATTACATAGTGTCCATTGTTAATCCAAAGTTAAATTTAGTTAATTAATTCCACTAAGGATACATTAAGAAAGTTAAGATGGCAAATTTTATGGAAAGTCTTTCATGTACAGCTGTAATATTATGTGTTTATGGATAGACAGACAGATATGGTTAACGCAGTGTGTATGAAACCTATCTAAAATGAGTTACTTCCAAAAAAATTACTGCACTTCAAATTCATTTTCAAATACAGTGTAAAATGATCTCTAAGTTATTCGAGAGTTCTCCCATCCCTCCCCTCACATATGAACAGCACTCACCCCTGGGATTTTATATATAGCACCCATATCTGATGAGTCCAGGGGATCTGACATACCAATAATCATGTTAAGCAAAATCTCTGTATCAAAGGTCTTGTTCCTAAGAAAGAAACTCTGATGGAGTCTGGGTAAGAGTGGACATTCTCCTTGGCACTCAGCTGCTTCCCAGGGAAGGGCAGCTTTCAGATTGTCTGGGAAAGCCAAGGAGAAAAGTGTTGTGGTTAGAGGCTGCCAATGCCTCGAGGTGTGGGAAGTGCTTCTTCTCCACTGGCCAAGACTATACCCAGATGCAGGAATGAACAACTGAATGCCTGGCACGTGAGGAAAAACAATGACTTAGGAATCAGAGGATCTAGGTTCATATGCCAGCTCTGTCACTATGTGATCTTGGGCAAACTACTTATTCTCTCTGAGTCTATTCCACATCTGGAAAAGAGGATTTGACAAGATGGCCTCTGCAATCCCTAAATCTATGGGCCTATGATCTTAAGACAGAGGCAGCTTCTGTCTCTCCCTTAATGAGGAAGCATGCATTCCTGAGATAGGGGAGAAAACGAAGCCAGTAATCCTTAAATATTCTTTACTATATGTCAGTAAAAATGGGCCTGGAAAGTAAGTCAGTGGTAGGCTTAGGAAAATATCTCAGGCCTCTTTACCCTTTAATCTTATTCCTTACTATTGCCCAAGATCTGTAATTTCCGTGAAATATAAGAACTTACAGATTCACTATCCTCTAATTCAACTATTACTCAGCATTATTTTGTTTTATTATACCCCTGTATTGCATAAGCCTGGTTTGGTTGAAATGCCATTCCTGTGAGAAGATGGATTCATAGCCTAATTCTTGTATCTTCCTCTGCTAAGATTCCCCTTTCTTGAATTTATGCCATGCTAATTATTAATTTGTGGATTATTGATTTTAGGGCTCCACCTAGTACTGGGCAACCAGGATGCAAACATGCAGGTAGGGACTTTCTTTTTACAAGAAGCTCCCACAAAGCCCTCAATCCTAGTGAGATGACACTTGTGGTTTGAACTTTGTACTACTTCCCTCACTGCACTAAAAACTATTTCTGCCCCTGATTAAAATATTCCTAGTTATGGCCCTACCAATCTACTTGATGGGCACCCTCTCAGTTTTCGGTTCTTTGCTACCACAAAAAGAGCTGCTATAAACGTTTTTTGTACATGTGTCCTTTTCCTATTTCCTTGATCTCTCTGGGTACAGATGTAGCGGGTCAAAGGGTACATATAAACTGCCTGTTCATAGCCTTTGGCCATTTATCATTTGGGGAAAGGCTCTTTCTTATTCTTGTAAATTTGATTTGTTCCCTATATATTTCAAAAATTAGACCTTTATCAGAGAAACTTGCTCAAGTATACCCTTTGGAAAATGGGGCAGTGAGACATTTGTGCCTAGAAATGCATGTACAGTAATTGGAAAAGATAAGCCCTAAGGGAAATGCCCCTAAAATTTCATTTACATATGATTTCTGTCGCCAGAGCTAAGTGTTTTATGTTAAGATTTCATTTCATAAACTGAAATCTTGTAACAAGTGAGAGCACTAAGCTATAAAAACTGTCCACTAGATGGCTGTGTTAACTATTCCAGATGATTTTTCATTGAATCCAAATGAATAGGGAAAGCATTATATATGTAATATATACATATGTATATGTATAATTTATTAAGTGTTCATTTAGACACATATTTTAGCTTTTTAAATGTTTCTAAGTAATTTGAAACCATTCAACTTAAGTTCAATAAATTTGAATCTTAGGTAGGCAAAAACAAAAAATTAGTCTATTAAATGGGGGTGGGTAGAAAAAAAGAACCAGGTTAACAATTCAAAGAAAAAGTTGCTTGCCATTATTTACAGAATTCTTTTTCTAGATTGTAGCACTTAAAACTAATTGGATTTGGGTGCATTTTAGCCTGTTTAAAAACTAGTGTGTATGAATCTTATCAACATTTTACTTTTCCTTTAATATAAGCTATCAACAATAATAAGAAGTGATTTTTTCATCTGAATGTCTTTGCTATTATGAGATAATATCCAGCCTCTGGGTCCTGGGGGGTGGGAGTGAGGAAGGAGTGTCACACTTTAGGGGTAAATTATTCAGATCTTAAAGTGTAGTGGTTTAATAAACCATCACCAGCAGGGAAATTTCTTAAAACAAAAAACTAGGACCAAAGAGAGGTGCTTTCATTAATTTAATTTCAAATGCAATTTGGGCTGGAAGTGAAAATGACTTTATGATGCAGTCATTTTTTCTCAGATTTCTTTCACTCATAGGAATGGTTACACTTGAAGAAAAATGAAAGTACTGGACAACTGATTTAGGGACTAAGAAGTTCTTTGGTTAAGGATGGATTTTAGAAGAGAGCTCTCAAAAACATGTTTTTGCATGCATACATTTTTGTTGGAAACCATGAAAAATGTGCTAAGGATTTATTAGGCACTATATGGAGCAGCATATGGAGAAACTTTTAAAAGCAACTACAGTACTCAGTATGCTTCTGTCCAGTTAGGGATTCAAAATATTTTTATTTGGGCAAAAACTTTCCTTCTTAATGGAATTCATTTTAAAACTATAACAGAATTACTGTACTGAATATTTATAAAAGGTCCTCTTGCTTTATAACACATGCCAGTTATCAGAACTTTCTATTTCAATCTCCAGTTTGATTTTAAACCTATTTTAGGTTCTTCTATCCCATAGTAATTTTGCCCCTACGCTGTAATCAAGTTAGTAAGTGACTGTGGGAAAACAAATCTCCTGGATGTGAAAAGGTAGAAATGGATCCTCTTATCAGATGATAACCCATTATCAGAAAGACAACATCAAGTAGTGAAAAGATAATTGGTTTTGATTCCTGGATTAGTCTTTTACTACCTTTTTGACTGGGGGAATTTTACTTGACCCACACCCCACCCCACCCCTCCCAGTCCCATTTTCTCAATGGTAACATTAACAGGGTGGATTAGATGATTTCTAAATTCTTTCTATCTTTAAATCTATGATCCTATGATCAGACTGTTTTAAAAGAGTGAGTGAAGTTGGAACTCAAGGCCCTAACTTCAGGTGAAATGCTCCCAGATTAGAAAGTAGAGAATGGAAACTAAAATCAATCAGTGGATATACAGGCATTTATTCAATGATCCATGTCTTATCCTCAAAAAGGTATACTCAGTGGCCTGGTAGGGGGCAGGAAGCTGCCTGGTTGTAAGTGCACTGGATAGGGAGGTAGAAGAGTTTAGTTCAAATCTTAAGTTTATTAGTTTTCTTCAGAAAGTCACTTAATCTTTACAAATTGCAGCTTCTTTATCTGTAAAATGAATACATTAGACAAAGTGCCCTACCCCCTTCAATCCATTCCAGCTCTAAATTTTTGTGATTTTGATCTTAGAAATGTGTCCCCTATTTAGGGGAACTGAAGATAACCTTTGAGAATATGTGTGTGTAGTGAATCTGTAGACTGATGCTAAAATTGCTTAGTGGGGATTGCAGGCAAAGTGAAAATTGGGCCATAGGGGATGAAAGAATGTTAGGACTAGAAACAACAGAAGAAATTATCTTGTCTAACAACAGAACATGAAACTGAGAACCTGAAGCCAAAACTGATGTTAAAAGTGACTTGCCAAAGGTCATGTGGTAGACCTGGGACTGGAGAAAGGTCTCTTAAATTCAGCAATAAGTTTTATACATGAATGAGAACATGTAATTGTTCAATGTCGGTGAAAAGAGGACCTTCCGGGATTTTCTCTCTGTAGGAGAGGTTAAGATTAAAGCCTGAAGGACGAGAGTAAGAGGGAGCAGAAGGGAGAGGGAAATGGGAAACAGAAAGAATAGAGAAGTTTGAAGGTGAAGAGAGTGGGAAAGAGCAGAGGGAGAGAGAAGAGGAAAGGAAGAGAGAAAAAAGGGGAAGAGAAAAAGGACAGAGAAGGAGGAGAGGAGGATAGAGAGAAAGAAGTCATAAAAGAATATGTGGTCCCTAAAGGTGATGGATCTCTTTGAAATGAGGGTGGGGTGCTGAGCTGTAGTCTCCCCCACTTATTATTTTTGTTTGTATATCTCCTCGAAGAATTTATGATTTCTAAATAATGTAGGGTAACTTTAAATATAAGAGAGCCACTAGAAAGGGTTAGGTCTCTCAATAGATAACATTTCTAAGCATTAAATATATATTATCAAGTTCTCTACTGAGTTTCGCAACAAAGTTTTGAATTATGTAGTGTTGGAAATAATTCTAATATAAAATTTAACAGAATCATTATACAATCAACTGCATATTCATAGAAAAGGATTTCCTCTTCCTACTCAGGAAAGAAAGAACAAATGAGACTTGGATTACATCCTAAAATAGCCACGCAAATTGTAACAAGCCTAAAAGACCTAGACCCTGAAAGAGAGTAGGTCAACCCTAAAAAAAGAAAAGATTGTGGGGATTTTAGTAAACATAGACGAAATATTCCACAGACAGTAACACTTATTTCCATTATATGCACCATTGCTATGATACTGGTTGGTTGGGAACCAATGGTAACATTTTTGTTAGCCAATAAATATTTTGTAGGATGTTAGACTTCCTTTTTTGAAACTATCAAAAATGTTGCCCAATTGACTAGCTTTCTTCAGCATTCCTTTTCTTTCCCCCATCTGACCCACAGCTACCACATCTCAGTAGGGTTCTCCTAAGAGAGAGTTTTAATGCTGGCCTTAACTCCTTATCCCATGGGACTTGGTATGTACAATAGCTTAACATTTTAATTCACCCTGTGGTTTATCTTTGAGTGGTTCCCCAGAGAAATCCATGAGGCAAAGAGATTAAATGTATGAGTATATCCAATTCCCATAAGGGTTGCTACATGCAAGGGAGCACAAAGTGAGTTCTGTACCCTGGGGATTTTACTACACACAGTGAAACCACAGTATATGTTATGTGGAAGGCAGAGGGAGCCCTTAATTTCCAGAATATGTCTGAAGGAGGAATGCTAGGCTGTGGGTTCCCATACTGAGTGGGGGTGTCTGGAGGCCAGCCTGATTCAGAGGCAGCATTTTTTTTTTACGTTTAGAGATCTTCAAATAGCTTTATTATGAGGGCAAAAGCCACAACCTGGTTCTTCTTCATCATAGGCACCCCTAGAATATTAAAGCCAGAAAGGACTTGGAGATCATCTATTCTAACCCCCCTCATTTTACAGATGAGTGAACAGAGGCTCATGACTTCCCCAAGGTCATGTAGTTAGAGTCAGTGCCAAGACTAGAAACCAGAGCTTCTGACTTGTAATGCTTCTTCCATATACCTTACATGTTACTTGCTTCCCAAAAGAAAAATATAACAAATACAATGCTTGCCCAACTCAAAGGAAGGGATGAAACTTGCTTTTAATAAGGTACAAACAAGAGGTATAAATCAATTGTCAATTTATAATTCAATACTTTAAAGGCACAAGATCTCATCAATGGCCATTCTTTTCACCAATACAGATTGCAACCCCTCTATCTCAGTCAGTTGCTATGGATCAAAACATTAATCACTCTATTTTCATGCTTCTGTTGATGAATGTCTCCTGAATTTGGCTAGACTGCTTTTCAGGTGACAGACAATCCTTTGTGTGTATCATTCTCAAAGGTAGGAGGTGGCTCAATGGAGTTAGAAAGACCTGAGTTCACATTCTAGCCTCAGACACCTATTGGATGGGAGACGCTGAGCGAGTCACTTAACTTCATCCTTCCTCAGTTTCATCATCTGTAAAATGGAGATAATACTAGCACAGCCTTCCCAGGGATACTATGAGAATAGCAGAGATAATACTTGAACAGCACTTTGCAAACCTCAAAGCACTACATAAAGGCTAGCTATTCTTAGTTGTTACTGTTAATTATAGCCTTTCCAGTTTGATTAGGAGCTCTTACAGTCTGCTGGCATAGCCTTTGAGAACCCTGTCATCTCTACCCATTGATTTGTCATTCTATTTGGATATTAGTGGAGTTATTAAGTCATAATATCTTAGATTTAGAGACAAAAGGGACTTTAGAGGTCATCTAACACCCTCATTTTACAGATGAGAAAACTGAGGCTGAGAGAGGTTAAAAGACTTGAACAAGGTCATATAGGTAAGTAGCGGTGTCAGGATTTGAACTCAAGTCCTCTGATTTCATAACCAGGGTTCTTTTGATTGTACTATGCTGTACCTCATAGCAGTACAAAATTACATACATTTTCATATTTATAACATAAAGACTGCTACAACAATAACAGCAATAAGTAATAATTGAAAAAGAGAATGTAGTAATGACAATAACAGAAAAAATAAATGAAATTTTAACATCTATAAAATGACTAATAAGACATAACCTGGTAGCTAGGACTATACAGTAGAAGCTTGCCATCTTTCATTGACTGGCAGATGACAAATCCTCATATTACAAACACAGAGCTCAAAATATCCTGGAGAACTTAACTAATAAGCTATGATGGATCCAGATTATTATCATAGACCATACTAATGTCAATGATCACCCAGATAGGACACTGAGCCATAAAACCATAAAAAATGTATTTACCCACACATATATACTTTATCTACATATATAAAACAATAATAATAATTAGAGCTGATGTTTTACACAGTACTTTAGAGCCTGCAAAGTACTTCACCTATTCTCTCCCTTGATTCTTAAAAAAGGCCTGAGAAATATGTACTTCATATATTTTTACCCTATCTTATAGATGAAATGATTTGCCCGTGGTTACATAGCCACAAAATATCAGAGACAAGATTTGAAGTCAGATCTCTTCTGACCTCAAGTACAATATTCTTTCTTCCACTGTATGATACAAGAGACTAGTCTATAGGATACAAAGAGGAATGTCACGAAACACAGACTACAGTTTAGGATTTACTAACCTGGGGAATCACAGGTGGTATTATCCCTTTTCATTTCAAGGAGTTGCCTATTCTTACAGTTTCAGAAGGATCATCTAAATAGTCTCACCTGTCAGATGACTGCTACTTGAATAACACTATTGGAGCTTCATCCTTTAGCTTAGGGCTTTGATCCCTGTAGAGATTCAAATACCAGAGAGGAGTAGCATTTTAGACTTTTATGAGTCATTTACATGTTATTATGAATTGAGGCTCTAAGAAAAATTTATAAGAGGGATGGATAGTAAAAAAAAAAATGAAGGTGCTGGGGATTTGGGGTGTGGGAATGTATAAAAAGGTGCTGGAGACAAATTTCCCTTAGTTTGAGAATTTTGCTAGAGGCTGGTCCTAGTGATAAGATGGCAAGAATCATCTTCGTTATCTTAGAAACACAACTGCAAGCCAACCTGTTTTTAATCGTATGATACATGATGCGTACTTGGATGGATAGTAGGAGAAATTTCAAGACCGTCTCTTAAAGGATTTGATTAGGAAAGTAGCTCTTCCACATACTAAGTATAGTTTGTCTTCTTAGAAATATTTTGGCTACTGGATAATAATCTGTGGTGCTCAGAAAGGCTCTGGTCCTTGGAGACTTCAGCAATGACTGTGGGGATTCAGTGCAAATTTTAATGCTAAACTGGGGATCACTTCACTGGAAAATGATGAAACATGCATCATTAGGCAATTTGTTGGCTTTGCAAGTACTGATTATAATACCCTCTCCCCCAATTATTTAGTGGATGGGTGAGGGCAGAGGAACTGGAGAAGATTCAATCCCAGATCAGTTACTGATACATATGCCTAGAGGCAACACTTCATTGCCTCAGTGGTTGACATGGTAGTGCAGTGGGAAGACCTAGGGACTTTAGAGTCAGGAGACACCTGGATCCAAATACCAGTAGCTGAATAATCATGGGCATTCACTTAACTGTTCTAAGCTTGTTTCCTCACCTGCAAAATGAGGATCAGATGAGATAATGTATGTGAGGTGCTTTGCAAACCTTACAGTGCTATGCAATATCACCTACTGCTGTTACTGTTAGAGGTAAAGTAAAATCTCACAGCTCAGATTGCACTGCTAGGTTCAGTTTCTGCTGTCTCAGTGATCTCTCTCTCCCGCGTCACAAAGAAACAATGCAAAAATGTCTACCTATCACACTAGTTTATGGTACTTAGGTTTTCACCAAAAGCTTATGGTTGGACACTACAACACAGCACAGCATGGTGGTAACCATGTGTTCTCACCCATATGGAAATGTACAAAAAGGAAATGGTGATAACTCGAATACAATTTTCTAAAAATCTTAATGCAATGATAAGCTTCAGTAGCTTAAAATGGCATGAAGCCATTTGGAACACTCTGTACAGTATCAAATTAGTGATAGTTCAACAATCCCATAAGTCAACATCCTTATGACCTTTTTTTGTGTCATGGATGTCTTTAGCAGTCTGATGAAACCCCTTCCAGAATCACATTTTTAAATGCATAAAATACATAGATTATAAAGTAAACCAAAGGTCAGTGAAAATAAAGATGTAATTTTTTTTTCTCCATCCAAGTTCATGGACCCCTGAAATTTGTTCTGTGGAAATATGTGGACCTCAAGTTAAGAATCTCTGTCATAAGTGCTAAGAATTGTGTAATATCAAATATAGACTTCCTCTAAGGATGTGTTTCTTTCCAAAGAAGGCTTATTTCACTTTTCTGAGGCTAGCATGAAGTGTATAGATAGTGAATGTATGATTGCAAATAACTTCTGCAGGAAATCTTATGCATCTGCTAAACAGGCCATTTAGAAGCATCTGCAGTGAAAGGACAAGCCAGATTCCTCTTTGGAGATCTAAATCTGCTGAAAAGTAGAGAGAGAAGCCTGAAAAGAGCCACCAATTCAGATGGAATACTTATGTTTGAAAAGGGGGGTGGGGTAGAGAGCAAGGATCTCATTTTGTCTGCTATGCCAAGGCAGCCAGGGATCTGGCAGTAGCTACCAAGCTGACAAGGCTTGGAGTGTAGTTCTGGCTATAGACTGTGTATCTGGCATCCCAACACCAGCCTGAGTGGGGATTGGTTCTTTGCCAGAAGGCTAGTCACAGGGTAAGGAAATATTTTTTGGCAAAAGATCTCAGGAAACTGTCTATTAGGGCATCGAGGGCTTTGTGATGGCCTCTGTGAAAGGAGTGCCCACGTTGATGAAATCAAGATTCCTTAAAGTATTAAGTGTATACGGTGATTAGTAGCTGAGAATGGGAGTGTGTGGGGAGGAGGTTGGGAGGACTGGAGCGAACTGCTGACAGGAATATTCACTCTCATTATTCAGCAGTTGTTTGAGAGCCAGTGTCTATTGCTTGGACACAAAAAAGAAAGACGACAGAGCCCCTGCCCTTCAATCTCAATTCTAGTTAGGAAGTCAAGTTATACATGCATGAAATAACTACAGAGTAAAAGCAAGAGCATAGTGTGTATAATTTATACACATAAATGTAAGCCTAAAGGATGGACTGCAATGAAACTTTAATCAGAAGGCAGACAGCTATGAGCCAAGAGATGAATTCAGTGAAAGGGAAATGATCAATCAATAAGCATTTATTAAGTGTTTACTATGTTCTAGGCACTGTGCTAGCACTGGAGATATAAAAACAAAGGATGAACAATCCCTGCTCTCAAAAGATAGCTAAGTTGAGGGGCTATTCTCACTGGCTGAAGTTAACCATCCATAAAATACATAAATGAAGATGTGTGTGGTTTTTTTTTAATTAAATTTTATTTTTTTCAATTAATAAGCATTTATTTTATCTTGCTTCTACCTTGCCCTTGCCCCAAAACAAATAAATAAATAAAATACCTATAAAAAATTACGTACTCAATCAAAAGAAATTCCTACATTGGTCATGTCCAAAAATGTGTGTTTCAGAATACTACCCACCTCTTGGGGCAGCTAGGTTGCACAGTGGATAGAGCACCAGCCCTGAAGTGGACCTGAATTCAAATCCGGCCTTAGACCAAACACTTGGCACTTACTAGCTATGTGATCCTGGGCAAGTCACTTAACCTCAATTGCCTAAAAATAATAAAAAATAAAAATAAAAATAAAAGAATACTACCCACCTCCTAAGAGAGAAGAATAATTGACTACTATTTCCTCTTGGTCAGAAGGAGTGTAGTATTCTTTATCATTTGTCCTCTAGAATCAGGGTTGGTTTTAGAATTTTAACATTCTTATCATTTTTATTTGTCTTTCAAAGTTAATTTTTACAATGTGTTTGTTATACTATAAGTTGTTCCCCTCATTCTGTTCACTTAAGTCTACATCAGTTCAAAACATGGCTTCTCAGATTTCTCTGAAAAACTATCCTCCTCATTGTTTCTGATAACACAATAGTGTTCCATTATATTCATAAACCATAATTTGTTCAGCCATTCCCCAATTGATGGGTACCCACTAAGTTTGTAGTTATTTGTTGTTGTTGAGTTGTTTCAGTTGTATACAACTCTTTATGACCACATTTGGGGTTTGCTTGGCAAAGATACTAGAGTGATTTGCCATTTCTTCTCCAGATTATTTTTTGAGGAACTAGGCAAACAGGGTTAAGTGACTTGCCCAGGGTCACATATCCAGTAAGAATCTGAGGCCAGATTTGAACTCGGGAAGATGAGTCTTCCTGACTCCAGGCACAACACTCTATCCACTATACCAGCTAGCTGCCATTTATAGTTCTTTGCCACCAGAAAAAGAGCTGCTCTACACACACACACACACAATTTCCCTCTTCATCTGAACCCTTTGGAATACAGGGCTAGTAATGATATTGCTGGGTCAAAGGGTATGTAAAACTTAGTAACTTCTTGGGCATAATTTCAAATTGCTTTCCAGAATGAATGCACCAATTCACAGCTCCACCAACAGCGCATTAATGTTCCTGTTTTCCCTGAAGCCCCATTGGCACCCTAGGGTTACAATTAGCATATGTTTAGAATTACATAAAGCCAGAGCTGGAGGAATGCATAGAAATTATACAGAATTCAGGTCCAGAAAAAGGAAACAAGTTGCCCAACATGCTGCAGCTTGCTGTTGGCAGAGTCAGAATTTGAAGCCAGGGGGGCAGCTAGGTGGCGTAGTGGATAGAGCACCAGCTGTGAAGTCAGGAGGACATGAGTTCAAATCTGGCCTCAGACACTTGACACTTACTAGCTGTGTGACCCTGGACAAGTCATTTAACCCCAAATGCCTCACCACAAAAAGCAAAAAAAAAAAAAAGAAAGAAAGAAAGAAAAAGTATGACTTAGTCAATAAGTCAGTTAACAAGTATTCATTCAGTGTTTACTATAAGCCAGGTCAAGAAGGCTCATCTTCCATAAGTTCAAATCTGGCCTCAGATACTTACTAGCTGTGTCACCTTGGGCAAGTCAATTAACCCTGTTTGCCTCAGTTTCCTAATCTGTAAAATGAGCTGGGGAAGGAAATGGTGAACCACTCCAGTATCTTTGCCAAGAAAACTACAAAGAGTCAGACATGACTGAAACCAACTGAACAACAACAAGTCAAGTAATGTGCTAAGTGGTAAGGCTACAAAGAAAGGCAAAAGACGGTTCCTATTCTCAAGGAGCTTACAGTCTATTTGGGGAGACAAATGCAAACAACTATGTATACTACATACAAGATAATCAACGCAGAGAAGGCACTAAAATTAAGGAGGACTGGGGAAGATCTCTTGCAGAAAGTAGGGCTTCAGCTGAGACTTGAAGGGAGCCAGGGAAGTCAGGAGGCAGAAATGAGGGAGATAATTCCAGGATCAAGGGATAGATAGTCAGTGAAAATGCTGGAGTCTGCAGAGGGAATATCTTGTGGGAACAACAGCAAGGAGGCCAGTGTTACTGGATCTCAGAGTCTGTGAAGGGTGTAAGTGATAAAAGACTGGAAAGATGGAAAGGGGGGTCAGGTTATGAAAGGTTGTAAATACCCAACAGAGGGTTTTCTATTTGATCCTGGAGGTGATTTGGAAACATTGGAGTTTATTTAATAGGGAGAATGACATATTCAGATGTGTGGTTTAAAAAAGATCACTCTGATAAGAGTGAGAAGATGGGTTGAAATGGGAGAAGGATAAGGCAAGAAGACCAACCAGCAGGGTATTGCAATAGTTGAGGAATAAAGGCCTCCACTGAAGTAGTGGCAATGCGAGAGGACAGAAGAGCACTTATGCAAGAGATATCACAAAGGTAAAATGGACAAGACTTGGCAACAGATTAGAAATGGAGGGTGAGAGGGTGTGAGAATTTCAGAAGGATGCCTAGTTTGTGAGCCTGAGTGACTGGGAGGATGGTGATACCCAATACAGTAATCGGAAAGAGGAAGAAAGAAGGTCTTAAAGTGAAAATAATGGCTCCTGTTTTGGACATGTTGAGTTTAAGATGTCTACAAGAAACTCAGTTTGTTGGAGTTGTGAGTCTGGAGGTTAGAAGACAGACAGATTTAAATATCATTGGCATAAAGATGATAATTAAATCCATGGGAGCTGATGTGATTGCCAATTGAAATGAGGGGGGGAGAAAAGAAGAGAGCCCAGTAAAGAGCCTTGGGGGACATCTACTGTTAGGAAGTGGGACCTGGATGAAGATCCAACAAAGTAGAGGAGAAGAGGTCAGACAAGTATATGGAGAACCAGGATAATGCATAGAAAACCTAGAAAGGAAAAAAAATAAAGGAAAAGAGAGGGATTGAATATATGAAAGGCTGTAAGAGATCATGAAAGATAAAAACTGGGAAAAAGCCATTAGATTTGGAAAATAAGAGATCATTGGTAACTTTGGATACAGCAGTTTCAACTGGATGATAAGGTCAGAAGCCAGACTATAGAGAGTTTAGAAGAGAGTGAGAGGAAAGGAAATGGAAGCATTAGTTGTAGACAGCCTTCTCAAAGAGTTTAGCCACAATAGGAAAGAGAGAAGAGAGAGATATGATATGATAGCTAGTTGTGATGCATGGATCAAGTCACCTCTCCTGCATGCTCTAAGGTATCAAAGTAGGATTTCAATGAAGTATTTATTTATAAAAGTATCAAAAGTCTACAGAATTAATCAGAATGTGCTGAAATATACCTTTGTTTTGACAGGATGGGAATTCAAAAATTTCCATTCATTATAAGGGATCTTTATGTCAATCTAATTATAATTACAGTGCAGAAGTTTAAAAAAACAAAGACCTAATTAAGCCTTATGTGAGATGAGCCATAAAAGACCTTCACAGTAACAGTGTTTAAATGAACTGATTTATTCAACAGGGCCTCACAACTAATGGATGATTCACCTTGTGTGTATGAGACACTTATTTCCAGGGAGTAGTGTCTTCATCACAGAAGCAGACACGGATTTTCCATTTTTTTTTCCTTTTTGAGGATTATCCTTTGACTTTTAAAAGTATGCTACTTATTATTTCCATTGCCAGAGAGCCAAAGTATCGCAGCTTCAGAGGACAAAATAGAATGCTACTTTGGCACTGTCTTGCATTATAGTCTGCTGTTAAAAATTGGACTCTGAAAAATGGAGGTGGGGGTACCTAACAAAGGGCACATTTATGAAGTATACAAAATTTACTTAGACAGATCTGCCATGTGGTCTGGGAACTCGATGAATAAATGTGTCCAAAGGGAAGACAATTTTAGCTTTTGGAGGGTTAGCTGATTTACTAAATACAGTCCATGACAAATCTTCTCTGAGAAGAATGAACACTTAAATGCATCACGACAGATCTTATAAGTGTGGACACCCACCGGTGCCTGTTAGAGTGCACTAATGTATATACACAAAGCTATATTTGACTCACTAGTTAATGTTATTGAAAAGTTAAAAAAATAGTTTATATCAAACATGAAATATGAAAAAGACACCTTCATTATTTTTAAAGTGACAATTCAAGATGGGAACATCTCCCTTGGTGGAAAATTAGAATTTCTAGAATCTGGAGGCTTTCATCCTGAACTAACCTGTATTTTGAAATCTAGATTGAAATGTTGATATTGTTTTTGTTTGTTTGTTTTTTTGTTTTTGCTTTTTGGTGAAGCAATTGGGGTTAAGTGACTTGCCCAGGGTCACACAGCTAGTAAGTGTCAAGTATCTGAGGCTGAATTTGAACTCAGGTCCTCCTGACTCCAAGTCCAGAACTCTATCCACTGTGCCACCTAGCTGCCACTGAAATGTTGATGTTATTAACTTGGGACACACCTTTGACCCCAAACTGACCCACTTTCTTTCACTGTCCTTCATGGTTTTGATTTCATATATTCATCCAGTGGCCTTCTGAACCTAATTTGGTTTCCCAGCCAAGGAGAGCTTCCCTATTAGAAAGAATTATTTCATATATATTTATTATTATTATTATATTGGTTTTCTGATACAGACTAAGCTTAGAATAATTTGGGCAGACTAAAGCAATTTGCTCAGGGCCTTCTTATCATCGTTACTGTGTCCTTTCTGACAACACATGATAATCATGATTCCAGATCTATGGGGCTAAGAGATCAAACCCAGATATGCAGAGGTAGAAGTCCTTCCTTTCAGTACACTTCTCCCCACCCCCACCCCCCCAAACCCTACTGATTTAGTGTAGCAGATAAGTTAGAGATGGAAATGGGATAAGATGCTGTAAACAGGTACCTAGACAAATTAGCACAGAATCTAGAACAATTGAGGTATAGCTTAAAGAAAATCAAGCTTAAAATATAATTTTAAAATTCTGTTTCCTTGAATTCTGTTGGATACATTTGATTTCTGTGGCTGTAACAACTGTTAGTGGTCTAGTTTGTCCCAGTTATACATAGGAACAGACTAACTGAACTAATAAGGTTAAGATGAGTCTGAAACTCCTATCAAACCAATCTGCCCTAAGAAGAAGAAGAAGGAAGCAGCTATAGGGGCAATCTGGTTCATTACTCTCAGATATACCATTATGGACTAGGCCTTCAAATGGATAAATCCCTTTGGTGGTCAGAAATACATGTTATGTTTTGCCTTGAGGAAGTGAAAAGGCAGAACCCCAACTGCTGAATCATAGAATGTTAAGAGTTAATAGGGTCCCTAGAAACCATCTAATCCAGAACCTTAATTTTACAGATGAGGAAACTGAGTCCCAGATAGGTAAATTGATTTGCCCACACAGCAAGTGAATAGCAGACTCAATACTTGACCCAGGTTTCCTTTGTCCCTGTCATTGGGGGAAGTAGATGATTTGGTCTGAGGCCTAGGGAGTAGCCTTCTTGAGGGAGTAAACCAGGGTAAGTATTAGAGCATTTGTAAAACACACCCTCTTCACCCCCTTCCACCTTAGTCAATTTTGTCTCCACAAGAAAACAGAGTTGAGTTTCAATAGCCAAAGACATATTCTCCAAGCTAATATCAAAAGCAAAAGGACTTGGCTAGAAATGGGAGATTCTAGGCATGCAATAATAGGGGAAATGCAAATTCAGGTATTAAATTTTGATTAAGACAAAAAATATTTTTCCTCACCCCACAAGCTATTGGTATATAAGGCTGATAGAACATGTTTGTATTTATTAGCAGGATTTCTCTAGCACCGTATTTCCTTAAAAGGAAATAAAATCCACTAAATGACAACTATTTGTTTTCATAAATGACAATTACTTCATAATCTGAATCCTAACTTTTTTGAGTCCCTAAATTGCATTTTTCATTGTTTCTTTTTGTTCTGATCCTTTGACCTAGCCTGGAAAATTTGAAGAACATTTCTCTTTTTAAAGTCAGGAATACTTTTAATGAAACTGTTTTTCCCAGTCAGATTTTAAAAGTAATGTTATTTTAAAAAAATATGAGTAAGAACTGTTTTCATTTATAATAAGATGCCTTATTCTGTATTTGGTAAATGTTAAAAGATACATTTGGCTTAGGCCATCTTTTCCCTTTCCCTTGCCCTCTTTGTTCCTTGTACTATAACTAGATACTACCATGCACATAAGAATTTATTAATTTTTGTAATATAAATTGGGCCATTCTTCTTCCCTACCAGATTCATTGGCATACATGTTATTTCTGACAATGTTTCTCTAGTACACATTTCTTGACTTCACATAAAAAAGATATGGATCAACCTGGCTCGGTATCTGTCAGGAATATTGCAGGGGGTATTGTTGTAAGGAGTGCACACTCACTGGAATGTAATAGCACTTTTTAGGGCAACAAATGTCCATTTTCTGGATTTTTTGCTAGTAGCTTAGAAGAATGCAAAGAAGGCTCCAAAAATTCCTGATTTACTCCCAGGAATAAATTATGTGTATGAAAAAGTATCTTTTGTATCCCTAATCTTCTTTGAATATGAATAAGCACAGTCCTCACCAAATATGTGCCAACTGTATACAATCTGAAGACTATTTCTTGACTTTGAAGCAAGGCATCAGTCGTCATGGCTCTCTATCTGTCAGAGATGATATAGAAAGTCTGCCTGCATTAGGTAGGAGGTTGGACCAAATGACATTTAAGGTCTCTCTTAACTTTATGAAACTATGGTTCTAACTACAAACTTGCTCTAGTTTTGAGTACATACACCCTCAGAAATAACTAAAACTTTTGCGTTTTGATAGATTTGTCTTAGAAAGTTACAAAATAGAATTTGGACAGAAAAGTAAGATAGTCTATTGGCCACTGAAATAAATTACTCTGGCATATGGCATTGGGCAGAAAATGAAAAATATGAGTATAATTCTTGTCCTTACATGATTATTACTTAAGTAACAGTTCACATTTATATAATGCTTTAAATTTTGCAGAGTGATTTATATATGTTATCTCATTTGAATCTCACAGTAGCCCTGTGAAATATGTATTAATTATCATCCCCATTTTACAGATGAAGAAACTGAGGCTCAAAGAGGGTCCCACTGCTAGTAAGTGTCAGAGACAAGATTCAAACTCAGCTCTGCTAGATTCTAATAGCTCATTTATTATACTTCAATGTCTCTTGTGAGCTATAACAATAAAAATGTTAGCTATAATTATACTTATCTAGAATTCTGAAAAAAAAATCTTTCCCTTCTGTTATGATTTCTGTAAGTCACAAATCTTAGCCTTGTGACACAGGAATATATGAATACCAGGCATTCCCGGTCAGTCCCCTTTAAGGAAACACTAATTTTGAGATCTAAAATTGGAAATAATCCATAAAATGTTCCACTGAGCTAGAGAAGATCAGGTAAAATTTACCCCTTTTTACTAGAAATAAATAATTATAGTGGGTGTTTCTATCCACTCTTAAGATTTATTTTCCTTAAACCCGAAGCAGTCAGAGATTAAGTGTCAAGGATGTATACATTAGACATCATTCCTTCCCCACATTTCCCTTGTAATCAGACATTTGGGAAGTATGTAAAGCACATTTGGAAATCACATAAAATCATTCAGATTGGCACAAAGGTGCCATTGAGAATAATGAAGCAGTAATTTTCTAGACCAGGCTAGTGCCTTGTCATCATCCGGAAATGGCTATCAGTCACCAAATCCTACTTTTCTTTACATATTATAGTGTCACCTGCAACTGAACACGAAAATCTCCATAACTGTCAATAAACCATGGAGATATTCCTTCAGACCATGCTAGACACATAAAATTTAAGATGACTTCCAAGCATCTGGGATCTTCTTACAGATCTCAAACATAATCAAAGTGGTCCAAAGAAAGCACAATTTGGGTCCCAAAAGTTGGTCTTTGATGCTAGATCTTAGGTAAATTAATTAGGGAGCCTCCTGAAGACTTCATAATAAAGTCATTACTCCAGGGAAGATCCATTCAGTTCAGATCCTTCTGAGGATTTCAACTGAGAAAATGAAAATTCTTATTTCAACTCTGGAATCCTCTCACTCACCTGAAGGTGATTTAGACTTCTGAAGCTAAAACAGAAGGGTAGAGGAGTTTGGAGTCAGAAGACTTGCATTCAAACTAGAACTCCATTACCTATTACCAATGACACCTGACAAATTGCTTTACTCCTCTGTGCTCCAATCACCTCAGCTGTAAAATGAGAAGGTAGAGTGGACTGGGTGAAGCATTATCTATGACTGACAGAGATGGTTGGATCATAGACTTTTAGAGTTAGAACTTAGGGAGGATTTTGCCTTATCTTTTTAATGTGCAAATCAGGGAACTAAAACCAAAAGATATTTATAACCAGGTAGTAGGATTCACCAACTGGAACCTAGGCTCCTGGACTCCTCCTCCAAATCTCATTAGGTTTTCCTGGCCTACCTATCTTGTCTTAGCCTACTTCCAGGGCTGTTCTGGTGGCAGCCTGAATCCACTCTCAAGTCCTCTGTTAAATTTTCAGCAACAGCATTTTACACCCTGAAAACCAGCAAACACTAGAAGTCAGGGCATGATTTATTTTTGTTTTGCTGATTGTCTAGACAAGAAAGTGACTGAAAAAATATTAATAATTCAGATTGAACTTAAAAGTATGTTGTATGTACATTTTTTCTGGAGAGACAGTTGTTTACTAGCAATATCTGTCTACGTACCAGCCAATTTACTCTTAAGGAACACCTTAGCTTGCACTATAATCCTGGGTACACACTTAAAAATTAAACATGCAGCTGCTGGAATTAGCGTTAGCCTCCTAAGGCACTGAATTGTTAGAGAATCATTCTTTTGATGGTCCGCTTGTGGCCTGGAAGGGTTCAAGTGCTTCTGAGTTAAGTATATGTGCCTTTCTCCTAGTACATAGTTTGCGCATCATTAAGCGTTTATTTTGGATTGCTTATTTGAAAGTTTGAGGCTCAAGCTGCTGTCTTATCCTAGAACTTCCCTCAGCACCTTCTTGCCCCTGAAACAGCCATGAAAACTTACCATGCCCACCCCCTTCTCTTCTGGTGAATTCCTCCTAGTGTGTCTCCACTTGGGGGAGGGGCCTAGACTGACCAGGCTTTATTTCTCTCCATACTGTGCTTTTCTCAGGAGTAAACATCAAGCCTTCCCACTTCCACCACCCCGTTTCCGTTTCTTTCTGCGTATTATCTTCCTCCGTTAGAATGGAAGCTTCTTGAGATCCCCGATTGTCTTTCTTTTTGCTTACCTTTTGTTTCCCCAGCACAGTGCCTGGCACACAGTAAGTGCTTAATAAATGCTGGATGCCTGCCTAATGGTTAGACATCTCATCCATTTCTTTCAGAAGCATAGCTAAGTAAAAAAGAACAGATTTTCCTTCCCCCTACACTAAGATTAATTTTACATTCTCAGATGAGGAAAGCTCAAATTTCTGTAGTTTTTACATAGCACATTAAACTGAGGGTAGCACTATTTGTATTAATTATTTGTGGAAAAGAAACATCTTCCCTTTCATTTAAGGGGCTTTGGGGAGCTGGAGAGATTAGAGACGTATCAGAGGGACAATTTCTGTGAGTCCAGAACCTGGTATGTGTCCTCTCTCGTTATTTACCTAGCTTCCGTACGCTATCGAAGAGATAATGTAACATACCAGGAGCAGCTGCAGCAACAGCACCAACAAAAGCAGCACGTGTTGTTAGGCCTCTGGTTTCCAGGGGCTTGAGACATAGCAGATGTTCCTTCATTTTGCGACTGCTGCCTTTTTCTCATTTCAGCTCCTTTGGTACCCGAGTGGCTGCAAGAACAGAGACAGAAGAGAGGGACAGAATGACGGTGGAGTGAAATTAGATACGCCGTTTGATGCAGAAATGAAGAAGCTCGAGCTACAAAAGAAATGCAGTTTTCAAAGCAAGGATCCTCAGAACATTTCATCAGGAATATTCCAGAAATGTGGGGTCCAATATCTGTGGCTCAAGAAATAATAAAGTAGCAGCAGTGATAAGGCAAATGAGATTCTTCCACTTCCTTCTTTGCTCAATAATGATAAAACCTTTATGAAAGATTTTAAATAAATTTTGGGAGTCTGTCTTCTCTGTTTCTTCCCTGATGTCTGTGGTAGGGTTAATAGCCAAGGGCTCTTTGTTTGTTCAAGATATTGCTCAAGGCAAAGCTGCATGAGACAAAGATAATCTTAGAAAATAAAAGCAATTAGAGAATTTATATTGCATCTATTATGTGCCAGGTAGTGTGCTAAGTGCTTTGCAAATGTTTTATCTTTGTATTGCACTACTGTTATCCTCATTTTATAATTGAGGAAACTGAGGCAAACAGAGGTTAAGTGACTTGCCCAAGGTCACAAAGATAGAAAGTGTTTGAGGTGGGATTTGAATTTAGTTCTTCCTGACTCCAGGCCTAGCTGCTCTATCTACTGTGCCACCTAGCTTTTTCCTTACCCTTCTTACGTTCTCTAAAATCACCTACCTCCCTTTCACTGGCGCTACTGTCCCAGTTCATCATGCTAATTCCCTGTGCCAAGGCCCTTCTACACTCACCTAGCTGTCAGTGGGGCAAGTGAATACCCATAAAGTAAGAGATGACCGTGTCAATTTACATTGTGACTGGGAACTCTTCAAGACTGAAGGAAAAAGTTGCTAAGAGTGGAATTTGGTTTTAAGGTCAGGCCAGAAGTAAAGATACTTTTGGTATCTGGCAACCTAGATACAAGTTTCTCTAGCTGGTGTACCCTAAAAATCACTCCTCATAGGTGCCTTCTCATCAGGCAAATTCTGCCTTCGAGTTGGAAAAAAAAAAGGTCTTTAGAAATTACTTTAATAGAGCAATTTGATTTGACATCTTTGGAAAAAGGAATTGAATGCTATGGGTCTGACACATTGCTTATAAGTTGTGGTATGTGTAAACTATTTGAATTTTACATCGACGCCAAGAAGAACACTTGTTAAAAATATACTAAGCTTTATACCAGATCCTTGCCTTGTCTACACTCTAGAAGTTTTCCTGAGAAATAAAGCTTTCCACAGCATTTGATTACGTCCTGATGATTTGTTGGGAACACACTATCACTGGAAAATTCAGAAGGAAATAAGATCTTGGAATTTCTACTCAGGCAGCCTCTGGAGAAAAGTGTAATTTGTGGATGGGCCCAGAATGGATTCTTTGGATCTTCTCCTCTTGCTTTTCCATTACATGCTGTCAGATTCTCACAGAATGTTTCTTTCCCTAAATTTCTCTGAGTGCTACTCTTATTTATAGTAAGCATGCTCTTTCTAGAAAAAAAAAATGCCCTCTTGAGAATCACAATTAGAGCAGACCACTAGAGATAATATTTCAAATCCAATGCTCCCTTTCTTCTACCCCCAACTAACTGAGCTGAGATAAAAGTGTGGTGACATATTTTTTTTTCTATGTAGGGTGTTCCAAAAATTTTAGTGTACTTTTAAGCTCTAATTTCTTCTGGAAAAAACCTTGTATATGTTCACTGATCCAGAATTTAAACTCACAGAGTTAGTGGGAAGAAACAACATATGCCAAAGAATTGCTAAGACATACTACCTCCAAACTAGTCCCCAACCTCAATTCCCAGGGAACAGACATGGCAAACACTGGCACGCCCTTATGGTGTTGACTTTCACATCCTACTCTATTTGTTTATATGTACTTGTGTAATAGGAAAATGTAATTGAGTGAGTTCATGGGTGGGCGTGCAAGGGAAAATTGGTATAACTCTTGAATTTTTCACCTTCTAGGCCCTCAGATTCCTAGCATTTAAGCTAAACACATTTTCTCACCATCTACAAATGAAAACAAAATATTGTATGACATTTTTGTATAACTTAAAGGTTAAAATTGAGTTAGACACTTTTAAGTGTAATGAGGCCAATTCATTTTTTTCCACTCCATGGAAAAAGGAAGCAAGCTGGGAAGCTTAATATTGGACAGCCAGAAAGTTTTAAGGTTGGTTGGAAAACTAAGCTGTCCTGCACAGGAGATGAATGACTTTGCCCCAGGCTCTGATTATAGAATTTATGGATCATGTAACATGAAGTCCCAGAGGATGAGAGTGGGGGTTGGGGGTGGGTAAATAGCTTGGCAGCAATGCTAGTAACACATACAACACATATATAGCAAGTCCATTGAAAATCTCATTGCATCATTTTTGAAGTAACACAAGAGAACCTGCTTTACCCATAGAGACTACCAGTTCTAGCAAAGCAACTCTTTCCTTCAATCCACTGAGTGGGAAAATGTTGAAGAAGTGGAGGTTAGGAGAGTTTTATTTAATTTGGGAATGAGTTGTCTCTTCCTAATAGTGAAAGG
Organism: Phascolarctos cinereus; assembly: GCF_003287225.1. Taxonomy (NCBI): domain Eukaryota; kingdom Metazoa; phylum Chordata; class Mammalia; order Diprotodontia; family Phascolarctidae; genus Phascolarctos; species Phascolarctos cinereus. Next base: position 99,957,032 of record NW_027555958.1, on the reverse strand, counting down.
AAGAATGAGGTTCAATCATAGGTAGGGTTGTATGTTCTTTTTAGTGAGAATTTTCATAGGTATTTAGCTTCCATTCTCTTCAATCTTTTCTGTAGCTCTGTAGTTGAACTCTAGATTTGTACTTTTCAAAAGGCAGACAGAGGCAGAGGTTGCCATTGTTGTCTTCAAAGTCAGTTGTAAACTTTAACACCCTTTTCCCACTCTGGCTTCCTCTACCCTTTCTGGAGATTTAGCTGTAGCAATTAACCTCTAGTACTCTGGAATTTGGGGATACTGACAAGGCTTCTCCCAAAGGTAGTGCTGCCTGGAAATATAGGTGCCTAGATCATATTGCCTAAAGGGTTCAAAATCTTCACCTCGTCTATTCAGAAAGAATTTCCTAGAAGACTCTTCCTGATTAGGAATGCTTGCATACAGATGCAAACATGTATACCGTGGTCACATGATTTGTAAACCAACATTACTGTTCCTATATGGGGAATGGAGTGCAGAAATCCATCTTTCTCTCACTTTTATTGTATTATGGAAGAAGGTGCAAGGGAAATGGTGGAGAAGAAATCAGAGAGATTATGTGTGTGGAACCAGCTTGCTTTTACAGGCCAGGAATTGGGGGTAGTTTATCTTCAGTAAACCAATCTTTAAGAATTCTCTGTGTCCTATCAGTTGCCTACAAACAATGATTTATGCCTAGTAATTCGGCTAATGGGGGGAACGCCTTGTAATGGGGGGAACTCCTTGGTTCATTGAACTCCTGAAGAGCCAGGACCCCTCTATGCACTGCCTTAGATTCTAAAACCCTTTGGATTAAATTTTCAAAATACCAGAAAAATACATTCTTGCCTAACTTTGTTTCTCTATCACTGAACAAGAGTCTGTCACTTCTTTATTTTAAGATACATATAAGAAAGAAAGTGGTGGCCTATTTTGAAAATAGAAAGGGGAAGTTAAAGATGAAAAATACAAAATAATGAAGCAATCCCTACAGTATCCAGCAAAGCTTAAGGCAACAAAAACTTGTCTAATCAACCAGCCAATTGGGAACAGTCTGGAGTCACCAATGATCTCCAAAAAGGAAGCAAATGCTTCCTTGGAGTCTATGGAAGCCTGACTGCTCACATAAGTTCAACTTACACATACAATGCATTTCCAAAACTTGTCATTTCTACCTCTACAACATCCCTTACATCAGTCCCCTCTCTACTCACACAGCTGCCACCCTTGTTTAAGCTTTCATCCGTTGTTTGTCCTTTGTTTTCAATGAGGACCAGTGACATCATGGGGTAATATCTTGACTTTTGGGTGAATTGGATTTAAGTGAGGCAGAGTTGTAAAGTCATCAGCCTCTCTCTTCCTGAGTCATCAGAGTCCAATGGCAAGACAAAAGTCAAGATGACTGGTGATTGCCCAGGATGCAGTGGATGACCTTGGTGTCTTTGATGTCTGACCAAGCTCTAAGCACTCCATAGCACCTGCTTCAGCCGTCTTTATGGTTGTTGGAACAAATTGTTCTCATCCATCCATTTCCCCGGGGGGAGGAGAGGGAATTCTCACATGCTTGGGATGGACAACCCTTTAATTCACCCATGGGTTTGAGGCTCATCAGTTACCCTCAACCTGGTTTAGCCTGTCCACTGAGACAGTTTACTGGGGTGTGGCCACTGTACATGCTTTAGCTTCCTGGAGCCACAGGTGAGATTTGAGTACCAGATAGACACAAAAGTAGAGGGGCAGCCCTGAAAAAGGCTCAGCAAGCTCTCATACCAGACATGCTAGTCCTCTTTGAACACCTCATAAACCTCAGACCTTTTGCTTAGAACTCTACAGTAGCCTTCTAATTGATCTCTCTGACTCAAGTATTTCCTTTCCAAGCCATCTTCCACACAGCTGACAGTGATTTTCCCAGTCAGCCTATGTCACTGGCCCTTCTCCCTTCCCATTCAACATCCACTAGATAAATTCCAGTGGCTCCTTATTACCTTTAGGATCAAATATATACTCTTCACTTTGGCATTTAAAAACTTTCACAGCCTAGTCCCACCCATTTTATATTACTCCCCTTCTTTATCTCAATGGCCCAACCAAACTGGTCTTCAATACAATGAAAGTACCCAAATATGAATAGGAAATTAAGTCATGCTACCACTCATTATGCAGAACTAGGTTAAAAAAAATGGGACGAATTCAAATTGAAAACTTTCTATTGAGTTGAAGTGAGAAACAACTGACTTTTGCTTGTCATTTTTTTGCCTCCTACATGGTGAATATCTACACAAAGAGAAACATGACCTTTTTTTTAGGCAGTTGAGGTTAAGTGACTTGCCCAGGGTCACACAGCTAGTAAGTGTCAAGAGTTTGGTGTCTGAAGCTGGATTTGAACTCAGGTCCTCCCGACTCCAGGGTCCGTGCTGTATCCACCGTGCCATCTAACTGCCCCAAAACATGACTTCTGATAAAAAGCTGTTATGTTTATTGATTCATGTGACCTATTATTTGGCTGTGGTATTTTGGGGCACTTAGGTAGCACAGTGGATGGAGAGCTGGGACTGGATTTATGAAGATTCTTCTTCCTGAGTTCAAATCCAGCCTTGGACACTGTGTAAGCCTACTAGCTGTGTAAGCCTAGGCAAGTCAATTTTTTTGCCTCTTTTGCCTCAGTTTCCTAATCTATAAAATGAGCTGGAGAAGGAAATGACAAACCACTCCAATATCTTTGCCAAGGAAACCCCAAATGGGGTCACAACGATCCAGACAGGACTGAAATGACTAAACAGAAACAACAAGCCAACAATTATTATTTATAAATCTACCCAGCTCCCCAAGGTAAAATCATGGATTGTTAAAAATAATCACGTATATTCAGTTGTGTGGCTCTCCAGAGCAAAAAAAATGTTCTTTTATACCATTAATAGCAGAAAATTATAAATGTTTATTTTATCTTTATGGAATCTTTTGAAATTTCTGCTTTTGTTTAAGTTTCATAGGGTACACAATATATTAATACAACAGTACATGTGTATAATTTATAAATAAACATGCATATACTAGGGGTACACTTGAAAAAATTTTTTGCTGTTAGGGGAAAACGATCTAAAAAGTTTAGAAGCCACTAGGCTAGATAACCAGTGCAGTTGAGTCAGCTTTTAAAATTTGTTATTTTCTATATTACCTGGACCCCAAATCATCAGGTAATTATCTACCCTCCTGCTACAGTTTTCATGTGGAGAACTAGCCAAAGGTGGGTTTAAAATCATGACAGGTCCAGGGAAGGGAATTAGAGGCAATCTTTTGCACAGATTTTATGAAAGATGTAAGAAAAATCACCAGTAGGGACCTATTCCTTTTATTTCATCAAAATGAAAAAATATTCATTATTAATGTAGAATAACAATGTGTTTACTTAGAAAAGTACTGACAGTGCTTTTATCTTTATGACATGTTCATTTTGAGATTCATCAAGCTGCTTTTCAGAAAGCATAAGTGCTTATTATTTCACTATACATCAAAAGAGATAAGCAATTTTTAAAAGAGGCAAAAAAAGATCCTTCAAATATGAAAAGGGAAAAAATATTAATTTGACAAAGCAAAACCCTAGAAACTCAAAAAAAAAGGCAGTGTGCTATGAGGTTTATGTGAGATGCTCTCCTATAATAATAATTATCCAAATAATTGCTAAGAAATCCCACCACAAATACAAGGATAATTGCTAAAAAAAAATCCCACACCAAGTAATGTTTATATAAATATGTTGGATATGAATAAAGAGGGTAGTACTATTTAAAAACATTCTCAAATAAGAGATAAAAGTACATAAAATCAATCTCATTTACTTCAGTGCTTAAAGCATTACCCTGACCTCTCCACTAGGTTTTGTTTTAACAACTAAGAAAGCAAATAGAAAATTGACAGTTTAGGATGTGAAACTTTTTGGACCTAAGGACAATGAGTACTGGAAGGGGAATCAGTTGTACGGTTGTTGTTGTTTTTTTCTTCTGATCTTTCAGAAAACCTTTAACAGAAGTTCAGTGTTCCTTTATTCTAGCCTCAGAAATTTCCAGGATACTTGGGACCACCTTATTTAGTTTTTCCAATACGGTACTTCATAAATTTTTATAGATGAAAGGGAAGGAGCGTAGACATCTTTTAGAATCAGAATTTTAGAGCTAGTAACTTTGAGAGCCTTGTAGTCCAATCCTCTCATTTTATAGTTGAACTAATGTGGGGTCTAGTTAAGTGACTCACTCAAAAAGTCACATGGGTAGCTTGTGGCAGAGATAATACTATTACCAAGAATAACTACCATTTATATAGCACCAGCTGTGTGCCATACACTGTGTGATGTGCTTTATAAAAGTTATTTCATTTGATCTTCACAATAACTCTGGGAGGTAGGTGCTATTATCACCACCATTTTACAGTTAAGGAAACTGAAGCAAATAGAAGTTAAGTGACTTGACCAAGGTCACAGAGTTAATAAGTGTTTGATTTCAAAGTTAAACTCAGGTGTTCCTGCCTCCAAGCCTACCTACTCTACCACCTAACCTCCTGTAAGCTCCTGAGTCTTAGCACACTTGATCTTGGTATAGTGCCAAAGCTCTAGACCTGATGTAAAAGGACATGGGTTGAAATCCAAATTTTCTATTAGCCATATGACTAGGCTTAACTTCTTAGGGCCTCAGTTTTCTCATCTGTAAATTGTATTTTTTTTTGGGGGGATAGGTTCCAGATAAGTGATTTCATTAATGTAGGGAACTTCCAGTATGGAAAGTTTCCCTCAATGATTCAGATCATTGGATAGAATATAATTTAGAGTCTTAGAGGACTGCCCCCTAACTAGTATGTGTCAGACCTAGGACATCAACCCAAGGACATGTTGGGTGTGTCATGCTAGGGGTATCAAATGTAGACGAGAGGGAAGATACATAGTTGGGCAGATATACAGAGATAAGAACTCTGTCTAACCACTGGAATGCTAGCTTTGGGCTTAAGCTTAACAAAAATGATGTTATTGATACATGTTACTAAAACTGCCCCAAAGTAGAGCAGAATAAATAAATCCATCCTAGATATAGGATGAACCAATAGATTTTCTAGAGGCAGGAGATGTGGTAAAGGAACACAATCCCTCCCCCTTCCCACTGTTTCTCTTCAGGGGTGGAATTGAGGACAGGGCCTAGAGAAGTCATGCCTAAAGCATAGAATTAAGAATGAGTAGCACCATCCTCAGGAAGGTGGGAACAAGACAGAGAAAGAAGGTAGTTCTTTGCCTAAAAGCCCACCAATCACTGCTAAATAACTAACAGAGAAACAGAAACATCCCAAATTATAAATAAACACATTAAGCCAACAATGAAAAAAAAAGTATTGTTACAACCAGCCAAGTCTTCTTTCTTCATGCTAAATTATTCCAGTTCTTCAATTCATCCTCACAGGACATGATGTTGAGACCCTTCACTAGCCTGGCTGTCTTCCTCTAGATACTCCCCCGCTTCTCACTGTCCTTCTATTCCAGATATATTCTGGAAAACACCATACTAGTCCTGAAAGCAGTGTCCCTCCATCTTAATGCAGCCTAAGAATTTTTGGTAGCTAGTTTATAAAGTTGAATCATAATGAACAAATTACAAAATCCACTAAAGGTCCAAGATCTTTTTTTTTCAGTTGATCTTGGTAGCCATGCCTCTTCCTTCTTGTACTTACGAAATTGATTTTTTTTTTGGAAGCCAAGTGTTGATTTTATCCATATTAAATTCATCTTAACTGAATTAATATTTTAGTCAAAATTTTAAGTCATTACAAAGAATTTATATCTTTCTAAACTCCATATTTTGCATATTTGCTTAAGGGCAGCATTTATGTTTTTTTCTAGGTCATTGATAAAAATATTAAGTAGTATAGGGCAAAGCACAGATCCCTGGGGCACTCTACCAGTGACTTCACTTCAAGCTGACATTGTCCAGAGCTGTATTTTTGGTCCAGTTCCAAATTCAATCAGCTACACTATCAGATAGTATTTATATCTCCATCTTGCCACAAGGTTAGCATGAAAGACTTTATCAAATGCTATACTTAAATCAAGGTAAAATGTTTCTGTAGCATTCCCTTGATCTATTTGACTTGGAGGAAAAGGAAACTATTACCCTAGCATGACTTCTTCTTGGTGATGTCAACTAGGTCCTATGACCTTTGCTAATAATAATAGTGTAGAAACACTTTACAAATGTTATGTCATCTGATCCTCACAAAACATCCCTGAGTGATAGGTGCTATTATTATCCCAGTTTTACAAATGAGGTGGACAGAAATTAGATGACATGCCCAAGATCATACATTCAGGAAGTGTTTGAGACAAGTTTGAACAGAGGTCTTCCTGATTCCAGATCTAGCTCTCTGTCCACTGTGTCACCTAGCTGCTTATTTTAATATGTTTGCTTGGGACCTGAGTCAAGCTCATTGGCCTGTAGAGTGCACACTCCAAATTTTTCCTTTCATTTGAAAAATGTGTGCATTTGACCTTCTTTGGTCCTTTAGTACTTCTCCAGATCTTTTAAACTTGCAGTAATCAGAGCTGCCAGATCATAGTTATTTTCTATGCTCTCTAGAAAATACACCCACACCCACCCACACAGTTTTTTCATTTTACCCTGTCTTTTCAATTTCAAATTGTCCTGGGTCTGGTGACTTGAAAGCATCAAGGACAGCTAAGTGTTCTATCATCTACTCACTAAGACTACATTAACTTTTTTCATTTTATCAATTTCAGTGCAAAGATAACTCTTTCCAGCAATAAAAAGTGAAAAGTAAGAGCTGTCCAGAAATTGTCCTCCTTTCCCTCCAAACAGTAAGTGAACCCTCTTCCTTCTACTTTTTTCTCCAATAGACTTTTTTCTTTTTAAACTCTCTTTGCTGGCTTTTCTATTTCTCGACCTCAGTTCATTCTGAGTTTAGCATTCTTGATATTCACTATTCTTATAGAACTCTTACCTTTTTTTTTTGTATTCTTCCATTAACCGCTTCTGCTTCCATCTTTAGTATGTGTCTAAAAAAGTCTGAGTCATTGGATGAGTTCTTATGCATTCCTACTGTTCTCTTTGGACAATCCTCCCCACCCCCCCTTTTTTTTAAACCTTGTCAGAATCATTTCTTTCTTTGCTTTTGGAATTTATTTTGAGACCTTTCCATCCTTTCTGAGCTGCCATACTTTGTAGAATTTTAGTCCATGGGTTCCTGCCTATCCTTTCCTCTGACTTTTGGAAAACTGCCCTCCCAAAGTCTTGGGTGATTGTCAGATTATGCCTGATTTCCTCTCTATTACAAACTCTAAGACAGAATGACCACTTCTTTACTCAAGGTTTCCATCATTTTTCCTCAAGCAATCAGTTCCTCTTTGTTGGTGAGTCAGGCAGGGGAAAGGGAAAAAGTGGAGTCGGGATATACTTACCAGATCTTGGTTGGTGTGACAAATGGAGAAACCACAAAATTCTGTCCAGTAAGGTAACTCCTTAAAACAGATCAGTGAGACAGACAAGGCTCCAACCTCTCATAATTATATTCAGTTTGGGGATTGAAGCTCTCTTCATTTGCAGTCACCTGGCCCTTGGCCCTGACTTATGTCTGCATACCAAATGCCTATACACACCTTCCCAGTAGGCTTCTGCCTCCCATGATCCTTTGTTCCTCCCTCTAACTTGGAAAAACTACACTTCCCATCATTCTCTTTGATGATAAGGGGCCGCATTTGACTATTTTACTAATTATGTGAATCATCTTCTAGGGAAAAGATGAATGACATTCTAAGTAATCATCACTCGTATTTATATAGCACATCAGTGGTATTTTCTGCAACAATTCCATAAAGTGCATTATAAATTATTTCACTTAAAACAACAACAACAACAACCCTTTTTTGTTGGCTTTAGCATTTCTCTTTAGCTCAGTTCATTCTAAGCTTAGCATTCTTGATATTCACCATTCTTACAAAACTCTACCATACACATATTTTGTGTTCATCTTCCATTAACTGCTTTTGCCTCCATCTTTGGTATGTCTAAAAAAATCTGAGTCATTGGATGAGGTTCTTGTGCATTCACACTGTTCTCTTTAGACAACTCCCCTTTTTTTCTGCCTTGTCAGAATTTCACAGATGGGGGGTGGTGCAGCTAGGTGGTGCAATGGATAGTGCACTGGCCCTGGATTCAGGAGGACCTGAATTCAAATCCAGCCTCAGCCATATAACACTAGCTGTGTGACCCTGGGCAGGTCACTTAAACCCACTGCCTAGCCAAAACAAACAAACAAACAAAAAAAGAATTTCATAGATGGGGAAAATGAAGGTCATAGTGGTTAAGTGAGTTTTCAAATTCTGCAGTTCTATACTTTTGATCTTTGGCCATGAACCTAAGTTATTTTGTTCTATTCCATCTTCCTCATTGGTATTAGATTTTCATTTATGAAATATTGTATATACTTTATTGCAATTACTTGCCTGCTGAGATAGAGGAGACTTCTCTGGAATTACACTGAAAAAAAGAGTTAATTGGGTATGTGTTTGTCAAACTGTAAATATATATTAAACTCAGCCATTTTCCAAAGTTGCACATTCTATTTAATAGACTAATTTTCAATGAAAGATTATTGCTTTTCATTATTATTTTTTCCTATCAAGGGAGATACATAACACATCTCCCATATCAACTGTCAACATGTTTGATAGTTGGCATAAGGTGTTAGGAGGAAGAGAAGATTGAAAGGAAAATAAAAACAAAATAGTCTAATTTTTGGATATTTAGGTATATTGGCATGCTAAAATAAAAAAATACTGAAATCATTTGTTTGAAGTGCTATTTGCCTGATTCATTAATATCAAGGTATTTTTATGAATTGTCAAATTCATCACCTTTTCTAGGTGATATTAGATCTATGAAAGAGGTTTGGGGAAAAAAATGGGACCAGGCTGGAAGAGAAAACTGTGATCTCCATTTTTTGTGCCATTTATTGCTTACATGGGTTCTGCAGATTTAAATTCTACAAATTCATTATTATAAATCACTTAGGTATTTAGAGCTTACTATTGATTTTTAAATGAATGGTCTTCCAAACTTGCCAAAAGGAGCCTAAGTAACCTGAGTCATTTTATTGGAGAAATGACAAAACCCAGACTTTTCTTCATGTAGGAGAAAATTACTTTTCTGAATTAGTCAATAAATATTTGTCAAGCACCTACTACGGGCCAGGTGCTGTGCTAAGTGCTGCGAATACAATTAAGCAAATTAAACAAATATTTCCTACAAAGGAAACTGATATAATTCCTTTCTTTCTTAGGATATGGGATGTTAGAGCTAAAAGCCTGCCCCCAAATTTCCAAGCTAAAAACTTTGGTCAATCAATTTCTGAGTTAATGAAATTATACATGTAATTGAATATTCCCAGTTCCTAGCACAGTATGGGTGCTTAATAAGGTTATGTTGATTGATTTATGTTAATTATTTTTAAGCTTATTATTTATTTTCAAGTAGCAAGTATTTTATAAATAATCTATCCCTTTCACTATCTCTATCTACAATTAAGCAAGTACACAAGAAAAATAAATGAAAAACAAATTCTTCAATACATATCCAAAAAAGTCATACAAAACAAATACCCACATTAGCCATATCTGAAAATCAGAAATCTCCTTCTGCATTTTAAGTTCATCACTTGTCTCTCAGGAGGTGAAGCATGTTTCATATTTATTCTTTTGGACTCATGGTTTATCATTGTATTGACTAGAGGTCTACAGTGAGAGTCAGACATTTGCTACTCACCTACGTATTGGCTACACATGTGCCAGGCACTGTGCTAAGTGCTAGAGATGCAAAGAAAAGTATAACACAACCCCCTGCCCTCAAGGAGCTTACAATCTAATGAGGGAACCCATAAAAAAAAACAGCTGAAAATCAAGCTACCCATAGGCAAAGTAGAGCAATGGATAGAATGGTAGACAAGGAGTTAAGAAAACAAATTCGAATCCAGTGTCAGACACTACCTTAGTTCGTTTAACCTTTATCTGCCTCAATTTCTTCATCTGTAATGTGGGGATTAAAAAAATAGCATCTACCTCCCAGAATTGTTTTGAGGGCAAATTTAAGTAGTATTTGTAAAGTGCTTTGCAAGCCTTAAAATGATTTATAAATGCTAGTCTTAGTCATTGTCATTTTCTTCTTCTTCTTCTCCTTCTCCCTTCTCCCCCTTCTCTCCCCTCCTCCTCCTTCCTCCTTCTTTCTTCTTCCTTATTTGCCAGTTGCATTGTATTCACTTTATTGAGATGAGAGACACAAAAATGGACTTTACAAGGGATTAGTCAACACTTTGCAGTGCTATTAATTATAATTAGTTAATTAATTCAATTAGCAAATATTACATGCCACTTCTATGCCAAGAAAAGTGGGTTTTCAATTCATCTTAATTATTTGTAAAATAATCCTTTCTCACACTGAACAGGTGTGGCTGTTCCTTCAACCTGAGTATAATATTAATAACACCTTAAGATTCTGAAATTTTTCAAAATTCTTAATTTTAACTTGTAAAGTACAACAAAATTTGTGCAAAGAAACTAAGACTTCTTCATGTTTCCTAGTTCTTATTAACTAGTTTGAGGTTACCCAGGATCTTCTTGGTCCTGTTAATCCCTTAAAGATCAAACTATGCTATGCTTTCTTAAAAGTCTTTCCTTGTGAAGAGCTCTCTCTAGGCCCAATTCCCCACACTTCCCCACAACTCATATGTCCATAGGTTGCTGATTCTACAAAGGGCAGCTTCTACCTTGAGTTCCAGTGGTAACCCTTGTGAGCGGTGTCTACCTTCAAACACTGTAGATTCTGAATCTCCACTACTGTGCTTCCCACTAGTAATAACTATATTTAGATATTAAGTTACTCTATGTGTAATTTATTTACAAATAAGAATAATAATAAAAATAACATATACACATAACTATTCACAATAATTTGGCTATAGCCAATGTCACAATCAAAATTAGTTCAAACGTTTAAAATATCAGTAGTTGATTTCTCTTCACTTGTCTGGAAACTCAGAATTACTCCATTTGGTGTCTCTCAAGATATTAAGTAAGTCTCATCTCTCAAATCCTTTTCAGATAATAAAGTTGAAAATAGCATCTCTTTATCTTTTTTCCTCTCTGTGTATTCTTTAGCTTCTCTCAAACTTATATTTTTAATTGTTTTTCTCCACAGTTTATCAAATAGAAATTCTGAGATAAAGTGAGGAAAAAAAAAGGAACAAACTACATTCTCTCCTTGACTCCATAGGGAAAGCACAGGTAGTACAAATTCTTCATAGATTCTCATGGATCACAGATAAATTCACATTCTTGACTCCATAAAAGAGGTATTTTACCTTACATTGGTTTCTCAGCTAACTCTATAAATTCCCAAGGATCAAGGGTAAATAACGTATCATCTCTGTAATGCCAAAGGTGGTGGCAATACTTCCTATCAAACCATTTCTCAAATGTTACATCTAACTGCCAACACCAACTGTTTCCTATAACATTCAATTTTCTCTTTAAACTACTGTAACAATTTCTATGTCTCTGTATTATAGACAATTTAAGCAAGGGTTAAACTTGAATGAAAAGAAAAATGTCTACAAACTCAAAGGAACTGTGTTTAAGCACCTAAAGACTACTGAGAGTTTTTTATTTACACAATGAAGGAAATGAGGCATGGCCTAGTGGATAAAGGGCTAGCCTCGGATTGAAGAAGACCAGGGTTCAAGTCTTGCTGCTGACACATACTGTGTGATTCTGTGTATCATTTAGCCTTTCAGTGCCCCAAGGCACCTCTCTAATACCATAAGTTAACAGAGAATTGGCTGAATTGGATCATTGGAGAGACTTTCCATATGAGGAGTTCTTTACAATGATGATGAAATCCTAGGTCTGCCCCACCCCCAAAAAAATGAGAGAAAAAAAGACTTTTCTGGTATGTATGAGGGTGCAGGAGGGAGATATCATAGCAATAGTTTATATTTGTATGACTTACATAAAATCCAGGCTCCTCTTGTAACATGTCCTATATTGGTCCTAATGGGCCCTAATTGTATGGTCCTATTTGTAGCAATATATATGTAACTATGGGTGATTTGTATTTTTACAGAGGCAATTATTCATCTCAAATTATTTCTTACCAAGGAGGACTTAATGAAGAGTAAGATTTCACAAACAATATTCTTTCTAAAAAAGGATATTTACAATACTTGTACAATATTAATCTATACATTAGACTCTATTTTTCCCAGACAGAAAATTCTCAAAGGACCACTCAAGATCACACAAAAATGCAACATAATTTAATTCAACAAGCATTTGTTAAGCACCTTTGTGCCAGCTACTGTGTTACGTGCCATAGATATAAACAATGAAAATAAAAGTCTTTGTTTTTAGACAGAAAAGAAGAAATGAAAATATTAAATTGAATTCTAATTGTCAAAAGTATTGTGGGGTCCTGAATTTAAATATTTTTACAAACTCTTGCTAAAAAACAAGATTTTAGATAAAACTTTCAGAGCTCTGTCATGACAAACTATTATATTTTTAAAAAATACTAATATGAACTTTATCTAATTCCAATGGCACAAATAATTTTCTAGGACACCCAAGAACAATGGCTGAGGTTCTGGTTAATGCCAGGCAGCTTAATGGCAGTGAGATAGATGTTCATGCCTAAAAGCAACTGAATAGAACACAGACCCTATTTTTCTATATCACTTTTACAGAAATACTAGAGTGGAAAGAAGTCAAAGTGACACAGGATGGTTTTATATTTTGAAGTACTGTCAACTTACCCTCCTCAAAATCTTTCTTTTCATGCCTCACCATTTTGTGGAGGTGACCCTGGGTTTTTGAAAGCTCTGCTAGCAAAGCACAAGCTCTAGAAAGTTAATTAACACTGTTAATTAACACTGAGTCTGGTTCTGGTCACAGACTGAGTTTGCAATCTGAAGACCAGCATTATCACCAGTCAGGTAGAGAAGCTACGGGATGGACTCTGTTCCTGACAGCTCATAAAATGCAGAAAAAGGACAGAATGAACCTCAGCCCTGTATAGCCTCTTCCTCCTTTGCAATGACAGTGACAAAGTGATGGGATAGAAGGTGGAAGATGGTGAGCACCATTCAATTTTTAGATACTTTATAAATATTAACTTAGCTGTGGGTACTCTAAATGTAAGTTCCTTGCCCTGTGATGAGCCAATGGACGAACAACCATAGGAACTGAGTCTTATCAAACTTGACCTCATTACAAAAAGAAAAGCTAAAAGGAAGTTGTGGATAAATGGAAAGATGGCTCAAACATTCTCCTTGGAGAAGCAGATAAAGGAGTTGTCAGTATTACTTGAAGTCAGAACAACTTAGATTCAAATTCTATCACTTACACTTACTAGCTTTGTGATCCTGGGTAAGTCACTTAACCCCCTTGAGTCCCAATAATCTTATTTGTATAATGAAGAGGTTGGATTAACTGGCCTATAGGTTGCCTTGCTGCTTTAAATACATGATCCTTGAGTTGGTGTTACGTATCCAAATGCAATAAGAAATATTTCTTGGGATGTCTGGATATCTAATAATGTAATTTTCAAAAGTATTTGCAAAAAGAACACCATAAAAATAATTGCAACTTATGAACCATTTCTTGCTCTAGAGGAGAACAAGGTAGAGAAATGCTACTAAGAATTCAGTAAGACACTCAAAATGAAATATCTGTATCTATATCTACATCTATATCTATATATTGATATTTGATAATCACATCTGTGTACCACAATGTAAAGGTGGACAAAAGTGAAAATGGTGACAAATATGTTGGAAAATGTGGTTCTAGAGTAAGAGGCTTGAAGATTAGAGAAAAACTTCATATCATGAATACTTTTTCTTTTGAAGAGAAGAACTAAAATGTGCTGGACATAGTAAGCATTGAACAGCATTATGAAAAATGAAACTGACTATATGTTAACCAACAACAAACAACTTATTACCATTGTGGTGGTTGTTTCTGATTCATCTTGATGTCTACAGTCAGGCCACCAACTTGATAGAGCAAGGATCAAAATTAGTACAAAACTGGCAGAATGAAAGAAAATGAGGAAAAGATATGGCATACAATTTAAACAACTCCAAAATGGTCTATGTAAGTAAAATATTGATTCTCCCAAAATGGGAAACAGAAGAAAAGTATCAATGCCAATTTTAACAATTTCCTAAAGATGTTTAACCAATGTAAAATGAATTCTCATAAGGAGACCAAAGTAACCTACAAATGATGATGATGATGATGATGATGATGATGATTTCCATATCATTCTTTAAGATCTTCAAAATACTATGCACTGAATCTGATTTGATATTCACAGCAACCCTGTAAGGTAGGTACCATAGGTATTATTGTCATTTTATAGATGATGAAATAGAGGTTTAGGGAGATGAAATAACTTGCCCAGGGATCACATTGCTGATGTGTGTCTAACGTAGGATTAAAATCTAGATTATCCTGATCGTAAGGTCTAGAATTCTATTCACCATTATGCCCACTAGCAAACACTTGATTTCCTTGCTAAGCAGAGAGATATGGCAGGACAGGGCACCGCTGTTTTAGAATATAAACCCTCTTATAACATTTTATTGAGAAGGATAGTGGGAGGTTATGGACATTGTTGGCTTATAAAACATTCAAGAAGAAGGAAAAATAAATTTTAAAAAATTGACTCAATTAAGCAAGTCATCCTAGGAGCATTTAAGGATGAAATAGGAAGGAGAACTACAAACAAATAAAAGCAGAAATGTCCTGTAAAGATTTTATGATATTTAAAAAAAAGACATCAAGAACAATGGAGCTATCACATTTGAACTCCAATATCACAATCCTGGATGTGTTCCCTGAGAAATGGGAAAAAGAACTGAAGCAAACAGAGATGAGAAAAGAAGCTAAACCAGACCGTTTATATATAGGAGAAGGTACATCTAGGCAGTGATTCAATTTTGAGGATACTGGGGGATCAGTTCTCAAGGTAGCTAAAGGAAATGAATATATAGAAAGCATGCAAAAAATCTAGGGCATTTTTATTGGAAAAAAAAGGATGACCAAGAGACTATCAATAATATTGACCCATATGTATACATTCCCATCTCTACAAAAATGTATAAGCATAATCTATGCATACATCGGTCAGTCAATGGTATTTATTAAGCAATGATTACGTGCCTGGTATAATGTTAAGCACTAGGGATACAAAGAAAGGCAAAAACAGTCCCTGCCCTCAAGGAACTCACAGTGTAAGGGGGAAGACAACATGCAAGCAATTATACAAACAAGATATAGACACGGTAAGGTGGACGTAATTTACTAGCATTAAGGGGAACCAGGAAAGGCTTTCTATAGAAGGAAAGATTTTAGCTAAGAGTTGAAGGAAGCCAAGAGGTATAGCTGAGGAAGGAGAGAATTCCAGTTACACAAGACAGTCAATGAAATGGCACTGAGGTGGGAGATTGAGTATCTTGTATAAGAAACAGGAAAGAGGCCAGTGTCACTGGATGATAGAGAACACGGGAGGCAGTCAACTGTAAGAAGACTGGAAAGGTAGGAAGGGGTTAAGGAAATGAATGACTTTAAAAGCCAAAGAGAGGATTTTATGTCTGGTTCTGGCAGTAATAGGGAGCCATTGCTGTTTATAGAATAGGAAGGTGACATGGTCAGACCTGTGCTTTAGATCTCCTTTTCCAATAAAGTCGTCAATTTTAACAACAACAACAACAAAGGAATAAAAATCAGTTCATAAGAGTTATTCAGCACAATAACTAAGTCTGGTAGTAAATTTAGCAATCCAAATCCATGTCCCCTTACCTCTGCAAATAAGAGAGAAAGATAAAAGTCACACATCTTTTACATGGGGACAAAGCTTGACTGTTATAATGACAGAGCTCAGTTTCAATTTTTGGTGTTCTATTTACGTTGTAGTCATTGTCCATCACTTAAATACTAATATTCTTCTAATGATCTTGTATTGCCACAAGTCATCTAATAACATAATTTCTGAAGAAATGAAGTGGAGGATCACTCAAAAAGCAAGGGAGAAGTGCATAGTAGACATGAGCCAGCAGGCTATAAGCAAGTACATGGAAGTGTGATAAAGGATCAATCAGAAATTCATTACTATAAAAAATGATGGTTCATCATATAGCAAGACAAAGAATAACTAACCCCTAGCTTATATGTTCCATTGGTATTGATACAATAAGAGAAGATTTCAATATTTTGAATAAAAACTCTATGGTAGACAACATGCATAAGTGTCACATAGGATGGACAGGAAGGATGGGTGGTATCTGCATCAAGAACTCTGGAAATGGCAGCATACCCCAGATAACCAATCTTGTTTCCAACTCAGCCTTCATAGCCTCATCTGGGGAAGTAATTACAATAGAGAAGGGTCCAGCCACCCCACCATCTGCCACCCACAGGGCAGGAAAGCTTCAGCAGCACAATACCCTGAAGGAGAGACAGGAGGCAGCCTGACAGCAAGTCAAACTGCCACCACCATCACCTTGACTACCATCTCCCCTCAGATCCTTACGGAGATTTTCTAGGACCCTGAACCCAAGAGCCTTGGGAATAGCAATACTCAGTATGTTCAGCTGTTTTTCAGTCATGTCTGACTTTCTGTAACCTCATTTGGGGTTTTCTTGGCAAAGATACTGGAAGGGTTTGCTATTTCTCCAGTTCATTTTACCAACGAGGAAACTGAGGCAAATAGGGTTAAGTGACTTGACCAGGGTCAAACAGATCATAAGTGTCTGAGGCCACATTTGAACTCATGAAGATGAGTCATTTTGACTCCATGCTTAGTACTCTATCCATTGTGCCACCTAGCTACCCCAGTAGTCACATAATAAATATTTACTGACTGACTGACTTGCCTCTTTGAGAGCAAAGACAATCTTAATTTTCTATTTTTATACCCAGCACTTAGCACAGTGCTTTGTAAATACTTTTTTCCATTCATTCATTCAATAATTCATTCATTAATTCATCCATCACTGAAAAGAGTACTTGCATTGATAAGGTCACAGATCTATTTGAGTATTGTGAGTTTCCAGAATATTAAAATTCATATTTTAATATAAACTCAACATGTACTTTCCAAAGCAAAATATAAATGGGTGGTGTGTGTGTGTGTATGTAAAATGACTATATTACTTACCCAGCAATGCGAGACTTTCTTCTACTCCTGGATTAGAAATTCAAGTTTAGACAAGGGAGGCAAATAGACTATGAGTCAGAGCAGCCTTTTTTCCTCCCCATTTTTCTTCACCACTTCCAGGGTGAGTCAAGTGGTTGGCGGCTTTTGGGGCAGGCATTGCTCCAGCCACAGCTCTGGTTACAGCAAAGAGCATCCTTTTCTCCTTCATCACAGCTCCCTGACTAAGACCCCTGGTTGTACATATTCCAGAGGAAGATGCCCAGGAGAACACAAATCTGAGAGATACCCTAAACTACTATTAAGCAGTATAATTTACTTAATGAACTACCATCTCATCAATTGAGATTAGATGTGGTGACTCACCCAGCAATCCTTTACATTTATAAAGCCTGGCTTCTTTATTTGGGATCCAAGGAGACCACTCTTAGTGAATAAATCACTCACATGGATCATCAAAACTTTTGGCCATCCTAGCCTGGGACCAGGGATGTGTCGTTGGTAAATGTTTAACAATCAACTCCCCCAAAATGTAAGTATGACACACTTTTAAGTTTAAATCTGCATTACTAACATATTATCCATCACTTTCTTAAGTCTAGACAATCAAAATAATAGAACAAGTCCTAATTTGTAGTTTTCTGATTTCCAAGATATAAATGCTAAAACTGAAAATTTAGTAATTGACTCTCCTAAGCCTGTAGGACCTTTGTGCAGCACACCCCATACCTGGGACCTTATATTGATATATTTGCCATTTTGTATCATTCACAATATTACTCTGCTGTATTATAATGGACTATTAAGAACCAGATGTTTATTTGCTAGGATATCTTTTAAAATAGTCATTTGTTTGCCCTACCCTTTCATTTGTATTTACCACAGTCATCTTCTGTATCTGCACACTATTTGATTTTGTATAGATGTAAAATAGTAATAAGTATATGCTATATTTTTAACAATTTACCTAATTAGCCTAATTTTCCACCTTTTATGGACATATAGCTGGTGTGTTTGTGAGGTGCAAGAGATCATCTTTGTCCAACCTTTTCTTGTCCTAGTCTACAAAATCACAGCAACTGTGAAGTGGAGGGTAGCTTAGTGTGGTAGAATAAACTGAATTTGGAATGAGAGGACCTAGGTTCTAATCCTGAGTGCTATTGAATACATGCAAAAGCTCTTTAACTCCTCTGGTTCTTGCTTTCCTCTTCTGTAAATGGGGGCCAGATGGATCATATGATTTCTTCAAGTGCTAGTCTATGAGCTCATGGGACCCAGCTTAGGAAGGTGGTTGGGGTGGTACAAGGGAGCAGGTGAGTGCAGTGTGACTTCTAATCCTTCTGGCAGGTTCAGGGGTGTGCTGGAGCTGGCTCATACATGCTCTTAGGAACTGAATGTTAAATTCCCACCACAAACACTTATACCTTGGAAATTAGCAAATGCAACAAATCGAAGCTTGGTTTATTATTTTGTTGATTGTCTAGATGTAAGAAAGTTATGAACAAAGTATTAATAATGCAGATTAAACTTAAAACTGTTAAGTATACTGCATGTACATGCATGTGAGCGTGTGTGTGTGTGTGTGTGTGTGTGTGTGTGTGTGTGTATAGAGCTTGTTGTTAAACATTTGCTAGCACACCCCATGGCTCCCATAATTCTCAAGTATGGTGTATGTTAGGTAGATTTTGTTATTCTTTTTTAGATGATGGTTCCCAGGATCCATGGTGATAACAATCTATTAGCTCCCAGGATTTCATATTGTAAACAATTTCTACTGCAACTGTGCAGTGAGATATAACAATGAGATAATGTAAACATTTGTGCTTAAATTGTAAACACCTACTGTGCTTGTGCAGTGCTAAGTCATCATGATATTGCTAAAGTTAATGTAAACTTGTGAGGCTATTGCTGGCAAATTGCCTTCTTTGTGTGCTACTCTATATATCAAGTGAGCACTGGTCAGTGAGTGGGGATTTGGGTAACATGCCAGCTGAATGCTGTGCATGCCTTGACCTCCTACCATCAAGGCTTGGGGGGAATTCCACAGTGCAATACTATACTGCCTCAACCGGCCCCAATCAAGGCATTGGGGAATGAGATAGGAGTTGGAGCTCCTATTTTGTATATTCTTGCTTGCCCTTGTAAGAAGAGTAATTAGGGGAAGCTGCAGGAGTTGGTGCTCCCATTATCAGCAACCTCATAGGGAAGAATAAAAATAAATTAAATAACCCCTCATCATGTCTCCATTCCTGTCCTTCTGGCTGTCCAGAACAAGAGTGAACCTGCTAGAGGCCGGAGCCCAAAAGCTCCATCAATGCCTGTTGTGCAACAGTTGGCATGGTCAGTGTCTCCTGTGCTACAATTCGTGTAGTCAGTGTCTAGACTCTGCTACAATTGGCGTAGTTGGTGTCTCCTGTGTTACATATGGAAACGGACTTTCTAGAGGTTCTTCTGCAGGGTGTTGCTGCAATACTTACTGAGAAGTGAGTGACACTGGCCCAATTCTTTCTTGGGAGCAAGTTTAAAGGCGCAGAAAATTGGAGAATGGAGTCAGAGTGGGGCTTTTTGCTGTTTCTTGAGTACAAGCACTCACCTGGGAGCATAAAGTCTGTTGCATTGGACCAGTTGTGTATTAAATTAGGGCAATCAATCAGTCAATTAACAAACATTAATCAATAACTTACTATGTGCTGAGCCCTGGGAACTGGGGATACAAAGAAAAAGCAAAAACAAGTTTTTTCCCTCAAAGAGGAGAAAATATATGCATAAATCAGTGTATATAAGATAAACATAGAGTAGATGGAAAGTAATCTTAGTGGGGAAAATGCTAGCAAGTAGGGACTAGGGAAGTCTTCTTCCAGGTAGTGGTGCTTGAGGTGAGTTTTAAAGTCAAGTGAAATCAAGTCAACAATCTTTTTGGGGATTTGTTCTGTGAAGTTTGGATTCAGTCAAAGGGCCTCACTTGAGCACGTAGAGTGCCACATGTGACCTCTAGGCTGCAGGTTCCCCACCCCTATGCCAGGCACTGTACTAACCAATTGGAAGCCATGGATTCTAAGAGTCAGAGGTTAATAAAGGGAGTGTATGACTCTACTCAGTGGGGGACAGCCAGTGCACACCCTCTATCCCCAAATATGAAACAAACAAAAAAGTCAGTCACTTCTGCCCTTATACAATAGACAAACAAATTAAAAATCACCATTCTATGTATTCACAGTATTCCTGAAGTTAACGGACAGTGTGATATAGTTCCTGCCAGTTGATCCTTCAAATGCCAAAGGGAGAGTTAAACATTTAGGTCCCTGAGCTGGGCAAAGCACCATCGGCTAGTGAATCTGCTGCTGTAGCTTACTTCCGTGACCAGATTCTTTATTTTGTCTTCTCTTCTTACTTGGCTCTCCACCACCATCCACATAGACAACTAGCTCTCACTCTTTACCATTCATGATTGCTAATTGCTTAGTTAGTAATTTACTCCCTCTGCCTTAACAATTCAAAACAACCATCAGTGTTTTATCGACAACACTTGGCCTTTTCCTGATAAATCTTACTCAGTAATCCTTCCCCTACAACAATGAGAGTGCTAGGTATATAATCAATTAGCCTTAGAAAATCCATATTCTCAACAGCTGATCTAGATTCAATAAGACTAAATTTCTGATCTTTAAAATGATAGGATTTTTGGAAATCTGCTACTAATTGTAGAATAAAATCAAAGAATGTTAGATCTGGAAAGGACCTCAGAAATCATCTATTGTACCTCCCCTCATTTTTGGCTAAGTCAACAGAGATAGAAAGTATAACCTAGACCTCCTGACTCACATTCTAGTGATCTCTGTGCCACACTTGCATTCATAAATAACTTCTTTATAGATGAATGGACGATAAATTCTTTGAAGGCAGGAACTTTTTTCTTTATGGTCCTTTTATCTCCAATGCCCAGTGTAGTACCTTACACACAGTAGCCAGCACCTAATGAATTTTTTTAATTGGAATAACTTGAATTCTAGGTTGAAAAAGCATTACTCTACTCCACAGGCTATTATGAAGCCAATCCAAACTCATGAGTGAAAAAATCAGCCTAGAGAAATCCCAGAATGAATGATCTGTGGAATATGGTTGGTATCTCTGGGACTGGCCCAGAGCTTTCAACCTTCTGCAAGTGGAGTGCACTTTTTTACTCTAATACACTAGAACAGTCCCAGTTTTCACTAGGGTGTGGAAAGGACATAAATTAGGGCAAAACCAGTTTCCTAGGCTGCTCTCAATCAGAGTGGAAGTGAATTCTGGACCTGAACATGCTTAGACCTGGGCTCTTTAGGCTGTTACAAGTAAACTAGCCTTTAAGGTGATGGGCCAACATAGCCACTTGGTTGAGCATACATTGCAATTGGATCATCATTTTCCTTACATTTGCAGCACATATTACTGCCTACTCTATAAGGAAGGCAGTGACATATAGTGGTGTATAGTAGGAAAAAAAACCCCTAAAACATTGGCTTTGTAGTCATAGGACCTGGGTTCAGATCCTGTGTCTGAATCTTACTACCTGTGTGATATTAAACAAATCACTTAGTCTCTGTTTGCTCATTTGTAAAATTTGGGAATCAGATCTTATAGCCTCTGAGGTGCTTCCTAACTCTAGGCCTATGATTTTGTGTATTGGCCACAAGGTTGTGGTGGCTGTATTTGTCTGAAAAGTGAGGCTCCTCCCAAACATAGTCTCCTCAAATAGAAAAGCAGATGAGTGGCTTCAAAGATTCAGCTCATTTAGCATACAACAGAATCCTCATTTTTCATCCTCAAACCAGTGTCTCCTTTGGACTACCAGATTTCTATTACTGTCAATGATAACCTTCCTTGACTTGAAACCTTATAATTCCCTTTCATTTCTTCCTCTCTCTTTCCTCCCAAATTCCGGCAGTGGGTATGCTTTATTGACTTATCTTTCATAATGTCTCTTGCATGCATTCCCTCTTATTTTCATTAGTATTAACCTAGTTCCGATCTTCACAATTTTATAAGTGTACTGTTGTAAAGTCTTCTAATTGATTCCTTGTCTCCAGCCACTCCCTACTAAAAATATATATCCTATATGTTGCTATCCCATTTTTCACAGAATCATAGAGGTAGCAGTAGAAGAAACTTTAGAATCCCCGTATTTCAACATCTTTATTTTACACATTAAGAAAATGATACTTAGAGAGGTTAAATGTCTCACTCAAGGTCAAACTGGTAGTAAGGCAGAGATAGGATTTCAATTCAGATCCTGACTTCAAATTCAGCACTCTTTGTACTATGTCATGCTTAGTAGTCTCTTAAAAAGTCTTCAACAAGTACGTAATACTTAGAGAATGACCTATAAACTCTGTCTAACATTCAAAGACTTTAGTACTCTCCCCATACATGAAACCTTTACTCCAGTCAGACTGGTAAGTCTATCTGGCTTTGAATGTGCCTTGTACCAACCCACCTTGGCTCATATTGTTCTATATGCCCAAAATTGCCTTCTTCCTCTTTATTTCATTATGCTTTACCCCTATTTCAGGTTCTAGATACAGGAAACACTCCTTAAAGATGGCAGCTTTGGTGGTCATTCACCACACAGCCATCAAAGTGATTTTATTCTTTCTCTCTTTCTCTCTTTCTCTCTTTCTCTCTTTCTCTCTTTCTCTCTTTCTTTCTTTTTTCTTTCTTTCTTTTCTTTCTTTCTTTCTTTCTTTCTTTCTTTCTTTCTTTCTTTCTTTCTTTCTTTCTTCTTTCTTTCTTTCTTTCTTTCTTTCTTGGTGAGGCAATTGGGTTAAGTGACTTGCCCAGGGTCACACAGCTAGTAAGTGTCAAGTGTCTGAGGTCGGATTTGAAGTCAGGTCCTCCTGACTCCAAGGCCAGAGTTCTATCCACTGTGCCATCTAGCTGCCCCCAGAGTAATTTTCTTAAAGGACAAATCTGATCATCCCATCTGACAAGTCTGACAAGTTTCATCCTCCAACTCTAGAATCAAATGTAAATCCTTCTTTTCAGTTTTGAAAGCCTTTCACAATCTGGCCCCAGCTTACCTTTCCAGCTATTTTGAGCTTGGCAGTCACCAATACCCTTTCATACATACAGCAGTCCAGCCAAACTGACATTACTATTATTTATACATGTCACTGCATCTTCCACCTCTGTGTTACTCCACTGACCATCCTCCATGCCTGGAATATATTGTCTTCTTAGCTCCTACAACTTTCTTAGAATCTCTACTTTCCTTCAAGGTCAGGTCAAGTAGCATTTTCTATAGGAAACCTTTCCCAATTTCCTCAGTTTCTAAGACCTTCCTTGAAAAGTTACCTTGCGTCAAATGTGCGTGCATACCTACAAATGCTCCTGCCTCCCTTGTCAAGACTTCAGCTCCTTGAGGGCATCCACATTCACTTTTATATTTATATACCCGATACTTAGCATAGCAGCTAGAATGTAGCAAGTATTTAATAAATGTCTGATTGACTTATTGATCACTCTGAGCTCTAATAGCACTGAATGTTCATACCACTCACTGACATTTTGGATAGTTGTAGTTCTGCTAGAAATCTTTTCATTTATATGCTCCTTCTTCCCAGTTAGATTGGGAAGTCCTCCAGGACTAGTGCTAGGTCTCGCCTTTCTTGATATGCTCATTGAAGTGACCTTCATACAACAGCTGCTTCAAAAACCACATAGCTGCTGCTATGCTAAGATCATTTATAAAGAAATGTTACTGGGTTAGTATGTGAGAGGGAGTATGGGGGAAATGCCAGAGGCAGCTCAACAACTGTTAGAAAGAAGTGTCGCTGTACTGATCTGCACTGTATAATTTACAAGCCATTAAGATGTCATGGGAAAGAAACAGGCTACACACATCATATGGCTCAGCAGGAGTCTACAAATATATTAGTCAGCACCATGAAAACAAGGGCCTCCAACACTGTGGTTATTGAGTTATACAGAAATGGATCACAGTGTTAAGTATGAGTTGGAGATGACACTTCTCAGTTTCCACATTTTTTCATCATTGGCACATCTAAAGTGCTTGTTATGGCTTTCCTGTTTTTACCTACTAGTCTATTGCCAAAAGAAAACGCTGAGCAATATCCAGGCCCTTTCTTCTGGCATTTGTAACCCTTTTAAAGTCACCACATCCAGAAGAAAAACATTTAAGTTTCCATGAAGATTTCCTTTAAAAGAGACATAAAAAACATACAGGACTTCATTTTCTATATAATATTCATTTGGTCAAATAGCGGGGCAAACAACTCTCTCTTCAAAGGAAAATAATTCCTCACAGGGAAATTTTTAAAGTTTTGGCCATAGCTTCTGATCTTATCTGTAGACAACAACTCTACCATTTTGTTCAATTAATACACAATCTTTTTTGAGCACTTGAGAATAGCCACAGAGAACCAAATGCATTTGTTCCAACTTGGAATTTTCCTCCTCAGAAGGCAATAAAGAGGAGGTTTAGGGTAGCAGGATTGAAAGACTCAGGACACCTAAAGGTACTATAGTCTGATAAAGTTTTTTCAGATACATATTGACCATTGGGCTATGCTCCTCTGTGTCAGTTCTAAAAATTCTGTGGTGGGGCAGCTAGGTGGCACAGTGGATAGAGCACTGGCCCTGAAGTCAGGAGGACCTGAGTTCAAATCCTGGCCTCAGACCAAACACTTGACATTAGCTGTGTGACCCTGGGTAAATTGCTTAATCTCAATTGCCTAAAAATAAAAAAAATAAATTAAAAAAAATAAAAATTCTGTGCCTACTCAGGAATGGAGTGAGGAAGTGGTGCTACAATTTTATTCTCATTACATTCTGAAGGCCCTTTAGTAAGCTGATCTTCTTTGGGGCCAGGAGAAACAAACAGAAATACTCATTACCTCTTTAAGCATAGGTGGACTGATGAGAGTTGGGTGGGAGGTGAGGGGAGACAGGCATTGTTGGAGGATAAAGGAATGACCTTCCTGGATAAGGCTCAGAACAAATGGATTTTTGAAGCAATTCATATACTCTGGCCCTGCCTGGAGTCTCATATGCGTACTCCAGGAACAGTCCAAATTGAGAATGAGATTTGAGAAACCATGGTAGGCAGAAGTAGAGAGATAATTGGCCTTTCTTTTTAGAGACCTTGATTGATATACAATGGTCAATCACATATTTTTCAAGGATAATCAGAAAAAAAAGATCATCTAGTGCATGACATGTGACTTTATATACTTCTTATATTATTCATCAATTTCTGTACCTTTTCATGATCTGGGGGCTATCATAAAAGATTCAATATTTTACAAAGCAGTAAAGTCCAGAAAAAATGGAAAAAAAAAAGAACCCAATAGTGTTTATTTATATAAAGAATTTTCTGGGGGCACAAATAAAATTTCCCATTGGATTCCCCCTCCATTTAAACATTGAAATCCTCAACCCCAACCTTAGAAACAAGCATATTTCAAAGGTGTAAGGAAGGTTTCCAAAATCAAACACCTGGTCAATCAACAAACATTTTTTTGAAGTGTCTGCATTGTGCAAAGCCCCAAACCATTTCTACCTTTCTAGCTTCCCCCCTCCACTCCCCAAAACACATCAGTTTGCACAAATTATTAACCCTACATTGAATCATTTGCCATACTGATGACAGAAAGTCTGCCAGAAGGTTTCTAAAATGTTCTTGGAAAAAAAAGACTGCAAATGCTGACACAATCAGGGGGCTATATTAGCAAACCTAACAAAGGCACTCTACCTAAAGGCATTTCAAGAACCCTTCCTTTAAGAAACATCTGAAATGTCTGGTCAGGGCTTCTGGCCCTCTCTCTTTCCTTCCTTCCCCCCTTCCTTTCCTTTCTTCCCTTCTTTATTGCAATCTGATAGGTGTGAGATAGTACCTTGGAGTTGTTTTAATTTGCATCTCTCCCATAGTGACAGAGCATTTTTTTATATGACAATTGATAACTTTGATTTCTTCTTTTGAAAACTGCCCATTCATATCCTTTTACCATTTAGCAATTAAGATTCTCATTTTTATAAATTTGACTCTGTTTCCTATATGTTTGAGAAATCAG
Source organism: Phascolarctos cinereus (assembly GCF_003287225.1). Classification (NCBI taxonomy): domain Eukaryota; kingdom Metazoa; phylum Chordata; class Mammalia; order Diprotodontia; family Phascolarctidae; genus Phascolarctos; species Phascolarctos cinereus. Next base: position 99,930,718 of record NW_027555958.1, on the reverse strand, counting down.
GCCTTTATCAGAGAGACTTACTATAAAAACTTCCCCCCAGTTCTCTGCTTTCCTTTCAAATTTGGCTACAATGGTGTTGCTTGGGTAAAAACTTTAATTTTGTGTGATCAAAATGATCCTGAACTCACTTTTAAGGAAGTCAGTAAGTAGTAGGGGAAGTGCAATGTCTTAAGCTGGACTTGGAGTAAAGAGATACCTGGGTTTTTAACCTGACTCCAACATCTACTGGCTGTGTGATCTTTTGCAATCCACTTAATCTCACCAGGTCTCAGCTTCTTCATTTGAAAAATGAGAGGGTTAGACTAAATAATCTGTAGAGTCCTTTCTGACTCTACATCTATGATCCTATGAACATAGGTTATTTAACCTCAGTCTTATTCCCATTTCTAAGATGGGAGTATTACTGGCAGACTCATGGGTTCTTAAGCAAATGAGACAATGCATGGAAAGTGATTTATAAAACCTTAAAAGTACTATGCAAATGTCAACTATTATTATTGTTATTTTTAAGCACATGTTCCTTTCTTCTTGTAGACAGAAATTTCTGGAGGTAGAAAGGAGGAAGTACATTGTTAAAAAGATGAAAAAGGGAGAAGGCTATTGAATTAATTCCTCTCTATTGGTGACTGCCAAACTCAAAGCTTACTTCTGGAGCAGCTCACAGATATCCTGGGCTTCATTAAAATGCTGTTCAAGGCTCATCCATGAAGCTTAACCTGATCTATTCACTTGAACAGCACTTTCCATATTTTCTTTTTCCCTGTCCTAGATTTCTTATCATGTATTTTCTGTCTTGCTTTTGTTTAGTTCTATGTATATTTAATCTCCACTTGACATTTTTTCTCCTCCCCTGCATCTTCCTTCAATTTTCAGGTATCAAAGAAAATCAGGAAACGTGGAAATACATTATCAGGAGCACTTTATATAAAATCAGCTGCTTAAAGTCATTCTAATATTGCACTATGAGGAAGGGCATTTGAAAACAGAATCAAGACACCAGAGATGCAAAAAGTTGCAACCTGGGGCTAGAGGTTTGTGTGCACATTTAATGGTGTACTGGGATGTGTGTGTGTGTGTGTGTGTGTGTGTGTGTGTGTGTGTGTGTGTGTGTGTGTGTGTATGTATGTATGTAGGGCATTAGAGTTTGAGCTTGAAATATGAGTGTAGTGGAGGTGGCTGCTCTTTTATGTTTGACTATAGCCCTGCTGTCTGTCCCCTCCCCCACACCAAGCCAACCCCATGTGATGTTGGAGACACCAGAGACACACTTGAAAGCCCTGCCAGAAAAGATACCTGAGATGGTGCCTGACCTTGGATCATTTGATCATTAGCCTGTTGAAGTATGTGATAGGACAGCTTTTCCCTGGTTGTAAGAAAACTTTCTCTTTTACCCCATGAGGCTTTTACACTATAGTGCAGAAAAGTACTTCCCTAACAAGGCATTCCAGTACATTTGAAAAACAACAAACAGAAGGCTGGGTTGGGGGATGTGGAGATATTAGACCTTGCTAAGAGTAAAATGGTACTGCACTCAGGGGTTTTCAAAAAGACACCATGAACTTCCTTTTCCAGGGAATTGAGATTTCATGCTCTACCCAGAGTGGCCCTGTTGCTCTGGTCTTCTACCCCTGTACTTTGTTAAATTCGATTCAGCCTTAGTCAAATGGTACTTTCATCTATATGTGAGAGAGTAATCCTTTTGTGCTACATGAAACTTAGGAAGAGATCAGAACCTCAACAGTATGGGAAAAAACCATGAGAGATTTATCTAAGTGTGATTACTGTTATTCATAACCCTAGAGAGGAAGCTGGTCTGAGGTACAAAAGAAAGGCTTGGACACACCAGTCTCAAGTAGTCTGAGTCTGCACATGTGTAAAGTCCTGCTTATTCCCATGAAGTTTAGTTGGGAGAGCCATTTCCTACCTGACCCAGATATATCATCCTGATTTCCAGAAAATCTCTTTTAGCTGTATAAAGTAACTACACTCCTGTGGAATGTGGGGGACAAGAGAAGAGAGGATATATATGTTATAGTATCCTAGAAATGACAATTATATTACGTGGCAATGTATCATTGATTTTTATTTTCGGTGAAAGCAATGGAACCGTTAGCCTAGAAGAGACCTTCACAGTCATTAGGCATCTCTCCAGAACAAGACAACATTTTGAACACAACTAACCGTTATGGATTTTATCAGGGTTAAAATCGCTGGGGCCAGGGATTTTATTTCAGACCAAGGCAGTGGTAGTCAAGTTGTTCAAGTTAAGGATTTGTTCATTGAATCTCTGGGTTTTCCTTTTAGTACAGAGAAACTTTTGGAATTGCATTTAATTCCTGGAACCCTCTTAATGTGTTTCATTTGCTTAGCAGAGACAGCTAAAGTGTAGAGAGGATAGAGAGCTGGGCCAGGAGTCAAAAAGAACTCAGTTCAAATCCCACCTCAGATACCTACTAGTTATATGACCTTAGGCAAGTCACTTAACCTCTGTTTGCCTCAGTTTCTTTTTTTTTGTAAAGTGGAGATAATAATAGCATTTACCTCCTGAGTTGTGAGGATCAAATGAAACAGTATTTGTAAAGAGTTTAGCACAGTGCCTAGCACACATAGGCATTATATTGATGCTAATTGTTATTAATTATTATGAGTTATTTCTAACTAAACCAGGTCCCTCCACTGTAGAATAATGCCATGGAATGGGAGGAGGGGGGTGGATTCTGAAATAACTACTTTGCTGTCTTCACTATATGCTATTCTGATCTAAGATAGCCTCTTTTAAAGGTTGCTCTAGGTCTCAGAAACTCCAGAGGAATCTTGGACTCTGGGATGTTGGCCAACTGTGTATATCTCAGACCATAGGGCATTTGGAATGACATGAAATAATAAAAATTACTGGATTATTTTAGTGACACTTAGGTGAGACACAAATGATGCATATTTTGTGATGTCAATTTTACAGAAAAGAAGTTAACCCTGTCATTTCATTGAGGGGCTGCCTCTCTGCTGATGAAAGGATGAAAGAATCTTAAATTTACTTTAAAAATAGAATATAACATTGGCAACAGTTTTAAGTGGTAGTGGGCACTGTTGGGTTTACGGGGGTTTACAATGTCAGAGTAGGATGAAGACCAGAATTTGTGCAAGGGGAAGTTATGACTCTTCTTTCATCCCCTCAAATTTCTCTTTAATTTCAACCACGTCCTTACATATTTATTGGGTATCCACTGTATTAGACAGTACGAAAATAAAATTTAAAAATCCTTGCCCTTTAAAAGGTATAATTTAGTTGGGGAGATAGGATGTTCCTCCATGAAAAACAAACTTAAGAACCCGTCTAGAATGATATCCAAACAAACATGGTGCAACCTGAGTACTTGAGTGCTCAGAGAATGCAGAGTAAAGAAGCAACCAGAGTCACTTGGGCATAATCATGGAAGAGTTCCTGGAAAAGGTGGAAGATAAAGTAGAATTTAATTAGATAATACGTAGCATTTGGGGCTAATACCCTGAGATGTAAGTAGCCTGTTTTTGATTTTGCCTTTCTTTGTTTTCTCAGCCACTTGTATGGTACCTGGCACATAGTAGCTACTTAATAAATGATTATTAACTGACTAATTATTCTTTAAATGAGAATATTCCACTAATTATGAGCAGTAGATATCTGGGGTTTCTTTAACATAGAGAAGGATAAAAATTTAAGGTAGGATGCAACACGTAAGATAAACTTTAGCTTAGCTGTTTCATAACTTTCTAATTATTAAAAGATTTTTAATAGAAAGTTAAAAAGATCATTTGAGGTTTTAAGGATCTTGGATATGCTACTTACTGTTTATGTGACCATTTCGCCTCCTTGGGCCTCAGTTTCCTCATCTGTAAAGTGAAGGCATGGGACTAGATGGTTTCTAAGATAGCCAGCTCTATATCACATAAATAACATAGTATCGAATAGTATCGTATAATACTGAGCTTGACAGGCAGAGTGGCATAATAGATAAAGATCTGGCCTCAGAGCCAGGAAGACCTGAGTTCAAATCTTGCCTCTGATAATTATTGATTTGTCCACCAGCAAGTTGCTCAGTCTCTTAGTGCCACTCTCTAAGACCATAAATATAGAGAAGATTCTTATGTCATAATTAGATTATAAGCTCCTTGAGGAAAGGAACGGTCTTTTGCCTCTTTTTGTATCTCCAGAGCTCAATATGGTGCCTGGCACATAGTAGGTACTTAATAAATGTCTATGGAGTGGAATTGAATCCAGGAGTTACCTCTACAAAATCAAAAGTCCAGACCATATCCCTATTTCTCAAGTGGTTCTAGGCTTGAGGTAGGTTGTAATGGGAGTTAACTCTACAAAGTCATGTCACTAAGGTGCATATTTATTTATATGAAGATACATAGCTCCTTTGCTCCCAAAACATGACTAAAAATCAACAAATTTATTTCTTTTTTTAAAATTCAGAATATTTGCTTTGTATTTTTTTTTTACAGTTACCTGTGTATAGTTATATCTTACTTCACTACAAGCTTCAATATAGATGGGGCAGGGACAAGGGATAGTCTTATGTACTCTATAGCTGGAATTGTGTCTCTAATTACAAGAGCTTTAACTTGGAGAAATGCAAAGAAGAAAATTACTCACATATATTTGACAAGTCTGGTACATAGGGAATATCAGTTATAAGAATAGGAATAAGAATAGAAGAAAGAAGAAATTCTCAGCATCCAATATCCAAGAAGAGAGAAAATATCAAAACCCATCACCTTAAACACCTATATAAAAATACATGAAGTATGGGTAATAAAATAGGTTGAACTAGAGACACCAGTGTAAGGAAACAAACTTGACCTTACAGGTGTCACTGAGACTTGATGAGATGGGCTATGTCTGGAAGGATCTACCATGAAAAAACTTCATGGATGATTCCATTAATTAGATTGTGCCTGCCTTCTGGGGAATCTTCCTAACTCATCATCAGTACCTTATCCTCAGTAGACAGACTACTTTAGGATGAATTCTTTAGCCAGTGCCACCCATGAAACCAAAGAAAATATAAAATTGTTCTCTGTCTTGTATAATCTCTGGCTATTTCTTCCATGACAGTGACAAAGTGGTAAAAAGGGGCTGGAAGTGCTAAGAACTAAACAACTTTTAAGACCATTTATAAACATTAACAGCTAAGAGTACTCTAATAATAGTTAGCATTTATACAGCACTGGGCCAGGTGCCTTAAAGACCTTTACAAATAGTATCTCCTTTGATCACCACAACAATCCTGGGAAGTAGGTGCTATTATTATCCTATTTTACAATTTGAAATTGGGGTAAACAGAGTGAAGTGATTAGCCAAAGATTACACAGCTATTAAGTGTCTGAAGTAGAATTTGAACTGAGTTCTTCCAGACTCCAGGCCTGGATCTCTATCTACTGCTCCACCTAGTTTCTCTCTAAGTCTGAGATATTTGTCTAATGAACAAGTGGACCTACTACTAGAAGAATCAAATTATATCCATCTTTCTGTAAATTAAATGAGAAATTTTAAGAGAGTTGAAGTTAAATGAAAGGATGGTTCATTAGTTCTTCAGAGGGACAGAGGTGGGTTTATAATCTATCTAAATGCAACAAGAAAAATCATCTCATGGAGCATTTAGTTATCTTAAATTGCAATGTTTGTAATAAGAATATGAAAAAGAAAATCACTGTGAAAATTGATGCCAATATCTGTTGCAGAAGAGGAAGAGGTAGAAAAAGTCTATTGAGGAACTCAAGAAGTCCTTCCAAATGAAATCAGCATATAATTCTTTTTTAAACAGTAAGTGGTGCTGTTAACCATTGTTACGATCCTATTCAACCAGAAGGCTCAAAATTTGATCCCACTCTCTCCTCCTACCAAGCAAGTATGATCATCCACCCCACTGGGTGAAAAATGTTGAGCTTTCTATGGTTCTCAGAGAGTCATTGACTTTCTAATCCTCATTATTCCTCTAATCCTCTGATTTTCTCAGAGAATATGGATTTTGTGGGTCTACCCAGTTATTTGAGTCCTTCTGTACTTGTAGACCCTGCATCCTCCTTGACTAGAAAAATTTAAGTGAGCCCTAGTAATGAAAACTTGTCTGTTGTTTTTGTTGTTGTTTGCCCTTCATTTTCAGAGTGGACCATGACATCAGGGAGGTGATGCCATGACATGGAATTCAATTGGATTTTAGTGAGGGAGGGCTTTGCAAAGTCACCAGCTTCACTTTCTCCTCTGGAGCCATAGCACAATGGTGTTGACTTCCCAAAGAAGTAGAAAAACACATCAAAAAGGGAACATACATTTAGTTGCATTTACTGTTGGCATAGAATCAACAAACAAATAAGCATCACATTATCATAAAACAATACATGAAAAAAATCTAGTAAGCACATATTCTGTTCTCCTATACCCTAGAATTCCCCCAGGAAATATAAAAACTGCTCAAACTCATGAGTTCTAGGAAATGTACAGTTCACTCTGGACAATATAAATAGTGCAAAATGAGGTTTAATTCACTCATTTCAGCAGTGTGAGTTATCAAGACAATTAAGCATTCATTAAGTGCTGGTTACATATTATTCATTATGCACTGGGGATAAATATACAAGCAAAAATAAGGACAGTTCCTGGCCTAAAGGAGCTTATGTTGTAATGGGGGAAAACAACACCTAAAATGGTGCTGAAAAGGGTTGGGGATAGGGAAAGGTACCAGAAGGGGAACCATGGCAGTGAAGTTCAAAGAATCAGATGCACAGTCATTACTAGGTGAAGATTCAGAGACTCTGCAGGAACTCTAGGCTTTGCTTTTAGCATGGATGGGGACATGACACAGGAGAAAGATGTTACCACATTTAGTACTTTTCTCTACCTCAGATAGGGACTTCGTGATGCATCTCACCTGGGCTAGCACAAGGTTGTAGAGCAGACTGAGTGGTCCCGATACTTACCTAGCCCTGACAAAGAGAAGTTTGCCTCCGCCACACAACCTGGCTTCACTCCACCTTAATTAAGCAAGACCCCTCTCTGTTTCATCTGTGTCATTTCCTGCCTCAAACTTCAATCCTCATTTCTCTTTTCTACAGCTAAATCCCACTACTTCTCACAATGTTGGGGGGGAGGGGAGGGCAGAAAGATGATTAGGAGGCTGTACTGTATCTTGATATTCTCTGACTTCAATGCAACTAAAAATATGAATAGACAGCCCAAAAAAATGTGCTGGAAAAATTAAGGCATGAGACTAGCCAAAGATTTCAGACTTCCCAGAAGCTTTGCCTAGCGGTTATTAACCTGAGGTCCATGAACTTGATTTTTAAAAATTTTTGTAATTATATTTCAATCGAATTGGTTTCCTTTGAGATCCTATATAGTTTATTCAATGCATTTTAAAATGTTATTCTGACAGAGTCTGCAGGCTATGCCAGACTGCAAAAGGGATCCATGACGCAACACAAAAAGGCTAAGAACGCCTATAAGGGGGAAATGGAAGCAAAATGGTGGAGTAAATAAAGGCAGGGATTTGCCTGAGCTCTCCCCCAAACTCCTTCAAATATCTTTAAATAATGACTCTAAACAAATTCTAGAGCAGCGGAATCCACAAAAAGATGGAGCAAAACAATTTTCCAGCCCAAGACAACTTAGAAGATCACAGAAAAGGTCTATTGCACCCAAGTAAGAGAGGAACACAGTCCAACACAGAACCAGCCCCAGTAAAATGAGGAGCAGGCCTTGGGGAAGACTGAATCAGAGGCAACACCGGCAGTTTCCCAACCTCACAGCCCGCAGATGGGAAGGGGATTGGACAATGGGTCAAAAGGGATCCCTTTGCTGGCACCAGGGGTAGGAATCAATTGCATTGCCTGTACTTAGATACCAGACACAGTCCTGGCTCTTAGTTTCAGTGCATGGTGGAACACTAGCACAGCAGAGCTTGCAGAGCTGCAAGCTGCTGGAGATCAAGCACCCTGGTCACAGATTCAGGGCAGAAAAGAGTGTTTGTGGTAATTTACAAAGCAGAGCACAGTAAAGGAGAGTAGTAAACACACCTCTCCCCACATCGTACCACTTTAGAAAAGAAAAACAAACTTACAGGAACACAGAATTACCTCTGAAAACAACTGGAAGCTGAGCCCCATTTTAGCATAGATTTAAAGTTCAAGAAATAGGCTGGAAAAGCAGTAAACAACAGAAAAGAATTTTGACCACGAAAAACTACTATGATGACAAGTAAGACCAAAACACACACTCAGAAGAAGACAACAAAGTCAAAATTCCTACATCCAAAGCCTCAAAGAAAAATGTGAATTGGTCCTCAGGCCATGGAAAAGTTTAAAAAGGATTTTTAAAATGAAGTAAGAGAAGCAGAGGAAAATTTGGGAAGAGAAATGAGAGTGATGCAAGAAAATCATGAAAAAAGAGTCAACATCTTGGTAAAGGAGGCACAAAAAAATACTGAAGAAAATAACACCTTTAAAAATAGAATAAGGGGCAGCGAGGTGGCGCAGTGGATAGAGCACTGGCCCTGGAGTCAGGAGGACCTGAGTTCAAATCCAGCCTCAGACACATAACACTTAACTAGCTGTGTGACCCTGGGCAAGTCACTTAACCCCATTGCCTAGCAAAAAAACAAAAAAACAAAAACAAAACAAAAAAATAAAATAGCCCACATGGTAAAAGAGGCATAAAAATGCAAAGAAGAGAAAAATGCCTTGAAAAGCAGAATTGGCCAAATGGGAAAAAGATATATGAAAATTCACTGAAGAGAAGTCCTTTAATAAAAGTAGAATCAGCCAAATTGAAAGGGAGGTACTAATGCTAACTGAAGAAAACAATTTGTTAAAAATTAAAATTGGGCAAGTGGAAGCTAAGGACTCTATGAGACATCAAGAATCAGTCAAAAAAATAAAATTAAGAGATGAGAAAGAAGAATATACTGGGAGAAGGTGAAAAGAAGAGGTAGAATGGGATAAATTATTTGACATGAAAGAGGCCAGAAAGGGTGAAAGAAATTTTACAGTGGAGATGAAAATGGGAGAAGTGGGAAGGGGAACCCATGAACCTTACTCTCATGAGAATTGGCTCAAAGATGGAATAATAAACACACTCAGTGGGTGTAGAAATCTGTCTTACCACATAGGAAAGTAGGAAGGAAAGGGGATAAGGATAGAGGGGGAGCTGATAGAAGGTAGGGAAGTTTGGGGGAAGTAAAATTTAGAAGCAAAAATTTAGAAGCAAAACACTTTTGAGAATGGACAGGATAAAAGGAGAGAGAGCAAGAGAGAGACAGAGAGAGAGAGAGAGAGACAGACAGACAGACAGAGAAAGAATAGGATAAACAGGAGGAAACAGGATGGAGGGAAATACATAGTTGGTAATCATTACTGTGGAAAAAAAAATTTACTGTGAGTTTCTCTGATAAAGGCTTCATTTCTCAAACATATAAAAAACAGTCAAATTATTAGAAATAAGAGCCATTCTTTAATTGACAAATGGTCAAAGGATATGAGCAGGCAGTTTTCAGACAAAGTAAGCAAAGTAACCAAAGCTATCTATAGTCATATAAAAATGCTCTATATCACTATTGAGAAAGAAATGCAAATTAAAACAACTCTGAGCTACTACCTCACACCTGTCAGATTGGCTAATATGATAGAAAAGGAAAATGACAAATATTGGAGGGGATGTGGGGAAAATTAAAACACTAATATACTATTGGTAAAGCTTTATATTGATTCAATCATTCTGGAGGGCAATTTGGAACTGCATCCAAAAGGCTATAAAACCATGCATACTCTTTTTTATTTTTTGGCTAGGCAATGGGATTAAGTGACTTGCCCAGGGTCACACAGTTAGTAAGTATCAAGTGCCTGAGGCTGGATTTGAACTCAGGTATTCCTGACTCCAAGACTAGTGTTCTATCTACTGCACCACCTAGCTGCCCCCCATGCATACTCTTTTACCAAGCAACACCACTTCTAGGTATTTGTCCCAAAGAGATAAAAAAAACAAACAAGAAAAGGACCTATGTGTACAAAAATATTTATAGCAGCTGTTTTAGTGGGAGCAAAGAATTGGAAATTGAAGGGACAGTTGAGGAATGGCTGAACAAGTTGTATGTGATTGTTATGGAATACTCTCATGCTTTAAGAAATGACAAGCAGGCTGCTCTCAGAAAAACATGACTTATTTGAACTAATGCAAAGTGAAATGAGCAGAACCAGGAGAACACTGTACACAGTAACAGCAATATTGTATGATGATCCACTATGAATAACTTAGCTATTCTCTGCAATACAACGATCTACAATGTAGAACTTATGATGAAAGGTGCTGTACATTTCCAGAGAAAGGAAGATACTTTTTCTTTACTTTATTTATTTTTCTTAGATTTTTTTGGTCTGTTTTCTTTCACAGAATGACTTACGTGGAAATGTATTTTGCATGACTGCACTTGTATAACCTCTGTCAAATTGCTTGCCTTTTCAATGAGGGGGAAAGGAGGGAATTTGGAACTCAAAATTTGAAAAAAAAAAGAATGTTAAAATTATCTTTATATATTTGGGAAAATAAAATAATAAATAAACTTTAAAAAGGAATTCCTATAAGGTCATGAATTCTTTCTTGAGGAAAGAAACAGAAGACACCAGACTTGAGGAGGGGGAGGGCTCCAAATGATATTGATTGTCTTTTTTACATATAGGAAACAACTCATTACTGATGTATATGTCTATAGCTAGACTACAAATTTGTTAGGGCAATGATTAAAATTAATACACAATCATACAAAGGAATAAAAAATGAAATCAAGGTATGTCATTACATTAATATAACTTAAACCTGAGTATTTAAATAGCTATTGATGCTTGTGGAAAATGCAGGAAGAAGCACTGACACTAAATGCAAAACATTTTTATGCAGTTTAGCAGAGATAAATCATTTGCCAAAAGGAGACCAAAACATCTTAAAAATTGTTTTGACCAGCAACAGACAGTTTGCTAAGCTGAGACAAAGTAGCCAAACGTAACCCTACTCAGAATATAGATATGCTTATAAAACCATATGGGAAAGGATGGTGGAAGATTATGAGCATCATCACCTCATAAAGCAGTAACAAGCAATGGAAAGAAAGACATGTTTAAAGAAAGTTTGTCACAGATTCATAGAATTTCCAGGCTGGAAGGGACCTCACTGGCTATTTAGTTCCACCCGTGTCTAAAAAAAACCCAACAAACAAACAAGAAACTGCCCTACAACATACCTAGCAACTAGTCATTTGGCCTTTGCTATACAACCTCTAACAAAGGGAAAACTGGTCTTTCCCAGGAATGTGGAGAATTCTTCTGTTGACTAGCTCGAAGTGCTAGCAATTTTTTTACGGGCATTATGTTTAAATTTGCCACTTTGTTCTTTACATCCATTGTGTCTGGTTTTGTCCTCTGGGGTTAAACTGAAAAAAAAAATCTAATTAGTTTAATTACCTGAAGACAGCTATCATGCACCACTTGAGCTTCTTTTATTTAGACTAAATATCACCAATTCCTTCAAATTATCATCATGTGGTATGAATTCAAGTCCCCTTATTATCTTGATTGTCCTTCTCGGAATGCTTTCAAACTTATCGTTATCTTTCCTGAGAGATCCAAATAAGTAAAGCCATCCTAAAGGCACTTAAGTGTGAAACTGAACAAGATGAACAGGCAAACAATGAAAAAAATTAGTAAGATTTTTACAGAGAATTCTTTCCTCTACCAAGGACTCATCAACTCATTTGGATTCTAGCATAACAGTCTTATATGTACCACCCAAGGAAATGAAAATGTCACTGAAGAAAATAAAGACAGGAAAAGTGGCTGGACTAGTCCAATATACACAGAAAAGATGTCCTGAAAGCAACACTATTTTGAGGTTGTTGAGGAAATGATTCTCAAGGCATTTTGAGGCAGAACTAAGATGGATGGTGTAAAAGTAGAGAGAGGCAAATTTAGGATTGATATAAAGAAACACTTACTTGAAAAATGAGAGTTGTCTGAAAATGAGATGAGTTACCTCAGGATGTATTAAGACCTTTCTTCCTCCCACCTTCTAGAGCTTTCAAAAAGAGTTTGACAGGGGCAGCTAGGTGGCACAGTGGATAGAGCGCCGGCCCTGAAGTCAGGAGGACCTGAGTTCAAATCTGACCTCAGACCAAACACTTGACACTTACTAGCTGTGTGACCCTGGGCAAGACACTTAACCCCAATTGCCTAAAAAAAAAAAAAGGTTTGACAGCCACTTGGTAGGGATGTTATAGAAAGGATTCTTGGTCAGGTTTGGGTTGGACTAAATGACCTCTGAGGTCCCTTCCATCTCTGAGATTCTGTGCTCTGTATCTCCCCTGGTTATCTATACACAATAGTGGCTTAATAAGTCTTTGTTGAATTGGTTATTTATAGATTCCACATAACTTCAAGCACTATGAACATACTCTGAAATTACTATACGATGTGTTTATGTTGCACACTTAATAAGCTAAAAACCTTCTTCCTCAGAATAACTGGCTTATTAGGAAATTTAATCAATGGCTTTCCACTTATTGCTGGTAGAAAATGAAGCTCCATAAACAAGTCTTCATTTTTCTTCTTTCAGATTTTGGAAACTGCTTATAATAAGTGGATATACTAATCCTTTTACTTGTCAGGGATTTCTAAGGATAATTTCCCAAGGGGAGAAAATAGCATAAAAAACTTCGTAGGTTATTATCCCCTTACTGTGGTCCAATGGTGAGAAGAGGGTTGATAGTTTCTCTAGTCTCAGATGAGGAATTCCTTGCTTTACCAACTAAAAGACCATGCCAAATGAAGGCAGCAGTTTCTCTTTCATTCAGCTATCTGATCTGGCTTGAGATCCTCGTCATCCTCTTTCTATAAATCACTTCAGTGAGATGGCCCCATGATGAAATGTATAGAATCTAATGATGACCCCTAGACCACCTTGTGCATATTAAACAGACATGTTTATGAGAGTATTTTCATACATTTTACATCTAAGTAGGTATTACTTTCTTTCAACGACCTCCTTGCACGCTCAGTCTTAGTTGACATGGATCTCTATCTTTGCAAGCTTAGTGGAAAGCCAGAGAAGACATCATTGATTACTATTATTTAGATTTATTTTCATGAACTTTCAGGGAACATGGTACCCAAGTTAGTAAACCTTTGAACTAAGATAGCAATTCTTGGTTTGGATCTGAGGCCTCCCTTCTATTCATGCCATTTCTGTTTACAGTAAGAGGTAAATAAGTGCTAATCAAAGATAATGTGGTGTAGTGGCTAGAGAGCCAACCTCAAAGTCAGGATGACCTTAGTTCAAATTCCACTTCTAATGTATGTGACCCCGAGAAAGTTGCTTGACTATTCAATGATCCAGGCAACTCTCTAAACTGTAAGTTTCATAATTGCTTGATTTGTATTTATAGAATAGGATTTACTCCTGAGCATTTTGCTACACTGACAAATAGTTAGGTGGTATAGTGGAGAGAGCACGAGACTGGAAATCAAGAAAACTGGAGTTCAAATCCAGCCTCCGATACTTACTAGCTGTCTGACCCCGTGGAAATCACTTAATCTCTTTGTGCCTCAGTTTACTCATTTATAAAATGGAAGTAATAATAGCACCTATCTCTCAAGGTTGCTGTGAGGAAAAGTGAGATAATAAAAGCATTTTACAACCTTTAAAGTGCTATATAAATACAACACCAACAATAGTAATAATTATTATTATATCACAGGTCTGGGTCAAAAAATGTTAATCATTTTAAAAACATGAATAAGACAGAATGGACAGTCTTGACGGTCGTAAAGTTCTGGTGAGAGTGGCTATCTCTATTCTCAAGCTAAGAGTTGCCTTTCCCTAGAACACACAGATTTATATCATTTTCTCTGAGTTCACTAGCCAATGGAATATTTTTGTAACATGTTGAGCAACTTTGCTTATACAAGTTAGCACAGCCAAAAGTCGGGAGTCTTGTGTTGATCCCAGTATGCCGTTGGTGAGCTTCACAGCAGGCAAAAACAGCTCAAAACAGGGAATATCTCACTCATTGCTACGGATTCCCTTCCTTGCATATTGCTCTGCTTCCCTTGTTTTCATGCACTCATATACGAACACTATTCATTTTTAACAGCTTTGCCACTACAATATTCACTGTTAAAACAGAACAGTTGTCAAAAATACTTGGAACTCTCTAGCTACCATATTGGAAACACTGTGGAGTAGAGCAGAAAGTGTTTCCTTAATTCCATAATTGGCAGGAAAAAAAAACCAAAACCTTAACTTCAATAAATTAGGTATCAGTGATCTTATCTTTAGAGGAGTTCCTCCCAATTATTCACTTAGGAAAAAATGGTATGAATATATAAATATCCACATCCATGGACAGAATTTTCTTTTTTCCTCCTTTCTTGATTAAAACCTCAAACTTCAACTAGTAATGTTCAGATTGAAGAAACAGAGGCTGACCTCCTTTTGAACCACCCTGGGCTTTCCTTAATCAAACATACTGCTGACAGATATGAAGCTTGGCAAGGTGGAAATCCTCAGCTCCTTCCGCTGCCAAGGCATGCTGGGTGCCCCAGTTCAATTCTGCAAAAGCTTATTCTCCCTCAGAGGAGGAAAGGGCTCAGAAGCAGAACTGGCTGATTACTTTGTATAGATAAAGGTACCAACAAGATTTACAAGTTACAAGAGTAACTTAAATAAATAATTTAACTGCCCCCCCCAATATATGTCAAAAACATTTCAATTACTTGAACATTAAGTAGACTAGCAATAATTATAATTTTACAAATAAGCAAATGGAATTGATTTGTTTTCCCCAAGTATGTTTTTCTATTTAATATTTACAGGTTAAAAAAAAGTTTCATCATCACACTTAAAGATGTGAAAAATACACTAACAGGCAATAGATTAAAGAATCAGCAAAGAATTTTGGAGGGTAGTCAACACCAATACAACATTAAAGAAGTGGTACTTGTGCTATGCAATGTGAGCAGAACTAGTAAGGATTGTTTTGGGGGGGGTTGGTAAATTTTTGTTGACATGTTTTGTTTTTTGTATCATCAGAATTTCTTCAAGTATCCTTTCCTCTCCTACCAGAGAGATATCTCATATAACAAGATTTTTTAAGAAAAAGAAGAAAAAAACTGATCAATACATTGCAAAAATCTGAAAACACGTGTGTTATACCACACCAATAGACCTCCGACCTTTGCAAAAGAGTGTTGTGAGGAGATCTGCTCATTTCTCTTCTTTGGGGCCATGTTTGTTCTTGGTAAGTTTGTAAAGTTCACTTTTGATGGTTTTGTGGTTTTCTTTTAATTTACATTACTGTAGCCATTGTGTATATTGAGTTTGCCTGTTTTGGTTCTGTCTACTCCAGTTTGCATCAGATGGATCTTTCTATATTTCTTTGTATTTGTCATATTTGTAATTTCTTCCAGCACAGTTATATTTCTTTATATCTGTGTACCACAATTTGTTTAGCCTTTCCCCAATAGAAGGGCATCTACTTTTTTCTAATTCTTTGCTGTCACAAAAAACGCTCCAAAACCAAAAAAAGCTGCTATAAATATTTTTGTGTATATAGAAACTTCCTTCTTATTAATGACCTCTTCGGGGGTATCAACATTTTACTCACTATATTTGTATTATTCCAAATTGTTTTTCAAGTGGCCACTGATTTATAGCTCCACCAACAATACGCTATTGTTCCTCTCCTTCCACTAAACCTCCAACATTGATCATCTTAATCTTTTGTCATCATTGCCTATTTGCAGGGTTGAAGGGAAATGTCAGGGCTGTTTTGATTTGCATTTCTTGTATTATTTGTGATTTGGAGCATTCTTCCAAAATGTTGTTCATAGTTCATAATTTTTCTTTTGAGAACTATTTGTCTATTTTCTTTGACTATGTAAGTGAAAGTTTTAATGACCCATATTACACGTGTTAATAAAACCAAATTTATCCCAGTTGGGGTAGGGTATCTGAAATTACACACACACACACACACACACCACACACACATGCATTCATACAAGTTAAGTGAGTGTTAAGGAGTTGACCTGTGAGTCATTGATATTATATATTATTTCATTAATAATGTCTTTTCTGTAAATATATGTGTATATACATATATATTTATGCATACATACATACACATACCCACATATATTCCCTTACCTTCCCACCCCTAGATAGAGATTATTTTTGATTTAGGGGAATCCACTTGTAGTAGGTAGATTTGGTTGATGTTAGCGCTTGGACATCTTAGGGATCTGTAAGTTCTACTCTGATCTAGAGTGTTAATTTTCTAGCACAATTTAGTCACCACCTGCAGCTTTCTCATTAGATTATGTAGAATAGCTATGAGTTTGCTCTCTATCCTTAAAAAAATAAAACTCTCACTGGATCCTACCATCTCTGCTATCATCTAATATCTTTTTTCCCTTTCATAGTGGAAAGAGTACTTGGTTGGAAATCAGAAGAGACCTGGATTCAAGTCTTGCCTCTGATAATAGCTATATGACTACAAGACATCACTTAACCTCAATTAATTTCAGTTTTCTTACTTGTAAAATGGGGATTAATAATCTCTATACTACCAATCTCATATGGTTCTGATGTATGTAAAGTACTTTGAAAACTTGGAAGCACTATATAAATGTTAGCTATTATTACATACAGAAAAATAAATATGACAATAGAAATGACCTAATGTGCTATGTCATTTTATCTTCTCTAATGCATTGTAATGACCAGACTTTAAAATAGAATTTCTCAGTTTGATTTTTTTTTGGCCACAATTCAAGCGGTTTTTTTCCCCCTAAGGTGACATTTTATCTCTAATTACATGTGTTTTCTTGAATACCAATAGTGAAGAAATGTTGCCACTTCACTGATGAAGAGTATATCATGAAACTGAAAAAGCTGGATTTCTCCATTAGCTTTTAAGGCATTGTTGTAAAAGCAATCAAATTAGCTATGATAGCTGCCATAAGGAATGATTTACAAATGGGCTCTTTTCTGAAAACTCAGCAGCAGACTAAGGACTCTGCCTTAGCCAAATTTAGGAACAGGGATAAATAGACTCTAATTTCTTTTTAATTTTTAACTAATGGATCATTTCCTACAGGCAAGCACACAGAAGTTGATGCTGGCAAAACGATGAGTCTATTTTTATGGAAATAAGTTCATTACTACTAATTTTTGATGGATGAGATTCATTAATTTTTGGAAAATATTGATTGGGGGGGAAGGAGAAACAAACAAGAAATAGGAATCTGTAAATACTATCCTGTGGCTTAGTGATGGAACAGAAATGGAGGAATTACCACACAAGGAATTAAAACTAAATCTCATGAGCCTTATCCCAAGAAAAGGAATATCCAGGTTCATGAGCTGCAGGCTATAAGGCTGTATAGGAAAGATTTTTGTATTAAATTTAAGGAATTTATGAAAATACAGTGTTTTAATTTGAAAAATCTATATTATTACCTATTAAAAAAAAAGAAGACAGGGCTCTCCCACAATTTCTAATCTTACTATTTTGGCTTTTATTTTTTTGACCCTTGTGAAGATGCCTACAAAGAGATGTCACCAGACAAAGGCCCAAAGATTGCAAGATGTATGAATTTTTAAGTCACAAATATATAAATTCAGAATACACTAAATTAATGTGTAGAGTGAAAGATAAGTATGAATGTGTAAAATTGGAACTGATAGACAAAGAAATGAGGATAATATATCTTGATGAGATATATTGTTAACTTATAGTTTTACTGCTTTTTAAAATCATTCTATTCTTGTCACTATTAGAGGTAGTGTGGTACAATGGAAAAAAATATTGTACTTATCACAAAATTCAGGTTTAAATCCTTGTTCTACTATGTATTGGCTGTGTGACGCTAGGTAAGTCACAACCTCTCTGGGTCTCATTGCCCCATCCCCTATAAAATGTAGGGGTTGGACTGATTAGCTATGAGATCTTTTCTAGTCTGAGACCTGGGATCCTTTGTACAAGAATATACATTAGTATATTGATGAGTTCAAATACAGTGACAATGTTAGTTAAAGGAAATAATAATAAGGAAGAAAATATGTACAGACATCAGAAAATAATAAAACATTTAGCAAGAACTGAAAGTGGGGGCTCAGTACTACAAAAAGTATGAAAAAAATCATATCCTTAAAAAGCACAGAAAGTGAAGAAAAGGGCCAAAATTACAAGATCATCCCCTTCCTTCTCTAAGTTTATATGCTTAAAGAAATAAGTGGGGGCAGCTAGATGGCACAGTAGATAGAGTTCTGGCTGTGAAGTCAGGAGGACTTGAGTTCAAATCCAGCCTCACACACTTGACACTTAATAGCTGTATGACCTTGGGCAAGTCACTTAACCCCAATTGTCTCACACACACACAAAAAAAAGAAGTGATGGTAAATTCTACCCGACATCTGAGAAATGTGAATAGAGAGGTTTAGTTTACTTGAGTACAAAACCTTCATCAGTAATTGTTTCTTTTTTTTCCTACTAAGAAAACAAAGGATATATTTGTAAATGAGTTTTCTCATTACAAAAAACAGAGGGAGTTATTCTTTGATTAGCCATACCTGTGGACTAATCAGGTATCAGATTTTTGGGAAAAATCTAGCCTAATCCACATTGGGAAGGGGGAAGGAGATAATTTTGGTAAATGTTAGTCTTATCATGAATCCCTTGAGTTCTGTTTGCCTAGACGTTTCATGGCATCTCTCATAACATTACTAGTTCTGTGTGTGTCTGGGGGTGGGGGTGGGGGAATGTATTATTTAACATGAATGCCAGCTATGCAAAATAAAAAAGTAGTAAGAAAATTTCTATACATCCAGGGGGTATACCATAAAGGTAGAGTAGGTTAGTTTAACTCCTTAAGGTTATTGGAGAGATCTTCAGTGCCCTCCTATAAAACAACTTAAAAAGATTTGCCAGTATTTCAATTTTTAAAAGAAAAAAAGTTTTTTAAATCAGCAAAAAGTATTGAAATCTTATAAATAATTTACTTTATATATTACTTTAGGAGCAAAGTTGGAAAAGTGTGTTTTATAGTTTATAATAGTACAATGCAAATCCAAACTAAATTTCAAATACCTGACACACAACAGATCATTATATGACTGAATTTTACCAATTATGAGAATCACTGGTTAATAATAATAAAAACAATGGTGATAATGATAGCTAGCGTTCACCCAGTACTTTAAGGTTTGCAAAGTAATTTATATGTGAGACCTCATTTGATCCTAGTTAGTGAGATGGGTGAGGGTGAGGTGGCATTAAGTCAGCCAATAAGAATTTTTTAAGCTCCTACTATGTTCCAGGCATTGTATTAAGTGCTGAGGATATACATATACATAAGTGTGAGTGTGTGTGTGTGTGTGTGTGTGTGTGTACACGCTAAAACACAGTCCCTATCTTCAAACAGCTCATATTCATCTAGGAGACAAAATATGCAAACAACCATGTAATGCAAGATGCAAACAGAATAGATAGAAAGCAATCTTGGAGGTAGGCCAGTAGCAGTGGTAAGAGTAGGGGAGTGACTAGGAAAAGCCTCCTTTAGAATGTGGATTTAAACTGTGTCTGGAACTTTTGGCAAGCAGACCAACCATAAGGCTGTTGCAATAGTCCAGGCATGAGGTGATAAAGTCTTGTACCAGTTTGGTAGCTAGATATGTGAATGAAAGGAAATGGACCTGTGTAAAAGGTTTAAAGATAGAAACAAGATTTGGCAACAGACTTAATATATGGAGTGAGTATAAGAGAGCAGGGATGATACCGAGGTGGTAAGCCTGAGTGACTAGGAGGATGGAGGTGAACTCACTAGTAATAAGGGAGTGGAGGGGGGGTGGAGCCAAGACGGCACAGAAAAGCCAGGAAGTTGACTGAGCTCTCCCCGCTTTCCTTTAGAAACATTAAATCAAGCCTCTCAAAGAATTCTGGAGCAA
The DNA here is from genome assembly GCF_003287225.1 of Phascolarctos cinereus. Taxonomy (NCBI): domain Eukaryota; kingdom Metazoa; phylum Chordata; class Mammalia; order Diprotodontia; family Phascolarctidae; genus Phascolarctos; species Phascolarctos cinereus. The sequence continues at coordinate 99,910,689 of NW_027555958.1, read as the reverse complement.
CAGAATCCACAAAGAGACCAAGTGAAACGATTTTCCAACCCAAGATAACTTAAAAGGACTTTAGGAAAGGTCTGTCTCACTTGGGCAAAAGTGGAGCGCAGCCTAGCAAAGGCAGTGCCCAGACAAGCCAGCAGGAAGCTCTTAGCCACAGATCAGCAACCACTGCCCTGCGGTCTGGACTCCACAGCAGGCCAGCTGTGAAGCCTCCAGCCCCCGTGCTGCAGGCAAACTGCCATTCCCAGAACCCAGGGCACAGGAGGCACAATCAGGCAAGGCCACTACAGCACAGTGGGCAAGCCGCCAGCCCCAGAAGCCCTGGTACAGAAAGCCGGTAACCAGGCCCCTTATCCCCAGCCCCCAACACAAGAAGCTTGGGACACTGCCCCCGGTACCCCAGGAGCAGAGCCCTGACCACGGAAGGTTACTATGGCAATAGGGAATATCAAAACACAAATTCAGAAGAGGACAACAATGTCAAAATGCCCATATGTGATGCCTCAAAGGGGAATATGAATTGATCACAAGCTCAAAAAGTCCTCTTAGAAAAGCTCAAAAAGGATTTTAAAGATCAAGAGGTGGAAGAAAAATTAGGAAAGGAAATGAGTTATGCAAGAAAATTATGAAAAAGAGTTAACATCTTGCAAAAGGAAGCGCAAAAATTGGCTGAAGGAAACAACTCCTTAAAAAATAAAATTAGCCAAATGGTAAAAAAAAACTCTACTGAAGAAAACAACTCCTTTAAAAGTAGAATTGGCCAAATGGAATAGGAGGTACAAAAGTTAACTGAAGAAAATAATTCCTTAAAAATTAGGATTGGGAAAGTGGATGCTAATGACTCCATGAGTCATCGAGAATTAGTCCAACAAAATCAAAAGAATGAAAAAAATAGAAGAAAATGTAAAATTTGGAAAAAGAACTGACCTAAAAAATAGATCCAGGAGAGATAATTTACAAATTACTGGACTACTGAAAGCCATGATTAAAAAAAAAAAGAGTCTGGACAGCATCTTTCAAGAAATTATAAAGGAAAACTGCCCTGATATCCTAGAACCAGAGAGTAAAATAGGCATTGAAAAAATTTCCCGATCACCTCCTGAAAGAGATCCCAAAATGAAAATGCCAAGGAGTATTATAGCCAAATTCCAGAATCATCAGGTCAAGGAGAAAATATTGCAAGATGCCAGAAAGAAACAATTCAAATATCAAGGAGCCACAGTCAGGATTACACAGGACTTAGCAGCTTCTATGTTAAAGGATCAGAGGGCTTAGAACATGATATTCCAGAAGGCAAAGAAACTTGGATTACAACCAAGAATCAACTACCCAGCAAAATTGAGCATAATCTTCCCAGGGAAAATATAGTCATTCAATGAAATACGAGACTTTCAATCATTTCTGATGAAAAGACCAGAACTGAACAGAAAATTCAATCTTCAAATACAAAATTCAAGAGAAGCATGAAAAGGTGAACAGAATAGGAAAAAAAACCACCATGGTATTCAATAAGGTTAAACTGCTTACATCCCTAGATGGGAAGGTGATACTTGTAACTTTTAAGAACTGTATCCCTATTAGGGCAGTTAAAAGGAGTATACTTAGACAGAGGGTATGAGTATAAGTTGATTATGATGTAATGGTAAAAAAAAGGTTAATTAAGGGGTAAAAAAAGATTGTACTGGGAGAAGAGGAAGAGGGAGGCACAATGGGGTAAATTATATCACATGAACACCTATTACAGTAAAGGGAAAGAAGGGATGGGGTGAGCATTGTTTGAATTTTACTCTCATTGGACTTGGCTCAAAAAGGGAATAACATACACACTCATTTGGGTAAAGAAATCTATCTTACCCTATAGAGAAATAGGAGGGGAAGGGGAAAATAAAAGGAAGTGGTTGATAAAAGGGAGGGAAGATCTAGGGAAGTGGTGGTCAAAAGGAAAACACTGGTAAGGAGGGATAGGGTGAAAGGAGAGAGTGAGAAAAGAATAAACATGGGGAAAATAGGATGGAGAGAAATATAGGTACTAATCATAACTGTGAATGTGAATGAGATGAACTCTCTCATAAAACAGAAGTAAATAGAAGAGTATGTTAACAACCAAAATCCTACAATATGTTATTTACAAAAAACACATTTGAAGCAGAGAGAAACAGAGCAAAGGTAAAAGGCTGGAGAAGAACATGTTGGCTTCAGCTGAAGTGAAAAAAAAAAGCAGGGGTAGCAATCTTGATCTCAGACAAAGCAAAAGCAAAAAAAAGACCTAATTAAAAGAGACAAAGAAGGAAACTATATCTTCTAAAAGGTACCACAGACAATGAAGTAATATCAATACTAAACATACATGCACCAAGTGGTATAGCATCCTAATTCTTTGAGGAGAAGTTAAGTGAGTTACAGAAATAAATAGACAGCAAAACTATACAAGCAGAGGACCTCAACTTGCCCCTCTCAGAACTAGATAAATCTAACCACAAAATAAACAAGAAAGAAATTAAGGAGGTGAATATAATTTTAGAAAAGTTAGATAGGACAGACTTCTGGAGAAAACTGAATGGGGATAGAAAGGAATATGCCTTTTTCTCAGCAGTGCATGGTACCTATACAAAAACTGACCATTAGGGCATAAAATCTTCACAATTAAATGCAGAAAAGCAGAAATATTAAATATGTCCTTTCAGATCATGCTGCAATAAAAATTATATGTAGTAAAGGGCCATGGAAAGATAGACTGAAGATTAATTAGAAATAATCTAATCCTAAAGAATGAGTAAATCAAACATCAAACCATAGAAACAATCAATAATTTCATCAAAGAGAATAACAATAGTGAGACAACATACCAGAACTTGTGGGATGCAGTAAAAGCAGTTCTCAGGGGAAGTTTTATATGTCTAAATGCTTACATAAATAAAATAAGAGATCAATGAATTGAGCATGCAATTAAAAAACCTAGAAAAAGAAGAAATTTGAAATCCCTAATTAAACACCAAGTTAGAAATTCTGAAACTCAAAGGAGAGACTAATAAATTTAAAGTAAGAAAACTATTGAACTAATAAATAAAAACAAGAGCTAAAACTAAAACCAAAACCAAATTACCAGTGTCAAAAATGAAAAGGGTGAATTTACCACCAATGAAGAAGAAATTAAAGCAACAATTAGGAGCTATTTTGCCCAACTGTATGCCAATAAATCTGACAATCTAAGTGAAATGATGAATATTTACAAATATATAAATTGCCCAGTTTAACAGAAGAGGAAATAAAATGCTTTAAAAAACTTCATTTTAGAAAAAAGAAATTGAACAAGCCACCAATGAACTCCCTAAGAAAAAATCTCCAGGGTTAGATGGATTTACAAATGAATTCTACCAAACATTTAAAGAGCAATTTATTCTAATACTATATAAAGTATTTGGAAAAACAGGTGAAGAAGGAGTCCTATCAGATTCCTTTTCTAACACAAATATGGCGCTGATACCTAAACCAGGAAAAGCCAAAACAGAGAATTTATGGGATTTATACCAGAAATGCAGGGCTGGTTCAATATTAGCAAAACTATTAACATAATTCATCATATCAATAACAAAACCAAGATAAATCATATGATTATCTCAATAGGTGCAGAAATAGCTTTTGACTAAATATAATGCCCATTCTATTAAAAACACTAGAGAGCATTGGAATAAATGGAGCTTTCCTTAAAATGATAGGTAGTATCTATCGAAAACCATCAGCAAACATCATCTATAATGAGGATAAGCTAGAAGCCTTCCTAATAAGATCAAGAATAAAATAAGGATGCCCATTGTCACACCATTATTCAATATTATAGTAGAAAGTTTAGCTTTAGCAATAAGAGAAGAAAAAATGGAGGGGAAAAATTGAAGGAATTAGAATAGGCAATGAGGAGACAAAACTATCACTCTTTGCAGATGATATGATGGTATACTTAGAGAATCCTAGAGAATCCACTAAAAAACTTCTTTAAAGAGCTAACAACTTTAGCAAATTCACAGGATATAAAACAAACCCACACAAATCATCTACATTTCTATATATTACCAAGAAAGCTCAGCAAGAAGAGATAGAAAGAGAAATTCTATTTAAAGTAACTGTAGACAATATAAAATATTTGGAAGTCTAGTTGCCAGGACAAACCCGGGAACACAATTACCAAACACTTTTCACACAAATAAAGTCAGATCTAAACAATTAGAAAAATATCAATTACTTATGGGTAGGATGAGCTAATATGATAAAAATGACAATTCTGCTTAAATTAATTTACTTATTTAGTGCCATACCAATCAAACTACCAAAAATTATTTTATAGAGCTAGAAAAAATAATAACAAAATTCACCTGGAAGAACAAAAGGTCAAGAATATTGAGGGAATTAATGAAAAAAAGTGCAAATGAAGATGGCCTATCTATATAAGATCTAAAACTATATTTTAAAGCAGCAATCATCAGAACTCTTTGGTACTTGCTAAGAAATAGAGGGTGGATCAGTGGAAAAGATTAGATACACAAGACACAGTAGTAAATGACTATAGTAATCTACTGTTTGATAACCCAAAGACTCCAGCTTCTGGGATAAGAACTCACTATTTGACTAAAAAAACTGCTAGGAAAACTGGAATAGTATGACAGAAACAAGGCATAGTCCAACATCACACACCATATACCAAGATAGGATCAAAATGGGTACATAATTCAAACATAAAATGTGATACCATAAGCAAATTAGAAGAGCAAGGAATAGTTTACCTGTAAGATCTATTGAGAAGGAAGAATTTATGACCAAATAAAAAATAAAGAACATTAGGAAATATAAGATGGATAATTCTGATTATATTAAATTAAAACAGTTTTGCACAAACAAAACCAATGCAGCCAAGATTAGAGGGAAAGCAAAAAGCTGGGAAACAATTTTTACAGCTAATGTTTCTGATAAAGGCCTCATTTATAAAAGATATAGAAGTGATTCAAATTTATAAGTACACAAGTCATTCCCGAATTGATAAATGGTTAAAGGATATGAAGAAGCAGTTTTTAGATGAAGAAATTAGAGGCTACCTATAGTCATATGAAAAATGCTCTAAATCACTATTGATTAGAAAAATGAAAATTAAAACACTTCACACCTATCAGATTGGCTAATATGACAGTAAAGGAAAATGATAAATGTTGGAAATGTCAAAAAATTGGAACACTAATGCATTGTTGGTGGAGTTATGAACTCATACAATCATTCTGGAGAGCAATTTGGAACTATGCCCAAAGGGCAATCAAATTGTGCATACCTTTTCATAAAAAAAATATTACTACTAGATCTGTACCCCAAAGAGATCATAAAAAAGAGAAAAGGACCTACATGTACAAAAATATTCATAGCAGCTCTTTTTGTGGTGACAAAGAATTGGAAATTGAAGGGATGCCTGTCAATTGAGGAATGGCTGAATAAACTGTGGCATATGAATGTAATGAATACTATGGTGCTATAAGAAATGATGATTATGGATAGACTTACATGAATTGATGCTGAGTGAAGTGAGCAGAACCAGGAGAACATTCTACCCAGTAACAGTAATGCTGTGTGATGTTCAACTATGATTAACTTACCTTTTCTCAGCAATGCGATGATCCAAGACAATTCCAAAAGACTCATGATAGAAAATGCCATCCACATCCACAGACAGAACTATGGACTCTGAATGCAAATCAAAGCTATTATTTTTACTTTTTTGATTTGTTTTTGTTTTGTGGCTTTTCCTTTTTGTTCTGTTTCTTCTTTAATAACATGACTAATGTGGAAATACATTTCCATGATTGCACATGTATAACCTATATTAGATCGCTTGCCGTATTGGGGAGGGTAGGAAGGGAGGAAGGGAGAAAAATTTGGAATTCAAAATCTTATAAAAGTGAATGTTGAAAACTATCTTTGCTTGTGATTGGAAAAAAAAATAAAATTCTATTTACAAAAAAAGGAGTAGGAAGAAGGGAGGGTTTGGGGTGAAAGATATGAATTCAGCTTTGGAAATACTGAGTTTAAGATATCTATAGGACATCCCATTAGAGATGTCCAAGAGGTATTTAGTAATTTGAGAAAGTAACTCAAGAAAGAGGTTGGGTTTAGAAATATGGATCTGGGAATCATAAACATAGGAAATGGATGGAGGAACCAATAGCAGATGGCTTTCTCAATGAATTAAGTCCTTAAGGAGATGAGATATATAAAGATATTTAGTAGAGATGGTAGGATCAGGTAAAGTTTCTTTGTTTTTGTTTTTTGAGGGGAAAATACACACACATACATGTTTATAGGCAGCAAAAAAAGAATCAATAAATAGTGAGAATTGTGTGAGGACAGTAATGACATTTTGTAATTAAGTAAAAGGAAGGAACTTGCAAGCATAATCATTTGCCTTCAGTTCCTGCCTCAGTTTATTCTCAAGGCTGAAATACACAATGCATATGCCAATGTACAACACCTGTGATGTGTGTATTGATATGCATTAGTGGATTTGTTGATACGCTGGTGTGTAATGCCTGAAAAAATAATGTGTTTTTACTTGAGACCTATATTTATATTGAATCATATTTCCTAGAATTATTGAGCCAGAAATGACTTAATCATCTAATCTGACTTTTACTTTACAAATAAAGAAAACTGTGTCTCAGAGAAGAGAAATCACTGGCTTAATTAATTAGGTAATTAATAAATGAAGACCAGTACCAGTACCCCTGGAATTCCTTTGAATTTCAGGCCAGTAATCTTTCTGTTGAAATCATCAGGCTAAAGCTGAGCAGGATGGATTTCATCAATGATGCTGTAACTGGCAGGTAATATTGTAGAAAGAAACAAATCACTATAAAATGGGAGATTAAGTGGCTTCATTGAAATTGTATATTTAGTCCTTTTCTTTAATTATATACTCACAAAAAAAGATTAAAGAAAAAGAAACAGCATGTGTATTTATTGACCAAGGAATAGGAAATAGAAATGAGAAAGATACATAATGAGAGGGTCATTGGGTTTTGAGGCATTTGTACATACACACACACACACACACACACACACACACACCAACTACTAAGTGGCTCTCAGTCTTGTGTAGAGACATCCTACTTCTACAGGGATGGTGACAATGATAGAAAATAGAGCAAAGGATGCTAAGAATCATACAGTTTTTGATCATTTACAGATATTACAAATACCAACAGTTACTACATAACCTTCCTTCAATGACTAACATTTTGATACACTGCTAGAAGAAGTGAAACACTCATAATGACATTCTTGCCATAACTCAGGGAATTTTACTTCACAATTTTGCCTTTTGAACCTACTACAGGAGGGAGTTGGAGCAAGACAGCAGATGCTGGGGCCTTTCTAACACAGAAACTGCTCTAGAAGACTGCAAATTCTCTTTATGACTAAGGATATATTTAAAAGTATATTGTTGTAATTTAAAGCCCCTTTTGGATCTCCAGATGCAGTTAAGATACGACTAGCATGGCAGGAGGGAGAGTTATGATAGCACATGAGGTTGAGCTAGTCCACAGAAAGTCCAGGAAATTAAGAGAGAAGATGCCATGATACAATGGGGCTATTGAACATAAACTAGGATGAATCCAGCTTAATGATCGGACTGGGTGAGCCAGAGCCTTGCATTTCCTTGCCTCTATGTCAGTTTTTTTTCTTTCAAAATTAAACTTCGTTTTTTCAATGAAAACCCATCTTGTTTCTCTCCAATCTCTCTCCCCACCACCAATCAGAAAGAAAGACGGGGTGGAGCCAAGACGGTGGAGTGAAAGCAGTGACTTGCTTGAGCTCTCCTCCAAACCCCTCCAAATACTCATAAAAAATGGCTCTAAACAAATTCTGAAGCAGCAGAACCCACAAAAAGACAGAGTGAAACAAATTTCCAGCCCAAGACAACCTGGATAATTGATCAGAAAGGTGTATCGCGCCGGGCTGGGGGCTCAGCGCAGCAAACCTGGAGCAGGCCTCAGAGGACTGAATCTCCCACAGCTGTGGAGGTTTCCAGACTCCTCAATCCAGGAATGCCAAAGACAACTTAGAAGGTCAGTGGGAAAAGTCTTGTTTCTTTCGGTGCTGAGACAGGAAGGTGGGGTTTCAGCGCCATTCCCCAAGAGCGTGGCCCTGACAGAGGGCAGCTGCTTCCCAAGTTCCAGCCCACAGACTGAGGGGGGAATCCAGCGGCTGATCAGAGAGGGACTGCAGGGATCTCTTTGCCAGTGCTGAGGCAGGAATCTCTTGCTTGGCCCGTGTTTGGATCTGGGTCACAGTTCTGGGCAGCGGTGCTGGGGTGAGGAGGAACGCTGGCGTGGTGGAGCTTGGAGTGGCTGTGGAGAGGAACCCTTCCTCACAGTTACAGGACAGAAAGGAATACCTGTGGTCACAGGACAGGTCCCTACAAGTATCTCTGAAAACAGCTGTACAAAACCCTGAAGCTTGGGACAGTACATTTTCCACATTGGAAGCAGACTCTTACCTTAATGAAGAGTTTAAAACTCAAGTAATTGGCTGGGATCATGAGCAAGCAGTGCAAAAAGAGTCAGACCATAGAATCTTACTTTGGTGAAAAAGATGATCAAAATATACAACCAGAAGAAGGCAACAAAGTCAAAGCTCCTACATCCAAAGCCTCCAAGAAAAATATGAATTAGTCCCAGGCCTTGGAAGAGCTCAAAAGAGATTTTGAGAAGCAAGCAAGGGAAGTAGAGGAAAAACTGAGAGTGATGCAAGAAAATCATGAAAAAACAAGTCAACAGCTTGCTGAAGAAAATGACACCTTAAAAAATAGCCTAACCCAAATGGCAAAAGAGGTCCAAAAAGCCAATGAGGAGAAAAATGCCCTAAAAAGCAAAATTGGCCAAATGGAAAAGGAAGTCCAAAAGCTTACTGAAGAAAATATATCCTTAAAAATTAGAATAGAGCAATTGGAAGATAGTGACTTTATGAGAAATCACGACACAGTAGAACAAATCCAAAAGAATGAAAAAATAGAAGAGAATGTGAAATATCTCATTGGAAAAACAACTGACCTGGAAAGTAGATCCAGGAGAGAGAATTTAAAAATTATTGGACTATCTGAAAGCCATGATCAAAAAAAGAGCCTGGACATCACTTTTCAAGAAATTATCAAGGAAAACTGCCCTGATATAGTAGAACCAGAGGGCAAAATAGAAATTGAAAGAATCCACAGATCTCCTCCTGAAAGAGATCCCCAAAGGAAAACTCCTAGGAATATTATAGCCAAATTCCAGAGTTCCCAGGTCAAGGAGAAAATATTACAAGCTGCCAAAAGGAAACAGTTCAAGTACTGTGGAAACACAATCAGGATAACACAAGATTTAGCAGCTTCTACATTAAAGGACCACAGGGCATGGAATATAATATTTCTGAGGGCAAAGGAGATAGGATTACAACCAAGAATCACCTACCCAGCAAAACTGAGTATAATCCTCCAGGGGAAAAAATGGTTATTCAGTGAAATAGAGGACTTTCAAGCATTCCTGATGAAAAGACCAGAGCTGAATAGAAAATTTGACTTTCAAATACAGGACTCCAGTGGAACATGAAGAGGTAAACAGGAAAGAGAACTCATAAGAGACTTATTAAGATTGAACTGTTTACATTCCTGCATGGAAAGATGATATTTATAACTCATGAGACCTTTGTCAGTATTAGGGTAGTTGGAGGAAAAAAATTACATGTATGTATATGTAGATAGATAGAGGGCACAGGGTGAGTTGAAGATTAAGGGGTCATATCTGGAGAATAAAATTAAGGGATGAGAGAGGATTATATTTGGAGAAGAAGAAAGGGAGAGGTAGAATGGGGTAAATTATCTCACAAAAAAAACAGAAAAGAAAAGTCTTTTACAGTGGAGGGGAAATGGGGAAAGGTAAGAGGGAATGAGTGAATCTTATTCTTATAGGATTTGGCTTAAAGAGGGAATAATATACACATTCAATTGGGTATGGAAATCTGTCTTACCCAATAGGAAAATAGGGGGAGAAGGGGACAAGAGAGCAGGGGGATGATAGAGAGGAGGGCAGATTGGGAAAGGGGATAATCAGCAGAAATACTTCTGAGGAGGGACAGGGTCAAAAGAAAGAATAGATTAAATGGGAGGGCAGGATAGGATTAAGGGAAATAGATCTAGTTTTTCACAACATGTCTACTAAGGAAGTGTTTTGCATAACTGCACACGTACAACCTATATGGAGTTGCTTGCCTTTTCAATGAGCGTGGGTGGGGAGGGAGGAAGAGAGAAAATTTCAAACCTAAAGTTTTAAAAACATATGTTTAAAAAAAGTTTTCACATGCTACTGGGAAATAAGAAATACAGGAAATGGGGTATGGAAGTCCATCCTGCCCTACAGGAAAATAGAAGGCGAAGGGGATAAGAGAAGAGGAGAGAGATAGAAGAGAGGACAGACTAGGGGAAGGGATATTCAGAATGCATACCATCTTGGGGTGGGGGGAGGGGGTAAATGGGGTGAAAATTTGGAATTCAAAAACTTGTGGGAGTGAATGTTGAAAACTATAAATAAATAAATTTATATTAAAAAATACGATATGACAATATACTATAACATAACATAATATAATGTAATAAGAATTTCAATAGGTGAAATGGGGAGGCAGAACGCAGGTATGGGCGGGTCTGTGCTGGATCCAGATCCCATGGCCTTTAGCGAGCTGATTGCTAAATTTTCACTGTGAGCTTTTAAATCTCAGAAATTTGCTACAACTATTTGTATTGTACTGTATTTTAAATTTTATTTTATTAAACATTTTCCAATGAGATTTTAATTAAAAAAAAAAAGAAAGAAACACAAACCATTGTTACACACATGAACTGTCAAGCTAAATAAATTCCTTCTTTGGCTGTGTCCAAAAACATATGCTTTAATTAGCACTCTTAGTCTATCATCTCTCTATTAGAAGGCGAGTAGAATATTTCAGCATGAGTTCTCTGGAATCTTAGTTGGTCATTGTCTTAATAAGAATTCCCAAGTCTTTCAGAGCTGTTTGTCTTTATAACATTGTTGTTACTGTTGCAATATTGTCTTCTAGTTCCACTCACTTTATTCTGCATCAGTTCATGTAGGCTTTCCTGGGTTTCTCTGAAACCATCTATCTCATTATTTCTTACAGCACGTTCTTATTTGTTTATCCATTCTCCACTTGAAGGATATCACCTCAGTTTTTGTTAGCCATATAGAAATTTCCATTGGTTCAGAATGACAGAACTGCTGACTCTCTTTTGGTACAGGATTTCTGTCTTGGTTATTCTGATGCAGGCTTCAGACTAAAGGGTGGGACTGAGACCCTCCTATGATCCTGGGGTCAGAGTTACATAGCTGCTGCTTGCTTCTGAATTTGTTTCTAGCTCAATCCATACAGATACAGGTGACTTCCTTAGTCTACCGTGGATCTGTAACCTTGAACTGGGTAGTAAATGACACACTTGCTAGTTCGCACCTATTTCTAGACACTGAACAACATCGGTCCCTTCCCTCCTAAACCTGGGTTCTGTTCTTTCCCTCGGCACCATCTCTCCCTGTGCCAGAATGTTCTCCATGCTATTCATATCTAGACCCTGTTCCCAGTGTCCACAGAATTCTCTTTTTGCCTCTTTTTGCTAATGCGAGCTGGAAAAATGACTCGTGATTTTTTTTTTCTTGGATTTCCTGATCAGGACTAAGTTTGTTCTATTTTCTAGATCTGGGTAGAGAACTTGTGGGGTAGAACTAAGCTACAACTCTACATGCTACTCTATCATCTTGGCTCCACCTTCACCTTCCCTTTGTCCTTAAGGAATGCTGCCAGAGTCCTTCTCATGCTGCATTTTCTATCAGCTCCAGGTGTTCCTGGGGACTTTCCCAGAACAGAGGAGTGAAATGGAAGAAAGAAACTGACAGTGAAGTCTAACTCTGTGGATATATGACAGTATATCTGATATACATTCACTTTGGCTTTGCAAGTATTAAAACTGCAGTGATCTATAACTCATATGTCTGAATAAGTAGTTATGGGGGGAAGAGAGAAATAGAAAAAATGAATTATCACAAGAGGTGGAGCCAGAGCCAAGTTAATTGTAGGCAATTACTATATATTGGCAGTTTATTAATTACTCTTTGATGTGAAGTCAGGAAGACCTAGTGTGCACAAAAAAAGAGGGGAAAAATCCTTTTTATCAAAAGGAAGAAAAAAGGCTAGACACTATTAAGCACAACTCAGACTTCTAGCACCTTTGAGTAGGAGCATTCTAAGTAACTCTCTAAACCCCTTGACTGGATTTTAACTTATGTGACTGCTGCCTTCCCTTACTTCTAAAGGAGTCAGAATAAGCTAAATACAAATATGTGTTGTATGTCTACAAATGAAACCGGAAGACAAAGATGCTGTAGTTATATAGAAGGGTGGCTTTTAGGTTTTTCGTTCCTGAGTTTAACAGAGAAATTGGAGTTGATTTTGCTTGTTCCTCAAACCACTAAGTAATATTTCAAGTGTCATTTTCTCATCTTGTCTTATAGAACATTAGCAAACAGCCCACCATGAGGATAACTGTGAGGTGCCCATATATGAAGAAGTAGGGAAATTGTATAAAGAACTTGGCAAGATCCTCTAAATTAAGTCACCACTGCTTTGATACAAGGAGATTTCAATGTGAATGTAGGCATAAGGGAAGAGAATGAAAACTATATTCAGAAATATGATTTGGGATTGAGAAATGAAGGAGGCCAACAGCTTATTTATAGACTACTTAGAAGTCTCACACCTGAATATCATGAATAATTTCTTCAGAAAACAGAGTTAGAAGACATGGAGGTGGCAAACACCACAAAACATAACAAAAAAGGAAATTAACTTTAACTGATTGAAAATGACAGGATATAGTGGCCACTTCAAAACTGGCTCTATTTGTGTGGTCAGATCATTGACCTATCAGAGCAAAGGTCAAGATAAACTGCAATCCTATGTTATGGTAGAGAAAGCAATGAATTGGGAGTCAATTGACATTGGTTTGGATCCCAGGTCTGCTGCTTGTTAGAAGCATAATCTATTTCAACAGGCTATGGACTACAAAAAATGGTAAAGAGGTCTGCAAAAATTTTCCTGTTACCCTCTCATTCTTTTGTCTAATACACACTTGATTGAAGTGTGAATAAAGTAGTTTCATAGAAATGATAAAACTGGCACCTAGTACTTGATGATGTGTTCTCTCTTTCTCTGTTTTGGTAAAAACAACATTCATAACATAACCTTCATTTTGGGGAAAACTCTTAGACATCAGTCCTTCAGTGCTTTTAATACAATATCATCCTTAGGGTAGATCTCTTTTTTCAAATATTTGGTGGTCTATCTTCTTAGGGACCATAGCTACTTCCTTAAATAGGTACATTTTGTGCTTTGAGGGAAGAGTCAAAATATGGCTGTTCTACTATTGTTGCTAGTAAAAGGAGACCACTGGAAAACAGTGGCAGATCTCTTTCAATATAAATCTGTTTGTTGTCTTCTTTCTGGTTTCATTATAAACATGCTTTCCAAATTATATAGCTTAGTGAATTTAAAGCCAAACTCTGCCCACTCATTTTTGGCCTTTTTTTCTGTGAGTTTTTAATTCTCATCTTTTCTCATCCTCCTATCTAATGGTCTCACAATATCCTAAAATGCTGTTGTCATTGGCTGTGTGTCTCTGATTGGCAAGAAGATAAAGCATTTGCAGATGGCTTTTTTAAGAGGAGATTCTATCTTTAGTTAGCCTAAGAGGTAGGCAGGCAACAAGCATTTATTAAGTGTTTACTATGTAGCAGGCACTGTGCTAAGTGCTGGGGATACAAATACAGGTAAACAAAATAGTCCCTGCCCTTGAGGAGCTTACATTCTAACAGGGGAAGATAACACATAAAATTGAGCTGAAAAGGTTTGTGGTAGGGAGAGACCCATGTAGGAACATGGTAGTAAAGTCTTGAGAGTCAGACTGAGAGGGAAATGAAACATGACTAGCCTGGACCCATCTTCAAAATGAAAGCCCCAGAAGGAATTCACTGATGGAAAAATGGGGTCAGCATTGTGAAGGAATGTTCCAGGGTGAAAAAGCCCCAGGAATTGAGGGAAGTTCCAAGAGGAGAAAGCAGCTGAGTTTAAGTGTCAAAGTCTGGAAAGTCAGAAGCACTGCCAAGAGGGAAATGAGTTATAGAGAGAATATAAAATCCGCATTGTGTTGTTTATTGATTTCTGTAAATGAAGTATTTTACCCATTTGCACAAAATTTAGCTTTGAAGGCTCTCCTTGCATCAGGTGCCTTGAGAACTCTGTGACAGATGTAATGATGATCCACCCAATACTACCAATTCAATTCAATGTGCAAAGCAAGGCTGTAGGCATACAAAAACACAATAACAAGAAGTCTATATTTTACTGAGAAGATACACGCATGCAGATAAGTATATACAAAGTAATTATAAAATGTTTTCAGGTTGGGGAAGAGCACCAACAATTTTTTTTTTGGTTGGGGAGGAGCAGGTCATGAAAGATCTCTATAGACTGGCACTTCAGCTGAGCCTTGAAAGAAGTTAGGGGTTCCAAGAGGGTGAACATTCCAGTCATGAGGGCTGGGGGTGGGGACAATTTGCCTAAAGACACAGAAATAGATAGGAGAGATAGAATACTGGGTTCAGGGAGCATGAAGTAGGTCAGTTTGGCTACAGCAGAGTGAATGAGGGGGAATAAATGAAATGTCTAGAAAAACAGTCTGGAGACAGATTGTAAAGAGCTTTAAATGTCAAATGGAGTAGTTTAAATGTCAAACCGAGTTGTATTTTATCCTGGGGGGAATAAGGAACCACTAAAGCTTCTTAAGCAGAAAGGTGAAATGGCCCAATTGGCTTGTGAGTTAGGAACATCAATTTGGCAAATGTAGGGAGGGTGGATTGGAGGGGGAGGGGGACATCAGAGACAGGGAGACCAGTCAGAAGGCTACTGTAATAGTTCAGGCAAGAGGTGATCAGAGCCTGGACTAGGGGAGTTGTGCTGTGACTGCAAAGAAGGGCACAGATGGGAGAGATGGTGTGGAGGAAGAACTGACAAAAGCATGGCAAGTGACTGACTCAGGGGGCTGAGAAAGAATGAAGAGTTGAACAGGACTCTGAGATTGAGAACTTCAGTGACTAGAATGATGATCCTAAGGTTTTTTCTTTCCTCTTCATTTAAAATTGATTTCCCCCCTAAACTATTACATTTATTTCTAAATACATACTCCTCATCTTTCATATCACTGAAACTTTCCATATGACAAAGACAAATAGTTAAACAAAACCCATCAGCAAAGCAAGGAAGACTTAGGCTTCAAGCATATGAAAACCTTTCACAGATGTAGTCTTTAGACCTCCCTACCAAGAGGAAGAATATGGGCTTCTTCATGTTTCCTGAAGAAGGATTATTCATTGCAATTAATATGAGTCAACTGCCTTAGCTGAACTTAGTATTATTTTCATTTACATTATTGGAGTCATTACTTATACCATTCTCTTGGTATTACTATCTCCATTTGTCATGATTTCATACAACTCTTCCCTCTTTTCTCTGAAATTCCCCGAATTTGTAATTTGTTATGGTACAAGAATGCTCCATTATATTCATTTGTCATAATTTATTTAGCTATTCTCCATTCATAGGATCATAGATTTGGAGCTGGAAGAGATCATCAAATCCAGCTCCTTCACTTCTCAGAGATGTGGAAACTGGCTCTGAGAGATTATGGAATGCCCATGGCTACACAGCTAGTATGTATCAGTGGCAGAATTTGAATCCAAATCTTCCTGATTCTAAGTCTGGCACTTCATCCACTACACCATATTGCCCCTGTTAAAGGGCATCCACTTTATTGCCAGTTTTTTAATACCACAAAGTTTCCCATGTGGCTTTTTAATAAAATAAACAAATCTGGCCTGGATATGTATTGCTCACTGCCTATAATGAAAGTTTGTATTAATGATTTTAAAGATTGTTACATATAACAAGACAAAGTAGAAATTAGGGTTGAGAGATTTTAAAATTCTGATCATTTTTATTACTTGAAAATTAACCCAAGTTTACTGAATTTCCTCCTCACATCCACCATCCGCTTTTATTCTTGTATGGCTGAGGGGAAAGGACTATCATGGGAATCTTTCATTTCAGAGCCTAATAATTATATATCCCTACCAAGTCATATGGCTCAGCTGTTTTTATTCTTATTGCTTCCTAGTCTCTCAAATCTGATTGTTCCAAGAGTTCTTTTACTGGTTTATTCACCAAATGAGCAATTGTAATTGTACTCTTTGGGGTTTTTTTCTTCTTAAACACAGGAAAATGACAAATCTAAAAATAAAATAAGACTTTGCTTCTATGAATCATCATAATCAATGTGAATTGATTTTCAAAACTAATGTTAACTAGGATACAATACTCATAAAAATATTCTCTAGAGTATTGACTAACTTAAATATAACACTAAGGATAAGAAAACATACCTTTTAATCACAAGAATAATATGGAACTATGATGATAATTAATTCCATTCTTTTCTTTTTAGGTAGAAGTACACCTAAATCCTTTAAAGGAGACAGCTATATAATCTATTCTTAAAGGTCTTCAGAGATGAAAACTTAGGACCTTTGATCACAGTCAACAGCCTTCCATGTCATTTCCCTTTATATTTAACCTAAAATAATTCCTAGTTCCTGTTGATGCAACTTCTCTTCCAGAATCAATGAATGAACATATTAGGCACCTACTATGTACTAAGTACTAGGGCTAAAAAGACAAAAATGAAACAGTCTCTGCTTTTAAGGAACTTGTACACTACAAGGGGAGACATGTACACTGAAAAGTGTATATAAGATATAGACAAGGTAATTTCGGCAGGATAGGCACTAGAATTTAAAGGGTGGATCAAAAGGCCTCAGGGGGCAGCTAGTTGGTGCAGTGGATAGAGCACTGGCCCTGGAGTCAGGAGGACCTGCGTTCAAATCTGACCTCAGATACCTAACACTCACTAGCTGTGTGACTTTGGGCAAGTCACTTAACCCCAATTGCCTCACAAAGAAAAAAAAAGCCTCAGGTAGGAGGTAACATTTGAGCTGAGAATACTAACATATGTATTCATAATGTTTTAAGATTAGTCAATGTCTGATAACTTGGGAAAACAGACTAAATTGGGAAGATGTGCTTGCTAACAATTTCATCTCTCAGGTAGTAAATGGAGTGATGGGATCAACATTTAGCATTTTAACCAAAGAACTGACTGGTGAAATAAAAGTCACCAAACCTTGGAAGAAAGGGACCTTGGATTCATGATAACCAAGGAAAAGAATAGGATAATGGGAAAAAAAGCATGCAACAAGGGGAGAATATTTTAAAAAATTGTCACAGATCTTTAAAAAATACTTGGGAAACTAAGATAAAAACTATCAAAACTGAAAAAGTAAAGAAGGGAATTTAACTCTGTATTTGGGGTAACAAGAAAAGAGAAAAGGATAGGTCTGCTGTTTGGGGCAAATGGCATAATGTTAATCAATGACATATAGAGGAAATGTGGAAATCATGAACTTCTAATTTTACTTCCATCTTTTCATTCAAGAAGAATGATCTTCAGCCTAGGGCAGGTGGAACAAATATGGACAAGAGGAAATTGGAACCAAAGATAACTGAGGAGTCAATCAGTTAAAGAGCATTTATCAAGCACTACCTACATGACAGGCACTGTGTTAAGTATTCAGAGATTAAAAGAATGGTGAAATATTCCTTGTTTTCCAGGAATTTTCATTCTAATGGAGGAGAGAATGTAGAGATAGACAGATGATAGATAGAGACAGACAGATGATAAGAGACAGACAGACAGACAGACAGATAGAATGATTGATTGATAGATACAGAGAAGACATATACAAGGCAGACACAAGGTAACCTTGGATAAGAAGCCGCTAGCAGCTGGGGGCAGGGGAGGGAATGCAGAGAAGAAGGGAATGGAAGGAGACCTTCTATAGAATAAAAGGACATAAAAGGTCTCCTACAGAAGGTGGCACTTGATCTGAGTCTTGAAATAAACCAAGAATACCTAAAGGTCAATATGAAGTAAGAGAGCATTCTAGGGAAGCAGAACAGCCTGTGCAAAGAGCAGAAATGAGAGATGGAATGCTGTATGTAAGGAATGGCAAAAAGGCAGGCATGGTTGGATAACAGAAAGAGCAGAGGGGAATAATAAGTAAGTAAACTGGAGAAATAAGAAGAGGCCAAGTTGTAAACAGCTTTAAATGCCAAATAAAGAACTGATATTTGATATTCAGGGTAATAGGGAGTAAACGAAGTTTAAAAAATAGTTAAGATAGCACCTAGCAACTTTAAATAATTTCATACTTCCTGACCACGATAAATTATGTGTCAGCATGATGAGTATTTGTCAAATAATCTTGGAAGTATTACAGAGAATTAGAAAGGTTCCAGAAGTCTGGAGATTGATAAATGTCCTAATTTTTAGGAAAGGAAAAAGTTATGTTTTGCAAACCAATAGTTCTCAGACTTTTTGGTCTTTGGGCCCCCTACTGAGAGGATACCAGTATTAAGGAACCCAGAGAATTTTTGTTATATGGGTTATAGCTATCAATGCTTATCACTATTATAAATTAAAACTGATAATTTAAAAAAATTTATCAATTCACTAAAAAATAATGATATGCTCTAAATTACTATTGATTAGAGAAATGCAAATCAAAACAACTCTGAGGTACCACATCACACCTATCAGATTGGCCAACATGACAAAACAGGAAAACGATAAATGTTGGGGAAGATGTGGGAAAATTGGAACATTAATGCATTGTTGGTGGAGCTGTGAAATGATTCAACACTTTTGGAGAACAATTTGGAACTATGCCCAAAGGGCTACGAAAATGTGCATACCCTTTGATCCAGCAATAGCATTTCTAGGGCTATATCCCAAAGAGATCAAACAAATGGGAAAAGGACCCACAAGTACAAAAATATTCATAGCAGCTCTTTTTGTGGTGGCAAAGAATTGGAAATTGAGAGGATGCCCATCAATTGGGGAATGGCTGAGCAAGTTGTGGTATATGAATGTAATGGAATACTATTGTGCTATTAGAAATGATGAACAGGCTGACTTCAGAAAAACCTGGAAAGACTTATATGGTCTGATACTGAGTGAAGTGAGCAGAACCAAGAGGACTCTGTATGCAATAACAGCCACATTATGCAATGACTAATATTGTTAAATTGAACCCTTCTCAGCATTACAAGGAACTAAGACATCTCCAGAGGCCTCGGGATGAAAAATGCTGTCCACATCCAAAGAAAGAACTGTGGAAGTCGAATCACTATCACTTATTTCTTACCTTCTGTTGAGTTTTGTTTCATCTTTCTGATGGTTCCTTGTACTGGTTTTAATTTTTACTTACAACTTCACTAATGTGAAAATATGTTTAATGGGTATGTAAATGTAAAGCCTATATCAGGTGGTGGGGAGGAAGGAGGAGAAAAATTTTCAACTCAAAAGCATATGCAAGTGATTGTCAATAAATCAAAATAAATTAATAAAATTTAAAAAAAAGAAGTGGTGAACAGGCTGACTTCAGAAAAACCTGGAAAGACTTGTATGGTCTGATATTGAGTAAAATGAGCAGAACCAAGAGAATGTTGTACGCAGTAACAGCCACATTGTGTGATGACTAATACTGATAGACTTAACCCTTTTCAGCAATACAAGGATCTAAGACATCTCCAAAGGCCTCATGCTGGAAAATGCTATCCACATCTAAAGAAAGAGCTATGGATTTTGAATGCAGATTGAAGCATACTATTTGCTATTTTTTTTTCTTCTGTTGCATTTTGTTTCCTTTTTCTGGTGGTTCCTCCTATTGGTTCTAATTCTTACTTACAACATTGCTAATGTGAAAATATGTTTAATAGGAGTATGTATGTATAGCCTATATCAGATTGCACACCATCTTGGGGAGTGAAGTGGGGAGGCAGAGGGAGAAAAATTTAAATCTCAAAAGCTTGTGGAAATGATTGTTGATAATTCAAAATAAATTAATTGAAAGTTTAAAAAGATGATAAACCCATTACATGTTTATATAGATAACATACTTTTAATGAAAAAATAACTATACTTTCCAAAACAAAAAGAAGGGGAGAATGACATTGCTTTACATATTTTTTTCTAATCTCTTTAATGCCTGGCTTAATAAAAGTCACATGGATTTTCATGCCTGCTTCTGCATTCAATCTGTGCTTTATATTGTTTTGACTGAAGTATGTAAAGAAAATCCGGTGTTACACAGATGCATAGTTGAATAAAGGAGGCGTATTTTAATAGGCAAATAATGTCCTAATGTTGATGAAAATAATTTTGACTTGTGGACCCCCTATAGGGTCTCAAGGCACTTTGAGATCCAGTTGCTGTAAACTATAGACCAGGGAGCTTGAGACTAACATGGCAACATTTTAGAATGGATAGATTAAAGGTTTCCAATCACTTAAAAAAAGAAAATGATGATCACTGGGGTACATACAGGTTTACTGACACCAAGTTATATCAGGCTAACCTAATTTCTTTTTTTTTAACAGTATTTATAGACTGGTAATTAATTGGATATCTAGAAATCTCATGTCTGTATTTTAGTATGGAATTTGAAAAGTTCTCCCAGAATATTCTTGAGGACAATTTGGAGAAATTTGGGCTCAATTACTGAACTATCAAGTAGATCATCAACCAAATAAAGGAAATATGGCTTATAATCTACTTTCCTTACAACAATACTAAAAATTAGGTAATATAAGCACTATTATTCCTATTTAGAGATGAGGATTTTTACCTAAGGTGACTATAGCTACCATGTGCTAGGGCAGAGGTTGAATCTAGACCTTTCCTAAGTGCTGTGCTCTTTCCTCTGCAACATGTTGCCATATTTATCAAATATGTGAGTGACAAAGAGAGACTAGAGTGAAAAAGTTGCCATCTGTATCTATCCTCTCTCTATGTCTCTTCTTCCCCAAAGGTTATCCCACCATGGCAATGCTGCAGACAGGCCATGCAGGAAAGACCACAAAAATGCTTCTAAACAGGATTTGTCACATTCCTGACCATGACTTCTCCAGACATTCCCATGTTACCTCACACTGACATCTCAATCCCATCCCCTCTCTCTTTAAGCAGACTTAATTTACTAAGATGGGTGACTACCTCACACAAGCTCCCTTAACACCCCCCTTGCACACTCCTTGCAAGGTCCTGCTCCTCCACCTGTTCCCTTGTTCTTAATTTCACTTCTCTCTTTGGTGACCTAGTTCTATCAACCACCACTCCTCTTCTAAAAAAACTCAAAGCATCCCTTGACTCTTCTACTGATTCAAGTTTTCTCTCTCTCTCTCTCTCTCTCTCTCTCTTCTCTCTCTCTCCCTCCTTCCTCTCCTCCTCTCTCCCTCCTTCCCTCTCCTCCTCTCTCCCTCCTTCCCTCTCCTCCTTCCTTTTTCTTCCCCTCTCTCTCCCTCGCCCTCTCCCTCTCTCATCCTCCCTCTCTCCCACACCTCTCTCCCCTCCTCTATTTTTCTCATTTTCTCTCTCCCCAGACCCATCCCCTTCCACTTTTCCTCCCCCTTCTCATTAACTGTCAAACTTCTGGTAGGAGTAGCCTAAACTTCCTGCCTCACCCCTCTCTCTCACTCACTCCTAACCTCCTTCAATCAGATGCATTTGTCTCTTCTAAACTACTGAAAATTCTTTTCAATGAAGAGAAGATTAAATTGTCAAAGTTACTGAGTGTTTTCCTTTTCCTTTTTTTTTATTTTCAATGGGGAATGGCAGTGGGAGGGAGAAAAAGTTAATCCTTCTAAAAAATTAATTTAAAAACAAAAACAAAACACCAATACCTGTGTGATATAATTGGTCAAAGCTTTGAGAAACAGCAAGTCCAGATATTTTCAGAGTGCCTTTATGATGTCAGCCACACACTAATAAACCATCTTTTTTCCTCTGAGAGCTGAACAAATATTGTCATGGAGATAATTTAGAAATGATTATTATTGATTCAGTTTGCTAAATCTGGTTGCTTTATTAAAAGCAATTAAAGTGCTTTTTAGATTTTAGTTATTTTATTTAAATGTATGGAATGGCAAATGGCATGCTAATGTTACCAATGACTAATAAATGGTTTCTCATATTTCCAATGTTTTTACTGATCATCAATGTTATATTGCTGAATGATTTTGTCAAACATAATAGGGCAAAATTGTTGTTTTATTAAGATATAGCTTGCACTAATCTAAAGGACCAAGGAGCAAGTCCTCACGTCTTGAGGTCACTGAACCACTTTTTGGGGGATAATGCAAGGGAAAGTTCTGCTATAGTTATGGGTTGGACTAGATAACACTTGAAGCCCCTTACAAACCTCTGAGATTCTATGAAATTATATGGCTTTCATATAAAGAAATTAATCCATGAAAGCACTGGAGAGAGTAGAATGATGTGATTAATTCTCATTATTTTTAATAAGAATAATTATCTCTATAGAAAGTAAGAATTTTGTCACTTTTCAACAAAAGATACTTTTACATTAACTTTTTTTAAAAAAATTGGTTTATTTTATTTTTAATTTATAAAATAAAACA
This sequence comes from Phascolarctos cinereus, assembly GCF_003287225.1. Classification (NCBI taxonomy): domain Eukaryota; kingdom Metazoa; phylum Chordata; class Mammalia; order Diprotodontia; family Phascolarctidae; genus Phascolarctos; species Phascolarctos cinereus. The sequence continues at coordinate 99,887,973 of NW_027555958.1, read as the reverse complement.
AGCACACAGGGTTCTAGACTTGAAAGTAACAAAGTGTCAGATCTCTGCTGAATCATAGAATTTTAGAATTTGAGAGTTGGAAGAGACTTTAGTGACCATCTAGTCTAAACTACATTCAAAAAGGATCGTTTTTGTATCATCCCCCCAAAAGTGGTCATCCAACCTCTGGCTAAATACCTCCAGTGACAGGTAACTCCCCCATTACTCTTTTGGATAGTTCTAATTATTAGGAATTATTTTTTCCCTATGACAATAAACATAGATTTGCTCCTTGGCAACTTCCACTAATTGTTCTTGCCTCTGTTTTCTGTGGGCAAATAGAATAAGCCTAATCCTTTCCCCACATGATTGACCTTCAAATAATATTATGTTCCCTGAACTCATTCATCTCTGAGACAAACATCTCCAGTTCCTTCAAGCATCCTCACTTGAAACAGATTCAAGCTCTTTCATCATCTTGGTGGCCCTCCTCTGAATGCTCTCCACTTTATCTATGTGCTTCCTAATCTGTGGTAACCAGAGTTGAATATAGTAAACCAAGTGGGATCAGGGCAGAGTATAGCAGGATAATCAGTTCCTTATTACTTAGAACTGCGCTTCTCTTAACATAGTGAAAACACAATATTTAACACAAAATTTCGAGCCACTGGCAGATCAAGTGGGGATAGTGAATGAGGTCTTGGAAAAATGCCAGTGCTTCCAGCACTCAGTGCCCAAAGTGGCATTATGACATCCTTTCTTAAGAAATCTTACCCTTGGAATGCTGATGCACCTTGGACCTGGCTTGGTTGAGTATACTACTGTTTTCTCAGTAGTTCCTTCAACCTGGGGTATAGCAGATGTTCAGAGAAGACTAGCACTTCTGGTAGGAGGGCTTGCCAAACCCTATTCAGGGCTGCTTATCCATTTTTGTTGTCCACTTGTCACACAACTCTCACTTCTGGCTCCAAGAAGTTGTAGTATATGCAGTGGCCACATCCCAGTAAAACCATATTGGCAGACTGGCTAAATCAAGTTAAGGGTAACTGACAGGCCTCAGACCCATTGGTGAGTTAGGGGGATGTCTACCCTAAGCCTGTGAAGACTTCCCCCAGTAGAATGGGTGGATGAGAACAATTTGAACCAAAGGCTATGAAGGTGGCTGAAGCAGGTGCTATGGAGTGCTTAGGGCTTAGTCAGACATCGAAGACACCAAGGTCATCCATAACATAGGCTATCATAAGTCATCTTGACTTTTTGTCGTGACACTGGACTTCAATGACTCTGGGAGAGCGAGGCTGATGACTGTGCAAATCTGCCTCACTTAAATCCAATTCATGCAAAAGTCAAGACGTCACCCCATAATGTCATTGGTCCTCTTCAAAAATAGTGGATGAATAACATGTTTCTTCATCCCACTTATCTCCTCCACATAGCTGAGGAAGGATTCTGTGTCATTGGCTCAACCTTGACAAATATGCTTATGACAAATATTCCTCTATGCCTCTCTCTCCCTGTTGCCCTCCCCATAAACTAATCACCATCCATGACACAAAAGGACATCAATATGATTCCCACTATAAGCTGAGATATGGAGAAATGAAGTAAACTTCTCAATCTGTCTCCATCTCTCTTTCTTTTTCTGCCTTCCTGTCTCTGTCTGTCTGACTGTCTCTCTCACACACATATACAAATACACACACACACACACACACACACACACACACGACTAGAATTCAACCCATAGACCTATCAGACATTGAATTTTACTCTCCAAAATGATAGGCAAATGTTCTACACCTACAAAAAAGCTCCTTTTACCTCCTCCCTGTGAAACAGCCAGCATCATTTTAGTATCAGGGAGACAGAATTTAAATCAATTTTCAATTGAATCTTTTGTTTTCTATAAACAGTGGCTTCATTTTGTTTGATTTGGTTTTAATACATACTCTCCATAATTGAAAAGAAGATGCAGATTTCACTTTTAGAGAGTCTATGTTATGCATTTTAAAGCGATTTAATGTTTATCTAGATTAATTTTTCAGCTACATTAGAAACCTATATTTGATTTAATTAAATCATTTTAAAATTACCTATTAAGTTCAAGGCACTGTGCTAGGCACCAGACACTATTTTAATTATTTTTCTTGCCACAGTTAATTAGACATATTTGGAAAATTATGACCCCTTAAAAGAAAGAAAAATATTTTCCCTCTTTTCTAGCTCGTATTTTTTTTTCCGATTTGGACGAAACAAATTGAAAGGAATTTTTTTTTTTACCTGTAGGAGAAGTGACTGGGATTAAACTAAGATTGTTATTTTATGTATCTCTGAGAAATTCAGAAGCTGAATTGACTTACTTTATTTCCTTTTATGATTATCTTGGGGGCAAAAACATCTCCAATCTATATACTGATATATGAGGATAAACACTAAATTAGATTTTCCCTGTCAGACATGGTTTGTAGAACTAACCAGCTATAAATTTGGCATGCATTATCAATTAGAGAATGTTAATGTAAATACAAATGCCATATCTTGTGTATTATGTGTGTCCAAAATCAAACTAATATCTACAAAATATCTATAAAACAATAATATCTATAAAACGGGTAAAAGTGATGTTTGACATTCCCAGAGTTAGACAATTAATATATGAAAAGAGAGCTTGGAGTCTGGGAAAGCATGCCATCAGTTGAAAAAACCTTTTGTTCTATTAGGTTCCACATTCTCTTTTCTTTGGTTGGATTGCAGCAAGGATAATTGCATCATGAAGGCTTAAGAGATATAATATAGGGTTTTTTTTTTAATGGCAATGAGACCTTAGGGGACTGAATCTTCATTTTCCAGAGAGAACCCTGATGTTGAGAAAATGGCATAAAGGCAGTTAAACAAGAATGCACACTGTGCCAGACACAAACTCCACCAAATGATGCACAAGAAAACGGTGATGCTACATTGGATCTGCCCCATGGCCATGGAGCACTATGCAATGAATACAGAGACTTGGATCAAGACAGAACTCTGAAGCTGTTACAAAACAAATTCTCCTGACCCTAAATGTCAGAGATATCAATATGTCTATATCTCTCTATCTATCTATATCCACATAGATATAAATATGTATGAATATATGTGCCATATGTTATATATATATATATATATATACATATGCATTTTATACATATTACATTATATACGTATACTATGGAGGAAGTATTAGATTTATGTTTTATATCATCAAAGGAAAATTCTTGGCAAGACCTCATAACTTAAATGTATAATTGTTGAGTTTTTGTTTTTTGTTGTTTTTTTTCCCCCTATGTTTTATCTTTCCCTGATTTAACAGGCTGATTCTTTTTTTTTTTTGAGTTTTTTTTTTAATCTTTGAAACAGATTGTAATTTTACTTGGTATGCTCAAGAAATCCTAAGCAGAAAACTACAGTTATTAAGGTGTTAGGAGAAAAAAAAATTAATTGGTTAATGGCTTCTTTAGCATAAAGCATTCCAAGATTGAGTTTTCAAAAGTAAGCAACTTAGGAACGTATGGGTTTTGCCTGGGATAAAGAAGACTAGAATTATACCTCATCATCTTCAGTGATACCTGTAGTAAGAGTATTTTATTTATTTATCTAAATTTTGTATGTATTATTTTTATATCACCTTCATTGATGAATACATCCTTCCTCTTCTCCCCTTCAACCTAGGCTGCCATCTTTTGTAACAAAAAAATCAAGAAAAAAGAGAAAATAAAAGCATTCAACAAAATTAACCAACATATCAACCATACTTTTCAGCATATGCAACATTCCACAACCATGACTCCCCTTTCCCTCCTCTCCAATGAAGGGAAGGAGATAAAATTCCTCTTTATCTCATCTTTGGAGACAACCTTGGTTATTATAATTAAGTGGTGTTCATTGTGTTATTCCTCACATTCATATAATTTTTTAAAATAAAATTTTATCAATTTTTCCATTACCAAAATTTCAGTATTTCTCCCTCCCAAGGAGTCATCATACATAAGAAAAGAAAATCTTGAAGATGAAAAGGAATGAGAGAAAAATATAGCAAAACAGCCTAAAATATTTGCAGTGTATACACATAGACATGTACACACATGCACATACACATACACACCTCAAGTGCACATATATTTGCAACAGTGGGAAGATCATTAGTATGGTACATTTCACATATTTCTTCTCTCTCTCATTTTCTCATATCTTTTCTTTGGCGCTGTGTAATTGATTACATAATTAACTCTGTAATTTTGTATTGTTTTATGTTATTTCCATTTACAGGGTTACTGTCACTGTGTATATTGTTTTCTTGAGTCTGATTACTTCACTTTGGATTAGATCATGTAAATCTTTTCATGCTTCTTTGTATTTATCCAATTTTTTTGTTTGTTTTTTAAGAGACAGTAATGTTCCAATACATTCATATATCACAAATTGTTTAGCCAATCTTCAATAGACAAGATTTGATTCAAATTCTTTGCTCACACACATACACACAAATACTGCTATAAACACTTTGGTGTATATGAAGACATTCTTCATATCAACAATCTCTTTAGTATATAAACCTAGCAGTGAAATCCCTGGGTCAAAGGGTAGTGACATTTTAATCACTTTGTGTAATTTCAAATTGCATTCCAAAATGATCATATTGATTCCCACATCTACCAGGAACAGACTATGTATGCTTATCTTTGCACTAATCTCCAACATTGACCATAACCATCCTTTGTCATCGTTGCCAATTTGCAGGATGTTAAGTAAATCCTCAGGGCCATTTTGATTAGAACGTTTCTTATAATTAGTGATTTAGAGCATTCTTTCATGTAATTGTTATGAGTTTGCAATTTTTATTTTGAGAGCTCTTTATTCAAATCCTTTTACCACTTATCTGTTGAGGAATGGCTTTTGGTCATATCTATGAACAAATGAACATATATACACATACACATATATAACTGTAGCTGTGAAAGACATATGATCTACTTACCTTCTAATTTTTTTAAATGATTTTTAATATTAAGGCTGCACAAAGTATTTGTCCAAAACTAATTGCTGCTAGCCTGCTTTCTAGTTTTCTCAGAAGTATTTTTTTTTAAATTAGGAAGTTCTTTCCTAAATGTCTTAAGTTTTCTGGTTTTTCAAATGTTGCTGAGCTCCATTGATTCTGACTCTATATTGTCTGGTCTGTTCTATTGATTTTATTTTCATTTTTAAACCAATACTAAATGCTTTTGATAATTATTTGGGGTCTAGAAGTGATTATTCCCCATTTATTTCTTACTTTTCTCATGATTTTTTTTTGAGGTAATCGGGGTTAAGTTACTTGCCCAGGGTCACATAGCTATTAAGTGTCTGAGGTCAGATTTGAACTCAGGTCCTCCTGATTCCAGGGCTGGTGTTCTATTCACTATGCCACCTAGCTGCCCCAACTTTTCTCATTATTTTACTTAATATTCTAGATCTTTTGTTTCTACAAATAAATTTTATTACTATTTTATGGAATTCAGTCAAGTATCCCTTTGATAGGTATGGCATTATAAATTAACTTTAGCTGCATTGTCATTATTATATTGATACAGCCCAGCCATGAGCACTTAATATTTCTTCAGTTATTTAAGTTGTTCTCTATTATCTTTGGGTGCGTGTGTGTGTTTGTGTGTGAGGCAATTAGGGTTAAGTGACTTGCTCAGAGTCACACAGCTACTATTATGTATCTGAGGTCATATTTGAACTCAGGACCTCCTGACTTGAGGGCCAATGCTCTATCCACTGCGCCACCTAGCTGCCCCTATTTTTTATTATCTTAAGGAGAACTTTGTAACTGAATCTATATAATTCTTCTGCGGGCTTTGGTCCACGAATATTTTATGCAGTTTGTAGTTATACAGAATGGCATTTCCCTTTCTGTTACTGCATCTTAGATTTATGATTATACAGAAATGTTGATTTTTGAAGGCATATTTAGTATACTACAACTTTACTAAAAGTATTATCTCAATTAGGATCTTTGCTAATTCCCTAGGATTCTTAAGTAAATCATGTTATCAGCAAAGAGGAATAGTTTTATCTCTTCTTTGCCTATCTTTATGCCATTAATTTCTTTCTCTTAATATGATTGCTAGTATTTTTAGAACTATATTAAATAATAATGAAAAAAGTGACCATTGCTTTATCCTGTATTTATTGGGGAAACTTCTAGTATTTTCTCCATTGATATGAAGCTTGCTTTTGGTTTTAGAAAGACACTTTTTGTGTTATTGAAAAAGGTCCTTCTATACCTATACTTTATAGGATTTTTGACATAAATGAGTGTGGTACTTTGTCACAGGCTTTTTCTGCATCTACTTAGATATGGTTTTGGATGATTTTATTTTTAATATAATTGTTGATTGTTTTCCTAACATCGAACTGTCTTTATATCTTTGGTGTAAACTCAACTTGGCAATAAAGAATAATTTAGTCTGCTTGAAAAATGTTTATTTAAAATTTTTGAATCAATATTCATTACATTATTGGTGTATCGTTCAGCTTCCCTATGATTTATCCTTTCTTGGTTTACATATAAGGACTATAGTTATCTCTTTAAAAGTACATGATTTCTTTCTCAGTTTTTGAGAATAATTTTTATTGTATTGGTACTAGTTGTTCTTCAAAAGTTTGATAAAATCTATGAATTTACCAGGACCAGAAGTTTATTTTTTCTTCCTTCAGCAATTCCTTCACAGATAGCCTGTTTATTGATCTGAGATTGGATTGTTCTATTTACTTTTTTGTTAGTTTGGGTATTTTATATTTTTGAAAGTACTTTTACATCTCTTTTGTGTTTTCAATTTTGTTAGCATGTATCTATGAAGAGAATGTTAATGATATTTTTAATTTCTTTGGGCTTTATTATAATTTTAAATTATTCATTTGCTATTTTGTTAATTTGTTTTCTGCCCATTTTTTTAAAGATTTGGATGGGTTAATGGTTTATCAATTTTGCTAGTTTTTTCAAAGAACTAGCATTTAGTTTTATCATTTCTATAGTCATTTTGGTCCCTAAATTGCCCATTTAAGTTTGTTTCCTTTCTAATTTTAAATATACACATGTTCAGTTCATCAGTCCTCTTTTATTTTGTTAATTTACGCTTGTAGAGGTATATTTTTTTTCCTGTGAGGACTGCTCTAGCTGTATCCGAGAACATCTGCTATATTGTTTTATCATTACCATTCTTTTAAGCATAATTAATAATTGTTTCTGTAATTTATTCTTATCTCCACTCATTATTTATTATTTCATTGGTATTTGTCCATTTGCTTGTGTTCCTTGAACTGATAATTACTTTTATTTTATTAGGGTCTGTAAAGGATGTTTACTATCTCTACCTTTTTTTGTATTTATTTTTAGTATCTATGTACCTTAAAACAGTCAATTTTTGTAAAATTTACATGTAGTGCTGAGAAACACAGATATTATTTAGAAGTTGCATTTAGAAGATTCAATGTCTTTTAGCTTTAATTTCTACAGCAATTGTTCAAATGCATAATTCTCTTTTTGCTATATTTGTCCAAAACTGAGAGAATATTAAAGTCTCCTTCTACTATTGTCTATGTCTTATTGTAATTTTGTTAAATTTTCCTTTATAAGTTTAGATGCTAAGGCATTGAGGACACACAATTTTAATAGATGTTGGTCTGTTGTCTAGCATTCTGTTCAACATAATATCCTTTCCTTTTTAATTTCTTTTTACATTATGAATTTTTTTTTTGCTTCCTCTGACAGCATGATTGCAATTTCTACTTTTTTCGATTGACCTAAGGCAAAGGAAATTTTGTTCCATCCCCCCATTTTTATCGTGTGCATTTTTTTTATTATTAGGTATGGGTTTTTTTTGGTAAGCAATAAATTGTGGGGTTTTACTTTCTTATCTATTCTGTCGTTCTTTTAAATTTTATCACATTTAATCCATTCACATTTACAGTTATTATAATTATGTTGTCTTTGCTTCCATTTGTCTCTAATATTTTTCTTCAATATATTATTATTTTTTGCTTCTCTTCTGCCTCAGAGGATAATTTGTATTTTTCTTGCTTCAGTTATTTTTACTTAATCTACTTTAAGGTAATGCTGCTTTTCTAGGTTCTTTTCCCATCTTCCCTTCCCATCTGTCAAAACTTGCTCTAGTTTTGCTTAAGTTATTAATCATATTATGTTTATTAATTTTATATACTGTTCTGGTTCTTTTTTTTTCCCTTTTGGTTAAATAGTCAAGTAAATCCCCCTTCCTCTCCTTCACCTTTTTTTTTCATTTTTGGCACCTTTTTTTTTCTAAAAAAGGAATTCTTTCCCTATTTGTTTTCATTCTTTTCCTTTGCTATCTATTTCAGGCTTTTATTATTTGATTCATGGTCCTTATCCTAATCTGCTTCTTTTTAATCTCTGTATTTCTTATGGAATTAATGTTTCTAAGGTACTTATTTTGAATTCCCTCTTCTAAACAATTTTTGTTATTGCTTTTAAAATATTTTTCCCCTCTCCCTTTTTTCTGTTGTGTCTTATTTTTAGGGGTATTCCTAGAGGAGCTGGGAGAACAGAAGTATTGTCCTATGATAAAAATTTGTCTATGTCCCTGATTGTTCATCACTACTCCCTTAAATCACATGATCTCTCTCCTTCCCACCCCCCTCCATTGGCTATGAAGTTTCCTCTCTGAGTTCATGTCCTTCCATTCTTCCAGCTTAGGGAATTTCTCATTTCCCTTCTACTGAGGCAGGGCGTTATCCATGTAGGCACACTATTCTCTAAGAGAATGTAGTCTCTGTAAGTGCCAAATCCCTATACCAAATCTTTGTAAGTTTCCCTTCTTTTATAATAGAATCTCTGTCTCTCCTCCTTTTGGAGTATTCTTCAATGCGACTCCCCTCCTTTTATTCAATCAATATTTTTATGTTTTTCCCCCTATTTCAATTCTTCTTATACTAGCTCATCCATTCTCCTGTAGGCCTTCTTCCTGAGAGATGACAGAAGTTATTTTCCCTTCATTATTTACCATTTACACTTAAAGTACATCACTTGTTTCCCTCCATCCTCTTTCTCCCTTCTCTCCTTTTACATACCTTCCTATTCTGCAGTTTAGTCCCATAAAAAAGAAAGTAAAAACATTGATTCACTTGTAGGCAGGGTGTTGTAAAGTTTAGTCCATGATGTTTCAGACCTGCTCCTTTACCATCAGGCCCTTCAGTTTCTGTTTTCACCCTTGTCGCCTTGTGTAGGTTTTCAAAGCAATTTCTTAGTGGTCCCGCTGTTGTCATTGTTGGTTTTTGACCACACAGGTCACAGGTGTGTGTGTGTGTGTGTGTGTGTGTGTGTGTTTCCTTCTTTTTTTTCCAGGAACATTTTATTTTGTTACTTGTGACATCTTTGGTTGCTATTTTAGATTTCTTGTATTTTTCTTATTTAGTATTTTTGCAAAGCAAATAATCTCACTTCTGGTTTTCTTTATTACAGTGCTTCAAATGACCCCCTTTTGTTGAATGCACATTTTTTTTCATTATTTCTGCATTCCTTTGTTCTTCTGGAATTCATGATTCCACTCCCCTCTGTAGTTTTTAGTGGGTGCATAATCAGCTGGTGTTATTTTTATTTCCTTTTCTTTATGTTTGAAAATCTCTCTTGGTCACTCATAGAATTTATTTGTTATCGGAATTTTAAAATTTAACTATTATGTGTCTTGGTGCTTGCAGTATAAGTGTATTTGTTTTCCCCTGAAAGTGATCTGATTATTTTTCCATTTTGTTTCTTGTCAGTTTTGACTTTATCAGGTTCTTATTGGAAATATATAATCTTCAAATTCCTCTACTTATTCTGTCTTTGAGATCAATGTTTTACCTGTACGGACATAATTTTTTTATGTTATTGCTTTTAGCTTCTCCCAGATCGCCCTTCAGTTTTGTGTATTTGCATTCTCAATTAGTTATTTGCTTTGTTTATTTCATGTGATTGATTTGCCACTGTTGATTACAGTTTTTCTATTCTAACAATTATTTTTGCTATTCAGGTCATAAATTCTACTTTCACAATTCTTATTTCTCTCTTAAACTATTTGGGAACATTCTGTTGTGGCTCCATGTTCTTTAAAATCCACAGAATCCTCAGTTGTTGATTCATTTTTCTTTGGCAGTGTTTATTCAGAGATATTTTGATTTACTTAGTTGATTATGAGGCCATCTTCTGTTTTATTAATATCCCTATTAGTTTATCTGCTTAAGTTCAACTTTTTTTTTTAGGCAATTGGGGTTAAGTGACTTGCCCTGGGTCACACAGCTAGTAAGTGTCAAGTGTTTGGTCTGAGGCTGGATTTGAACTCAGGTCCTCCTAACTTCAGGGCCAGTGCTCTATCCACTGCGCCACCTAGCTGCCCTTAAGCTCAACATTTTTAACTGAGTTTTCTTCCTCTTGAAATCTTTAGTCATTTCAATTTTTCCCCCTTTTAGTTCCTTATTGCTTACTTTCTGACTTTATCCCCTTTGATGGATTGGTCCTCCAATCTCACATGCTGGGGAATCCACCTTTTACCAGTTTCAGTCTGGGGTCAGTCAGTCAGAATTAACCTCAGCTGAATGGTAGTCTCCTTTCCTTCCGGCCCGGTGGAGTCCCACATATGCTAATGCCCTGACCTGGTTTCCTCTGTTCTTTAGTTCTCTGGCTGAGTACTGAGGATGGCACAGCAAGTGGCTCTACTTCAACCCCAGGCAAAGAAAGCTTCTTGCTTTTTTACTGCTTTGCCTCCTTCAGAGTGGCAGAGGGCACACATGGGTTCTGTTGCATGTCACTACAGAATGGAAGAACAGATTAACTGGCAGAGAATTCAGCAGTAGAAGTAAGGGAAATGCTGAAATAATCCTAGAGGTTGTCCAGCCTGCTAGAGCTAGGGAAGAGGGTGCTAAGTGAGCATATTTGGGATTAGTTTTCTCTGCTGTTAAATTCACTGGCTTGTTAGCCTATTATATTCTTGGTGTCTTAGACTACGGAAACATTTTCAGTTATTTACCTCCTGTGAATAATTCTTATTTTGGAGAGATCTGAGAGGTAATTTCCTGGTTCTGCCAGGTTCATTCTGCATCAGTTCATAAGTATCTCCCCATGGGGCAGCTAGGTGGTACAGTGGATAGAGTACTGGCCTTGGATTCAGGAGGACCTGAGTTCAAATCTGGCCTCAGACACATAACACTGACTAGCTATGTGACCCTGGGCAAGTCACTTAACCCCATTGCCTAGCAAAAAAACAACAACAACAACAACAAAATAAGCAAACAAACATAAATATCTCCCCATACTTCTCAATATTCTTTATATACATTGTTTCTTATAGTATAATGATATTCTATTACATTCATATACTCTATTTGTTTAATAATTCATTGACTAATCAAGGAGCATTTAATTATTTCCAATTCTTTCTTGCTATTCTGTATATTTAGGTCTATATGGAGCTTTTCTATCTTTTGTTCCTTCTTATAAAGGGATTTCTAGGTCAAAGGGCATGGATATTTTAGTTAATTTCTTCATATGATTCCAAATTACTTTCTAGAATGTTAAGAAGGTGAGATAATTTTAGTCTTACATTATTGAAAATTCCAAAGACCGTGAGGCCTGTAAAGAAGGCTTACTGGATTCAGTAGGTAGCATCTGTTGTGCTATGATTCCACCAAAAGTAATCACACAGATTTTATTCTATATCTGGTAATAGTTGGATGACAGCCATATTAACCTATTAATTTATGACTCTTGGAATAAAATGATGTGGAAATATACAACCAGTACAGCTCTTAGCTAAAAGAAATCATTGATCAAGGTTGACTGTGTAACTTTGGACTCTATTCAGAAAAGCTAAGAGAGAAATAAGTTATGGTATAATGCTTATGATAGAATAGTGGGAAGCCCCATCCCAAGTAGTTGAAAGGGAAGGCAAAATAGCCACAAATTGGGGACTGCTGCATAGACAATATATAACAATCATGTGCTGCCCATAAGAGCAAGTTAACTGAACTCTGGTGATCATGGAGACAAAATAATGGTGTTGGCTAATTGGTTAGGAGAGGGCCTATCCAGAAGCCACAAATAAATTGCTGGGGTCAAATAATTAGTCATTCAGAATGGATCCAGATCATAACTCAGATGAAAAGGAAACTTTATGTTGACAGCATTTACATTGACATACTATAATTTATTCAGCTATTCTCTATTTGTTGGATATACAGACTGTTTCTTATTTTGTGTTATGAATAAATGAATTACACCTGTTTTTGTACTGTCCTATATCAAATTATTCATTAACTCTTACTGATTCTTTCTTTGAAGTACCTTCTGTAACTATTTTCCTTTTCCCTTTTACTACCATCACGCTGGTTCAGGCCTTAACTGTCTTTTGCATTAACTACTGAATGGTTTCCTAGCTGGTATCTATTTTTCCAGTTGCTTTTCCAATTTAATCCAAATATACATCACTTGCTAAAAAAGCATTTTGATCATATTGCTCCACTCTTCAAAAAAAACTTCAATGCCTTCTCATTGTTTATAAAACAAATCCAAAGTCCTTAATTTAAGAACTTTTATGATCTGGCTACAGTGTGCTTTTTAAACAAACCCTTTACTCCATTCAGATGAGCCTGTTCATCGTACTCAGAACGTTCATACTTTCTCACCTCCATGTCTTTCCTTATGCCATTCTTTTTCTTCAAAATGCCCTCTTTGCTTTTCAATTTATTGAATTTGTAATCATCCTCCTTCTTCAAAATAAATCTCACCTTCTGTCTGAGCCTTTTCTTGATAATTTGAACCTAAAGGAATTTCTCTCTTTCCTCAACTGAGTACTTACTATCTGTACCACTTATGTGATATTAAAAGGCAGCTAGGTGGATAGAACACTAGGCCTGGAATCAGGAAGATCAGAGTTCAAATTTGGCCTCAGACACTTAGTAGCTGTGTGACCTTGAGCAAGTCACTTAACCTCTCTCCTCCTTAGTTTCCTAATCTCTAAAAAGGGGATAATAATAGCACCTAAATCCCAAGGTATTGTGAAAATAAAATGATATAGTATTTTTGTAAAGCATTTTGCTAGCCTTAAAATGATAAATAAATGTTACCTCTTATTATTTGATGCTGTAACTTATAAACTATCCTTATGCATATGTGCATGCATCTTATCTATCAACATGGACTATGGACTCCTTAAGGGCATGGATTATGTTTTGCTGATCTGTGTGTAGCCCCAAATGCTAAGCACAATGCTGTGAACATATATGCATTCAACATGTAATGGATAGCAAATTATCTCTGGGAACTACATCCTCTAGAAAGTGCTACAATTTGAAAAGCAGTGTTAAAAGTGTGAAGGATGAGCTGTGGGACTGGAGAAGGTAGGGAATAGAATAGAAAAAAAAGGGTAATATTCTAAGCTACAGCAATTGCCTAGTTCCCATAGTAGGGAGAAGCAAAAGAAGTTTCTACAATGATTTCCATTTCCTGTTCTGAGAGAAAACAAAAATGCTTCACAAAATGACGAGTTTCCCTGGAAAGATGTAGACACAACCATCCCTTAAATGCTCGAAGTTCTTGTGAGTCTGTGTTGCCAGTGACTTCATAAATTATGCTACTCCTGCTGTAATGTAGAGATGGTACAGGCATACCTTGTTTTATTGCCCCTCATGGATATAATTTTTTGCCTCAACACTGAGGCAAGATCATCCACCAGCAAAAAGATTCTGACTCAGTGAAGGCTCAGATGATGTTAGCATTTTTTTTAAGCAATAAAGCATTTTTCAAAATAAGCTTTGTGTATTTTTTGGACAAAATACTATTGTACACTTAATAGACTACAGCATAGTGTAAACATAATATTTATATGCACTAGAACTAAGAAAAAAATCACATGGTTTGCTTTATTGTGATAATCACTTTATTGCAGTGATCTGGAACCAATCCTGCAAGGTATGCCTATACTAGAAAGGACCTAAAACAAGCACTGTCCAGGAGACAACACTGAAGTGAGGAGTACAACATATTTAATTCACTGCCCTTGATTTACCTTCCTATCCTGTGTTCATTAAGTGTTTTTCATTGATTTTTGTGTCATTTTGGTTTAGTATGTAAGAGAATGTTGTGGGTGGGGGCTTGAGTTGGAATTTTGGATAACTACCCAAGACTCCAAAAGGAGAAAGTAAAGAGGAATCCCAAAGAGTCAAGTTGGGGACCTTGGGGGCCTATAGGTATAAACAAATATTGATTGCTTGATTGATTGATCAATTAAATGCTTTCATCTAGGTATCATGCCTATGTAGCACAGTGACTAGCTAGACGCCACTATTCTGAGGCCACAGGAGCTGACGTTTTTTCCCAATCCTTGGGCTTTACCTGCCTTCATGATCTGCCCTGAGTTCATTGCTCAGGGGTCTCTTGTTTCCTTGATAGGAGAACTAGGCTACCAGTGCTTCAATTCCACACCTATCTCAGTCTCCTGAGCAATGATTTTATTTTCATCTCTAGTCTGAGGGGTCCTCCCTAGCATAGGGAGGTGAGGCAGAGAAAGGAAAGAGGGTACCCAGAGTATGAACACAAATCAGGTATGGAGCAGGAAGTTTTATTCCCACAAACAGAAAATGAAATGTGAAGCCATAAAGATTGGAATGATTATAACCTGTTGAGAGGATAGAACTGTCTCCCCCATTTAAATGTAAACTTCTTGCAAGTAGAGATTCTTTCTTTGTATGTCTGTCCCCAGCATCTAGCACAGAATTTGAAAGAGTGTTTCATAAATATTTGTTGATTGATGGTATCCATACTTTGTTGGTATATTTGCAAATGCATCTTTATGAAAGCTGCTTAATAGGTATTTCGCAATTTATCTCCGCTGAATAGAGACCAATCAATGCCAAGTAGGATCTTTTGGTGGTTTCTTTCTCTGTGGGTGACTCTTACCACTCTGCTGGTTCTGTTGTCATTGCAACTTCTCCAGTAGCTGATACCCAGAAAGGAGGAAAGATGCCAGCTGCTTTTTGAGATTTTACAAAGCTTTGTATAAAAGGGAGCCTTTCAAAGGCTCCCATACAAACAGGAGGTGACCTCATCCTTGACAAAGACTTGCTAGGAGGCCAGGTGTTCACAGGGGAGACCACTTTGGGGAGCAATAAGGGCATCACTCCACCAACTTTCCAGAGCTCAGAGTTATCTTAGCTCAAGGCTGCCAGGAAGGAGAGCCCTGAAATAGGAATTATTCCCCTATTATATCCCCAAGGTTCTGGCTCAGCAGCCAGATGCTGCTCCTAGACAACAGGAAGCAGTCACATAGTAAGAAAACTAAGCTTGCTCTGAAAGAGGAAGGTAGGGTAGGATTCTGTCACATATCCCCAAGGAAGAGCTTTACATAATTTTGTGAATATTAGAAATTGCCTAGAAATCCTAAAAAATTCCCAGATTTATTTTTTCCAGCAATGTGGAAAATAATGACAAATTTCAATGTTGCACACCATACAGAACAATATAGTAAGTTTTTGGTTATTGCTTTTACATATTGCTGCTTCCACACTAGGCATTCCCGGGAAGAATATCTTAGAATTTAAAATTTAACCTAAAACAATTTAATATAAAATAAAATACTGTATAATTTTTTACATTGTTTTAAGTCAATTTGGAATCAAAGTCCATAATAACTCACTAAGAATCTATCTTTTTGCTTGTATTTATATTCCCAGCATTTAGTACTATGCCTGTAAGTTCTTAATAAAGAAATATTTGTTGACCCATTTACTTAAGGATCTATCATATGCTGAGCACTACAATAGATGCTGAAGGAGACACAAATACTAAATAAAACCCAGTTCACGCAGCAAGCCACCTTGAGGGAAGGATAAGAAGCAGTACGTATCAAGCAAGTCAAACCAGTTTGTTCATCATCTCTCCTCAGGCCTTGATGTAAAGGTCCTAGGATAGCCTAGGACTGTGAACGTAAGAGTCTTGGGAATAGCAGTATGCACCAAACCATCAGACCTACTTCTAGCCCAGACTCTGCAGCCATTATTTAAGTCAGAAATTACTAGTGAGAAGGGGCCCATCTTCCTCATCACCACCAGCAACAATGGCTGACCAACTGCCACTGATAGGAGTCCTGAGAGTGGCAGTTCTGCACAGTCATCATCTGGGAAAGCAACTCCGATAGAGAAGGGGCTAGCTAGCCCTACCAACTGCCAACCAATTGCCACACAGAAGACAGACAATTCAACCTGAGGTAACAAAACACCCTAAGGGAGAGGCAGGAAGCAGCATGTGCCAGGCAAGTTAACCACCACTACCATCTTGACCTCAGATCCAGAGCCCTCAGCCATTATCTGGGAAACAAGTTTGGTGGAGACACAGCTTGTCAACTGTTCCTATATATACTATAGTCACAGGTACTGAAGATACAGAAAAGAAAGTTCTTGCTACCAAAGTCCTTGACACAGTCAAATGGTTAAACATCAGAAACTGATATGATTTTGTCAGTGGAAATGACATTAAAGAAGAAGCATTGATATCTGCATTTTTGCTGTATCCTAAATACAATGGGAATTTTTTATCTGACTATCAGCTAGAACCATCCATATGTATTGTCTCCCCCACTAGAATGTGATCTCCTTGACAGTCTTGTTTTTCTATTTGTATCTCCAGTGCTTTGTACTTGGTAAATTCTTGATAAATGCTTCATGTATTCATTCATTTAGCCCCTGCCCTTATAGACATTACACCCCCCTAACTACCCCTGACTTTCAATTGTGGGTTATCTCTGGCAGTTCTTGAGTTCATGTTTATAGCACTTTACTTAGTTCCCTTGTTACCTTGGTTTGCACTTATTTCACATTTAGCTTCTTGAAACTCAAACATAACACCAACACTTGAGAGAAGGTAGTTCTTATATATATGAACATGCTGAGATAAGACATCTATTCAAATTATTTAGTATTTTACAAAAGCAGAGTTGAAGGTGTGGTAAGAATAAGGAAGTCTGTCAGTTTCCTAATTCCTCCAAAGTTAGACCTCTGAAGTGTGGATTCATTATTTTGTTTGAAGCAAATTACCAGGACACCAGATATAATATATTTAAACATAAGTGTATCAGGCTGGTGGCTCAGGAGAATGCTATGTTCATTAATTCAATCATTCAATGAGTATTTACAAACATGTCTACTATGTGCCAGGTACTTGGCTAGGCATTGGGAATACAAAGTAAAACTAAATCAGTCCTTGCCTTCAAGGAGCTTACATGCCATTGTGGAGAAACAGCTAAACACATATAGGAAAAGACAAAATATTTAAAAAGCAAATACAAAGTAATTTTGGGGGGTATGGACACAAACAAATGGATTGGGGAGGGGATGCTAAGAATCATGATAGGTT
This sequence comes from Phascolarctos cinereus, assembly GCF_003287225.1. Taxonomy (NCBI): domain Eukaryota; kingdom Metazoa; phylum Chordata; class Mammalia; order Diprotodontia; family Phascolarctidae; genus Phascolarctos; species Phascolarctos cinereus. The sequence continues at coordinate 99,870,557 of NW_027555958.1, read as the reverse complement.
TCCAGTATAAGGCAGCATTTAAGTGGAGTTTTGAGAGAAGTAAGGGATTCTAGAAGGTGGAAGGAAGGGGGTTCACTCCAGGCACGGGGACAGAATAAACAAAGGCACAGATAGGAGATAAAATGTCATGTACAGGGAAAAGCAAACAGGCCAGTTTGGCTGGAACAAAGAGTTTGGGAAACAGAGCAAGGTATAAAAAGTTTTAGAAGCCAGAAAATGGAAAACTTTTAACATCACACAGAGGAGTTTGTATTTTATCTCTGAAGAAATTGGGAGCCACAGAAACTTTTTTTTGTGTGTGTGAGGCAATTGGGGTTAAGTGATTTGCCCAGCGTCACACAGGTAGTGAATGTTATATGTCTGAGGCTAGATTTGAACTCAGGTCCTCCTCACTCTGGGGCTGGTGCTTTATCCACTGTGTCACCTAGCTGTCCCCACAGAAACTTCTTAAGAATCAAAGTGACATTGCTAGAACTGTGGTTTAGGAAAATCAGTTTGGCAACTTTTGAAGATATTTGGCAACAATATTGAGGATAGATTGTAATGCCAGTGACTGAAAACATGTAGATCAATGAGGAATTATTGCAATTATCCAGGCAAGGGGTGATGAGTGTTGTGTGAGTGGAGAAAAGGGGGCAGGTATCAGAGATATGTGGAGATAGAATCAACAAGATTTGGAAAGGACACTGACAAATGCTACAAGGGGTAAAAAGGGATTATATAACTTGCTGAAATTTTAGAAAATCTTTTTATGGTCTTTTGTGCTGTTCTTGCAAAAAAAATGGAGAGATGAGTATTTGGATGGTGGATTCTAAAGGAAGTCATTTACTGGTTCCATGTTAACTCTTCCAAGAGGTGCCTCAATGATATCGTCTTAGATTTTTACTCTGAATGACAAGTCAATGGGTGTTAATATTCAAAAAGACTACGTCACGATCGGATATTGGGCCAAATCTACTAAGATGTAATTAAATAGGGACAAATAGAAGGTCTTACCAAGAAAGTAGTTTGACTGAAAAATATTTGGCAATTTTAATGGATTGTAAACTCAATCTAATTCAACAGTGTGATTTGGCAGCCGTGAAAGTTAATGTAACCTCTTGTATCTTCATAGGTGACTGCCTCTCCCTGATAACTTCAGGAGCTTCACTACAATTCTTACCTTCTGCCCATTTCTACCATACCATGACAAGCATACTTTTATTCTTTCTATTCTTGAACCATGAATCATGATCATGTCAACTCTGCTATTGTTCCTGGATGGGATGTGTCAATCTAATCCCTTATCACCACACATAATCCCTGTGACTTTCCAGACCAAAATTGTCCTTTCTCCCTGCCCCCTCCCATTAGACTGAAAACCCCTTGAGGGCAGGGACTATTTTTGCTTTTGTATCATCATTGGTTAGCATTGCATCTAGAACATAGTAAATGCATTATAAATAAATTTTCATTCATGCATTGATTTATCTTAGGATGCATTCAGAGAAGAATAGTATCCAGGGCTAAGAAGAGGATACTCTTGCTATGTTTTGTCCTGTTCCTGACACATATTGAGTATTATGTCCACTTCTGGATGCCACATTTTAAGAAGGACATCAGTAAACTGGGAGCATCTAAATGAGGGTAACCATGGGAAAATAGTGCAGTGGAAGCCAAACAGTTTCCTGGTGACCTTGGAGAGGGCATATAGCACTTAACACGTATCAGACTAGGTACCCCCCAAAATATGGAAGTTAATAAGATTGGATTGTTACCATTAAAGAGATTGAAATATTATTTTTCATGTTCTTTTGATATGTTAAAAATAAAACTTCTAATAAAAACACATATTCATGAAGTATGGCAAATAAACCACTGGGATAAACAGAGAAAAATCTATTAAATGGCCAACCATCATTAGAAATTACTTTACTGATGAGCTTAGTCATTAATATCTATTTGTAGATAGAGGATAAATAGATAGATAGATGAACAGATAGATAGATAGATAGATAGATAGATAGATAGATAGATAAATAGATAGATAGACAGATAGATGAATAGATAGACAGACAGACAGACAGACAGACAGACAGACAGACAGACAGACAGACAGGTAGAGATAGATAGATAGATAGATAGATAGATAGATAGATAGATAGATAGATAGATAGATAGATAGATATGGTTCATAGCAAAATCCAAATGACTCAAGACTGAGTACTGGCACCTATACAGAACACTGGATTGGAAGTCAGAGGACCTGCCTGCCTTTTGGTCCTAACATTGCCTCTAATAAATTTCATAACCTTGAACAAGTCACTTAACATCTTTGAGCTTCCACAGACACATCTGTCAAATAAAAGGGTAGAACTTGGGGATTCCCACATCTAAAATTCTATGGTTCCAATGCTGATAAGAGGGAACAAAGAACACCATTCGTGAATTAGGGTTCTGATTATATTTTTCATAAAGATAAATCGTAGTACACTGGCCTGCTTTAAAAATCAAATATGTTTTTCAAAATCTAAACAAATAAGGATGCATGCCTTGTGTACATTAACATTTCTCATCTGATCCTCATTCTTTTTATTTCCTTTATATCCATTTTCCCCCCCTTCTCTCCTTTGGATTTTTATTGAATATCTCCTTTATGGTGGCTTACTTATTACATTTAGGAAGTAGCCTTGCATGCCTAATTTTCCACCAATACCCATTCACTGAGGGAGAATAGATTTATGTAAATATGTCCTGGAAAAATCTTTAATCAAATATTGAATAGAAGATCAGGGTCATACTTTGTCTCTCCTGAACCCCCAACCCTCAGCAGGTATACCAGTATACATAATTCAAAGGATTCAAATCACCATAACCATCAAAATGACACAGAGAATCACACTGATAATAAAGCTAGTTGTGATGAAAGCTTGGTAGTGATCCAATGGATACTGTATTCCAGTCATTTGGTGAGTATAGACCTCATCTTTGTTTCTGGCCTTTTATCTACTCTGAACCAATTGGTATTCAGAAAGTCTGGGGAGACATATGGAGTAGATTTGAAAGGCAGAATAGAAATGAGATTCTGAAATTAATACAGTTGATTACATGTTGTTTATCTGACCAGTCAGGCAAAGGATAATTAACTGTATCAACCAAGCCCAAAAAGGCAATTCTCGTCCTTCATTTACTGTTCTCTATTTCCACAGCCTATTATGAGAAATAGTCCTATTGGCATTTATGAGGGGAAAAGTCAATTAACTTTTAGATTATATAAACAAGGAATATTATTTTTACAACTTTATCTCAGTCTTGATATTTGTCTCAGGTCTCTGTGGAATTTACATCACAAAAGTTTTCTCAGATAATGCACAAAATCTCAATCTACCTTTTTCAGGGGCTGCTGTTTATGCACATGTACTTAGCAGATGCTTCTTTTGGCAGGAGCAGCTTACTCTTGACTTGGTTCCCTTTCTCTGATTAACTTCAAAATTCCCCACAGTCTGAACTGTGTGAGAACCCAGCAGAATAATCACTGTGTTGCTAGTTTGGCTCTTTTTTTCTATGATTTCATCATGCCCTCTTAGGTCACAGGACACCAACTGAGGAAAAAGGACAAAAAATCACAGAACTGAACTCTTCTCTACAACTAAGGTAGTTGTTTCCACACATGAAATAAAAATCAAATCAGCAGAAAAAGATGAAGGCTTCTATACAATGAAAGTCGAGGCTCAATTCTGATGCACAGTGAAAGAATCAGAATAGCGTCTATTAATGCCATTTTATTTTTCCCCCACTGGGGGAAGGAGAGAAGGAAAATAAATGATTGTTAACTGAAAAAAAGTTAAAGGCAAAATAGTAAGCAAAAAAACCTAAAATTAGTCAAAAATGAAATATTTTAAATCCTAAAGAATTAAAGGGTTATTGATTTCTGAATAAATCTACTCTTGAATTATTAAGGTACTAAATTTAATTGTGGAACACAAAGTGAGTTGACAAAAAGAATTGCTTTTTTAAAAAATTGGAATACTTTCTAATTAATCACATTGATTCCAGAAAGGAATAATATGTATAGTGTAACTGTTTCTGAAATGAGTTCTTGAATCATGACCTACAATGTAGAATTACTTTTTATTTCAGAAAAAGGATAGTTTTAAGACTGTTTGCATATAGTTCATTTATGTATAAGCCCTTGAGTAGATTATCTAATTCAATATTTCTAGGAAACACATTGACTAATGTGCTATTGGAAGCATTTCTTCATTACCAAATATCATTTCACAAAGATATAAAATTCTCAAAATACATATGTTAAAACAGATAACAACATACAAACTATGTGAGCACTTGAAAACTCTGATCCTCAGACAACTCTCTAATATCTATCTACTAAATTAAAAACTATGGATGGGTTGAGTTAATGGAGAGAATTCCCACACTGATGAAATCATAGATATATAAACGAACATCCAATTATGTTCTCTTTTATTACATTTTCTTCTGCAAGTTTTTTTAAAGGATAAAAAAACAAAAACAAAAACCTTTTACTTTCTAGATTGTCACATGAACAGATCCAAAACCAGAATTTCATTCTATCTATACATTTTAGTAATTGAGTAGAAATATGCTATTCAGATTGAGCTGGATAGAACCCAGAATTCATATTTGTTACAACACATCTATTTTTCACAGAGTGCTATATAATTCTTGGAAAGATGACTATTATTTGCTGGTACTTTCCCACTGCAAAAGCCTAGAAATAATTCAACCACTCTGAACACACATGTTTACGTGTTGTATTAGACTTTAAGGAGAGAATTGGGAGTAGTGAGACTTGACCTGTGATTTCACTGGCATAGAGAACTCCTTGGTGAGGAAACAGTTGGCATCATGCAACTAAGAGCTCTTTGAGAGCTGTCAGGACACTGAGAAGTTAAATGACTTGCCCAGTGTCACACAGTATGGGTCAGAGGTAAGGAGGTAGGTTTTCTTCTGGGCTCCAAGGTTAGCTTTCTATGTCATGCTGAAATTAGTTTCTTTGGATTATTTTCTTCCTTTCATGGAAAAAGTGTATTGTTCTTGCTGACATACTGAAATACCGAAGTCTGCTTTTCACCTCATGATTTTTATAGAGGCAGCTTGAGAATTAATGTCATATTCTACTTGGGCAGAAGACAGAGGATTTTTATTATTGTTATTTTACCTGTTTTAAGGGTACACAGGAGACTTTTTCAGTGTCTAAGAGTTCCCTAGAAAAGTTTTTGCTTATCAACATTCCAATTCAATTGCACCTCCCCTTAATTAGTCGGTTGGTTTGTCCACAAGTATACCTTTGTGAAATCCCTTCTGGACTGTGTTTTTTTCTTCCTTTCTTTGTATCCTTAGCATTTAGAACAATGCCTGGTATACAGCAGACACTTAATACATGCTTGTTGATTTTTGACTTGACTGGTTCCTCCATCATCCAAGAAGATGTAGATCCATTTGGCTTAAAGCGGTATTTTCCACTAACAGAACATACTTTTAAGATACTGTGGTCTTTGAGAGGCTGAACTGTTGGAGGTCACAGGGGAACTAAGGAAAATGGAAGGCAATGGGTCATAGAATCATAGATTTAGGGTTGGAAGTGACCTATGAGCTCATATAGTTCAGAGATTCTTAACTTTTTTGTTGTGTCATGGACCTTTTTAGGGGATTATTGAAACCTCTGGACCCCTTCTCAGAATGATGTTCTTAAAAGCACAAAATAAAACACATGGGATTACAAAGGAAATCAGTTATATTTACGTAAAGATTAATTTTTTTTCCCATCCAAGTTTATGGACTCCCCGAAATATATCCACAGGCTACTTGGGGATCCAGGGACCCTAGGTTAAGAACTCCCGATCTAGTACAATTTTACATATAAGGAAAGAGACCCACCCAAAGAGATTAAGTGACTTATACAAGTCATATAGCTTATAAGTAGCAGAACCAATGGTTGAACCTAGATGTGACTCCAAATCCAGTTTACTTTCTACTTTCAACCTTTGTTGAAAAAAGATACATTTTATTTGTAGTTTAGGTGTAGCACTGATCTATTCACTGCAACATAGCCGTGGGAATGGCATTTGTTGTGGTGCTCATACTGCATTTTTTCTCTCTGGGATGACTTACTCATCTCAACCTGCACTCACACTGGCAGTTTTGTGGGGTATAAGGGCCTTTCCCAGAATGGAGTGCAGCCAGGTGCAACCACGTTGCTACAACTCAGTATCCTAAGAATAACTTAAGTGAGGAGCAGGGAGGGTAGAGAGGAATAGGGAAGACATTCCCTCTACCTGACGCCTTGTCACCTGAGCTCCCTCTGATATTCTTCCTATTTACATAAAATATGACAACTATACCATTAACTCAAATGTGAAACATTTTAAAAATAAACCAACTGCCATGATAATTAAATAATATTTACTCAAAACAATGCAAAAGCATCAATAATCAGACCTTCAAAGTCTACTCATAAATCCAGGTCACAATCTTCCATCAAACTAAGCAGTATATATGGGGACAAATAGGCATATATTTATAGGAACCTAGCAAAGAGGTACATGTTTAGAGAAACCCATGTGCCTGGAATATACCACATACCTGAAAATGGAATGCAGGCCTCTATGTTCTGAGTCTCTTTATGGAACTGTCTATATAACACATTACAGTCTGAACAAAATCACTTCTCTACCATCTGTTCTTCTGGTCCTCACAGCTCTCTTGCTGAAAAAGCCACTTGTCTGTGACTGTCAGGCCACTAAAACAATATCAACGTTTGACCAGCCTTTAAGTGCTCCACAGAGCCTGCTTCAGTCACCTTCACGGCCATTGGAACAAATTATTCTCATCTGCCTAGTCCGCTGGGGGAAGTCTTCACACGCTTGGGGTAGACATCCTCCTAACTTACCAACAGGTTTGAGGTCTGTCCATTACCCTCAACCTGGTTTAGCCTATCAAGATGGTTTTAGTGTGATGTGGCCACTGCACGAGCTACAGCTTCTTTGAACCGTAGGTGAAAGTTGTGTGACAGGTGAACACCAAAGGTATATGAGCATCCCTGATAAGTCCTCAGAAAGCCCTCACACCAGAGGAGCTAGTCCCTGAACACGCCATTCACTAAATCTTAGGCCATTGCCAGTTGTCCAAACTAAGTCTTGCTGCTGGACTTTGATGACTCTGGAAGAGAGTGAGGTTGATGACTTTGTGCAGCTCTGCCTCACTTAAATCTAATTCACAGGCAAGTCAAGGCGTCACCCCATGATGTCATCAGTCCTCTTCAAAAATGAGGGAAGAAGAACAACAAAGCAATATCAAGGTCCTTTATTACATAGCTACCTTTGACAGAGTACTGAGAAAGTGTACAGCAAAAATTTTGGCATTACTTTCAGTGAAATACCAGCTTTAAGTCTAGGGCCTACAATTTCAGACATGTTACTTTAGTTGGAAACTGAAGAGCAACACAGACCACTCTAGAGTTTCCTTGCCCCATCCCCTTCAATCTTCTGATGTTTTGGCTTCTGGAAGTACCTTCTCTCATTACCTTCAAAACCAGAACATCTGCAGAATGATGCAGAAGGTATGTCATTATGACTTAAATCCCTCTGTACCTTAAGAGATGATCTGCATTAGTGGAGATGGTAATTACATATATTGAAGAAATCAAGAATCCTAGAAGTATTGAAGGATACATATATACATATATGTATACAAGTTAAAAGGAAATATATGCATATATGCATGTAAATTTTTAATAATATAAATAATTAGCATCTTAAATGTGTTTGTTTTGCGTGCCAGGGTCATAACCGTACTTGGGGATATGTCAGCACTAATGTATTCAGGGATTCCTGGTCCCCAGCTTGAAACACTTCACCCTTCCTTCATTTATTTTGATTTTAATGTGTTTCCAAATTTGTTCTGAGGACCCATTAGCATAAAATGCTTACACAGGGCACTGATGCATGCTTTTTGCTCCTGGGAATCTTGAGATAATAAGTAGAGATGATTTCTATTTTCCTTCATTTGCAATCTAATAAAAAGGAAATTTTATATATATATATATATATATATATATATATATATATATATATACATACATATATAAAAGACCTTTTCATACCTCACATAGTCAGTACTGTAACATATGCTTAATGGTCATTCTTTTGATGATGGTGGTGGTGGTAGAAATTTGAACCAATAACTTGAAAGTTTCAATGATTCAAAGTCAGGGTGTTTGCTGATGTAGACTAAAACCTCTTCACGCCTGATAGGTGGAAGTTCATGGATTGTAATGGATGGGAAAACAAAACAAAACAAAACATGATCTGGTAGCCAACCTTCTGGGAGTGAGCATCTTGAAATTTATCTAGACTGGTCCTTGGTTAACATATTGTCTTTTACCAGGGTTAATACTTGACTACAAGTAACTAAGGAAATATTCTTAAAAATGCTTTTAATAAAAATCCTATTTGAATCAAAACAGGGCTATGGCTCTCAAAATCAAAAGCAGAACAGAAGCAAAGCAGCCATTTGTCTGTAAAATAGCTCTTTGAGATTACATATCATTGGCATGTGCATAGCTAAGGGAAGACAGATTAATGACATGTAGATTATCCATGTGCTCTAGAGCTAACTCTTTCCAAATTTTCCCAGCTGAATTCTGGCCCTACTCCCTTAGCTCACTATGCTTTATGACAGCTGTGAGGTACTGGAAAGAGCACTGCCCTGGGAGACTTGGCTTTGGGACCCAGTTCTGGTACTACTTAACTGTGTAACCTCAGGCAAGTTAATCAGTTTCTACACATCTGTCCCTTCCTTTTTAAAGGATAGAGTTAGACTAAGATTCCACCTAGCTCTAACATCTATGAACTGCGACTGATTTCTAAGTGTTTTGCCACCCTGGTTCTATGTAGATTTGGAATCAGTTGCCTTCAAAGGGAAGGCAGCCTCTATTCAGTGTTCTGCTTTATCCAACTGAAACAGTTTTCCCTTTCCAGTTTCATCACAATCTCCTCACCTCCTAGGCAAAAAAGCTTCCATTTGGAAGCACTGAAAGGTTAACAGAGTGATATCAATCTCTTCTTGCCTTTTAGAGGTAAGTAGCTTCTTATCACTGGCCAACTTTCTGTGAATGTTTTCCTTGGGCTGGAATTTCTCTCCCAAAGTCCAGAGCTAACAGGAAGAGACGGTTGGGGTTCCCCTGTCCTCATAAATCTACTTCTTAGAGTGGTTTCTGATCCTGCCAGTAAGCTTTGTTAGCTTAAAAGTTACACATCTAGCCACCGAAAAAAAAAAGAGGAATTCTAAAATTAAGTTTCTTTCATAACACTGTACTTTTCACTCAGTCTTTCAGGATTAAATTTCCTGATTCAAATTCTCCCTGGAATTTCATCATTTTTCAGCCACAGCATTTGAATTCATTCCTTTGGCATTTTTAAAAAAATGATTTCCTTAAACAATATCTCAGGCATGACAGTATTTATTGATGGATTCAATTTCATAAACACAAGAAAAATGAGGGAAATTAATTTATTTTAGTATTTAGAGGATTTGTGGTTCTTTGGCATAGGGACTAACTCCTCTGAAATAAATTGTAACCATATCTATGCCTTAATAGATAGTTATTTTAGTGAAAGAATTCATCATCTGGTGGCCAACCCTCTGATGACTCAATTCAATCCAACCAATATTTGCTATCTGTAAGACACTCTGCTAAGTCCTAGGGATATAGAGACAAAATGAAACAGTTCATTTTATAAAGTAGCTTATATCCTACTAGGATTCTATGGCATGGAAAAGGCATAAATATCTGTTACATATTTTGAGAAGGGACACAGCATTAACAAATGGGCAGAATAAGGGGAAGACTTCATGAAGGAGGTAATAATGGACAGAAGCTGGAGGGAACATAAGAGTTATGAGCTGAGGAAGGAAAGCACAGGGAACAACAGACAAAGTAACAGATACATTTTTTTCTTGGTTAATGATAATTTCCTCCTTTAAAATGTAGAAGAACCAATGAGGGCAAATTCTATTTTGGATATGATTCTCATCAACAAGAAAGAACATAGTCACTGGGGTGAAAGCAATGGCAATTGGGGGGGGAGGGGAATGACCATTCTCCTTTAAAATTTGTAAAAGATGAAAAGAGAAAAGCCAGGAAGTCTGGCATGTACGCTGGACTTAGGTAGTACAGATTTTGTAAGGTTCAGATAAAAGAAAGGAGGGATCCAATGGATGAAAGTTCTACAGGGAAAGACAGTTCAGGAGTGGGAATCTCTAGAAAATGGACTTTTGAAGATGCTAAGAGAAATAATCCTTATGAATAAGAAAAGAAGAGCTATCTAAAGAGCCATGTGGATGCATGAGGAACTTGTTGACCAACACACACACACACACACACACACACACAAACATGCATATATATTCTAAAAAGGAATATATAGAAGATGGAAGCAAGGGCAGGCATTAATAGCATAGTAATATAATAACATGGCACAGTCACGTTGGATTACAATCAGATGTGCCAAAGCACAAAATAAGCTGAGATTGGGAAGAAATTCTAAACAATTAGGGTTGATTTTTCTTAGGTATCTGATTGGAGGAAAAAAGTGAAAGGAAGGTTAGGCTTACTTCTTGGGGGTAGATAGAATAATGATGACCAAAAATAATCATGGGTATTATAAATTCATGAACTCAAAAGCAAACACTAGCCCACTAGCCCTATAAACATACAACAAAATTATACTCACACTATACAATTATATTTGAAGTTCTCAGATAATGTTTCAGGACTCCTAGACTTGTTACTACCCGGGATTTAGTGTGCTTTGGCCTAAGCAATAGTTACACCATTTTTGCTTCCTATTTTCTTGCCTTCATTTGGGGAAAGATGTTAAATCCTTGAAGGCATTAACCTTTAAGGTTTTATATACTTTCATACATATGTGTGTATGTGTTCACATGTGTGCATGTATATGTACACAAACATATACTTTCATATATACACACACACAAACATACACATACGTATTACATATGTATGTATGTTGGATCCCCAGGTAGAATGTGAGCTTTAAAAGAAAGAATTGTTTCATTTTTGTCTTCTTATTATCAGCATCTAATACTGTGATTGGCATATAGTAGGCACTTAATTTATACATGTTGACAGAACTCCTTTTTTTGATGGATTAGAGTCCTCTTTAGAGCATCTGGCTCCATGAGACTCAGGATCTCTTGTGTCCTAGAATCTAATGAAGCTTTTCAGGTTGTGTATATATGTATATGTATATGTATATGTATATGTATATGTATGTTTGCGTGTGTGTGTGTGTATATGTGTGAAAGTATATATACATATGTTTTCAGTCATGTCTGACTCTTTGTGACTCCATTTGAGGTTTTCTTGACAAAGATACTGGAGTAGTTTGCCATTTCCTTCTCCAGCTCATTTTACAGATGAGGAAACTGAGGCAAACAGGGTTAAGTGATTTGCCCAGGGCACTCAAATAAGGCCAGATTTGAACTCAAGAAGATGAGTCTTCCTGACTCCAGGCCTGGCATTCTATGCCACCTAGATGCCCTTACCTTACTTCTTAAATACAATCAGTTACACTCTTTATTTGTACTGTGGCCATACCACATCATTACCACCTAACCGGACTTTCTACAAGAGCCTCTCAACAGGTATTCTAGTCTCAAACCTCTCTTTTTTTCAATGCATTACAGAAATGTTTTAAAGAATGCTCTTTCTAATTCATAGATCTTGGGGCAGCTAGGTGGCCTAATGGATAGAGCACTGGCTCTGAAGTCAGGAGGACCTGAGTTCAAATCCAGCCTCAGAGCAAAACACTTGACATATACTAGCTGTGTGACCCTGGGCAAGTCACTCCAATTGCCTAAAAAAAATCCTAGATCTGGTTGTCATTCTTTTCCTCAAAAAAAAAATTCAGTGGTTTTCTGTCATCTATCAAGTAAAGTTGAAGCCCCTCTGTCTAGCTTCCAGGCCATTGCACAACTTGGTACCACCCCTACCTTTCTAGATTTATTTCATGATTTTCCTCCAAGTAGTCTACCCTTCTGCCAAAATGGGCATGTTTCTACCTTCCACACCCTCACTACATCCTCAAATCTCTATGCCTTTTCTCAGGCTGTATTTTTTGCATATGACTCCCTTGTTCCTTCTCTTCACATATGGAATTTCAATCATCCTTTAAAGCTCAACTCAAAAGCCACTACTTCCAAAAAAAGTTCTCTAATCACTCTTCGGTAATGACTTTGCTTATAATACTCCTCACAGACTTTTGTTTCACAACTCTTTAATGCATTTATTGTGTAATATTATGTATTACAGGTCTTAGTGTTTCCAAATGCCATATCTCCCTCAATATATGATGGTGCTTTGAACATGGTAATCACTTAGGGAATGCCTGTTGTTGATCCTCCGACAATGAGCATATACAAATTTACTAGGCCACATAATCAATCAATGCTCATTGATTAAGCACCTACTATGTGCTAATCACTGTGCTAGATGTAAGGGATATAAAGCCAAAAACATAAAACAATCTTTACCCTCAAGGAATCTACATTCTATTTGAATCTTGTCCATATTAGTGAGCGACCCAATAGAGAAGAGGTCATGTTTTGCTGACATTGTTTTTGAGAACTCTGGGTCACCTCCACTCTATGACAGCTCTTTGATAAGTATTTGGCCAGATAAATCTGAATTTTCAAAGAATAATTCAAATTAAAATTTCTTATTGATTCCACTTTCTAACAACTCAATTGTTTGGTACAATTTTTTTTCCCCATATGTCTAAAACAAGATATGTTTTAGCAGTAGGAAGAAAACCAATTATGGTGCACAGTGCAATATTTTCTTATGTTGAAAAAAGCCTACTTAAAAAGCAAATGTAGTAGGTGATGTATTAACCAATACATGTTAAATGCTAAAAGCAATCAAAAGAGGAAAAGGCTCAACATGAATAAAAATATGATCCACAATTCTTTATTAATGTTGTTATGGCTATCATCTTAAATAAGGGCTTCATTTTTGTTTTCTGATTTAAAAAACAGCTAATTTAATACAAAATTTTGAAGTAGAATGCTAGGCTTTTTTAATGAAAATTTCTTCTATTTTAATGGACTCTGTGAGGTAACTAATTTTACATTATTCTGTAAAGTTGTGATGTTATATTTCTAAAAATACCCTTAAAAGAAGGTTTCAGTAAAGTTTTTGAGTCAGGCATCTCAGTATGGTTAGCAGCATCTTGTCTACCCATTTTGGCTTGGCAGATGAATTGTATAATATTATAGATTATTCACATATGCTGTTTCATAGAAAAGATACAGAATTTTCTATATTAGAGATTACTAGATTTTAAAGTCTATACTAAATATTCCTAACCTTTCTTTTCAACAGCTTCTGGAGACATTTCTATTGCTGAACCTGTTTTTAGCCCTCAGAATCTATGTCCCCATTATGCCAGTTATTTGCCCTATATCTCACTCCCCTTTATACATACTTCTAGGTTATACAAACATTCACAAATGGACTTTCTGAGGCCTCAAACTATTTTCTTTGTATATCTGCATGAATAAGTGAAGTGGATCAGAAAGGAAGTAGAGTTTTTTGCCTGTGTGAGCTTATCTTTGGCAGTGATGTTTCATTTTCACACACACACCACTTAGCAAGGCATAAGATAAGAGATAGGATGACATTTATCCTACCCTAGCATTACCACTTATAACTACCTTAAAGATGCTCCTAGCCATTTGGCCCAGTAACCAATCCCATCCTTGCTGCTCTTCACCTCCTATGTATATACCCATTCATCTCTTCCAACTATATTTTTGCCTTTTTCCTAATTCCATGCATCCACTGTTCCCTGTACTTCCCTCTCTTATTTCTTGCCTATCACCTGATCCTATTCTTCTCATTCTGTTCTCATATGAAGTCTGAAAAAGGTCAACATTTTAGCTTAAGAAAATGAAATCCATCATATCCTTAGGTGGGAACCCCTCAGTGGCTTCAGGAATAGGCTCTGCTATTCTATTCAAAATGCCAACCTCAAAGCCAAAGTTAAAGAGAGGTAGTTTGGTGCTGGGGGAAAAGTCTTGACTTTTGAGTCAGAGGACAAATTCAAATCTTGACTTTGCTACTTGCTAACTGTGTAAACTTAGGAAAGTCACTTTACCTCTTTGAGCCTGTTTCCCCAACTGCAAATTGAGGGAGTTGGATTAGATAATCCCTAGGTTCCCTACCTGCTCTAAATCTATGATCCTATTGACCACAAGCCTATTTCTTTGTGTTTATCCTTCTTCACTTCCCAATCCTCGTGGCCATCTTCTCAATACCTACATTAGTTCCTGAATTATCATTCATATTGCCTTCAGTAATACACCCTTATCTGTTTCTCTTCCCAGACACTCATTCATTGTTTCTTAAGTACTACTCCAAAATAAATGTTCATCAAAAACACATCCTTTCCTTTCACTCCAGTGTAGAGATCATCAGTTTCATTATAATATCAAGGGCACCTCTTTTTCTGATCTCACTATCCCTGTGATAATTCCAACCAGTAAACCTAGTAACAATAAAATCAACATAGCAAAAGCAGGACCCTTAATGGTGTACATAAGGCATTTAATAATGCTTGCTGATTTTATCTTACTCTTATTTTCCCCCAATTCCACTATGCTTGGCTTTCTCCAATCATATTTTCTTGTTCAACCTTTTCCAGATTTTATCTTTTCCTTAACCTGATTTCCATTTAATTCTTTCACTTTTAATGTTTCACTAAGCTCAAGATTTTTCAGAACTAAGATTAAAATCCTTCTAGGAATACTTCATGAATTAATTTCACATTAATACTTCATTGATTAAAGCCCATTTACCTTACCACCCATAATTTCTGTGTATTCATAGTAATCTCACATAAAATCCTAGACTGACACATCAATATTGATATTCTTTAGGACAAAAAACTGGAAGATAAAAATAAAGTTGCTGCTAAATGGGATGATTGATTGCTCACAGGGTTTCCATGGAGAGACAAAGGTTTGGTAGTTTCCCAGTACATGCAAAAGCAATAATAAGATAGTTGATGTCATGAAACACTTGGTCATCCTGTCTTGCAATCTTTGTAGTGAGTGTATGCAAAAGTCCCACTATGAAGATAATTGTACCTTTTGCCTCAACATTCATGGCAGAAGACGAAAAGTAGAGAAATTCTATGAAGAACATGCCGTTAACTTTATTTATGTTAGTGCAAAGGTAAAGATAGTAGAAAGTATGTTGAAAAATGTGGCTCAAGCTTAAGAAACTAAAGACATGAAAGGCTACTTACTAGACTACTCAAAAGTTTCCCATCTAAATGCCATGAACATTTTCTTTCCAAAGTGATTCAGAAGATACTGTTCATGGTAAGTACCAAACAATATCATAAAAATTAAATTAAATCTTAAGAGATTGGAAATGACTGATTTCTGATGTGAAAATCATAATAGAATCAGAAGTTTGTATGCAACTAGACCTTCACCTTGTTAGAGAGGTCAAATACAACACTGAATTAGAAAAAAAAAAGGTTAAAGATGAGCAACTCTGCATAACAGCAATCTGACCAGTTCAAGCAAGCTGTCTTTGGATAAAAAAGAAGAAAGAGACATGGAAGGCCAAAGATATTGATCTTGATCATAACCATTTTCTTTAAGTTTAGCTGATACAAACAGTTGCCATAACAAGGAGGCCAACACAATGCTGTCCCTGAACTCCCAAACCACCATAGCCAGAAGACAATCTCCATTTTCAAGTACAGAGCGATGCCAGCTAATTTAATATTCATGTAAAAGACAGCAAGATTACAGAGCATACAAACTATCAAATATGAAACATTTATTGAGGCTGCACAGGGTGCTTGATGCTGCTCTAGAAACTGTGAGTATTACATGTTATTTGGCTAGAAATGCTCTTTAGCATCTAGAAGACTCTAGTCTAATAAGATGGTATCATCATAGAAAGGGGAGAACTAAGCCCATTTTCTTACAGTTAAGTTGCAACTCTGATTTATATATTACCATATGAAACCACGGAAATTAATTGCCGATATTTTCATTCCTATCTTACTAAGGCAGAACCAGAGGCTGAGACAAGTTAAATGATATGCTCAGGGCATACAGCTATTAAATGCCAGACCTGGCATTACCGCCAGTGTCTAAACATTTCGAGTCAGATGCTCTTTCTACCACCCTCCCCTGACTCTGAGAGTTTCCTAACAATGTTTGGCTTCCTCTTCCACTTGTTTGAAAAATTTGCTTTCTAATGCTTCGAGGCTCTGAGAAAGGTGTGAGGGAGTTTAGATCATGACTGTTATAAGCTTAAAGCAACAATAACAACTAAACACCAAAAGGAATATGTACTTAATATATTCATGTAAGTAATAAATTAAGAATTCGAATTGTTGGCTCAAGTTCTTATGAAAATGCGTTAGGGTAACTATATTATTTTTAAAGTCAGGATGGAGTTTAAATGAATGTATATGAATATGAAGAGTCCTTACTAGGCAAGCTTAAGAATGCATAGGCCTACATTTGCATTGAAGGTGCTTGTGGCACCTTCATTCCTAGACAAGTGCTCTGCTCTGCACGCAACAGATACTCAGTTAAATTCTGACATTATGTAATAGAAAAAGAAACTTTTTCAGTAGGAATTCAGGATGGAACAACCTGAAACTCCCCTTGACTTCTGATTTCTCCCAACCTTAAAAGATGGGTAATATCTACATGAGAGATAAGAGGATAAGTATGATAGCTTTGTTTCCAAGGGTGATGCTGAAGCAAGTAACACTGAATTATCAGGAACAGATAGACTTCATATTACTGCCAAGGGGAAATGAGGAAAAACAATCTGAATCCACTCCAGTAAAAACACCACTAACTGTAGCTTATGCTCTAGTTGGACCATCCTTTGCCTTGAAATCATGCCAGCCATGTTGGACTGCCAGTGAGATTGCACATGCTCTGCTTTTTGCAATAATCTAAGGCTGTAAACTGAATGACTGATGTTTTTTATAGTTAAGCTTATTTTTTCAAAAGGATTTTGTATCCCTGGAGGCAGAGTTAAAGTGCTTGACAGAAGAGAGGATGCAAAACTAGTCCACAAAAGTTCTCTGATACTTTTTATTAAAAAAAAAAAAAGATCTTGAATTCAAGACTCTGCACCAGTGGGGCACAGGGTCTAGTTCTATCACTCTGAAAGGGATTCCAATATGAGCCTAATAAAATATTCTGTGACTGTCACTTCCTTGGTTAGTTAAATTTGGAGGAGTTACCTGGTAGTACTGTTTGGCTACAACAGCTCAAGAAAGTTACCTGCTTGGCCATCTAAGTGTTGGGCTCTGCATCAGTGGAACAAATATAGTAAATACCTACTCTGATGATATAAACAATACATTCTCAAAATAAAACTTCTCAGTATATATACTTTTAAAAAGCTACATGCAAAATGGTTTCACGTAATAATATATTACCTACAATATTTAATTCATACAAAAATAAGCTTTCTTCAAGTATAATGAAGATGCAAATGCATTTGTACTGGTTAAAACATAATTAATTTATGTACAATTCCTTGGTATGTGTCCCATATGTTCTGCAGTACTCTCTTTTGAAAATCATAACAAGGAGCTATTATGGGAGTTCAGTTAGAGTCATGTTCCTAGACTGTTAGAACTAGTAAGAACTTTAGATGATCTAGCCCAAAGACCTCATTTTATGGATGAACTATGTTTCTTTCTTTTTAATTTATTTATTTTTACTTTTCAACATTTACTTCCATAAGCTTTAGAGTTTCAAATCTTCTCCCTCTCTCCTCCCCCTTCCCCCTCCCCAAGATAGCATGCAATCTGATATAGGCTCTACACATACATCCATATTAAACATATTTTCACATTAGTCATGTTGTAAAAAAGAATTAGAATTAATGGCACGAATCACGAGAAAGAAAAAAAAAAGAGAGCCAAATAGCATGCTTTGATCTGCATTCACCATAGTTCTTTCTCTGAATGTGGATAACATTTTCTATCATGAGTCCCTTGGAGTTATCTTAGATCCTTGCATTGCTGAAAAGAGCCAAATCTATGAAAGTTAGTCATTGTACAATATGGCTATTACTATGTACAATGTTCTCTCGGTTCTGCTTACTTTATTCAGCATCAGTCCATACATGTCTTTCCAGGTTTTTCTGAAATCCACCTGCTCATCATTTCTTACAGCACAATAGTATTCCTTTACATTCATATACCACAATATGTTCAGCCATTCCCCAATTGATGGGCACCCCCTCAATTTCCAATTCTTTGCCACCACAGAAAGAGCTGCTATATGTGGGTCCTTTTCCCATTTTTTTGATCTCTTTGTAATATAGCCCTAGAAGTGGCATTGCTGGATCAAAGGATACACACAGTTTTATAGCCCTTTAGACATAGTTTATGGATGAAGTATGGTAGAAAGCATCCTGGAATGGAAATCAGAAGGTCTGGGTTCTAATTCAGGCTCTGCCACTAACCAGATTTTTGATTATTTACTGTAAATCACTTATATCTCTGAACTCTGTCTTCATCTGCAAAGTGGCAGCTGGGGTACAGGGTGTGTGGTTGGACTAGATTATCATTAAGGTTCCCCTTCCAACTCTAACATTCTCTGATTCTATAATTTAATGGTTCTAAGTGAAATGTTTCTTTGTGCAAGTGTCCGATTAGACAATTATTCAATTCACATTTAACTTGGCCAAGAAAGATATATTTCAAGTAAAGTATCAAGAGTTCTACAATTTAGTGTTTTTGAAAAATGAGCCCTTATAATAAATAAGACAAATAATCCTAACATGTTACAGAATAAAAATAAACCATAACCATTTTGTTTTAATTTATTGTGTTAAGCTTAATACTTAAAAACTAATATGTAACAGGCAGAAATCAAGTAGCTAACACCCTATGGATGTTTACTTATAAATGAAGTGTCTCTCATGTTACTTATATTCCAATATCCCCTTTTTTTATGAAAAGTCTGAAGTTCTTTTATATCTTCCCCCCTCACCCCATGGGGGAAAAAAAAGCTAATTTCATCTCACAGATGGAGAAGAACAGGTATCATTCATCCCATGTTACAAAGAGGGAGGTGGAGACCATGAGACGATATATATCCATGGGAAAATAAATTTATTAGTGAATGAGAGAAATGATTATTTCTCTCTTACATTAATAAGCAATTATTAAGATTTTTTCCTATTTCCTTATTCAGAAATAAACTCCTGTAGGTTAATATAGCCAGTTTTTGAAGAATATTACTGATCTTGCCCAAAAATTTATACTCCCCTGCCCCCCCCAAGACCATTTTATCTAGGTGGAACTGTTTTCACCCAACTAGAAAAACAAAGAGAATCTAATCTAGGTGAATTCTGGTCCATTGTGTTCTACTCAGACTTGGGTTGGGGGGAGAGGGAGGGATTTATCATTTGTCTAGATTGCCTGAGGCTGGGGTGTTCTGGGAGTAAGAGTGACATAACCAAAGTCAAGTTCCCCAACCCTCATTATAACAGGTCTCATTCTCATTGTTAACCAATCCAATTTGATTGCCTCCTATCTGGAACACCCACTCTTCCAAAGGCATATAAGCATTGAAAGGCCTCAATGATTTGACTTGGTTTATGAGACAATGCCAAATGACCATCCTTTTTTTCTAGCCATAATTAATAAAATGATTCATTATCCAGAAATTATGTCTCTCGAACCTTTCATATATCACATGATAAAGTACAGACCTGAACCCAAAAGACTAGAGTTCCAGCCCCATACTCAATCATGTGGCCTGAAAAGTATATATACTTTGTGAGCTAAACTTTATCTATATATGACAAAAACAAATATGTACTTATTTTAAAAACATGTTTTAAATAAATTATATGAAAAACATATGTAAATAGACAAAGAGTAGCATGGCCTACCTAATACAATGGTTCTCAAACTTTCTGGTCTCAACACCCCTTGACATTCCTAAAAATTATTGAGGACCCTGAAGAGTTTTTATCTTCTGATATTTGCCATATTAGAAATTAAAACTGATAAAAATTTTAAATATTAATTTATAAATTTGTTTTAAAATAAAAAAAACCCACAATGTGTAAACATAAATAACATTTTTATGTAAAAAATACCTATTTTCTAAAACAAAAAAAAATTAAGTGATATTTTTCTGCATTATTTTTAAAAATGTCTGGCTTGATAGAAAATAGCTAGATTCTCATATCTGCTCTGCATTCAGCCTGTGGTGATATATTTTGGTTGAAGTAAGAAAATCCAGACTTACACAGGCATGAAGTTGGAAAATGGAGGCATTAATATGAACAAATCACTTAACCTCTCAGTGCCCCAGGCAATCCTCTAAGCCTAAATTCCAAATAACTACAACCTGCATTAGAGGAAGGCAGTTTCCACCCTAGAAGTTCCTTATACTAATGAAATCATAGGTCCTGTCTAAGACCAAAAGAAACAAAAATCAACCAATAAATATTTATTAAATACCCTTATAGTTAAGGCAGTAGAAAGGCAATGTGCATAATGGATAGTGGCCAAGCCTTGGAATCTGGAAGACCTGTAGGTGAGACACGTACAGGCTGTGTGATTCTGGACAAGTCACAACCCTTCAGTGCTTCAGTCATTAAAACAGCAATTCTCAAACATTTTAGCCTCAGGACCCCTTTGCACTCTTAAAAATGACTGAGGAATCCCCTCTCAAGAACTTTTGTTTATGTGGGATTTATATAGTTATATAGTTGCTATATAGTTTTATACACATATACACACATATTTATAGTTATATAGCTTTATATAAACAGGCATACTGCTTAACAACCAGCCCTCCAGAAAAAAAAATGAACACGACACATTTTTAATTTTGAAAGCTTGGATAATCAAGAGGTCAAAAAAGAATCAAGCCCATATTACTAGCATTTGCCTATTTCTGAGGTATAAATGCTTACACTGAAAATTTAACAATCAGCTCAAGAGCCTATTCAAGCTAGCTCCAGTGTACCCCTGGACATCTCTCAATATTTATAGTATTAGAAATTGAAACATCTTAGTATTATTATGAAAATAATTTTGACCTTACAGACCCCCATAAAATATTCTCAGGGTCCTTTAGGGATCCCTGCACCACACTTTGGGAACTACTATGAATTTCAAAAGAGTTGCAGATATGCACAGGGGAAGAAGGATGCTTCCCTGGGAATTTCCTACATTAATAAAATCATAGTCCAACCCCTTTCTTTTACAGAGGAGGAAACTGAGGCCCAGAGAGGTTAAGTAACATAACACAGAGATGGAATCTGAATGAAGATCATCTGATTGCAATGCCAGAGAGTGCTCTTTCCAGTATGTCATACTGCTTCCTTGTCTTCACAGGCCAGTCAATCAGTCAATAAGCATTCTTTAAGCACTAACTAAGTGCCAGGTACTGTCTTAAGTGCTGGAGACACAAAGACAAAAGTGACACAGTCCCTGTCCTTAAGGAGCTTACATTCTAATGGGGGAGACAACATGCACATATGTACAGAAAGCAGTTTTGGGAGCAACTGCACTAGCAGCTCTGGGAACTAGGAAAGCTTTCCTGTATAAGGTGTCATCTCAACTGAGTTTTGAAGGAAACTCAGGACTTCAAGAGGTACAGATAAGGAGGAGCACACTCTAAGCATGGGAGGCAGCCGGTACAACAGCACACAGTGCCCTTGAGGGTGCAGAGCAATGAGTAGGCCAGTGTGTCTGGCTCCATCTCGGAGTGCTAAGAAGACTAGACAGATAGGAAGGGGCCATGCTGTGAAGAGCTTTAAATGACAAAAGAGTTTATATTTGATCCTAAATGTAATAGGAAGTCATTGGAATTTATTGAGTAGGGAAAATGAAGGGGAGAGGACAGGGCCAGACTTCAACTTTAGAAAAATCACTTAGGGAATGAAATGGAGTGAAGAGAGACTCTGAAGTACAAAGATCAGTTAAGAGGCTACTGCAATAGTCTAAGCAAAAGGCTGTTATAGAGCTAGAATGGCAGCTGAGTGAAAGGAGAGGATACATACAACAGAAATGTCGTCCAAATCACTCAATTTACAGATATGTTGTTCCCACAACTAGTTTTGGAACATTTTGAAGACAGAACTCATGTCTTGATGAACCTACACAATGCTTTTGTGGAGAGTAGGTGGTCAATAAACAATGGCTAATTAATTTGAATTCAGCTATAGGGCCATGGTCTTCCCAGGCAGGTTAAATCCAAGTTTAGTGGGACCGGGTCTTTCCTGAGGTATTCTATGCTTTTTGTCCATATTTATTTTTTCAATCAATGGATACTAACAGCATAATTACTATTGGTGCATACTTTTAAAGAAATACAGATTAAACCACAAAGAGTAGTTTCCAGAGTAAAAAAGCTTTCTTAACTGACCCCAATCTGAAAGAGATCCCTGGATGGAATCTCTTTGAATAGCTGGGGTCCAGGCAGACTTCTTAAAGCTGAAAAATTTCCCTGGGACTGCTTAGGAGCTACTATTTGGCCCGATGATGTAACAATAACTCTCTAGCAGAGAACACATAGCTTTTCCTTCAAAACAAAACAAAAAACTTTCTACAACCATAGTTTAATCTCAAATCTGCCATTTGATTCATTTGTGAATTTGCTCAACACATTTGGGATCCCCTATGCCTCATTTTCAGAAACAGAAGAACACATTCATTAGTCAATTTTCCAGTGTCATTAATGAAAATGTTAAGGTGCTCCTGGAAAAAAAAAAAGACATCATGTGAATATTGACACCATGTTGATTTTTGTTTTAAAATCTGTAATAACTAGTATCTTGAGAGCTGTTAAATAACAGAAAAGTTGTTTTTACATTTCACCCAAAAGTAAATGACAAAAAAAAATCTGCTTTAATCATAAATGAATTAATCTTTACTTTTCTCCTTCAAGCCTTTTGGGGCTTTATGGCTTTTTATGCCTTTCTCTCCATGTTCTTCTCTCTATCTAAACATATATCTTCTCTAAGTTTTGGTCACAGGGAAGAAAAATATATTGCCATTTTTAATCAACTACATTAGGTGTCATCTCAAACTCATCACTCTCCCTCACTCCACTATTCAGTCAGTTGTCAGATTTTGTGGATTTGACCTCAACAACTTTCACATACACACCCTTTTCTCTCAATACACACACACAACACACACACACACACACACACACACACACACACACACACACATCAATTATCCCTTTTCAAGCCCTTTTCATCTCTCACCTGGGCTATTGCAATAGTCTCTGAATTGTTCTCCCTGCTTCCAATCTCTTCCTTTCTCCAACCTATTACCCACACAGCTGTCAAAATGATCTAAGTGCAAATCTACCCATTTCATTCCCTTGCTCAGGAATCATTGATGGTTCCCCATTGCTTCTACCTCTCCAAACTGACTTCACTATTCATAATTACATTCACTTCACTTCCAGAAAAATTGGTTTGCTGGTTGTTTCCTATCATTGTACCTGGAAAATACTCTCTTCATTTTCACCATTTAAAGACCTTGATTTCCTTTAAGACTCATCTTAGGTGCTGTTTTTCCTGATCTCCCTTGTTGTTTGTGCTCCCTTCCTCCTCAAATTATATTGTATATGGTGTATTCCAAATCCTCTGTAGAAGAATGTGAGTTCTTTGAGGTCATAAACTGATTTTTTTTTGTCCTTGTACCCTCAATGTGTAGCCTAGAGTTGACATGCCTTTACACTGGCTTTCTGTCTATCAGAACTTGCCTTATTGAATAACCTAAATGAAAATGGTATTTTATCAAACAACATAAAGGGAATATTAACACAAAAGTTTTTTTTCTTTTAATCCTTGCGTTGAAACTAAATAAATGGACACATATATAAGCTCCTACAAGGCTATACCTGACACATAATAGGTACTTAACAAATGCTTATTTAATTGAAATGACATTAAAAGACATAAAGTTTAAATTCCATTATCACTGAAAATGCGGCTTTATCAAACTGAACATACATATTTCAAAATCTACAATTTAGCCCACCATTCTCTTTTAGATAATGTTCCCTAATTTATAAGGTAACTTAGTTTTCAGAAAATATAAAGGGAAAAAAGAATGACAAGAAACAAAGTATCAGACTATACCCTACAGATTATCTTAAGAAAGTCAAAACTTGTTGGCAATAACTTTTGTTTGATGAGTTATAGGCATCATTGGGTTGATAGTGTACAATTACAAGATAATTTTAATTCACCAATATTTTACTCAACATTTTATATCAAAAATTTACCAAGGCAATTGTGGAAAAGATTTTGTTCTAAGATCCAAATCCTGAGACTGAATACATGCATGATGGAAAAAAAACAAAAAAAACAAAAAAGGACTAATGTCTCAGTGCTATTCACATATTTGACTCCCAAAACATCTTGGTCTAGAATAACTTTTAGTCTAGATGTCTAGAGTAACTTTTGTAATACAGTATCTTGCAGATTGGAACAGAATGCTAGTTTCCATTTGGGGATACAGCTGCATTAGCACAGAGATAGATCATTAATGTAGTTGCATTTTTCTATATTTCATGGAGAGATCTGAAGGAAGCATGAGAGGGGTTATCCCTTCATCATCATTGGGAATAATTTCTGGACTACCACAATTATAAAAAATACTTGGATAGACTGTACTTATGAAGGCTGAGTTCTTCCCTAGAATCTTGAAAGAAAAAAAAAACTGGACAGTTTTAAACTTCATATAATTTAGTTCCTTATCTATTTGAAAGCAGTAAGTAAATTGTTTGATTGAACAAACATTTACTGAGTCCTTACCCCATGTGGTAAGATATTGTGCCAGAGACAAAGATGAGTAAGGCACTATTTTTGCCCTCAAGGAGTTTATAATCCAATAGCAAGAAAGGACAGGAACACAGCAATTATGGCACAAGTATAGTACAAGATAGAAAGGGTACAATAGCCTTTTTGCAAGAACCAGATCTAACTATAACTACCAACAGGATATTTTCAACTCAATGTTCTGCCAACACTTCAAACTCAACATAGCTCAAACTAGGCATATCTTTCTTCTCAAAACCATTATTCATTCTAATTTCAGCATCTGTTAGTGACACCACCACCCATCCACTCTCCTATATTCAAAACCTTAAAGTTATTTTTCACTCTTTCCTCTCCCTTAACTCTCATATCCAATTAGTTACCAAGTCCTAACAATCTGTCTCTGAAATATCCTTCACATCAATCCCTCTTCTTTTTCTCTTTTCTCTTCACTGATTAATACATAGTAAGCACTTAACAAATGCATTTCATGGATTCATTTCTCCTGGTCCCAGTCTAGAACAGGCCCTCATGACCACTTGTCTAGAAACAGCCTCCTAAAGGTCTTCCACTTTCATTTCCTTCCCATTCCAATTTGTCCTTTACACTACTGACAGGCTTACTGCTTCTCCCCTCATTCACACACACACACACACACACACACACACACACACACACACACAAATATGTGTATATATAAACATATATTCATGCCACTCCTCTATTCAAAATCCTTCACCATTTTACTCAGTAAAGTTCAGCATTCCTTTGCCTAGAATTTAAAAGTCCTTTTCCAACTTTATTTCATTACATCTTCCTCCACTTACTCTATGCTCTAGCCAAAATGAATTAATCTCTGTTCTTTGTTTCCCCTCCACATCCCTCAGTCATATCACCATAGAACTAACTTTTTTTTCTCTTCAATTAGTCTTTAGGCCCAGAAGGCCAACATTTTCTTCCTGTTGAATTCTAATATCAATTTAAAGCCCAATTCTAATGTTAATTCTATTCTGTAATGACTCTTCAAACCTCCTACTGCATTTTGCTTATACTTCTTAGGCACTTCTGTATTACTGTGTAATAGTTTTTTTTTTTATGTTATATCTACTCATCTTCTCCTTGAGAGGCAGCATGGTGTACTGGATGGATAGCCGACTTTGGAATCAGGAAGACCTGGATTCAAATCTCATCTCTGACACTAACTATTTGACCACGGGCTAGTCACTTAACTTTTCAAAGCTCTAGGCAGCTCTTTAAGACTAAGTTGTAAAGGAGGTGCCAACCTGAATTGGTGAGAAAGGTTGGATATTCTCATTCAGAAGTTCCCTCAGCCAACAAAATCACAGGTCCAGGCACTATTGCTAGAGATGGATTGTGATCTGTATTGGTAGAAGTTCCCATACAAGCGAAATCATAGGTCCTTGAAATGTAACATGTTTCTCCCTACCAGACCATAAGTTCTATGAGAGCAGATACCATGGCTCATCTAAATATTGTGTCTCTCCCAAGCTTGCCAGAGTGTTTTACACACATTTCATTCATTCTACTAGATTCTAGGTGTGGTGGTGGGGTGGAGAAGGAGTATGGAAGGCAACCTGTGCAAAAAACAAAGGTAGAATATGGGATGCTAAATTCTGGAAACAAGTAGTCCACTTTGACCAGAACATAGAGTGCATGAAAGAGAACGTGAAATAAGTTTGAAAAGGAATGTGTAGTAGGTGCTTTGACTCTCCTATTGCATGAAGAACTCTGTAGGAATACAGCTATGTCCTAGGTCTGGTTATAGAGGGACATTTCTATACCAAAGGCCTTATTTTCTGCTGATCTGAGCTCATCTTCTCTTCTCATCTTGCCATATAGTCCCAATGTCCATGTATGCTTCAATGATATCCAGTCTAGAGCTCTACATTTACAAATAGAAAAGAGTTAAGGGAAGCTCTCAGTATAAACTGTCAGAGATTCTAGTGTTTTCTTCCTATTTCTAACCCCTCTTTGAGAATGTCCTCTTTGTTTCATTTACATTCTCACCAGAAAAGGACTTGGTCATCTTCAGAAATATGACAGGAGATATGTGAATGCAGTGTGATCCTAAATCTTACTGGGCTGGAATTAACAAGGTATAGTGGAAAGACTGCTAGTTCTGGAGTTAAAGGACCTTGTTTCAAATCTTGCTTCTGATCACTACCAGCATAACTTTGGGCAAGTTACTTAACTCACACAAATTTGTTCTTATCTGGAAGTTGATGGGGTTGGACTAGAAACCCTTTGAGGCCCCTTCCAGCTCTAAATCTGTGATCCTATGATTATATTCCCATGCTATTTCTCACAATTTTATAATTGTTCCACATAGATGAAGTTTAATAAATATATTTTTTTGAATATTCAACTCAGGGCTCTCAAGGGTCAAAGGAGAGAAATTAAGTGACCTGGGGTTGGGGGTGGGGACACGGCACTGGGTAGAGGGGAGAATGGTCACATTCTGTTGCAGGACCAGAGGGTTACTTACTTTTTGTGAGTTTAGTCTAGGTAGTCTATTTGCTGTTGTCTGCTTTCCAGGTTAAATAAGGCCCTGCTCAGAGCCTCTTACTTTGAGAGTCACAGAGTTCAGCTATACTACAGAACAACCTCTTGGTTGATTCTTATTTTCTGGCAATCTTTCAATTGACCAAAGCTGCTGAATTATATAAAACCATTTTAACTCTCCCGTTTACATGAGACAATGGTTCACTTGTGGTTTTAAAGTAAGACAAGATTTCTTGAATCTGCCATTTTGGTTTCTGCATGCTTTGCTACTTTCTGCCCAAAGAAAGGAAACAAGCCAAATACAGCACCACTGGAATAATCTCATCCAATGAAATTTGTTTCATTCATTGTAAAGAAAGGAATGAATATCCTGAATTCAGAAGATTTCTCAACAAGTTAACAAGCATTTATTAAGCCCCTACATGCCAAGACCTGTGCTAAGCTCCGGGAATACAAAGAAAGGCCAAAACAAAACAAAACAAAAAGAACCAGTTCTTGCTCTTAAGGACCTGATAGGTGAATGGGAAAGACTATATGGAAACAACTATATACAAATAACATATATACATGATAAATTAGAGGTGAACTTAGAGGGAAGGCATTAGCCTGAGGGAGGGGAGGATGAAGAATCTTGCAGAAGGTGGGATTTTAACTGGGACCTTAAAAAAGTGTGGAAAGTTAAGATGGAGATGACTTGGGAGAGAATTCCAGGCATGGCAGCCAGCCAGTGAAAATTCTTGGAGTCAGCAAATGGACTGTCTTGTGCAAAGAACCACAAGGATGCCAGTACCACTGGATACATAGGACAATATGGTGCAAGAAGATTGGAAAAGTTGGAAGGGGGCAGGATGAGTTGTGTCCTAATAAATACAACTATATATTGAAATGGCATAATGCTGCAAAGTTAATCTGGTATTTGTGACTTGGTTAAGCTATAAAATGACAATTCTGCCAAGGTTATATAGTCAATAGAACTTTAGGCAAAGTTTGCCTTTGGCACCTTCTTTATCTCCCCTTATATCCTAACAATGAATCTTTTTTCTCCTTACTAGTGGCTGTGTTCCCAACCCTTCCTAACACCACTCCATGAGGCCCCCCACCCACCCCCAACTCTGCTATACTCCATGTCTTGCCTTCATTTAGCTATTAAAGAATCTTGTTAGGGTTCATAAGTAAGTAGTTATTATACATTTCTTAAAGATATTTGTATTTAAGTCTATTTACAATCAAGTGTTTCAGCCATAAAGGAATGAAATTTATGGTGGGATGACACGTGGTAGGTTTGATTTGAGGTCAGAGTGCTTTCTGCCTCATAAATATAGTACCACAGAGGCAGTCATTTTATTTTGCATCTCTTCCTACTCTTCCTAAAGTCCATTTTACCTGACCCAAATACTAATTTTGTAAAGGGACTCTAAAGGCAGAGTGAATACAGGACCATTCTTGAAGTGTAGAAGACCTGGGTTTGAGTCCTACCTACACAGTTATGTGCTGAGACTCAGGCCTCAGTGAAATTTTGTTTGTTTTTCTAGCCACCCTGAAAGGTAGATAATAGAGCAGATTTGCCTGCCTACAACTAGCAAACATGTTTGTATCTCTTTGATGTGCAAAAAGGAAAACAAACATGCTTTCCACCTACACAAATGAAGTATGGGATTGTAAAAGAAAACATCTATTCTTAAAAAACACATAAAAATAAAAATTTAAACTTGTAAAAAAAACTTAAAACAATGTGTATATATATACATATATATGTATCACATTAAAATTAATATTGTAGTAAATACTTGCAAAATTCAACTTGACAAATTGCAACACTCCCCTGATGCAATGAATTTAAAGTTTACTATTGAGAATGCAGCAGCTTTTTTATTTTTTTTGCTAGGATGTTAAAGTTTTTATTTTTATAATTGTGACATCAGATCTTACTTATTTTAAAAGTTTGAAATATTTTAAAAATTGTTCATGCTATATGTAAGAACATTTAGGTTTTGCTAAAAAAGAATGAAAAATTTAAATACATACTTCATCATGATTAAATAAAATTATAGTCCAAATTCCCAAATTGCAACTTTATTAATAAAAAAATCTACACTTTAAAATAATTGATTCAGGATGGTTGCAAAGCACATAATAAGATGAGAATACACTGTCATACTGTCAAAGAGCAGAAGTGAATAGTTGTCTATTGTCAGAAAAACTCAGAAATGCTTAGTTTGCAGAACAAATTCACAAGCCTTTGTTCAGAATTGGATATGCATGGAACGTGATGTGCATATATGTATAAGTGGTTAAGAATGACAATATAATATAATTATATGCTACCCTGAATATGTAATTAGTAGTTCTTAGGTTAATTAGAGTCTATATTGACTGATAACTGACAGAGTGCTGTATATCATTATTATTTTCTTTGAAATTCACTGAACTTGCAACGGATGTGAGAAACAATCCACAAATATGATACTACTGAGAAAGAACATATGTGACATATGTTCCCTAACCCCAGTAATTTGTACTATCTTCCTATTTAGTCCTACTTCACTAAGAGCTCCCTCTATCACAGTGCACCAAACTGGTCCTCCAGATCCTATCTCAAGATCAATAAATAGTCAGAGAGATCATAGGATCATAGATTTAGAACTGATAAGGAATTTAGAGGCCATGTAACTCAATTCTGTACATAGTAGGAAAATGAGACATTAAGTTACTCACTCAGGGTCACAAAACTATAAGTGTTAGATGTGAGATTTGAATCAGATTTTCCTGACTCTGAGTCGAGCACTTTATCTACTATGCCATGATACCTTTTTAAAGATAAAACCTTCATCCCTACTGGGGCAGCCCATTACATGTTTAGATAGGTCTAATTTTTAGAAAGTCTTGTCTTACGTTAAGTCAGCTTCTCTGAAACTTGTACCTATTGCTCCTATTTCTACCCTCTAAAATCAAAATCTAATCCTTCTTCCACTTGACAGTCATTCAAATACCTGAGGTCAGCTGTTATGTCTTTTCTAAGTCTTCTCAACCTGGGTAAGATAGCCTCATTTCCCTCTATTGATCCTTATTTGGCTCCAGTACTTTCAACATTCTCGTCATCCTCTCTAGTCTGTCTGTGTAAAATGTGGGATCAAAAACAAGATACTGCTCCTAATGTATTTTGACCAAGGTGGAGCACAGGGGTCCTATAGCTTTGATTGTCTTAGACATTATTTCTTCAAGGCAGTCTAGGACAGCATTACCTTGTTTAGACTAACATACTCCCGTAGGCTAATAATATCAAATTTATGAGCCACTAAAGTCTCCAGATCATCTTCAAGTGGGCTATTGTTTAATCATGTTGTTTAATCTTTCTAGCTTCTCCTTATTCATTATCCAATGAATGTGACCAACTTGTCGTCTACAACTTGGTTGATTAAAATGTTGTATAGCATAGGGCCAATTGTATAACCGCTTAATAACTGCTCTTTGGGTTGGGGTATTAAAGCAGTCTCAGATATACTATTATCTGGCCTACATCTGAGTGTATTATTCACACAATTAGCATGAGAGCCTTTTGTCAAATGTCTTGTTGAATTCTATGTCTACTCTATCTACATTATCCCTTTGATCTACCAGTCTAATTACCCTATTAAATAAGGAAACAAGGCTTATTTGATATGACCACTTCTTGATGGAACCATGCTGTCATTTGGTGATCATTACTTCCCTTTTCATCCTCAATGTTCGCAAACCAGTCTTCTAACATGTTCTAAAATTTTGTTAGAAATAAAAACAAAGCTCATGGAATATAGTTCACATACTACTTCCCTTACCTTTTTTTTTTTTTGAAAATCTGGACATTTGTTCTCCTGTGGTATCTCTCCTGTTCTCCTCACTGTCTTCCAAATATCACTAACAGGGGCTTAGCAATCACATTTTCCAGATCTTTCCATCTCTCAGTGTAGTTCACCCATGCCTGATGTTTCAAATTCATTGAGGCCCTCTAGCTGCTTTTACCTTATTTGCCTTTGGCTTGACTGCTTTTGAAACCATTTTTGTTCTTAAAAAAAAATACAAAGATTGTTTACGCTGTCAGTGGAAGCAGCATCAAAGAGTTGAGTAGCTGATAGTGTATCACCTTTGCCTGTTATTCTATGTAGCAATCCCTCCTTTATTCTGCCTCTTATCAAACACACCAGTACAAATTTCTTCCAGACTAAAGTTGTGGCTGGATAGCAAATCACAAGTCATATCAAAAGTCTGAGGGTAAGAATTAAACCACAAAAAATAAAGATTAAAAACAACAGAGGGCACTTCCCCCCCGAAATGCTCTTTCAAAACAACAGGGATGAGAGGAAGGAATGATCTCACAGAGAACTGTGTCCAAGGGAGTGGGTTTAAATTTTAGCTTTCATTATGCAGCCAAAGCCTTTTTCTTGGAGGAGCACTCCAGTGCCATTAAAATTTTTTTTTGTCATTTTATTTCCAGTATGATCTCTAAATTTTTTCTGTCAGTCATCCTCCATCTCATGGTAGTATATTTTATTCTTTTCCGTGTAAGTCTGGACCCACATGTCAATGTACAAAATCAGAGTAACTTTCTAATTAAAGATGAAATGATCATATGTTTTTATGAGACCTTCTTGTTTTGCTTCTAGTCACTTCTCCAATTTATCAAAAGAATTTTGATTTCTAATTCAGTCTTCCAAGGTTGTCAAGAAAATTCATATTAGAATTTTTAGGAAAGCTATATTAAAATCTAAACAGGCCCTCTGAATCACTATTGATTAGAGAAATGCAAATCAAAATGACTCTGAGGTACCACATCATACCTGTCAAATTGGCTAACATGACAAAACAGGAAAATGATAAATGTTGGAGAAGATGTGGGAAAACTGGAACACTAATGCATTGTTGGTGGAGTTGTGAACTGATACAACCATTTTGCAGAGCAATTTGGACCTATGTCCAAAGGGCTATAAAAATGTGCATACCCTTTGACCAGCAATAGCACTTCTAGGGCTGTATCCCAAAGAGATCATACAAATGGGGAAATGACCCACATGTACAAAAATATTTATAGCATCTCTTTCTGTGGTGGCAAAGAATTGGAAATTTATAAGGTGCCCATCAAGTGGGGAATGCTGAACAAGTTGTGGTATATGAATGTAATGATATACTATTGTGCTATAGGAAATGATGAGCAGGTGGACTTCAGAAAAACCTGGAAAGACTTGTGTAGATTGATGCTGAGTGAAGTGAGCAGAACCAGGAGAACACTGTACACTGTAACAGCCACATTATTTGATGACTAACTTTGATAGACTTAACTATTCTTAGCAATGCAAGGATCTAAGACATCTCCAAAAGACTCATGATAGAAAATGCTATCCACATCCAGAGAAAGAACTATGGAGTCTGAATGCAGATAAAAGCATACTATCAGCTCCTTTTTTTCCCTTCTGTTTTGTTTTGCTTCTTCTTTCTTGAGGTTCCTTGTATTGGTTCTAATTCTTTTTTACAACATGACTAATGTGAAAATATGTTTAATAGGAATGTATATGTAGAGCCTATATCAGCTTACATGCCATCCTAGGGAGGGAGGAGGGAAAGCTTATGGAACTGATTGTTGAAAACTAAAAATAAATTAATTTTTAAAAAAAATCTAGAACAAGAGATCTTTTTTGAACAAATCAGGTAATAAAATATCAAGAGCTTTGCAGCTGCAATTCCTCAAAAGGAATCAAAATAATGTTTGAATATGTACAGTGATGGAGAGCAAACTACATAACAATTCAGTTCATTCAATTTTTAAAAAGTTCCACTTGTTAGAAAAATCTATCTATCACCAAGTCCTACTCATTGATCCTAAGTCTGCCATCTGGAAGTACATAGAATGTCTCATGTCACTGTCATGTGAATGTTCCTTCAAACATCTAAAATTTTGCAAAATACATGTTATCCTCTCACTCTCCCAAGCATTCTTCCCCCTCCCAAGATTAAACACTACTAGTTCCTTCAACCATCATTAAATATAATATAGCTTCCAGAACCTTCCTGGTCACCCCCTTTATCCACATTCTGAACAATTCACTACAATTTGTATTTATTAAATGCCTACTATGTGCTAGGTTTGGAGGATACAAGGACAAAACCAAAAAAGGCCCCTCCTCTGAAGAAGATTATATTTTCCTGGGTGGAAATAATATGCACATGATAATACCTAAAATGTATATAGCACTTACTATGTGCCAGGCACTGTGCTAAGCTCTTCCCAGTTCTTATCTTCTTACATCCTCATGACCTCTCCCCTGGGAGGTAGGTGCTATTCTCCACACATACAGATAATTATATACAAAATGAATCCAAAGCAAACTTATTTTTGGAGGGAGGGGAATGGGGGGGAGGCATCATTAACCACCTTGAAGGGAGGGGAGCTAGAGATTCCAAGAGGTAAGGAGGGAGAGCATTCTAGGCATAAGGGACTTCTTGTATAAAGGCATGGATAGGCCATATGGAATATTGTGAACAGGCATCATTGAGTAGCTCTGTTTAGAATGCAGACTGCATTAAGAGGAACAATATAAGTCGGTTTGGAAAGACAGGTTGAAGAAGGATTGTAAAAGGCTTTTTCCTTCCTGCAAAGATAAAACATCTAGAACTGAACATAGCACTTCCCCAAACAGGCTTAATGATACAGAGTTTAGTGGGCGTATAATGCCTGCTGAAAACATCTATTTGCTATGTATTTATGAGGCTTTGAATACATTCATTGATTTTGATGATTTTTGTTATTAATGCAAATTTCAATATGGAGTCTTTAGCATACGAAGAACAGAGGACTGTATGTAAAACTGTTAATGTTGACTACACAGGTTTTTATATTAAGATTAATATGATAGTATTAAATTGGCCTTCTTGACTACTTCCCTTTTTGAGTAGGCATTCCTTTGTTTAAAAAAAATAGTTGTTACTTTCTTCTTCATCTTTTTTTTTCCTGTGCTATCACTACTATTACTCCATCATTCTACCTCCCACAAAATCCAAACTATTTTAAAAAATAATTCAACCAAAACAAATCAGTACATGGAAATGACTGAATAGGGACACAAACTGTACCATCAACCAAAAGGATGTATCTGATGAGGAACTAAAGGGAACCTATAAGTGAACTAGACAAAA
Source organism: Phascolarctos cinereus (assembly GCF_003287225.1). Lineage (NCBI taxonomy): Eukaryota > Metazoa > Chordata > Mammalia > Diprotodontia > Phascolarctidae > Phascolarctos > Phascolarctos cinereus. Next base: position 99,835,957 of record NW_027555958.1, on the reverse strand, counting down.
TCTTGAAGCTATTTCTTCAATTCATTTGTGCAGGTGGGAGACATTGAACTGTTCTTTCAAAGTATTTGTTTCATATGCTTTACCAAAAGGTACAAATTACAGTTGACCAGTTTATGACTATTCCACATTTTGTCAGAGAACAAGCGAGTCATGGTGCTGATTACATTTCATTCATCAGGCACAATGCAACATTGTAATAGTCTAAAAGAGTCACAAAAAGTAGATATCCACATATATTGAGTAAACTCTGCAGGACACTTTGAGTCTGTTCATTCTATTACTCCCCCAGCTAGCCTTCAAGAGAACGGTGTCTTATACCATGCAAACAGAGATTATTTTATCTTACATCTATTGCAGATGCTTCCCATGGCCTTGGAACAAATCTCCATTAAGACAAAGCTTTTTAGAAAGTCAACATATACAAAATGAAACATGAAAAGTAAATTGCTTAATTTTAAATGATCCATTCAACCTAAAGATATGATTCCAGTTGTATACAAACTTTCTCTCTTTCACATTTTAAATGTGACATGAATATGAGCATTTCTATACCAAAAAATTCTTCATGAAAGTGTTGTCAAAGACTGAACAAATAGGATGATTCTTTGTAGATTAAAAAAAAGCTAATTTTTTTGAAATACTGAATAAACTACCAAAACTCAAGTTATTATAATCAACAGTAAAAAAATGGCAAACCAGAAAAGATGTCATTATTATTAATATGTGTGCTTATAGTGTTTTAAAAGCCTTAGTGAAGTTTTAAGTGGCATATGTATATTCAGTGCTCGTTTTAGAGGAAATAAAACACCATTCCCTATAAAAGAACACCCCCAAAACACACAGCTGAATGAACCAACTGTTTGCTTTTGCATTTTCCCATTTGGTTTGAAATGGATGTTAGTATCAGCTCATATCTCTTTTTATAATATCAGAATCAGTAAAATTCTAGCATTATTTGGAGATTATCAAACGTGGGGGTTGCCTCTGGACAGTTAACACTTCTCTCCTACTTTTGCCCCAACCTTATAGAAAGGATTAAAGGCTAAGCACGTGCCAGCTGGAAACTCAAAGATCTTGCAATGAAAAAACTATTGGCAGCTTTTGGATATTCTAGTCATTTAGTGAACTTCTTTAAGGTGACATCCTTTCTTCACCATTCTCTAGCACAGAATGTTACTAACCATCATAAATGCAACAAGACATCAGAAAAAAAGGTAAATTTAAATAGGCCTACTAACCTTCTGCTTTGTGTTTTAGTATCAATTCCCTCTTTCCTTTCTACTATTTGTACTTTAATTTCCTGTTTGTCCCCTTACCACTCCCTAACCTTAACCAGCAGTTCATATTTCTATAACCAAACTGAAGCAAAAAAAAAAAATTAAAAATAAAAGACTACAGGAAAATGTCACTGTTTCTTTCATTTGCATTTCAAAGGGCCCTATTTTCCTATTGAGTTTTAGGAGGTGATTAGTGTTTATCCTTACAGTCTTCATTTTTTTTAAAGCACATTTTTATAAGATGGAGAGAGTGACAATCTATTAAACCCCAAAGGCACAGAGGTAGTACCTGTTTTGACTGACAGCCAGTTCTAAATCTCCCTTTGTAATAACTTTAACAAATGACAGCAGGGAAGTTTCTTTTCTTTAAACAGCAAAATGGTAGGCTAATTGATTAAGTAGTACATTTGCCATTCAGATGATTACCGCTTTTTTTTTGCACAGTACAGTAAAAGCAATGCTAGATTTTAAGTATTTTTATGCTTACTTTTTCAGACAATCATTCCACAAGTAATTATTAAATGCTGGATGTCACTGGGCACCATACTGGGAATGCAAAAACACAGATGAAACATTTCCTGACCTCAAGGAATTTATAACCCACTTATGGAAAAGAGCTTGTATGGCAAAGAATTGGAAATTGAGGAGTTATCAAGTGGGGAGTGGCTGAACAAGTTGTGGTATATGAATGTAATGGAATACTATTGATGATGAGCAGGCAGACTTCAGAAAAACCTGGAAAGACTTGTGTAGATTGATGCTGAATGAAATGAGCAGCTCCAGGAGCACATTGTACACAGTAACAGCCATATTATTAGGTGACTAACTTTAGTAGACTTAAGTCTTCTTAGCAATGCAAGGATCTAAGACAACTCAAGAAGACTCATGATGGAAAATGCTATCCATATCCAGAGAAAGAACTATGGAGTCTGAATGCAGATCGAAGCATACTATTTGTCTCTTTTTATTATTTTGTTTTGTTTTTTCTTTCTTGTGGTTCCTCCCATTAGTTCTAATTCTTCTCTACATCATGACTAATGTGAAAATATGCTTTATATGAATGTGTAAGTAGAGCCTATATCAGATTGCATGCCATCTTGGGAAAAGGGGTGGAGAGGGAGAGGGAGAAAATTAAAAATTCAAAATCTTATGGAAGTGAATATTGAAAACTAATTAATTAATTTAAAAAATATTTTTTTAAAAAAGAAAAGAGCTTGTATATATGTAAGCATTATACCAAATATATAAAAGCAGAAACAAGGTGACTGTTTTTGGGGGGTTGGGGGTAGAAGGACTAATCAGAAAAAGTTCACATAGAATATTGTGTTTGGGCTTAGTCTTGAGGCAAAGAAAAGATTCTAAGAGGGAGAAGGGAGAGAATTCTAGGCAGGAGGGGAAACCATAGGCAAGATATGGTGATAAGAGATTAATAAACATGCATAAGAAACATTAAATAAGGCCACTTTGATTGGATTGTGGAGTATGTGAAAGGGAATAACGTGTGATAAAAACTGGAAAAGTAGGAAGAGAGCAGGTTGTAAAGAGTTTTAAATGCTTCAGAGAAGACTTTATAGCATGATCCTGAAGGTAATAGGAAATGACATGGTCAAACCTAAGCTTTAAGAAAATCACTGACAGCTATGTGGATGATAGATTGAGGTTGGGTTTTGAAATGAAAATATCCTCTCTTCCTTCTGCAGTCACAGACCACGTCTCCATGAGACAAGTAAAAAGTATGATTTGACTTATATTCTATCCCCTTATATCTTACTGGTTCCATAGAGCAGAGCTTCTTAAACTATGGGTCACGATCCCCTGTGGAGATTGCGAAAAATTTGGCAACAATGAAAGGTTTCTGAACATGAAGCTACCAAAAATTAACTTAAAATCAAATGTATAATGAATTCGAGTTGTTTCTGGCAGCACTTGCCTGTGTTGCATGGTGCAACTTCACTGCAGCCTTGGTTCTGAACACACAACACTTACACTTTGCACCATGCATGCCATCATCATGCCACGCAACACCAACAAATGCTGCCAGAAACACCTCGGCTCAGACTGGAGACTATTTATGTTATGAATTGCAGTATTTTTACTATACATACAAAATCGTTATATGAATTTTGGCTTGGGATTAGGACAGAATTTCTAACAATTTCTGAAATGGCCCTAAACCTACTTCTGCCATTTTGTATTACGTATTTATGTGAAGTGGTGTTCTCAGCATTGATGATCATAAATAAAATCAAAATATAAATCAACTCTGAAAAATGTTGAAGATGCTCTACATCCTGCATTTTCAAATATTCCACCAAGATTTAGTTCTTTATGTAAAAATAAAGTAGCACATCCATCTCATTAGTATGCAAATTTGCTTTCATCTTTAATAAGTGGCAAAAGTATATGTATACCAAAAAATTGTTTTAAAATAAATTTCTTTATAATTTACCAGTAAATGTTTGATTTGCATACCTATTTTATATATCTATACTCAGGGTCACATAAACATTTCTCCAGTGAAAAGGGAGTAGAAAAAGGTTAAGAAGGCCTCCCATAGAGTATCTTCATTACTATAAAGCAATTGTAGCAAAAGAAAGGGAAGGACTCATTGAATGAAACTCAGGCTTGCAATTATGCATAACAAGTTTCCAACTTTAAAGCCCTTCTGAAGGGGGAGGAGGAGGACAGAAGATTAAAATGAACATGTTTGAGCACAAGGATTAACTCTTTAAAAAGAATTTGGTGGGGGGCTAAGAAACTTCGATTCATAGTGTAGACATTTAGCATTGTGCCCAATCGATTCTCCCATGGGCTTTTCCCACACTGTCTTGGCTTTTTAGCTCTGTCCCCGTTTTGAGCTCTACATCTTCTTTATTCTACAAATCTCTAACATACTTTACCTTCTTATTTGTCTTAGGCAGCTAGGTGGTACAATGAATAGAGTTCCAGGTTTGAAATTAGGAAGACCTCAGTTCGAATCTCATTGGAGAAATTTATAAGCTCTGTGACACTAGGCAAAAGTCACTAAACCTTCCTCAATCTCAGCTTCCTCATCTGTAAAATGAGCCTAATAAAGACACCTACCACAAAGAGTTGGTGTGGGGGTCAAATGAGATAACGCATGTAAAATATTTTATAAACCTTTAAGTGCTACATAAATGCTATTATTAGTATTATTTCTTATTTCTTAAAGTGAACTGACAACTCCTAAAGCATTAGTGCCCAAATACAGCATACTTAGTTGACAAAATTAGGTTCTCAGTAGCAAGAAGCTGGTGGAATAGGAAACTAAAATGAATCCACTGAGTTATGAATCCATTTTGGGTGGGGGTATCGAGACCTGTGATTTTATTGGCCTAGAGGAATTTTAGGTGCAAGTCATTTATAATTTATAACCTTGGTGAGTTGCCTGAGACACTAAGAGGTTAAATGACTTGCTTAATGATCACTACACAACTGACACCAGTGAAGGGCAGGACTTTGTCCTGATTGACTGGATCTGTCAATCAACAAGCATTATCAAGCACTCACCTTGGCACTAAGCACTGTGCTAAGCCATGAAGACACAAATATAAAAATGAAAGTTTCTGTCCTCAAGCAGTTTACATTCTAAGGGGGAAAGACAGCAGATCCACATACAAGTATATAAAGAATTTATAGGATTTACATTAGAAGGTACTTTGGAAGGAGTGGGCACTAGCATCTAGGAGGAAGGAGATCAGGAAAGGCTTCAGGTGAAAGGGAATCTTGAACTAAGTCCTGAAATGAAACAGGGATTCCAGGAGGCAGAGAGAAAGGAATGTTTTCTTAACTTTAAGACTGGCTTTCCATCCACTACTCCTAGCTGACTGTTGCCATAGATCCACACTTATTTTGAAACATACTCAGAACAAATAGAATGGTCAGCTTTCAAAGAACATTAAATCGAATGTCTGCCCAGATGTTTCTGTCATTCAGTTACTACCATATAGAAATATAGTCCTCCCTCCTTTTCAATCCCTTATTCTCCCTTCCCCCCTCTATCTCTCTCTCTTCTTTGTCTCTCTCTCTGTCTTTGACTCTGTCTGTCTGTCTCTATGTGTGTGCCTCTCTCTCATCTTGCAGGATTTTAGGGTAGCATGCAAACACCCATAAGCTTTAAGCAAAAATTTCCATTTGGAAAAGACAGCTGAATTGGTCATAAATCTGATCCTAAATGAGAAGAGCTTATGTTTAGTACTGTCTTAAAGACAAAGTTGGACTAGATTTTTCTTGATGTAACTAAATTCTTTAACATTCTTATTAAAGACAGAGACATATACCATAGTTATATCTACTTGGTCAGAATCATGATTACATAACCCTTGCTATAACTAACTGTGTCTTAGATGTGTCACCAGCCTTTGTGATACCAAAAGAGCTTCAAATTGTACTATATGGTGCTGATGATATGCAGCTGACAAAATTTCTGAATTAAGGAACAATTATCTTTTTTTTTCAACAAAAAGCCCCCCACACAATAAAACACAGATAACATTACATTTTATAACTAAGTCAATATGTGGCCTACAGGGATCTTTATGTATAGATTAGTGGTCCCCATTGCTATTTAAGTTTGATATCACTACTCTAGGCAACTCTTTAACTTGCAAAACAAAGGTGCCAACAAGCACTGACAGAGAGAAGAGGGAGTTTTTTCATCTGGGAGTTCTCTGTCCCAATGAAAACACAGGTTCAGTCTCTATTCCTAGTCCTTCACTCAACACATTTATTGACTTTTATGTTTCCTTTTGCTATTTATTTCATTTATGTCTTCCTGTTGAAAAGTCTGCTAAGATTATGCAGACAACACCCTACCCCAATAACATCCTTTTAAAATACTAAACAAGATGCAAGAGAACATTCCCTAACATGGCCTTTTTGTGATTTTCATGGGTGTCCAAAAGTCAGTGAAGCTTTAAGGTTTAAAGCTGTTATGGTTTTATCGCAATTTTAGGTTCTAACAGCTTAAACTTGCACTAAAACTTTTGGGACATGCTGTAATTACATTGGGGAAATTCCACATTTTTATTAAAAAGGCTAACCAACAAACTCTAGATTGTAATTTCTTCAAAAACTGAATTTGAGGCTTCTGTATAGAAGGATAGGCTCTACAAATTGGGTTAAAGTTTCTTATAACATGTATTATTTATTCCTAAGCTAGCAAAACTAGAACTTCTGTCTTCTGTAACAAAGTAGGTGGCCAATTTTATGTTTTTTCTTTGATCTCAATGTGTACCTACAATATTAGGATTATAATTAACTTCAATTTAAAAATTAGAAATGAAAAATAATTTAGGAACACTTTTCGTTCTTCAGGTCTGAGACAAGTTTTTCCTCCTAGAGTTAAAAAGATGAAAAAAGATTGAAACAGATTCAGATTTGTTTGTTTTTTTTATTGTCTGCATGTAAAACACCTATTTGAAAATACATTTATGCAAACCTTGATTAAACACCTACTATGTGCAGCACTGTGAGCTAAGTACTGGGATAGATGGAAGCTTTGATGAGGTATAGCCCCTGGGTGCTACTTGCAAACTGTGACATAGTCAAGCTTTTGTCAATTGGGACAATTATTCAGTTTGTAGTTAGAACTTTAGTTTCCTCTCTTGGTCTCTGATAGCCTGACTTTAAGTTCATTTTCTTCCTCACCAACACTCTTTACACGAGGTAGTTTAGCAAAGGTAATTAAACTAATGTACAACTCCTTTAAGTACATCTGGGTCTAGAATCACTGTGACAGCTCTAATAAAGGTAAGAGGAAGAAGGAAGCATTGAAGTTATTTACTAAAATAAGGCTTTAGAATGGCTGTGGATTTAATTTATTCAAAAGACATTAATATCCTACTGCTACACAGAGCCAGGAGCTGACTCCAAAGGGTGCATTTGAACTCTGTCACAGATCTTATAAATTTAGCCTTTCTAGGCACAGGGCAAATGAGCTTCTGGTTTTATAAATCACCTTGGGGTGAACTTACAGGTGTTGCTGTGTATAAAGCCTTTCCTCCTCCACACTCAAGATAATACTCACATTTTAAAAAGCAGAAAGGAGTATCTGTTTCAGCACTTCATACACCTACACATATACATATACATACACACATATGATGAATAGTGTGTGGGGAGAGGATATGTGTTATTACCTCACTGGAAGTTCTATCTGTTCCTTAAAGAAATATCTTGTCTATAAATCTTTAGAACAAAGGTTCTTAACTTGGGATCTACAGACTTGGGAGTCCAAGGGTAGATTTTAGGAGGTGGGTGACCCTGGATTAAAAAAAAAATGCAACTTTATTTTAACTAACCTCTCATTGAAATTTGCCATTTCTTCCAATTATGAATGTAGGCAACAGACATTCCCTGATAAGAAGAGGCCCATACCAGATTGCCAAAAATGTTCATGATACACAAAAGGTTAAGAACCCCTGCTTCAGACAGACATGCATAGCTTTATGGTTCACACTTCAGGGAGTGTGAAGATTCAGAGTCATCCTTAGCCGGTAAAAGGCCTGAGGCAAATCACACTGCCACTGTCCCCTTGGCTCTGCAAATGATTTAAAGTGAACTTCAAGTGAGACTCGAAGGGAAAAAAGAGAAAACCATGCAGTTTGAGGGAAATAAATACCATTGAGGAAAGGCAGGCTCACCTGTTTTGTCCTTCCTGGTGTTTGGCAGGGAACATCACCTGATTTTGTGCATGTGTGGAGCTCAGGTCTTTTTTTTTTTTCTTTAAATCACCAGTTTCCTGTCTAGCCTTCTCCCTATGCCAGCTGCCTTCTTGGATTGCAGCAGACTGATTATAGCAGGGCAGGCATCCCAAATTCAGGGACTCTGATTTTGGCCCAATTTGTAAGACTCTAGTACTATATAGCACTTTTGCATAGTATTCTATTACTAGAATCATAGAATTTGGAGTTAGAAGGGTCTACCTAATGCAACCTCCTCAATCAAATTAGGAATCCTTTCCACATTATCCCTGGCAGATAGCTATCCAATATGTGCTTGAAGACTTCCAGGAACATGGAGCTTATTACTTTGAGAGGCAAGTCATTCATTTGTTGGCAACTATAATCATTAGAAGGTTCTTCTTTGGTTTAATCCCCAAAGGTCTTCCTTGTGAATTCTATCTATTGGTCCTAGTTCTGCCTTCTTGGGTTATACAGAACAGATGTACATATGAGGCATTCACACAATTCTAAGACAGTTACACTGTTGTTACCAAGTCATCTTTGCTATAGATTTACAAATAACTTCCTCCAGCTACTAATCAAATAACAATTTCTAGACCCATCCTTGTTGCTTTCCTCTGGCCACACACCACATATCTATGTCCCTTCTCAACTGGACAAGGTACTCCAGATGTGGCCTTAACATATTTATTGACTCAACACTAAATTTCTATTACTATAATTCAGCCTGATATTACATTAAGGGTTTTGTTTTGTTTTGTGTTTTTAAACAGCAACATGATGAGGGATTCAATAGTTTGTGTGGTAGTCCCTTAATCACTGAAGAGCAAGAATCTGATTTTTGGTAATCTGTACCTCTTTAACCAGATTTGTGATGCCATACAAGAATTCCTTCTGAATGTGATCAGTACCTTTTTGTGCAATTTATAAACTTAGATAGTTGCCTTGGGACAAGTCAAGTTGGGGTTAACAAAGCATTTATTAAGTACCTACTATGTATCAGGCACTGTTCTAAGTGCTGGAGATATGAAGAAAGGTAAAAACAGTCCCTGACCTTAAGGAGCTTACATTCTAATGAGGGAGACAACATGTAAATACTAAGGTACACACAAGATGTGTACAGAGTAGATGAAAGGTGATCTCTAAGGCGAAGGCACTAGCAGCTAGGAGAGGAGAGACATATATGGCAGGGGTGGGACCTGAATCTCAGGTCTTCCTGGCTCCAAGACCAGGTCTGTCTTTATTACACCAAATTGCCTCTTGAATTCTACCTATGGGTTTTAATTTTGTCTTCCAGAGCAACAGAGATAAATCCATACCAACTTCCTTTTGCAAACTTTTCAAACATTTGAAGACTATTTCCTTAAGCATTTAAATATTCCATATCTTCTCCCATCCCATACCCTCTAGTGATTTCAATTGTTCCACACATGACACTAATTTACCTTCTCCTGGATACTCTCTACTTTGTCAATACCCTTCCTACATACACAGCTAGACATAAGACTCTAGACATGCTCTGTCTGTTATATAGACCAATGGGGTTATCACACTTCTACTCCCCTGCTCCTTAATATGGGTTTTGTACATCTACTATAATAAAGTCCAAATTTTCATCATTTTTTATTTTGTTTTATTCCTGTTAAATAGCTAATTCACATGGTTGGTTTATATTGAACTTGGGGTAAATTAAAATCCCAACATTTTTTCAAGTGAAATCTTGTGTGGTACAAGACAGTGCTCTATTTTTTTTGGTGGGGGAGGGGTTTAGGATACAATAACTTTGATGTTGTATTGTCAAGTTTCATATGAACATCTGGAATTTTGAAAACAAACCCCTTTAGGGGAGTGACCCGAGCCATGATTCAATCACAGAATCTCAGAGTTGAATGGTACCTCCAACTCATGTAGTCTGGAGGTTCTTCACTTTTTTTGCTTGTCATGGCCCCCTTTGGCAGTCTAGTGAAGTCTTGAGGCCCTTTCTCAGAAAAATGTTTTTAAGTGTATAAAATAAAATACATAGAATTACAAAGGAAACCAACTATTTTTATATTGAAATCTAGTTATCAAAATATTAAATAAGTTCACAGGCTGAAGGTTAAGAATCCCTTTTCTTATCCAATCCATAGCTTCCCAAGAATCCCCTCCACAGCAATGCCAAAAAGTAGACATCCAGCTTCTGCTTAAAGACATTTGTGGGGCAGCCATTACTTCCCAAAGCATCCCATTTTCCTACAGGATTGCTCTAATTATTGGAAAGTTTTTCCCTATATCAACTGTAAATTTTCTTCTTTCTAACTTCTTATATCTAGGGCCAATAAGAGTGAATTTAATACTGCTTACACATGACAGCCCTTCATAAGGCATCTCTCCTGTTTGACAGTGTTCTTTCCTCTAGGCGAAAAACCCTCAGGCCCTTCAGCTATCATGAATGATCTTTAAGCTTTTCACAGTCCTCATGGCCTCTCTCTTGATTTTGTACAGCATGATGTCCTTCATAGAATCACAGATATAAAGTTGGAAGAGACTTCAGAGGTTATCTAACCCACCTTCATTTTACTGATGAGGAACTGAGGCCTGCCTGGGGAGGTAACTTGCCCAAGGTCACATAGGTATTAATTAAATGGCAGAGCCAGCTTTCAAACTCAAGTCGTCTGGCTCTAAAATCAGCACTCTTTCTGCTCAACCATGCTGTCTCCTCTCTAAAAAGAGTCCAGGACTGCATGTGATTCTTCAAATGTAGTCTGACCGTGGCAGACCATAGTGGAGCGCTCACGTCCTTAATACTAGATATTATGCTTCTCAATGCATTCTAAGATCACATCAGCTTAGGTTTCTCTGTCTCCTTTCTCTGTCTCTTTCTCTCTCTGCTTTTCTTTCTTCCAGTCTTTCTTTCTTCCTCTTTTTCACTCTCTTGATCTTTCTTTCTCTTCCTTTCTTTATCTGCCCCTCCGTTATCTTTCTTTCTCTTCTTGCTGTTCTTTCTCTACCCTCCTCCCTCTCTTAGCTTGAGTCAAAAAACACCAAAACTTCAATACTTTGAAGGTGAGAAGAGGTGGATGGAACAAGAATAAAGTTCTTTAAAAGATGACTATTGATTAAGGTAGGTCAGTTGCTTCAGCTTGGAACCAGGATTGCCAGGTAATGCAAGTTTAAAATAGGAAGAACATTTCAGTACAGAATGGAATCCTATGCTGGGAGAACCGTGAAGGAGGTAAGCTTAACAGAGGAAATTATGTCAGCCTGGACCATGTAACAAAGAAGAGATGACCCAGTGGCTGGTCTAAGACCATAGGCTAGAGAAGTCGATTTTGCAATGAGTAGAGCACTGTCAGTCAACAAACATTTATTAAGCATTTACTATGTGCCAGGCTAAGTGTTAGGAACAGAAATAAAGGCAAAAATATGGAACCAACTCTCAAAGAGATCACATTCTAATGGGGGGTGGGGTGGGAGATGTAAAAAAATTGTACGTACAAGACCTATTCAGTATAAACTGAAGGTAATCTCAGAGGAAATATATGTGGCTAGAGAATTATGTCAACTCAGCCTAGGCAGAGTAGAAAAGAACTTTCCATTCTATTTAAGTAGATTTAATCATGTTCCTTGGATTTTTAAGTGTCTCTCATGTTTCCTTAAAGCATGAAATAAGGATCCTTAACAACCTTAAAGAAAGATTGGATGTGGTTTCTAAGAAGAAAGGAAAAGGAAAGAGCTGAGTGTTGGCTTATAGTTCAAGATAGGTATTGGGGGACCTAGACCAGGGAGAGATACTGCTATTGAGTGTTCAAATTCTGAAGTTTTACATGGGGAAGAGAAGAATGTAATCACCTGTGGAGTGTATGTGGAAATGAGAAGACATGGGCAGAATATCAGGCAGATCTTTGTCATCTTGTACACATTTTTTAAAAGCTAAATACAGGGCCGGACTTAATAATTCTCCTTGTTACATTTTACCTATCCTTTATCTTAATATCTTAAAATATTACTCAGTCGATTCAATTATGCTATATAGATGAATCTGGGCTAATCCAAGGCTATGATAGAGGAGTGCAGGTTTTATTAAGCTGAAAAGACTTTGTGTATTGATCTGGTGCTAGACTGTTCTCTGAGGACCAACCTAGTTAAGGTTGGAGAGGTTTATCACAGCAGTGTTGACCAGCAAGTAATTTTTTTTTTTGGCCAAAGGAAATAATGAAGGCACATAGGGAATTGTGATTTGCACTGGTAGAAGAGATGTCCAGATTGATAAAACTGTAGATCCTTGAACAGAATGAAAAATTATGAAACCAAGATTTCATTCTTTTTTGGTTTCATCTTATCATTTCGGGTTAGAGTGATTTTTTTCCATCTAAACTTTATCATACATACAAGATATTAGTTTAACATCAACTTTGTCTTATCCACAAAAAAGATACGGTCACCTTTGTCTTTAAGTCATTGATATAAATGCTTTTAGAAAGGACAGATAAAGTACAGAGCCCAGTAACCCCCCACTAGTGATATTTTCTTCATGTTGTTAGGAACCAAGTAATCAGTTTAGAAATGAAGACTGCTTTATTACAGTCATTGTCTATATGACAATTTTGGCACATCTTATATTTATTTTTACTTAACTCATGCAATATTATTTGTCTTTTCATATACTTCTGTTTCCTTTTGCCATTAAGAATATAAAGTCACTGATGGAAGGTGCTTGAAAGCAAAGACTGTCTTATTCATCTTTGTATCCCAAACACCAAAGAAAATATCTTGCACGTTCTAAGTGCTCACTTAATGTGCATTGATTTTGATTTGTGAAAGGCAGAAGTGATTGGAAAGGTCAGCAGAAAAAGAGAGTCAGGAGGACCTCATATGATTTCTCTGGGTCCAGAAGTGGCTGACAGAAGTCTATAGCACCCATCAAATAAACATTCATAATATGACAAATAATACTCAACAAGTCACACAGACAATTTAAAACATTCTTATGAGCTCACATTAAAGTATCTCCTGGACCAGGGGTGGGGAACCTGCAGCCTCAAGGTCACATGTGGCCCTCTAGGTCCTCAAATGCAGCCGTTTGACTGAATCCAAACTTCACAGAACAAAACCCCGATACCCTGCATCCCTCTAAGTTATCAAATGTGGCCCTTTGAGTCTGGATTCAGACAAAGGGACACACTTGAGGACTTAGAAGGCCATATGTGACCTCAAGGCTGCAGGTTCCCCACCCCTGTCCTAGACGTTCCTCTTTATACGGACACAGAGGTATCACAGAATCACAGGATTTGAGAGTTGGAAAGAACCTCACTAGCCCTGTAATTCAACTCGTAGTAGAAAGGAATTTCATTCTAACATACCAGACAAGTGGTTATACAGCTTCTGCTCCAATACCTCTAATACCAACATTTCTCAAAGTAGCCCATTCCACTTTTGGTCAGCTCTAATTGTTAGAAAGTTTTTCTTGACATTAAGCCTAAATTTGCCTTTCTATAACTTTAACCTGTTGCTCCTGATTCTTCCCCTGGGCCAATGCAAACAGATCTAATTCCTTTTCCAAATACTTGAAGGTAGTTATATTGGTCCCTAACCCCCAAGTTTTCTCTCATCTAGGCTAAATATGCCCAGTTCCTTCAATCAGTCCTCATGACCCAGACACAAAGACCTTTATCAAAAAGTGAAATCAATATTCATGCTGATTCATACCTAGGCAAGTCACTTAAACCCTGTTTGCCTCAGTTTCCTTATCTGTAAAATGAACTTGAGAAAGAAACGGCAAACCATTCCAGCATCTTTTTCAAGAAAATCCTCATTGTTATCATGAAGAATCATACACAACTGAAACAACTGAACAGCAATAACAATGACAAATTCATTTACTTTATAAAGTAATGAGGTAGAGAGCAAAGTAGTGGTGGATTACAAGGCAGAGAACTGAAGGGTCTAGGTGCAAGTCTCAGCTCTATGTGAACTTGGGCAAGCTACATTGCCTTTTTAGGTCTCAGTTTCCTCATTTGTAAAGTGAGGGGATCTGGGTGGATGATCTCTCAAGTTCTTTCCAGCATTAAATCCTATAATTCTGTGTCATCATTTGCCCGGAATGATTGCATATTTGTAAAAGTGTACTACTATTACCCAGTGACTTTTATTACTAGTCTTTTCCGGTAAACAATCAGAACAGTATTATGACAGGCCTGTTACCCAGCATATGAAAGCAAACACCTCCATTCAGAACTATATTCAATTTGAAGCAAATCAGATGTGCTGATATATTAAGTTCTCAAAATATAAAATATAAACAATTCAGGGTTTTAGATTTTCATTTAATGGAAGTACTTCTACAATTTTACAACTTAGGTCTGAAGCAAAAATTTACCTTTAAAAAAGTGTGGGTTTCCAGTCATTACATAACTCAACATTGAAGAGCAAATTGTCAACAAGGATGCAATTTGTCATAAGATCTCAAGCTAATTGGGAAAAGACTTTCTGAATTAGCAGTTTTGTTCTTTTCATGCATATATGAGATGGTAAACCAAATTAGTTTAACAAAATACCACTAATTTTAGGTTCTTCAAGACCCTGCTTGGATAAATGAAAATGATTTTAAATTAGCATGTTAAGTTATCTCTGTAATGGATACTTAAAACTTTTTCCCCAGGTAGTTAAACTATTCATTTCCCTTGCAATCTTTTTTTACTCTACTGTTTCATTTAGCAATTTTTTTTTACATGGGTAGTAAGCTTTAGCCAAAGACTTTCAAATTATTATGAATTCTGAATAGATGGATTTGGAATTAATGAGATTTTACTATATTAGATATGATTAAAACTCACTGGTGATAATTTAAATTTTATTTTTCTTCAAATAACTTTCAAAAAACAAAGTACTTTGTGGTTGCTTTCTACTTCCAAACATTTTGAGCCTTTGGTGAAAATCTACTAAATTCCTGGCATTTGGGGGGAAAAATGTTAACTAGGAGTACAAAAGTAGACATTTAAACTATAGGCAATCCTAGCAATTTAGAACATATGTAAGTTTCCTGGTAATGGGTAGGATGAAAATATGATCTGTCTCCTCCTGAAATTTTGCAGGTTGAAAGCATAAAAAAAAATCCAGTTTGATAAGGTTTTATAACTGTGTAAATTATAAATTCATTCAAACCAAAAATTCATATTTATAGATAGAAAATCATATGACTCACTATTCATAACTATTAATCTCTTTCCATAACTCTTAGGAGGCTCAGAACTACTTTACCACAACCATTGGTTAGAGACAAGTGCAGAAAATGTGACAGCTCTTTAAATTTAGACTTCTTCAGTTTGGTTCCATGTCCAGAAGTCCAAAAAGGAATAGCAGAAACCAAACACTTAATGATTTTGGACTTCCTTTGAAGGCACTTATAAACTCGGAAAACTTGTCATAATAGAAACAAGTTAAGGAAGCCATAGCTGCTTTAATACATTGGTTAATTTGCCCTCCAAATTTTAGTGTTGTTTGCTCTATTCTGAACCAACTGAGTCAGAGCCTTAGCTCAGCTAGAGTGTGTGAGATGTGTTCTGGGTCACAAAGCACTTTCTTTTGCTTTTCTGCATTTATTTGTTTAAATTTAAAAATGTCTTCACAAAATATCAAAAATTCTTCAGGTTTCTTCCTTGACCCAAATAGGTAGAATTCATATGGAATCAGATTAAAAAAAAATAACTTGGTCCTTACTATTCAAAATTGGCATAGTTAATAAGAGCATGCATTTTCTAATAAACAAAGTAGTTTGGACTATTAAAACACTTTCATGTTACTTGTTAATTCAGCAAAATAATTTTCTTTGGTTGTTAGGCAAATGTTGAGTGGATTTTTTTTTTAGCCAGTCTGACATTTAGAATGATCTTCTCCTCTGTGGTAAAAGTTTGTGTTTTTCTCCAGTAGAAATTTGTAATATTTCAAATGGTTCAGGGCAATTAGACAACACTGGAGATGACATGAATTTTTTAAACTCAAGGATGCGTTCATATATACTTATCATCCCTGACTCTGATCATAGTAAGCATATAGAATGCAGTGCTTTTAATGTCATGTAACATTAAGCTCATCTACTGAATTTTCAACAGTCTCTGCATGCACTGCTTAAAGTGATGCCCTTGCTGCTACTGTAAGTAGAGGTAGACTGATAGAAAAAAAGATTCTTATCAGAAACATTAGAAAGATTCCTCTGCTTTCTTTCTCTTAATTTTTTTTATTAGTAGTCTTTGTTTTCACATCATTTCCCAACATAAATTTCCTCTTTCCCCTTCTCAGAGAACCATTTCTTATAGCAAATAAGATACACACACACACACACACACACACACACACACACACACACATTCAGCAGAACTAGGCAGCACATCAGTGAAATCCACCATAAGTATACCAAACCCATATTCCCCCTTCTTCAAAGACTAGAAGGAAGCATTTTCTCATATTCCTTTTTTACCCTATTTGCCTCAATTTCCCCATCTGCAAAATGGGGATAATAATAGCACCTCCTTTCAGCAGGTGTTGTGATGACCAAATGAGGTAATAATTGCAAGGCACATAATACATGCTATATAAATGTTATCTATTGTTATTAGTAGTATTCAGCATTCAGTTTCAATTTATTTGTGGTTGCTGCTTTTCTCCCCGCACCCCTTGTATATGTTGTTTTCTTGATTCTACTTACTTTACTTTGCATCACTTTAGATGCTTTTCCATATTCATCATATTCATTGCTCATTGTAACACAGTAACAATTCATTATATTCATGTACTAATATTTATTTAATCATTTCTCAATGAATATCACTGTTTCCAGTTATTTACTATTATAAAAATAGCTGCAATAAATATTTTTAGTATATAGGACTTTGTTTTTTAATCATTGACCTCTTTGCAGTATAGGCCTAGAAGTTGGATGTCTAAATCAAAGGGAATGAACATTTTAGTCACTTTTTTTTAGCATAATTCCAAATTGTTTTTCATAATGATTGTACCAATGGAAAGCTCTACCAACAATGTTAGTGTGTCTATCTTTCAACAATCCCTTCAATAACTGACCATGCCCATCTTTTGTTTGTAAGTTAAGACTTCAGAGTTGTGATTTGTATTTCCTTTTTATTTTTATTAGATTTAGTGCTATTATGGGGATATTTTGTAGACCTACAAAAACTAATCATGGAAAGAGCTCTTTTAAGAATTATAACATATTTATAGCATCATTGTATTTAAGGATCTATGGTTTTCCTCAAAGTGGACACTCCCATCAACAATACAGATTGTAGTCTTTTCATATGTTAGAAGACAGTCTATTATTGAAGCCAAAACAAACTTTGTACACTCATAGCCAACCATTTTTTGATAGTGAGTCTCAGAACACTTAGGCTGATGCTTACTAGGATAAGACAGCAGAGGAGGGGGTCTCATCCTTTTTGTGCTTCTTTTGCATGTTGTATTTTAAAGTCAAATTTTCTATTCTGCTCTGGTCTTTTCATCAGGAATGCTTGAAAATCTTCTATTTCATTGAATATCCATTTTTCCCCCTGAAGAATTACACTCAGTTTTACTGGGTAGGTGATTCTTGGTTGTAATCCTAGGTCTTTTGGCCTCCTGAATGTCATATTCTAAGACCTTTGACCCTTTAATGTAGAAGCTGCTAAATCTTGTGTTTTTCTTACTGTGGCTCCACAATATTTAAATTGTTTCTTTTTGGTTGCTTGCAATATTTTCTCCTTGATCTGAGAAGTCTGGAATTTGGCTATAATATTCCTGTGACTTTTCATTTTGGGATCTCTTTCAGGAGGTGATTGGTGGATTCTTTCAATTTCTAGTTTACCCTCTGGTTCTAGAATATCAATGCAGTTTTCCTTGATAATTTCTTTAAAGATGATGTCTAGGCTCTTTTTTTTGATCATGACTTTCAGATAGTTTAATAATTCTTAAATGATCTCTCCTACATCTATTTTCCAGATTGGTTGTTTTCCCAATGAGATATTTCACATTTTTCTTCTATTTTTTCATTCTTTTGAATTTGTTTGATTTCTTTCTTGATGTCTCATAAAGTCAATAGCTTCCACTTGCCCAATTCTAACTTTTAAGGAATTATTTTCTTGTACCTCCTTTTCCATTTGGCCAATTCTACTTTTTAAGGAATTCTCCTCAGTGAATTTTTGTATATCTTTTTCCATTTAGCCAATTCTGCTTTTCAAGGCATTCTTCTCTTCATTGGATTTTTTTTGTGCCTCTTTTGCCATTTGGCTTAGTCTGTTTTTTAAGGTGTTATTCTCTTCAGCATTTTTTGTGACTCCTTTACCAAGCTGTTGACTCTTTTTTCATGGCTTTCTTGCATCACTCTCATATCTCTTCTCAATTTTTCCTCTGCCTCTCTTACTTGACTTTTAAAATCCTTTTTGAGCTCTTCCATGGCCTGAAACCAATTCATACTTTTCTCTGAGGCTTTGGATGCAGAAATTTTGACTTTGTTGTCTTCTTCTGAGTGTGGATCTGGGTCACAGTCCTGGGTCTTAGTCCCAGTGACTAAGAGCTTCCTTGTCACCATAATAACTTTCTATGTCCGGAATATTTTTTTTTCCTGTTGTTTGCTCATTTTCCATACTATTTCTTGACTTTTAATTCTATGCTAAAGTGGGGCTCTGCTTCCCAAGTGGAGCAGGCATTTTTCTAAGCTTCGGGGGTTTTTTTGTGAGGCTGTTTTCAGAGGATATTCCTGGGGACTAGTAAGTTTTTGGCTTTTCCAAGGTGGTATGATCTAGGGAGAGGTGTGTTTACTACTCTTCTGTACTACGCCCTGGTTTGCGAGTGACCACAAGCTCTCTTTTCAACCCTGGAACTGTGACCAGAGTCCCTGCTCCCCTGTAGCTGCAAGCTCTGCTGTACACTGGGACTAAGACCCAGGAACGTGACCCAGATCGAAGTATAGGCATTGCAACAGAGTCCTGACCCCCGGTGCCAGCAAAGGAACCCTGTAAATGTCCTTCTGACCTGTTGTTCCGATCTCTTTACTGTCTGGGCTGAGAGGTCTGGAAACTGCCACTGATTCAGTCTTCCCAAGGCCTGTTCCTGGTTTGGGGGTGCTTGGTCTGTGCTGGCACAGCCTGTGCTGGACTGTGTTCCTCTCTCACCCTGGTGCAACAGACCTTCTAAGTTGTCTTGGGCTGGAAAATTGTTTCACTTCATCTTTTTGTCAGTTCTGCTACTCTAGAATTTGTTTAGAGTCATTATTTAAAGGTATTTGGAGGGGTTTGGGGGAGAGCTCAAACAGAGCCCCTGCCTTTCCTCCACCGTCTTGGCTCCACCTCTGATTCCTCTGCTTTTACCTCCTATAAACTCCCCCTCTTCCTTCCTCCTCCTAGCCATGATGTCATCTTCTCTTCTAAAAAGTCGTATGTGCTCTAAAGAATGGGATTCCAAAGTGGAATGGGCTTCCCTATAGATGTGGTTCTAGTTTCCTTTCCTTTCTTTTTGAGGTTAGATTTGCCAGAAAGCAAATCTAACCTCAACTTTGATCAACAGCCAAGTTGGAATGTAGCCATTTGGGATTTAGACCACTGACAGCCACTTTACTTGTTTTAAGGCACACAGGTGAGTAAGGCTGTATAATGGATTTCTTCCCTTTCTCCACTCCTCCCCCCTCCCCACCTTTTTCCTTAATCCCCCAGGCCTTAGTAGTAGGGGAAAAAAAAAGGAGGCTCCACATTTAAATTATTCTAAAAGCAATAAAGCCATTAATGATTGAGAAGAGAAATTGTTATGGGGAGGGGGACTGCCTTCCTCATTACCACCAGTAACAACTGCTGGCCAAATGCCATTGACAAGTAGATAGGTAAGGAGCCCAGGGAGTGGCAGCAGTTCCCAGATCACAAGTCTTGCTTTGAACCTAGCCACACCTACTCATCCTCCACCCATCAGTTGAACTTCTATAGAGAAAGGGCCAGCCAACCAAACCCTTTACCGCCCACATGGCAGGCAAATCAGCCTAGCTGAAGCAGCAAGGCACCCTGAGAGAGATACAGGAATTAGCATGTGTCAGACATGTCAAACCACCACCACTACCAACCACCCTGACCACCATCTCCCTTCTGACAGCAGTGATGACAACCCAAAAGCCTGAACCCAAGAGCCTAGGGAAAAGCAGTGTTTCCAGCCCAGTGCCCTCAATCATGCCACCCTTGTGGAGATGCAGCCTTCTCCTGCAGGTAACAGTTATTGAAAACCCAGAAAAGAAAGTTCTTGCCGCAAAAGTTCTTGGCACTTTACAGAAACTGATATGATTTTGTTAGTGGAAGTGACATTAAAGAAGCAGCACTGACAGCAGCTTTGCTGCCACACCCTAGGGACCATGGGATCTTTCCATTTGACTTGCAGCTGAAACCTTCCATATGTGTTGTATGCACCATTAATATGTGAGCTTTTTGAGAGCAGAGACTGTCTTAATTTTCTATTTGTGTTCCCAGCCCTAAGCAAAGTGCTTTGCATACATTAAGTACTTAATACATGCATTTTTCATTTTGTGATAAGATAGGACCCTGTCCTTTAGTACCAAAAACTTTAGTATGTTTTATAAGCCAGTGGGGAATGACTTCAATAAGTAACACTCAGGACAAGCATTATTAAGAGAACTAAGAGCAGATTGGCTTAGAATTAGAGAGGGCTTCCAAATTCATTATCGCATGTCATAGTCTCTTCCTCATTGAGAGTGATAAACACTTGGAATACAGCTGAGGCATTAAAACAAAAGGGTGGGAGTTGGCATAGTTTATACCCATACTGTTTGTTCTGGGGGTAAGGAAGATTTTAAATAATCTTCCAGATTATGAATTCAAGATCACCAAATTCTCTGAGATTAGGTGTTAGAGCCAAAAGGATGTACTTCTTTAAGAAACACTTCATACCACAATACCTAGATATCCTAAGCACATTTTTCATAAGTTCATTTTTCAATATCATGTCTACACATGAAATTTTTTTTGATGCTAGTAACTCATCTACAAGAATAGACAAAACTTCTCATTCATCTGAATTATTTTATTGTTATAGTATTGGAAAAGAACAGACTATACACACACATATATATTTGCTGAATTTTGGTATCATGATTAATTGCATTTCACCTATTATAAATATTTTAAAAATAAAACAATTTACCTAATAAGGTTTCTCGGATGCTTCAAAATACACTTAACAGGTGGTATTTAACACAGAATTTTGAAAATCTGGTAGCAGACCTAAGTCCAGATGAACAAAATGCTGTAAAAAGTCAAAACAGTTATTTCTCAATTTCCCCCAAATAAGTATTTACAAATGCAAATATATGGTCTAACAATTGAAAAAAAGCAGGCATCCTGTGAATGCCTCAAATGCAAAAACAGTTTCAGAAATTATTAGCTCTATGTTGCCACCAAACCACAAGATTTCTTTTTTTTTTATTACTTGTGGTATATGTCCCAAGAGGAAGAAATCAAGAGAAATACACACGCCGCCACCACCACCAGCCTACCTGGACTGGGGGAACTGCAAAGTTATGGAGACAAATCTTGTTGGGGAGATCTTCAGGGAATGAACTTCTTTTTAAGGGTTGGAAGGATAAGAAAACTCTGTGAGGAGCTAGGATCAGTCCTCCCTTCCAGGTTCTAAGGTTCTCCCAAGTGAGCCAGAAGTCTTGGCCTCTGGATTGTGGTGGAGGGGATGGATGTTGGGTGGGGTCCAGTCACCGTGGGTACGCATTTGCCCAGGGCTTCCCCTGGCTCCTTTCGAGAGCTTAGAGCTCTTTCTAAGTTGATACTGGTTGTGGGAGATGTGCTGTTAGCGTGCTCCCGCTTGTGAAGAGCAATCTAACCATCTGCGGCTTCCCATGGACAGTGCCTGTCCCTCCTCCATCCTCAAGTCCTCCGACATTTTTCAGACACAGGGAGGTAGGGAGAAGGAGAAAACGGCCAAGTCTCTGCACCCTGCTGCTGCCGCAGCAAATGAAGAGGGAGGGAGAGGAGGAAGGGTTGAGAGGAGGCAGCTATTAAATTATGATTACCATCAATAATAAAAAGAATCACCTTAATATACAGCGAGGATGCCTCCGAAACACCCACCAGAGCAGCGGCTATAGGTTTAGTGGGCGTTCCTCACCCTCACCCCCGCTCCCCCTCTTGCAGCCGTTCTCTATGAAATTTATTCTATGCCATGTACATATGAACTCCCTTTTCTTTGATTAAAGGGAAGAAACAAAAGGGAAAGAACCACCCAAACAACCTTATATTTCACCACTGCAATAAGGCATCCGTTTGTACAAAACCCCCTTTTCTTACACACCTTTTCCACGGAATCAGGTTTTTTTCCCCTTTAAGGTTAAGATCAAGAAAACACACAGACAAACATACTCAGCTTATTTTGTCTGCTTGCCATTTCTAATTCCACTCTCGTTTCTCTGAAGAAATAAAAATCAGTATGAAATTTCTCGCCTCCCTTCATCTCCTTCCACCCCCGAACCCCTTTGCCCCATTCCGTAGTGATAGAAACCTTGCCTGCTGCTGCTGCCGTCGGCTTACCCCTCACACAAGCAGCAGCAGCAGCAGCAGCAGCAGCAGCAGCAGCAGCAGCATCGCTTCATAGAGCACCGGGGACACAACTGAGGGGTTCCCTGAAAAATCAGGATACCCACCCCATCTCCGCATACCAGCTGGGAGGGGGACGGGCAGAGCCAGAAATGGCAGCAACATTTTAAGATTCAACTTCCTAAGCCAGCGGCTCGGCTCACCCTTCTGCCCTCCTTAAGCAGCAGGAGTAGCGGTGGGGACCCCTGCACCAAGCAGGCTCCCCCGCCCCTCCGGTGCATTTGCAATTGTACTCTCCGCCCCCTCTATTCCTTCCCCCCTTCTTTTTTTTTTTTAATTCCATCCATCGGTATAAAGCAGACATTTTGATGCCATTTACTTAGCAACGTTCAGCTTTAAAGGAAATGTCTTACCCACCCGCCTGGAGGTGTGGGCACAGCACCGAAAGGTCCGGGGGAAAAGGCTGGGCTGCTTGGTCCTCTAGCGGAGCAGGTTGGCTGCCATCCGCCCAACTTCAGCACCCAGCCGGCAGGGAGAGAGGGAGAGATAGACAGAGGGATGGAGGGGAGGGGGTGGGGGGGAGGGGGAAAGGGGAGAAGGCAAACAGCGCGCATGCGTCTTGCCAGAGCCGTCCCCGACCAAGCACAGCTGGAGTTGCCGCTTCTTAGCCCCGGAGCGCGGCGGCGCGTGAGTCACGGCCCCACCCCTCTCCCCGAGAGGGTTCCCAAGCCTGCTAGCTGGCGTTTGGGTCTGCGCCCACTGTGTGGAGGGTCCGGGGTGGGAGTAACGTGGGGGCGAGATAGGAGCCAGGAGCCAGCAGCTGAGCACTCCAGAGCAAGCGCTCAGGGGGAACCAGGAGTCCTAGTGGTTTTAAGGCATCAAGCCTGCCTCCTGTTCTGAAGTCTTGCTCAGGAGACTCTTGAGTTCATAAGCAGCTCCAAGAAATTTTACTATGGTTTTTTCCCCCACCCCCTCCACCGCGTGTTAAAATAACATCATTTTCTTTCAAGAACAAAGCCGAATAAACAAAACTCTCCAACAGTGTTCCCCATGGAAAGCTTTCCCTCTGAGAGGTTCAAGAAAAGGTTCAAAGTTCAGCAAGCGTCCAGTTTTGTTCAGCCATCAACGTTTAACTTGGCTTTGAAAAAAAAAAGCCTTTCTGCTTGATTCACTTACCCAGAAACTGTGACAATCTTTCTCAATAATTGTTTCAGATTGCTGAATATGCTTCCACTGTATTCTGTGGCACGTGGCCTGTCTCAGTATACTGGTCCAGGGTGGAACATAATGACTAGATAGTTCTTTTACAAGACAACATTCTGGGGCAAAGCTTCAACCCTTTAAAAAAAAAAAAGTGCAGACGCCTGAGGCCTGGCGCACCCTCTGGGGACAGGTAGGTAGTCAACCATCCCTGTTAAGTGCTTCTTTCCAAATGAGGCCCAGCCTTCCCGAGATTTAATGGATATTTATCCATTTAACGATCTTCTAGTTTAGAGTGACTGTAGGATGATCTGATCAAAGTGTAAGTGGAGAGTAACTGTAACTAGTAAGTGTCTTGTTCTCCACCTAGAATATGAGTGCAAAAGACAAATGAATTCCTTACTGGGATGATTAAGCTTCCTCATCTCCCTATCTCTATCTCTTTATGTCTGTCTTCCTCCCTCTTCCCCTCCTCTCTCCTCCTCTCTACCTCTCCCCTCCACTCCCTTTCCCTTCCCTTTGCTTCCTTTCCCTTCTCCCCTCTCTCATATGTATGTATATACATACACTACATGTGTTAAATATGTTATATAACACACACATAACTGCATGTTGCTTATGTGCACATACATTATATATTTTCATTATTACCAAGAAAGATTTATTTCTCTGTATATGACACCGAAGAAGGTTCTGTGCTTGCATATGAATGTTTCTAGTTCTTGCACTTATATCCTTGAACCTCAAAATACTTGAAATGGACCAAAATATAGAAGACATAAATGTAAAAGAATAGACACAGAAAGTTTGTTGTTCTTCAGTAGTGTCCAACTCTTTGTGACTCCATTTGTTTTTTTTTTTTAATTTTTTTTGTCTAGGCAATGGGGTTAAGTGACTTGCTCAGGGTCAGACAGCTAGTAAGTATCTGAGGCCAAATTTGAATTTAGGGCTTCCTGACTCCAAGCCAAGTGCTCTTTCTACTGTGCAAACTAGCTGCCCCGTGGAAAGAGTAGCCTTCACATTTACACAAAACAATACTGACTTCGATTGCTACCTGTATGTTTGGAAGTGACTAGAAAGCCTGATGCTCAACAGGACTCTCTATGGGGGCAGGTGTGGAGGTTGTCCTTTGATTTGGGTCTGTAACCCAAATTTGCAAGTTGCAGTCGAATTTGCAGAGCCTGTTGCTGTCATTGCCTGTGCCTCTTAGGGTTACAATGGACTTGAAGCCTTTTTAGAAAAAAAAAAGGGCCAGTCTTTTCCTGTGAGCTGCACACTGGGTTGACTTGTCTGCTGCTATTGTTTTCCAGCTGCCCAAAGCTACACAAAACTGTTTCTTCTGTCCTTCCTGTTTGAAGATTATCCTACCTTAATTCTTCCTATAATGACTGAATGCAGGGGTATTGTTTAAATTTTCAGTCCCTAAGCAAAAATTTCAGGAAAGACACTACCTTAAAATCATATTATCAGTAAAGAAAGGCTTCCTTTGCAACACTGGGTCCACTTGGAGAATTATTTTTATTTGTGCCTCCTTTGGTAAAATGTAGTCCTCAAATCATTTACGTTGTAATGGAATTATGCTACTGTTAATTACATTCTAAGATGTTATTGGTGATGTTGCCCTTCATAATCTGGCTCAAACTTGTCTACCAGGTTTGTTTCCTCTTGCTCCTTGTCATGCTCTCCATATTCCAAGCCAAATGGGCCTAATTTCTGTCCCCTTCCTGTACATTACAATCCATCTTTTGCCTCTGTTCCTTTGTTTAGGCTTTGTCTCATGTTTAGAATGGACTCCACCTTTCCCTCTTGGAATCTCTAAATCAACTTCAAAGCTCAGCTCAAGAGCCATTTCCTATACAAGGTCTTTTTCTGATCCCCTTCCTTTGTTAGTGCTTACCCTACTTCATAAATATATACATATGTGTGTGTTTTGTGTGTGTACATACATATATATATATGTATGTATGTATGTGTATATATACGTACATACACATATATGCATATATACACACATACATATATATGCATATATATGTGTATATATATATATATATATATTATATACACATACATACATACACACACACACATAACATTTTCTTGTCTGCATCAAATAGATTGTAAGCTCTTTGAGCACGAGTATTTTTTCCCCTCATTTCCCCAGTGGCAAGCACAGTGCCTGTCATAAACTAGGTAATTAATAAATGTTTTTCATTATTTAATCACTTATTCTTTAGCAGGGGTCAGATGGTACTTAAGGAGCTAGACTTCACATGTATTTCAGGCCCAAGTTTTACAACTATATAGAGAGAGTTAAATACCACTTCATCTTTGTTGCTATTGAGTCATTTTTCAGTTGTGTCCGACTCTTCGTGACCCCCATTTGAAGTTTTCTTGGCAAAGATACTGTAATGGTTTGCAATTTCCTTTTCCAGCTCATTTTACAGATGAAGAACAGAGGCAAATTGGGTTAAGTGACTTGCTCAGGGCCACACAGCTAGAAAGTGTCTGAGGCCTGATTTGAACTCAGGAAGATGAATCTTCCTGACTTCAGGCCCTGAGCTCTATGCACTTTGCCACCTAGCTTCCCTTTAAAGTCCTCCAATTTGTCCTGGATCATAAATGCCTGTTGTCTCTGAACATATACTTTGGTATTATATTTCCTTTTCAACTGATGCATTGGTTGGGTGGGGTCCAGGAAGTAAGAGTGCATGAATATATTCTTTATTGAAAATGGAAATATTTGGCTATGGGTAGGGCTTCCCTTGTGTACAGAAACTCATTCTTCCTCAGCCTTACCAGACAATAGGATCGTGTCAGTTCTGACCCATAGATCATTTGCATATCATCTTCCATGAATGTTTTAAACACAGTGAATCAGAATACCAGTAGCTGTTCTTAGTGTATTGCCCGCATGGCATGGCAGTGGCCAACTTTTTCTGTGTGTCAAATATTGCAAAAATATAGGAAATATAATTGAGCTCAATACAACATACTCACTGATTTTACAAGAACATTTACACCATTAGTAGTCCTCAGGGTGTTGACCACCATTCTCAGATTGCTAGGATGGGAAATAATCACATTTACTAGAATAATTTCCCCTTCCATATTCTCCTCCTCCTCCTCCTCCTCCTTCTTCTAGCAAGTATTTTATTTCTTGTAAGTAGGAAGGGAAGAGAGGATTGAATAGGGAAGGTCCTTCCGATTGTTCAAGACAAGAATCTAGTGTCCACTTGATGGAAACTTATAAAAGCAATTGGAACATGAATAAGGGTGAAGCATTTTTCCTTTTACTTTCAGCAAGAAGGATTCATTATGCCTCTTCAGTTCTTTTATAAATCAGACAAACCTTAAGGGTACCCCTACGGGGGAAATTATTCAGAGGAAAAAATATGTATATATCGACTCTCAACTTAATTATTTTTTTTTGGAGAAAAGTAAATAAATGTGATCCTTCATATAAAGATATAAAGATAACTGCTTACTTTGCATATAAATAGAGGGTTCTTGTGATAGACAGTGAATGAAGAAAATCTTGTTGAAAATTTTTAGTGTTTTCATTTTTCTTAAGCATTAAATATTCATTTTAAAACTTACACCTATATGTGGTCTTTACAGTTTAAAAAATATTTTAATATATTTTTAAAGCAATTTTGATCCTCACATCAGTCCTGAGTTCAGGCAGGGTATGCATCATCACCTTTATTTTACAGATGAGGAAAATGAGATTTAGAAAGCCTTAGTGATTTTGTCAAGATTACCTAGTTTGTAAGTGAGAGAAATGGGATTAGAACTCTGGTCTTCTGAACTCTGATTTCCCAGTCATAATACTTCCCCTTAACTTGCTAATAATATGCCTTCAAGACATCTTTCCTCTTTTTTTCCTTTCTCATTATGGCTACCCTAGTTAAGGAATT
The DNA here is from genome assembly GCF_003287225.1 of Phascolarctos cinereus. NCBI lineage: Eukaryota > Metazoa > Chordata > Mammalia > Diprotodontia > Phascolarctidae > Phascolarctos > Phascolarctos cinereus. The sequence continues at coordinate 99,808,292 of NW_027555958.1, read as the reverse complement.
ATTTACCTAAATTATTGTGATAGCTCCCTAATTATCTTTCACAACTTCAGTTTCTTCTTTCTCTAATATGTCCTGCAGACTAATGTTGGATTAATCTTCCTAAAGACTAGTTCAAATATTATAATCCTCTGCTGAAAAACTTTCAGTGATTTCTTATTACCTGCTGATTTGAGGCTACAGTCTTTGTGTGGCATGTAAGTCCTTCCTAGTATGTCTCTTACTACTCTAAGACTTTTACTCTATAATTCAGCCTAACTGAGCTACCTCTTCTTTATACATAGAATAACATTTTCTGTCTTCGAGAAGAAACGCCCAACCTGAAACGCCCTCCCCCTATATCTATATATTGAAATCCTGCCTATCTCAAAAGTCCCTTCCCTCAGTGAATTTTTCTTGATATCCACAAAGGAATATGATCAAGGGAGGCAGTGTTGCCTAGAGGAAGGAGCTCTAGATTTAGAGTAAATGTTCATGTATTGTATTCTGGCCCTGCCCCTTCTACCCAAGTCATCTTGATAAATCATTTAATCTCTCCAGGTCTCAGTTTTCTTAACTATAAGGAAGAGACCACTGAGATGGCTTCCATCTTGAAGTTTCTGATGATGAATAAGACTTCATACTTCAAAAGAACTCTCTTAGGGTATTTATCATGTACTAATTATGTGTAATACTTGTCATCTCCCTTGGTAGATTATATAGGTCTTAAAGGAAGACTATGCCATATTTATCTTTATATCTCTTAAAGTAGCTAGGACACAAAGTAAACATCTGATTTTTTTTTCCTTTTTTATTGAATTGCATATCATATCTTAAACTCCAGGTGCAATATTACATTCAGAATTTAAAATAAGTTCAATGTTGCATGAGTACATGGGATTGGATATTACTGTTAGTCCACTTTTATCATTCTGTGTGAGTAAAACATTCTAAATCACCAATTTATATCATAAAGAGTCACTATAATTTTACAATATAGAGTTACCTTGGAAATTCTTTAAGAATTGTCTGAATTGGAAAATGGCTGAACAAATTGTCATATATGAATATAATGGGATATTTCTGTCATGTAAGTAATAATGAATATGAGGAATTCAAAGAAATATCGGAAAATGTGTGTGAACTCAGGCAAAGTGAAATAAACAGGCCCTGAATAACTACATATACAGTGATTTAAACAATGCAGATGAGAACACTGAAAAGAAACTGAAATTTGAGTGACTGAGGAGCTCATACTAATTCCAGAGAACAGATAATGGAACAGACCTTCTTCCTGTCAGCAGAGGAGTGAAGACTAGTAGGGCAGAATGCTGTATAGAGATGTTTTCTGTATCAAGTTTTTTGCTTAACTGTTTTTCTCTGTTACAATTCCTGGGGAAGTATTACCAGAAATAACTCTAATATACAAACAAAAGGCATCAATAAACTTTTTTTAAAAAGAACTTCCTAAAAGCTCTTAATTTTCAATTGGATAAATTCAGATTCAGTTTATTTCAAATATTTATTTAATATGTATTGAGTATCCAAATTATACTAGGTATTAAGAGGAATACAGTAGATAGAGGATAAAGTTTCTCCTCTTTAGCTAAGCATTTGTTCTAACTTATGATTATTTTGGCAGCACTTTCCCTCTCCTCCCTTCTCCACTTACCTTTCTTTTTGCTTTCCTCCCCTCTCCCAGATCAACAATTAAATTCAAGACACATTTGTCTGGAATTCAAGACAAATTCAAGACCTACTATGTGGTGGTAGGTGCTAAGGATACAAAGAAAGAAATGAAATAGTCCCTGCCTATGCAAGGAACTTGCATATTCCTGGAGGAATACAATATGTAAATTAATAAGTAAATAAAATGTAAATGCAAAATTATGTAGTAATTAATTTTAAGAGGAAGAAAGCATTAACAGCTTGGATGTAGGGTGGAATCAGGACAGATCTCATATAAAAGGTAGTACCTGAGGTGTCTTGAAGGAAGCTGAGCAGACAGTATAAGCCAGAATAGGGGACCCCCAATATGAAAGTATGGCTGCAGAAGATAGAATATTGTGAGTGAGAAAAAAAGTTTCCCTTGTGTCTACAATTCAAATGTATTTTCCTTTTCTTAATAATATCTGTCCTGACTAGCATCACCCCATGCTTTCATGCCATTAATAAATATTTTTTACTTTATGGAGGTCATTCTTGTACAAAATGTCTTCCTTGTCCTAACTGCAGAACAGATGGGGAGTCAATTAATCCAGTCGAATTTTTCTTAGAGGAAGAACTGAAGTAGACTTTGATGATCCATTTTATGTTGGCTTGAAAAACATGATAGGATAGCCAAACCTTGACTTCATTTATTAGACCCTGGAACAGACTTTATTGTCCCAGTAAGGCTCTAGCAACTAGAGGTAAAATACAGAAAGGAAGAGGCAGCTTTTTTCTGTCTAGTTAGTACCTTCTGGTGTATCATCAGGTCTTGCTACCATTTGCAATTGTGTGTGGGGGGGGGCGAGGAGGCAGGGCATTGGAGTGAGCATCAGAAAGTATGAGTCTTATTTAATTAATTAATTGTTGGGATAGAATATCTAGATGTTAACAAGTAGCCTAATGACTCTTTTTTTGGTCCCACCTTGCTGTATCAAAGTTGAAAATAAAAAAAAAACTCAGTCCTTTCAGTTTAGGTTTTGTGAAAGGACATCTTTGTTCATTCTGTGAAGGAAGTTTAATGATGCTAACTACAAAATTTATTTACCTAGGACTTTTCTAGAACAATTTTTAGGCAATTTATAACATTAAACAATGGAAAACAAAACAGTTAAAATAGAACATAACAAAAAAAAACAGCTAAGGAGCAGAAAAATAGATGTTACCTGGCACCTAATGAGTTATTTACTGGAGTTCAATACAGAATTTAGCTCAAAGCTTTCTGGCAACTAAATAAAAGGAGAATAATTGTCTCATAAAATAAACTGTATAATTCATTTTTTTTCAAGGCCCTGAATTCAAAGATCATTGTCATGTGACCTTATGAAAACTATATTAGGTAATATAGTTTTGATAAAGACATGCAAATAAGCATTTTTATATCAACCAATTATTTCCAGTCTTTAAAACTAAAATTAGTTTCATTTCTTAATGATATCATTTTTGGCTTGCTAGCACCTTCCAGCTATCTTCTTGAAAAAAGTATTTCAGCTATATAGGAATGAGGGTGCTAAGTAATCTACAAGGCTCTGGTCTCCTTAATTTCTGGATCTAAAAACATTTTTCAACACAGTTTTCACTATTCTATCCTGTACTTACTTTTGCATTGAAGTCATAGTAAATAGCAAAACACATATTGATTTGGTTTGAGAGATCTTGTCAGATTCTTCATAATAGTCTTCATTCTCTGCCAAGGATATGACTATATAAGCTTCAATAAGTTTCATGTTGATCTGTTTGCTATTTCTCTTTGTGATTACTCTATGGTAGAGTGACCAGGTATGCCATGAAATCATGTTTCCTGTTGCTGTAGGGTATGGCATGAAACCAACCCTCCTCACTGTTGGTGAGTCCTTGAATTTTACAATCTATTCCTGCCTTCTTGTCCAGTTCAATCTCATCCATGTCCTTGCATAAATCCTCTGTACAGAAGCTTTAACATATACCAAAGGTTGTCCTTCATTTAAAAAAAAATCATGGTTGCCAGAGTAGTTTCCTAGCTGTCCATTTGTTATCCTTTACTCCCATCACATGATAGATACATCTTATTTTCATTTTTATATAAATAGTATTTTATTTTTTCCAATTACATGTAAAATAGTTTTCAACATTCATTTTTATAAGATTTTGAGTTCTAAATTTTTCTACTTCCCTCCCTCCCTTCTCCTCTTCCCAAGACAGCAAGAAATCTGATACAGCTTATACATGTACAATCATTTTAAACATAATTCCACATTAGTCATATTGTAAAAGAAAAAACAGATAAAAAAAAAAAAATTTAAAAAACCCAAAGAAAGTGAAAATAGTATGCTTCACTCTACATTCAGACTCCATCAGTTCTTTCTCTGGATGTGTACAGCATTTTCTATCAGTAGTCTTTTGGAATTAGCTTGGATCATTGTATTGCTGAGAAGAGCTAAGTCTATCATAGTTGATCATCGCAAAATGTTGCTATTACTGTGTATAAGATACATCTTATTTTCTAATCATACGTTTCCTGAATGATAGCCTTTATACCATTTCTTGTGTGTAATTCATCATTGGTAATAAGCTGCAGCCTGCTTACTCTGCCCACATCCCACACCTCCACCCCTTATATCAAATCATTGCCCTTTGAGTCATCTGCATTTTGATTCTTTGAAGATTGTGCTATCTTTTAATTCAGAGCCATATAGTATCATTCAGAGCCATATTGCATCACATAGTATCAAATTCAAATAGAATAGAGAGCCAATAAACCATACATCAGGATTTCTTCTGATCTCACATTGACTTAGAAAACCACATATTAACATTATCTATGTTCTATTGTAGTTTTATTTATTTTGTTAAATGTTTCCCAATTATATTTTCACTTGGTTCTGACTATGCTAAGGAGTGTTGCTGCTGCAGAGACCACATGTTTGACACCTCTGACTTAGACAATATTGGTATTAAAATATGGGTTTTTCATGAGGCAAGAGATTAGAACCATTGTAATTATTGTACAGTTTTCCCAAATTCAATCCAATCCTATCTGTTCCTTTTAATTCCTATTCTGGGCCTAATTCACTGCCTATATGCAGTGCTTGTCCAACATATATGCACTAATTGTTGTTGTTCAGTCATTTTCAGTCATGTCTGACTCTTTGTGACCCCATTTGGGGTTTTCCTGGTAAAGATACTGGAGTGGTTCGCCATTTCCTTCTCCAGCTCATTTTACAGGTGAGGAAACTGAGGCAAACATGCTTAAGTTTCTTGCCAGGTTCACACAGCTAAATAAGTTTCTGAAGCCATATTTGAAATCAGGAAGATGAGTCTTCCTGTTTCCAGGCCTGCTACTCTATCCACCTAGCTGGTCCCATATGCATTGGTAGACTGCTTCTCCAAGATTTTTTCTATGTGTATCATTAGTATTCTCTTGAGTAGGTTTATTTTTCATTGAAAAGATTCTGTAGTAGGTTCAAGAGAGATGAAAAACTCTCAAGAATGAAATGTTGATGATACAAAAACAATTATCTGATAAGGAAGAAAAGAGAGAAAATAACCCCCAAATGAGATTAAACCCTGTGGGTCACTGTTTGAAGGCAACTGAATGGGATGAATAGGACACAGGAAACTCCTAGTGATTGACTGACTGAAGTCAGTCACCTTTGATCATGGCTGCAGTTCTCAATACTTGAGAAATTGCTATTTGCCTTTTCTCCTGTGACTTCCTTGAAAGTACAGGTAGGTGTGGAAAGGTAACTTTTCCCCTTCCTCTCCCTTCCAGTATCAGCCATGGTGACCTATAGCAGAAGCACCTGGCACTGGGGGAAATGTATGCTTGTACCATGCCTGAAGAGATGAGTTTCTCTTTGCAATTGTAATTGCAAACAAAAACAAACTGGAAGTTACCTAAATATACAACAATAAGGAATACTTAACTAGACCAGGGTACAATAAAGGAATGAAATTAAGATCAGCAAATATAAAGAATATTTTTAAAAAATGAAGAGATTTTGGAAGTAATTTAAGTGAAAAAAGAATCAGGAGGAAGTAATTTGAGTGAAAAAAAAAAGCAGACTTCCTATACCAAGGGTGAGGAACCTGTGGCCTCAAGGACACTTGTGGCCCTCTAGGTCCTCAAGTGTGATCCTTTGCATCCTAACTTCACAGAACACATTGGTTCCCCATACCTGAGTCTTATACTATTTTAAAGGGAAAAGAAAATGGATTTAAATGGATAACAACAAAGAAACTTGATGGAGAGAGAGGAAGCAACTAAAGTGGCCCCTCTTTTAAACATCAATATTCTTCCATTGATTTTATATGGTTAATAGTCTTGGAATACTCGCAAAATTAAATTTGTGAATCATCCAAAGAGCAAGGGAGAAGCACATCATGGCAATGAGTAGTCGACAATATATTACCAATGAAGAGAAGTGTGATAAAGGATATCACCAGAGGTGTAAGACCAGAAACAGAAGTGAGACAGCCATGTCTCACTTAGAGAGAGTAATCAGTGAGCAGCTTGTATCGATGTCTTTCATTGGCTATCCATGCAATGCCAAGATATCTAGAAGAATGCCTCTAGCAAATTAGGTGGGCCTTTGTGGAACATTAAAGAAAGCATATGAACAACACTGAACTAGATGGAAAAGGATGTATGGGTTAAAATCTGTGAGAGGGAAGATATGCATTGATAAAATTACAATATTCTAGCATCTCCTGAATTTCTTCTTGAAGAACAAACATATTCATGGTAAATAGGTAAGAGGCTTCTGTATAGTTTATAAATATTTAGTTCCCTTATTTCTTGATCCTGAGTCATGATTTCCAACATCTTTTCAACATCTTCCTCAATGTTCATGTTTTTATTAAAGTCACTGTGCTTTAAAGTACACGTTGATTTAATTTGGAAAATCTGATTGAGTTCTTTGTAGAATTTTCTACTTTTTTATCCTTTGTATCAGATGATAGCATTTAGGCGATCTATTTGCAAATCCTTTCCATGAGAGCACTCACATACAAAATGGCAAGTGTCCCATGAAATGATTCTTTTTGCCTTTGAATACGCAAGGAAGCCAACTCTACTTCTTCCTTTACTGAAAACCCATGAGCCATCCTTCCATTTAGCTACAACTTTCATTGGTCTTTTAGCTTAGCTTTTAATGAGAATGGCAAGATTGTTACGATGAGTTTTTCCATTAGTATGTCCCTTTAGTTTCTGGATAATGACCTTCTACTAAGTACACTGATAGTTAAGTTAATGTTTGTATATGGTCAAAAAACTGTGATTTTTGGTCCCTCAGTTTCCTTTTCTTTTACTTTTCTACTGTCATTATAAAATTGTTGTTGTTTGTTCTTCATTCTCAAAGAGGACTATGACATCAATGAGGTGATGCAATGGCATGCAAATGAATTGGATATAAGTGAGGGAGGGCTGTGCAAAGTCACCAGCCTCACTTTCTCCTCTGGAGCCATTTGGATCCAGTGGTAAGATATAGATCAGGATGACTGGAGATGCGGGAGACCTTGGCCTTTTTAAGCTAAGATCTTTAACAGGTCTCAGTTTGACTGAGGCAATGCACATTTAAGTGATTAAGGCTAGATAAGAAATAAGGCAAAGAATGACCTTTTTTACCTAGTCAAAAAAAAATCAATCTGGGGAGAGAAAACCCTCAAAAATAGAAACAGTTGCTATTTATATTCATTATAAAATTGTAAGGGAGTCACAAAAGTTTTAAACTTATTTTGCATTTTTCATTGGTGCATGAGTTGGCTTGGCCAAAGAATTAATTACCTAGACAGTCTACTGGTGATGAACATTTTCATAGTTAGATAGATAGGGACCTTGAAAAGCAGACATGGTCTGCTGCTGCTAAGATTTTTGAAGCCTTTTTAGGATGGTAGAACCTGCGAAAGCCAGTGTTATGATGACATAGCCTTCAAGAACACATAATCCCCTTTATGCCATGAAGAGAAATTGAGTAGGACTTCGTGAAGCATATATGTGTGTGTGTGTGTGTGTGTGTGTGTGTGTGTGTGTATGAGAGAGAAGGACAGAGTCAGAGATTCAATGAATGGAAAAGCATTTGTTAAGTGCTTACTATGAACCAAGCAATGTGCTAAATACTAGGGATATAAATGTAAACTATCAAGACAATCTCTGGAGACGTGGATGGAGTCTTATAGAGAGCCAGCCTTTGAGTCAAGAAGGCCTAAATTCAAGTCCTGTCTCTGACATTCACTTGAAATGTGACATGTGTAAGTCACTTAACCCTTCACTGACCCCAGTTACCAGTCTACACTAAACTGCAGATGATTTGCTGATCTATATTGGCAGAAGGAGTTTTCCTCACTAGGAGCAGTCTACATCTTTACCATTATAGAAAGATGGATGATAGACAGACAGATTGATAGTTAATCATTCAGTCAGTAAATATTAAATGCCAACTGTGTGCCAGGCACTGTGATAAACACTCACGATACAAATAGGAAAAAGAAATACAGTTTCTGCCCTCAAGGAGCTTGCAATCTGACTGGGGAAGACAACAGAGAAAAGGAAGCTGAAAAAGGTGGAGAAGTAGGGGAAAAGGGAACCCATGATGGAGAAATCCATTCAGAAAGGCAGGGGGTACAGATGAAGTATGAGTACCAAGGCAGATGAAATCCAGGATGATGAGGTTCCTGGGGGCATGACACAGAAGTCCAAAGGAACACAACTAGGTGGGAAATGAAGGTGTATGTATATGAAGATAGATAGATAGAGTGATAGAGTGATTTTGCATTCTTACTTTTTAGTGTATGCCTATATGTTTGCTTCCTTTCAAAGAGGTCCCATTTTAGGGATGTTACGTGATGATCTCTATTGGGAACAATAAGTTTTAGAAAATAATTTCTAAAGACTAATTAGCAAATTGAGAGTTATTATTGTAAAACTGTTCAAGGAGAATAAAAATGAAATACTTGATTGACCTAGGAAAGATGGTTGCCCTGGATTGAAGAAGTTAATGGGCACCATGAAGCTGATAAGGTGATATTAATGAATGGCAATAGAGATGAACAAAGTCTTGCTTATAAAAGTTCTTTTACCTAGAGTCTGTGTAACAAACTGCACAGGTTAATGAGCCTCACATATTAGTGACCTCTTGACATGCTATTAGACTAATTTTGATATTTAATATTATCATCCCAATATCCAGGTTAATTCAGGGGTATATTTATATATTTCCTTGTCAATTAGTAAAATTTCAACATCTCTCTTAATTAAATAACTAAGCCCAGACCTCTCTTCTCATCAAATATTATCTCATAAACTGGTGAAATTTTCTTCACAATAATAGCTATGCATATCTATATCTATAGTCATTTAATCTCCTAGGGTTAAATAAATATTAAGTTACTGAAATTATAGTTTGTTAACAATGATATAAATATTAAAACAGACATAGATAATTATTTATATTTTATCTGTGAGAAAGATCACAACCAGAGTTATCTCAAACACTCATAATTGCATGTAACTTCTCTTCACCTATAAGAACATAGTCCCAAATTATTTAAGTTCATTTAGGATACCAAACAAAGTCTCTTCACATGAATCCTCTACATCTTCTTCACAAGATAAAGGCTACAATAGTTTCATCAGGGGGAAAAAAAAAGATCCTTGCATCTTTCTGTCTTCTCTAGCTACTTTCCAGTCATGAAAGAAAAGATTATATTGAGTTTCTTTCAAGTCATTACTCTGAATAGCCTCTTCCAAATGACAATTAAATGCCATTTCCACAACATTCCATTTGGCTTTTAGAGATACAGTAACAGTATTTGTAGTCTCTATGGTACAGCCTAGTGAAACAGATGTTACACTAGCTATCCTGGATCAGCACCAGAAAACAATTATATAATCTAGTACTTTTAGGAATTCAGAAGTCAGTGACATGAAAGGAAAGCAGATTTGACATAACAAAGCCAAAGACCAAAGGAGAGAAATCTGGAATTATACTTCTTATTTTAACATAGAGCATGTAGGAATAGTGAACTCAGAATGCAGCACACACAAAACCAACTGTAACTTCTGAAGTTCCTGCAAGCATAAGAATGTTTTTATAGCTTGGGGGTCCTTGTAGCACCTCCTGCTCTGATGCATAAAGAGACACTTTTTGCCTGGCCATCGATAAGCTACTGAGATCTGACACAGTGCCATAATAAGGAAAGTAGAGACATTAAGCTATTAGGGCCTTCAGCTAATAGCTCTAATTGATATACTGTCTTTTCTCCCACTCTGGGGCTTGCTGTAGCACAAAGATAAAATTATGAAGAAGCAGGACTTCTTAACTGGCATTTTTAAAAGTTTGACTCATTTTATTTCATGTTACTACAATAAGGAAGTTAGAAGTGGAAGCCATTAAGCTATTGCAAATATAGTTGTTAAAGAAGGAGGGAGTAAACCAGATGAGAACCCTTTGTAGCCTAGCAGTGTGACTCCACGTGTATGAGTACCATTTCCTGTGTCTCTCTCTATTACCCTGTGTTGCATGTGCACTTGGGGAATTCTTGTGTGCTAGGCCAAGATGTAAGTAGTCTAAAGTTTTGGCCATGATGAAACTGTGTCACAAAGTTAATAATATCGGCTTTTTTGAGAATCAGTCCTGACCTTTTCCCTCTTATTTCAGATAAGCCAAATAAATCAAATGTCACAAAACCATTAAAGTTAAGTGTTCATTTGCCCAGGGAACAAAAGGGGAAAAAAAAGCTATAATCTGGAAAGAATATAAATAAAGATAATTTAAAGTGTAACTTAAAACATAATATCAATGACAATATGTAAATTTGTGATGTTAATGGTCACTCTTTGGATTTGGTATTTTCAAGACTAGTACTTAAGAAAAAAGTTTATTTTTTCCTAGCTATTACACTTAAAATTAAAGTAAACTACTACCTATTGGACGTAGTACATAGGTTATAGTATACTTAGCTAAGTCAAAGAGAATATAACATATCTTTCCATTTCATTTGTCTTTTTAAGGAAAATATAACACATTATCAAAATAACTAAGCAAAAATACTAATGATTAGACCATTAAAATAAGTTCTCTTGTTTTATAGACACTATGAATTTTTCACTTTAATGGCAATAGTCATTTTAATCTATTTTTCATTATACTGACTACTTCTTGCCCTTATAGACACTTCCATAAAGCACACATGTGCACGCACGCGCACACACACACACACACACACACACACACACACACACACACAGAGGAATATAGGAGGTTGTAGTGGTGGGAAAAAAGTGATGTAAAAAAGTTGAAATTCAAGGACAGCCATAATTGGTCAGAAAGATTCAAGAGCCAAAAATGTCTTCATAACCTGGGGATCACACAGAAACTGCTTTAGCCAGTACTGAAAGCTGCATCTGTCACTTCAGAAACATTCTTCCACGGTCAATGTGATCTGCTTTACAGAAAGTTGGAGATATAATGTTTCTTGCAATGGGAGTACTCTCAACTTGAGTGACTCCCCCTTGAGTTCATTATAGGCATGAATATATATGTTGTAGCCACATATTTGTAATGATCAAGAAAAGCTGATATGTGTGCTATATGTTATAAGATGTATAACCAGATAAATTTGCTACAAGTTGTTTTTTAAACATGTGATTCACACCTTAGACTATTTATGTCAATGAATGAGTATAATGGCACAATCTTGGCTATTGATTGAATATGTATTATCCAATTATTAAAAACTGGTGGTGATTGTTATAAAAATAGAGTGGCCTGGTGTAATGCAGACCCAATACTCAAGCCCAGTTGTAGAACTAAAGCCACATTAGTTGATACCTAAGATGAAGCCACATCATGAACCTCGAGGGGAAGGAAAGGGAATGAGTATTTTTTAAAGAATTACTATGTGCCAGGCACTGTGCTAAGTGCTTTACAAATATTATCTCATTTGATTCTCACAATGACCCTGTGAAGTAGGTGCTATTATTATCCCCATTTTAATAATAATAATAACTAACATTTACATACTAATTACTATGTGCCAGGTACTATAATAAGCACTTTATAGTTATTATCTCAGTTGAACCTCATAACAATCCTGCGGTGTAGATGCTATGAGTATCCCCATTTTACACATGAGGAAACTGAGGCAGACAGATGTTAACTGACTTGCCTAGGATCACACAATTACGAAGTATCTGAGACTGGATTTGAATTCAAGTCTTCTTGACTCTATGCCCAAGTGTCCTATCCACTGTACTTACTACCTACTTGCCTGTCTGAAGGGCCTTCTCAGACCTAGAGGAGACCAATTACAGCTTCACGGAATGGATCAGGTTTTGCAGACCCTCAGCTGTCATTTCCATTTTCCTTGGGGTGGTTTTTGTATTTGGGGTAGAGAAAATTGTGTAGTCTGGGAATATCCACAGAATAGTATTAGTGAATTAGATGATTTCCATTGTGTAATATAAAGTACCTACCTATTTATTTACCTATCTACCATCTGTCTAAACACACACACACACACTCATTCACACACTCACTGAATACTGAATGTCTGAAACATGAGTACGTGCTTTTCCCCTTCTCAGTGATCAACTGAGAGAAATAATTGAGTTGAAATAACTGAGTGAATATATTTAGAATAAAGCATAATAATAGAACAAATTTTTACTAGTCTTTGTATTTCTTTAGTGGGTTTGTATTGAGTCCTGACAAATTTTATATAATGCATTGGTTTACTGTACTCAAGGAGTCAAGATTGTAAAGTCCATACAGAAAACTGTAAAGAGCCTGTTATGGTCCCTTTGTGTGACATATACTTTCTTCCCTTTTTGCATAGGCCATCTGCTAGGCCCAGAACAATTTTGTCCTCTCTGTGTCTTGGAATCCCTAGTTCCCTTCAAACCTTGACTCAAGTGTTATCTATTAAAATAGACTTTTCATGGTGTTCCCAGTTATTAATACTTTCCTCCTGAAATTATGTTATACTTGTATATACAAATATATATACAAAAATATATACTTGTATATATTTTATATTTATATATGTTTACATATGTGCTTGTATATAATACTATAGTACAAATATTACAAATCTTTGTAAATATTTTATATGTCCTTATATAACATATTTATATGTGTCACTCTGCCAGTATTGTGGAAGCTCCTTGAAGCCAAGGACTATTTTGCTTTTTATCTTTGTATCCCTAGTACTTTAGAAGTTATCAACACACAGGAGAAACTTAATAAATTCTAGCTGAAGGTCGTACAGATTATCATTATCCTCTGCTTGACTATTCATATTCTCTTTTACTCTCAGAAGATAATGATTCACTTTGCTTTCTTCCTTCTCTCTCTTCAACGTCCATGTATTCTTTTTTGGTAAGCACTGTTAAGTAAATTGTTCCCATGTGTTCATTATTTGGATTAAAACTGAGGTATTTGGGAGGGGGGTTCTAGGAAAAACTCATTATTTCCTCATTAAAATAAATGGAAGTAAGGGTGTTGTTTTTATATAGATTTTCACCTAATGGGTGGTTGGTTTGGGGGGGTTTTTTGGTTTTCATTTTTTTTTTTGTTTCTATTTTGGAAAACATATTATATCTTTGTGGCTGAGGGACTCATGTACTCAATTTAGAACAAGGTTTAAAGGAGCCTAGAACATTGATGCCTTGGTCATCAATCTTCAAATATTTCAATGATTTCTCAGCATAACCTTGGTGTTACACTATGTTGAATTGGTTTTAGCTCACCCTGAGTCTCCTAACTCAAAGTCAGAACCTCAGAGGTGTATCTAGGCTCTGATGTGCTTTGGAGTTTTAAGACAACTTTATATCCAACCCCTTTCTAGGTGATTTCCATCTAGTCTTTTATCTCTGTCTTTAGCAGCAGACTTTGAACTGCTTACAACTTATCTGGAGAAAAGACTTTTTTAACTCTTTCAATTTCTGAGCTCCTCTCTCGGTTCATTGACCATATCCTGGCCTAGAAGAAAGAGGGAGAAAATAAGCCTGGCATCGTGACACAAGACAATTGTGATAGTCTTATTCCAATCAGAAGTGTTTACTACAAGTGTTCCTTCCTGCCTCTTGATATGTGCCTTGTATCTGCATAAATTGGCTTCAGAATATAGCATTTTAAAATAAGTAAAACAAAATATAAAAGGTGTTTTTGTAATAGAAATAAAATAATTTCTCCTCCTACTGATATTCTGTGCTGTTGATTCTTATAGCTATGCATTATATTTTTATGAGACTGATAAGTGTGGGAAAGTCTGACAACTGTGGGTTTGTTTATTTTTACTAAATGGCAAATTTCATTAACCTATTAAAATATCATCATGGGAGAAACTTGTAGTATTAATCTTTCTCCCAAGTGCATTTGTGACAAATATATATTTAATGATAATATGTCACAGCCTATCTAGAAGCACTCTACATCTTTCCATAGACCTTTCGGTCACATGCAATTCTCTCTTCCCGCCTGACTTAATAGTATTTAATTTTTTCCAATTACATGTAATGATAGTTTTCAACATTCACTTTTACAAGATTTTGAGTTTCAGATTTTTTCTCCCTCCCCCCCTCCTCAAGATGGCATGCAATTTGATATAGACTATACATGTACAATCATATTAAACATATTTCCACATTAGTCATGTTGTGAAAGAAGAATCAGAACAAAAGGGAAATACAAGAAAGAAAAAAAAAAGGAAAATAGTATGCTTCGATCTGTGTTCAGACTCCATAGTTCTTTCTCAGGATGTGGATAACATTTTCATCATGAATCTTTTGGAATTGTCTTAGATCATTGCATTGCTGAGAAGAGCTAAGTCTGTCCAAGTTGGTCATCACACAGTGTTGCTGTTACTGGGGTCACATGCAATTCTGATGCTCCTGAGTGCTACTGTGAATAAACAGCCAGATGGTATAACTGAGGTAATATTGGCATTAAAAATTTGGGCTTTCACAGCAAAGAGAGAAGAGCTTGAGATTATTGAAAGCACTGCACAATTTTCCTACTGTGATCCAACCTGATCTCATCCTATTTGATTCTGGAGTTCAAGTCATTGTCCATTAGCAGGACCTGTGCAAGATATACTTATTGACTGTTCAGGTCTTTAGGCAGTCCATTCAATTTCATAATCCAGTCTGGATAATACGTGTAATAATTTGTTCATGAGAACTCTTATTAAGAAAGATATTATTGAGGACGTGTATGGCCAGAAAGAGAAGCTGGCTAATCATGTAGTGAGACTAAGGGATGACAGGTAGACACATAACTAAAATGGTATCTATTAAACTAAAAGAATCAGAGGAAAGCTTCAAGCATGTTGCTAATGCCTTTGTGGAGTGTATATGGAAGAAGATACGTAAGAATTGCACAGTATTACAAAAGACGGGTGGTATATAAGCTGTACAAATGAGGGATAAAGATATATTTTACCTAAAGATTAGCAAAATATTTAAAAAATCTCACCTAAAATCTTTATGGTTAACTTAGAGAGAAGGGAAATATATGCTAAAACATTTAGATGGACTCAGAACTGTCTGAAAGGCCAGACCCAAAGAATAGTCATTTATATCAATTTGGAGGGAGATGTCTAATACAGTATCCCAGGGATTTGTCCTTTGACTTTGTGCTGCTTTACATTTTTTATCAATGACTTAGATCAGGGGTTTGCAAATTAAAGTTCCCTGGGCTAAATCTAGCCCATGGTTTGTTTTTTTGTTTTGTTTTGTTTTGTTTTGTTTTGTTTTATGACCCAAGAGCTAAGAATGGCTTTTCACATTTTTTTATTGCTAATTTATTTATTTTTAGTTTTCAACATTCACTTCTACAAGATTTTGACTTCCAAATTTTCTCCCCATCTCATCCCTCCCCCACCCCAAGATGGCATGCATTCTGAATACCCCTAATCTGCCCTCCCTTCCATCTCCCCCCCACCCTTCTCTTATCCCCTTCCCCTTCAATTTTCCTGTTGGGCATTTACATTTTTAAATAAAGCTAAAATGCAAAACTCATACCTAGCTCATGGGTCATACAGAAACAGACTGTGGATTGAATTTGGCCCCACAGGTCATTGTTTGCTCTCCCTATCTTAGATAAACGTATAGATGGCATGCTTATAAAATGTTCATGTTGGGGCAACAAGTTGGCGCAGTGGATAGAGCACCTCCTGAAGTCAGGAGGACCTGAGTTCAAATTGGGCTTCAGATTAAACACTTGACACTTACTACTGTGTGACCCTGGGCAAGTCACTTAACCCCAATTGCCTAAAAAAAAAAATGTTCATATGACAGAAGTCTAGGAGGAATAAAGATCATGTTAAGTAACAGAATCAGGATCCAAAAAGATTCTTGAGAGATTAAAAATTGGGTTGAATCTTTTAAATTGGCAAATAATGGGAACAAATATAAAAGCATATTTTGTCCTTGTTCAGTTGTGTCCAACTATTCATGACCCCATTTGGGGATTTCTTAGCAAAGATACAGGAATGATTTGCCATTTCCTTCTCCAGCTTATTTTACGGATGAAGAAACTGAGGCAAAAACTGAGGTAAAGTGACTTGCTGAGTCATACTGCTAGTGTTTGAGGCTAGATTTGAAATTGGGAAGATGAGTCTTCCTTACTCTAGGCCCAGCACTCTATCCACCGCGATACCTAGCTGCTCCATAAAGCCATATATTCAGGTTTAAAAATCAATTTAATAAGTGTAATACCAAAAAGAAGTGGATGTATAGAAATTTATCTCAAAAAGATGTGGGGGCTATAGTACAATGAGATTTTAAAGTCATTCACAGCATATCACAGCAACAAGCTAAAAAGTACATACAATAGTAGGCTATGGTAAGAGTGATTTAGTGTCTAGACCTATGGAGGTAACAGTGCCACTACTTTCCTTTGATCAGGCCACATTTGTATGGTTGTGGTTAGTTCTGACTGCCAAATTTTGGAAAGGATGTTGTTGAGCTGTAGAACAGCAAGAAGAGAACATCGAAGTGGTTAGAGAGCTTTAAAATTATGCATTATAAGGATCCATTTAAAGAATTGGGGATATCCCTCCTGGAATAGAGAATGCTTAAGAGATGGTACCTGTCTTCAAGTATTTGAGTGGCTATCAAGAGAAAGAGGGATTAGATTTGGTTTGTTCGGTCCCAGGGAAAGAACTAGGAGCAGTGGGTGTAAATAACACACAGACACATTTTAGGCTCACTACAAGAAACGTCTTCCTAACAATGCGCTGTCTGAAGGGAGAACATACTGCTTAGAAAGGTGCTAGATTACAGTCACTGATTGGATAACCCTATGTCAGATAGGTTGTAAAGGGGATTGTGGCTCAGATAGTTACATTCATAGGTCTAGACCTTTGAGCTCCCTTTTATCTCTAATGTTCTGTGATTATATAAAGATCATAATTCTGCTGAATTATTGAAAAATATAGTTCCTGTAATCTGAGTTTCCTCTAGTGAATACTGACTTATTCAGCAAATCCTGGAATGGTAGAATGAGTTGCATCCCTTCTAGAAGTTTAAAGTGATCTGTGACAGAAAGAAAAGGTGCATTACTGAATGCTGGATAGCAAATTTATGGGACATACTAACCATAGACATGCTATTGTCTGAAAAATATAAATATGTGAGCTGAAATGAGTATGTGGATGTTTATCCATGGCATGTTGCTGTAGGAAATTAAAAATATGTAGGTTAAAATGGCCCTTGATGCCACTATTGGAATATTAATGATAGGCCATTGGTCTGACTTATGACATCTCTTCTATTCTTATGCTAAGGGAGCCAAAATGTCAAAATGTAGTAAAATGTCTCTTTAAAAAGATACATAGAACTTATCTATGTACTTTGTGTGGTTGATTGCTCAGGGTGTCTTAGAATTAAATTGCAATGTAAAATACAAAAACTTTTTAATGGTTGCATTTAAAATATGAATCTCTTAATCCTGTGTCATTTTTTTTTCCTCATGAAAAACCTGGTTTTCATCCTATTGCATGCCAATTCCCATAGATATGGAAAGAAAATGAAACGAGCAACAATAACCAAGGCAGCTGAAATGGATTAAGCTATAATTCATAAAGTTACACATAAAAGAGCCAGGGCACTGAAAAGGAATAAACTTGTCTTTCTTGTTAGTAAAACTGGATAGCAGCGGTCTTCCCAACTTGCCTCCCAGACTTCCTTTTCTATGTTCCCTTTTCCTACTTGCCAGGGCAAAATGAAATGCAGCCTTTGTGAAGTGATTCCCTAGTTCTTCCATTTTCCCCAAGACCTAAGGGTTCTATAAAATCTAACTTTTTTCTTTCTGCAGCCTTTCTGAGGGACCCACAATATTTAGCCAAGCACCAAACTACTCTGTTACTGTGCAGTTGTGATGATGAGATGATTTCTTCTAGCAGGAAAATGAATGGGATGGCCTTGTTTGAAAGGCTTTAAAGCTTTCGTTGCACTCAGTACAAGCATTTGTGGTCACTTCCTCTGATCCAGCTAATAGAGCTTGAAGACAATGACTCAGGTTTTGCTGGGTGAGTGAATTATTTCCAAAATGTTGGGAAGTCAATGCCTGTGTGTGACTTCAATATTTAAAATCAACATTTCTTTCAAATCACATGCTGCTCCTTTGCTTTTTGGGAAACGCTTCCCTGAATGTGAATTTAGGCCTCACATCTCCTTTTGATGCAGGTGGAGCAGCATTATGATTTTTCTCCCTTACATAGGTGAGGTAACCTGTGGTACAGGGAAGGTAAGGCCTTGGCCAATGACACACAGCTAGTTCATGGCTGCATCAAGATCTTACAAATACAGTTCCAATTTTCTTTCCATAAGACCACCTGTCTTCTCAAGAACCTGAGAACATTCAACATCTGTCCAAAAGAATGAGCTCTTTCTTTCTTAACTAATCAGAGTAAAACTTAAACTAAATGGAACCTGAATCTAAAAGTTTTTTCTTTAATCCAAAAGTTTCTTTTGGTTTCATTTTGTTCTCTTTATCTAAATATTCTGTCAAAGATTTTTTGTGGTAAGAATAATTGATTAAAAATTTTTTTTAAAATTTGAGGAAACACTAAGGGTCTTCTGGACTCCAAGTCTTGTCATTCCAACTATTAACTTCTCTACTAAACTCCTATCATTTCAAGTATAAAAACAAAAACAAACAAACAAAAAACCCAAATCCCAGTCTCCCTATTCAGAGAACAGGAGAAAGAGAAAGAGAGAGAACATATATGACAGGTGCTCAAGGAAATTGGCATCTTCCTTCCTGTATAGTGCCATTGCTGGCATAGGAACAAATCTAAAGGGATCAGCTCTCAATACTTCACGTGATTTGTATTAATTTCATTCTTCAGAAGGAGGTGGCGGTGGCACAGCCCCCTGCTGTTTTGGTATCATAAGCATATTATCCCCTTCACAATTTCAGCATTTGTGGTTGGATGCTATTGTTGGATGCACTGAGCAGCAGAGGTTTGCTGTCGAGCACGGATGGTGAAAACAGATAAGAAAAATAAACTTAAAGATAAGATGCCAATCATTTCAAAAGATGACTTTCACTTTATGAAGAGAAGATGACAGTAGAGGTCTCATTCTCCCGTTATTTTAGAACTCTGCTTTCTAGTCCTGGAACACCAGTTGAAGAAATTAGGAAAATAAGTTTCCTGGCTTTCCTCTGTAATCCATTAAATAGAATCTTTGATAGCATATTTACTGTGTACACACACATCCCTCCCTCTACTTTCAGTAGTACAAATTGAGAAATAAAAAATCTAAATTAATACATCCTTTTGTGGATGAAGGGCTGGGAAAGAAAAACCTTTGGAGGGGGTGGTAGTATCTTAAGAAATCTGAGCAGGCAGCTTTGCCTGTCTCTTCATGTAGTAAAGATTTTAATGCTTTTAAACCATTGGGTGCCTAAATTATGGGTTAATTAACAAGTTATCTGCGTATCATATTTTTTCTGAGTCACTTTGCATATATTTACAATATGACAATTCATTCTCGTGTTGTCCTGCAGAGTACAGCAGAGAAGCAGCTGAAAAACAAATCCTACCCTTCTCTCCACCTTTTAAACCAAATAGGAATATGTAAGCAAATGAATTGGAAAGTAGAACTGAGTCTGAAAAAGGGAAAAAATATTGTCATATACAGCATGTTATAAAATCTTGTAGATTAACATTTTTAAGATGCTTTATGTAGCTCTTAAGGTCAGATATGTATTTATGAGCAAGAAGAAAGAGTGTAGTGCAGTCATTTTGCCAGAATTGGTAGGGCTAAATGTCTTTTTTTTTTTTTTTGAAGAGCTATTTCTGAAACAGGACAGAAACAATTTTCAAATCAAATTGTTTTTGCTATTTCTTTTTTGGTTTGAGAGTTTGTTCTCCTAAAAATTTTTATATTTGTAAAATTTAACTTGCTATCTGTTTTGACCGAAATACTTTTTTTTCTTATGACTCACCATTTTCCTTATTTGTACAAAATAGTGAATAGAATAATCATACCCTGACTGGGAAAAAATGGTAGTTTAGGGTTTAAACAAGTCCTTCTGTCCTGAAGCATCTATTTTGAAGGCTTGGGACTAGCAGCTTTAGCCACAGCATCTTTGGGTTTGGACTCAGCAGGCTTAGCAGCCTTGGAATCACTGGGCTTTGTGGCCTTGGGATCAGACTTGACTGCCATGGGATCAGACTTGGCGACCTTGGCTTCAGATTTGCTGGCTTTGGGGCCAGATTTGGTAGCCTTGGGATCAGACTTACTGACCTTGGTGGCAGACTTGGCAGCCTTGGGGTCAGTAGGCTTGGCAGCCTTGGTAGCCTTGGGGTCAGTGGACTTGGCAGCCTTGGGGTCAGCAGTTCTGGCAACCTTAGAGTCAGGCCTGGCCGTTTGATGCCGACTCTAGGGCCTGGAAGCTTGGTGGCCATCTTATGTCCAGCATGCCGGGCACTGGCCTTGGGGAGGTTGGGCCTGAGGAGCTTGGCCTTGGAGGCCTTGGTGCTCAGGGCCTTGATGGCCTCTGCTCGTGCTTTGATGGCTTTGGTGTTGTTGGCCTGCATCTTCTTCAGCCCCTTCTTGTTGTGTTTCTTGGCAAAGTGCATGTTTCTCAGAAACTTGGGGTCAGCCCCTTTCAGAGACTCGTATCTCTGTGACCTAGGTTTCTTTCTGCCATTTCTGTGCCATTTTCGTGATTGGTTATGGGTGGTATGGTTCTTGGACTTAGCCATCTTTACACTGCAGCCTGCGCTAACAGGCACTCCACCGACCAGAAGAGGCCCTTGACTGAAATCTTAATCAGCATGCATTTATGCCTGACATTAATCTAGGTGCTGGGAGTACAAAACAAAAGTGAAACCATCCCTCCCTCAAGGAGCTTACGTGGAAGGGCCTTTGAGAATCTAGTCTGATCACTTCATTTTAGAAATAAGGAAACAGGCTTACAAAGGTCATGTTCAAGGTTATATAACAAGCTAGAGATAGTAATATTAGCTAGGGGTTAGAAATATTAACTAGGGATAGTAATATTAGCACTGTCTTCTTGTTATGCCTGTCTGGGCACTCTCCCTTCCACACTGGGGTCCTGAATGCTGAAAATTTGTCTATAATTAGCCACAGCAAGAACCAGAGACCTGGTCACAGGGGAAAGCCCAAGAAAAGTTCAGGGTGGGATTTCCAGGGCCCGTACCCATCAGTTCTCTGTCTCCTAACTGAGAAATCTTTGCTGCAGTGTTTCATAACTACCTTGTGGTGTTTTTTTTTCTTCCCTGATATCCTCCCCTGTCACAATGCGCTCCCTGCTTTAGGGGTGACAACTCCATCATGTGACTGTGGCTTGTGATTCTCCTTCTGTTCCCATGTTGAAGCACTTTCATATTCCTCCCTCTTTTTTTTTTCCTAAGTCACATTTCTAGGATATTTTTCTTCTCAGTATCTATTGTTAGGTTTCTTCTCTAAGCCGTAAGTACTTCACACTTAAATAACTACAACCTGCTGTAAAACAATGGCAACAATGACAGCAATTGCTTTTCCCTCTACTTTCTACATTCTTCAAATAATACTAGAGATTGCCACTAAACTCATTGTTCTTGCCAGTTTCTCAAAAAGCTTTGTCATTCATTCATTCGACAATCATTCTCTCTGTCTTCCAATCCTGTATCAAATTCAACACACTTCCAGTTGGGTTCTTTACTATCTGTTTATCATTTTGTGGCATCGGGTTAGGAAATGTTTCTAGATCTCACCTAAACCCTGCTGTATGTGTTATAGCTGACAGATCTGTGCTTCACCTGAAAACTACTACACGCCTATTTTTAAATCTTTTGGCTCAGAGATTAGTTAAAATGACTTATTGGTTATCAAAGAGTCTGTTTCAAAAGGAAGTACAAAGAGTGTGTTTTCTTTGGGAATTTGCAGGGTTGTACTTGAATTTAAGCACATTCTTCCACCAGATGAGAAAGAAGAATAGACCTCCATTAATGCTCTCTGTCAGTCAGTGCCATTAATGGAATGCTTATTTTGTGGAGGGAACTATTTTGAACACTCTGGGAAAATACAATGGAAACTCTAGACTTGGTCTTAAGTACTCAAGGGGCAATGGACTTGTAAAATTTAATGATTCAAAAATAGTACTTGTGTTTCAAGTTGGCAAAGTACAGCTGTTCTTAGTCTATTTTCTACTTATCCCACCATTTAATTCTTTGTGCTGGGGCACAATGCTAATGAGGTTATTGTCAAAGAAAGGCACTCTCTGGTGACCTCTCTTGCAAAGGCAAATGTAACTCTTTTGATGTAGTTGTCTAGTTTAGCTTCTCAATATGTTTATCCTTCTACCCTGTTTCCAAAATTTTAACCGAGTTGGAATATTCTTTCTGGTACATATGATCATCTTACTTGACAGATAAGCACATGAAAATTAGTGTGGGTGGCTTGAATTGGGCCTTAGGTGACAAGGCCTGGAAGCTAATAACATGAGAATTTTCATCTTCCAGACTTCTGAGGCTTGGAAGTCACAGAAAGAAGACTCAGCAGAACTGGGGGCCACAGATGGAATTGTATCATGTTGTTGAATCCATAAAACTACATTTATTCATAAAGTACCATTAAATAATTTTAACTACATCCTTTTTAACCAGTTGTATGTAAACATTAATATCTATAGTTTGTAATAGGAATAATCAGCACTGTTTGTTTTGTTGATGCACATTCTTTAGTACCTGAGAAGTCTAAAGAATAAAACAAATATTAAATATTAGTCACAGTAGGGTCTAGACAAGTATGTCATGAATTAGTGCAAGCCTATCTTAATTACAGAAAATACAACTTCAAGAGTGTGGCTTATAGACACAGTCAGGAATGTTTATTCATATGCACAAAGGGTAGCCTTCCTCTAACCTGTTTTCCTTTGCATCTAGATCCATGTGGTACAGCATAGAAATTTTCACCATGTTCCCTCTGCGAGCAGCTTACATACTGATGGGGAAATCAGAATACACAAAAGGAAACAAAAAAGTAAGGGAAAAAGAAGCAGGTACCCACACAGAGCAGGGGTGCAAAGTGTTGAAGTCCAGAAAGTCATAGCCAGGTAGGGAATGAAGTTTGGCCAGCCTTCCCAAAATGGAGGCCTGGGAGGAACTCACCAAAAGGAGAAGGGAGTTGGAATGGTGGAGGAATGTTTCAGGATGAGAATGCAGAGAAAGATGGATGTTCCAGCGTAAGGAGGCCCCAGCTGCTGAGGGAAGTTCCAGGGAGAGACTATTTCTGAGTCATGATGGCAAAGTATCAAAAGTTACAAGCAGAACTAAAAGGGGAATGAGATGTAATGCTCTAATTATCAATTTAGATTTAGAAAATGACAACTGAATCCTAGGATGTGGGGGAAATTGTAAAGGAATCAAATGTTTAGCTTCTTCCTTTATGTGTATGTTATTGATGAGTTGCTGATTTATTTACGCATAGGACATTACCGCAATGAGAGTACCTAACAGATGAATTCATAAAGCCAGAGCCCCTCTGCTTCAAAAATAAAAATAGTGACCATATTTTCTGAACCAAAAATTGGGTCACATGGTGTGTGGAAAAAAGGCTTTTCAAAACCTTATTAAATGTATACTTTCTTTTCTTGAAATCAAATAGACTTTAAAAATCTGGTATGTATGGTCACTATGCATAAATATTAAATGTATCAAGTGGTCAACTATGTTATTGATATTATCAACAGAAATCAGTTAACTAAAGAAAACTATATATTTGTCTTAGCTAATTAACATAGTTCTATGATTATTTTTAAGATTAATAAGGAAAGTAAGTTTTTATTACAAGTTTATTGAATAGCACTGTGTATACTTGTCATACAGGTCATTTGACTTGAATATGTTTTTCACTGGGTGGGTGGGAATCCTGTGCCTATAGTAGTCACACCACATGTTAAAAACAAAGTATTCTTGCAAAGGGTTATAGGACTTCTATTCCAAAGAGTATTGGACTTTCTCTTTTTTTCTTTTAAAGACTTGTGTGAATATTCGACATAGCTGAAACTTTTGAAGTACATTTTTTTTTGAAGTACTTGATTTTTCCTTTAATGTTTTAGTTTATGATCTACTGCTGGAACCAGAATGACATGCTAGGTTTGAGAATGATTATAGAGTTCTTTTAAAAACAGCAAAACATAACAAAACAACAACTACAGTAAAACTTTGCCAGCCTGGAACAACCATTTGGAAATTATTTAATCACACTAAGAATAAATTTTGAAACATCAGGTTTCACTCAAATGGTATTCCCAGAGGTGAGCTGCCAAATTCACACTAAGCGTAACCTCATCAAGGACTGATGTTTCTGAATCAGAAGTTTTTCATAGAAAACATAAAGCAGGACTAAACCATGGCAATTTTTATTAACACATGATTTTGGAGAAATTTGAGAAGTTTTCCATGTACTATCTAGTTCTGGGAAAGGAAGCTGCTGCCTTTAACATTCAACTGCATGCACAAACAGATTGAAATATAAAAAGGGTTAAAGCAGTACACAGAAACCTTAGCAGGGTGGTGAATTATTTCACCTAGTTTCTTACAAGAAGTAGATTTGAAGACGTCCTATTTGACACCAACTTTGTTATTCTGGGGTTAAGCATAATAGAAATTTTAAAATGAAGGTGTTTTGCATTCCATAATGATATCCCAAAATTGATCTCTATATTTCCCACACAATCATTAATTGTTACTAAAAGTGAAACATTTATAATGTTGAAGCAAAAAACAAACCACAAAAAAAAAACACAAACCAACAGCAGGGATGAGTTCTCAAGGAAAGAGGGCAACCTGTCTACCAGAAAGTTTGTCCTGTTTTCTATGATGATTAGGAGGAAGGTTGGCCTTGGAAGAGGTCCCATGATGATGGGACCCTGACTTCCTTGAGCAGGGTGAAAGAATGGGGTTACACTGGATGGTGGAAGCTATCAGAGAACTACATGGTATAGAAATGGTGGTTATCTGATGATCACAAGGAGAAAGTCTCCTGCTTCACTTCCAAGAATTTGGATACCCTTGGATAAAGCTCCAGTTGCTCAACACTAATTGCAATCCTTCATAATATTCAAAATAAGCTTAAGCCCAGATTACTGAGACCCAGGAAGATTCAGAAGGACCTCCTCATGATTGAATGAATTTTGGAGTACCTTCCTAGTATCACATGAACTTTGAAGGACCTTCCTACAATAATGGAGAGTCCTTGGAATAGATCAGGGGTTCTTAACCTGATGTTCACAGACCTGTAGTGGGTCCATGGATAGATTTCAGGAGGTCTGAGGACTTGGATGGGGAAAATATTAGATTTTATTTTCACTACCCCCTAACTGAAATTTAGCATTTCCTTTAACTATGTAAGAACATTGATCTGAGGAGGGATTCATAAGTTTCCTCAGATTGCTAAAGGAATTCATCACACACATACACACACACACACACACACACACACACACGCACACACACACACACGCACACACACACACACACGATTAAGAACCTCCGGACTCAACTGTTAGAAAGTATTCAGAAGATCTCTGTTTTTAGGTCAGGTTTTGGGAGTACCAGACAGGAGAGGCAAGAACAATATATGAACAAATGAGTATACATACCCAAAAGTTAGACGAGAGAAGATAAATGTGTGACTGAAGTGCTGGAGCTGAGGAGTTGGTGAAAGTGAAATCTAGTCAGTTCTTTTCTTTTCCTTGTCTTCTCAGAACACAATGCTAGGGAAATTTCTATCCAGAGTTTAAATCTTAATCTATTTTTTCAGCAACCATCTCCAATTTCAATCCCACTGGGAAACCAAGGAAGAAATTACCATCAGGGAGTCACCCAAAGTGTTCTGTACCATTTTTGAATGTTTATCTGTATAATGTGGGTAAATTGGCCCTTCGGGGTCATTCCTTGGAGTATCACATATGTATCCCCTGCCTGGTTATAGCTGTCCTCAGGAGGGGGGTGGGATTGGCTTCACTGCATACATAACTCCTTGCTGGCAGTGGATGTGATGACAGAGTCCCCAGTTGTCAGATGAACTGGAAGACCAGATGTCTCAGGGAGTGTATAATACCAACTTATTGGGCTCTTCCAGTCCCTCTTCTTTGTCAGTGGTGAAGCATGTAGACCCCTTCCAGATACATCCAAGAGTTGGAAGGGGGAAAGCGGTAATTACCTTGTCTCCCTCCTGACCACTTATGCCTCTTGTGTTCACTCTTTTTTGATGTTAAGTAAATAACATATCCCATATCAATAACTGTCTCTCAGATTTCATTTTGTTCTTTTCTTAGTTCTGTAGGTTGGCTTCCGACATCATTATTCAAGTAAAACTGCTCTTTCCCAAGTTACCAATAATATCTTAATTGTCAAATTTAATGACTTTTTCTCAGTCATCCTTTTTGACTTCTCTGCAGCCTTTGACACTGTCAATCACCCTCATCTTCTTGATTCTCTCTTCTCTATAGGTTTTCAAGACACTAGTCTCTTCTGGTAATCCTTCTAACTGTCTGACTGTTCTTTCTGAGGCTCCTTTGTTGGATCTTCATTCAGGCCATTCCTGTTTGTCTTGGCCGTCCCCCCAAGGCTCTGTCCTGGACTTACTTCTCTTCTTCCTCTATACTGTTTCAATTGATAATCTCATCAGCTCCCATGAATTCTACTTTGATCTCTATGCCAGAGATTCTCAGATCTATTTGTCCAGTCCTAACCTCTCTCCTGACCTCCAATATCACTCCTCCAGGTGCTTATTGGACATTTCAAACTGGATGGTAGATATCTTAAGCTCAACATGTCCAAAACTGAGCTCATTTTCTTTCCTCCCAAACCTTCTCCTCTTTCCAACTTCCTTGTTAATGTTGAGGGTTCAACTGTCCTCTTAGTTATCTGGGTTGCAATGTAGATGTCATCTTCTCTCACCCCTCACCTCCATATTAGCAGTTGCTAAGTCCTAATATCTCTTGAGTAAGCCCCCTTCTCTCCTCCAACACTGCTACCATCCTGATACATGTCCTCATCACCGCATGCCTAATTATTACAATAGCCTAATGATTAGTCTCCTTGCCTCAAAGTATCTCCCTGCTACAGTACATCCTCTGCTCAACTATCAAAGTGCAAGTTTCCTAAAGTGCAAGTCTGACCGTACCAGCACTACCTCTCCTCATTTAATCAAATGTAGTGGCTCCCTATTGCCTCCAGGATCAAATATAAAATTCTCTGCTTAGTTTATAAAGCCATCCATAACTTGATCCCTTCTTATCTTTTTATTCTTCTTACATCGTATACTACCTGACCCTCCCAAACCATGACCCATGGGCTCTGCAATCCAATTACACTGGTCTCCTTGCTATTCCTTGCACAGAATACACAGTCTCCTGACTCCATGCATTTTTACTGGCCTTCCCTAATGCCTGAAACTCTCGTTATCTCTGCCTCATAGCTTCTCTGGCTTCCTTCAAATCTCAGTTAAAGTCCTACCTTCTATAAGAAGTCTTTCCCAATATTTTTTATTGTTTGTTTTTTTGGCTAGGCAATGGGGTTAAGTGACTTGTCCAGGGTCACACAGCTAGTGAGTGTTAGGTATCTGAGGCTGGATTTGAACTCAGGTTCTCCTGACTTCAAGGCCGGTGCTGTATCCACTGTGCCATCTAGCTGCCCCCCCCCCAATATTTCTTAAACTTAATGTGTTAACTCTATTGATTGTATCTAATTTATCCTGTGAATATCTTATTCTTTACATGTTATTTCCCCCATTAGAATGCGAGCTCCCTGGGAGTAGGGATTGTCTTTTGCCTTTCTATGTATCCCTAGTGCTTAGCACAATGCCTGGCATATAGCAGATACTTAAAAATGTTAACTGATTGCCTTTCTTATTCAGTGTGGTTGATTTATTACTTGGAAAATTTCTGAATGGTTTTATCTTCCTTCTCCCCCCCCCCCCCACACACTTATCATTCTAAAGGGAGATAAGTTGGATCCTTCATTCTTCCATTTTCCTGACTCTTGAAAAAGGAGTTACAGTGTCCATGGCCTTGGGTATACCAGTTCTAGGCTTAACTAATGAGGATGTCTGCCACCTTTAGATTCAGAGGGTTTTCAAGTAGTGGAAGAGTTATTGGAGGCTACAGGAAGACTCTGTAATCTTCATCTTGACAAGAGCCAATGTGATGAAAGTACTATGGATTTGGATTAAGGTGATCTGGATTCAAATCTCAGCTTTGCTATTGTGATATGGAATGAATTCAAAATGGCAGCCTATGTGAGCTTAAGCTCCCTTAACTTCTCTGAGTCTCATTATTCCCATCTGTGGACTAGATGACATCTAAAGACCTTGGTATGCTTCTAGGTTCTTTGAGAGAGAGAGAGAGAGAGAGAGAGAGAGAGAGAGAGAGAGAAGGGGGGGAGAGAGAAAGAGAGAGAGAAGATTCTTGATGGACTTGATTAATTTTGATTGAATACTTAATTTTAGAATTAGGATAAGGACTGGACTTGTGATTCCTTACCAGAAAACTCAGTATATTAATGAAATCACAAGTATAGCACCTTCTCTGAAACTTATAGTCTTAGAGAGTTGCCTAGAACACTGAGACATTAGGAGACTTGGCCAACATCACACAGCCACCAGGTATCAGATTCGAGGTGGGACTAGTGTATAATTGTTGTTTGAAGAGAATGACTTAGTCATACTCTTCATACAGGATTTTGGTTAATGTGCATGTGTGCATGCAGATGGCAAACAGTGTATATATGGCAGACAGTGACAGAATTTCCCCTATAGATAGCAGTTTTTAGTCCCTTATACATCTGAAGAACTGAATGCTATACATGCCCTATAATTGGTGAGTTATATCACATTCCTTGATGCAAGATTTAGTCTTCAAATAAATTTAGTCAAAATAGTTATTTAATTGATTGATATAAGCAGAAACCCTTAGACTGGAGCAATCCATTTTTGGATACTTATCTTTTTCACTCAAAATAATGTCAGTCAGCTACACGGTAAAAATATAACCCTTCCAATTCAGATGTCCACATTTCCAAGTGTGACTTCTAGTCACCATGAGCCAAATATGAACTTGCTGGTGGCAGTCCTCCCAGATGGCATTGTTTGTCACATTGTTTTCCACTGGTGGAATCACAGTTGGGGTCTCTGACCTTCTGTTATGGCAGCAGGTGACAGACTTTAGGAAGAATTTGAACAGATCAGCCCAACCTTTACTTCCTTTCATGAATTCACATAGAAATAAATCCTCTCCATTTGGCCTCAAGTCACTTTTACTTCATCAAAATGTCCATACCAGATACTCAAAGTATAGGTGGAGAAAGATGAAATTTATCATAAACCAAACCAAACAAATAAAATTGGCTTTATGATATGTTTATATGAAAAATGAATTTCTGCATTTGGACCTAAGATAAGAGAAGTAAGTCATTCTGTCACAGAGGGGGTTTAGCATTAAGTTGGTTTCTGGTGCTTTTCATATAAGATTATAGAATTCAGAGCTGGAAAAAACCTTAGAAACCATTTAGAGTGCATTTGTGTTTCTTTTGCATCTTTAAATGATGTCAGGCCTATTAAGAAGTGGCTGACTTCGTATTACAGATCCATTCCTTCTCTCCCTTAGGGTTAAAAAGCATTAAGGATTAGGAAACACATTATTTATCTATGTGGTTTTTGTGCTGTTTCATAAAAAGAAGAATGTAAAGGAGCTTACTATGTAATATTCCCAAAATCAAATAAAAAGGGCTAATGAAAAATTTAAAAATTCAGAACATTTTAGGGTGTGTGTATAGGATCTGAATTTTATATTGTTTATAAAATAATTCAATTATGGCAAATGAAATGATCTTTTAAAATATGAATTGGTCTCCTTAAATATGATTTTCTTATTTGACTTAATTCTCTTTTCTTCTTTTCACTTCACTCCCAGGAGAGACTGCTACTATAAAGATGCTTCAAATGTCCCACTGGATAGGTGCTGTAAGTACTAATCCAAAAGTTCAGTGGGATGCCTTCCTATACATATATCATGGCTCTGGCTACTCTTGCCTATTCAGGCAACCAAAGAAAGGTACTATTTGTCAGGCCTCGCAAGACATTCTTGGTATTCAGTCCTAAGCTTTGAAGGAAACTAGAGATTTCAAAAGGTGGGGGCAAGGAAGGCATAGAAAGACCAGAAAGGAAAATACTTGTGTTTGAAGGTCAGTGAAGGCCATAATGGCTTAACTTCATGTACATGAAGGGGAATAATGTGATTAGAGGGCTGGAGGATAGAGCAAAAAACTTCTCCCCAAACCTCCCTTTATAAAGGGCTCAGAATTTCCAACTCTTCATTCCTCACCAGTTGCTCTGTTTTATGTGACAAACCTCTGTAGGTTTCCTTCTCTCTTTTTCAACTTCCTTTTACGTATTGACTTCTTCCATTAGATTGCAAGCTCTGTGAGGGCATGGAATGTCTCTCTTCATATTATTCACATCCCTAATGCTTAGCACAATGTGTGGCATAGTAGGCACTTAATCAATGTCTATTGTCTATTAATTGTTGTTGTCCTTTGTTTTCAAAGAGGACCAAAATGACATCACTATGCTAGAATCAAGTTTTAGCATGTCTGATGTGGCTGATCAGAACAATATGAGCTCAGAATGTTCTACCACAGATCAGGCACAAATAGTCTGAGTGAACCTTTGAGGTAGATTCTCTAAGTTTGCATATCTTGCATTTCTTTTGAGTTATTTCTGTTCTGCTTTGCTCATAGAGCACAACACCTTTTCTGATGTAGGCATGGCATGCTGAGTGGTCCTGTGTCAGTGTCTCCCAGGTCACACAATCAATTCCAAAATTCTTAAGAGAGACTTTGAGAGTGTCCTTGGATCACTTCTTCTGATCACCATGTGAACACTTGCCCTGTGTGAGTTCTCTATAAAATAGTTTTTTTGGCAAGTGTACGTTTTGCTTTCGAACAATGTGGCCAGCCCATTGGAGTTGTGCTCTCTGAAGCAGAGTTTGAATGGTTGGCAGTTTAGCTCAAGAAAAGACCTCAGTGTCTGGTATCTTACCCTGCCAGGTGATCTTCAGAATCTTCCTAAGACAATTTAAATGAAAGTGATTCAGTTTCCTGGCATGGTGCTGGTATACTGTCTAGGTTTCACAGGCATACAACAATGGGGTCAGCACAACAGCTCTGTAGACCTTCAGTTTGGTAGTCAGGCTAATACCTCTACTCTCCCACATTTTCCTTTGGAGCCTCTGAAACACTGAGCTAGCTCTGGCAATGCATGTGTCAACCTCATTATCAATGTGTACATCCCTGGAAAGTATATTACCAAGGTAAGTTAACTTATCCGCAGCATCCAAAACTTCTCCATTTGCTGGAACCAATGGTTCCACATATGGATGGTGTGGTGGTGGCTGATGGGGCACCTGTGTTTTCTTGGTGTTAATTGTTGGGCCAAAATTAGCACAAGCAGCAGAGAATCAATTCATACTTTGTTGCATCTCAGCTTCAGAGGCTGCATTGAGTTCACAATCATCTGCAAACAGAAAATCATGAACCAACACTCCCTCCACTTTGGTCTTGGCTTGTAGTCTTTTCAAGTTGAAGAATTTACCATCAGTGAGGTAGCTGACCTTAATGCCATGTTTGTCTTCACTGAAAGCATTTGACAGCTCAGGTTTTGGGTGGGAATAAATTCTTTGATTAAATTGCCCAAGGCTCGGGGTAATTTAGAAGTAAATGACATAATCAAAATTCATTAGAATAGGTTCAGCCTCTCATTGTAACATTCATTCTCTTTCATTACTTGTTAACCGATCAGAATTAATTGCCACCTTCTGGAACACCCACTTTTCCAAGGCCATATAAGCCTTGAGCCTGCTGCCATGAGGGTCTTTGGCATTCAAGAGTGCCAGTGATCTCTTTTATTAAAATGCTAGCAGTATTAATAAAATGATTAATTACCCAGAAATTATATCTCTTGAACCTTTTAAACATTACATGCCAAAGAAAGGACTTTATATTGTATTTTCTCCTAGAGGTAATAGAGAACCACTGGAGATATTTCATAGAGAGTCACATGGTTAGACCTTAAGGAAAATTGTATTGGTAGCTATGTGGATCATGAATTGGAGTGGAGAGAAACTTGAGAAGTGAGACCAATTTAGGGGTCATTGCAATACTCTCTAGGCAAGAGATGATGAAGGCCTGAACGAGAATTGGGATTATGTGAGGGATATACGTAGGGGATGAATGCAAGAGATATCATGGAGATAGAAATGACTAGATCTGACAACCAATTAGATAATGTGGAGTGGGAATGAGGAGTTGATGATGAAGTCAAGATTGCAAACTATGTGATTAGATGTGAAATGGGACCTTCAGTAGGAATAAGGAAGTTCTGAAGAGAAGTGGATTTTGTTTTATTTTGTTTTTGCAGGTAGTGGTAAGGATGATGGCAAGTATAGTTTCAAAAATATTTAATTTGAGAAGCTGATCATACATCCAGTTCAAAATGTTCAGTTGGTAGTTGGTGATACAGGTCTAGAAGACAAGAACTTAGGAGAGAGACTAGAAGCAGAAGAAGAGGAAGACCACGGGATAGAGTCTTGGGTTAGATCTATAGTTAAAGAATATAATATAGGTGATCCAATAGAGAAGAAAGCTGACAGATTGGAAGAAAACCCAAGAAAGCAGTATTACAAAAACCCAGGAGAAAAGTGGCCCTACCATGCATTAGTAAGTGTGCCAGGAACTGGGGAAACAATGAGAAAAACAGTCCTTTCTCTCAAGATTAAGCTATGCCGGGGGAACAACAATATGTGCATAGGATAATTAAAACAAAATATATAACCAAAGTGCTCCAGGTCTATACTCACAGAGGCCAAGTTCAGTCCTTGGGGAACCTGAATTAAAAAAAAAAAGACCATCAGACATTTTCTCACATTCTAGGGCTTGTTATACCTCCACCCAATGGTAAACAAATAAATCTGATGTTTGGATAATGTTTGGGGTCTTTTAAAAAGAGATTAACAGAGTCACCAATAGGAAGGTTACTCCCTGTAAGAGGAAGGTTATCAGGTACAGAATAGCTATTTCTTTCCACTACCATAAAAGAAATACTTAAAACACAGAAGACTAAGAAGCATGAATTGACAAATACTTAAAACACAAAATAGTTGTGTAACCCTGGGCAAGTCACTTAACCCCAATTGCCTCACACAAAAAAAAACAAAGAAAGAAAAGACAAGCAACATAGTTTAAAAAGAAAGCAAACAAACTCAAATGAGCCCAAAACATGTGTGAGGCTCCCAAAAAGGAGCTAAACACACAGGGCTGATTAACATTAATTCATCAGATTCAGGATGAGCTCCCACATAAAACTCAGTAGGCAAGCAAGACATGCTGAGTTGTCAAATACCACTTAACCAGGGCTAGTAGAGAGTTTTAGTCCTGTCCATGACCCTATTTAGGGTTTTCTTGGAGTGGTTTGCCATTTCATTCTCCAGCTTATTTTACAGATGAGAAAACTGAGGCAAATGGGTGTAAGTGACTTTCCCAGGGTCACACAGCTAGTGAGTGTCTGAGGCCTGATTTGAACTCAGGAAGATGAATCTTCTTGACTAGGTCCAGTGCTCTATCCACTGTGCCATCTAGCTGCCCCAGTGGGGGAAGCTAGCTCACTTCTACTTTACTTCATGGGGGTAGCACTTTCTTAGTTGTTTACTTTTATTCAGGGGCATGATTTTCCTTTCAAACAGCACATGTCAAAATAGTTGCTCCCCCAATACCCTTGCTTAACTATTTCCAACATTTTTTTTAAACCTGCTTGCATCTTATGAGAATAATGAACTCCCATCTCAGTTAAATATTGGCTCTCAAACCCCCTGCCAGATTGCTCTGGCAGCTCCAACTTGGATTTACACATCCACAATAAATTAAATATGCTTACCTTTGAGTTTCCTCCCTTCTTTCCCAGTCTCCTACATTCATTCAAGTAAGCAGAATTGGCACAGATTTGGAAGCTATCTGGCTTTTAATATAGTGTCACACACAAAACAAGAAAAACCTAAAACAACACTGCTTAAAGAAATAACAGTGATAAAGGGCCTGGCAGCTTTGCTCAGCTAAAAGGGTAGGCTGTGGGAGGGTTGCTTTCTCTTTCAACCTTCCCTGTATGGGAAAGGCTGGAGAAGGCAGAGATCAACTACAGGCAGGTACATGCAGAATGTGTCCCTGTTATCAGAAAAGCATAGGGGGAATCTCTAAGGCAGCCACACCAGTCAATACCCAATCCTGAATATCCAATGGGTATTGTCAGTATCTGGACTGTCCTTGGCTTCCAGGACTCTTCCTCAGCATGGACATAGTGTCTCAGTCCACAGCTCAAAACAGATTGAGAAAATTCTGAATGTGAACCCTGTCTGGAATGCTTTCTTGGCTCTAGCCACCACTATTCTCTCCCCCTCAAGTTCTACAAAATCAAGTGTCTAATCCTCTCTTTCTCCCTTAGCTGAGTGGATTTCATCATTCTCTCCAAACCAAAGGAAATCAGAATATCTCCAGATGGACAGCACACCAGTGCTCTCCAGCTCTGAGCCCTGACCCTCCTGTCCTTTGGGATGAGTGCTGAATATGCAAAATAGATTCAAAATAATTTGGAGGGGGTGGTGATGGTGGCAGGGAGGGCACTAACAACTGGGAGGATTAAGACGAGCTGAGTTTTTGATAGAAGCTATGGTTCTTTAAGGCAGAGTTGAGGAGGGAATACATTCTGGCATGAAGAAAGGCAAACTCAAAAGCATGGAGATGGGAGACGGAATATCATCTATAAGAAACAGTATTAAGTCAATTTGGTTGGAACATAGAGTACATGACAGAGAATAATATATAATAAGCCTGGAGAGTAAATTGGACCTAGATTTTGAAAGGATTTCAAAGCCAGTGTTGTTTGTATTTTATCCTAGATATAAGAAAGCTTTTGGAATTTCTTGAACAGGGATTTACATAATAAGATCTATGCTTTAGAAATATGATTTTTACAGTTGTGTGGAAAATTAATTGAAGGTAGGAGATATTAGAAACAGAGAGACCAATTAGGAGGATATTGCAATAGCTCAGGCAAGAGGTAGTGAAGACTTGAATTAGGATGGTGTATGTGTGAAGGATCTTAACATTACCAATAACCATGATAGTGTGGTTACTGATGTAAAGCCAGATATCCTGGAGAGTAAAGTCATGTGGGCCTTAGGAAGCATTACTAACAATAAGGCTAGTAGAAATGATAGAATTTCAGCTGAGCTATTTTAAACTCTAAAAGATAATGCTATTAAAGTGCTGCACTCAAAATGCTAGCAGATTTGGAAAAACAACAGTGTCCACCAGATTGGAAGAAAATCAGTTTATATTCCAATCCTAAAGAAGGGCAATGCCAAGGAATGTTCAAATTATTGAACAATTGTACTCATCTCACAGACCAGCAAGGTTATGCTTAAGATTCTGAAAGCTAGGCTTCAGCAACATGCAAATTGAGAATTACCAGAAGAGCAAGCTGGTTTTTGAAGAAGCAGAGGAACTAGAGACCAAATTGCCAACATTTACTGGACTATGGAAAAAGCAAAGGAGTTCCAGAAAAATATCTACTTCTGCTTCATTGAGTACATGAAAGCCTTTGACTGTGTGGATCACAACAAAATATGGCAGGTCTTTAATGAGATGGGAGTACTAAAGCATCTTACTTATCTCCTGAGGAATCTGTATGTGGACCAAGAAACAACAGTTCGAATCAAATATGGAATAACTTTTTGGTTTCAGATTGGAAAAGGAGTACAACAAGGCTGTACATTGTCACCTTATTTATTTAACTTATATTCAGAGTACATCATTCAAAATTACAGGCTGGATAAATCAAAAGCTGGAATTAAGGTTGCTGGGAAAAATATCAATAATCTCAGATATGTGGATGATACCACTCTGATGTCAGAAAGTAAAGAGGAATTAAGAAGCCTCTTGATGAGGGTGAAAAAGAAGAATGTAAAAGCTGGCTTGAAGCTTAATATTGGAAAAAAGACAAAAACTAAGGTCTTGGCAACTGGTCCCATTACTTCCTGGCAAACAGAGGGAGAAGAAATAGAAGCAGTGTCAGATTTTATATTCTTGGGTTCAAAGATCACTGCAGATGGTGACTGCAGCCATGAAACTAAAAGATGTTTGCTCCTTGGAAGGAAAGCTATGGCAAATCTGTATAGCATGCTAAAAAGTAGAGGTATTACCTTGCCCACAAAGGTCTGTATAGTCAAAATTATGGTTTTTCCAGTAGCAGTGTATGGCTGTGAGAGCTGGACTCTAAGGAAAGCACAGTGCTGCTACAGAATTGATGGTGCTGAATTGTGGTACTAGAGAAGACTTTTGAGAGTACCGTGGATGGGGGCAGCTAGGTGGTGCAGTGGATAGAGCACTGGCCCTGAATTCAGAAGTACCTGAGTTCAAATCCAGCCTCAGACACATAACACTTACTAGCTGTGTGACCCTGGGCAAGTCACTTAACCCCATTGCCTAGCCAAAAAAAAAAAGAGAGTACCTTGGACAGCAAGGAGTTAAATCAGTCAGTACTTAAAGAAATTAATTCAGACTTTTCATTGAAGTTCAAGTTCTGAAGCTGAGGCTTAAGTACTTTTGTCACAAAATGAAAAGATGAGACTTATTGGAAAAGACCTGATGTTAGGAAAGATAGAAGGCAAATGGAAAAGGGGATGGCAGAAGATTAAATCACTAGATAGTATTATGGAAACAATGAACATGAACTTGGATATACTTTGAGAGATAGTAGAGGGTAGAAGGGCCTGGCATGCTATGGTCCATAGGGCAATAAAGTTCAGACACAACTGAATGACTGAATAACAACTGTGTGAGAGGAGATAATATGACAGATGTGAAATATATTCAATCAATCAGCCAATAAGCATTTATTTATTTATTTGCTTTTAGTTTTCAACATTCATTTTTATAAGATTTTGAGTTCTAAATTTCCTCCCTCCCTTCCCCCTTCCTTAAGATGGCATACAAACTGATATAGGCTCTACATGTACAATCATATTAAACACGTTCCTATATTAGTCATGTGAAAGAAGGATCAGAACAAAAGGGAAAAAACCATGAGAAAGAAAAAAACAAGAGAGAGAAAATAGTGTGATTCAATCTGCTTTCAGACTTCATAGTTCTTTCTCTGGATGTGGATAGCATTTTCCATCAGTTTTTTGGAATTGTCTTAGATCCTTGCATCACTGAGAAGAGCTAAGTCTAACAAAGTTGGTCATTGCACAGTGTTGCTGTTACTGTGTACATTGTTCTCTTGGTTCTGCTGACTTCACTCAGCATCAGTTCATGCAAGTCTTTCCAGGTTTTTCTGAAATCCACCTGCTCACCATTTCTTTTGGAACAATAGTATGATACAGGCAGAGCCAAGATGGTAGAGTAAAAGCAGTGACTTGCTTGAACTTTCCCCCAAACTGCTCCAAATACCTGTAAAAAATGTGTATAAACAGATTCGAGAGCAGCAGAACCCACAAAAAGACAGAGTGAAACAAATTTCTAGCCCAAGACAACGTGGATAGTTGATTGGAAAGGTGTGTTGTGTCAGGCTGGGAGAGGAGTGCAGTTCAGTGTGGGCCATACAAGCAAAGATGGGGCCTCAGGGAACCTGAAGCAGGCCTCAGAGGACTGAATCAAGGGGAGCTGCATTGGTTTCCAGACTTCTCAACCCACAAACACCAAAGACAACTTAGAAGGTCAGGAGGAAAGGTCTGTTGGACTGTGGTGAGAGAGGAGCTCTGTCTGGCCCCAGTCTGGTGCAGCCCTGGGGCAGCAGCTGCTTCTGCAGCTCTCATCCCACAGATAGAAGGGGGATTGCAGGGATCTTTTTGCTGGAGCTGAGGCAGGATTCTCTTGCTTTACCTGTGCTTGGATCTGGGTCACAGTTCTGGGTGGTGGTCCTGGGGTGAGGAGGAGTGTTGGCATGGTAGAGCTTGTGGCAGTGAAAAGAGAATCTTTCTCACAGTTCCAAAGCAGAAAAGAGTGCTTGTGTTCTCTCATAGACCAGAGCACAGGCCAGGAAAGGAGTAAACACCTGGCCCTTGATCATACCACCTTGGAAGAACTGAAAATTTACAGGTCCATAGAAGTATCTCTGAAAACAGCTGCACAAAACCCCCAAAGCTTGGGACAGTTAATTCTCCACACTGGAAGCAGATCTCTATCTTAACAGAATTTAGTCAGATAATTAGCTGGGATCATGAGCAAAAAGCGCCAAAAAAAAGTCAGACCATAGAGTTTTATTTTGGTGACAAAGAAGATCAAAACATACAACCAGAAAAAGACGACAAAGTCAAAGCTCCTACACCCAAAGCCTCCAAGAAAAATATGAATCAATCTCAGGCCATGGAAGAGCTCAAAAAGGATTTTGAGAAGCAAGTAAGAAAAGTAGAGGAAAAACTGGGAAGAGAAATGAGAGTGATGCAAGAAAATCATGAAAAAAAATAAACAGCTTGCTAAAGGAGACCCAAAAAAACTTGAAGAAAATAACACTTTAAAAAACAGACTAACCCAAATGGCAAAAGAGGTCCAAAAAGCCAATAAGGAGAAGAATGCCTTAAAAAGCAGAAGTGGCCAAAAGGAAAAGGAAGTCCAAAAGCTCACTGAAGAAGATGCTTCCTTAAAAAATTAGAATGGAGCAAATGGAAGCTAATGACTTCATGAAAAATCAAGAAATTGTAAAACAAAATTGAAAGAATGAAAAAATAGAAGACAATGTGAAATATCATTGGAAAAACAACTGACCTGGAAAATAGATCCAGGAGATATCATTTAAAAATTACTGGACTACCTGAAAGCCATGATCATAAAAAGAGCCTAGACATCATCTTTCAAGAAATTATCAAGGAAAACTGCCCTGATATTATAGAAGCAGAGGGCAAAATAGAAATTTAAAGAATCCACTGATCACCTCCTGAAAGAGATCTCCAAAGGAAAACCCCTAGGAATATTACAGCCAAATTCTAGAGTTCCCAGGTCAAGGAGAAAATATTGCAAGCAGCCAGAAAGAAACAATTCAAGTATTATGGAAATACAATCAGGAGAACACAAGATTTAGCAACTTCTACATTAAGGAATCAGAATATAATACTCTGGAGGTCAAAGGAAATAGGATTACAGGCAAGAATCACCTACCCAGCAAAACTGAATATAATTCTTGGGGGGAAAAATGGATATTCAGTGAAATAGAAGACTTTCAACCATTCTTGATGAAAAGACCAGAGCTGAATAGAAAATTTGACTTTCAAATACAAGCCTCAAGAAAAGCATGAAAAGGTAAACAAGAAAGAGAAATCATAAGGGACTTATTAAAGTTGAATTGTTTAAATTCCTACATGGAAAGATG
Organism: Phascolarctos cinereus; assembly: GCF_003287225.1. Lineage (NCBI taxonomy): Eukaryota > Metazoa > Chordata > Mammalia > Diprotodontia > Phascolarctidae > Phascolarctos > Phascolarctos cinereus. The sequence continues at coordinate 99,768,691 of NW_027555958.1, read as the reverse complement.
ATATTTGTAACTCATGAGACCTTTGTCAGTATTAGGGTAGTTGGAGGGAAATATATATACATATACATATATATGTATATGTATATGTATATGATGTATATGTATATGTATATGTATATGTATATGTATATGTATATGTATATGTATATGTATATGTATATGTATATGTATATGTATGTGTATGTGTATGTGTATGTGTATGTGTATGTGCATGTGTATATATATGTATATGTATATGCATATGCATATGTATATGTATATGTATATGTATATGTATATGTATATGTATATGTATATGTATATGTATATGGAGAGAGAGAGAGAGAGAGAGAGAGAGAGAGAGACAGAGACAGAGACGGCACAGGGTGAGTTGAAGATGCATAGGTGATAAATAAAAAACAAAATTAAGAGGTGAGAAAGGATTATACTGGGAGAATGAAAAAGGGAGAGGTAGAATGGGGTAAATTATCTCCCATAAAGCAGACAAGAAAAAGCTTTTACAGTGGAGGGGAAGTGGGGGAAGAATAGAGGAGTGAGTGACTCTTATTCTCATTGGATTTGTCTTAAGAAGGGAATAATATACACACTCAATTGGGTATGGAAATCTATCTTACCCTACAGGAAAATAGAGGGTAAGGAGATAAGGGTGGGGGGGTGATAGAAGGGAGAACAGATTGGGGGAGGGAGTAATCAAAAGCAAACACTTCTGAGGAGGGACAGAGTCAAAAGAGAGAATAGAATAAATGTAGAGTGGAATAGAATGAAGGGAAATATAGTTAGTTTTTCACAATATTACTACTATGGAAGTGTTTTGCATGACTACACATGTGTAACCTGTATAGAGTTGCTTGCCATCTCAATGAGAGTGTGTGAGGAGGGAGGGAGGAAAAAATTTGGAACTCAAAGTTTTAAAAACAAATGTTAATAATTGTTTTTACATGCAACTGGGAAATAAGATATACAGGCAAAGGGGTATAGAAATCTATCCTGCCCTACAGGAAAATAGAAGGGGAAGGTATAAGGGAAGGGGGGATGATAGAAGTCAGGGCAGATTAGGCAAAAGGTATTCAGAATGCACACCACCTTGGGGTGGGGGGAGGAACGAGATGGGGAGAAAATTTGGAACTCAAAATCTTGTGAAAATGAATGTTGAAAACTAAAAATAAATAAGAAAAAAATTTTAAAAAATAGTATGACATTACATTCATGTATCACAACTTGTTCAGCCATTCCTCAATTGATGGGTATCCCTTCAATTTCCTATTCTTGGCCACTAAAAAAAGAACTGCCATAAATATTTTTGTACATGTGGGTCCTTTTCCCTTTTTTATGATCTCTTTGGGGTACAGACCTAGCATTGCTGGATCAAAGGGCCTGCATAGTTCCAAATTGTTCTCCAGAATGGTCGGATCAGTTCACAACCCCACCAACAATGCATTAATGCTTCAATTTTCTCACATCTTCTCCAACACTCATCATTTTCCTGTTTTGTCCCAATAAGCATTTATTAAGCAACTACTATGAGGCACTTTGCTAGGCACTGGAGATATAAGGAATGAAATATACCTTCTTTCAAGGAGATTTCACTCTAACATTGTAGATGAACCAGCAAGACTTGGAAACCAATTGCATTTGAGAGGTGAGGAAGAAGGAAGACTTGAGGTTGATTCCTAGCTTGTAAACTTGGGTATCCAGTACAGTAGTAGTACCCTCATCAGAAATAATAAGTTAAAAAGTGAAGAAGAGTTTGAGGAAAAAATAATTAGTTCTGTTTGGGATATTATTGAGTTCAAGAGCCTTACAGAATATTAAATTGGAGAAGACTAACTGGAGCTCAGGAGAAAGACAATAACTTAATCCATAGTGATAATTTAATCCATAGGAGTTTGTGAAATCACCATGTGATATTTTAAGGGGAGAAGAGAAGAAGGCTCAAGACAGGGCTCTAGAATATGTCCATGCTTGGATGTAGGTCAAGTATGATGAAGCCAGACTGATAGGAGGAGAATTAATAGAGAGTAGTGTCATGAAAAGCCAGTGAGTAGAGTATCTGGGAGGAGGTAGTGATCATCAGTGCAATTAGATGGGAGATTATCCAATTAGGGTCCTAGGAAAGAAAGAACACTGGTGGTTGATAATTTTCTTTTGAAAATAACTGACTTCGCCCCTTTCCCCCCCACACCTGCTGAAGAACCCTGTGAAGTTCGAAGGTGCTTCTGTCAATCACTGCCAGCACCTCCCTTCATTCATTCATTCACTCGTTCTCAGGGTTCCAAGCCTTTGGAGCTGGAAAGGAGAGCAGAGGTCATCCACCAAATCCAGTAGACAAACAAGCATCCTTGTATTTCCCACCGAAGGCCCTCTAGCATTAGCTTAGAGTGTCCCAGTTAGGGGAGCACTGGCAGCCCATTCCACATGCTCACTCCTTTAGCAAGATTGATTAAGCCCCTACTGCTTAACACTTCTTAATTGGGTGAGGCATTGGGGGTGAAAGAGATCAAAGATTGAAAAACAAAAACAACTCTTGCTTTCCCCTAGGGATGTAGTAGTGAGGAATGGAATCTTAACCTAGGTCACTTTCACATGTAATATGACAGGAGTGCACCTTGATTCTGAACCGGCAGGCAGCCCTTGCGGAGAAGGGGCTTTCTGCCAACACCACCACCACCGCCACCATCAACCACAGAGGAGCCAAAATGGAAGTAAAAGATATGATTATAACCTGTGAAAATAAGACGCAGACAGTGCTGGATCCTATCTACCCCCAGCTGGTGAAACGGTGTAGCCGGATCCTCACTGGATCTCCCAGGTGAAATGCCCTTTGATTTACTCAAGCAGGAAAAGGCCCAGATTTCCCCAAGGAGCTCCAGCAGGAACTTCCCAGCTCAGAAGGATTATAGATTATGACCAGATAATACAAAATTCTGAGAAGAAGAAGTCAGACTCTCACTTGCACTTGGGAGCATCTTTCTGGAACTAGGCCCCTCAAAGGCCCCCTGGGCCAGCCCAGGTTCACAGCATGCAATGCTTACAGCCCCTGGAGGCAGTCCTCAGTACAGAAACTGAAGAGAGTTCTGGCTGCTCCAGTGGTCAGCTCTTGCCTGACGTGGGGCCCAGACAGATCCAGGGGCGAGGGGACTACATTACTCCCAGTCAGATGATCAGACAGCCCCCAAACCAGAGATCATGGGCCTCCTACCCTCCTAGGCAATCAGCAAGGCCCCATCCCAAGGCAAGAGAAGATTTAACTATAATCATTCATTGGCCCCTCCCCAGACCCTGAGAGGTCTGGTCCAATTCTGGCTACCTTTGCCTTAGAGACTTTGTGACCCTGACTTAGTCACTTCCCTTTCCTTAGCCTCAGCTTTCTTCTCTCTAAGATGTGAGGCTTCTACTAAATGATCCTTGAGGTCTCAAATTGTTCACAATGTGTAATCTTTTGTATTCTTACCTTTTAAAATTGGAAAATAAAGGGATGTTCCCAAGGGAAAAAAATGTAATAACTGTTATTTGTCTGCTTCATAACAATAGATTTCTTATCTAGCCAGGCAGGAATCCAAGAGTTAACTGAGAACCTCCCAAATCTTATCAAAATATATAATTACCACCCACTTCTGATCATTTCCTTGGGTAAAATGATATAGAATTCATTGCCCCACAGTTTGAAGTTTTGGGTAAGAAACTGAAGACCTTTGGGACTTAAGCAGTATTTTTTTTTTATTGCTGACTTCTGGAGGCACAGAGGAGGAGGAGAAGGAGGAGGGCAGGGGGAAGGGGATAAATAAGCTATTTATATAGTGCCTATTATATTCTAGGCACTGTGCTGAGTACTTTTTACCAATATTTTCTCATTTGGGAATCATAACAACAGAGGTATTATCATATTTTTCCTCTTTTACAGTTGAGGAAACTAAGGCAGAGAGGTTAAGTGACTTGACCAAGGTCATACACTTAGTATGTATCCGAGATTGGATTTGAGAACAAGTTTTTAAAGGCTTAGGCTCCAGTATTCTATCCATTGCTCTATGAAGAATGCAGAAGAGAAACTGATTTGGGAGCAGAACAGCTAGCTAAGAAGTTGGTATCTGAGAAGGAGATTTAGATTTATGGACCACAACTTAAAATATAGAAATGACAGATTCTCAGCCAGAGTATAGTAAATGAAAATTAGTAAGAATGTTTTCTACCTTGTGTCTCACCAAATAAGATAGTGTAGAGAGTTCAGAGAGAAAACACAAAGTAGGCAGAATAAGAAGATCACAAGAGGCAAACCAAAGCAAAAATCCAATAATAAAACTCCTGGCCTCAAATGTCCATACACAAATGTACACAATTTGGGTAGTAAGAAAGGTAAACTAGAGGGTCTAATCCAAGGAGACAAATTTGACCTCATGACCTCATATGCATGGTGAGATGAGACTAATGTTTGGACGTGGCACTAGAGAAAGGTAAACTTTAATCAAAAGAAATAGAATGTATAAAATGGTGGAGGCAGGGGTTAGGGGATGATAGAATTGTACCTTAAGAAGTATAGTGATTATTCTGGTCTTACTCTTCCAGAGAGAGGTTGGCTACATTTCCACTTCAGGATTCTAGATGTGCTTCTGAGATTTAGGGCAGCTTTCTCTGATGCTATCAACTCAAAGCCCTCATTCTCATACTCCTAACTTCTAGTGATTAACACCTCAGCTCTATTTAATTAATATTGATTTATTAATTGACTAATCAATTAATATTTATTAATATTATAAAAGGATACTTCATAAATATAGCAAGAATGAAAATACAAACATTTTCCCTAACACCAGGGTATAAGGCTGGCACAATCTCCCCTATACCAACCACCTTAGTCTCTGGGGAGAGTGGGCTTAGACTTAACATGGTTTCTATACGTCATTGATCCCACCAAGTTCACATCTAAATGTAACAGCACAGCCAGATGAAGCCCCATCTTACCTACTGCTGGGATAGATCTCCAAGGTTGTTTCGTAGGGACCTCGATGTGGGACTGGCTAGCCCCCAAATCTGGTGTGTGTTCTGTAACCTATGGCTCATTTGTCATGACCTTTCAAAACTCTTTCACCAAAAAGCAGCGAGACACAATAGTGATAGAAGCAAGAGCAAAGCCAAGTGCTATTGGTTTTATATGCTGGGTTCAGGTAAGAGAGGACTGGAGAGTCCTCTTCCCCACCCTGTTGTTGCTGTTCAATCATGTAGCACACTGTGTGGGGAGTTTTCTTGGCAAAGACACTGAAGAGACACAGCTAGTAAGTGTCTGGGACCAGATTTGAACTCAGGTGTTCCTGATTGCAGGTCCAGCCCTCTATTCACAGAGCCACGTAGCTGCTTCCTCTTCCCCACCCAGAGGCTCTCAATGAGTCTCATTCTCCTTTTATAATTCCTCAACAAGCCTGTAAAGGCCCTTGACAAAGGAAGTACTGCCTTTTGGAATTCACTCCAGCTCTGACTTCATAACCAAAGAGGCACTTCTTTGTCATGTGGCTAGCTGACCAGAACCCATTGGAGAATGTGCATACTCCAGACTCCTCCAAGGCATTTCTATTATGTGCTTCTCCAGAAGCAGCCTCTGGCTTCTTTCAACATCCGGGATTGTTTCAGCTGAAAATGCCTGCTCACCTGCTTACAGAATGCCTGCTTACAGAAGATATACTGGTAGGAAGAAATTTTAGGAATCAGAAGTTTAGGTGAAGCATTAGGAGAAGATCAAAAGAACAAACAGAAGCTAAATGATATATAGTCTGGACAGAAAAAGGAAATAGATAATTTTTTCAGGAAATAAATCACAAGCTTGGCACATGGGCATACTGTTGTAGCAGTGGAGGACTTCAATTATCCAGACATCTGTTGGTGTTCTTTCTCTACCAAAAGTGGAATACTTGATAATGTCATGGTCTGATTTCACAATCATTTCATCCTTAAAAAGGTCAAGATATCAACAAGGGAGGAAAGGGGATTATCTTCTTGATTTTTTTCTCATTAATAATGAAAAATTGGTTGTCAAGGGTAGAAATGATGGAAACCTTAGTGAGGTAGTGATCACTCCCTCCTTGAGTTGGTGATAGAAAAGGAGGGAAACCAAGGGAGAATGGTTTTGGGGAGAGTAGATTTCCAAGAATGTGGAGAAGTAGAATCCCAGGAATGAAAATTTTATGGGGAAACTAGTCCAGAACGTATAGGAAACTGTCAATAAAATTCTGCAGACACAGAGGGGAAAAATTAGTATGAAGAAAAAAAATGGGAGTTGTCAGAAGAGACTGACATGGATACACAGAGAATTCCCCAACCAACTTAGATTTTACAAAGATATATGTAGAGGATGGAAGTCGGGTAATATGATAGAGACTGAATACAATGGCTCAGTGTGGTCCTGTAAAAATATAAGGTCAGGATTGATAAAGCACAGAGTGAACTGGGGCTAATAAATAAATCTAAGGGTGAGAAAACATTTTTAAAGTACTATATTAGGGATATGAGTGAACTTTAAAGAAGGGATGAAATCGGGGCAGCTAGGTGGTGCAGTGGAAAAAGCTCCAGCCTTGGAGTCAGGAGGACCTGACACTTTACACTTACTAGCTGTGTGACTCTGGGAAAAACACTTAACCCTGACTGCCTCACAAAAAAGCCAGAAAAAAAAAAAGAAGTGATAGAATTGCTCCATGGAGCAAATGGGATAATTTTATCTAAGGAAAGAGAAAAGACTAAATTTTTATTGATTTTTTTCCCTGCCAAAAGGAATAACTTTGGAAGTAGATACAGAATAATAATGATTAATAGGTAGTTGATTCTGAAAGTATATATGTAGCACTGCTAAAAGAACACTTATCTGACCTTGAAAAATTCAAGAACACTAGTCTGGATGAATTACGAAAATACTGAAGGTATTGGCAGATGTGATTGCTGCAATTGTAAGTGATATCAGAAAAACGATGGGGAAGAAAAGATACTTCAGGACTAGCATATGGAAAATATAATGCCAATCTTTAAAAAAGGGAACAGAATGAAATCTGCACGTGTAGGCCATTGAATTTGATGTTGATTCTTGGCAAAATGCTAGAATATGCAATTCAAGAGAAAGGAAGGAAAGAAACAAACATTTATTAAGTATCTACTGTGTATGAGGTATTGTGTATAAAGCACTTCATTATTATTATTTCATTTGATTTTCACAACAACCCGGGGATGTAGGTGCTATTATGATCCTTATTTTACATATGAGGAAACTGAGGCAAATATAGGTTAAGTGACTTGGCCGGAGTCACACAACTAGTAAGCATCTGAGATCACATTTGAACTCAGGTCTTCCAGAGTTCACCACTTAACTGTATAAGAAATATACTTAATTAATTGGACCTATGATTTCTTTGGTGTAGGCAACTTCTAGTTAGGAAACTGTCTCTACCAAGGCATGATGGCAACCAATTTGCAATTTAGAATGTTAGAGCATTGCCTGGGGGCACTGAGAAGGTAATTGATTTGCAAGTATTACAGAGCTGGGATACATCAGAACAGGCCTGCACAGCATGCAACCAAAGGATTTCAGCGGTTGCCTTTGAAAAATGTAGGGTTGCCACTGCACACTCTCCTGTTTGTCACATGACTGGCAGCAAGCAACCATCATCAGTCTGTCTCTAGCCTAACCTATCTGTGGCCAAAGAAGTTTACAAGTTGTGCAGATCTGCATCAGAGATAGGACTCTAACCCAGCTCCTTTTAAAAAACTGGTTGGCTTCCTATCCACTGACTCATGCTGCTTCTCCTTACACAAAATTTTTTATAATATTCTATTTATACAAAATAATTTTAAAATATTACATGGAGGGCCATGCAAATACAACTAACTGGTAAAATAGAAATTGTGTTTCTCTCCTGCCAAAAATATTTTGGTAACACTTCTTTGGAAATTGAATACTTGATTTAATAAAAAATTAACTCAATTACTCTTTTCACTTTGCTATCTGAGATGCTATCTTAACATGTGATTTTTATTTTCGATGTTGTTATAATTTCTTGTTGTTTGGGTAATTCTATTCTCCCATCCCTGCACACATACAGGAGACTAGCAATCTTTCTCCTGTGTTTCAAAAGTGAAAACTAACTAGCAAACCAATTAAAAATTTTTTGATAGTGATCTCTGGTTTAAATTCAGTTAAAGACCTTGAATGAATCTAAGTATCAGATAAAGTCTTTTAAATTGATTTCTTTAGAGGAATGACTTACAAAACTAGATATCTTTATTTAAAAAAGATGATTTCATTAAATTTTATATCTTTAAAAGGAAAGCATTTTTTGTTATAGAATAGTACCTGGGGAGACTCAATCTCCATTTTTTCCCGCTGACCCATCTTCTGTTTTTATTATGTGATGGTGATCATTACTGTTTAATTGGACCATATATAGATGCACAAATCAGATTTTAAAGTGAACACAATTCCAAATGCCTTCTGATCCATATAATTACAATTATACTGAAATTAAAAACAAAATAGTCAGAAATGTCACTCATTTACTAGCTGCTGATACTGATGGACATTATACTACTTAATGTCAATTTTATTAACACAGAGAGAAAGAATAGATACCATTTTAATAACAATAGTCAGTATAAGAAAAATTCTTTATGAAATGGTTATAGTGTCCTGTGATAACGGTCGGTAACAAGGTACTCCACAGTACAACAATGATACTGAAGTACCTAAGATGTTCTATGAATCATAATATTGGACCAAGAGAAACCTTGAATAATAAGGCTCATAATCACCCAACATGCAATGGAAAGAACCACGTGTAAAACGTCTTTGTAAAAGGATTGTGGCTAGTTACATTGCAAGGATGATAGACACTAAATGCATCCCCTAGAGGACAAAACCTCAGTGGAATGAGTCAGTGGTCAACCTATTTAAGCAGAGATGGAAACAGTGAGTGTAGAATTGTCAGTTCTGGAATATAGTGGATGTGTCATCATGCTGAGCAGTGGTTGATCTCAGGGTGAATGTGAAATAGAATAAACCCTATCCAGTATCCCTAAGACCACATTAATCATACCTGTTCTCATGTATCTTCAGTGTTTCCCTTTTCTGCTGCTCCTTCCCCTAAGCCTACAAATGTGCTTAAGTCTCCTTTATTCTAGGGAAAAAACAAAATCAAACAAATGAAAAACCCCTGAACCATATTTTGACCCTGCTGTACCCTTGGACTATCTCCTTCCTTCAATGCTAAATTTCTATTAAGAGTAGTTTGTACTCTGTCTCCACTTCCTGTCCACTCACTTACCACTCAACATCATGCAATCTGGCTCCCATCACCAACACACTCTTGAAACTTCTTAACAAGGTCACTAATGGAATTTTAATTGCTGGATCCCATGGGCCTTTCTCAGCACTCATTTTCCTTGAACTTTATGTAGCATTTGAGAACTGTAGACAACTCCCTTAAAACCATTTCTTCCTTGCCTCCTGTGGCACTGTCCTATTATGATTTCTTTCCTGTGCCTCTAACTGCTTCTTCTCTATTGCTGTATTACCCTCCTGCCCTATAGATGTCCCCTAACATTTTGTCCTTAGCTCTCTTCTCACTTACCTTTACATTTTTTCCCTTGGAAATATCAGGGATTCAAAGTATATTTTATGTGTATTATTCTTAAGTCTATATCTCTACCCATGAAACTCTGGTACTACATTAATAGAATTCCTAGTCATCTCTGTCCATCTAGGTGTAACTCCTACAGGTCAAATTCAACATGTCCAGGATTATACTCTTCTCCCTCCGTCCCAAAACAAACAACTTCCTTTCCCCCATCTCTCTCATTGCTGTTTCTGTTGATGGCTAAATCTTCTTCCCAGGCTTCTGACATTTGTTTGTTTGTTTACTTTTCCCTTCTCTTAATTATTTACATGAAATCAGTTTGCAAGTCTTGAGAATTCTACTTCCAAATTATGTTTTTCATCCATTTCCTCTTTTCCATTTCTACTGAAAACTTCCTATTTAGAACCATAATCATCTTTTTCCTGAATTAGTTTGCTTCCTTTTACTCTGTTAACTCATCCATTCAGAAACCTTTAAAACCATACGTTGCCTACCTACAAAGTAAAAAGTAATCTACTTCTCCATGTGTTCAGAGTTCTCCATAATTTGACTGTAACTGACCCTTTCACCATTATTTTATGCAATTCTCTCTCTTTCACTCTACATTCCAGACAAATTAGACTTTTCTCTCTGTGTCCCATTTTTGTTCTCCCCTCTCCTATTTTCATGCCTTTGTTCACACTTTTGTTGAGTTTGGAATTTGGAATTTTCTTGGCAAAGATACTGGAGTGGTTTGCCATTTCCTTCTCCAGCTCATTTTACAGATAAGGAAGCTGAGGCAAACAGGGTTAAGTGATTCACCTAGGGTCACACAGTTAGTAAGTGTCAGGCTGGATTTGAACTCACAAAGAGGAGTCTTCCTGACTGCAGGCCTGGTACTTTATCCACAGTGCCACCTAGTTGCCCTCTTTGTTCACATACTGAATTGCAATTCCCCAGTCCCTTTCTTTAAGGACTAAATCAGACATTATTTCTTCCATCAAGTTCTTGATCTCCTCCTTCCCACTGTAGCTGAGAGTGATTTCACCCTAATCAAATACATAACACTTTTGCCTGAACCTTTTCCTTTCGTACTTATCACATTCTCTGTGGTGTTATGGTTACTTGTATAGATGTTTTATGTTTTCATTTAGATCATTATCTCCTAAAGAACAGAGTCTGTGTTCTGTTGATCTTTGTTTTAATATCCCCTATGGTTCATTCACCCAACTCAACCCAGCACTGGCTGGTTGAGTCATCAGAGGGAAGCTATTACTGCCCCCAAGATCCCAGGGGTAACCCTTGGTGGGTATTCTCCTAAACAATAATTTATAAGCCCCTACTGGTGTATTTCCCCTCAGCAATTAGCAAATAAAATCAGTTCTTCAGAAAAAGTATTTATTCAGATGGCATAAGCAAGATTAGAAGCTATACATTATTTTCCCCCACACTAGGGACATGTTCTCCTACAAATACATCCAGAGTCCAGGAGGTCATAAGAATGGGCATGAACTTAAAGTACAATGGTAATGAGGCACACATGTCAGGGACACATGTGGTCAAAGCAACTTGCAACTTCAGAACTGCAGGTCCTTAATATCTTCCCTCCACCATTCAGCTAGACTGTGTTTTCAGAGGACATAATGTCTCTGATGGTCCAGTGGCTCAGCTGGTCTTGCTTTTTTATGATGTAATATTTTGGCTGGATGGGCCAATCATTCTGCTGGGCTGAGTCAAGGAGGATACAGTGTGGTTGTGCTGGCTTCTCACCAAGCTCCATTGCTGCTGGACTGCACTGGTCAGTCTCTGGGAAGATGACTATGCTGCTGGGCAGATTGTTTGGCTGCTGGGCTTTTCTCATGGTACAGATTCTCTACCTGGTGGGTCTCTTGAGTTTGCTCACTGGACTCTTAATGGATAGCCATAGTCATTTTCAGCCACTGGCTGGGCAGGGTAGCCCTTTGTTCTCTCCAGCTGGAATGTTACCATGTTTTGTTTTTGTTTTTGTTTTTGTTTTCAGCTAGAGCAATGATGCTTAGCTTGGGACAACGGAAATATCTTTCATTTCACTCTCTTAAAGCTTCAGATCTGAGATTGCTTCTCATCTCCAGGCAGGACATAAGAGAAATGGTGTCTCTCTTTCCAACAAATTTTTCCTTCCCCTGGAGCCCCTCTTCTCCATAGACCACTGGTTGGTTGGTTCCATGGAGTGATTAGTTTTTGGTTTGGGCTTTTTTACTTTCTTTACTCTTTTGAGGATCTTAATGTAGATGAATGCTTAAGGATAAAGGTGTGATTGCATCCCAGCTTTAGAGTCACTTTCATAGTCCAGCTGGCCTTTTCATATGCAGTTAAGGTATTCAAGCCTCCCATACTTTTCTAGGATAGGTAAATTCTGTTTTGCATCTGAAGTCTTTCCCTTTTATCTTTCAATGTCTCCATCTTGTCTTTTAACCTAGGCAGAACTTTAGCTTTTGCTGAAGTTTCACTGGGGCATTCCCCAATATTTGTATATAGAATGCCTAGTATTGTGCAGTGCACTTAGTAGATGCTTAATGAAAGTTGTTAAATTGAATGGAAAGGCAACTATTCATTATTTTAGTTTCCAGGCATCAAATGCTCTTTGAACTATACCCAGGAGCTGTGATGTGGCTAGGAGGACCCAATGGATTACTCTGGATCTGATTACAGATTCTTGTGTCTAAGGAAAAGCATTTGCTTGACGTAGGGGCTCAAAGTGAACTTTAGATGTCTATTTTATCAGAGGAAGGAACTTAGAGCTGTTCAATGCAACTCTGTAAAACTAGGATCGTTAACATTGTTGGGTATAGTACAATCATGACAATTTTGTATTAAGAATGTCCAAAGCCAACCACCAAGCAAGAGAGTAATCAAAGAGTGTTATTGGACATCAGAATAGATTGGGACTACCTTGAACCATCAGACTAGGGTTAAAAATATGACGAAGCAAGTTACAAAGGACATAAGTGTCAGGAGGAATAGAGGAGGCACCGAGTGTCAAACTTACAAGCCATGGCCAGAGAGACAGATGATGAAAAGATTAACTAAGAACCTTAGAATTACATATTGTAGACTGATACACATTTGTGGACATGGCCAATGTGAGAATTTATTTTGCTTATTGTTGTTGTTGTTTTCCAGTAGGGAAAGGGTGGATTGGGTGGGAGAGAGAGAAAATAAATGCTTTCTAATTGAAAAAAAAATTAAGTTAAGGGCTGCTCTGCTGTGCATCTACTACTCTGACTGGTTTCAGTCACTGTACACAGTAGCTGAACAAGGGTATCCCCTGGTTCCCTACCCCTTTTCCTGCCTCCTGTTGTATATTGTATCTGTCTCCACCTACTCTTAGATTGTGAACTCCTTGAGGGCAGGGACAATACACAACATTGTTGTTGTTCCGTTTCAGTTGCCTCAGATGCTTTAGTTGTGTCCAACTCTTCCTGATGGCCATTTTGGGGTTTTCTTGGCAAAGATAGTGGAGTGGTTTGCCATTTTCTTCTTCAGATCATTTTACAGATGAGGAAACTGAGGCAAACAGGGTTAAGTGACTTGCCCAGGGTCATACAGCTAGTAAGTATCTGAGGCCAATTTGAACTCATTAAGATGAGTCTTCCTCATTCCAAGCCCAGTGCTGTAGCTGTGCCACCTAACTGCCCTCAGCAACAACAAATTCCTCCACCCTTAGATTGTAAATACCTTGAGGGCAGGAACTGTCTTTCTACTTATTAATTGAAATGCTTAGCACTGCGCCTGACACTTAGTAGGCTTTTAATAAATGTTTATTGGAAATACTTAGCTATGCCTGGTAGAATCTTTTCCTTCTCTTGTGCTTTCAGTTCAATATTGACAGTTTTGTGTCTAGCTAACCTCTTTTACTCTGCAGGATACTTAAATTTAAAGATTTAGAGCCACAAAGGACATCCAAGGCCATTAAGGTCACCCTCCTCATTTTGCAGATGAAGAAAGTGATGCCCAGAGAGAAAAGTAATTTGACTAAGGTCCTATCAAATAACTTCAGGTGAGTGTACCTGGAGCTTTCATTTCTTTAAGAATATAGGTTGGTTCAACCCAGGGACACCTCAAACAAGTTATGGTGGCCTTGAAGAGACATCTAGCCAGCTCATAGTAATCCATGGTTCATAATATTTAAGAGCACAAGACAATTAGTCATCCATTATGAGAACAATTTTTTTGGGGGGGCACATTTATTAGGATATCTTTCCATTTCTTAACTTATAAAGAAAAGAAAGCTGCTGTATTTATTATATTCCAAAATAAGCATGTAGCCACTTACATATTTAATAGTATTCATCAAGTATAAAAGTCTAGATCCTAGTTTGGTATGATTGAAACCACATTTGCCTAGCTGTCCTGTGAGTCAGTGGAAGTTTCCTGGAAGAACAGACTAAGATAGACATCTGGTTCCTGTTGTATTTCTGAGATTTTCAATGCATAATTGATCAGTTGTGGGAAGGAATTTCAGAAACCCTCTTGTCCAATCTTCTTTTACAAATGAGGAAATCCGGGTCCAGGGAAGGTAAGTGATTGGATCAAGGTCATACAGGTACTAAGTTTCAGAGGCAGAATTTGAACCCCAAAGTATTGATTACAAAAGTAGTAATTTTTCCACTGTACTACAGTATCTACCAAGCTGTAGTACAATGGTTGTACCTCACTAGTTTGTTTGTTCATTGGAAAAGATAAGTCATTTTCAAGAAAGTTGAAGATATTTTGGGAAGAAATTTATAAGAGAAGCAGCCATAAGAAATTAGAATTCTCAAAATGACCTATGAGGAATTTTTCAGAGATGAGGCAGGATTGGAATAAAGTATTTGTGATCTCTAGGCAGATTCTGAAAAATTATTTCATCTATCCAAAAAAGGCTCTGAGCCTCTACTCATATAAATTTAATTGTGAAACAGCTACCTATATTTTATGGTATTTTTTGGTATTAAAATATGTGTCTTCGCAAAAATAATATTTTAAAAAGCCCCTTGTTGCATCTCTTCTGCATGTTGAATCTCAGGGAACCTGCCACTTTGCCTATCCCTAGTCTGTGTCTGGTACTAAGGGTCAGAAATGGGGATTGGAGGTAGTGGGATGGACCAGGACAGACCAATTTAAGATCAGGAGGCCAGGCAGTCTTGTAGAGCTGACCAAATACTGGATGTCCAAATACAGAAACAAAGTCAAGATTTCAGTGCTCAAGGGGTGGACGTGCCTCTCTACAAACCCTTGGCATGATTTGGAACACCTATTTTGTTGTAATTAAACTTCCCTCTATCCAAGATTTTTTTCTTCTTGCACTCCTTTTATCTCATCATATTAATTGAAACCTAGCTTTTCACTGATGATATTACATTTCTAGTAATGCTTTTTAATGGAAACACCTGGCAAGACCACAAGGAGGTGTTGGCTTATACTTCGCTTCCTGTAGCTTGTAGGCCATTATTCTTCTAAGATCACTTAATATATCAACCACTTTTGAATATTATACATTCAGGTTATTCTACTGTCAATCATCCTTAGTACTATTATCTTATAATCTCCAAGGTAATCTCTCTTCTTCATTGAGGAAGCTGATTCTGGTAGCCATCTTAGAATCTTCCTCTATATCCCACCTCTTACCGTAAGCTAATATTTATGTGGTACCTTAAGGTTACTGAGGAATTTTCTTACAAAAAAACTTCTGAAGCAGATGGTGGAAATATTATTATACCCTTTTTATAGGTAAGGAAACAGGGGTGCTAATGTTGAGTCAGGATTTGAACCTATGACCCCAAGTCTAATGCTCTTCCATTACACCATTATTCCATGTCTCCCTAATAACTTCAGTATCCATGTTTATGCTGTTTTCAGTTTTTTTTTAATTGTGTTCGACTCTTTGTGACCCTATTTGGGGTTTTCTTGGCAAAGTACTGGAGGAGTTTGCCATTTCCTTCTCTAGTTCATTTTACAGATGAAGAAACTGAGGCAAACAGGATTAAATGACTTGCCTAGAGTCACACAGCTGGTAAGTGGCTGAGGCCAGATTTAAATTCAGGTCTTCCTGACTCCAGAACCTGCTTTATCCATTTGGTGGTGTACTTGTACTCTCCTCCTCCAAATTTACCTCCAAATATGTCTTCAGCCTTCATTTTATTCCATGTCCCTTCTCAAAGGAAGAGCTATTCCTCTTTCCAAGGAAGTCTTCTATCAGTGCCCTTCAGTCTATGCCCTCCAGGATCCCCCACAATTCGCTGCCTCTTTTTTCTTATTTTCAATCTTAGGCACTTCTCTTTCCTGTCTGCCAACAAATTTGCTTATGTCTCTTTTATCATAAAGAAGTATTCTTTCAGCCTTGCCAACTCCATTACCTATAGTTTTATTTCTCTTCTCTCTTTATGTGCCCAAGTTCTAGAAAGTGACTGATCTTATGATTGGACTTTTATTCAACTCAGCATTATTCAGTACCCATTATATGCAAGGTACTATTGTAGGTGCTAGAAATACAAAGACAAAAATGAAATAGTGTCTGTTCTCAAAGTGCCTGTGTTCTTTGGGGGAGAGAAAGAAAAACAATATGTACACCAATAAGTAAGTTCAAGATAATTTGAGGGGGGAAAGTGCACTAACAGTTGAAGGACCTGGAAAGGTTTTCTCTAGCAGATAGCACCTGAGGTAAGTCACAAAAGAAGATAACAATCCAGAGAAGTAGAAAATATTACCTCCAAAGTGAATCTAATCACTTCTTTTCAGTCCTCATCCCTCTTGATTTATCTGTAGCATGTAATAACTGTCACTACCAGCTTGTCCTTGATACTTTCTCCTTCCTTGGTTTCCATGATATTGTTCTTTTCTGGTCCTCCTGATGATTTCATTTTTCCCACTTAACTTCCCATTAAATTTGTAGCTCCTGTCCTACGTAAACAATTGCATGTTAGATATTTCCATTTGGATGTTCCCGCAGACTTCTCAAACTTCACCTGTCCACTTCATCTCATAATCTTCTCTTTTAAACTGGCCCCTCCAATTAACTTTCTCATTTCTTTTGGCATCAGATTATTGAAATAATTCTTGACTTTTTTTGTTTCATATATTCTATCCTAAGCCCCACTGATTCTTTCCCTACAGCATCTTTCATATTCATATTCTCTATTATTTTCCACTTTTACCAATACTACTCCATTTCATTTCTCTTAATTGTACTTTTAATTGTACTATTGTACCTTACCTCCAATTTCTCCCCTCTAGAACATTAACAACATTAACATCAATGCCAAAGTAGTCTTTCTAATGCCCAAGTCAAATCATATCACTACTATGCTCAAAAACTGTCAATGGTTCTGCATCATCAATGGAAACAAAAACTCCTTGAACTGACACTCAAATCTCCAACCTCTCTTAATTTTTGACAACCCCCTTCATGCATTCTACACTGCAGCCAATTTGAACTACTTTCTTTTCTGATCTTAGCTTTGTTTATAGCAATTTCTATGTCTGGTAAAGGATCCTCCACTCCACATAGTAATATCTTTCTCTCCTGTCATGTTCCCACACGTGTAGTGCCAACATCACCATAAAGCATTCTCTGATCCTCCTAGACAAAAGTGATCACTCCAATCTCTCCTTTGCTATTAATAATTTTCTAATTAGGACTATGACTGTTTGTGTACGTGGTTCATACCCTTCCCTTCCCAATACTCATTGAAGACAGGGATGGCAATTTTCTTTTTTAAATCATCAGCACCCAGCACAGTGCCTTCCTTGCAAGTACTAGGTTTTTAAATGCATTTTGAATTGAAATTAATTCATTCTGTCACAACCTTAGTTCAAAGACCATGAATATTTATTTCATAAACATGATACTTTTACTATTACTTCTCAACCTTTCTCCATCCCTGCTTCTATTCCCCATTTAATAGAATAAAGTTCTAGTTGTAAAGCTCTTATCATATCTCCCCATTGTCATCTAAATAAAGTCCAAACCTTTTGGCCAGGTATTCAAGGCTTTCTACATGTTTGTCCCAATCTACCTTTCCTGCTTTGTATTATATCAACTCACCCCCCTTTATATACTGCATGCTTCAGCCAAACTCACCCACTCATTGTTCCCTCAACTTATTCAAGTCTTTTTCACTGCCATGCATTTGCTCCTCCTTTTCCATTTAGTGAAAATTTTTACATCCTTTAAAGCTAGCTCATGTGCCACCTACTCCATGAATCCTAGATAGAAGCAATCTCTCCCTCCTCAGAACCCCTATAGTATTTTATCTGTGTCTCTCCTATGCTCTTATATCCTAATGTGTATTATAGTTATTTGTGTATCTGTCTTATCTCTTCTATGAGATCAGTTGTAGGCTTCTTAAGATCATGTCTTTATATTTTGCTCAGTGCCTAGCACAGTATACCCTATCTGGTAAATGCTCAATACATGTCTTTCAAATTCTCTCTCTCTCTCTCTCTCTCTCTCTCTCTCTCTCTCTCTCTCTCTCTCTCTCTCTCTCTCTCTCTCTCTCTCTAATAATTGAATGTCAAATTGAATTTGAATGTAGATCATCTACTAGTATCAGTCTACAGGGAAAAGAAATAGAGCTCAAATATTGTTAGCTTAAAGTCTAAACTTAATCAAAGATCCAGGGTTTTTAATCAAGCAGAAGCAGGATAAGTCATTTGTGGAGCTGATCAAAAGGCCATTAGTCATGGAGCAGGATGGAAGATGTTTTGCACTGGGGAGATATAGCATCCGGGAGAAAAGATACTAGCCCTTAGAGTAGACTGAAAGACTAAGAATAATGCAGGAAACCAGTTACTGGGAAACTGAATGAAGTACTTACACAGAAGAAGGACCAGCAGGAAGACTTAACTGGGACAAAATTGGTTTCTTAGGATCTGGGAAATGAGGGGTGCTTATTCTAAAAATAAGAGTTCAGACCTGGAACAGAATTTAGAGATCATCTAGATTATTTTCCTCATTGTACAAATGAAGAAATTGAGGCCAAGAAGGGGTAAATGACCTGCCCAGGGTCACACAAGATAGTAAATAGAAGATTCAGGATTTGAACATCATGATGGGATTACTGAAAAGACCATGAATTTGCACCTGTGTTGAAATCCTGGTCCAGCCGTTATGTGTTCTTGGGTGAGATACAGCCTTTAGGCCTCAGTTTCTACATCTGTAAAATGAGGGGGTTGGATTAGATTATTATGAAGTTGCTTTCCAACTATAAATCTAGGATGCTATGAACTCAGGTCCTCTGATTTCAAATGGCATTCTCCTTCCACTACATCACACTGCCTTGGCTAAGTAGCTCCAGCTGAGAAGATTAGAGGGCTCAGGGGCAGGGAGCCAAGCAGTTCATTACAGTGAACACTTTTTCTCCAAGTTCTAGCTAGCTCCAAAATACCACTGGAGCTGGGATATACATACAGATCAGGACTATGAATTGATTATTCATTTAGCACTTTTTTTGCATGTGAATCACAACAAAGTATTTTTATTGGCTTCTCCATTAAAATTATGTGGATATTCTCAGCAATCAAGTGAAAACTGCTGCAATAGATTACATTTTTTTTTCCAGCAAGCATTCAGGAAACATTTTATTAAAGAGGATCCCCAACTATTTTTGAGAGTAGAATTTATTTCCCAGGTCTTTTGAGATGATCCCAAGTGATTGGGGAAGAGCAGAATGACTACTTGCCCCACCCCCCCTTTCAATAATGCTCACCGGTTAGGCTTCATGACTAATCAGTGATTCATGATTTGATTCTAAAAAGGTGTGAAAAATAAATGGGTAGGTTAATGCCTGAAAGAACTTTTACCTTCAAGAATCATATTGAGAAAAAAAGCCAAAGAAAAAAAGTAAATTGGGCAAGTATTTAACAAACAAATACTACATCAAAAGGACAGAAAGAAATGGCTTGAAAAAAATGTTGCTTTAATTAAAACTGGGCAAGAACTCAAAAGCATTGGAAGTAGCCCCTTTGACATCTTAAATTGTTTCCCTTAAGTCCATAGTGAAATGTGAAAATCATCCAATAAAATGTCAGATTATATGTAACTAGGTCTCTTGCTGACACTCAGAGTAGAGCTACTGTTCACATACTTTCTTCCCAATGAAAGAAAATGCTTTTGTTCATTTATTCAATAGTTACTTATTGAATCCCTACCCAATGTGATAATTACTTACCAAAAATCCTCAAAGAGTGAATTAAATGGGCTTCCTCTTTCCATATTCTGCTGAACATTGAGAAGCCATTTCATTGAAATGGTTATTTCAATATAAAAAAAAGTAGTTGTGACTTTCAAAACTGTGTATTTTCAGAACATGATAAAATCTATGCTCAGTATAAACAAATCTATTATGGCATGGCATAATTGACCACTTGTGAAGCCTTACAATCAGTCCCAATCACCTTATTACTAACTCATCTGTGCCAAATTAAGGATAATAATACAAGCTCATCTATATAAAGCACTTTATAATATATGGGGAACTAAATCAACTAGTTCTAACTTGGTTTAACCCAATCATTTCAGATATGTAGGACTGTAGGATCATAGGTTTAGAGCTTGCAAGGTCCATTGATGCTATCTAATTCAACCCTCTCATTTGACAAGTCAAAAGATTGACTGAGTGTCAGGGAAGCTAAGTAACTTGCCTAATGTCTTACAAGTAATACATAATGGAGCCAGGATTCAAACATAGGTCCTCTGGCTTTCATTCTAGTGCTTTTTCCACTGTGCTATGGTGCCTTCAGAAGCAAATCCTGAGTCAATGGTAACCACTGCCTGTCTCCTATGGAGCAAGAATGTTGATAAAATGCAGCTCCTCTAGTGTTAATTGTATCTAGAAGTAGTCCTGCTATATAGCTGTATCTGAAATTCAGACAGCTTGGGTTTGACTTTTGCCATTTTGGAATTACCATTTGTATGACCTTGGGCAAATTACCTCAGCTCCCTGGGTCTCAGTTTCTTTTTCTGTGAAATGAGGGGATTGGACTTGATGGCTTTTAAATATGAGATATTATTCATATGATTACTTTGCTTGAAAAAGATGGTTCAAGCAATTATCTAGATGATTCCATCCACAAACCTACTTTTTATGTAAATATTCAGAAATTGGGTCAATAGGGATGGGGGTAGAGACTTAAATAATTCCCCCTTCTTCACTTTTCATATATGTAGATAGCTTCTCAAAGAATATAGTCGCTTTTTAATACCTCATTATTCAAGTGCAATGTGAAAGTAATTCATACATCTCTATAGAATGGAATTCAAAGAGAATGTGATGATTTAGACATGTATGTTTTAATTTTTTTTTGTCCCTTGTTTCTCTATTAATTCTAATACTTGACTTTCAAGGATCATGTCTGATCTCGTATAATTTTCCCCAATATTTCAGTCAATGACACTTTCCTTTGAACCTTCAGTGACCTTCTTCATTATATACATGTTTGTAATAAAGGCCTTGGAACAAACAGTGTACATGACACTGAAAAAGAAAAACCACCACCATGTAATTAAAGGATAAGAAAGCTTTTGTGATTTGCATTGGAGAATGCTCAAACCTGATCCAAATTATGATGAACTTCCAGAAATGAACATGTCTAAACTGGATGCCTTTGATTCTTCACACACATTGTATTTCTTCCCCACACAGAAAAGCTATCCTCCTTCATCTCCCTTCTTCCTAAAAATTTAGAAGTGGGGGAGGGAAAGGAATCACTGACAAGTTGTACACTAAATAAAACAGGTTAACAACAGTATAAGGTGTTTGCATCCTCCAGGGTGGAGGGTGCTGCTATGTCCGAACAAGAGTCCAAAGCAGGGGTGAGGAACCTGTGGCCTCAAGGCCACATGTGGCCTTCCAGGTCTTTGGGTGCAGTTTTTTGACTGAGTCCAAGTTTTACAGAACAAATCCTTTTATTAGGGGATTTGTTCTGTGAAGTTTGGATTCAGTTAAAGGACCACACTTGAGGACCTAGAGGGCTATGTGTGTCAGCCCACAGGTTCCCCACCCCGATCCAAAGGTATATACATACATGCATACGCAAATATATACATGCATCCATACTATTAAAATTATATATTTACATATATGGCTGATTAGAAAGACATATAAACAAGTGTCACCTTAGAAATGTGTTCTTAGACCTTAGAATACAATCCTGGGTGGGGCAGATTCCCAAGGGATTGTACTGAATCACAGAAATGGGACTGGCTTCTCAATTTGGGAGCAGGACTAAGTGACTAGCGCTTTTCAGTCATTCAGTCCCAGAGACTTTCGATGAAAGAACTGGAATGAATTGCAGAAATTGATAGAGTCTCCTCATGTTAAAACTTCTTGAACTCACATGGAGAGCTCTCATTCAAACTGCATAAAAGAGTGGCCATAATTCAGTTGTTTGTAGGCTACTTTGCCTTTTCAGAGGGGAACCTGGAGTTCCAACTCAAGACTTCGTGACCTAAATAGCAACCCGTAATTGAGGCTGCAGTCCAAAGGTAGCAAGCGATGGGAAACGAGGAATGGACATTAATATATTTAAAAGGAGCTACCATTGGTAGAGGAATGGATGGTACTATTTTCAAAAAAGGTTGTGGTGAGAAGGGCTATGGAGAAAAAAAAATCATGACATAGTTGAAGTATGTGGGTTCAGGCTTTGCCTACAGAACTCAGAATGTGGATGGAATGGCTGATCTCAGATGACCCTTCTGGGGCTTGGATAGAGTCCTTGTGAGTTGATGGTAATCTAGATCAGCACATAGGGTCTGCTGGAGGCATTGGGTTGATTCAAAATTATCAGAAAACAGGGATAGTGAGGGTTAAAGGGCATGTATGGTATGTTGGGGCATGTTGGTAATATTTTGTGTATGGCTCCAAATTGCTTTCCAGAGTGGTTGTACCCATTTATAGGTCCACCAAGAATATATCAATGTGCCTTGTTTTTCCCATAGTCCCTCCAACATTTGTCATTTTCTTTTTTATCCTCATCTTCACCGATATGATGGCTATGAGAAAGAACATTAAAATTGCTTTAATTTGCATTTCTCTAATTATTAGTGATTTGAAGCATTTCTTCATGGGGCTATAAATACCCAGTTTTTTGTATTTGTTTTTTACTTTGAGAACTGTCTGTTCTCATCCTTAGACCATTTATTGATTGGGAAAATACTCCTGTTCTTATAAATTTGAACTAGTTCCTTATGTATCTTAGAAGTAAGACCTTTTCCAGAGAAACTTCTGCATAATTTCTCCCCAGTTACTTGTCTCCCTTTTATTCTTAGCTTTATTGGATTTGTGCAAAAATTGTAATAAAAGTTATCCATTTTATCTTCTGTAATATTCTATATCCCTTGTTTGTTTATAAAATTTTCTCCTACCCATAGATCTGATAGGCCATTTTCCCTTGTTTCTCTAATTTATTATATGACTTTTTATATCTACATCATATATCGATGTGGTATTTATCTTGGTATGAAGTGTTGGTCTACATCTAATTTCTTCCTTGTTATTGTTCACTTTCCCCAGAAGTTTTTATCAAATTATCTGATTTTATCAGATAATGAGTCCTATGGTTCTGAGGTTGAATATACTGAAAACATTTTGAATATACTGGTATTTATCAGGGTAACCTGTTGCAGGTCTTGGTCCTTTTTTCCTTCCTTCATTTCTGTGATACTGCTCCCCTTCTTTTCTGACTGTTCCATCTCTTTCTCTTTACAAGATCCTAATCTTCCTCCTGCCCCTAAGCATGGGGGTCTCTCAAATTTCTTGTTTCCCTCTGTGCTTTCTCCTTTGGTGATCTTATCCACCTCACATCCACAAAAATGACTTCTTTGATGAAAGTGACTTTTAAATTTGTGTCTTTGCTTCCAAAGCTCCTCAGAGTTCTAACTTCATATTTCCAACTATCTTCCCTGTGTCTACTTGGATGCCCTACTACAACCTCAAACTCAGCATGTTCAAAATTGAACCATATTCTCATTAAATCTGAACCTCTTTGTAACTTGAGGATTCTTAACCTGGAGTCTGGATCTGGAAGCAGTCTGTGGATAGATTTCAGGTAGTCCCTATGGGGAAAAAATATTTCTTGATTTCAATATACTTGGTTTCTTTTGTGATCTTATACAATTTATTTTATTCACTTAAAACATTATTTTGAGAAGAGTTTATAGTCTTCACCAGATTTTCACAAGGGTCCATGATGCAAAAAAGGTTAAGAATCCTAGTCCTAATTTCTTTACTTCTGTTGAAGTCACCTTTTCTCATGGACCCAAGTGAAAAACTTGTTCCTCCCCACACTATCAAGTTTTCAGATCCTGTTAATGATATAGCCTCAATATTTTTGTGCTATTCTATCCTCATTCCCACTAAAACCACTATAGTTCAGGTCCTCATTTTGCACATGGGGAAACTGAGACAGACAGGGATCAAATGACTCACCTAGGGTCACACAGCTAGTAACTGAGGCAGAATTCAAACTCACCTCCTCCTAATTCCAAGTCTAACACTCTATTCATAGGACCAACTAGTTGCCTCATAGAGGTTAGAAAGAGAGCTGGCTTTGAAATCAGGAAAACCTGAATACTGACACTGATATATACTATGTGACCATAGGCAAATCACCTAACTTCTTAGTACCCCAATCGACTATCTTTTTAAAAAAAAATTATCTATTGATCTATCTATTTATTTATTTTCAACATTCATTTTATAAGATTTTGGGTTCCAAATTATTTTTTTTCCTCTCACCCCTTCTACTTCCCATGATGGGAAGCAATCTGATATAGGCTACACCTGTACAATTATATCAAATATATTTCTAAATTAGTCATATTGTGAAAGAAGAATCAGAATGAAAGGGAAAAACCATGAGATAGTTAAAAAAAAAAAGAGAAAATAGTATGCTTTGATCTCCATTCAGACACCATAGTTCTTTCTCTGGTTGTGGGTAACATTTTCCATCATGAGTCTTTTGGAATTATTTTAAATCATTGTATTTCTTAGAAAAGCTATGTCTATCAAAGTTGGTCATAGCACAATGTTGCTGTTTCTGTGTACAATGTTGTCCTGGTTCTTCTTACTTCACTCAGCATCAGTTATGTAAGTCTTTCCAAGTTTTTCTGAAATCTGCCTGCTCATCATTTCTTATAACACAGTAGTATTCCATTACATTCATATACCATGACTTGTTCAGCCATTCCTCAATTGATAGGTATCCCCTCAATTTCCAATTCTTGGCCACTAAAAAAGAGCTGCTATAAATATTTTTGTATATGTGAGTCCTTCTCTCATTTTTATGATCTCTTTTGGATACAGACCTCATAATAGTATTGCTGGATCAAAGGGTATGCACAGTTTTATAGCCCTTTGGGCATAGTTCCAAATCCCCAGGCAACTTTCTAAGACTATAAATTATAGGCAAGGTTCAGCCTAACATTGGTAGAGGAAATTTCCTCATCAGAAGTTCTCTCTGGCAGTGAAATCACAGCTCCAATACCTCTCTCTATACAGTCTTCTAAGAAACACTAAGTAATCAATCAATCCACAAGTATTTGTTAAGCACCTACTCTGTGCTGGTCTTTGTGCTAGGTTCTGGAGATAAAAGTACAAAGCAGTCTTTATTCACAATGAGCTTATGTCCTACTGAAGAAATACAAAACTTATACATAGAATAGGTATAGCATAAAAACAAAGGTAGTTAAATACACTAGTTAAATACAAAGTTGCTTCCTGCTGTTTGTCCTTTGTTCTCGAAGAAGACCATGACATCAGAGAGGTGATGCCACGACTTGCAAGTGAATTGGATTTGAGTGAGGGAGGGCTGCGCAAAGTCACCAGCTTCACTTTCATCTTCAGAGCCTTCAGGATCCAGTGGCCAGATATAGATCAGGACAACTGGAGATGACCCAAACTGCAGTGGGGAACCTTGGCCTTTTCAAGTTAAGTTCTTTAACAGGTCTCAGTTTGATTGAAGCAATGCCTCTTTATTGGTTAAGGCTTAATAGGAAATAAGACAAAGAATAGCTTCTTTAAAAAGAAAATAGATCTGGGAGGGAAGACCCTCAGGATTTCTGGCCAAAACAGAAACAATTGCTATTTACATTCATTCTAAGCCAGTCTGGGCCCAAATAATAACCAAGTAGGGCTTGGCCTGGGCCCGATTATTGTCCAATCAACGAGAATGATTTGGAGAGCCAGAGTGATTCAGGGTTAAGATACAAGGTAGTTTGAGATGGAGAATAATAACAATTGGGGCAATCAGGAAAGGCTTCATGTAGGAGATGTGCGTTAGCGGTATCTTAGAGATAGACACTCTATGAGGCAGAAGTAATGAGAAAGTATGTTCCAGGTTTTGGAGGACAACCAGTACAAAAGCAGGGAGACAGGAGATTGAGTGTCATTTAAGAAGAAAAGAGAAAAGGCTAGTTTGGTGAGATCACAGAATGAAGAAGGGGTAGATATCCAGTAAGACTGGAAAGGTCAGTTGGGGCCAAGTTGTGTAGGGCTTTAAAAGCTAAACAGAAGCGTTGATATACAAAGTTCCTGGAATTCATAGAAGCAGGGAGACACGTGGTCAGATCTGCACTTAGAGAAAATTACTTTGGCAGCAATTTTTAGGATAGATGGGTATGGGGAGAAACTTGAGGCAGGGAGACCAATTAGGAGGCTTTTGAAATAATCTAGGCAAGAGATGATGAGGACTTGTGATAGGAAATAAAGAAAGCAAAACCAAGAAAACAGTATATACAAGTACTATAGTCATGTAAACAATAACACTAAAAGTCAGTCTGATTCTGATGAATAGTAATGAACAATTTTAGTCCTGAAGAATTGATAACGAAACAATTTCCTGTCAGCAGAGATGTAGAATACTGAAGAAGTAAAATGTGCTGTACTTTGTTGGATTTGGTTGTTGTTTTGGTTGTTGTTTTGGTTGGTTTTTATATATGTATAAAATTATAAGAGAGGGTCTATTGAGGGCTGGGAAAAAGTTAAGGGGCAGAAACTATGATGTAAGGAAAAAAAATGTAAGGACAGTATCTATGGTGACTTGGCTGGATCTGATGGTATAAATGAAAATAAACATAAACAAAAATCTGACTGGTTCTTATTAAAATAATACTGAAATCCTTTGTTTGAATTTATCATATATAAATTAATTTTCTAAGCATACTATTTGTTTTTCATTCATGTGAATAAATGACTGTTATGCACA
Source organism: Phascolarctos cinereus (assembly GCF_003287225.1). Lineage (NCBI taxonomy): Eukaryota > Metazoa > Chordata > Mammalia > Diprotodontia > Phascolarctidae > Phascolarctos > Phascolarctos cinereus. The sequence goes on along the minus strand of NW_027555958.1, from coordinate 99,741,887 downwards.
AAAATTCTTATAGTACTTTTCATCATTTTGTCTTTTTTTTTAATCACATTTTACCTTTAGTCATCTGTAAACCTGTATTATTTCCATATTAGGTTGTAAGATCCTTGAGGAAAAGGATTACACCTTATCTCACCTCTGTAATCTACCACCCATCACATCACTTTTTAGTTAGTATGCAATTAATAAACATTTATTAAATTGACTTTAATTAACACACTAAAATATTATTTCAAGTAATGTAACTGCCTCTACAAAATTCTATTCCGATCCCTCATCATGACATGGAAATGGTCCTGAGTTCTTGGGGGCTATGCCAACAGAGAATAAGCTCTGGCAGAATAAGCAAACTGCATTGCAAAAGCTTCAGGTACAAATGGCTCCAGCAATAGTATGAGTATGATTTTCAAAGATAAGTCTAGCTAAGTACAGAGAGTCTCATGACAGAGGCTGGACCCCTGGTAATGATTTTTTTTTTTGTCCATGAAACTGAAAAAAAACCCTCACACACATACACACACATATGTAGAGAAAGAGTGAGATAAAAGCAATGGAAAACTTCATTTTATGTGATACTTTGTTATCTCATATTACGGTATTGAGGATAAGTACCAAAAATCCCACCATGAAAATTTCAGTTTATTCATTAATATTGGTTGCTGAGAATAAAGAGGAAGACAAATTCTATGAAAAACCTGATTAAGAATCTCCTAACTAAGTTGACATGTACTCTGATACTTGGTGAATTTAGTGTAAAGGTAGGGAAAGATGAGAATGATGAGAAATATATGGGAAAATTATTCAGGAGAAAGAAATGAGAGACCAAAGACTTATTGACTTGATAGAAATCTCATGCCTTTAAATTCGGAAAACTTTCTTTAAGAAAAACATTGTCATTGGATATGGTAATAACCAAATATCATCACAAACATTGATTTTTTTAATGGACAGGAAAAAATCTAACAGAAAAGTCAGTAAATGTCAGAATTATCCCTAATCAAGCCTCCTACAGCAGCCCCTTTCACTACTGTCTCAGTCAAGAGCTTCACTTCATACTTCACACACAAAAATATTCTTCCATTACTATCTCCTCCTTCACTCTGTATACAATTAATGAAGCATCCCTTCTATTCTAGGCAAACCTTTCTATATGTGCTTTGATATTATACCATCCCCTCCCAACTTCAGCAAATTAACTTTTGCCCCGCCACCCCCCCCACCTGCACTCTTACCTTCAATCTTGCCCAATTTCCTGGATCCTTCCTTGATGCCTACAAACAGATTCATGTTTCTCCATCCTCAAAACAAAGAAAAGGAAAAGAAAACTGAATAAAAGTTTAGTGAGATCTGACAAGCCTCAACATATCCTACAGCTAGTTATGTCTTTATAGCTCAACTCCTTGCCTCCACTTCTTTCTCCTTTTCTAACCTCTCTGCTATCTGGCTTCGGATCTCACTCTTCAACTAAAACTGCCTCTCCAAAGTTACCAATGATCTCTTCCTTACCAAATCTTTTACCTTTTCTCAGTTCCTAATCCTCTTTGTCTTCTCTTTAGTATCTGGCACAGTCATCTTCTGGATACTCTTTCCCTCTTTACTTTTTTTTGTGACATTACCCTCTCATGATTCTTCTCCCATCTATCTGTGCAATTACTCCTTAATGTGCTTTGTTGTTTCTTCACCCATGGCATAAGTACTCACCCTGGGGGTTTGCCCTGCTCTTCCTTTTCCTTTCGCATGCTGAAAGAAACAAAATGTGAGTGCTGAAGGATTGATTTGCAAAATATTTCAACGAAGGAATAATACCAAAGATGTAGACAAAATTCTTGGACTTCATTCATACAAAGAAAAGTTGACTGAAAAACCACTACTAATCTATACGTTTATTCCCTCACCCATACAAAAATCTTAATATGAGTTATCAGTACATAAATTGAATGTACCCTCTATGAGAATAGTATTAGGAAATAAGCAGTCACAAATGATATCGAACAACAGACTACATCTTTACCATATTTAGTTGACTAAAAGGTATAAAAACATCCCATTGTACTTATTATTTGTTGATTGTGAAAATGTATTTGATTTGGTAGAAGAAGGAAATCACTGACGTAAGGACTCTTTTCCAACAAAGTGCCTCCCATCCATACATTGAAAGCACTCAAGATTTGTTGAGAAACAAAAAACAGAAAGAACTCTTTGTAACAATCATAAAAATCAAGGAAATCATATAATATGTCAATATATTTTTTTGCCACATATGTTATCCACTCTGGGGTTTTTCTGTGGATAGTAATGTCTTCCAGGTACTCATGTTCAGGGATGATGACAGTTCTGATTGTATCAAGCCTTGGAACACTTTAGATTCTCCAGGGAAGAGATTTGAAAGCTTTCAAAAGAGTTTAGCTTAACCATCCATAGATGAAGTACTGAATAGATGAAAAGCATGTATTGCTCAGATTATGACCTGCATTTATATAGATAAATTATTAAGCTTGTCCATCCTGATCTGGAATATTGGACAATGAATTGAGGCTGGAGTTGAACAGGAAGCAGACATTAGATTGGCTTTCTTTTGGGAAATTGCCAAGCTCCTTCAATGACTCCAAAATTCCCATGGAAGAAAAGGCCCATATTTTTAAAACAACATTTAATACCAACTAGTGCTATTACTACATGATGGCAAAACATGGAATGTGTCTCCAGTAAATTAAAAATGTATATAATATACATGTAATATGTAGTATAAATATGCAGAAGGAAATGAAGGGGTATATGGTGGACATGAACAGATTGCAGTATATAACCAAAGAAAAATTTTGTAGGAGAAACAGCAATATATGTCATCAAGGAAATGTGTGCTGTAAAGAGAAGATGAGCTGGTGATGTGTTGAGGATTAGGAATGATGGGCAGATACTCAGAGTGCTCCACTGGTATCCTTGTGACACCATTGGGGTCCACACAGGACTGTGTCCCTGGACAGGTCACTTAATCTCTCTGTGACCTAAGATTGTAAATGCAGAGAAGTTGATGATTTACAACGGTAGAGGGGGTTTTCTCACCCAGGAACTCCCCTTACCATTGGAATTAGGAGAGGGGGGATAAAATTAGGAGAGTCATTTGGATGGGGCATGAGAGGAAAGGGACAAAGGGCACAATAGAAATATTCCCATCCATCTCAGTTTTGAGAAGAGAAAGGGATATATTTGGGGGAGGCTGTTACCTTCCCTGGGGGACAAAAAGTATAGGGAAATAGCATTGTGAGGAAGAAAATGAGGGAGGAGAATAGAGCTGTTGACTTGCCCATTTAGGGGGAATGCTCTGTGGAAGTCAATGAATCTTCCCAAAGAAGTGAGTGTATCATGAGTTCCTTAGAAAATGTTCCTTTTCAAGGGAGAGGGCACCTTAGGAGAATTTCTCTAGAGAAGGAAGATATTGGCAGTAACTACAATGTAAAAAACAAAATGCATTAATACAACTTTTTTTTTAAACAGCACTTTTTGAAGTTGAGGAGAAAATGTGAGAATGTTAGATTCATCAGCTCAAAAAACAGGATTCTCTAATGCGAGGATTAGGCCCTTGGAATGCAGTGTAGAAGTGAAGAATTGAGTATCCAAATGGAAAGGAAGTTGCTGGATTTTAATGTGGGTAGTGCCATCAATTCTTCAGATATTAAAGATATTTCCTCTTTCAATCTAGCAAAATATATCATTTTTGATTTGTTCCTCCTTTACTTATTTATCTACTGTCTTCTCTTTCTTCTTTAAATAAAATGTTTTTTTAAATAAAAAAGCTAGTCTTTTTTCAATAGGTATGTCTAATGTAGCACCTCCTCAATTGAGACCTCTTATAATAGAGTAACAACAACAACTAACATTTAAATTACTCTTTAATATGTGCAAAGCGCTTTACACAGGCATTTTCTCATTTGATCCTTATAATTACCATGTGAAATAAGAGCTGTTCTTATCCCTATTTCAAAGATAAGAAAACTGATCCTGAAAGCAGTTGAAGCTATGAGGTCTTACAGCTTGTATATGTCTAAGGCAGGATTTGCTTAGGTTATCCTGACTACTAAGCCAACTCTCTAAGGCTGATATCTGATAGGATAGGAGGCATTCCATTGTATTCCCTGGCCTTAGTAGGCCAGCTCCAGGAAGTTTTTTTTGTCACCTATCATCTGATACCAAGATTGGTTATCGCAATTAATCTGAGTTCAGTTGCCTTCTGGTGTTGTTCTTGATTACCTGATTATTCTCATTTTACATTGTCCTCCCGGTTCTGATTTCTTTGATGTGTTGGGGGCATTTGTTCAAACAAGTCTTCCCATATTTCTCAGAATTCTTTAGATTTATCATTCCTTACACTACTAAAACATACTGCATTCTGTTCATATACCATGATTTCTTCAGCCATTTCACAATCAATACCCAAATTGTTTCCAGTTTTTGTTTGTGATGTAACTAGCGCTGCTATAAATATTGTGATATATCTATATCTATATCTATATCTATATCTATATCTATATCTATATCTATATCTATATCTATATCTATATCTATATCTATATCTATCTATATCTATATCTATATCTATATCTATATCTATATCTATATCTATATCTATATCTATATCTATATCTATATCTATATCTATATCTATATCTATATCTATATCCATATCCATATCTATATCTTTATCTTTATCTATATCTATATCTATATCTATATCTATATCTATATCTATAGATAGATAGATAGATAGATAGATAGATAGATAGATAGACCCTTTCTCTCTTTGACCTATTTGGACTATATGATCAATAATAGTATTACCTGAGGCAGTTGGGTGACTCAATGGGTATAGCACTGGCCCTGCAGTTAAGAAGAACTGAGTTCCTCAGAAACTTACTAGCTGTGTGACTTTGGGCAAGTCATTTAATCTCTGTTTATTTCAGTTTCTTTAACTATAAAATGGGGATAATAATAGCACCTACCTCCCACAGTTGTTTTGTGTATCAAGTGAGCAAATATTTGTAAAGCACCTAGCACAGTGCCTGGCAGATAATAGGAAATGCTTAGGGACCTAGGTAGCACTGTGGATACAGCATCAGGCCTACAGTCAGGAATACCTAAGTTCAAATCCTCAACATTTTCTAGTTGTATGACCCTGGACAAGTCACTTAACTTCTATCTGCCTCCCACTGTCTTAATTTGTATTTCTCTTGTCATTAGTGATCTGGAGCAACTCTTCATATAGGTATTAACCATTTATGGGTTTTGGTTTTTTTTTTTTGGAAAATTGTTTATGTCTTTTGCCAACTTATTTATTGGGGAACACCTCTTAGTCTTACCCATCTCTTAGTTTCCTATGTATCTTGAATATCAGACTTTTATCAGAAAGATGAAAATGTGTAATTTTCCCCAATTTAGGTCTTTTTTTGTTTAGCCATATCAGTTTTGCTTGTGCAAAAAGCTTTTCAATTTCATTTAGTCAATTTAGATATTTTAGCTTTTGTGATAATTTCTATTCCTTGTTTAATTAAGAATTCTTCTACTACCCATAGTTATGAAAAGTTTTCTTCCAATTTCTAATTCTTTCTTTTCCTCTAATTAAAATAATGATATGACTTTTTAATATTTACTTTGTTTAATTTTTCTGCCAAACTGTTTGTCAGATGTTCTTGTCAAGTAGCTTATATTCTTTGTCTTCTGAGGTTTTATTAGTAATTTATAGAATGTTGATTTTGTGGGTTTATTCTATATCTTTTTATTATTTTATTTTTGCTAGGCAATGGGATTAAGTGACTTGCCCAGGGTCACACAGATAGTAAGTGTTAAATGTCTGAGGCTGGATTTGAACTCAGGTACTCTTGACTCCAGGGCTGGTGCTGTATCCACTGCACCACCTTGCTGCCCCATTTAGCTTCTTATTTTTATCTGTCCTCTTTTTCTCTATGCTTCTACTTTTCCAAGTGTTGGAACTCCTAAGTGAAAACATATTTAGATTAAGTAAACTACAGATTAAAAATAATACATCTTTTAAAGCACTTCATAAGTATATTTCTTTATCTATATAATTAAAGAGTTGGATTAGAAAGTCCGTTCTAACTCATCTTTTCTAAAATTCTAGTGTCCAATGACACATTCTTTTTTTAAACTTTATTTAAAAATTATTTCCCATTAAATAATATTTTTTTCCAATTACATGTGAAGAGTTTTAAACATTTACTTTCATATGATTTTGAGTTCCAATGACACATTCTAAAAGTAACTTTCAAGTTGTTTCCTAAGATTAGTACAAATTTAGCCCAGATCCCCTCTATCTTCTATATCTTTTGGCTCTTGTAAGTTGAAGTCCTTGGTAACTACTTATTGAGTTACTGAACTGACTGGAGCTTCTACTGGAATTATCTGGTCCACCAGTTTTATACCAGGCCACATTTCTATGGAGAACTTGCAATGAAGTACTCACAGATTCTGATACTGCCTTTATTCCTTCTGGAGTTTCTGGTCCACAGGTAAGCTTACAGCACTACTCCTCCTGGTATGAATACTAGTATCACTAATATTAATATTTATAATGATGATCCTGAGATACTTTAGCTTTAGAAATATTAGAGAAAGCAGAAATTGTGTTCATTATATTCTATTTACTAATAAATTAATTTTAGAAAGATTTTCCACAAGCCTTGAAATATAAAGTGGTTGAAATTAAATTGACTGTAATGATCCTCTCACCCACCCATTCCATAATGAGACAGACCTTTGGATGTGAATTTAATGTCTGCTATTCAAAGACTGTGAAAACCAGGAATATTTAGTTTAGTCAATTAAGCAATTGCTTGAATTCATAAAATTCATTAAATGATTTTTTTTGGATAACAAGGTAACATGGGATCAACATTTCCAGTGATTGTTATTTATTTATATACAATGTCAGCTTAGTAATCAAGTAATTGCAAAGAATTCCTGAAATATGAGGAAAAACAATTGAAAGAAATAATTAACCCTCCCCCCTCCCCGTAGTTACATTCAGATTCCCTGACCAATTTAAATCAATTAGGTGTTCAAAGTTAGCTTTCTCATGGGATTTTTCATCATTTAATTTGTGCTTTTTTTTTTTAGTCAAACAATTGTAATGTTATTCAAAAGCAAAAATTCACTAGAGGATTGATATCCAGGATAGCTAAAAAGTATGTCATCATAACTAAGCTATATACAATGCTTCACAAATGCTCCTTCTTGAGTTGTAATTATAAATTCTTTTGGCAAGTAAAGAAAAAAAGTAAGGTCTGACATTTGCATTCAGTATTGAATTGGCACATAATAATAATTTAATACTTTTAAAATTCTTTCATTGAGTATTTGGATGCATAAAGGTAGAGTCAACACTTACTTTTTAAGGCTTTTCAATCATGTCAAGGTAAAAAAAAAGTTTCCTTTTTAAGTTGTATGACCAACCTAAATAAATGTTTACACTTTAAAACTTTTTAATTTCCCAGATTTTTATGTAAATGAATTGTATAGATTTACTAGCTCTGATTTTAACTCCCATCTTTGACATTTAATTGTGGCCTATTTCTACATTTTATACTTAATAACTAAATAATTTTGGCTGACATTTATACATGACCTTATAGTTTTTAAACCTTTTAAAATAAATTATCTTGTTGGGTCCTCACAGAAACCCTGTAAGATGGTTCATGTAAGAATCCTAATCCTCATTTTACAGATGAGGGAACCAAGATTCATCAGAGTTGAGATTTGTCTGATATCCCCTAGTTTAGGGGTGGGGAAGTTGTGGCTTCAAGGGCACATGTGACCCTCTAAGTCCTCAAGTGCGGCCCTTTGACTGAATCCAAACTTCACAGAACAAATCCCCTTAATAAAAGGATTTGTTCTATAAAACTTGGACTGTACCCAAGGAACTGGCATACCATGTGTGGTCTCAAGGCTGCAGGTTCCCCACCCCTGCCCTGTCTAGCTAGGAAATGGTAGAACCAGTATTCAAATCTAGTCTTTGAGTCCAAGTTTTTACTGCATCACACTGCTACTATAAATGTCACAATAACTCTTTTTTTTTTTGGCTTCTTCTACCCTATCACTATTGAGCTTTCTTAATGGTCATGTAAGCTTTCAAATATTACTAAGTTAGAGTTCTAATCTATACATTAATTTTGTCAAGAAATATATGAACACGGGGCAGCTAGGTGGTGCAGTGGTTAGAGCACCGGCCCTGAAGTCAGGAGGCCCTGAGTTCAAATCCAGCCTCAGACCAAGCACTTGACACTTACTAGCTGTGTGACCCTGGGCAAGTCACTTAACCCCAACTGCCTATATATATATATATATATATATATATATATATATATATATATATATATATATATATATATATATATAACATAAGTTATTATAATTTAAATGTGAAATATAAACATTTTCTGATGGTTTGCTTACTCTTTAGGACGTTATATTAGCTAAACCTAAGTACACACATACATTCACACTGTTTGTGACTTCATAGAATTTTATGGGTGATGACAATATGACATTTCTGAAATAAAAGCAAAATTTCATACTGTGATGAGTTAGTGCTGTGTTGGTATTTCCTTCACTGCTGAACATCACAACACTCATCTGTACCTTTTCATGCTTCATACAAAGGACTTCACACAAACACTTCATAGTGTTTATTCATACATACATACATACATACATACATACATACATACATATATAAACATACCTAATGTGCTGGAGGCTTTTGTCTGATCAATTTGGAGGAGATACAAATGTAGCACTCAGGCTGCCTTTGTGTTGTTTCTTATTCTAGCCATGTGATGGCACCTCTCCTTTTCTGGTCATAAACAGCATTGACAATGGTTTTTATGCTTCTTCCAGGATATATCCCTATTGATATTGGGCAGACAGGTAGGTGGCACAATGAACAGAGCACAGGGCCCGGAGTCAGGAAGATCTGAGTTCAAATTTGGCCTCAGACACTTGCTAGCTGTGTGACCCTGGGCAAGTCACTTAACTCTGTTTGTCTCAGTTTCTTCATCTGTAAAATGAGGTGAAGGAAATGGCAAACCACTGTAAGATCTTTGCCAAGAAAACCCTAAAAGGGGTCACAACTGAAAAACAACTCAGCAACAACAGACTTATTATTGGTCACAGAAATATTGACATATTAAACACAAGAATGTTGCTAAGTGGAAGGTTTTGGCGGGGGGAACAATCACTTTCATTCTTGGTTTTGGTTTTATTTCTTTAGGTTTTCTGTCTCATTCATTTGCATGGGAAACTAAGAGTTTTGGAGTTGAAAAGTCATAGGCTTGGGGCAGTTAGGTGGCACAGTGGATAGAGACCAGCCTGGATTCAAGAGGACCTGAGTTCAAATCTTGTCTGACACATAACACTTACTAGCTGTGTGACCCTGGGCAAGTCACAACCCCATTGACTAGCCAAAAAAAAAAAGTTGTAGGTTCTCTGGACCAAGAGAGCTCAGGAATTTTGATGGAAAGGTAGTCCTTTATACCAGAGGTTAACTATATATAGCTTAACACAGTAATCAATAGCAACTTTTGTGAGGTACTGCATTTTTAATCCTATGAATCACAATGGGTTGATAATGAGAGAGGAAATCTCCTTAAAATAAAAAAAAATACAGAACAAGAATAAACATATTAAAATCCCAAACAAGCCCTCAACTGTAGTTGGCTTTTTGCTAACTCACTTGTGCCTTCTCTAATGGATGAGACTCCCTCAAATGTAGAAATTCTGTGGGAAGGTATGGTTATGGAATTTGTAAAAACAGGCTGTCTGATATCCTTGAGGACAAGTATTCCAAATCCCTACTCCTTAGTCTGGTATTGACTCATTATCTTATAAATTATTTTCTGTGATCAGCTTAAAAGACAAGCTAGTAGATGTGATCTGAATTTATTCATAAATTGTTCAAAATGTTTAAATTCTTATAAATTAATTAATTAGCCATGAGCCCCCATTCTGGTTTATGAAAACCAGATAAATCTCTTTTCTCATATAATATCTTTTTATCTCTCAGTCTCAAATAAATTTAGACAAACATCAAGCTGCTGACCTTGTATCTTACTAATAGAAAAAAAAAGATAAATATTTAAACAATATTAGCTCTGAGGTAAATCACAGCCAGACTCATCTCTGTGCTTGGGAAAAGCAGAAGAAAAAGTTGCTCACTAGAATTTCTGTTACCATTGTCAGTTGCCAACTCCTCCAAAATACTGGAGCTGCATTTCAACAATTCAGTTCTCTTCAGAATGTAGTTTCTTTTTCAAAATTCATTTTCTCTCAGGTGTTTATCTGTTATCCTTTCTCTTTCATAGGGCCTTTCACCATCACCAAGTTAACAGGAATTGCCTTTATTTTATGTACACATATGCATATATATATATATGTATATATATATATATATATACACACACACACACACATATATATATATATTACATACATATCTGTCTATATCTGTATCTATATCTATTTACAATCTTTCTATATCTGAGGTGACTCAGTGGTAACTGAGTAGTATATAAATCAATTAGTAATGTTAGACTAAGCCTTATGCAGTAAAAATAAAGTGTAACTTAAAGCCCTAAAAATGACAGAGAATCATATAAAGGCACCTACTGTGATTACACCATGACTACACCATGACAAATGAATAGCATATGAATAAATGATACCCACTAAATTTGTACCCAATACTTACAAACATCTTATCAAATATTTAGCTAAAATGCCTAATTCTTTTTGTCTCTGAATTCTGAACTAGGTCTAGAGATTATATCTATCCAATTATCTATCTTTTTTCTTCCCTTCTTTCTTTTATCTCTCTATCTATACATACACACACACACATACTTATACATACATACACTATGACATATAGATGGATGGATAGCCACCAACTTAGTATCTGCTGATCTCTGTCATAAGGCCTTCTACCATCACCAAAGCAACAGGAGTGAACTCATATGAGAAATGGACAGACTACATAGGTCATCTATCTAAGTGTATATCATAGCTTAGAAAATATGTATTTTCCATTCAATTCCTTTTTACGATGTAATTGGTTAGAACAACATATTATGCATTAGTTTATTGTTCTTCCATTTTCTGGTCTTATAAACAGATTTAACACTTAAATTTTGTTTTAATTTAACAACAACAATAGCAAGCATTTAATAAGTTCTTAATATGTTCCAGGCACTGTGCTAATGGTTGGGAATACAAATGGAACTAGAAAGAAAGACAAGTCCTCATTTCAAGATGTTTACATTCTAATGGGGGAAGACCACATACAAAACGAAGCTGAAAAGTTATGTATATTGGGCGTGTGGGAAGAAGGTAGGCAAAGGTACTGGTTCTGGGCATGGTAGAGACGAAGTATGGAGTTTAACCTGGAGAGGAATGAGATGTCTCTTAACTGGAGGTTATAGGAGGAAGTATGTGATTAGAGGGAGTGGCTGTAGGAGCTGTGGTTACTTCCAAAGTGTAAATACCAAGGCTAGAGTTAAGTTTCAGGATGAAGAACTGAGGCATGGGAGAGGAAGTCTAATGCAAGGTATGGAGAGGAATGAAATGATTTTAAGTGTTCATATTGTCTTATGGAAACAGTTTGAAACTCCCACCTACATATTTGCTCATTCTCAGTCATGCAGAATTATTATCTTTGTCTCATCCATTATGCATGGCTATTCCCACAGACTCTCTTTCTCTTCACTCCTGTATGGTAATCTCATTCCCTTGTATGGGTTCAATTGTCTTTTCTATGAAGATGAGTCCCATACCTATATAGCTAGATCTAGTCTCTTTCCTGAATTCCAGTGAGGTCATATTATTAAATGACTATTGGACATCTTCAATTGAATATTCCATATGTATCTCAAACTCAACACTTCTAAAAGAGAACTCATTTTAGTTTTCCCAAATACTCTTTTCTTCCTAACTAACCTATTTCTGTTGAGGATACCACCATCCTTCCAATCAACCAGGTTTGAAACCTCAACTATTCTTTTTCCTTCACCCCTCACATCCGATTATTTGCCAAGTTGTATCAGTTCTTGCTTACACAATATATCTTGCATCCATCTTCTTTCCACTCAAATAGCCTCTGCCCCTTAGCACTTCTCATGGGGATTTTTGCAACAGCCTCCTAACTGGTGTCCATGCCTAGTCTCTCCCCTCTCTGCTCTATCCTTCACAGAGCTGCCAGAACAAGATTCCTAAAGCATATATGTGACCATGTTCTCCCCCTGCTCGAGAAGCTCCTCTTGCCTATAGGATAACATACAAACTCCTCTGTCTGTCTAATAAAGTTGCTCACAGTCCAGATCCAACCTATCTTTCCTGGTTTATTACATGTTATTCACTTCAAATCCTCTATGTTCCAGCTTAACTGTACTGTTTCTTATGTCCTACCCCCCATGCTCAATTTGTTTTAATCAGCTAAGATCTGCCTTCTGACCCTCCTCTTCCCAGACCCACCCCACATTTGGGAATATAAAAACAATAAAATCTATTATAAAACCTATTACAAATATATATGGTCAATCAAAACAAATTTCCACATTGACCATGTCTGAGCCCTTCACCTCTTCACCAGGCAGTGGGTAGCAAGTTTCATAATTAGTCCTCTGGAATCCTGGTTGGTCATTGTGTTGATGAGTTCAGGACAAGAATATTCCACCATATTTATATGTTATCTTTATACTTTTATCCAGGAAATGAATCCCTTGTGTACTCCTTCCTTATCTCTGCCTTATAGACTCCTTAGCTTCTTTCAAAGTTCACTGAAATACTACTTCCAATAGGAAGTTCCAACAGGATCTATCTTGATCCCCTGTCTTCTAGTGCCTTCATCTCCCTCTGGAAGTTATTTTTCAAATACTTGGTAGGGTTTTAGCCTATTTATCTGCATACACATTTCCCTTATTCCAATAGAATTAAGTTCTTCCAGGGTAGGGGACATTTCATTTTTTGTCTTCTTATCCTCAGTGCTAAACACATTGTTCAAATGCTTATGTAATTAAATGTTTTATGATTGTGATTTTTTTTTCAGCTAGTAAGTGTCAAGGATCTGAGGCTGGATTTGAACTTAGGTCCTCCATGACTCCAAGGCTAGAGCTCTATCCACTGTGCCACCCAACTGCCTCTGATTGTGAATATTCTTTCCTCTAAAGAGGCTGCAACCCCTTCATGCTTTCTTATCCTGAGAAATATTTATTCTTATTTTCCCTTCTAATTAGCATGCTGGAGACCTGCTTCTTTTTTTTTTTCTACTTAAGGAATACTAGTGAAAGGAATACTTAAAATGCAGATAAAAATATTGAAATAAATGTTGCACAGTACATGCCTTATCAAAAGAAAAATTCAGGGTCATGTATACTAAAATCCCAGACCAAAATAATGAACTTGGATTTCCATCTAATCTAATCCATTTGTAGACCTAGAATTACTTTTGAGAACTTCTGTGTTTTCATTTGTGGTAGAAAATATCGATTTGATGGCACTCTTCTGCTAGGCTTTTAGTAAATTGTAGGGCATAGAGGTGAGTTAAGTTTGGAATATTTAGTTTTTAAGGTACCTATAATTTTTTGTTAAAATTATGATTAAGGTTAATGAAGTTGCTTTTGGAATAGTGCCCAGTTACAGATCTAAAACTCAGAGAACTAAAGGATAAGAGTATTTTGGCTCTTAGACCCACATGACCATCCAAAAAGTGATTATTAAAGGAAAATCCTAGAACCTCTGATTTATTTGGTTGTTACTATGAAATTTACTTCTATGTTTATTTACTAAAGAGGTAGGCTTTGACCATGTTAAGGCAATCAAAACACTTTAATTTTCTTATTTCTAGCTAATTCTGTGCTTATTAATGTTATCATACCCGATTTAATTCATTTTTTTTGGCATTTTACCTCAATCAATCTATGCTTTTCAACATTTTAATGTTTTAGTATTTGAAGACCTATGATTTCATCTGTATGTAGTGATGGAGATATTTTACTCCTCTACAATTTTGTAAATTGTTTTTGAGAGTAACTGTAGCCTATGTGTAACAGAGTGTGTGTGTGTGTATGTGTGTGTGTGTGTGTGCGCGCACGCGTGTGTGTCGTACTATAGCAACCTGGTGACAGATTTAGCTTGGCTGCACAATCAATTAACACATTTATTATACATCTACTATGTTTTAAGGACTCTTTTAAACCTTGAGGATAAAGATACAACAGTGAGAGTCCCTGGGGTCAGGAACTTACATTCTATTGGGTTGTTACAACTATTTCAAAGATAAAAAAAATACAGAATAAACACAAAATACATACATAATGATCAAGGCTTACTAACAACTGGGGTCATTGGGAAAGGCCTCTTGAAGGAGATAGCTCTTGAGATGAGTTTTGAAGGAAGCTAAGGTTCAAAGAGGCACAATTGAAGAGAGACCATTCTAGGCATAGGGCAAGACCTATGCCAAGCTACTGAGGTGGGACTTAGAAGATTGTGCTCTGGAGACACCACAGGCTACTGTGGCTGAAATATAGAGTTCATAAGGAGGGATGATGTGTAATAAGCCTTGAAAGATAAACGAGCCAGATGACAAGGGCTTTAAATGTCTGTAGGAGAGGGAGACTATGACAGCTCCCTTCAACTCAGCTGAAAGTAGTTAAGAAAGTGTTATACTATTTGTAAAACTGTAGCCAGGCCCAATGCTACTTCATGAGGTATAAATCCCTTTTTTATGATGATATTAAAGGGAGCTACCTGATCTGAAGAGCAAAAAATTGGACACAGCTTTGCAGGGTTTTAAATAGCTAAGTCCTGGAGGGAGTTTCAAGCTGGCAATGCTTTTGGAAGAGACCCCTGTCATGAGGGAAAGGGGTTTCTCTTTTTCCTCCATCCCTATTGGCCGTTGCATCTAACAGTGACTTATCTGCTGGAAACTCTGAACTTGTCTAAGGCCACGTATGTAGTAAAAGGCACAAAAAAGATTTGAACACAGTTCTTCAGACTCCCAATCCAGCACTCTTTCCATTGTACCATGCCAATGCCTGGGAAGCCACAGAGGTTGACAGACCAGATTGGGGAACATAGCTACATGAAAAAGTTTTTTTTTAATAACATATGATTCAGACTGACTTCCAGTCTTCCAAGGAAGTTTCAAATTGTAGTTGAGATTTGAGATTTGACTAGAGATACTAATAAAAGTAAATCACATGGACATGGTCATTAAGAATTGTTCTCAAACTTTTTTTCACTTAAATTCACACCCATAGATCACAATCATTGTCAGAACTATCATCTTCAGAAGGGATACATGCAGACACACTTAATCAATGAGATTCATTTTCAGGAAAAAAAATTCCATCACCTCATGATTTTTTTTTGTATTTTCTTCTATTACTCTACTAGCAAGGCCAGGAAAACTTTTTCGAGAATATAAATCTTTGCCACTTTGAAGCCCCAGATTGTTTCGAAGTATAACTTCTATATAAAGCTTTTCCCTATCCCCATGGGTATCAATACTTATTTCTTCTTAAAAGATTGTACTTAGGTATGGCTATATTTTATCCCCTGAGCTCACTGAAGGCAGGGACTGTTTCAATTTTGTTTTTTGTCTTTGTATCCCCAGCACCTAGCATAATGCTTTGCACATAATAGGTGTTTCATAGATCTTTGTTAAATTGAATCTGAGATGTCAGTGTAATGGGGGTAATCAAAAAAACTACCTGGCCCTTGCACGTGCTCTGGCTAGAGCATGCCCAAGGGGGGGCTGAGCTGAGCCACCACTGTCCACTTTAGGTGAGTGCTGATTGACTTGGCACTCTGGCATAACACAAAATCCCTTAGTCTCCTGCAGACACTAGAGAAGGGGCAGATATCAAAAGAGGAGATGTTAAATATACAGATGGCTTTCACTCTTGCTCACACTTTTGCCATCTACCTAAGCAGGAGGGTTCAGGGATAGTGGGGAGATTGTTGGACTACTCTCTATTATATTTTAGGTGAGGGTGTTCTCTATCCAGAAGATGTAGTGGGGTGGGGATGGGGAACAGTTGTAGTTACTGACATTACAACAAATATACCAGTTAACTGAGAACTTAAAGGCTTTTCTTGGTCATCATTTTCCACGTCAGCCCAAGTGAAAGGTGAATACATTTGATATATGAAGATATTTTTCAGCTCATATCTCAGCCTATATAGATAGCATTCTAGTCTAATAGACCACTGAAGATTTCTGATTTTAAGTACTTTATAATTTGGGAAAGCAATTAAGTTAAAAACTATAAAGGAAAATATGTGTAAAGTCAGATTGAAAGATGATCTGTGACTGAAGGATTAGACAGAAAGTGAAAGTGGAAGAGGTTAGGGAGGAAGGGAACACAGTGGGAGAGAACTATCTAAAGACCTTCATATAATTCCTAATGCTAAGGGAACCATTTCACCATTTCCTCTCTCAATTTCAGTTTTAACAACTGCTTTATTTTTAATCTGGCTCCACCAAAGGACTAATTGGTAGGTGAAGTAAAGCCAATGTGCCCAAGTTGGACTGGAAAGAAAAATTATGACTACACACAAAAACAAAAGGTTAAAGATAATTGATAAAACTGGTGCTTTTAAAGGGAGGTTGTTGCTCTCATCTCTCTCTGTCAAGGTGCCCTAATGATGGCAGTGAAGTTATGCAATGTGCTAGCAAAGCAGGGCTCTTCTGCATTTCTCTGTGCCAAAATAAAAATTAAGCAATGATGCTAAACTATATTTCCTCAGCCAGTACTGTCAAATGGACATTTTACTACTTATTTGCCTTTCCTTCTGTGAAATATTTCATGAAAAAAGGGTCAAAATAATTTTAACACAGCCCAGTGATTCATGTGTTTCTTCCGGAAGGGGAAGAATCTGATCCTTGTCATATGTTGTAGTTAGGCCTTATCTTGTCTCTTAGAAGTCTAACTTTCTGGTCTCAGTCCTCCTTTGCACTTTTAAAAATTGAGGTCTCTAAAGAGCTTATGTTTATGTGAATTATATCTGGTAACATAACTTTTTACCACATTAGAAATTAAAACTGCTGATTTTAAAAATGTTTACTTATTCATTTAAAAATAATAGTAACCAACCCATGACGTGTTAATATAAACAACATTTTTTATTCCCCCACCCAAAAAAGGGAGAAGAGAGGCATCTTTAGCATGTTTTTTTTTTTGCCAATTTCTTTAATATCTGGCTTAATAGATGACATCTGGATTCTCATATCATCTTCTGTTTTCAACTGTTGCAATTTGTTTATTTGTTTGAAGCATAGGGTAATTCAAAGTCTTAGTGCAGTTTTAAGTTATTAAAGATTAAAACTGCACTAAGACTTTTGGATTACCTTGTATATGAAGAAAAGCCAGCTTCAAAGATATGTAGTTGAAAAGGAAGGAGTATTTTAAAAGGCAAATAAAATCTTAGTACTATTATGACTAATTTTTTACCCCACAGACTCCCTGAAAGGGTTTGAGATCTTCTGACCACACTTTGAGAGCTACTGTTTTAGAAAGATATGTGAGCCGGAGGTGTGCCAAGTGAAATTCTGTCCAAACAATCTTTGTCTTCCTATTCTTACTCCTTCATTTTATGGCCTGAAAATTTGTCTCAGTTTAAAATACCTCTCTGTTATTCTTTCGTCATTTAATTGGAAAGGAAACCACGTTTTTCTTCAAGAAATGGATGAGAGGGGGTGGTTAGGTGGTGCAGTGGATAGAGCACAGGCCCTGGATTCAGGAGGACTTGAGTTCAAATCCAGCCTCAGAATCATAACACTTTACTAGCTGTGTGACCCTGGGCAAGTCACTTAACCCCAATTGCCTCACAAAAAAAAAAAAGGAAAGAAATGGATGAGAGAATTGGTTTTTATCAAAATCAGTACCTGCTTGATAGTTGATTACCTGTAAACATGAAGGACAAGACAGAAACTAAGAGCAATCCTAATTTATATCAAGATAAAATTCAAGTTACAGTAGGAAAATGGTCATTAATCAACACTTTCAGCAATAGTTTTAGTAGCATCCAAGTGATATAATTTGATTCACTCTTACTGTGCAAAATTCCCAGCTACCATTCATCCCCACCCCACCCCAAGAGCAAAATGGAAAGAAAGAGAGAATATGCAACTACATGTCCTCATGGATTTTTTAAAAACAAATGTTTAAAGCTTAGGGAAAAAAATCAGCTAGCATTTGGAAATGCATCTAGTACAGTGCGTATAGTAGGCTCAATAAGTATTTGTTGAAGGAAAGAGTGAATGAAAGGCAATGCTAATTATATGATAGAGCTGATGTAACCATTTACTTAGGTTAGTTCTCACCTACCCACATATCATGTAGAGAATGAATTCTGTCTATTCAGTGTTTGATTTCCTAGCTATACAGCTTTTCTGTGTTCTATGTCTTTGTTACCTTTCATTGATTCTAAGCCCAGAGGGCAGGGACTATGTCTGCTCAATCAATCTTTCCAGGGCCAGGTGCAGTTCTGTATGTAGTTAGCCTTAATGAATGTGTTTAATGATGAAACTACCTGGAGAAAAATGTTCCTTTCTCATCATTTCAACAGCTTCTAAAATCCTTCTTAGTCCACAGTCTTTGCTAGATTGATCAGAATGGAGGATAGCTCTTATGATGGCTCACATTTATATAGCTATTTAAGGTTGGCAAAGTGCTTTGTAGAAAATAGTTCATTTGATGGTTTATCTTTTCCCCTTTCCCTACTCTTCGCCTCTTTCCTCCACAGTGATTATGAAACTACCATAACAAGAATAATAAAATCATAGAATGCCAGAACTGGAAGAGAGCTTAGAGTTTATCTAACATAACCACCTTTTACATATGAAGCAACATTTATTCAGTCTGTCAGTAAGCCTACTGTGTGCCAGACACTGCTAAGTGCTGAGGATGCAAAAAAGGCAAAAGATAGTTCCTGATGTTAAGGACTTCACAGTCTAATGGAGTAGACAACATGCAGACAATTATATTCCAACTATATATATATATATATATATATATATATATATATATATTATATATATATATATAATATAATATTATATATATATATATATATATATATATAATATATATATATATATATATATATATATATATATATAGGATAGCTCGGTAGTTAATCAATGGAGGGAAGACACTGGCATTAAGGGGGAATCAGGAAAATCTTGTAGAAGACAGGATTTTAGTTGGAACTTGAAGGAAGCTAGGGAATCCAGGAGTCAGAGATGAGGAGAGTATTTCCATTGTGGGATGTTAAATAACCTAAAAATTACACAGCTTGTTTTTTAGCAGTGATGGAATTAGAGCCCATATCTTCTGATTGCCCACAAAGTGGGAGTCTTTAAAAAAAGTATTACTGATACTTATTGTGTTTTGTCACTTTAATTTCCATGTATATCCCTTCTTCCTTCCCTATACAGCAAGCCATCCCTTGTAACAGATATTTTTTAAAAAGAAAAAAAGGCAATTCAACAAAACTAAAAAATATATTAATCAACTCCTATGGGTATGTGCAGATTCCATACCTATATTTCCCTTCCTCTGCAAAGAGAGATGCATTTCGTTGTCTCTTCCCTGAGGACAAACCCAGTTGTTAAAAGTATACAGTTCAGTTCCTATCTTTTTTCATTTACATTATTGTCATCATATATATATATATTTTCCTGGTTTAATTTACTTCACTCTGTATCGGTTCATGGCAGTCTTTACAAGCTTCTCTGAATGCACTGTAGCCATCATTTAAAAAAATTTATTAATTTATTTTGATTTATCAACAATCGCTTCCATATGCTTTTGAGTTTAAAATTTTTCTCCCCCTTTCTCCCCACCACCCTCCCCAAGACGGCAACAATGTGATATGGGCTATATACTTACATTCCTATTAAACATATTTTCACATTAGTGAAGTTGTAAGTAAAAATTAAAACCAATAGGAGGAACCATCAGAAGGAGGAAACAAAACTCAACAAAAGAGAAAAAAAAAGATAGCGATTCAACTTTCACAGTTATGATTACTCTCTGTATCTTTTTCTCCATCCTTTTTCCCCCTGTTTATGCTTTTCTTTCTCCTCTCCCCCTTCCCCCCAACCAGTACTTTGCTTTTGACCACTGCCTCCTTCAGTCTCTTCTCCCTTCTATTATCCCCTATCCCTCTTCCCCTTTGCCCCCACCGCTTCTTCCCTCCCTTTCATCCCCCTTCTCTTTTCTTTCCCCTTTTCCCTCCTACTGCCCATAGGGCAAGTTAGATTTCCATACCTGATTATGTTATTCCCTTCTTGAGCTAAATCTGATGACAGCAAGGTTCAAACAATGCTCACCTCCCTTCCTTCTTTCCCTCTGTTGTAATAGGATTTTCTGTCTTTTCCTGTAATGTAATTTACCCTTGTCTGCCTCCTCCTTTCTCAGTACATTTTCTAAGATCAGACTAATCCACTTACTTGGATCCATTTAACCCACTTGATTAGATTTTTTTTATCATTACATCAAAGTCAACTAATATCCACCCCTTTATGTATACTCCTTTAACATGGTGTAATAACAATACAGTTCTCAAGAGTTGCAAGTGTCATCTTCCCTTGTAGGGATGTAAACAGTCCCCTTATTAACAACATTTTGTATCTTTCTGTCCCATTTACCTTTTTATGTCTTTCTTGAATCTTGTACTTGAAGATCAAATTTTTTGTTGAGCTCTGGTCTTTTTATGAGGAAGGTTTGGAAGTCCCCTATTTCATTGAATATCCATCTCCTCCCTTGAAAAATCATGCTCATTTTTGCAGGGTAGTTGATCCTTGGCTGCAATCCAAGCTCCTTTGCCTTATGGAATATCATGTTCCACGCCCTGTGGTCTTTTAATGTAGAAGCTGCAAGGTCCTGTGTAATCCTGACTGTGGTTCCATGATATTTAAATTGTTTCTTTCTGGCTGCTTGCAGCACCTTCTCTTTCATCTGGTAATTTTGCTATTATATTCCTTGGAGTTGTCAATTTGGGATCTCTTTCAGGTGGTGAGTGTGTATTCTTTCTATGGTTATTTTACCTTCTGGTTCTAGGACTTCTGGGCAGTTTTCCTTTATGATTTCCTGAAAGATACTGTCCAGGCTCTTTTTTTCATCATGATTTTCAGGTAGTCCAATGATTTTTAAATTGTCTCTCCTGGATCGATTTTCCAGGTCGTTGTTTTACCGATGAGGTATTTTATGTTTTCATCTATTTTTTCATTTTTTTGTTTCTGTTTGACTGATTCTTGCTCTCTCATAGAGTCATTAGTTTCCATTTGTCCAATTCTAGTTTTTAACAGATTGTTTTCTTCTGTTAGTTTTTGTACTTCCTTCTTCAATTGGCCAATTGTATTTTTAAGGGATTTGTTTTCTTCAGTGTACTTTTTTTCCAATTGGCCAATTGTATTTTTAAGGACTCTTCTACCTCTCTCATTAGACTTTTAAAATCCTTCTTGAGCTCTTCTAAGAAGGCTTTTTGGGCTTCAGACCAGTTCATATTCCCTTTTGATGTTGCAGATGTGGGTTTGTTGATAATGTTGTCCTCTTCAGAATTTCTGTCTTGATCTTCACTCTTCTCATAATATGAATCTATGGTACATTTCTTTTTACTCATAGTTCCTTTGTTCCCTGGCCTTTAAAGAGATTGAGCTCTCCTGCTGGGGAACAGAGGGCACTGACCCAAGCTTCTTGTGTTGGGAGCCTAGGTCTTGGTCACTGGCTTTGTGTGCTGGGGCCTCTTATGTTGGCAATTGGAGGCTGTAGGGTTTTGGCAGCTTACCTCATGTTGGGCTGGAATCAGCAAGGCTGGAACTTTCAGGCAATTCTAGGTTGCCTGCTTTTCCTTTCCTTCAGCTTTCTTCAGCTCCTTTTAGATGGGTGCTGCAGGGTGTTTATCTGCCTGGGGATCCTTGCAATGCTGCCTCCATTGTTTCTGCTAATGCACTGGGAGATTCCTTTGCAGTAGAGTGTCGAGGCACCTGGCGGTTTTCTGAGCTGGTTTCCACCGGTTCCCCCACCCTCACTGAGGCACTGGGAGGTCCAGATGTTGGTGTTTGCCTACTCTACCACCTGGGCTTCAGGATCTCCTCCTGGTTTTCTGGTCTGCTTCACTGCTGTTCCCCATTTTTCTTCTAGTTCAGCCTGTTTCAGGGTTTTTTTTAATAGGGTGATATTTTCTGGGTTTTCAGAGGTGGATAGGGGAGGGTGAGAGTGACTACCTTTTTATTCCACCATCTTGGCTCCCAGCCATCATTTCTTACAGTGAAAAATACTCTATGGCACTTATTTGCCACATTTTAGCCATTCCCCAATAATAAGCATCTTTTTTGTTTGCAGTTCTGTGTTACCATAACATTATTTTAATTGTACCACAGTTCTACTTTTCTCCTTGATGCCATGTCCACCTGATTCTGCCTATTACAGTATATATGAAATACACATGATCTAAATGTGGTAGATTTGATGATAAATGCACATGATATAAAACTGCCTTTTCAGGTATTGATTTCACTTTTTTTTAATTTCCCTGCATCCTTAGGGCACCTTTCTATACTGACATTGTCCACTACAGACAACAAGCTCTGAAAAGACATGGATTATGCCCATTTAGCTTTTTTGGTTTAATTCCTTAAAAAGGAATTTAAAAAATCAAATAAGAGAGAATGAGGGAAAAATAGAAAAAAAAAATAAAAGCAATCCAATAAATTTATGGAAAGAAAATTAACCAATTTAAAAAAAAAGAAACCTTAAGGAATTCTATAACTCCTTGAAAATTAGAATTGGACAAGTGGGATTGATGACATTATAAGACACCAAGATATAATAAAACTAGAAAAAATTGAAGAGAATTTGAAACATCTCACTAGAAAAATAATTGATCTGGAGAGCAGATCAAGGACAGACAATATAAAAATTATCAGACTACCTGAACATTAAAATCGAAAAAATAGTCTGGATACAACATTACAAGAAAGTATGAAGGAAAACTGTCCTGAAGTTTTAGAACAAGAAGGTAAAGTAGAAATTGAAAGAGTCCACCAATCACCACCTGAGAGAGATCCTAGGAAGAAAACTTACAGGAATGTGATAGCCAAGTTTCAAAATTCTCAGGTTAAAGAGAAAATATTACAAGAAACAAGAAGGAAAAAAAAATTAAATACTATGGAAAAATAATCAGGATTTCACAAGATCTAGCATCTTACACACTAAAAGACTAGGTCTTAGATCATTATATTTTGAAGAAATATCCAGTAAAGTTGAGTATGTCTTGAATTTAAAAAAATAGACATTTGATGAACTGAAAGAGTTTCAGCTATTTGTACTAAAAAGACCAAAACTCAATGGAAAATTAGATATGAAATATCCAGAAGAAATATAAGGAAATCATTAAAGACTAATTATAAGACACTGATTAAGGTCAAACTGTTTATAATATGTGAAAATATTAATTATTGTTAGTAACAATATTCTTAAAACATTTCTAAGGTAGTTTGAAAGATAGGTTGGGGCTGTGTTATGTATGATGAGGTGAATCTAAAAAACAAAATTGGGTAGGAAAAGGTTAAAAGGGGAAATTATTTCATAAACATGGGGTATGAAAGGAAGAAGTAATACAGAGGAAGCAAGTGGGAGTGGAGGACTGGTAATATTGGAACCTTATTCTCATTTGGGTTGAAGAGGAAACTATATATCTGAAGAGGTTTATAAATCTTCTGAACTTTTAAATAGGTGAGAAAACTGGGGAATAAGGTGGAGGAAGGATTTTTAGAAGGGTGTATTGATTAAGATTAGGAGAGTGGAGTATATAAACAAGGGAGGGACTTTTAGAGGGGTGGGTAAAATAAGGAATAAGAGAATAAGGGGAGAAGATTAAGTAACTGGGATAGGGTGAAAAGAGAGGCTGAGAAGGAAAATAGTAAGTAAAAATAAAGTGAGTAAAAAAAATGGAGGGGTATTCACAAATAACAGTTATAACTTTGAATGTGAATGGGATGGACTCACCTATAAAATGGAAATGGATAGCAGAATGGATTAAAAGTCAGAATCAACAATATATTATTTACAAGAAACACATTTAAAAATGAGAGATAAACAAAGAGTTAAAATGAAGGGTTGGAGTAGAATTTATGCATCAGCTGATACAAAATGTAAGGGGTAGCAATTACAATCTCAGACAAAGCTATGGCTAAAGTAGATGTAATTAAAAGAGATAAACAGGATAACTACATTTTGATAAAAGGTTCCATAGACAATGAAGCGCGCACACACACACAGACACACACACACACACACACACATACACACACACACATTATTCTAAGAATATGAGTAATTCTGCAATTGATAAATGGTCAAAAGATATGAGCAGGCAGTTTTCTAATGAATAAATTAAAACAAATTATAGTCACATGAAAAAATGCTCTAAATCATTATTGACTAGAGAGATGCAGGATAAAACAACCTGGAGATATCATTTTATCCCTACAAGATTGGCTAAAATGATAGAAGGGGAATGTGACAAATGTTGAGAGAATGTAGAAAATTGGGACACTAATTCATTATTGTTGGAATTGTGAACAGATCTAATCATTTTGGAGAGCAATCTGGAATTATTCCCAAAGAGTTATTAAACTACCTATACCCTTTGATGCAGCAATACTATTACTTGTTCTATTTCCAAAGATGATTGGGAAAAAGGAAAAGAACATGTGTTAGAATGTTTGTAGCAGCTCCCTTTGCGGTGGCAAAGAACTAGAAATCGTGGGGATGTTCATCAACTGGGGAACAGCTGAACAAGTTGTGGTATATGATTCTGATTGAATACTACTGTGCTGTAATAAATGATGAACCCAATGATTTTAAAAAAACATAGAAAGGCTTGCAAGAAATAATAAAGAGTCAAATGAGCAGAACCAAGAGAACATTGCATACAGTAGCAGCAATATTCTTTTAAGAATGACTTTGAGCAAATAAGTTATTTTGTCTATTATAAACAAGCAAATTAATTATAAAGGACACATGAAGAAAGATACTATCTGCATCCAGAGAAAGAACTGATAAATAGAGGTATGTATGGAATAATTTTACATATATATGTGTGTGTATATCTATATCTATATCTATATCTATATCTATATCTATATCTATATCTATATCTATATCTATATCTATATCTATATCTATATCTATATCTATATCTATATCTATCTGTCTGTCTGTCTATCTATCATATCTATCTATCTATCTATCTATCTATCTATCTATCTATCTATCTGTCTGTCTGTCTATTGGTGTCTAATGCTAGCCATCTCTAGGGCTGGGGAGGGAGGGAATTTAAAAAAAGAAATTTACATGATAATTTTGTTGAATATTTCAAAGGGATAGCAAGTTGAGCATAGTAGATTTGCAATTTCATGTACAATCATCTTATATAGTGTAGTATGTTACGTAAATGCTCGTTTTATTCCATAAATAAAAAGTAAATTAAATTCAAAAAAGTTGTTTAGCCAAAGCTTGATGGAATTACTAGATGTTCAGCCATTGGTTGGCCAAAGAATTGGCCATGCCCTTGATCATTTAAAAAGCAAGCCATACTCTTTAGGGAAGGGTTGAGTAAAGAGCTAACTATGATGGGTGTAAATTCTGTGGGCCAGCCACTTGAGATGGAATAATTCCTTTCTTTTTGGTAGAGGAGGTAGTTTTTCTCTCTACTTCTTCCATTAACCATGATATTTTCTAGTGGATCTGCTCACCAGGTAGAAGACACCACACCCATCAGGAAGTAAACCCAGTCAGTCAAGGTATAAGAGTAATAGAGTATTGAGTTGAAAGAGAGTTAGTTCTGCCTGTCAGAGCTATATTGAGATCTGATAAAAGAAAAAAAAGTCCAAGGGAGTGACATACTCAGCAGAAATACTCTGCTCAGGGGAAGCAGTATGAGGACACTATGTTGAGAAAGGACATGGGGGAGTTCCTGGATCTGAGGTATGAATTGTCTGGATCATTCTCTAGGTATTCTCTAGTGTTTGGCTCTGTACTAATGTACTGGATGTGTGTTCACTCTGCACATTGATGCTGTATTTATGGAAAAGTGTTCTTCAGGGTTTTTTTTTGGGGGGGTAGTATTTTATTGCTGTTATTTTATAATGCCACTACAGCAAATGAACATGCATAGGGTTAATTGTGTTAACTAGCTGACTGTTAAAATTGAACATACCTGATGGTAATTTATGAGCTATAGTTTATGAGTATGGACCCACAGAGTACCTTGAACCTGGGTTGTGAGTTGGGAACATAGCCTAGAGGAAATGCTACACTTCAGAAGGAAGATTAGTTAACTCAGTATGCAAGCTATCCTTCAGTTCATTTGAATTCTTTGCAGAGTGTGGGAGAGGAAGAAAAGAGAAGGACTATGGTAATGGGTACAGCATTTGATTTAGCCAAAATACTTATACTGAAAAGAGAGAAGGATATTAAGAGAGGAATAATGGAAATGAGGAAAATTATCATTCCTATAAATCAGAATTATAATGGTTCTTTATTTCTATGGATTACTTCCAATTAACATTACTTTTACATTTTACTGTTTGGCAATCTAAAGTTCATATATTACTAGTTTCAAACTTACTGATATATGATGTTGACCAGGGCATTCATGCTAATGATCCTCTTATTGGCTTTGAATATAATGCCTGGACAAACAACCCAGATCTACTATCCATCCATCCATCATCATCCATCCACCCATCCATTCATCCATCCATCTATCCATTCATTTTTTCATCTGTTTATTTCTCTATTCATCTATCTATCTATCTATCTATCTATCTATCTATCTATCTATCTATCTACCATCTGTCTATCTATCTATCTATCTATCTATCTATCTATCTATCTATCTATCTATCTATCCATCTATTCATTTATATTGCTGGCAGGTCAATCAAGCACAGTTTTATCTGTATCTCAGATTAGGAGTCCCAGAGTTTCTTTACCACTTCCCTAGGAGCATTTTTACTAAGGAGGGTTTATTTCTACTGATGAAAATATAGCTGAGATTCCATGAATAGTTCTATCAGGGTAGGGAACCTGTGTCCTCAAGGCCACATGTGGCCCTCTAGGTCCTCAAGTGTGGCCCTTTGAATTCAGACCTTGAGGCTGCAGGTTCCCCACCCTGTCTAGTTCCTTTTTAGGCTTAGCAAAAAGAATAAGAAGAAAGATAAAAGGTATGCTATACACAGCTGTTTTCTAATGACCTCAAGGACATCCCCCTTTTCCTCCATGAGAACAGTGCCTGGCTTTCAGTCTTTCTCTTTACCCAAACTGTTGCCCTCATACTAGGGAACTTTGATATACGTATTGACCCTCACAGTTCCTTAACTCATTTGTAACACATGACTTACTCTGTCACACTGCCTTAGTCATACACAAAGATGGTCATACCCTTAATTTCACCACTACCTCTAAATGTTCCACTTCCATGTTCATGAACCCTGAAGTTCCCTTATCTGATTACAGTCTATTGTCCTTCCACCTTCTCTGCCTTGTTACCCCAAACTCTTATCTTTATATATAGTGTGACCTCCAATCCCTTGTACCATTATTTTCCTCCCAAGCCATCACCCCGATGCTACACTCTCTTCTTTTCCCTGTGTTGACCCCTTGGTGAACCAGTTCAACTCTACATCATCCTCTTCTTTTGAGTCTCTTGCCCACTTGTCATATTGCCAATCTTGTCCTGCCAAATCTCATCCTTGGATTTCATTATTTTCATTATTGACTGCCTTTCTTCCTAGACACTTTGTTCCTGAATGAAGCTGGAGAAAATCATGAAACTATATTGACCAGATCCACTACAAAATTTTATTGCATAATCATAACTTACTCCTCATTGCTTTAAGGCAATCCTTTTATACCTCTAATTAACTCACTATCCTATTCATCACAATGGCTCTTTCAAAACTGTTCATCTCTTCTGAAATCTCCCTTTGCTCCCTCATTCCCCACTCTCTCAGTTGCCTCATGTTTTACTGAAGAAAAGTGAGGCAATTTGCTGAGCTCCTTATTTTCCTCTCCTCATCTCATATCACCCAAATGCCTTCTGCTACTATCTCCTTCACTCCTGTCTCATATGAAGTGGCAGTCCTCCTTGTCAAGGCAAGCCCTTCTACATGTACATGTGGTCCATCTTCTCCAACAAATTGCCACCTTTATCATCCTCACTCTCTTGATTATCTTCAATCTCTTTCTATGTACCAGCTGTTTCTATATCCTTTAAACATGCCAATATCTTTCCCATCCTCAAAAACTTCTCACTTAATTTATCCATTCTTTGTAGCTATTGCTCCATATTTCTGCTCCTTTACGTGGCTTAACTTCTTGAGAAGTCTATCTATAATAGGGACCCCTGCTTCCTTTTCTCTTACTCATTATGGTCTGACTTCTGACCTCATAATTCAACCCAGACTGCTCCCTCCAAAGTTACTAGTGATCTCTTAATTGCCAAATTCATGGCCTTTTCCTCGAGCCTCATCCCTCTTGATCCTTCTGCAACTATGGATCACTTTTTTCTCCTTAAGACTTTCTTCTCTCTAGGTTTATGGGACATTACCTTCTTCTGGTTCTCCTACCTAACTGGCTGCTCTTACTCAGTCTCCTTTGCTGAGTTGTGGTTGTGCCTTTTAATTGCAGATGTCCCACAGAACTCTGTCCTCTTCTGTTCTTTCTCTAAACTATTTCACTTTATCCCATTAGCTCCTAGCAATTCAGTTATCATTTCTATACTGATTATTCTCCTATTTATCCACCTCTAGCTTCTCTTCTGACCTCCTATCTTGCATTTCCAATCATCTATTAGATATCTTAAATTGAATGTCTTCTATCTTATACTCAATATGTCCAAAAGTGATCTCATTAGCTTCCCCCACCTTCCAAACTTCCTTATTACTCTCAAGGGTACCACCATCCTTCTAGTCATCCAGGCTCGCAACCTAGGTGTTACACCCAGCTTTTAACTCTCTTACCCTCAAATCTAGTCTGTTGCAAAGGCCTATCAATTTAATCTCTGTGATGTATCTTATATGAGGCAGCTAGGTGGCTCAGTAGATGGAGGACTGGGCCTAGAGTCAGGAAGACTTAAGCTCAAATCTGACACTTACTAGCTATGTGACTCTAGGCAAATCACATAACCTCTGTGTGCCTTAATTCACTGGAGAAAGAAATGGCAAACCATTCCATTAGGAAATTCTGAGAAAACTGCCAAGAAAATTCCATGGATGGCATCGGTGTGCTATGGTCCTCAGGATTATGGAGAGTCAGACAGGACTGAACAACAACAACAATGTATCTTGCATGTGCCTCCTTTTCTTCATTGACACTACAATCACTTTGGTGTAGGCCCTTATCACTCATGCCTGGACTATTGTAGTAGCCTGCTGGTTAATTTCCTTGCTGTAAATCTCACCCCACTCCAGTTCATCCTTTACTCAGCAGTCAAAATGATCTTTTTAATCATAAGTTGGACCATAACAAATTCAATAATGTCCGACAGTTCCCTATCACCTCCGGGATGAAATATAAAATCTTCTATTTGGTGTTTATAACCTGTCCCCTTTCCAGTCTTCTTACACTTTGGCAGATCCTAGGTCAGCGATAGCATCTGAATGTTCCTAAAAGTCCTCAAAACCCTGACCTCATCCTAGCTATACTGACCATCTTGAAAAGGACTGGCTTCTTATTTATTTTGTGAAGGATATGAGGATAATCATGTTTTCACACAGGCTGAATATGACCCAATAATGAAGAATAGTTGACCTTCAAAATGCAGTATTTGTACACCTCCCCCCCAAAAAAAGAAAGCAAGAAAAGCAAGAAAATGACAATACCTTGAAATTTCATTTTAGATGGGAAAGAATATCATGACTTAGGTAACAAATGCTGCAGTAAAGAAAATATTTCATTTCAAATGTCAATGTTGCAGAGACAAAGTTACCATATCCAATTAAGCTTGGCTTTCAAACTTTTCATTTCCACATATTACCTGTTTATAAAAGGATCCTTCAAAATTTAGGCAGCTTGGTATTTAATCTTGATTGTAATTTTACCTTGTATTTATATAGTACTTTTCTTCAACAGTCTGAAATTCTTCACAGACATCTAATTAATTCTCAGAGTATTCCTCATGTGTATGTATGTGGAGGGATGGGAATCTGGCTTCAGAAAGAAAACTGAGGGAGTGATTTTAGGCAATGGAGATAACTGTCAGAATACAATCCCAATGGCCCATTTCCTAACATCCTCTCTTCTCTTTGGAGGAATGGGGAGGGATCCAAACCTCTGATTTCATCTATGTGGGGAACTCTAGGTGTGGAAACTCTTAACTACTACAGGTCAGCAACTGGAATCAGGAAGACACGTTCCTGAGTTCAAATCTGGCTTCAGGCAATTACCAGCTGTGTGATCTTGGGCAAGTCACTTAACCCTGTTTGACTCAGTTTCCTCATCTGTAAAATGAGCTGGAGAAGGAAATGGCAAACTACTCCAGATCTTTGCCAAGAAAACCCCAAAAGGGAGTCACAAAGAATTAAACAAAACTGCAATGACTAAAAACAACAAACTCGTCGGTAAATCAGAATCATAGAGAGTTGCCTAGGGGTCCTGAGAATTTCAGTGACTTGCCCATGGTCACAGTTAAAAGACTTGAACACACATCTTCTTGGTGGTGGCCTTCTTTCCATCACATCACACTATCTCTCACTACAATTTTGTCCTTTAAGTATTTAATACAGAACTAGCAATTTTAAACAGGAAGAAACTTGAATGTCTTATTTGTTCAACTCCCATTATACATACATATACATCTATATGTATACATCCACATACATATACATCCATATGTATACATACACATACATATATACAACTAGCGTTTATGTAATAGTTTAAGGCTTGCAAAGTGCTTTATAAATATTAAGTCATTTTATTCTCGCAACAACTTTGGGAGTTAGGTGCTATTGTTATCATCCCCATTTTACAGATGAGGAAATTGAAGATGAGATAGGTGAAGTGACTCTATTGTCACAGAACAGGTATATGTTTGGAGTGTGTGGAGGTACTAGAATTCAGCTTTTTCTGATTTCAAGGCTGATTCTCTAACCACTAGTCTATAATAAACAGCCTCAGGATAAGTCTCAGCTCTTATTACTTGTTTCAGTAAAGGGAAAGTAGAAATTAATTAGGTTGACCAACTTACTTTGGGTTATTTGAAAGCAATGTGGTCAAACACTGTGAAAAGTTTATCAAGAACTGGTTCAAAAATCACAGGTAATTTATATTTACATCTATGTTCACATTTGTACACAGGTTTCTTAAGCCAAAATTGCTATATCTGAATCTGATCTTCATGGTATTCTTTCATGGTTCAGGCTAGATTATCAGTAGTCAACTGCCCCTCTTTGCCCAATTTACCTGTCCCTTCCTTGAATCTATTTATTGGCCATCTTAGTTTGGGTTATCTCAAAGGGGCATGCTTTGATATTGTGAAAAGTTCATCATTAAATGGTTCACAAAATTGGAGGCAATTTATATTCATATTTACGTTCACATTTTTACACAGATTTCTTATGCCAAAATTGCTGTATCTGAACCTGATCTTCCTGATTCTTTCATGGTTCAGGATAGATCATCAGTTATCAACTATATTTTTACTTTATTCCTTCCTCCATGGTAAAGAAATTTTGAATCAAAGGAACCCATGTTCTAGTCTATTTGATTAGGTCATGTATATAGAAAATGTGCTGGATTTGGAATAAGAAGATCCGGGTTCAAATCTTGACTCTGCCAATATCAGTATGACCTTGATAAGTCACAATTCTCTCTCTCTAGAGAAAAATTTGATATTTTATTTGTATTATTAGAGATTAGATTAAATGACCTATGTAATACATGACCTATGAAGGATGAGTATGTATTTGTGTATGTATATGAGAGAGAGAAAGAATTCTCTGTGCAATATTTATAAATATCTATCTGTGAAACAAAAAAGCATTTGTTAAGCACTTATTTTGTGCAAAATAGGGCATCTAGGTGGTACAATGATAGAGGTCCAGGTCTGGAGTCAGGAAGACTCATCTTCCTGAGTTCAAATCTGTGTGACCCTGGGCAAGTCACTTAACCCTGTTTACCTCAGTTTCCTTATCTGTAAAATGAACTGGAGAAAGAAATGGAAACTACTTCAGTATCTTTGCCAAGAAAGCCACAAATGAAGCACAAAGAGTCATACACAACTGAAAATGATGAAACAACAACAAAAATGTGCAAAGCATCGTGCTCAGCAGTGGTGATACAGATAGAAAAGTTGAAAGAGTCCCTGCTCTCAAGGCATTCATATTCTAGTAGGGGAGACAGCATATTTGGAAGATTCAGCTGCAAGTCAAATGGAAGGATCTCATGGTCATTAGGATAAAGAAGCAAAGTAGATGTTAATGTCTTGATTAATAACATTTCCACTGACAAAAATCATGTCAGTTAATCATTTGACAGTGTCAGGAACTTGTAACTTTCTCTTCTGAATCTTCAGTAGCTGTGGCTATAGTACTTACAGGAGCAGTTTACTGCTGGCTTTATCTTCACAAAATTTGCTTCCCGTGATGATGATCATAGGCACTGTTCTGGAAACACTACTATTCCTGAGGCTCTTGAGTTCTGGGTCCTGGGCTGTCTCCATAGGGATCTAAGGGAGATGATGGCACATACTACCTCCTGTCTCTTCCCCAAGGGTGCTCTGCTGCTTGACCTAGACTCTTTCATCTGGCTTGTATGTGGCAGCTGGCTGGTAGTTGGTGGGGATGACTGCCCCCCCAGCATAGGAGTTGTTTCCTAGGATGATGGCCATAAGGATGACTGCTGCCACTTTTAGGGTTCCTGTGCTTGTCTGCCTATTGGTAGCAGTTGGTTAGCAGTTATTGCTGGTAGGAGTAAGGTGGGTGCCTTCTGCGAAATGATTTCTCCCTATACTGATAGCTATGGGGACCAATATAGAGTTATTATGAGGAATAATGACTAAAATGATTGCAACACATTGAATTTCTATACATATAGTAAGATAAAAATCAGTAACAATTAATTTTAGGGAGAGGAAAAATTCATAGAAACCAAGCAATCATTCTGAAAACATTGTCTGACTCCTGTTCTTCAAAATTGTATGTCTCCATATTAGGTGACTTTATATATATAAAATTATTAAAAAATCAACAACTTTTACTGGCTGATATATTTCATTACATTTACCATATTAATCTCATGTAATAAATTGCCTTTGACAAATCTTGATTAATGTGAAAAACAGAATAGTAACAAAATTAAAAAAACATAATCAAAAGTTTCTTCTATATTTTTCAGCTGTTATTTCATTAGCAATTACATAAAGTGTTTTTTAGTCAGTGCAGCCTATTTCATTGTGCATTGAGAAGGAACTAATAAAATACGAATTGTCAGATGAAAGTTTTCATGAAAGGAGTTCAAGGGTACTTATAAAGCATCAGAATCTAAAATATTCATTCATTCCTTTTTATTCCTATTACTTCTCCCCAGAATGACTTAATGTGGGCGAGTGTACGATATAGCACTCTGAAATAGATCAGATGAGGACCACAAGTTCTGTTTAGTCTGGTCAGCTTGCCCTGTGTAAATCAGCTTCCTTTGGGGCATAAATGGTGCAAATTATCACATCCAATTTATTGTAAATGTGAGCCAGAAATTGCCATTTGTACTAATTATGGGCCACGGAAATTTCAAATTCTCCTCAGATTGAACTTATGTGCATTAAAGAGGCTGACAAATTTCAGCCTAGTGACAACGTGCAGATAAAGTTTGAGTTTTGGAGGTTGACTGGGAATACACTGATAACAAAGATCAGACAACAACAACAACAACAAAAGCAATAACAAGGCTTGTAAATTTGCGTTGACTGGTGAATGACTTGGAAGGTGTGACCAGCGTTTT
Source organism: Phascolarctos cinereus (assembly GCF_003287225.1). Taxonomy (NCBI): domain Eukaryota; kingdom Metazoa; phylum Chordata; class Mammalia; order Diprotodontia; family Phascolarctidae; genus Phascolarctos; species Phascolarctos cinereus. Next base: position 99,707,811 of record NW_027555958.1, on the reverse strand, counting down.
GTAGGTTATCAGGGTCCTTGCCTTTTCCTGTTCAGTCAGATGGCCTGATTTCCATGAAGTCCTAAGTTCATCAACACTGCCCTTGTATAGTGTGGGTAGAGAAAGCCAAATCAACTGTCTCCAAACTTTTGTGCTGCTAAGGAACTATATTTGATCTCTCTCTTCCCCTGCTCCGCCACCCACAAGTCTTATGATTTGGGGAAAATGGTGCTGGGGTTGGAAGGAAAAAGAATGGAAAACTACCGAGAATAAATATGGCTTAACAAGGAGTGTCTGTTAGATCAGTCCCTGCTCTCAAGGAGCTTACAATTTAGTTGGGAAGACAAAGCATAATTTTGAGAAATATTTAATTAAGAATGCAAGAAACTATATGATTGCGAGCTAAAAGGAGAAACTGAGACAAAGATGATAAATTGTATAGCAGTTCAGAAGAGAAAGACAGAGTTCATCAGAGAGCAGAATGGACTGGAGAGACTTAATGAAAGAGATCTCTATTATATTGGATAAAAATTTAATATACATAAATGTCAGTTTTTAAATTTTTATTTTCAATTAAATATTTTAAGTTTACATTGAATATCAATACAAAAAATAGACTTGCTTAATAGTTTATTTAAATTAATTCTTTTCAAAGCACAAAGTATAAACTTTAGTCATTCTAAGTCACTTTCAGGATTTTTTCTATGTTCATTCTCATCCATCCATCCTCAAATAATTGTATTTGCTGTATAATTCCCAACATACTAGTCCTGAAGTTAGTGTCAAAGTATTTCTTGTATTCCATTGCCTTTTTTGAGACTGTCCCTATGTAGTCATCAATCAGCAACCTTGCTTCCTTGTATTTATTCACTCTAAGCAAATTTATCACCTAGTCAGTCAGTCAGTCAGTCAATAAACATGTATTAAGAGCTAGACATGGTATAAGTGTTAGGGATATAAAAAGAGACATATGAAAATTCAGTCCATGCAATCAAGAAGCTAACAATTTAATAAGGAAACAATAGGCAGCAAGATACAATGGGTAGAGTATTGAGCCTGGACTCTGGAAGCCCTGACTTCGAATACAGCCTCAGACACCAGGTGTGTGACTCTGGGCAAATCACTTAGCCACTGTGCCTCAGTTTTCTCATCTGTAAAATAGAGATAATTATAGTACCTACCTTCCATGTTTGTTGTGAGGATTAAACGAGATAATAATTAGATAGTACTTAGCACAGTGACTGGCACATAGTAAGCACTATGTAAATATTAGCTATTTTTTTATCATTAAATAAATACAAAGAAATTATATACAGAACAAATTGGAAATGACGAAAGAGGGAAGGCACTAGAATGAAGTACGGTTGGGAAAAGCTTCCTGTAGAAGATGGGATAATCAATTTAAATCCTGGTGGTTGTTATTGCCTACATCTCAGGTGATTCTGCTGCTTTTCTCAAGTTCAGTGCTTGCTTCACAGCCTTCTTTTCTACCCAGTGCTTGCCTTCTTTATCCTGGGGAGCTTCATCATATATATTAATGTTCTCTCAAATACCCTAGTTTCTTAGCTCCTCAATATACTCAAAAGTGATTGCTTACTCCTCCATTCCATTTTAGTTATACACAGGAATAGTAATTTTATCCAGGCCATCCAGGTGGCACAGTGGATAGAGCACTAGGCTTTCAATCAGGAAGACTCATCTTCCTGAATTCAAATCAGTCCTCAGATACTTATTGGTGTGTGATCTTGGATAAGTCACTTAACCTTGTTTGCCTCAGTTTCTTCATCTGGAAAATGAGCTGGAGAAGGAAATGGCAAGCTATTCCAGTATCTTTGCCAAGAAAATCCCAAAATGGGGTCACAAAGAGTTAGACATGACTGAAACTACTGAACAATAACAATAATTTGATCCAGCCATTATCCGCAATTACTCTCTCTATGCATTACTACTCCTAAACATCTTCATCGTCAGACTTTGACCTCTGATCTCTCTATTTCTCAGTATTTTCCCAGGCTATCACTTCTATCCTGCCTTATTTTTCTTCCCTTCTCAGTCTCAACCCTACATTAGTACAACCATCTACCTCCCCACTTCTACTCATTGCTACTACATGGACCTGGGCAGTGTTATATAGCTGTTCAGATTCACTGTTAGTCTGTTAATTTATGTTATGTAATCTCATTTAGGCCTTCAGCAGCAAGGCAATCCTTGTGCAGACCCTAATTGGTTCTCTATCCCATTAGTGTCAGACTAAAATAGAAATGGGGACCACTAAATTGTACGTAAGGGATCCCTGTGGCATCGTTGACTTACAAAACCACGTATTAATATTATCTATGTTCTATTGTATTTTTATTTATTGTTCTAAATATTTCAAACTTACATTTTAATCTGGTTAAGGCCCACTTAGGAGTGGTGTGGGGTGTAGGAATATGATGCCTCTGTTTTACCCCATTTTCCATAGTGCCCATTTCAAACTTTCTTTTCTTCCTTCAAGGACCTACAACACTTTTTACCCACTGAAAGCTAAAGACCATGCCTCATATTTAACTGTGGTGAGTATACTCTGATCTCATTCTTCTAGGACCAGGCAGGCTATATCTGCTTCTCAGAGTTTTAGGTCCTCTGAGAGGTTTGGAGGTATCATCATTGATTCTGGCTCTAGTCCTCAATGGCTGCATCTTCCCACTGTTAGGTGCCAGTTTGTAGTACCCTAGCTTTATTTAATCGTTTAACATCAATTAGTTTTTCTAAAGGAATAATTATTTTGAAGTTATAGAAAAACAGGGGTATAAAAATTCCTCACCTCAACACTCTAATACCTCAGAAACACAGTCTCCTCAGTTCCTACGTAATATTGATTCTATCAAATTCACTTCTAAATCCAGCAATACTGTCAGATGGGTCCTTGTTTCAGCTGCCTTTTGGTTGCGTCTTGAAGTCTTCTCCTTACTCTTTGTCACAGATGCTGTCCTGGCTACAAAACTCAGCCTATGGGTTGTCAGTTCAAAATTCACGAGAGCAGAGGCTCCACTCCCTTCATCTAGAATGGAAAAGAACACGCACAGGGGCTAAGAGCAATGGCCTGTTTCTTAGGGCTGTGTGATCTCAAAAAAGTTAAAAAGCTCATTTCTCAAATATATAGAGAACTGAGTCAAATTTATAAGAATACAAGTCATTCTCCAATTGATAAATGGTCAAAGGATATGAACGGGAAGTTTCAGATGAAGAAATCAAAGCTAGCTCTAGTTATATGAAAAAAATGCTCTAAATCACTATTGTTCAGAGAAATGCAAATTAAAAACACCTCTGAGGTACCACCTCACACCTATCAGGTTGGCTAATATGACAGAAAAGGAAAATGATAACTGTTGGAGAGGATGTGGGAAAATTGGAACACTAATGCACTGTTGGCAGAGTTGTGAACTGATCCAACCATTCAAGAGCAATTTGGAACTATGTCCAAGAAGCAATCAAATTGTGCATACCCTTTGATCCAGCAATACCACTTCTAGGTCTGTATCCCAAAGAGATCATAAAAAAGGGAAAAGGACCCACATGTACAAAAATATTTATAGCAACTCTTTTTTTTCTTTTGGTGGCAAAGAATTGGAAACTGAGGGGATGCCCATCAATTGGGGAATGACTGAACAAGTTGTGATATATGAATGTAATGGAATACTACTGTGTTACAGGAAATGATGAGGAAGTGGATTTAGGAGAACCCCAAAAGACTTACACAAGCTGATGCTGAGTGAAGTGAACAGAACCAGGAGAACATTGTACACAGTTAACAGCAACATTGTATGATGATCAACTATGAATAACTTAGCTCTTCTCAGCAATACAATGGTCCAAGACAATTTCAAAGGACTCACGATGGAAAATAATATCCATATCCAGAGAAAGAACTGATACAGTCTGAATGTAGCTTGAAGCATACTATTTTCACTTTCTTTTCTTTTTTGTGTTTTTTTTCTTTTGGTCTGTTTCTTCTTTCACAACATGACTAATATAGAAATATGCTTTACATGATGGCACATATAATCTATATCAAATTGCTTTTTTTTTAGGCAAGGGAGAAAGAGGGAACAAAAATATTTTCAATTCAAATTTTTAAATAAATGAATTTTAAAATTGTCTTTACATATAATTAAAAGAAATAAAATGCTATTAACAAAAAAAGTAGAAGGGTCTAAAGCCTCCCCTCTTATAGCATTGTCTTTCAGAAGACACTGTGATTGAGGGTCCGGCAATGAACATAGCCGCAGAAAAAATGGCCAAAGAGACTAGATTGAGACTGCCTGAGTCTTTTAGAAGATATCTCCAATTATAGTCACACAACTAATCAAAAAAAGGCTTCTCCTGAACACAGGGTTAGCAGACCAGAACCAATTACATAGTATTTACACACACACCACAGAGTCTTCAAGGCCCTCCCATTCCATGTCATTACAACTCTCTTCTAAGTAGAGTCCCCAACATCTCCACTTAAGAGGATAATATCAAAGGCCCTCCACACATGCATGAAACCTTTTTACATTCCTGAGAGAAAAAGAAGCCATTCCCTGTGAGCTCCCTCTTCTTTTCTTCTGTATGTTTTACAAGCCCCTCCCATTCTCTCTTCTTTTACTCCAATCTCTGATGATGAGGTGACCTTCTCACCCAGTCCACTCTTTCTACATGTACCCTTTATCCCATCTCTTCCCTTCTTCTCCAGCATATTGCCTTCAAAATAATACCCTTCATGTGTATAATCTTCAAACTTTTCCTTTCTACTGAATTCTTTCTTGCTGCCCACAAATATGCTCATGTGCCCCAAACTTAAGAATATAGCATCTATATTTTGGAACAGACATTTGTTAGATTCTGCCACACTTTCAAATTATCATCCAACATATTTTCTTCCTTTAATAGGCAAAAATCTTAGAAAAAAGATGTCTATACTTATTGCCTCCACTTCTTTTCCTTTGTTGGAGTTGATTGATTATTCTGCATTTTTCTGGTTTAGCCAAGGCAATTAATTTCTTGTGCAAGAGAAGAGACAGATCGCTGTCATGCAAACACATGTCACAACCGTGTGTTTTGTTCCAGCTAAACAAAGAATAGGGTTGTACTTTTTTCTTGTTTGACATGGTGATGGTTGTTCTTGCTAGACAATGTACAGTCTTACTACTAGGTTGAGAAGGCAAAGGATAAATTGAGGATGGTGCATAGTAGACAGATAAATGAAGGCAGTTAAGAGAGGGAGAGAAATTTAGGAGATTAAGGAAGGTGTAGTAAGTAGGGCAAAATGTCTAAGCTAACTGAAATATTGTGCAAACTTGTATTACCAGGCAAGCCATTATTTTTCATCATTTTATATGCATACATGTATTTTTCTTATTATTTATTCAGGTTAACAGTAGCTAATCTATCCATAGGACTTTGTAGTAATGTCAAGTTCTCTTGAAGCAAGTGTACAGTCCTGATCGCATGTCACTCATTTACCAGTCCTTTGCAGGGTGGCTCCTATCTCCATCTCTCAATTGAAACTGCTTGCTCTAAAGTTGCCAATAATTTCTTACTTAACAAATCTTGACTTTTCTTCAACATTCAACATTGAACATTCTGTTTTCATCCTTTCTTCTCTGGATTTTCATGATACTGAGCTTGCTTGGTTCTTTACTTACCAGTCTGGTTATGACTTGGTCATTTTGCTAGCTCATTACCTATGTTACACCCACTAGCTATGGGTATACCCTAAGGCTCTGTTGTGGGCCCTCATATTATCCCTTCATTATCTCATTAGCTTACATGGGTTCAGTTATTGTTTCTATGCAGATGATTCCCAAGTATATTTATCTAACTCTAATTTCTCTAATGAGCTCTAGTACTACATCACAAATTGCAATTTAGACATTTAAAAATGGATATCTCATAATTTTTTTTCAATTTATTACTTATTTTTAACATTCTTTTTTAAATTTCTTTTTAAAAATTTTTGCATTAGTCATGACGTAAAGAAGAATTAGAACCAATAGGAGGAAACCACAAGAAAGAAGAAACAAAACAAAACAGAAGAAAAAAGAGCAAATAGTATGCTTCAATCTACCTTCAAACTCCATAGTTCTTTCTCTGGATGGGGATATCATTTTCCCTCATGAGACTTTTGGAGATGTCTTAGATCCTTGCATTGCTGAGAAGAGCTAAGTTTGTCAAAGTTAGTCTTTGCACTATGTGGCTGTTACTGTGTACAACATTCTTCTGGTTCTTCTCACTTCACTCAGCATCAGTCCATATAAGTCTTTCCAGATTTTTCTGAAGTTTGCTTGCTCATCATTTCTTATAACACAATAGTATTCCATTACATTCATGTACCACAATTTGTTCAGCCATTCCCCAGTTGATGGGTATCCTCTCAATTTCCAATTCTTTGCTACCACAGAAAGAGCTGCTACAAATATTTTTGTATATGTGAGTCCTTTTCCCATTTTAATGATCTCTTTGGGATACAGCCCTAGAAGTGCTATTGCTGGGTCAAAAGGTATGTACAATTTTATAGCTCTTTGGACTACATTCCAAATTGCTCTCCAAAGTGGTTGGATTAGTTTACAATTTCACCAACAATGCATTAGTGTTCCAATTTTCCCACATCCTCTCCAACATTTATCATTTTCCTGTTTTGTCATGTTGGCCAATCTGATAGGTGTAATGTGGTACCTCAGAGTTGTTTTGATTTGCATTTCTCTAATCAATAGTGATTTAGAGCATTTTTTCATATGACTATAGATAGTTTTAATTTCTTCATCTGAAAATTGCCTGTCCATATCCTTTGACCATTTGTCAATTGGGGAATGACTTGCATTCTTATACATTTGATTTAGTTCTCTATATATTTTAGAAATGAGGCCCTCACTTGTTGTAAAAATTCTTTCCCAGTTTTCTGCTTCCCTCCTAATCTTGGTTGCATTGGCTTTCTTTGTGAAAAACCTTTTCAATTTAATGTAATCAAAATTATCCATTTTGCATTTCATAATGTTCTCTGTCTCTTGTTTGGCCAAAAATTCTGCTCTTCTCCATAAATCTGACAGGTAAACTATTCCTTGCTCTCCCAGTTTGCTTATAGTATCAGCCTTTATATCTAAATTGTGTACTTCGTTATCTATTGTGACTTTTAGCAGGATGTAGTTTCCTTCCTTATCTCTTTTAATAAAATCTATTTTTGCTTTTGCTTTTTCTGAGATCAAGATTGCTACCCCTGATTTTTTTTTAACTTCAGCTGAAGCATGATATATTCTACTCCAACCTTTTATCTTTACCCTGTGTGTATCCTTCTGTTTCAAATATGTTTCCTGCAAACAATGTATTGTAGGATTATGGTTTTAATCCATTCTGCTATCCATTTCTGTTTTATGGAAGAGTTCATCTCATTCACATTCACAGTTATGATTACTGCCTATGTCTTTCTCTCCATCCTATTTCTCTCCCTCCCCCATTTATGCTTCTCTTTCTCCTTTCTCCCTTTTCCTACTCACTATTGTTTTGCTTTTAACCATCACATCTCCCTCAGTCTGCCCTCCCTTCTATTAGCCTCTTTTTCTTCCCCTTTTCCCCTACTACTTCTTTCCTCCCTTCTATTCATCCCCTCCCTTTTCTTTTTTCCCTTTCCCCTTCTACTTCATATAGGGTAAGTTAGATTTCTGTACCTCAAAGAGGGGTTATGTTATTCCTTCTTTGAAACAAATCTGATAAGAGTAAAGTTCAAACAATGCTCATATCCCCCACCTTTTTTTTTTTTTGGTTTTTGGTGAGGCAATCAGGGTTAAGTGACTTGCCCATGGTCATACAGCTGGTAAAATGTAAAATGTGTAAGACCAGATTTGAACTCAGGTCCTCCTGACTCCAAGGCCAGAACTCTATCCACTGTACCTCCTAGATGCTCCTATATCCCCTCCCTTCTTTTTCTCTACTGTGATAGGGTTTTGTGCCTTTTCATGTAATGTAATTTACCCTTGTCTGCCTCCTCCTCTTCTTTTCTCCCAGTACAATCTCTTAAGTTGATCCACTTAATCCGCTTTTTTAGATCCATTTAATACACTTAATTAGACTTTTTCATCATTAAATTAGTCAACTTTTTGTTACTTTTTAAAAAAATTTTTAGGCAATCAGGGTTAAATGACTTGCCCAGGGTCACACAGCTAGTAAGTGTCAAATGTTTGGTCTGAGGCCAGATTTGAACTCAGGTCCTCCTGACTTCAGGTCTAATGCTCTATCCACTGTGCCACCTAGCTGCCCCCTAAATTAGTCAACTTTTAAATGACTACCCACCCCTTCTGTGTATGTATACCCCTTTTAAATGGTATAATAACAATACAGCTCTCAAGAGTTTTAAGTGTCATCTTACCTTGTAGGAATGTAAACAGTTTGTCCTTATTAATATCACATTGTTTTCTTCTGTCCTGTTTACCTTTTTATGCCTCTCTTAAGTCTTGTATCTGAAGATCAAATTTTCTGTGGAGCTCTGGTCTTTTCTTTAGGGAGGTTTGGAAGTCCTCTTTTTTTGGATGTACATCTCCTCCCCTGAAAGATCATGCTCAGTTTTGCTGGGTGGTTGATCCTTGGTTGTAATTCAAGCTCCTTTGCCTTACGGAATATTGTATGTCATGCCCTACTATCTTATTAGTGTAGAAGCCCCAAGATCCTGCATAATCTTGACTGTGGCTCCTTAATATTTGAATTGTTTGTTTCTTGCTGCTTGCAGTATTTTCTCTTTCACCTGGCAATTTTGGAATTTGGCATTTTCAATTTGGAATCTCTTTCAGGAGGTGATCAGTAGATTCTTTTGATGACTATTTTACCCTTTGGTTCTAGGACCTCAGGGCAGTTTTCCTTGATGATTTCCTCAAAGATGCTGTTCAGGCTTTTTTTTTCTCACCACGGTTTTCAGGTAGACCAATCATTTTAAAATTGTCTCTCCTGGATCAGTTTTCCAGGTCAGTTGTTTTACTGATATGTTATTTTATGTTTTCATCTATTTTTTCATTCTTTTGTTTCTGTTTGACTGATTCTTGCTCTCTCATTAAGTCATTAGCTTCCACTTGCCCAATTCTAATTTGTGATGAATTGTTTTCTTCTATTAGATTTTGTACCTCCTTTTCCATTTGGCCCTTTGTACTTTTTAAGGAGTTCTTCTCCTCAGTAAGTTTTTGTGCCTCCTTTTCCATTTGGCCAATTCTGATTTTTAAGAAGTTATTTTCTTCAGTGTACCTTTTTCCCCATTTGGCCAATTGTATTTTTTAAGAACTTGCTCTCTATAGTTAACTTTTGTCCTTCCTTTTCCAAGCTATTGACTCTCTTTTGCATACTTCTCATTTCTTTTCCCAATTTTTCTTCTACCTCTCTTATTTGACTTTTTAAATCCTTCTTGAACTTTTCCAAGAAGGCTTTCTGGGCTTGAGACCAGTTTTTATTCCCTTTTGAGGCCTTGGATGTGGATATATTAACAATGTTGTCCTCTTCTGAATTTCTGCCTTGATCTTCCCTGTCCCCATAATAAGAATCTATGGTCATTGTACATTTCTTTTCGCTCATGGTGTTTGTTTATTTCTTGACTTTTAGAAAAATTGAGCCCTCCTGCTGGAGATTAGGGATGCACTGACCAAAGCTTCTTGTGCTGTGAGTCTGGGGCCTGATTACTGGCTTTGTGTGCTGTGGCCTCAGGTGCTAGCAGTTGGAGGATGTAGGGTTCTGGCAGCTTGCCTGGTGTTGGGCTGCAATTAGCAACACTGGAGCTCTAGGGGTAGGGGTAGGGAGCCTGGCCTGTGGAAGACACTTGTTCACCCAGGCCTTGCACTCCTTTCTTTCAAGTTTCATATTTGCTCCTTCCCAACAACCCCTCAAGTGAGCAATATGATACCAACTATACATGTAAAGTCATTCAAAACATACTTCCATATTTGCCATGTTACCAAAAAAAAAAGCAAGAAAAAGAGAGAAAATTGTATTTGAATTTGCACTCAGAATTCATCAGTTCTCTCTGGAGGTGGACAGTATTTTCCATCAAGTCCTTTAGAATTTTCTTTGATCATTATAGATATTGTAAATATCAGAGTAGATATCTTTCACAGTTGATCATTATTGTAATATTACTGTTGCTGTATATAATATTCTCCTGGTTCTGTTCACTTCACTTTGTGTCAGTTCATGTAAGTCTTTCCAGGTTTTTCTGAAGTCTACCTGCTCATCATTACTTATAGCACAGTAGTATTCCATCTCAGTCATGTACCACAACTTGTTCAACCATTTCTCAATTCATGAGCATCCCTTCAATTTGCAATTATTTGCTACCACAAAAAGAGCTCCTTAAATATAGGTCCTTACCATTTTATTCGGATCTCTTTGTGATGCACAACTTTATAGCCTTTTGGGCATAGTTCCAAATTGTTTTCTAGAACAGTTGGATCACTTCTCAATTCCATCAACAGTTCATTCATGTATCTGTTTTCCAACATCTCCTCCAGCATTTGTCATTTCTGATAAGTGTGAGGTGGTACCTCAGAGTTGTTTCAAATGAATATTTCTCTTATCAATAGTGATTTAGGGAATTTTTATATGATTAAAGATAGCTTTTATTTCTTCTTCTAAAAACTGTCTGTTAATATCCTTTGACCATTTATCAACTGGGGAATATCATATTCCAAGCATTTTGCTCCTTTAAAGAAGAAGCTACTATATCTCATGCAATCCTAACTAGCTCCACAATATTTGTATTGTTTCTTTCAGACTGCTTGTAATATTTTCTCCTTGACCTGGGAGCTCTGGCATTTGGCTATAACATTCTTGGGAGTTGGGATCTCTTTCAGGAGGTAGATCTTTTCTATTTCTATTTTAGCCTCTGGATATAAGATGGCAGGGCAGTTTTCTCTGATAATTTTTTGAAATATGATGTCTAGGCTTTCTTTTTGATCATGGCTTTCAGGTAGCCTCATAATTCTTAAGTTATCTCTCAATCTATTTTCTGGGTCAGTTGTTTTTCTAATGAAATATTTTATGTTTTTTTTTTCTTCTTGTTTTGTTTTATTTGTTGTTGATGTTTCATGGAGTCATTAGCTTCTAGTTGCCCAAGTCCAGTTTTTAAGGAATTACTTTCTTCAGTGAGCTTTTGTATCTCTTTTTCTATTTGGCCAATTCTGCTTTCTAAGGAGTTCTTCAATGAATTTTTGTACTTCTTTTGCCATTAGGAGTATTCTGATTTTTTAGGATGTTATTTTCTTTGTGTTTGTGTGTGTGTGTGTGTGTGTGTGTGTCTGTGCCTCTTTTCCAAGCTGTTAATTCTCTTTTCTTAATTTTCTTGCACCATTTTAATTTCTTTCCCCACATTTTCCTCTACTATCACTTCTTCCAGGAATTCTTATTGATCTTGTGTCCAATTAGCATTTTTTGGTATTTTGTTTGTATCTGTTTCACATTGCTGTCTTCTTCTGAGTTTGTGTTTTGGTCTTCCCTGCTTTGATAGTAGCTTTTTATGATCAAGTTCTTTTTGTTTTTGTTTGTTTGTTTATTTTCCCAGCCTATTTCTTGATTTTGAACTTTATGTTAAAGGTGGATTCTGTTCACCTGGGTATGGGGAGGTACTCTACCAAGCTTCAGGCTTTTGTGTGCTGCTGTTTTTAGAGCTAGTACTGAGGATTTGCAAGTTTTCAATGCTTCCAAGGTGGTGTGATCCAAGGAGAGGTGTGGTCACTGCTCTGCTCTGTGCTTTGGTCTTTACCAAAGAAGGGCCCCTGTTCTCTTTTGAATGACCACAAACCCTTCTCTCCATGCTAGTACTATGACCTGGAACTGTCTATGTCCAGTATCAGCTCAGGTTTCCCTGTTATCACTTTCTGACAAGTTAATGACACCTTTATCATGTCTGGGCTGAGAGCTCCCAAGTTGCTACTGCCACTGCCTTACCCTCATCCAATACCCATAGCTGATGCTTTGACCATTGGGATCTAGGCTGGGCTCCTTTTTAGTGTCACAGACCTCTCTTGCTGATCTCCTAAGTTGTCTTGGGATGGAAAAATGTCTCAACCAACCTTTTCCTGACATTCTAGAATTCAATTTGAGGCATTATTTTAAAGTTGTTTGGAGGGAAATATTGGGAGAATTCAGCTATGTTATTGCCTCTACTCTACCATTTTGGCTTCACCTTGCTCCCATAGACTTTTAAAACTCAGTATCTTTAAATAAAAGTTATCATTCCTGATCCCTTCCCCCCAACACTTTTCTGAACTTCCTTCCTACAATCTCAGTGTTATCTCTCATTCTTTGCTTTCACTCACCCCAATAGAGCTGCAAAAGGTTCAGGTGAAATAATTTTACAGCTTAAGAAAACTTTGAAGGCTGGCATAAAAGGTCAGTCACAGCTTGAGACTGGAGTATAGTTCAGTGAAGGCAGTGCACCAACAAGCCAGCTAGGGGTGACTGAATCAATAGTTGTGGCTTCTGGAGTTCTCAGTCCACAGATAGTAATGGTGAGGGAGTCAGACAATTGATCAGAAGGAGATTACAGGGGACCCTTTGCTGGTACTGGGTGCAAGATTCTACTGCATTTCCTATACTCAGTTCTAGGTTGCAGTCCCAGGGGGAGAAGGAGCACTAGCACACTCATACATGCAGCCACAGGAAAACAGGGACCCTAGTCACAGTTCAGAGCAGAAAAGAGTGTTTGTGGTTGTTCACAGACCATAGCACAGGCCAGGAGAATAGTAAACACATCTCTCCTTAGATCATACTACCTTGGAGGAACTGAAAACTCAAAGATCCTCAGAACTAGCTCTGAAAACAGCAGCAAGAAAAATATGAACCTTGGAAGTCGAGAAATCAGCTGGGAAAATGAGCAAACAACAACAACAGAAAGAATCTAACCATAGGAAGCTACTGTGATGACAGTGAACTTCAAAACACAAACTCAGAAGAAGGCAAAAAGTCACAAGAGTTACGTCCAATTCCTTAAAGAAGAAAACGTAAGTTTCTCTCAGGCCTAAAAGAATTCCTGAAAGAGTGCAAAAAAGATTTAAAAAATTAAATGAGAGGTAGAGGAAAAATTGGGAAAATCATGAAAAAAGAATCAACAGCTTGGTAAAGGAGGTACAAAAATACTGAAGAAAAAGAATTCCTTAAAAAAAACACACTAGGACAAATGGCAAAAGAGGCACCAAAAATCTACTGAAGAAAACTCCTTAAAAAGCAGAATTTGAGATTTGGAAGCTAATTACTCCATGAGACATTGAGAAAGAATAAAACAAAATCAAAAGAATGAAAAAAAAATAGCACAAAATGTGAAATATTGGAAAAAATAACTGACTTGGAAAATAGATCCAGGAGAGATAATTTAAAAATCATTGGACTACCTGAAAACTATGATTAAAAAACGGGGCCTACATGATGTATTTCAAGAAATTATCAAGGAAAACTGCCCTGATATCCTAGAATCAGAGGGTAAAATAGAAATCAAAAGAATCCACTGATAACCTCCTGAAAGATATCCCAAAATAAAAACCCCCAGGAATGTTATAACCAAATTCCAGAGCTCCCAAGTCAAGGAAAAATATGGTAAGAAGCCAGAAAGAAACCATTTAAATATCATGGAGCTGTAGTCAGGATCACACATGATTTGGCAGCTTCTATATTAAAGGATCAGAGGGTTTGTAATATATTTCAGAAGGCAAAAAAGCTAGGACTACAAGCAACCTACCCAGCAAAATTGAATATTATCCATCAGGGGAGAAAATGGATATTTAATGAAATAGAAGACGTTCAAGCATTCCTGAGGAAAAGACCAGAGCTGATTAGAAAATTTGACTTTCAATCACACAACTCAAGAGAAGGGGAAAAAATGGTAAACAGGAAAGTGTAATCATAAGAGATTCAATAAGGTTAAACTGTTTACATTACTGTATGGGAAGATGATATGTGTAACTCTTAAGAACATTATTATTATTATTAGGGAAGTTAAAAGGAGTATGTATAGACAGAGGGCATGGTTTGAGCTTACCATGATGGGATGGTATAAAAAAAAATTAAAGATTGAGAAAGAGTGATGCACAGGGAGAAGGGGGAAGGGAGATGTAGAATGGGATTAATTATGTTACGTAAAAGAGGTGTGAAGGAGCTTTTACAGTGGAAGAGCAGGGGATTATGCATGAATCTTACTCATCGGAATTGTCTCAAGAAGGGAACGACATACATACTCAGTTGGTTACAGAAGTCTATTTTACCATATAGGGAAGCAGGAAGGGAAGGGGATAAAGACTTTTGACAGAAAGGAGGGCAGATTAGGGGAGGTGGTGTTTAGAAGCAAAACTCTTTGAGGAGGGACAGAATGAAAGGAGAGAGAAGGATAATCAGGGGGAAATAGCATGGAGGGAAATACAAAGTAATCATAACAATTTTTTTATGCAAGTTTCTCTGATAAAGGCTTTATTTATCAAATACATAGGGAACTGTGTCAAATTTATAAGAATATTAGTCATTCTCCAATTGATCAATGGTCAAAGGATATAAACAAGCAGTTTTCAGAAGAGAAATAAAAGCTATGTATAATCATTTGAAAAAATGATCTAAATCACTATTATTTAGAGAAATGCAAATTAAAATAATTCTGAGTTACTACCCCACCTATGAAATTGCTAATATGACAGGAAAACAATGATAGATATTGGAGGGATTGTGGGAAAACTATGGGAAAACTAATGCACCGTTGGTAGAGTTGTGAACTGATCCAACCATTCTGTAGAGCAATTTGGAACTATGTTTAAAGGGCTATAACACTATATATACCCTTTGATACAGAAATACCACTATTAGGTTTGGGTCCCAAAGGATTTTTAAAAAAGAGTAAAAGGACCTACATGTACAAATATATTTATAGCAGCTCTTTTTGTTGTGGCAAAGAATTAGAAATTGAGGGGATGTCCATCACTTGGGGAATGGCTGAAAAAGTTGTAGTTTATGATTGTGATGGAATAGTATTTGGTAGAAGAAATGATAAACAGGATGCTTTCAGAAAAACCTGGAAAAACTACATGAAATGATGCAAAGCAAAATGAGCAGAACCAGAATAGTGTAGACAGTATTAGTAATATCATATGATGATCATCTGTGAGTGATTTAGCTATTCCCAGCAATACAATGATCCAAGACAGTTCCAAAGGACTTGTGATGAAAAGTCCTATCTATCTCCAGAGGGAAAAAAAAACTGATGGAGTCTGAATGCAGATCAAAGTATACTCTTTTTACTTTCTTTATTTTATTTTTTTGTTTTGTTTTTATCTTTGTTTTCTTTCACAACTTGACTAATATGGAAATATGTTTTGCATGACTGCATGTGTATAACCTTTATTAAATTGTTCCCATCTCAAGAAAGGGAGAGGGAATGGAAGAAGGGAGAGAATTTGGAACTCAAAAATAAAAAAGTAGTTAAATTGTTTTTTTTTTTAAACATGTAATTGGAATTTTTTTAAAAGGTACCAAACTTGCTGATAGGAGACCTGGCTTAAACTATCTTCCTACTTGTGTAACACTCAGCAAGTAATTCAATCTCTTTGCTTCATTTTCCTAACCTATAGAATGAAGGTCTTGGATTAGATTATCTCTATACTTCTTTGAGTCCATTCTGTGATTCTTCAAATTAAAGAGAAACTTGAATGTTTTGAACTTGGGTGATTGTAAGAGTGTTGCTTTCACTGACAGAATTAGAAAAATGAAGTAAGGGAGATGGCAGGGGCTGTAGAAGAGATAGTAAAAGAAATTTTGGACCTATCTTCATGAATGTTTAACATATTTCAGTGATTTCAGAGTTTATAAATACAAAATTATGTTTTGTATGCTATTTCCATTCTTTTTAATTAATTAATTCATTCATTTTTAGTTTTCAATATTCACTTCCACAAGATTTTGAGTTCCAAATTTTCTCCCCATGTCTCCCCTCTTCCCAGCCCAGGAAGGCATTCCTTCTGAATACTTCTTCCTCTAATTTGCTCTCCTTCCCCATTTCTACTCTTAAGAGAAAGAAAAAAGCTGATTGCTCTGAGTCCTTCCAAAAATACATGAGAATAGCTTGGACTCTTCTCTCTCTACTGATAGCATCCTACTTTAGTGTATTTTTTTTTCCTGGTGAATGGGTCATATACTTCCTTTAAGAGAATAACTATAATTCCATCAATTCTGGAATTATTTTTTTAAAATCCCTGTTAGTTTTGTTCCTATCCTGTTCCATTATAGGAAATTCTCCAAGAATGACTTTTTGAGTATCCATCAGTATCTTCTTGTTTCTCCAGTTCTCTTACAAGTCCTTTCCTTTTTTTTTTTTTTAAAAAAAATGTATTTTCTCCATTATGCCCTTTCTCTCTCAAATCTTTCCCACTTAAGTCTTTTTCTGCTCTAGATATTTTAAAAACACTTTTATTCTTTACATTCATCTTTGTGTCTTTGTTTCTATCTCTCTATTTTTGTCTCAGGTCCATAACTAGTAATTTTGTACCTGGGAAAATGACATCATAAAACCATTGCTGAGAAGGTGGCTAAAGAGGAAACAAGGTATGGTGGAGGAGGCTTTCACCCAAAGAACATCAAGAATTACCCTTTACATTTAGTGTCCTATAGAAAATTTCCGGCTGCCCCCATCTTGCTTGCAGCTTTGATGTTTCCTTCTTTCATCTCCTACTCCCCTCACACCTCTCTCTGTCATAAGAGAATGATTTGGACTTGGCCTTGGGCAAATCATTTCATATTCCTACTCATAGTTTCTTGATCTGTAACAACTCTCAAATTTTGCTTTATGATAGCAAATTGTAAAAATGTCAAACAATGGAAGTAGTCAACATTGGAGAAGCTATATAAAGACAGGTGCATTAATATACTGTAGGTGAAGAATAAATTGATTCATCCATTGTAGAAAACAAATTGGAATTATACTTTTTAAAAAGTGACAAAAATCTTTAATCACTCAAATATCCCACTACAAGGCACATATCTCAAGGAGTTCAAAGATAAAGAAAGGTCACATATATATCAAAATATTCATGACAGCACTTTTTTTTTGGTAGCAAAAAATAGAAACAAAAGTAAGTGTGTGCACCTTAATAGAGCAGTAGTGAAAAAACTTTTGGTACATGGGTATAATGGAACATTGCTGTATCATAAGAAAGGATTAATATGAGGAATTTGGAAAAGCAGGGGGATATGTGAACTGTTGCTAAGAGAAGCAGAATCAGGAAAACAATATATGGAATGATCACAATGTACATGGAAATAAATGATAAAATGGAACTAAACCCATAGTAATGACAAAACTTGGCCCCATTGGAAAGTTGAGAAAACTCACTTCTTTCACTTTGTTATAAAAGTGGTGGTGGTGGTGGGTAAAGGTTTGGAATTTATATGTACTCTCAGATGTGATGGGTATTTTTTGTGTTTTTGATGAATTGGTTTTTTTTCTTTTCTAACTTATAAGGGAAGTCTTTCCAGGTAAGGGAGAAGGAGAGAAAAATTTGGAAGTGATTACTATGTTTACAAAAAGTATTAAATATGGGAAAATTCCCTATACTTAATGGTCTATTATAATTGCATATTTTCCTGATTCTTATGAATTCCTTATTTTTCTACAAACTCCTTCCCTTCTTTTTTAGTGTTTTTTTCCCAACATCTCTCTTTTTTCTGTGTTTCTTTGTCTTTACCATTTCCTTCCTCTGAATTACCCTACCTTTTATTGTTTTTCTTTTCTTTTTTAAACTAGGCAATGGGGTTAGGTGACTTGCCCAGGGTCACACAGCTAGTAAGTGTCAAGTGTCTAAGGCCGGATTTGAACTCAGGTCCTCCTGACTCTAGGGCTGGTGTGCTATCTACTGTACCACCTAGCTGCTCCTCACCTCACCTTTTATTGTTAATAGGAAATCAAGAAGTATTTTCTAAGCACTTGTTATGTGCCAGACACCATATTACTTGGCTCCTAAGTCGGCCTCATATCCTTTATCTCATTATAAACCTTTTTTGCATTCTTATCATTGTGCTTCAAGGCCCATGTCAAGTTTTACAGTCTTTACAAAGATGTGACTAACTACTCCGGTCCCCTGGAAAAATCCCATAATGTCTGACTACTAGGATGCTATGACTTTTTGCATAGGTGTGCCTCATAATACTATGGAGGCTTTAGGATGTATTATGAAGTACATACATATTGCTGACTTTATGGCACAGATTAGGCTTTGAACCATAGTGTTCTCTGTGGCCAAAACCTCAAGAAACTTAAAAATTCCCTAATAGTTGATCCCTAATGATTTATCCCTGTATACATGATTTACCTATGGAAAGTATCATTGAAAAAATAGATCCCGTATCTTCACTTTGTTTTTGTTTGTTTGAGGTCTTAGTGTTATGTTTATGATATTGGCTCAGCCTAGCTATGAACAATTAATATTTTCTAATTCTTTAGATCTGTCTTTATTTGTATAAGGATGTTTTATAATTGTGTTTAGATAATTCCTTTGTGTTTAGATAATATAATTCCTATATGGGCAGGTAGACTCTCAAATATTTTACACTTTCTGTAGTTATTTTAGATTGAATTTTTCTTTCTATTTCTTCCTGTTGTTTTTTGTTGGTAACAAACAGAAATACTAATGATTTGTGTGGGATTATTTCATATTCTCTAAATTTTCTGAAGCTGCTAATTGTTTGAACTAGCTTTTTAGTTAACTCACTAGGTTCTCTACATAAAGCATCATATAATCTGCAAAAAGTAATAATTGTTTCTTCTTTGACTATGCTTATTACCTCAATTTCTTTTTGTTGTCTTACTACTATGAATAGCATTTCTAGCACTATATTGACCAGTAGTGGTGATAATGGACATTATTCCTGATTTTATTAGAAAGGCCTCTGGCTTGTCCCCATTATAAATTATTCTGGCTCTTGGTTTTAGATAGATATTACTTACCATTTAAAGGAAAGCTCCATCTATTCCTGTATTTTCTAGTGTTTTTCAAAGAATGAGTATTACATTTTGTTAAAAGCTTTTCCTGCATCTATTAATATGATAAAATGATTATGTTATGCTAATTATTATGGTTAATTATGTTTATAGTTTTTGTAATATTGAACTTATCATGCATTCCTGGAATAAATCCAACCTAGTCAAAGTGTATATTTTTTTTGTGACATGTTGCTGTAGTCTTCTTATTTATATTTTATTTATTTTTTTGGTCAATATTCATTAAGGATATTGGTCTATAGTTTTCTTCTCTGTCTTGACTCTCTCTGGTTTAGGTATCCAGACTATATTTTTAATTATTGAAGGAATTTGATAGGAACCTTTCTTTTATTATTTTTTTCAGTTTACCTAATATTAATTTTTTTTAATGTTTAATGCAATTTGCTTGTAAATGTACAGATCTTTTTTTTTTCTTTTGGGAGCTCATTTATGGATTGTGCATTTTATTTTTCTGAGTTTAGGTAATTTAAGGCTTCTATTGCCTGTTCTTTCAATCCATGCATTTTGGCAAATGTTCACTTCATTTAGTTTGTTGGCTTAATTGGGATATAAATGTACAAAATTATTCCCAATCATATCTTCTTCATTGGTTGGGAATTCACCTTTTTGGTCCTGCTTTGGTCATTTTTTTTTCTTTTTAAAAACTGATTTAAAGGCAGGTAGGTAGTAAAATAGATAAAACATTGAGTCTAGAAGAATTCAAATCTGAACTGAGACACTCTATAGCTGTGTGACCCTAGATAAGTCACTTAACCTCTGTCTGCTTGAGTTTTCTCAACTGCAATATGAACATAATAATAGCATCTGCCCTCCAGCATTGTTTTGGTGACTGAATAAGATAAAATTTGTAAAGCTTTCAGCACAGTGACTGGAACATAGTAGTCACTTAATAAATGCATATTTCCTCCCCCTGTTCTCTAATAGATCATTTATTCTACTTTTATTTATTAATTCAAATGTTTCTTTTGCTTCAATGATGTTAGTCTCTTCTTTGATTTTTAGGATTTCTATTTTAGTGTTTAACATTAGAAAGACCAGAATTTAAGAATGCCTCAAAGCACCAAACTGCATTAATTGTCTGAGGGCAATTTTTTTTTTATCCACAAGGAAAGGAAAATAGGAAGACAATTTTTATTAGAAGTAAAATTATAATATTTTTGCATCGGTTGATATACCTGGTCATTCTAGTGTTAACCAGAGTTTTAAAATTTGTTGGTTTTCGAGGTCTTTTTTTAGCTTCATATCCAATTCATTAATCTGGTCTTTTTCTTTTTTACTGATGAAAATATTGAGAGATATAAAATTTCCCCTTAGGACTTATTTGGCTACATTCCCCCAAATTTTAGTATATTGTCTCTGTCATTACTTCTGATGAAATTATTGATTACCTTTACAATTAGTTTTTGGATCCAATACTTCCTTGGGATTAAATTATTTAGTATACAATTAATTTTTATTCATTTTCAGTAGTTCTTTACCACAATTGACCACATTAATAGAAGCAACACAATTAATGTGATACCAATTGACAAGATATGACACATTTCCATTAAATTCACTAGAAAACAGAAATAAATTGATCTTTCTTTTTAAATTCAGTTTTTATTGATCCCTCTCTCTTTTTTTTTTTAGTGTCCCTTCTCTTACAAGGGAGCTATCCTATAACACAAATTTGCTTCTTTTCTATTTTTTGTAGTATCATCTTTAATATTAATTAAGGTCATTTATCCATTTAGAATTTATTGTGGAATATGGTGTAAGATGTTGTTCTGCCTAATTTCTACCAAACTGTTTCCAGTTGTTCTAGCAGTTTTTATCAAATGTTGAGTCTTTCCTAAGTAATTTATGTTTTCTGGTTCATCAAATACTGTATCATCAAAATTCCATCATTTCTGATTCTCTCTTGCCTAGCCTGTTTCATTGATTTCCCTCTCTCTCTTTTTAAATCAATGCAAGATAGTTTCGATGATTGCTACTTTATAATATAACTTGAGATATAGAAGTATAATTCTACCATCATCCCAACTTTTCATCATTTCCCTTTGTATTCTAGATTTTCTACATTTTAAATACATTTTGTTATTTAAGTTCTGTAAATTATCCCTTTGATAATTTGGTTGGTATAGTATTAAAACTGTAAATAAACTTTGTTAGTATTATAATTTTTATTATATTGACACAGCTAAGCTGTGAACACTGAATATTCCTCCAACTATTTAAATTGTTCTTTATTTCTTTAAGGGACGTTTTGTACATCAAACTAAATAAATACTTTGTGGGCTTTTATAGATTGACCTCCATTCATTTTGTGCATCTTGAAGTTATTTGTAAGGGGACATTTGTGTTGGAGTCAGCTCCCAGAGGCTTTCAAGAGCCTATTGTTAAAATTTCAGAGTCAGCTTTTATACCTCAGAAATTGTCTATTACCAAGAGTCAGGGCTTGATTGTTTTATTGGTTGTTTAGACTTAAGAAGATTAAAAAATGCAGATTAAATTTAAAAACATGTACAAGCTTTTTTTCCCCTGGAGAGTCCAATTGTTAAATGTTTACCTTGTATTGATCTATAAACACTGCTTGAGCACAGCAGGAGTGCAGTAGAATGTTCAGGGTATCAACTCATAACCAGACTGGAGGGTTGGTTACTATAGAAGAGGAAGAAAAAGAAGAAGGAAGAGGAGGAGGACAAAAAGGAGGAGGAAGAAAAGGAGAAGGAGGAGGAAGAAAAGGAGGAGGAAAAGGAGGAACAGAGGAGAAAGAAGAGGAGGAAGAGGAGAAATTTATATAGTGCCTTAAATCTTACCAGTGCTTTATATCTCATTTGAACCTCATAATACCCCTCTAATGGCATTAGCCTTTTTTAGGATTGCCTCTTTTATTTTGTTTTTATTATATAGAAATTCTGTTAATTTTTGAGGGTTTATTTTGTGTCCTGCTAACTTACTGAAGCTATTAATTTTCTCAATTAGTATCTTTGCTGATTCTCTAGGATTTTCTAAGTAAACCATCGTATCATTAGTAAATAAGCAAAGTTTTATTTCGTTTTTTCATGTTTATGCTTCTAATTTCTTTCTCTTATCTTATTGTTAATGCTAGCATTTCTAGACCTATATACAATAATGGTAAGAGATGGAAAATTCTTGTTTTACTATCATAAGTATTGGAAAAGTTCTAGTGTATCCTCATTGCCCATTATATTTGCTTTGGGGTTTAGAGATATTTTTATATTAAAAATGATGCCTATACTATTTATCCCATTATTCTGTAGGGTTTTTTTTTAATAGCAAAAATAAATGGTGTACTTTGTTCAATGCTTTTTGACACATTTTGTTTTTTGTTGTTTTTAAGGCAGTTGGGGTTAAGTGACTTGCCCAGGGTCACACAGCTAGTGTCAAGTGTCTGGTCTGAGATAGGATTTGAACTCAGGTCCTCCTGATGTCAAGGCCAGTGCTCTATCCACTGCGCCACCTAGCTGCCCCTTTCTGACACATTTTGAAGAGATGATCATGTGTCTTCGGATGTTTTTGCTTATTATATGAATAATTATGTTGATTGTTTCACTAATGTTGAACCACCCTTTAATCTCTGGTACAAATCCAATTTAGTCAAGATGAATGATTTCTTGGAAGAAATGTTGTAGTATGTTTGATGGGATTTTATTAAAAACTTCTGTATCTTTATTTTAATGATCATAGCCTGTCTTCCCTGATTTAGGTATTAGGACTGTATTTGTCTCACAAAAGGTATTTAGTAGGCTCTCAATTTTTGAGAACAATTTTTGCAGTATTGTTGCTAATTATTTCTTAAACATTTGATAGAATCCTCCTGTAAGCCCATTATTATTGTTTTTCTTTGCCTTTGATATTTACCTTACTGTTTGTTATATTTCTTTTTCTGTAATTGGATTATTTAAAATCTCTATTCTTCTGTTTGTGTAGGATATTTTATATTTTTGAAGGTATTTTTCCATTTTTTGTGTTCTCAGTTTTGTTACTATAAATTGGAATAGTAGATTCTGATATTTCATTTATTTCATATGTTTTATTTTTTATTTCACTTTGTACATTTACTATTTCATTGATTTGATTTTCTTCTTTCTTTTTACTCAGACTGGTAAAGATTTCTCAATTTTATTATTTTTCCAAGAATCAGCTTTCAGTTTTACTTACAATTTTTATAGTTTTTAGTTTCTAGTTTATCTATTTTTCTCTCATTTAAAATAGCTCCTCTTTTGTGCTTATTCTAGCTTTGCTTATTTGTTGTATTTCTAACTTTTAAAAAATGCATGTTTAGTTCAATAATCCTCTTTTTTTCTATTTCATTAATGTGACTGCAGGTATATCACATCCTTGATTTTTCTGAGGATTGGTTTTGCTGTGTCCCACAAATTTTGGTATGTTGTTTCATTATCATTTTTTTTCATGTTTGTTCATTGTTTCTAAGATTAGTTCCTTGACCCTCTCATTATTTAATATTTCATTCTTAAGTCTTCATTTAAGCCAGCTTTTTCTTTCTGCTCCCTGAAGAGATTATTACTTTTGTAACATTATGATCTGTAAAGCTCTTGTTCTTTCTGCCTTTTTACATTGGCTTACAATATCTCTGTGCCCTAATAAATGGTCAGCTTCTTTGAAAAGTTCCATGTGGTGCTGAGCAATACATTATAGCGGTCTCATTTGGAAGATGTCATAATTCTTTTAGCTCTAGTTTCTCTAGTAATTTCTTCAATTTTCAGTTTTCTCTTTTATGTATTTTACTGTCAAACTTATTCAGAACTGGGAGACTCCTGTCATTATTGTATTACTGCCTATGCATTCTTAATTGTTCGGATAATTTTTCCTTTTTAATTTTGGATGCCAAGGCATTTGGAGCATATAGTAATGTTTTTTAAAGAAAAAATGGATCTCTTTAATTCGGTAAATAGTATCTATCTAAACCCGAGTCAATATTATAAGTAACAGAGAAATATTAGGGGCCTTTCCAATACAATCAAGGTAAAGCAAGTATGTAAGTTATCACTTGGATACACTCATTTTGGACTTTGACTTGTCCAGTTGCATTCATTTTGGACTTTTTTGACTTCTCCACCATGCCCCCTAAGCTGAGTACCTTCCTCTTTCTCACCTCTCTGTTTTTTTAGCTTCCTTTTGTTTGTTGACTTTTCCCTTTAGATTCTAAGTTCCTTGAGGAAAGGAATTATCTGTTCCACATTTTTATCCCCAGTGCCTACCATAGTGCCTGGCACGTTGTTGTTCAGTCATTTATGACTTTTTTGTGATTCTCTATGGAGTTTTCTTGGCAAAGGCAGTAGAGTGGTTTGCCTTGTCTTTCACCAGTGGATTAAGGTAAACAGGGTTAAGTGACTTGCTCAGGGTCACATAGCTAGTGAGTGTCTGAGGCCAAGTTTGAACTCAGGTTTTCCTGACTCCAGGCCAAGCACTCTATCCACTGACCTACCTAGCTACTGCCTGGCAAATAGCAGGCCCTTACAAAATGTTTACTGACTGATATTTATTCACCATTATTGTTTGATAGAATACTAAAAATTTTAGCTATAGCAATAAATAAGAAAAATAAATAATTTTTTTTATAGGTGAAACAAGTGCCACAGAAAAATGGCTTTTGTTTTGTTTTGTTTTTGCTTTCTTGGAAGTCTGAGAAAAAAATACAAAATCTACATGATATGCTGATATAATGGGGTGTTTTTTCTGGTCATGCTTGAGTTTGTCCTGGAACATCAGGATTATTATTATTATTTTTGGCCTGTGTAAGACTTTTTTTTTTAATATATGGGCAGCTGGAACAGCCAGGACACATCAAGAGTCCTGTGGGAGGCCAGTGGTGGTGGAAGGGAACAAAGGCACATGGTTAATGATATACTTAGAACAGTCTGAGCACCAGCAGGGCCCTTAGCAAGTGCTGGTAGAACCTAAATGGGCAGAGGTTCCCCCCCCATACCCATATCCCTTCCCAGCCTGGGGAGACTTCTCTAATGCCCTAAAGCCCAAGAGGGTGGATTTGGTTGAAGACATATAGCTGGTAGGGGTCAGGTGTTTAGACATAGGCCAGGATCCCTTGATGCAGAGAAGGCTGGATGGAGGGTGTCCAGTCATTTGAAGCCTCTGGCTCAGGAGTGACCTCTTCACTTATTCTTCTGGAGGTGAATCATGATTGCCTTGGTTGCTTCCTGGGTCAAATTGGCTGCTGTGTTCAGGGCTCTTCCACTCAGGACAGTCACCACGCTGTCCATGGAAGCCTGGTGCCTCAGGAAGATGGGGCATATCAGGCAATGATACAGGATCTGGAAGCCATTATAGGCCACTGGAAGCATGTACCATAACAGGAAGGCACAATTCCCTTCATAGTGAAAGGGGAACCAGAAAAGAAATATGTCAGAGAAAAGCTCAGCCAGGCAGGTAGGTTAGCCAGATGGTATCGTCTTCTTTGTTGGGGCTTTCAGTGGCCTTGATGGAGGTATATGCTGGATAGATGAATCTGGTGAGATTATAGAGCAGGGAGGCACTATAGCCAAATATGAGATAGAGGACTAGGAAGGTAATGGAACTTGTAGCCAGGTAGTACTTTTTTGATACTGAAGACTTCCTCCATCTTCCCTAGGATATTGGTGACAATGTTGTTTTGCTCCAGGAACCTCTAGAAGCACTGCTTCAAGCTACCTATGGCTCTGGGGATGAAGAAGGGAGGAGAAGAGATGGAGGATGACTGGACACAGTCTGAGGGGTGACCTCCAGGGCTCCCCCATTGCTCTGCAGCAGTGCTGGTGGTGTCTCCCTCTCCAGGCTTACAGGACCTCCATTCCTCAGGTCCCATTGTCTCTCTTCTTTCCTCCCTCCCACTTTGTAGTTCTGCAACTGCTCCATCAAGATTATTTTTTAATGATAATTCCTATGGATCCTAAGAGAAATATGTTAGCCTCTTTCAATCATATTCACTTGGTATGCTATAGAGCAATACTTCTCTTTATGAAGCCATTTCTCCTATAATATAATTTGAAGTTCAATTTCTAGGTGATTAGTTCTTTCATTATGAGGGTCCCATAGCTATATCACATCATATCTCCCAAGGGAGAAAGACTTTATTTCTGTAAGATCCACTTGTCACTATGTCAATGTTTCCTTTCTTTCATCTTACTGGACTGATGATAGATATGACCACCTTGGTGAACTTCAACTGTGATTTTTCAGAGGTAGATGGAAATTGTTGTGAAACTAACTACACTGAATTTGTCTTGAACTCAGATGATACTCAAGTGATGGAAAGATATCACTTTGCTCCAGCTAAGTTCTCCTCTCAACCTTTTTGTATTCAAAATCTTGTAAAACCTTTTCCCTATCCTGAGCCTCCTTTGCACTATGACATAAAACTTCACACTTTTCACACGTTTCTGGAAGTAAAATTTTCTTATGGGCATTTTTAATGTCCTGTAAATAGGCAGCTATGATCTTCTTTCCATTCAGATTTCCTTTTTTTTCTGAATGTTCTTCAATATCTCTAGAATAGGCATATCAACAGCTGAGGAAAAATATTTAGAGTGAATGAGACCCTTGATTTCATTGGAGTGTTCCACATACTGCATTTAGATGAATCCTTGTTTAAACATTGCTTTCAAGAACACAAAGTCCTGTAGATAGAGCATTCCAAAACAATACTGTGTACTATGTATAGCAGGTGCTCCAGAGTATCACAATACGGAAGGCAGCTAGTATACAACCAAGATCACAGGCAGTAAGTGTTTCCATTTTTACATTTGGAATCAGCATAAAACTTCTCTAGGCTTCTAATGCTATGGGACTCTGGATTCAGAATTGTTTCATCTCCTGAGATTTTCTCTATGTTACTTCTATCAGCTTTAGGAAAACACCTCAAACCCAGTTTTTCTGCTAATTCTTTTATAAGCTTACGTTTCGCAGAATAAATTACCATCTAGTTATCACTTTGCTTTTCTTGGTCAACTTCTTCATATTCTCTGACCAGATATGTAAGACAAGGGGCTATGCCAGTGAAAGAACCATTGCCTAGACCACAAAGGGGCCTCAGGAGCATAATCACTATTTGTCACCATGGCCTGACAGCACCATGTGACCTTGAACAAGTCTCTTCATGTCTCTGGGCCTTAGTTCTCCCTTTTCTCAAATGAAGGGCTTGAGGCAGATGACTTCCAACCTGCCTATATCTAAGCAGTATCAGGTACTTCCAGTTTCTGCTGTAAGCCCTGTAGTTTATTCTCCCTCTTACCCATATAGTAGAAATGTATAGTCCCTCATTTTTATTTTATATATGTCTTTATTTTGAGGATTATTCTTGTAAGCAACAGATTGTGTATTTTTGTTTTCTTATCCAGTCTGTCACAAACTTTTCATTTTATTGGATTGTCCAATCCATTTGCATTTAAAGTTATGGAAATTAGATTATATGTTCCTTGATTTGTGTCTAATATTCTTTTTTTTTTCTGAGTTAGAATTCTTCCCTCTTTCTCTTCAAACATAGTCCTTTGTCTCTTTATTTTAACTTAATCTTGCTGAACCTGGCTCTTTCTTTGGCTCTGAGAAGGTACCCCTTTCTATCTGAAGTACAGCAAGGAGAAGGGAAAGAGAGAGAAAAGAATAAGCATTTAAATAGCTCCCACTATGTGGCCGGCACTGTGCTAAGCACTTTACATACATTATCTCATTTGGTCCTCATAATAACCCTGGGAGGTAGATGCTATTAATATTCCCATTTTACAGCTGAAGACACTGAAGCAAACAGAAGTTATGTGACCTGCCCAGGTTCACACATCTAATAACTATCTTAAGCCACATCAACCTCAGGTCTTCCTGACTCCAGGCTCACCACTATATTTACTGGGCCTAGATCTAGTTTTTTAATTCTTGACTCTTTTTTCCCCCTCTGAGTTAAGTAATCAAGTAAAATCCTCCTTCCTTCCTCCTTTTGTTTTGTTCATTCATTTTTAGAATTTCATTTTCTGTGCCTTTTTTTATTAAAAATATTTCTTTCTGTCATTCTCATTAATTCTATCTCCTTTCTAGGTATTCTAGGCTTTTATTCTTTGATTCATCAGTACACTTATTTAGTTCTATAATCTCCGTATTCTTCA
This sequence comes from Phascolarctos cinereus, assembly GCF_003287225.1. Classification (NCBI taxonomy): domain Eukaryota; kingdom Metazoa; phylum Chordata; class Mammalia; order Diprotodontia; family Phascolarctidae; genus Phascolarctos; species Phascolarctos cinereus. The sequence continues at coordinate 99,679,698 of NW_027555958.1, read as the reverse complement.
TGGTATTTCAGCTTCTCAGGATAGTCATTTTGGGTTCCTACTTCTTTACAATTTCTATTTTGTTATGTAACCCCTTTCCTCTGGTATAGAACTCTCTCTTTATTGGTGGAGATAAAGGCCAAGCCCTTCTTGAGTGGTGGGACAGAGTTGGCAAGAGTCAAGAGCTTTAGTTTTCAGTCCTTTTCGAATCTGTCTTCAAGTACTGCAGGAGTCCCCCTCTTTGGGACTCTCCAAGAGAACATCTTCTTCCAGGTTAGGGCTGAGTTGGTGTCAGATTCAAGAGAGAAGATGGAGCTAAAGGAAAAGACTCTTGGAAGACATGAAAAGAGCAAATCTTCATCACGGGCAGCTAGGTAGCACAGTGGATAGAGCACGGGTCTGAAGACAGGAAGGCCTGAGTTCAAATCCATCCTCAGATACTCACTAGCTGTGAACTGGGACAAGTCACTTAACCTTGTTTGCCCCAGTTTCATTATGTAAAATGAGCTGGACAAGGAAATAGTAAACCACTCCAGTATCTTTGCCAATCAAACCCCTATTAGAGTCACAAAGAGTCAGATATGACTGAAATCACCAAATGAAAATCTTCATCATGTCCCTATTCCTAGCTTGCTAGTCTTGAGACATTAAAGAGTTTCCCCTTGGGTGAGAGCCAGAGCTTTCTCTTGGTTGGAATGAGCTATTTAACGTCCAATGGCAGAGCTCCTTCACTCTCCACTGTCTGGTGTATATTCTCCTCTATACCTTCTCCGATTTCTGTTTGCCATGATCTGGATAAATGGACTTCTTTGCTATTTGCTATGTGTGTTCATTGTGGAATTCATATTGGATGAGAAAGGGTCAAGGCTTAGATTTAGAGCCTGGGATCATCTTTACTCCCCAAATGACAAAATGATTAAATGTTAGATGAAACCTGATCATATCCCCTACATGAATAATATTTAAGGGAACAGATAGATATGTTTCTAGTCAGATACCCCTTTCTGAAGAGAGCAGGGAGGTGGCCTCTGACCCTAAGTTCTTGCTTCCCCTCCTGGTAGGAATTAAAACTTCCATTGGAGAAGAGTTGGGGGAGAAGAAACTAGGGATGTCTATTCTGATTACTTCAAGCTGCATACAAGGACAAGCCCTAGCTGCACGTGGGGCCCCCTTGTCACTTCATGCCACTACAGTTACTTTCTTGATCTTGCCTCCTGGTCTCCTTTGTTGCTATGCTTCATTTTTAGAAAAACCAGTTCCTGCAAGTGAGAGAGAAGAGATTGACCCATGGTAGTAATCTTACAGGACAGCTGGGTGGTGTAGTGGATAGTGTACTGGGCCTTGGAGTGAGAAAGATTCCTCTTTTTGAGTTCAAATCTGACCTCAGACGTTTACTAGTTGTGTGACATTGGGCAAGTTATTTAATCTGGTTTACCTGAGTTTCTTCATCTGTAAAATGAACTGGAGAAGGAAATGGCAAACCAGTATCTTTGCCAAGAAAGCCTCAAAATGGGGTCACTAAGACTTGGACATGATTGAAAATGACTGAATAACAACATATATAAAGCAATGTGCTGGGCTCTAGGTATATACAGACAAATGAAAACCAGCTCCTTTCCTAAAACAATTTAACATTCTACTAAGATGAAAGAAACCTGGAGTTAATTGGACATTTGACATACAAATTCATTACAAGATAAGGAAAGTAAGTACAGCTCTTACGAAAGATTAAGAAGATAACATATTATTTACAAGTTTCTAGTTGTATTTGATTCTTTTGAAGAATTAGCTCAAATTCTTTTTTGTTGAACATTTATCTTTTTTCCCCATTGATCAAAGTTAATTTTCCAAGGTACGTTATTTTGGAATATGTGTTTGTATTCTTTGTTTCTTTGGGGAGGTATGGGGTCAAACCATATATCTATTGAGTAACAGGGTTTGGTAACTTCTGAGCCTCAGTGGTCTCATCTGTTGAACAGGAAGAATAGTAGAGTGCTTTCTACAGTATTTCTCAGCTTTGTTGTGAGGATCAAATGAGATACTGTATGCAAGGTGCTTTACAAACATTAAAGCAATAAATGATTCCCTCCATTTGATAATTTGCTATTTAGCATCCTTACAGAGGTATATAAATTATAATAATAATTTACTGATACCCACATGTACTTATACAAATATATGAATGAGAGTGTATATATAAATGGTTGAGATTTTCTCTGTATCTAAATATCTGTATCTCTCTATCAATTATCTATCTACTCATCCATCTTAGAGATTCCTAAACTGCAATCATCTTTAACTGAAATCATGATTTGAAACTCCATAGTTTCTGGCATATAGATACATGTATTATGTATTAGTTTTGTTTTTTCAATATATATGAGAAAACATATATGCATATATGTGTGTGTGTGTGTGTGTGTGTGTGTGTGTGTGTGTGTATATATATACATATATATATATATATATATTTGTATTTGCAATCCCACATATACATTTCCCCACCTGCACATTGTAAACCTATCTGTCTTTCTGTCTTGGGTTATTTCCTGTAGGCATGGAACTTTTGTATCTTGTCTTTTGAATTCATCTATCAAAAGAAAAAGGATTACAGAAATGAATAAATCTATTAGTATACAAAGTTATACTTGATAAGTTTTTTTCCCCTTTTGGTTGTAATCCTTTTTGTGCCATTAAAATGTAAGATATACTTTATTTCCATTTATTTCAATCCTTGTCTTGTATTCACCAGCATACATTTATTGTGACACCCGCCCAAAACCTTTGAGACAGTTTGATTTCTTTCTGTATATGTAAGTCCTTCACCATAATGCACACCTACAGTCTTAGCCCCAGCTTCTAGATGAATTAAGTAATCATTGCAATTTTTGGCTGTGTTTATATTTTCCATGTCTTCTCCCCCAATTTTATTTGCATAAATGATCTTCCAACACCCTCTCCCAGCATCTACATTGATTTAATTAACTCTTTTTTTCCCTTTTATAATTCCTTCTCTTCCCCATTCTTCTTCCTTTTCTAATTGTAGGCCTTGCTTTAAAAAAATTCAGCAACTACCAAAAACTACTCTTCTTAGTGCAGTCTTTGAAAAAAATTAAGTTATGTATATATAAATATACATTTTAAGATACAGTGGTCTTTCCCACTCCTCTTTATTACTATTTTTGACATTTTAATTGTCAATAAAAATGACTTTGCTTATAGTTATTGTTAATTGAGTCAGGGCCTTTTTTGCCTGAATTATATGCATTTAAATAGTACAAGAAAGTAGCAGAATATAGCTGAGAAATATTGAGTGCATCACAAAGAGAGAGAAAGCATGGCTTGGTAGATCAAGAACCAGTCTCAGAAATAGAAAGATTGCTTCATTTGACTTTTTTTTCTGATTCCCAGTAATACTGGCAATTTGACTCCGGATAAATTTCTCGATCTGTCAGTGTCCCAGGTAAATTTCTAAAACTATATTTTATAGATATGCAATCTGGTAAAGGGAGTTTACTAATCAGGAATCCATTATGCCAATGAAGTCGTGGATTGAACTGCATTTCTCACATCACAAGCCATTTCATTTTTATCATCCCAATACATTTCAAAAGATCACCACACACACTAACCATTTATATATAATCTAGAATATCATATTGGCATTACATTAAAATGCAACAAACCTATGTACATATGTATGCACATATGTGTACAATAGGGCACATAATACATTGTGATTATTTACATAATTACTCATTTCCCAATCCCTTGTGATAGTTACAGTTCATCCATCTATCAATAGACGTGTATGCAGACAATCCACAATGCTCAATTGATTATCTACACAATGTGAAGAGAATACCTGGAAGTCCCTTGCATGTTGAGTAGATGCTCTGCTGTGACTCTATAGGAAGACATGCATGAGGGTCTTACAGGATGGCTGAGCATTGATGATATCTTGGATCTGTTTTAGCACTGGGCTTCCATGTCAAATGGTAATGAAAAAAAGTACTTGCATATTCTCCAACATTCACACAATCATAAAAAATCTTAGAGCCAGAATGGACACTGATCTTCATGATTGTTACTTAATCAACAAACATTTATTAAGCATCTACCATATACCAGACACTCTGCTGGGCACTGGGGATTTGAAGTAAAAAATTAAATAGCCCTGCCCATGAGGAAGTTACATTCTGATGTGGGAGATGCATGCATATTGACAAGTAAATACAAAATAAATACATTATTTAATGAGGAATGAGAAAAAGCCTCATGTAGCAGGTGATGTGTAAATTGATCTTAGAAATAAACAAGGAATGCTAAGTGATTGAGGTAAGAAGGGAGTATATGTCAGACCTAGGCAACACCTTCTGTGAAGGCACATGGAGAGAATATAATGTATGAATAGCAAGGCCAGTTTGGTTGAATTGTAGACTATAAGGATGGTGGTGAGCTCAACAAAGCAGTGGTAGATAAGGAGAATGAGTTCTATTTTTGTTCCATTGAATTTGAGATGCCAATGAAGGGCAATATTACATAGTGGATAGTACACTGGACTTACAGTCAGGATACCCCAGACGCTTAATAACTCTGTGACCTTGGCCAAGTCATTTGACTTTTTAAGTGCCTCAGTTTCCTCATCAATAAAATGACATGGACTTGGTGGCATCCAAGATCACTTCTGGCTCTAAATCTAAATCTAAATCTATGATCCTTTGGTTCTCTGATTCAGTATGGCATGTCTAATCAGAAGCTGGGAATGTGGGATTAACACTGGTTACATGGCTAATCTAGTCATAGTAAGTTCCAGAACTTAGACTTGAAACAAGGTCTTCTAACTCTGTCTAATATTCTTGTCATTACACTCAAAGCATGATATCTTACCTCATAAATATGATAGCTTGCTTTATAAAGTAGTGTATGATTATTGAAATAAGCTGAGTTTGCAGGGGAAGATTTTTCATTAGTTTAATGAAAGAAAAAATTGAGGGCAATTGCTAATAATAAAGGTGACCACAAATGAGAAATATCTTTGAGTAACTGAGAAACGTACTCAAATGGACCTTTAATTTCACTGATGTGGATATTCCCTCCAGTGATTCCAATTGCAACCCATTTATGTCTGCCAATTCTATGTAACTTTTCCCTGTATTCTGTTAGAAGTTCCTGGGGGCAGGAGAAATGGGGAGATGGCAAAGGGAGATACCAACATGTCACCTGCAGTGTCATTCATATTCTCTTGACAGTGCAAGGATACTAATGAAACACAAAGGCTGTCTGACATTTCTTTCTTGCTTTCCTCCTGTATGCAACGCACCCTTTTTTTTTTTGGATCCTACATTCTTTGACATTCTTTACTCTGCTTCTTCTTTGTACTTCCCTGTGTATAAGAAATTTCTTAAATAAAAATTAAAAAGAAAAAAAATGTGTGAAAGTGCCCAGATTCTGCCTGAGGGATAAATAAGGGAGGTGAGACTCACTTAATAAATCCTATCACAGTATGAATAGTAACAACAGAATAGAATTAAGTTTTATAATTTCCTAATTAAAATTCAGCTAAAAATCATGCAAACAATTTATAAGGCATTATTTTGTTTTTGTAAAGTTACTGGAAGATTCAAATTAGAATCAGCAGGCTAAAATTAATCTTGAAACATTATATAATCCATCTCTCTTTATCTACCTATCAATTCTCCAATCAGCAATATTTATTAGATACCTAGTCCAGTATATGCTAGACACTATGTTAAGTGCTGGGGATACAAAGTTAAAAAGGAAGCATTCCTTGTTTTTATGAAACATATTCTGTTAGGGGAAATGACATGTAGAAATATATGGAAAATTCCTTCAGACTATATATGAAATGTATAATTTTGGGGTAGAGAGCCCTAACATCTGGATGAATTAGGAAAGGCCTTATGGAGGAGGTGGTGCTTTAACTGGGCTTTGAAAAAGCTATAAACTGAAAAGAAAGAGATGAAGATAGATTACATTTTAGGCATGGAGAACAGCCTGTGTGAAATCACAGAGATTGAATATGTAATGCTGTGTATGAGGTACTGGAAGTAGGGCAGTTTTCTGGGAATGTAGAATTCATGAAGGGAAATAATGTGTAATTAGACTGGAAAGTTATCCTGGAGCCAGACTGTGAAAGACTTTAAATGCTAAATAGAGGAGTGTGTGTTTTGTCTTAGTGGCATTAGGAAGACGCTGGAGGTTTTTTAGGGGGAGAAGGATTGTCGTGGTCAGACCCCAGATTTAGAAATATCATTTTGGCAGTTCCATGGAGTACTGATTGAAGGATTCGAGAGGGAAGAGATGTTTGTCAGGGAGGCTAATTAGGATGCTGTTCGGTAGTTCAGGTAAGACCTATTGAGGCCTGAACTAGATGTGGTAATCATATAAATAGAGAGATGGTGATAGATGAAAGGGATTCTGTGTAGGTGGAAATGACAACACTTGGCAACTGATTGGTGAGGGAGAGTGAAGGGCAATAAATTACCTTGAGGTTGAACACCTTGGCAACTGGAAGGATAGAGGTACCCATGATGCTACCTATCTCTGATAGGACCAATATCTGCCATGGTCCTTCTTTCCCCTCCCTCTTGTGTTACATGGTTTAGGAAAAAGTAACAAAGCCAGGACTTGATTGGGTCATAGTTTAAGCTGCCTCCTTAGACATAGCTTCCTGATGGCTTCTTGTTCACCTAGGGGCATGAGATGTCATCCACAATGAATAGGGTCGTATCAGATGTGGTGAACGTCTGAAGACCACATGAGTCACCATATAGTTTCCATGTGGGTGTGGGGTGGGCATCTATAGAAGCTAAGTGCCTTTATGTTCTTATTGCATATCCTTGCTATGTTAGGGTTAATTAAACATCCTTTGTTAATTGTTCAGTGACTTATCAGTGTCTTATTTTATTTCAACATCAAAAATGAACCAACAAGATACCAGTGTTAGGCCAGCCACTGACACTGTCTTCCATCAGCAGACATATGACACTAGGAAAAAGAAAGATCAGAATAGACCAGGATTAAGATTTTTTGACAAGAGAGGGCAAGCAAGTGCTATAATGAAGGTGGAAGAGAAGTAACCTTTTCAGACTATGTAGGCCTGTAAGTTTGAGTCTGGAGAAGTCAACTTAAGTTAAGGAGGTCCAGAAAGTTACTGTATACTGTAGGGGTTAGGGTGCAGAAGCTACAAATTTAGAAAATCAAAGATAATATTAGCAATGGTGAGTGAATACTGGGTTGAGCTTTCATTATGGAGCTGTGACTATATTCTGCTGTATTATTTCCTACTGAATTTGAGCCTTTAGCTATAGCTGAAAAGGGATCAGAGGCTTGTAGGTCAAACTTACTTTGATTGACATACATGATAAAATTACCTCAGAACCCAGTATTGTCTGCTAAACAGTACAAACTAATGGAACCTCTGAATTTTAAGGAATACCAAAGATATCCATCCACATCTACACAGCCTTCCTTAGTGATCCAGCATAATGTTGAACAAATTGCATTGTCAGGGAATTCTCATATAACTCATACAGAATCATTAAATCACAGTACCACAGGCAGATCTTTCTTTAGTTTTTCTGTCATTGAAGGCATTTTGTAGTTCGGGGGGGGAAGGAAGGAAGGAATAAGAGAAAGAAAGAAAAAAGAAGAGAGAAAGAAACAAAGAAAGAACAACACCTCAAAAAAAAACCCAGCCTTTTCCAATCACTGCCTTTTTAAAGGCAGTTATATTCTTATAGCCATTATAACCATTTCCTAGCACCAATCTTAATTTGTCTTCCAGTGAACTACTCCATGAAACAATTCCTTTGAAGATATATTTGTGATTCAGAAATGTCATTGTCTGAATGTCTTTGTTGATATGCTTAAGTTAATGTATTTATACTGAACTCAGTTCTCTATTGACTTTAATTTGGGAACATTTATATTTTGCTTGCATTTTCAGAGATGGCCTCCAGAAGAAAAAAAGAAAACAAATCTTCATAATATACCTGAATTTAACAACTTATATTTTTCCTTTGAGTTGATATAACTACTGTCACTGTTCTGTAACATTTCCTTCTCATCTTTATTTCTTCTTGCGTTCTACCTCTTGTTTTCCTCCTATTTTCTTTCTCTTCTCTTAGTTATTCTAATTTTCTTTTGGTTTCTTATCTCTTGTTTTACTCTATTCTTCATCTTTATTTTTGTTTATTTTTCATTTTTTGTCCTTTCTGTAATATTTCAACTACATTCTGTGTCAAATAGAATTTGTGGACTAGCTTGGGAATCCAAGCACCATTCCAAAATTGTGGCTATGGGAAAAGTGTTCTGCACATAGGTGATGAAAAAGGAAAGGGAACAGCACCAATAATACAACTAGGTCTCAGTTAGATTCCCATGAAGTGGTTGCATGAATTCAAACTTGCACAATTCAAAGACATAATAATATAAAATACAGAAAATTGGTTCCAGCCTAATGGAAACATACGGTGCAAATTTAAATAATTCAACCACCCCTCAGGATTAATTATTCACACTAATTCTTCACCTTATTTTCTTCTTTCATAGGTGCAGTTATAGTCACTTCAGTTTGAGAAGGAAGTCATGTTGATTTAGAGAATAATTTTCACTCTCTCATGTATCTTAATATGATAAATGAATCAACTTAAAATATTAACACTGATTTAAGCAAAGTCAGAATTTTTCATCTGGTAACTTTGTCTTATTTTTCCCATTTAAATTCAATATTTGATGGTTGTTATGGGCAGGGTATAAGGATGTATACCTTATGAATTTTCCCAGAAGCTGCAGAAGCAATAGCAGCTTGCATTAAAGAATTTTTGTCCTGCTTTCTACAAGCCTGCAGGAAGCAGGGAGTGTCTTTAATTAACCCCAAAGGAAATCTTCTTTATAGCTCTTCTGTAATGGATTCCTCTTCATTTCCCACTAGGCTGCGATCTTCTGGACTTCATCATCCCCAACCCCCCCTCCCATTTCAGATTTCTTTTATATGTTGTCTTTTCCCATTAGATTGTGAGCTCCTTGTGGGCAGAAACTATCTTTTGCCTTCCTTTGTATTCTCAGTGCTTAGTACAGTGTCTGGCACATAGTAGATTCTTAATAAAGGTTTATTGATGGAATGATAGTTCGAATCCACAGAACCTTAGGCACGAAAGGTCTGGGCAGGATGGAAGCCATCAGTGGCTCAGGTTGTGAATTCTAGGGTTTGTCAGAGAATATGTACCAAGATTACTTAAATTGGAAAATTACTCATCCTTGCTCTTGAGCCCCATTTTTGCTTCCAAGGTCTCCATTTATCATTCATAAACCTCTATATTTGTATTACTAATACAATCATTATTATTACACAGTCTATCCCATGGCCATACACATGACAAAATTGACAGGGTAAACAACTATTGGTGATGATTTCTCAAAATGGAAACCATCTCTTTTTCTTCCTGCTTTCTTTAGATGATGAAAGGCTTATGGGAAGGAGTTATGCGTCCAAGACCAGAGTCAATGAACTATATCCACTGGGAGCCAGGAATTATTGCTGGAGAAGAGCTTATCCTTCTTCCACCTCACTAGCTAATAAGAGTTCTCAAAAGCTTCCTAGTTTCCAGGTGCTCTACACTGTTTGCTTCCAACGTTGCTGGGTTTGGCAGCACTAACTCTCACAATGCTATTAGACAGCTTGCATTTCTGTTCTAGGTCGGGGTCTCAGCTTTCACACCTGCTACAACACTGTACCACCATTTCTCCCCACCTACCGCATCCCAACTTTACCAGCTCTTGGCCCAAAGTGTCCCTCTGAGCACTCAGTTATTCAGTCATTTCAGTTGTCTCTGACTCTTCATGACCTCATTTGGGGTTTTCTTACTTTCTGTGGCTGCCGTGAACTGGTATGGGACTCAACATCTCCTGCATTAGAATATGAACTCCTTGAAGGCAGACTCACTTTTGTTTATTACTTCAACATTTAGCACACTACCTGCCACAAGTGTTTAATAATTGCCTGCTTCCTCCCTCTACCTCATTCTCTCCCTTACCCCCTCTTTTTTCTTATGCATTCAGAATTTTGCAGTAGGAAGGCAAGCGGAAGGGAGCAAAGGACTACTATGTGCTGGACACTATGATGAGTGCCTTACAAATATTATGTCATTTGATCCTTATAACAATCCTGCGAGGCAGATGCTGATTGTTTCCCCCATTTTATAGTTGAGGAAACTGAGGCAAACAGAGGTTGAGTGACTTGCCTGGGGAACATCTCTTCATTAGAAACATTAGATACCAATCAAGTGCCTGTACTTGATTAATAACTATTTGCATTCAGATAAATTTAGATGTATAATGTATCATAATACTTCTACAGTTCCTCAAAGATCCCATCATCATTCTTTATTCATTCATTTTTATACAGTCTTTCTGACATGACTTCAAGTATTACATACTCCATTCTTCTGGATCTGATTTATTATTATTATTTTTTCTTTGTAATATTTCATAAAGATCTTTCTAGATTTTCTTTTGGTCCTCATACTTATCCATCTCAATTAATTTATAGTATTCCATTACATTAATGTATCATAATTCATTGAATTATTTTTAAAAATTTCTGGACATTTAGGTGACTTTTAGTGTTTTGGGTAATTTATAATAAGTGATAATAAAAATAATAACATTTGGGTACTGCTTTACACATTATTTAATTTGATTCTCATAACGACACAGGCAGGTAAGTGCTATTATTTACCCATTTTACAGATGAAGAAACTGAGGCTGAGAGAGGTTAAGGGACTTGACCAAGGTCACATAGCCAGTAAATGTTTCCAGTGGGATTTAAATGTAGGTCTTCCTGACTTTAAATCCAGCACTGCACTGATTACATAAAACTCTATGATTTACTTTGTTTTCTATCAAAATTCATCATATTTAGGATTTGGAGCCAGAAGGGGCCTAGATATCATTTAATCCAAATGCTCTCAATCTATAGACAAGGAAACTGAGGTCCTAGAAAATTAAGTAAATTATCCAAGTTCACACAATAGTAAATAGCAGAGCCTCAATGTTTGCTCAGTTCTACTGACTTTAGATTTAGTACCCTTCCTGCACCACCATGCTGCCTCTTTAAGTCTCTTGAAGTCAATTTACTTTGGTAATAACTAAAATCAAGTAATAGTTTAGGATCAAATACATTTTAGTTTCCAACCTCTGAAATTAAAAGAAAAAAGGATAAAATTCTTAAGATGTTAAAATATTCTCCAGCTGCTGAATATATTATCACTGTGGTGTAATATTTTATAGAGTGAAGAGAAGTTGCCCTATTTGTGAAATCAGATACAGAATCTCAATATGTTCAGACCTTATGACAAATATATGGCCTCTCCAAGAACTATTTAGAACTGCAACTTAAGGGTGATTGGTGGCTTTGCTTCAGTCTTATTAAGCACTCTTCTACTTCAGTGCCTCAAGGATCTGTTATTTCAGGTGGTATATCACCAAAGCAGCCTATATCCTCAAGCTCCATTAGAAAAGGGTCTTTAAAGCATTTCTATACAAAAAAATACAAGACCTTTTGGAAATTAGCTAGGCTGCCATGTGGTTAATCACAGGGCCTATACCTGAATCTTTTCAATTTGGCAACTGTTAGTACCCTTCCCTCGTCAAAGTTACCTTGTATTTACTTATTTATACCCAGGTTTCCTCCTAAAAAGAATGTTAGCTCCTTAAAGTCAAAGCCTGTTTCATCCACCAGTGACCAAGAACTCTGCCTGACATATAGTAAGTGCCTAATAAATTCTTGTTGATTCATTGATTGATGGGGCTGTCAGCTTGGGTTCTACTGATTGTCTTCCAGAAATCAGGATCAGCTTGCCTCCAAAATATTCTCCCATTAGAGCAGTATTTTATGAATTCAGCACTATTGACCATAATTTTTTTTAATAGCTTGGATCACTTTTAAAATCTTCAGAGTTTAAAATATTTTTTCCAGGCTACATTTTGTTTGGAAGCTATTTTGTCTGTTTTCTGTTTTGTATCTTTTAAGCTTAACTAGATATTTATGGGTCTAATCATGACCATGAAAAAGGGAAAAAATTACTCACTTTTCCCCTGGATTAGGCTGTAAGGTACTTCACTGTCATGGAAGAAATCATTTTTAAAAATGTGCTTTCATTGCACTCTAAGCTATTTACTTTCCTTGCTTATGTAAGACAAATTCCTATGGCTTTAGTGACTTCAGATTTTGGTCAGCTTTTCTAATCTAGGCTAGGTACATAATACCAAAGTATCCAGTCAGAAGTCTAGTAAATCTGATGGGGAAAAAGAAAAAAAATCAGTCAAGACATTAAAAAAATTCTTTTAATTTTTTTTTATTTTTTAGATGGTGATATGTTTTCAGGATACTGCAACATTTGGACTATTATTCAAAAATCATTTGTAAATATTTGGGAGAATTGTGGAAATTTGAATCTATTTAGTATTGGTAATTATTGCTTTTATGGAAAGAATGCTATAAAATAATACCCCAGAAGACAACTTATTTATTGATTTCTACAAAAAAAATATATATATATATGTGTGTATATATATATATATACATATATATATATATATATACGTATATATATATATATATATATATATTTGTTCTGTGTTTTATTTACTTTTGTGGGAGTGGGGGTGGAGACGAGGCTTAGGATATTTTGCCAAGGCCCTGATAAAAATTATTTAGAATTTAAAAGAACGCTGATGAAACTTTATATGCCTTTTCCATTGTCCATTCAGCTCTGTTTAGTTTAAATATGGAACTTAAATTGCATAGAAAATTTTTTGCACAACATTTAGGTAAATTATATTAGCTGCACTTCTAGACATCAACACAAGAAGGCGCTAAAACACTGCAGTTAGTTGTTTGCCAATCAGTCCAAGGGAGCATTAGCTGCTTGCATGCTTTGTAATAAGGCTTATTCTGCACATACTGATAACTGGAAGGATTAACAGTGAGAGGTGCATTGTGACTGAGAATTTAAGATGATATTTAAATGTATTGTTTGCTCTCTTTTATTTTTCTACATAACAGAGGACTCTCCAAAACTGAACTCAAGATATGTTTCCTTTCCTTTTATCTTTTTCTCACTTGGTGAAAAGGTTGGGATGTAAGGTGTTTCTTTGCCCTTTGTTTTTTCCTCACTTGGTAAAAAGGTTGAGATGTAAGGTGTGCATGCGTTCCTCTGTGTGTGTGTGTGTGTGTGTGTGTGTGTGAAGTGACTGATTTTAAATAAATATTTGATCACTAAAATTGCAGAGTGTGAATAAGTGGACATACTTAACTTGGCAGAGATCAGTAATGCTTTAAGTAGACCTAGAGCTGTGGAGATCCAGAAAAATAAACAGAAAATTCAAGAAAAAAAAATCTATCATCAGCACTCTTTTAAATTCTAAATGATTCTTATAAATTTTCTTCTCTCTGAAGATTTTTCTTCCAAAAACTGAAATCATGGAAATGATTTTGGATCATGGTTATTTTAAAAGAATGATTAAGAAAAATGTTCAATATAAGCATTCTTTGATGGAGATTCTTTTAGAGTCAGGATGTTATGGGTTAACAGACTTAATACCCTAAGAATCAATAAGATTCAGTGTAGTATTTATAGATGAATGGACAAATCTATGAAAAGACAGAATGATAATCTGTGCTGACACTTTAATGAGGGCTGTTCCCCTTCATCTCCCTTTGCTTGAAGTATTCAAACTGGAGAAAACAGATAAATTATAGAGGTGATTTGTGTATATGAGTGGCAGGTGGGTCCATATTTATGATTTTATTAGGGTTAAATCTCTTAATGTGGAAATTTCCTCCACTGGTATAAGTTGGTACCTTTCTTCTACTTAACAGTCTTAGAGAGTTGACTAAGGCACTGAAAGGTCAAATAATTTATTATGGTGACCTAGACAAATATGCTGCAGGCAGATTTGAGCTCAGGTCTTTCTGACACCAAGGTTGCCTTTCTATGTCTCCCTAATAAAATATATAGCATATTGTAAACTATAGGAAGTTTTACAGAAGATAGGGAGTGCAGAGTATTTATTGGCTGACAGTATAACATGAAAGCAGCCACAGAAAATAAACGAAGATAAATAACTACCTATTTGCAGGAGATACACACACATCTCCTAGTTCAAGTTTGCTTCTTCATTGCAACATAAAATTAGAAGCTCTCTGGAAGAGTAAACAGGATCTAAATACATGGAAAAGCCACTTATAATAAAGTTGCTTATAATAAATTCTTCAAAAAGAAGCAAGATAGAAAATACAAAGATTAAAATGACACAAATTCTGTCAGAAAATTTGACGAAAAGAGTCATCTGTATTCACTGCTTCTGCTTCCTTGACAAACACCCACTAACAAAATCCATGAAAACTGGTTTCTTTCTCCACTACAGTGCTCTTGAACTAGTTTCTTCAGGATTTCTAATAACTTATGTATTTCCTAACCTATTAGTATTTTTTTCTGTCCTTAAAGTCTTCAATCTCTTTTTGACATTTGACACTGCGGGCCATAGGATATCCCTCCTTTTAGAGACTCCTGCCATCCTTAGTTTCCATGACAGTGACACTCATAGTTGTCCTACTTTTCTGTCTGTTCTCTATATGTTTTGCTGGCTCTATAAAAAACAGCATTTGCTACTCTGTTAAATGTGGGGGTCTCTAAAATTCTGTCCTCTGTACTCATCTTTCTCTGTACTCTCTCCCATACCTGCAGTTATGAGCTCTCTGAAGATAACTGCTCAAACTGTGTCTTTACTTACAACTCTCCTCAGCATTCCAATCCTGCCAGCTAGTTCCACCTTAACATGTCTAAAACAAATTAATTATCTTCTTTCCTACTCTCTGTTCTCTACACCTTTCTCCTCATTGACATTTTCTATTTATTCCAATGGCACCATTATCTTCCCAGGCTCACAACCTTGGAATCACATTTTATTCTTTCCTTTGCTTCCCCCCTAGACACCCTAGACAGTCAGCTACCAGTCTTGTTATTTCTACTATTACAGTCATCTCTCACATCTGACCCATTTTCTATACTCCTACTTCAACCACTCTAGTTCAGGGTCTCATCACTATTTTTGACTGATTTTATTTGTGCTTACATGGTCTTCATGCCCTTACTTTATCTCCTACCCTAATTTATCCTTCATACTTTAACCTGAAGAATTTCCCTAATGTATTGCTATGATCATGGCACTTTGGTACTCAGATACTTTCAGTGGTTCCTCATTGCTCACTAAATAAAATATAAACTGCTGACTCTGGTTGCCAGCTACCTGTTTAATCTTAACTTTTATTACTCCCCTTTATACGCTCCGGTGGCTTCCAAACTGTAGTTATGCCACTATTTTTTTGTTGTTGCTAAAAAATAGTCACTAGGTAGAGTGGCCCATTCCTATAATCCCAGTTACTTGGGGGCTGAGAATGGTAAATTTATTGTGCTCAGGAATTCTGGACTGCAGTGAGCTATGATGATTGGATTTCTGTGCTAAATTCTTTTATTTTTTTCAGCCAAAGACAAGGTTTATTAGAACATCCGCCATATTGGCCAGACTCTTAAGGAGTCTGAATGTTAGTGAGCTATTGGCTAGATTGTAAGAATCTAAGCACCTTAATGGAGATAAGATGGACCTTATAAATAGAAAGACTGTGGGAAGGATCTAGGAATGGCTGAGTAGTTTGGGGTGACTGGAAGAGGGCTAGTAAGCTGGGGTGAACAGAACACCTGGGACATGGACCATGTGGCCAAGGGAAAATGGAGCCTAGTTAGGATTAAGTGTGGAAAATGGCTGGGGGCCACAGGGAGGTATTAAGTTAGGTTGGGAGATTAGGTGTAGCCACAATGAAAGGACAGTTGATGAGATGATAGCCTCAGGCGAATGCCAGACATTTGGCCACATGGGAAAGTCCAAGGTTTTTCCTTTTCTGGGGTCAGACCCAACCCCACCATTCTCCCCTCAAACAAATGGGACCCAAATTCTTTTTGTGTAAGGGGCAAAGGTCTCAGCTTCTGAAACTGCTTCCTGCTGGCAAGCTGTCCCTACCTCGAGGGGGTCCCAAAGAGAAAGTTGACTGGAACTGAGCACAGGCCGTATCCAGGGAACAATGGGGAGACATTGGCTGGTACCTACTGTTTGCTACCAACTGTAGGTGAATGGGCTGTAGTCTGGAAGACACAAATCTGACAGAAAATACTTCAGGACCCAAATGACAGGATAAAATATCCTTAGCTCTGTTTGGATTCAGATAATTCAATTTTTCCAACCATGCTGTTATCAAATTCACCTCATAGCCAGTCTCAGGAATGGCCAGGTGGATAACATTCCTTTTCAAAGGAACATAATGGGGAAACTGAGCTAGGAGGATCCCATCTTAGACTGAGGCTAAAATTGTCCTCTCAGCTTTTCCTGATGCTAACTTCCCACCAGTATCACATTCTCAGAGTAGCTTGTAGAATTTCTCTCAGATGGTGGGATATTGATTATCAATGGATTATGATCCCTCAGACAACTCAAAATAGGAGCTTTTACCTCAAAACAGCAAGTGTCATTAATCACAGCTTAGGAAAAACTTTTCCAAGATTTACATCTCAAACTTAAATTTGTCCTGGTGTAAAAAGCCAATCATTAGAGATTTCTATACATTTGCAAATTCTCAGCAAGCCATACATAACCCAAACAAGCTTTTTGGCTAGTTTACACATTAAAACAATAACCAACAATAGCCAAATTATTTTAGCAGCAACCAAATTAGGACAAGTTGTTTGACATAACTGATGCAAAAACTTCACCAATTTGAAACTTGTAATGAACCCATTACCAATCAGGTGACTTCAATTTTGTTAAATGCATTTCCAAATTACTTTACACAGGCAATCAACATCTTGTCATTAACAGTTAAAAACACAAATTTAAAAGGACTTTGCTTACGTAAGTTCAGAGGTCAGTTTCTTTACCTTGAGCAGGATGTACTGAACCTGGGTAATGCTTCCAGGCAAAGGTTGCCCTAGGTCCCAAGACCATTGCCAGGGGAGCTTACACTGCAGCTGCTGCCCCTCCCCTCTCCTTCCTTTCCCAGGTGGGGGAGGGTGAAACCAAAGGTGAGGGGCAAAGGGTGACACTCTTTTCCTATGAGAGGGGTTAACAGATACCCTCTTGACTCAAGGGAAGAGAGTGACCAGGTTGTACAGAGTTTTGAAACCCTCATTAACAATTGATCACAAAACTTACAGAATCTGCCAAGATATTTTAGTTCTAACTTTTCCCTGTAACCTCCATGAAGGAGGATTCAGGGGTTTAGAGCGAAGGGAGTAAGTAAGCCTCAGGGAACCAAAAAGCAACTGCAGTTTTTTTCCCCCAATTCCCTAGTGCTAAAAGAATTGACAGAATTAGACATTTACCTCCTGATAGGGCATCAGTCCTTGTCCTCTATACTGTGGAAGGTGTACCCAGGTCCATGGTCTCAAACCTACCAGGGGACCGAGAGTCTGAGAGTGTCAGGCTGAGTGTGAGACAGCCTAAAACACAATTCAGATCATGTTGCTATCGCCTTACTGCCCCATTCTGTGCCACTCTGCCCCACACAAGATGTTTCAGTGACCTACCCCCTATTGCCTCTGGCACAGAACTCCTCAGCTTGGCATTTGATATCATTCACAATCTGGCTTAAGCCAAAATTTTACACTTAAAGCACAATACCCTCTTTTGCATATACTGCCTTTCCACAAAGTAAGCCTCCTTGCTGTCCCCCGAACTTGATATTTCATCTTCCATTTCCAAGCTTTTGCACAGGTAGTTCCCAATGTCCAGAATTCACTTCCTCATCTCCATCTTTTAAAATCCCTAGCTCTCTTCAAGGCTGAGATGATATGCTACCTCCTTATTACTTCTTGTGGGAAACCTTTCATGATTCTCCTCACTGTCAGTATTCTCAATCTCCTGAAATATCTATATCTATCTATGTTTACTGTCGACATGAAAGTTTGGTTAAAGAAGGCAAACAAGTTAGGTGATACATGATTATATAGTTTATTCCCTTTTAGCTAGCGAATCATGTATACACGGAAGCCAGAAAGTGATTCTGAGTCAGAGATTAAGTAAAATGGAAAAGATTTTATACAGTTTAGAGTGATCAGACTCAAGGTGTCTGTGTTACAAAAAAAAAAGATATAGCCTCCATAGGTTTCTTAACATACAGTATAAAAAAAAGGAAATTTCTTAATTGCATAGATTGTAAATACAATAGAAGAACGTCAAAATATTAATCAAAAATATAGATCCAGGATATGTGTTTCCTCCACATAACATATGTCCATAGGATACAAAAAAAAGGAAAAGTCTCATTACTCAAGAGAGTGTGTGGACCCAGACATCCTGGTCTCAGTGATGATGAACAGGAAGAATGCTGGTCAGTTCCATCTGGTCCTGAAATTTGCTGACACAGGAAGGGGTATTTTTAGTTCACTCAGAGAGAAAAAGGTTATTTCAGGTTTTGGGCCCTTATTGGGACTCAATTGATCTTAAATGATTATCAGTATACATATATACACATAAACATTATATGTATTTGTATATGTTTATGTGTGTGAATATATATTATATATGTAAATATACATACAGATAGGAACACACATATTTTATATGTTTTATTTCCTCCAAAAGAATATAAGATTCTTGAGGGCAGAAATTATTTTCCTTCTTAAATTTTTTGTCCCCAGAATCTAAGGCAGTACCTTTTATAAAGTAGATATTTAATTAGTGATTGTAAGGTGACATTATTTTCTCTCCCTATCCCCCACACCTCCAACTCTGGGGAAAGTAAAAATCCTATCAATCTGCTAAGATCTAAGTCAAATTCAACCAACTCTATGAAACCAGCCAGCAGTATTTACAGCTTTTTTTGAATGTTCATAGCATTTCCCCCTTTTGTCTTATATTACATGCATATTAATAGATAAACAGATTTCTTTCCTGAGTGTTCATCTTTATCACTCTCTGGGCCTTGAACATAGTAGGCATTGAAGAAATGCTTAATGACTTGAGTTAAATACCACTTGATAAATGGGAATGATGGGAGGATAGTGAAGTATTCGCGAAAAGGATATTTACCTAGGGCCTAAGTGTGACCAGAAGTCAGTATCACTTGCATAATGAATGTCCAAGATGCCCCTAGTTCTTGGAAATGTGGGTGTAGTGTTCATAATTAACGCAATTTAGGCCTTACTTCCCATTCATGACATCCAATAGATATAGTTAGTTTCCATATGAAGTAAAAAAAAAAATAGAACTTTGATTTTTTTTCCCTACCAAATTAGAGAATGTAATTGTAACCTTCCTTTATATTTTTGTCAATACCACAATTTGGGTTTCTCTTGACAAGAATTCTTGAAGATTTTACCTTAATCTAAGTACTCTTATTAATCTAAGCTACCTCATTGCCCATTAAATACTGAGTGACATTGATAGTAATATTGCCTCCCTGACTACTCCAGTTGAACTCCTATATAATCATGTATTTCTGATACTATTAGGGGACATTCATTTTTTGCAGAATTATAATGTAAAGCACTGCTTAAATTTTCCTAAATGCTATGAAGTCTCCACATTTTGTAGCAAGAATGCATCTAATCTTCCCGAAGGACTGTCATTGTTAGGAGTTTTATTTTCAACACTAATTATTTGGAAAGTAATGCCCTTACTTTCCTTAAAGTTTCAAGCTACATTTACTTGTTCTCTTGAGGAACCCCTCATAGACAGTCAAAGTGGAACACCACTGAACTTAATTCTCAATATATTTCTCTCCTGGCATAGTCACACTCTTAGCTCAGGCCACCCACTACTGTTACAGCCTCTCCACTGGACACTATTTTTTAAGTCTCTATCTTCTTCCCTAGACCTGCCAAAGTTATCTGCTGAAGGCACAAGTCTAAATATTTCATTTCTTGCTCAAGAGCCTTCAATGCCCTTAGTATAATATGTAAAGTCCTCAGTTTGGTATTTAAAGCTCTGCACAATTGTGCTTTAAATTTATTAAAAATTTTGTTTTCATTGTTTATTATTCTGAATTGGAAAACACCAAAAAACCCCACATATTTTCATACACAAAGAAGAATATAAAAAGAGGTTTGTATATGAAACATAAATCTCTATTTTATATAGCTTTTAAACAAATATATGATAATTTTACACGTTAATTTGAAAGCAGTCCTATTTGTCAGTGTCTCCCTCTGAATTTCTTTCTGCTCTCTTCTGCTCATTTTTACATGCTTCAGTGATGTTCTTGTCTTTTTTTGGGGGGGGCATCACTATCACTATCATTCTTCCCCTCTTCCTCTCCCAAATTCCATTTCTGAATTAAAAAAAAAACTTCATTGTAACAGATACATGCCACTACATGTGTTTTGGAGTGACTATCCCAACTCCCACTCAAGTTGGGTCCCCAGAATATGGCTATTATGTACCCTCATGGCTAAAGGAGTAGCCCTGAAAGGTTGGAATTATCTTTTGAGTGCTATAATTCATGAGTCCTCACTTCTGTGCTTTCCCTCCCCACCCAATTACCAGCTGATATCATTTAATCAGCCAGACTCAATTAGGTTTTACTAATTACTAATGTGATAGAATAAAGAACAGTTGGTACAAAATATTGCCCCCCAAAAAATGTCTATGGCACACTCTCCCCCCAGGATATTAAAAAAGACCAGGAGAAAGAGGGTTCATGCCGAGAGAGCACCTGTGGCAAAGGAGAACTCATAGCTCCTGGTTGTTGGAAATTTTTTTTTTGTGGGTATATTATGCTCAAGTACTTCATATTACATTCCAATCCCAAAGAAGAGCAATGACAAAGAGGCTCAAATTACTGAAAAATTGTGCTCATTTCACATGCCAGCATGGTTACGCTTAAGATTCTGCAAGCTAGGTTTTCAGTTTTGTGAATTGAGAATTACCAGAAGGGCAGGCTGGTTTTTTGAAGAGGTAGAAGAACTAGAAACTAAATTGCCAACATTCTCCGAGATGTGGTGAAAGCAAGGGAGTTCCAGAAAAAATAAATCTGCTTCTGCTTCATTGAGCCTTTGATTGTGCAGATCACTACAAAATGTTACAAGTCCTCAAAGAGATGGGAATACCAGATCATCTTAGCTGTCTCCTGAGGAACCTGTGTGCTGGCCAAGAAGCAACAGTTAAAACCAAATATGGAACAACTGATTGGTTTAAGATTGGAAAAAGGAGGACACAAGGCTGTATACTATCACCTTATTTGTTTAACTTATATGAGTATGTTTTTGAGGACTTTGCACTGATTTGTTTTGCATATTTAGATTTTTAAAAATAGAAAAAATTACCTATTTTAGAAGGAAATATTGTGAAATGTATTCCTTCATTATTATTAAAAGAACTAAAAAAGACAGTTTCTTTTTGTGGCTCAAACACTCTTTAAAGTACTTTGCTACAAGAAAGACAACGTGTTTCACAGTAACATAGAAATGCTCTCTGTTTTGCCCTTATGACTACACACAATTTTTTAAAAAAGAATCTTCCTTTTGAAGAACTGTCATTTTGTTTTATGAAGTTGATTGTTCTTGTAACAACTTGAAAAACTAGTTGAAGCTCCTTACTCATATTTCTCAATACAGGTAATTTTCTGTGAGGTGTGCAATGTGTCTGAATTGTACAAGTGAACCACATCTTTACCCAGTATTTGCAGACCTCTATTTCTTTCTAATAAGGTTTTGAGCTCTGTCAGTGCATAGTTCAGTACAATTCTTACATATTAGTCCCTGGGGAGAATAGGCTCAAATGTGAGGTAAAATGGGAGTGAGACAACCATTTATAGAACATGTTTGGATAATGGATGCCTCCTTACTCCTGGCCCTGGAAGTGCTTATATTCTTTCACAGAATTCTCATGAGGTTCCCTGCCTAGGTATAGCTCTCTGCTGGGCTCTGAGGATTAGTGTCTTTCTAGTCCATAGACAATACTTCTGTCATGGACAGGGGATAGGGGTAAATGATTTCTGAAATTCCCACCATCCTCTGGAGATTGTCTTTTTTCATGTGCTTCCTCTGCTGTTCCAACTTACTCTGCTGTTGACTTCGTGACCAGGGACCTCTGATGGATTTGATGGATGTCCAAATTTTACACAACATTAAATCCTTTAAAATTTTGTTCTGTAAAATTTGGATTCAGTCAAAAGGATACACTTAAGGATCTAGAAGGCCCTGTATCTAGATATTCAGGAAATCAGAAGACTCTTCATAACTCATGTTTAGAAGGAGGCTCACCAAGTCTCCAAATGTTGAATTGGAACTAGTAAAGTAATATTGAGTATGATTTATATAACCCATCAGGAAAGGTAAATTCCAGCATGTAGAAAGTACTGGTCTCTTGTTGTCCAGTTAGTCCATTTTCAAGCAATCCTAGTGATGTCACATACTTGTTTTATGGAAAGATTTGTTTTTGCTTATTAAAAGCATTTTTTTTGGGGGGGAAACTTATGTTGCTGATATATTCTATAACCTCCTTTATTTATCATTTAAGGACTTTTACAGCCTGTCTTCAACTGATCTTTCAACTGAGCTTTGTTTCACAGTCCTCCCTTTCATGCACACCACAGTCAAGACAAACTGACCTTATTCTTCTTCGCACATAGCACATTTCTTTGTGTCATGCCATTGGTTGTCTTCTATGATTAGAATGCACTCTTCTTCAGCTGTGTCTCTTGAAATCTCTAGTTTCTTTTCTTACAGATTTGAAGAAAAGTTTATAGGGAATCTATTGCAAGAGGAACCCATATACAAAACCATTCATTAGATTGTAGGTTTCTTTTTTTCTTTTTAACAAGACAAAGTATTATATTTATAGAGAAAGAGAAACAACAACAACAAAACTTAATTCAGAAAAGAAAAACAATATTGGAGAAAAAGGGAAAAAAATATAAACCCAGCTCTCACAATTTTAAATGTGAATAGGTTGCACAATCCAATAAAATGAAGTTGCATGTCAGAAAAACAAAAACAAAAAATTAGCCTCATGCTCACAAGAAAAAGAAATAAAAGCAAAGACACAGACAAAATAGAGATTATGTTCTGAGTGAGTTCTAAAATATACTGGAGTTGCAATTATTCTATTAAACAAAGCAAAAACAAATATTCACCATATAAAAAGATAATCAATGAAGTGCCATTATGGCATGACTATATTAGAACATAACTCTGATGTAAAAAAAAATATGCATGCGAAGAGTACAGAGAGACATAGAAAGATTTATATGATCAGAAGTAAAGTGAAGAAAGGAGAGCCAGGAAAACAACGTACACAATGATAACAATATAAATGTAAAGAATAGCATAAAATGACAAAAAAATGAATATTTCAAAATTCTAAAGAACAAGCATGGCTCCAAGGAAGAACTCTGAGAAGATAGCTTCAGCTCACTCATTTATACAGGTAGATGGTCCATAGATGTGCTTTGATATACTGGTCCTTTTTACTGAGTTTTTGGTTTCTTCTTCCTCTTTTTCTTTTTCTCTTCATGTTGCACTTGAGTCTTGTATTTGAAAGTCAAATTTTCTATTCAGCTCTGGTCTTTTCATCAGGAATGCTTGAAAGTCCTCTATTTCACTGAATGACCATTTTCCCTCCTGAAGGATTATACTCAGTTTTACTGGGTAGGTGATTCTTGGTTGTAATCCTATCTCCTTTGCCCTCCAGAATATGATATTCCATGCCCTGGTCCTTTAATGTAGAAGCTGCTAAATCTTGTGTTATCCTGATTGTGTTTCCACAGTACTTGAATTGTTTCCTTTTGGCAGCTTGTAATATTTTCTCCTTGACCTGGGAACTCTGGAATTTGGCTACAATATTCCTAGGAGTTGTCTTTTGGGAATCTCTTTCAGGAGGAGATTGGTGGATTCTTTCAATATTTATTTTGCCCTCTAGTTCTAAAATATCAGGGCAGTTTTTCTTGATAATTTCTTGAAAGATGATGTTTAGGCTCTTTTTTTAATCATGGCTTTCAGATAGTCCAATAATTTTTAAATTTTCTCTCCTGGATCTATTTTCCAGGTCAGTTGTTTTTCCGATGAGATATTTCACATTGTTTTCTAATTTTTCATTCTTTTGGATTCGTTTTACAGTGTCTTGATTTTTCATAAAATCACTAGCTTCCAATTGCTCTATTCTAATTTTTAAGGAAGTATTTTCTTCAGTAATCTTTTGGACTTCCTTTTCCATTTGGCCAATTTTGCTTTTTAGGGCATTCTTCTCCTCATTTGGCTTTTTGGATCTCTTTTGCCATTTGGGTTAGGCTGTTTTTTAAGGTGTTATTTTCTTCAGTATTTTTTGGGTCTCTTTCAGCAAGCTGTTGACTTGTTTTTCATGATTTTCTTGCATCACTTTCACTTCTCTTCCAGTTTTTCCTCTACTTCTCTTACTTGCTTCTCAAAATCCCTTTTGAGTTCTTCCAAGGTCTGGGACTGATTCATAATTTTCTTGGAGGCTTTGGATGTAGGAGCTTTGATTTTGTTGTCTTCTTCTGGTTGTATGTTTTGATCTTCTTTTTCACCAAAGTAAGATAATATAGTCTGACTCTTTTTGTGAGGTTTGCTCATGATCCCAGCCAATTACTTGAGTTTTAAACTCCTAGTTAAGGTAAGAGTCTGCTTCCAATGTGGAGAATGTACTGTCCCAAGCTTTGGGGGGTTTATATAGCAGTTTTCAGAGATACTTATAGGGACCTGTAAATTTTCAGTTCTTCCAAGGTGGTATGATAAGGGATGAGCTGTTTACTCCTTTCCTGGCCTGTGCTCTGGTCTATGAGTGCCACAGTCTTTTATGTCTTGGAACTGTGAGGAGAATTTCCTCTCCCCAGCCACTACAAGTTCCACCACACCAGCACTTCTTCTAGCCCCAGGATTGCCACCCAGAACTGTGACCCAGATCCAAGCACAAGCAAAGCAAGAGAATTCTGCACCAGCAAAGAGATCCCTGCAATCCACCTCTGATCAGCCACTGGATTCCCCATCAGTCTGTGGGCCAGAAGCTCAGGAGGCAGCCACCATCCCGGGACCATGCTCAGTACTTGCAGCTGAGACCACCTCACTTCTCTCTCTCTCACCACAAACACAGACTTTTCCAACTGACCTTCTAAATTGTCTTTGGCGATCGTGAGTTGAGAAGTCTGGAAACCTCCCCATCTGCTGGTGATTCAGTCCTCTGAAGCCTGCTCCAGGTTCCCTGCAGCCTGCCCGCCCAGGCTGAAATGTGTTCCTCTTCCAGCTTGGCATGATATACCTTTCTGATCAACCGTCCATGTTGTCTTGGGCAGGAAATTTGTTTCACTCTGTCTTTTTGTGGGTTCTGCTGCTTCAGAATTTGTCTAGAGCCATTTTTAACAGGTATTTGGAAGGGTTTGAGGGAGAGCTCAAGCAAGTCACTGCTTTCACTCTGCCATCTTGGCTCTGCCCCGAAATCTCTAGTTTCTAAGTGCTTCCTTCCACAAGAAGCATTTTCTGATCCCCTAGATGCTAGTGCCTTACCCTCCTCCCAAAAATTATCATCAGCAGTCACTTACTAAGTACTTACTATGCGGCAGGCACAGTGTTAATCTCTAAGGATACAAAGAATGTTAAAAAAAACCTCAGCCTCTGTTCTCAAGTAGGTCACATTCCAATGGGAGACACAATGTGGAAACAACTATGTATCTATAAGTGCTATAGACTATGTACTATATATAGAGTGTATATATACACACACACGGATATCCATATATATGCACATATATATATATATAATATGTATATGTAATAGAGAGATAGGTAGATAGTAAGTAGGACATAATCTCATAGGGAAAGCAATAGCAGTGGTGAAGACTAGGAAAGGCCTCTTATAGTAGATAGAATTCTTCCTGAGTCTTTCAAGTCTGCCAAGAGGCAGACAAGAAGACAGAGAGCATGCTAAGCATTAGGGGCAGCTAGTGAAAAGGCATGGAGTATGGATAGGGAGTGTTATTTGCTTGGAAGAGCAAGAAGGTCAGTATTGTTATATCACAGAGTGTGCAGAGGAAAGGAAAATGTAAGAAGACTGGAAGGGGTAGGAAGGGGACAGTTTGTGATGGGCTTTAAAAGTCATAGAGGATTTTGTATTTTATCCTGGAGGTAATAGGGAGCCATTGGGACTTAATGGGAGTTGAAGTGCCATGGTTTGACCTGTACTTTAGGAAGAATTATTTAGGCAGCAGCTGAAGCAGATGGACTGAAGTGGAGAGAGACATTAGATAGCAAGTGGATTATTAAAAAAGTCCAAGAGAGAGGTTTGAATAGAGCTATAAATATGCTGTTGTTTTCCTGCCTAAAATGCAAGCTCTTTTAGAGCAGGGACTAATCAAATTTTGTCTTTGTATCTCCACTGCTTGTCATGGTGCCTGGTATATAACAAATACTTGAATGACTGATTATAAGATCATAGCTTGAGCTGGTTAGGGGATTTTGAGGCCATTCAAGCCACCCCCTATTAAACAAATAGATGAGGAAACTGAGGCCCAGACATTTAAGAACAGCTCAAATAATTTTCAGTCAGGTTGGTAATTCATGTAATCTTTGACTTTTCCCACTACCTCTCTCACTTTCCCCCTGCCATATCCAATAAAATGCTGAATTTTGTCCACTCTGTCTTCAGAATATATTAACTATCCCTTTCTCTCTACTAACATAGCCACTACCTTCATTCAACTTAACCAAGAGGGAAAGCTTCAGATTTCACCAAAGGAAAAATCTCCATCTTCATTCATTTCCTGCCTGGACAATTACAATAACTTCTAATTGCACTTCTTCCTTCCATTCTCTCCCTTCTCCAATCCATTCTCCACACAACTGCAAAAATAATTTTCCTACAACATAGGTATGACTAAGTTGTTCCAGCTCAAGAATGTTTACTTGGTTCCTATTACCTCTAAAATAAAATAGAAACTCCTCAGGTTGCCCTTCACAATCTTTCTCCTGCCTGTATTTCCAGCTTTAGTTCACAGTGTTCTCCTTCACAATTCTACATTTGAGCCAAACCGATCTACTTACTATTCCTGAAACAAAGTTTCCCATCATTTATTATTGTCCCTTTGCATAGGATGTGCTTGGATAGAGGCTTTGATGTGTAGCATGTATTCATTGCTTACTTTTTCTTCTTGAGATCCTTGGCCTCCTTCAAGGCCCTGCTCATGTACCATCTCTAAATGGAAGTCTCTCCTTAGTAGTTGGAATACCAATTTGGTGTGGGACTCTTTCCTAATTGGTGGAGATCAATGTCCAGTGTCTGCATGGGAGGTGGGGCTTAGTTGGTGAGAGTGGAAAAGAGATCTTTTTTTTTTTTCAGTCTCTTTTCTTCAGTCTCTTCCAGGTTTGAGAGAGATGACCATTCCAACCTCCCTACAGGTTACTGAAGGGAAAGAAAGATACTAGAGAGAAGCTGACATGAAAGGAGTTGGTAGTCTTTAACGCATCCCTATCCCTTGCTTGCTATACTAGAGAACTCAGAGAATTTTCCTTTGGTGAAATCTGAGGCTTTCCCTCTTGGTTAAGTTGAATTACCCCACTCCCATTGGTAGAGCTCATTTATTCTCTATGGTATCTATTCTCATCTCTCTCTCTCTCTCTCTCTCTCTCTCTCTCTCTCTCTCCACATACATACACAATACATTCATACATACACACACACACACACACACACACACACACACATATTTCCCCTTCTGATTTCTGTTTTGCTAGCAACTTGGATAAATGGGTTTCCTTGTTATTTGCCATGTGTGTTCATTGTAGAACCAGCATTTGTTGGGAAAGTAGTCATACTTCAGATATAGAGCTTGGGGCCCTCCTTTCCCTGGTAAGAAATAGTGATCAGAAGTTTAGCTTGAACATAAAAAGTATATCCCCTAGACCAGTGGTGTCAAACTCAAATACATAAAGATCCCCATGGGTTACATAATGACTTAGAAAATAACATATCAATATTATCTATGTTTTATTGTATTTTTATTTATTCTGTTAAATATTTCCCAATTACATTTTAATTCTGTTCAGGCTGCACTCAAATGTGTTATGGGCCACATGCAGCTGCATATTTGACACTTCTGCCCTAGACTAATAGTAGTTGAGGGAGAAGATAGATATAATTCCATCTCAGTATTCCCTCTTTGAGGAGAACAGTGGCCAGACTCTGGCTCCAATCTCTTTCTTCTCCTCCTGGCAGGAATCAAGTCTTGCTTGAAGAAAGGTAGGGGGAGAAAATGCTAGAGATATCTATTCTTAAATCCCTGTGAGCCATATGAGGAACTTACTTCAAATAGTAATGGATATAATTGTTTATGTGTTGTAGCTACCTAGTATAATGCATGTTTTTTGAGCATAGAGGATGTTTTTCATTTTGTCTTCACATCCCAGCACTCTCCATAGAGTCTTGCACATTGTAGGTAGCTAGTAAATGATTATTGGATTGTATTCATGTGTCACAAGGTAGTCAGAGTTGTGGGAGAAGAAGAAAAACTAAGGTTTGAAACTGTAGACTGATAATACCAATATAGGGCAGGTAGGTGATGTAGTGGATAGAGTGCTAGGCCTGAAGTCAAGAAGACTCATCTTCTGAGTTCAAATCCAGCTTCAGACACTTACTAGCTGTGTTACCTAGGGCAAATCACTCCACCCTGTTTTCCTCAGTTCCTCAACTGTAAAATGAGCTGAAGAAGGAAATGATAAACCACTCCAATATCTTTGCCAAGAAAACCCCAAAGGGGTTCATGAAGAGTCAGACATGACAGAAACAACTGAACAACAGCAAAATACCAAAAAGCTACCTAAACTTAAATGTTGAAAAGGAAAGGAATAATCACAAAGGAGAGTGGCTGTTTGATTCTCAAGTGTGCATTTTCTATTTAAGTTGAACATGAAATAGCTGTCCAGTTTCATGTTGCTTCTTGGCTGGTATGTTGTTGAACCTCAGGTGTAACAAAAACAGGAATGTAAAAATTCACTCTGTTCTTGGCATTTTTTATACTTTTATACTTTAGCTAAAAAGGCTGACATGCAACCATTTCTCAAGTGACCACTCTTTCCTTAATTTGAAAATACTACTAAGAATGGAATATAGACTGGAAGGATCAATGGCAACCCAAACTAAAAAGATTCCTGAGGGAAGCAGAGAAATATATGAAAACAATTGTGTCTAAACAGCAACAAAATGATTGTGATATATCACCTTACTTGCAGCCCTAGGGTTCTGGAATTCCCAGCTTGGTTGATAGAATTTAGCTTCTGAAACACCTGCCCTTGTAACTTTGTTAACAATTTTGAAACTCTATTATCTCTGTGGCTGGGAAGCTGGGAAGCTGGGAAGGGAGCTGAAGTCACTACATTTACACTAATCCCTCTGTGGAAACTTCCATAAAAGTATTTCCCTCACAAGCAGCTCAGAGATAAGGGAGGTGGAAAGTGTTTGTATTATTTCTAATATTTTTTTTTACGGATTAAAGTCTTTCAGAAAGGAGGTCAATTAGTACTTGTGTTAAGAAAGAGGATCTTGAAGAGCAAAGATCCTAAGATACATCAAAGGATGTGGAGTTGGATTAATTCTACATTGCTCTTCTACTGAGTATTCCTTCAGCCTTTTTGTATTTAGCTTGTGCTTTATTTTCTTTGTACTTTGTCACATTGTATGGGATTTTTTTTATTTTCCTAAATATATGTCCTGATTTTGATGTACCTCAGGGATGTACTGGAGTCAGCTTGAACCAGCTTGAAGCACCTTGTAAGAACTGATTGTTAAATTTTTGGGATATGTATTGATATCTCAGAAATAGGCAAATGCTACAAATCAGGGTTTATTTGTTTTGTTGATTGGCTATACTTAAGAAAGTGATGGAGAAAATTTTAACAATTAGATTAAACTTAAAAGTATGTTGTGAGTACATTCCACCCCCCCCCTCCAGAGAGCCAATTGTTAAAAAGTTACCAGAATACCCCTTGGAGTGGATCCCTTGATGTCAGTGATTGAATCAGGTCTCTTCTATGCTTTCTAATCCCTTGAATCACAAATTTGAAAGTATTAAATGTAGTTGATGAACAATGTCTCTAGTATTGGGACTATACCATTTTTTTTTTTATCAAATATCATTTTTGAAAAGGCTGTTTTTATTCAACTTATGATGTGATCTCAATTTTATTTTATTTTTTATTTTTAACTTTCCACAAGTTTTTGAGTTCCAAATTTCTCACTCCTCCCCCACCCCAAGATGGCATGCATTCTGAATACCCCTTCCCCTGGTCTGCCTTCTCTTCTATCTCTCCCCCTTCCCTTCTCTTATCCCCTTCCCCTTCTATTTTCCTGTAGAGCAGGATAGACTTCTGTACCCCATTTCCTGTATTTCTTATTTCCCAGTTGCATGTGAAAACACTTTTTTTTTAAAACATGTGTTTTTAAAACTTTGAGTTCCAGATTTTCTCCCTCCCTCCCTTCCCCAACCACCCTCATTGAAAAGGCAAGCAACTCAATATAGGTTGTACATGTGCAGTTATGCAAAACACTTCCATAGTAGACATGTTGTGAAAAACTAACTCTATTTCCCTTAATCCTATCCTGCCCTCCCATTTATTCTATTCTTTCTTTTGACCCTGTCCCTCCTCAGAAGTATTTGCTTCTGATTACCCTCTTTCCAATCTGCCCTCCTCTCTATCACCCCCCTGCTCTCTTGTCCCCTTGTCCCCCTATTTTCCCATAGGGTAAGACAGATTTCCATACCCAATTGAATGTGTATGTTATCCTCTCCTTAAGCCAAATCCTATGAGAATAAGATTCCCTCATTCCCTCTCACCTTCCCCTGTTTCCCCTCCACTGTGAGAGACTTTTATTTTCTGGGTTTTTTTTTTGTGAGATAATTTACTCCATTCTACCTCTCCCTTTCTTCTCCGAGTATCATCCTCTCTCATCCCTTAATTTTATTCTCCAGATATGACCCCTTAATCTTCAACTCACCCTGTGTCCTCTATATATCTATCTATATATACATACATACAATTTTTTCCCTTCAACTACCCTAATACTGACAAAGTTCTCAGGAGTTACAAATATCATCTTTCCATGCAGGGATGTAAACAGTTCAATCTTAGTAAGTCTCTTATGATTTCTCTTTCCTGTTTACCTATTCATGTTCCACCTGAGTCCTGTATTTGAAAGTCCAATTTTCTGTTTAGCTCTGGTCTTTTCATCAGGAATGCTTGAAAGTCCTCTATTTCACTGAATGACCATTTTTTCCCCTGAAGGATTATACTCAGTTTTACTGGGTAGGTGATTCTTGGTTGTAATCCTATCTCCTTTGCCCTCCAGAATATGATATTCCATGCTCTGTGGTCCTTTAATGTAGAAGCTGCTAAATCTTGTGTTATCCTGATTGTGTTTCCACAGTACTTGAATTGTTTCCTTTTTGGCAGCTTGTAATATTTTCTCCTTGACCTGGGAACTCTGGAATTTGGCTACAATACTCCTAGGAGTTTTCCTTTGGGGATCTCTTTCAGGAGGAGATCTGTGGATTCTTTCAATTTCTATTTTGCCCTCTGGTTCTAAAATATCAGGGCAGTTTTCCTTGATAATTTCTTGAAAGATGATGTCTAGGCTCTTTTTTTATCATGGCTTTCAGATAGTCCAATAATTTTTAAATTCTCTCTCCTGGATCTATTTTCCAGGTCAGTTGTTTTTCCAATGAGATATTTCACATTGTTTTCTAATTTTTCATTCTTTTGGATTTGTTTTACAGTGTCTTGATTTCTCATAAAGTCACTAGCTTCCAATTGCTCTATTCTAATTTTTAAGGAAGTATTTTCTTCAGTAATCTTTTGGACTTCCTTTTCCATTTGGCCAATTTTTCTTTTTAGGGCATTCTCCTCATTGGCTTTTTGGACCTCTTTTGCCATTTGGGTTAGGCTGTTTTTTAAGGTGTTATTTTCTTCAGTATTTTTTTGGGTCTCCTTTAGCAAGCTGTTGACTTGTTTTTCATGATTTTCTTGCATCACTCTCATTTCTCTTCCCAGTTTTTCCTCTACTTCCCTTACTTGCTTCTCAAAATCCCTTTTGAGCTCTTCCAAGGCCTGAGACTGATTCATAATTTTCTTGGAGGCTTTGGATGTAGGAGCTTTGACTTTGTTGTCTTCTTCTGGTTGTATGTTTTGATCTTCTTTTTCACCAAAGTAAGATAATATAGTCTGACTCTTTTTGCACTGCTTGCTCACAATCCCAGCCAATTACTTGAGTTTTTAAACTCTTTGTTAAGGTAAGAGTCTGCTTCCAATGTGGAGAGTGTACTGTCCCAAGCTTCAGGGGTTTGTGTAGCTGTTTTCAGAGATACTTGTAGGGACCTGTAAATTTTCAGTTCTTCCAAGGTGGTATGATAAGGGGCGAGGTGTTTACTCCTTTCCTGGCTTTGTGACCATAAGTATTCCTTTCTGTACCATAACTGTGAGGAGGCGTTTCTCTCCACAGCCACTACAAGCTCCACCAAGCCAGCACTCCTCCTCACCCCAGCACTGCCGCCCAGAACTATGACCCAGATCCACACTCGGGCCAAGCAAGAGATTCCTGCCTCAGCACTGGCAAAGAGATCCCTGAAATCCCTCTCTGATCAGCCACTGGATTCCCCCTCAGTCTGTGGGCTGGAAGCTTGGGAAGCAGCTGCCCCCCCCCCCAAGGGCCAGGCTCTTGGGAATGGAGCTGAGACCCGGCCTTCTTCTCTGACCACCGACAGAAACAGACTTTTCCCACTGAACTTCTAAGTTGTCTTTGGCATTCGTGGATTGAGGAGTCTGGAAACCTCCACAGCTGCCCACGATTCAGTCCTCTGAGGCCTGCTCCAGGTTTGGTGCGGCCTGCGTGCCCATGCTGCACTCTGCTCCCAGCCATGCGTGATATACCTTTCTGATCAATCATCCAGGTTGTCTTGGGCTGGAAATTTGTTTCACTCTGTCTTTTTGTGGGCTCTGCTGCTTCAGAATTTGTTTAGAGCCATTTTTTATGAGTATTTGGAGGAAGTTTGGGGGAGAGCTCAAGCAAGTCACTGCTTTCACTCCGCCATCTTGTCTCCGCCCCTGCCCCCCTCTGGAATTGTGATCTCAATTTTAGAATTAAAAAAACTGGTCAAGAGATAGTACAACATGATATCGAAAGAATGAATTAAAATAATCGTTAAGCATTTACTTTAAGCAAATTACTGTGTTAAATGCCGGGGACATAAATAGAAAAGCAGAGAGAGTGCTTACTCTCAAAGAGTTCATATTCTAATAGGTGAGATAACATGCATGGGAGGTTTCAGCTGCAAGTCAGATGAAAAGGTTCCATGGCCATGGTGTTGTGGATAGCAATATCAACAATAATAATACTGGCTCATATTTATATAACACTGAAAGGTTTCATTCAATCAATCAATCAACATTTATTAAGTGCTTGCTATGTTCTAAGCACTGAGCTAGGCATTGGGGATTTAAAAAAGAGGCAAAAGACAATCCCTGCCCTCAAGGAGTTTACAACCTAATAGGGTAGACAAAGTAAATAAATATATATGGAGTAATTTATCTATCTATCTATCTTTCTACATATACATTTATAGACATAGATATACATAAAAAGTTATCTGTGATAAATAGGAAAGAATTATCAGAGAAAAGGCACTAGATTTGAGAGGGGCTTAGAAAGACTTCCTATAAAAGAAAGTACTTTACAAATATTATATCCTATTATATAATGCATATATAAATATTATCTCAGCCCTGTGAGGTAATTTTACAGATGAGGAAACTGAGACTGAGAACAGTTCAATAATTTACCTATTGTTGCACAACTGATAAGTATGTAAGGCAGGAATTGAATTTGGATGTTTTTGACATTATCTACTGAGACATTCTGGACAGAGTATCAAGAATAGTGTGACTCTTACTAGATATGTTATCATGGGAAAGTCATAACCTCTATGAGTCTCATTTTCCTTATCTCTAAAGTAAGAAATAATAGCACCTACTCTACCGAATTGTTATAAAGAGCAAATGAGAGAATGAACAGAAGGTTCTTTGAAAACTTTAAAGCATCATGTACAATACCCTTGGTGATGGTAATAAAAATAATATTGATAATAATTTAGTATGCTGTTGTTGTTGTTTTACTCACCATGGCATTGCTAAATAACAATAAAAAACAGAAGTAAGATACAAGTCTACATAAAAGAAACTACATGTAGATTTATGTCAACAACAACTGGAGACAGTTACCGAATTACTGTATTTGAATAATACACAGTCCGAGGATGGGTGGATCGATGGAGACATATTTACAAGTTGATATCTGTCAAACTCAGTGAGTATATTAGACCATTATAATCAAATAATCCTATTCTCTACAGTCTCTTGACTTTTGTTCATGTTTCAACTACTGACAATACTTACATGCCTTCTTAGTATATTAGTGTTTTCAAAACTAGATGTTTTTCATGCCCTGGGAACATAACTGTTAGTGCAGTGTAAGCTCTTGAAGTGATGGAATCAACATAGCTTGGTGTATATCCTTTGACCACACATTCCTGAGTCACTTACAATTTAGTTTCTATGTCCACTACTGTACTTAAACTTCTCTCTCCTAAGTCATTAATGATCTCCTTATCACAAAATCCAATGACTTTTTTAGAGCTCATATTTCTGGATCTTTCTGTAGTATTTTATACTATTAACCATTTAATTTCTTGATTTTCTTTCCTCCCATGATATCCACAATAGTTTACTGTCATGGTTCTCCTCTCTCTCTTACTACTCTTCTCTACTTCTCTTGCTCTTCATTACACTCCATGCCCTTCTTAATTAAGACTGTATCATTGGCCCCTCTTTGTTCTGTTTCCTAGAATTTCCTTAGAAACCTTCCTTTGCTTAACTTACTACCTCAGTATTACTAATTTTCAAATCACTGAATCAGGAGTCTCACTCTGCTGACTACAAATGTCCACCCTTAAAACAACTCTCAGTTCATCCTACCATTAGCTATCTCTCTTCCTCTTTATGACAATTCCTTGAGAAGGCCATTTATGATTGGTGTCTCAAGTTCCTTATCTCTCACTCTATTCTAAACCCTCTACAATCTGGCTACAGTCCTGATCATTCAGCTGAAACTACCCTCTCCAAAGTCACCATTTAATCACTTCATGGTCAAGTCTAATGGCCTTTTCTTTGTCCTGAATGTGACCTCTCAGCAGCCGTGGACACTCACCTGCTTCTGTATACTCTCTCCTAGGTTTTTTGTTTTTTTAAATAACAATCTTTGTCATTCTCTTTTTCTGGATCTTTTCTCTTGTCACACCCACTAAACATAGGTGTGTGTGTCCTGGATCCCAACCTCTTTCTGTTCTATACTGTCTCACTCGGAGATCTTAGATCCAATGGGTTCAATCATCATTTTGTAAGTAACTACATAGTTATATGTTAGTGTCTCCCATTAGAATGTAAGCTTCTTGAAGGCAGAGATTATTTTTGCCTTTTTTTTTAACCCTTCCTTAGTGCTTTTCATAGTGTCTGGCTGATTTTCAAGGCCCTGTGAACACTCCCTTCATGACATTCCTCACATCCATGCTGTTTTCATCACTCTGGTGGTCACTCCTCTGGTCCAGTCCCTCTTTATGTTTTATTTAGACTATTCCCTAACTGTTAGTCCCATAGTAATAGCTCTGTTGGACTATCTAAATGCCTCAAATTCAACATGTCTAAAATTAAACTTATCACCTTCTTCTCACATCTTCCTCTTTATTATCTATTTCTATTGATGATCTATCTCTATTCAAGATACCACTGTCCTCCTAGTCATCCAGACTAAAAACCTTAGAGTCAATTTTGATTCTTCCTTTTCCTAACCTCCCCCTATATCTACTAATTTGCCATATCTGTCTTTTTAAATTAATACATTCTCTCCCTTATCCATCCCCTCCTTTACACCACCATTGTTATTGCCCTATTTCAGGTCTGTATTACTTCTTGCTTGGGAAGTTGTAATGTCTTTCAACTGATCTCTCTGCTTGTCTATTTTCTCTTGTATCCAATGAGTCATTCATACCTGAGTAATTTTACTAACACATAGTTCCAACCATTACATTATTTTACTTAAAAAAAAATCCTTGGCTCTCTACAGCCTCTTAAAGGTAAACTGCTTAATCTGCCATTCAAGGCTTCTTACATTCTGATTCCCTCCTTTTCTCACACTAATCCTCTTCAGATAACTTTCCTTTCAAGCCAAACTTATCATTCTTCCATTCTTGTGTTTTTGTGTTTTGTGTCTTTGCTTGCACATCCATAAGACCTGTGATTGACTAATATTCTCCATCTTTGTCTGGTAAAATCCTTTCTTTTCTTTTTGTTTTCTATTCCTGGATCCTCTTTTTTCTATTACAATTACATTTTATTTTTAATGAACAAAAATTCATTTTCTCTCCTTTTTCTATCCCCCTCCATTGAGGGAAAATATAGTCAGACACTTAGCAAAACCTAATGTGCTATATAAATGCCAGCTTGGGGCAGCTAGGTTGCACAATAGTTAGAGCGAAGGCTTAGAGTCAGTGAGATCTGAGTTCGAATCCAGACTCAGACACTCAGCTGTGTGACCCTGGGCAATTCACTTAACCCCATTTGCTCAATTCCTCATCTACAAAATGGGGACACACTCCAAACCACTCCAGTATCTTTGCCAAGAAAACAAAAGTCCATGGGGTCACATAGAGTCAGATACAACTGAACAACAAAAACAAAAATGAAATGCCAGTTATCATCAGTATTATTCCCATGTTATTATTATTTCTTTAATTTAGCTTCCAAGTAAAAAGCAGCATGTGCACTGGATTAGGAATTAAGAGACCTGCATTGTGTTAGTCTTAGTCCTGACTCTTGACATCTTATCACCTTGGGAAGACATGCACTCTCTGCAGTTCAATTTTCTTTTCTACAAATTATCACTTGGGCTAAATCTCCTCGGAAGTCTAAAGTCCTTGGACAGCTACAAAGGATAGAGAGTGTATTAGATGGCTTTTTTTAAATGAAGAAAACCAATTCTGTTGAGGTGCAGTCATCAATTTTTAAAACACATATTCATAGACCTCATGTTTTTTTCTTTTTTCATCCTTCCTTCCCCCCCAACTGCCCTAGAGAATTATTAGTGCCCAGCACCTTGCAGAACTCACTGTCCAGTGACAGAAACAAGTGTGTACAGAAGATGTTATGAAAGAGTTTGTGACAGAGTTGTGCTGAATACGTGGAAAGCTTCACATTGAAAGGCAGCTTGAGGACCATTTGTTGACTTACTCTAGGCAAATCCCACATATAGTCAGAAACTTCATTGGCAAGATATAGTGGACAGTTGTCAGCAGCTTTTTTTTGGGCAGCATATTGTCCTGTAGCATATATTAAGTCATGCCAACAGAGTGAAAGCAACATTTGTTAGGTTTATAGATGAGAGCCTAATATTAATGAAATAGAAAGACTTGTTCTAAATCATGTAAAGATCTGAAGATGCCCATTTTAGTAGCTATGAAGCCCGAACAAACTATCAATTTAGTTCTAGCAAAAGTTTAATTCTGGTTTTCAAAATCCATTTTTTTATTTGCTCCTCGCAACAGCCCTGTTAGATAGGTGGTATTACAATTCTCATTTTATGTGTGAAGAAACTGATGTTGAGAGAGATCACCACCACCCCCAATCACATAACTGGTAAATGTCTAAAGATTATTTTCCAATGAAGGAAGAGATAATGAAAGAAATGAAACTTTTTTTCTTATTAATAACCTCTCTTGTATTTTTCTTAACATTTAATGAACAAGATAAACACTGATTTTTACATATCGTAGTTTCACAAGTCTCTACTAAATTCCCCCTCTGACTCATTGTGGAAGAGAGATGACCCTGCGTTTGTGGACCTGTTCCAACAGAGCCTAAGTTCAAGCATGATCTACCAAGCTGAGAGGGCTTTGGCTCACAGCTATAGTCTATAGAATACTGGAGTTACAGTTAGGAAGACATGGTTTCAAATACCATTTCTGCTAATTCCTAGCAGTCTGACCATAACTGAGGTGCTATCTAAAGGTATCAATTATTTTTTTATCTTGTTCTGAACTTAGTTTCATTATTGTTGTTGTTGTTCATTAACAGTTTTGTTGCCTGTGGCAAACAACACAAAAGTACCTTCAAATACATCTTTGAAGGCAAAGTAAACTGGACTGGGAAAATTTTAGGGAGAGACATTACACCTTAGGACATAATATCTCTTGGGGATTGGTGGAGTGGAGAGGGAGAAGTAAACCCAGGAAACTATCTCCTTTCTGGGGGAGAATTCAGAGACACTAGTTCATTGTTCACCTTCCTCAACGTAGTTACCTGGAGTCATGGTGGCTCAGTGGAGCCTGGTTTTAGGAAGACTTGAGTTCAAATTTGGCTTTAGACACTTATTAGCTGTGTGACTCTGGGCAAGTCACTTAACCTCTATTTGCCTCAGTTTGTTGCTGTTAATCTTTTCAGTTATGTCTAACTCTTTGTGATTCCACTTGGGGTTTTCTTAGCAGCGATACTGGAGTGGTTTGCTATTTCCTTCTCCAGCTCATTTTATAGAAAGGAAACTGAAGCAAACAGGGTTAAGTGACTTGCCCAGGGTCACACAGCTAGTAAGTGTTTGAGGCCAGATTTGAACTCAGGAGGATGAGTCTTCCTGATTCCAAGCCACCTAACTGCCTTTTCCTTCAGTTTACTTAACTGCAAAATAGGAATAATAACAGCACTCACCTTACAGGGTTGTGATGATCAAAGGAGGTAATATTTGAGAAGGACTTAGCACAGTGCTTGGCACATAGTAAGGGCTATGTAAGCACTGCTTAGGGGAGGGAGGAAGCAGATTCAGGTTTAGCAGCTCACCTACAGTATGGCAGGTCAGGATAGGAAAGGAAGCTGCATGCCTTGTCCTAGCTTCCTATTTTAACTAAATATTCTTGATACCTAGGTGCTAAGCTGGTTTGTCCCTATCTGCTGGATTCCAAGTAACTCTGATTTAATTACGGCTGTAATTTGCATACAGATCCATTCACAAAGCAAAAATCTCTCAACTGAAAATCAGCTTATCTAAGTTCAGAGAGACTCAGCACTAGAAGGTTGGGCACCAGCTGAGGGATATTTTTGGATACACAAATTCACAAAATTCTGACTACTTAGTCACTGAGATGTTGTGATCTTCATTAATTCAGAGATTACCTACACTAAAGAAAGCCCAGATCATTGGAATTATTCAAATAGAACTTCACAAACAGTGGTTCAGCTTATCATCCAGTTTGCATTAAGTCTTGCTAGCAGAGTAAGAGGAACATTTTTTTAAAATTTTAAAGAACTTTTTTTTCTTTTAATATAGTTCACATTGAAACTCAATAATCCAAAAAGGTCTCATGGAAAGTCTAATACTTTAAAATACATAATTAGAAGCTAGGTGGGACTTAAGATTGCTAATGTGCTTATAAATAATATAATATATAATGATATATGGTAATGTATAATTGTACAATATATGAATACATAATTTATATATTCATAGATAATTAATGCATATATACACATCTCCAGGCATATGTACAAATCTATCTATTGAAACACTTCCTAACAATTTCAGTTATCCCTTCCACAATGTGACTTTCTCCATTGTGGTTTCTACATATCCTTGGATTGGCATAAGAAATTAAATGAGAATTTTTGGGTAGTACTATGGAAACCACAGACAACACATGAAGGCCAGCAGATGAGAAAGAGCCTATGGCCAAATAATTAATCCAAATTTTACAAATAAAGTGCTGTAAATGCTCTGTAAAAGAAAAATAAAAAAAATCAGACTTCCTCTCCGGTATGAAGGGAGGGCCAACAAATTTAATGTGGATTTTCCAGATGAGGGGGGCACTCTGTCCCTAGTCCCCATGATGTGGAAGGGATAACTTCAT
This sequence comes from Phascolarctos cinereus, assembly GCF_003287225.1. NCBI lineage: Eukaryota > Metazoa > Chordata > Mammalia > Diprotodontia > Phascolarctidae > Phascolarctos > Phascolarctos cinereus. Next base: position 99,639,644 of record NW_027555958.1, on the reverse strand, counting down.
GGTTATATATAAGAATATAGTATATTCTTCCTCCTTGGAAGTCTTCAAGCAAAGACTTTATGACCACTTGTTGACCATATTGTAAAGTGACTTCTTTTACCATTTAGATGCAGATTAGGCTAGAAGGTCAATGAGGCCCCTTCCAAGTTTAAAATTTCATGATCTTTTATACATCAGTGGTATCAGACTCAGAAAGGGGGAGGAGAGCAGTAAACTGTATATAAAAGTCCCTGCAGCCACATTTTGATTTAGGCAAAAAAAAACCCCACCAATTAATATTATTTCTGTTTTATTGTATTTTTATTTATTTCATTAAATATTTCCCAGTTACATTTTAATCTGGTACAACTGCATGGGAGTGTTGCAGATTGAGCATTTTACACCTCCAATGTACACACAATTTAAAAAGAAGAGGTTGATCCTTTATACAAGTTCAGGTATTTTATCAGCTTGGAGGGCAAAGAACAAAGTCTGTTGATAGAGATGTCGCATGCCTACTGCTTATGTGAGCTAGTTCTGATAGGGTTTGATAAATGCAGAGTTTGTAGTTTATAGTGAGGATGTCTTACAGTGATATGTCTGCTAGGTATCCAAATATGTGTTTTCTTGAACATTGCCTGCAGATTTCAATGACTAGAAACAAAAATAATAATAAAGTTGAATCTACCAAGACATAATGCCCAGTGAATCAGACATTGATTGAGCTACAGGGTGCTCTGAAGCTGCTCTGGGTTCTTATTTTTAATGTGGACAATGATGCAAGATGGTACCATGTTTCAGATGTCCCCTGGACTACAAGAGTCTACCTCCCCCCTATTGTGCCCCAGATGTCACATGATGTAGACACAAAATGCCATGTGTGGTAGCAGATGCCACATTTGCAACTTGGCTCTGTGGAATCCCCAGGTTGATCTAAAGGGGACTCAGGTTAGTTATACAGAAATATATTAGGAAATAAAAGGAACGTTGGACTACAACTCAGAGAAGAGATTAGAGACTGTCAGCAAGAGAAAAGGAGTTAAAAAGGAAAGAGTTAGTCTAAACCTGAGGAGGCAACTTTGTTGGGGGTTGACTATAACAGACTGAAATGTTTGCATGTGAATGATCCCTTTGAGACCGCCAAAAAGCTGCCAAAGATTTAACCATTGCCAATTCCTTCCCTCAGTTGGTGATGTGAACAGGGACTCTACTTTTTGAAGCTATTTCTATTTCTTCAATTAGTTTATATTAAAATTATGATAGATCATAACTTCTCAATTATACTTATCTGTGTATTAATTGTGTGTAAAGGTGTATTAATAGACAATACCAGGCATTAGCTAGAAATACACTAAATTAAAAACAGGACAGAGTTCTGCATCTCTGCTTTAAATAGCTAGGATTTTCATCTTTACTTGGTAGCTCCAGGCTGCCATCAGAAAAGACATTTATGGTTATGGTTTTAGTAATAACTTTTATAACCCCCCCCAAATATTAGAAATAGACAATCTATGTAATTCAGATCATTGTACCATAGGCTACAATATAAACAATATTCATTATTTTACTGTGAACAAAATGATTGAATATACTTTATTATTTTAAAAAAGATCTTGGTTTAAGACTGTATGATACAATGATTCAAAGATCTGGATCTAAGATTTTATTTCAATTCTTGGTATTAATAGCTGTCTTAGCTAAAAAAAAAAGATGTGTCACAAAAATATGTACATCCAAATGAAAGGTGTTTATCAATGGTTGTGCTAACTAAATCATTATACCAATATTTTCAATTCCATCTACCAGTTATGCAAAAGGACTTTTGGGGGGAAATTCACCTAGTAAATTTCCATCTTTCTTGATGTCTGTCAGCTGTTCTTGCAAATTAATCAAGTGTTGCATTTTTAAATTTTTAACAAGTATGTTCAAAACCGTCTCAAACTCTTCATTTGGGAGATTTTTAGATTAAGAAATTTTGTTTCCAAGTTTTTAAACAGTGTAGCGATTCATTATTATATCTTAGCTGAAAAATCTAGAAGTAAAAAAACCTTTAAACACAGGGTTCATTTGATTCAGCCAAAAATTTTAATGCTGTAGCAATAAAGGTTAATGTTAAGAATTGAAGAACCACTTTTTTTTTATACTCACTCCTCTGCAACAGCTGTTCTGGTAGAAACAATCTGACTCCCACATAGGAAGTGGGAAAGAATTAAGTAGTGATCTATTTTGAGCACCATTGAGAAACTGCCTTGTCTATTCCTTCAGGCTTTAAGTTGCTCTTCTCTGAAACTTCTTAGCTAATACAGCTTTTTTGAAGTGAAGTATCTACAACTAGTTTAGTCCATTAATCCAGATGTGACTATACCATGATTTTGTGCCAAGATGGGATAATGTTTTGTGAGCCTTGATCTCAGTTTACTCACCAGGAAAAATGAGTGAGTAGCAATAGATGATTTCTAAGGTCCTTTCAAGTTCTAACATTCTATTTTTTTATTTGCAATTATCTGGTTGCAGTTTGATGGTAGCAGGATTTCTTGGAAATAAGTTTATAGTAATTCCTCACTCCCTTTCCTGGCATATAAGAGATCATTTGTATTCTATCATCTTTCAAGTATAATTTGTTCTATTTATGTTGAATTTCAACTTCTGTTCACTCACATAGCCTCATGGTATCATTCTTCAATAGGCCATACATATATATTTTACATACTTAACTATCCCAAAGAGCATCTAAATAGAACATAGGACTTTGCTGTGCAAAATTTATTTTAAATTGCTTTTAGTCAGATTGGAACCATTACTGATCCCTAGGTTTCCCATTATTTACACATCTTTTTTTCAAAGCACTGTCCATTATCCATAGTATGTTCACAAAATCAGAGATCTGTCAGTCATTCAGTAAGCATTTACTAAGCACCTACTATGTCCAAGTACTGTGCTAAACTCTGGGGATACAAAGAGAGGCAAAAGACAGTTCTTCTTGCTGTTGAGCATCTCACAATCTAATGAGTGAGACAACAAGTAAATGAATATGTATAAACAAGCTACATACAGGATAAATAGGAAATAATTAATAGAGAAAGGACCTAGAATTAAGAGGGGTTGTGAAGGGTTTCCTGTAGAAGATAGTATTTCAGTTGGGAGTTGAAGGAACCAAGAAGTGGAGATACAGAAGGAGAACATTTGAGGCATGGCATGAGCCAGAGAAAATGCCTGGATCCAAGAGGTTAAGTGTCTTTTTTGTGGAACAGCAAATTGGCCAGGTCACTGGATCAAAAAGAACAAGGGGTAAGGTTGATGGGGGGTGGTGGTGAGGTATAAGATGTAAGAAGATTGGAAAGATTTTGGGTGAGCTAGGTTATGAAGAAGTAGCTACGTGGCTCAGTGTATAGAGCACTGGGCCTGGAGTCAGGAAAACCTGAATTCAAATCCAAGCTCAGGCACTTACGAGATGTGTAAACCTGGACAAGTCACTTAACCTCTGTTTGCCTTAATCCTCTAGAGAAGGAAATGGCAAGAAAAACTCTTGTATCTTTGCCAAGAAAACTCCATGGACAGCATTGATGTGCTATAGTCCATGGAGTCCCAAAAAGTTAGATATGACTGAACAACAATAAAAAACAATGAAGTTATGAAAAGCTTTGAACACTAGAGTATTTTGTATTTGATCCTGGAGGTGACAAGGGTGCCACTGGAGCTTATCGAATAGGAGGGCAAGGTGATATGATTGGACCGAGGCTTTAGGAAAATCACTTTACTGACAGAATGGAGGCTAAATTAGAGTGGGAAGAAAGTTGAGAGAGGCAAACTCATTAGCAGACTATTGCAATAATCCAGGTGTGAGGTGATGAGGGCTTCCGTTAGAATGATGGCAGTGTTTAAGAAGAGAAGGAGGAGTATTCAAGAGATGTTGAAAAGGTAAAATCAACAGGCCTTGACATCAGATTGGTGAGAAATACTGAGGAACTGAGGTTGATGCTTGTATCTAAGATACTGAAGGAATTTCAAATGCTGGTCTAATCTGATACCTTCATTTCATAAACAAACTGAAGTGAAGAAAGATTGAGTGACTTGCGTATGGTCACACAGAGAAGAAGTTTCTGAGGCAGTATTTAAACCTATATCTTCTGACTTCAGAGCCAATATTCACTTGTCCCTAATCTAGTTATTAGACTAAGAATATTTTCCTCCTACCTCAATCTCTCAAATCATTTGATAGCATAATTTAAACAATAGCTTTTGATATATAGCCTTGCTAAGCTTTTTGAAAATTTAAAGAAATTATACCTTTTTTTTTTTGCCTTATGCAGATACTCATTAACTACTCAATGGAATGAATTATTCAGTATGATTTCCCCTTTGAAAAATCCCTTTCCCTCAATAAGTTATTTTTGCTTAAGACAGGCCCATTCTTTGTAATAGTTTCCAATATCCTGTCAGGTATTATACAGGTGGGATCCAGATTTGTGCCACCGCAGAATATCCACTGGTTCATTTCTTATGGGTAGGAGCCAAGCTGACAGTGTAGTAGTCCTCTGGTATAGGGGGCTTTTGCAATATCAGGTTACATATTTTTGACCAGTTTTATGGTTTAGCTAGTTAAAAATCCTTGAGGGAGTGCTATCTAGCCCTCACAATTGTTTGCATTTGGCTTTA